>NC_042617.1:304585903-306009403 GCF_901001135.1 Rhinatrema bivittatum
CCTTGGCATCAGTGGGCTTACGTGCAGTGCAGCATGCTTCAGATCTGCGATCAGCTTTGAGTCTGGAGACAGCAAATGAAACATTGCAGGGTGACCGTTTCACCAGCGACTGACAGGTTTCCAGTACAACCCCCAAATGATGGCAAATAGGGTTTTCCATCGACAAGCAGGCATGAATCAACCATAACTTGGGTGATGTCATCTTTCAGCGCCGACACAGACCCAGCTCCGAGTTCAGTAAAAGTCTTACTGTGTTCCGCACACACACATGTCGGGTGTTACAGGGGCTTCTCTCCAAGGGAGAACAAGGATGAGATCTGGAGGAGGCCAGGGGGCTGGGTAAGCAGTGGCTTGGAGTAAACTCACAAGGCACAGTGCGCAGGTGGTGTTTTCACCCAGTGCCATGGCCATTCCCCACTGACTGAGCCCGCAGGTGCAGTCCTTGACTGGGACTTGTCAACGTGTGGAGTACCTGAGGATGCAGACCAGTGCTCTCTCTCAGGATTGAATTGCTGGGTACAAAAATTTTGACTCGTGTGCAAAAATGTTTGGTTACATCACCCTGTGAGCACTACTTTCTCTGATGAAAAAATCCTATCAGTTTTATGCTCACAGCAACCCAGCACTTAAAGGGAACATTGGCCAAGTTCATCCCTTAACATAATAGCTTAATCTACTAACAGCAGTTACAACAATAAAATATGTGAATGAAAAATATTTTCTGCAAAAACATTCAAAACCATTTTTCTGCATGCAAATGAAATTAATAAAGAGCAAATTTCTGTTTAAAATAGAAATGAGGATGAGATGACCATAATGCTATAAAAGCAGTGATAAGTACCATCATTATCACAGCAAGAATTAAAGTTTCACAAGAACTCGACCTTTAAAATACAGACCCTAGCCAAATACAGAATAGAAAGGCAATAAAGTATAAATAGAAAAGTGCCAACAAAAACTGAACTGGGAAACCACAAGCCCGACTGTATTATGCAGTGCAACAGAAAAACAGAAACATCATCATTCCTCGTAAAACATCAAGCAATAAAATCAAACGATATAAAACATCATTCATAATATTACTAATAAAAATAATAAATGTCAAAACAACTGACGAACATCCAATAATTTAAAGAACTTGCATAAATTTGTTCTAATATTTCTCAAACACCAATGAAATAAGCATCTGATGAATAAATCATCCAATAATTTAAAAATGTTCTAATATTTCCCCAAAACAGAATAAAATATTTCAAAACATCAAATTATACCCAATAATTAAAACTAATAAGGATTAAAAAATCTTCTGCTCTCCATACTGGGATCTTTTGATTTCTAGTCACCCTGAGATTGTCGTGAATTGGAGATGATAGAGTCCAACAAACTTTATTTTCTCTCTCTCTCACACACACAATAACATTCATTCTTTCATACAGTCCCTCTCTCATATACATGCCCATGCTCTCTCACACTCCCTCTCTATCTCTCACACATACATAGGCTCCCTTTCACACACAAACTCAGGCTCTCACACAGACACATACATACATGCACACAGGCACTCTTAGAGACATACATGCACACAAGCTTTCACACAGACATGCACACAGGCTCTCAGACAGACATGGACATACACACAAGTTCACAAGCTCTCACACACATACACAAGCTGACACTCAGACATGCACACAGCCTCTCACACACACACATGCACACAGGCACTCATAGAGACATACATGCACACAAGCTTTCACACAGACATGCACACAGGCTCTCAGACAGACATATACATACACACAAGTACACAAGCTCTTACACACACACACAAGCTGACACTCAGACATGCACACAGCCTCTCACACACACATGCACACAGGCACTCATAGAGATATACATGCACACAAGCTTTCACACAGACATGCACACAGGCTCTCAGACAGACATGTACATACACACAAATTCACAAGCTGACACTCAGACATGCACACAGACTCTCACACACATGCACACAGACACTCATAGAGATATACATGCACACAAGCTTTCACACAGACATGCACACAGGCTCTCAGACAGACATATACATACACACAAGTACACAAGCTCTTACACACACACACAAGCTGACACTCAGACATGCACACAGCCTCTCACACACACATGCACACAGGCACTCATAGAGATATACATGCACACAAGCTTTCACACAGACATGCACACAGGCTCTCAGACAGACATGTACATACACACAAATTCACAAGCTGACACTCAGACATGCACACAGACTCTCACACACATGCACACAGACACTCATAGAGATATACATACATACACACAAGCTTTCACACAGACATGCACACAGGCTCTCAGACAGACATATACATACACACAAGTACACAAGCTCTCACACACACACACACAAGCTGACACTCAGACATGCACACAAGCTCTCACAAAGACATCCATACATGCACAGCCTCCTCTTCTCTTTGGGTTGTGGTGGGATGAGCTCCACCTTGGCCCCAACCAGTCTCCTCATTGCTTCGGGGCCATGTAGCATGAGCTTCTCTGCAGCTCCTGCCGGCCTCTTCCTTGCTTTGGGCCACGGTGGGATGAGCTCCTCCATGGCTCCACCTTTTCTAATGTTCTCGGGTTCCTCCCAATTTCCAGCAGCAGCAGTTGCCCTCTTGAGTTTGGCAGAGATAAGCGTCAGCCACAGGTTCGGCAGCAGTTGCAACCAAACTTAGGGCCAGTTTTTGATGCACTTTAGGCCCTCCTCCAGTGGGGGAAAGGTCCTTAAAATTGTGGAACATGTCTGCCACTTACACTTCTTTTGCCCTTCTCAGAACTGATGAATGTCCTGCTGATCCCTCCCAATTTGCTCAATTGCTGCTGAATGCAGCATCTCTTCCTCAGCAAAAGGTCTCAGAGCTTATTCTTTTGCAGGAATGTGGCCAAGGATTCCATTCTCGGTATTTTCTAATCCAAGAAGCCAGGTAGATTAAGGCCTAGTCTGGTCTTGTGGAAGCTGAGCAAGGTGTTGGTTCAAGATGAATGCTCTCCAGACGATTTTTCCCTTTATCCAACCGCGGGATTGGATATGTGCTGTGGATCTGAAGAACACTTTATGTGCACATTCCCATTTGTCCTGCCACCGGAAGTTTGTCAGGTTTATGGTGAAGTATGCACACTCCCAGTACAAAGTGCCTCTTTTTGGCCTTTCGGTGGCCCCGAGAGTGTTCACCAACTGTAATAGTAGTTGTGGCTACACAGGGAGGGAGGGAGTTTGTTTTCTCATATCTGGACCATTAGCTGGTGATCGCATCCTCTCCACAGGAGTCTTGGAGTCTCTCAAGACAACCAGCCACCAGGCTTCTTCAGTCCCTGGGTTTCCTGGTTAACCTTTCTAAGGTCCTGTCTCAAAAAATTCAATTCCGAGGAGTCTGGAAAGACCTAGCCCTGCATTTATCAGTGGGTACACATGAGGCATGTGCTTAGAGTGGAAAACATTTTAGGGGCAGCAGGTTGGCTGAAGATTTGCTGCTTTCTAGCTTTGCTGAATCTCATTCAGCCGAGAACAGCCTTCTGGTAGTCTGTAACAACCCGTCATAGAAGTTGGTGTGCTGATCGCACTAACAGTGCCTTAGGAGTAACAACATTCTAAATCTGTCCTTTATAGATTTGCTTCAGGAGAAGAGATTTATTCCCCTCAAAACAGCTAGAATGTTGATGCATCTGACGAGGTCCTTTCTATATCAGGAATGGGCTTCAGCAAGCTTGGTCCTGGTTCTTCTCAGGCATAAGGTCGCAGGGATGCATGTCATTCCTGTGACTCATCTGCACATGCGAAGTCTTCATTGGGCCCTCCAATGCCAGTCAGATCAACTTTATCAACTGTTATCCCACCAAATCTCTGTACCTCCCAAGAAGAGAGCATTCCTTCAGTTGTGAATGAAGTGTAGGTCTTTTGCTGTACGTTCCAATGCACCTAGTGGCCCTATCTATTGATACCTCCACCAGGGAGTGGGGAGCATACACTGGGGCTATTATGGTCCTTAGTATCTGGAGCTACAAGCCATCTGTTATGCTCTAAAAGCTTTCTCTCACCTGCTTTTGGAAAAGAGCATCTTGATCCAGGCAGAGAATCAAGTGGCCATGTTCTGTTTAAATAAACAAAGTGACACAGGCTCGTATACCATTGGTGAAAAGCCCTCTGAATCTAGTCATGGGCTGGTCATCACAATGCCCATCTACAAGTGGCCTACCTACCAGGAATACATTGGTGGACCATCTCAGTAAAATGCTGTGGCCACAAGAGTGGTCCTGGGATCAAGGGGTTGCGGACAACTTGTTCACTTGCTGGGGAATGCCAATGATCAGCCTGTTTGCCTCAGAGGGTAACAGGTTGATAAGTTCTGCTTCATGCATCCGAGCAGCTACAGATCAGCTCCCGATGCTTTTGTGCTAGACTGTCAGCTCCCGATGCTTTTGTGCTAGACTGTCAGCAGCTCCCGATGCTTTTGTGCTAGACTGCCAGAAGGTCCTTCAGGACAAGGTGAAGATAATCCTCATTAATTCTGTCCTGGCCACGACAAGTGTGGTAGTCCTATCTCGTTGGTCTCTCAGTTCAGTCTCTGATTCCACTGGGGATGTCTCTAACTCTTATCATACAGAGAAATGGCAGACTCTGCCATCCGAATCTACCATCACTGTTCCTAATCATGTGGATGTTGAATATAGTCATTTCCTTATGCCTCCCTAAGGAAGTAGATTACATGCTGATTTCAGCTAGGAATCAAAGAGAAGATCTACAGTTTTAGGTGGAAGAGGTTTCTAACATTGCTGAGGGACTAGCTAGATGGGCCCCTTCTCTTGTGGCCCGAGGGAGTTACTTCATTCCCTGTTCTTCCTTTTGTCCTTCAGCCTTAACACCTCTTCAGTTAAAGTTCATCTCTGCGCCCTTGCTGCACATCACCAGCAGATGGAAGGAGCTCCAATTTCTCTCCACCAGTTAGTATCGAAGTTCATGAAAGCCTCTGGTCAGTAAACCTCCCAGTAATGTGGGGTCTCAGCAAGGTCCTTGCTCAGATGAAACTTCCTTTCGAAACTCTCATCAGTTGACCTGAAGATTCTTATCTGGAAAGTTTCTTGCTGCCATCAATTTGGCATGAAGTGTAAGTGAATTATAGGCGCTGGTTTCGTATTCATCATACCTGACATTTTTCTATAACAGAGTTATTCTGCGTACGTGCCCTAAATTCCTTCCAAAAGTGGTGTCTACTTTCCAGATTAACCAACGTTCTTTCCAAGGCTGCATGCGCGCTAAAGGAGAATGGGGCTCGTCGCTCCTTGGTCTATAAGAGAGCCCTGGCATATTACCTAAAAAGCTTCTCAATTGTTTATCTCCTTTGATCCCAGTAGATTGGCAAGGGCAGTTGCCAAAGGAACTCTAATTGGCTGGCAGGCTGTATAGCACACTGTTATGAGCTACCTGGCTCCAGATTACAGACTCTGTTAAGGCTTATCAGCTTTAGTGGCCACTTCCATTGAGGACATAGGCAAAGCCGCTACTTGGACATCAAGTTCACACCTTTATATCACATTAGTGGCTAGACAGCAAGGCTCAAAGAGAGGGTAACTTTGGACAAGCAGTTCTGCACAGCCTGTTCACACGGTAGTCCATTCTCTAATGGTGGGAATTGGGTTGTCTGATTCAGTATTTGCTCCGCAATGCAACCCTCAGCTTGAGACTCCTCATTCATTGGCTTATTCATGCTTGCTTGTTAAGAGATAAAGCAGGTTTGCTTACCTGTAAATTGGGTTGTCTGTAGTCACAGGATGAATCAGTCATACTTATTACCCACCCATCTCCCTGGAGAGTCGACTACCTCTCTAAAGCTTAAACTCTGGAAGAGAACTCCCACACATGCTCAGTAAGATTTTTACTAAGCTCTGAAAGCTGGATTCAGGTCTGTGCCATCTGATGACATCACCAACACATTATAGCAGATAATCCTGCTGTCTACAGAGAACTCTGGATAAAGGCAAATTTGGTTTACTGAGTCTGTAGGAATTTAAAAGCTAATCTCTGGACAAAATAATGAAGGGAACTGTGAAAATGGGGGAAAAACAATGGGCTAGAAGCAGGGAAACCAGCATTCAAATTCTGCTTCTCCCACTGTAATCTTTGGCAAGTCACTTTCTATCTTGTTGCAAGCTCTTTGGGGCAGGAACATTTTGTACCTGAATATTAATAATGGTATAAGCTACCTTGAGCATTATTTGGAAAGGTGGGTCAAAAATCCCAAAATGTTTTAAATAAAGCCTCCAGAGTGGCGGGTTTAAATTATCTTGATACCAGTGTCTCACGAGTTTCATATATTCCTGGAAACTAGTCAGGCCAGTGTTTGCAGTGTCTCATGGTTGAAGCAGAAAGCAAATGGAGCAAAGACAAATCAGGTACAGCGGATCAGGTACATACAGTAGCACATTTATTTACACACAGACTTTTGCTGGGGGCAAACTGCAAGCTGGTTCCTCTATAATAAACAGGTCTGAAAGAAATCAGGTCCTTTGAAGTCGTTACATCATAAAATAGAATCTCCCAACAGCAGGGCCAGAGTTGGCAACGCTCGTGCCAAAGTCTAAACGTGCACGTGAGGAGGAGATAGGGAAGAGGGGCCCATCGCTCTTGGAGTGACTGTTAGACCTAGAGGGGATGGAGTCTGTGTGTTGAGAGGTGTGGCTGTGACAGAGGGCAGGGCTGAGAGGGACCGTATCCAGAGGGGACAGAGCCAAATAAATGAAGAAGGATCTGAGTCAACAGCCATTATTAGCCAACTCTTCTGTAATGTCTTCGGTGAGATTGCTATGATTCCTAAGAAGCAACAAAAGCCTCCAGAGAAGGCAGTTTGGGTTCCTCCCCAAGCAACAACCACATCGTTGCCTTTGACACTGATTGACAAATGCATAAAAAAAATAAATATATGTATATGTATATATATATAGATATAGCCCCTCAGGGAGAATATCTGCATGTTTTATTGACTTTAAAAAAAAGCTTTTGATAGACCGGCCTGGTGGCTCAGAGCTGCTGCCACACACTGCCGTGTGGAGGATCGGGGTTTGATGCTCAGATCTTGGGGATGTTGCAGAGGCAGCGCTCACAGCCCCTGGCGGGGAGGGGAATCCTTGTCGTTGCAGAGTGGCTGGATTTAGGGCCCATGATCTCAGGGTCTGGAAGGAGTTCTGGTGCATGAGGCCCCCCCCCCCCCCTCCCAGCTGAGGACTGTTGCTGCAGTGAATGGACTGAAGTAAGTTGGGAGTGTGTGTGTGTGTGTGTGTGTGTGTGTGTGTGGGGGCGCGATATAAAATAGTGAAAAATAATCCCCAGGGAGCTGTGAAGGAAAGCTTATGGCGCCAGATCCTGACCCTGTTTCCACTTGAGCTGGAAGCCAAAAAGGAACAGGAGGAATTTGCCGGGTCAGAAAGAAGCTTTTGATTTTGTCTGGCACCTTGATCTCAGCCTTAAAGAGTAAGACCAGGATGAAGCCTGAGCACCACCCACTTCTTCTACCCACAGTACTGGAGAGATCCTCAGCCCCAGGGCAGAAACTAAATGGCTTGGAGATCAAATGTCTGCTGTACGAAGGATCTGTATCAACAGCGTTATTAGCCAACTGTTCTGTAATGTCTTCAGTGAGATTGCTATAGGTTCGTAAGAAGCGAGAAAAGGCTGCAGAGAAGTCATTTTGGGGAGGATCTAGCAAAGCTCGAGGAATGGTCTGAGGTCTGGCAGCTAAGATGTAACGCCAAAAAATGCAGAGTAATGCATTTAGGCTGCAAAAACCCAAGGGGAAAGGTACAGTATTGGAGGCGAAATTCTCCTAAGCGCAAAGGAAGATCAGGATCCGAGGATGATTGTATCTGATGACCTTAAGGTGGCCAAACAGGTGGATGAAGCCAGAAAGATTTTTGGCTGCACAGGGAGAGGAATGATCAGCAGAAAAGGGAGAAGATATTACCCCTGCACAGGTCCCTGGTGAGACCTCACTTGGAATACTGGGTACAGTTCTGGAGACCGCACCTTCAAAAGGATATAAACAGGTTGGAGTCAGTGCAGAGGGTGGCTACTAAAATGGTCAGTGGTCTTCATTCTAAAGCATATGGGGGCAGAATTAAAGATCTAAAGATGTACATCCTGGAGGAAAGGCGAGATAGGGGAGATGTGATAGAGACATTCAAATACCTCAAAGGTTTCCATGCACAGGAGGTGATCCTTTTTTCAGTGGAAAGGAGGCTCTAGAATGAGGGGTCTAGAGATGAGGGTGAAAGTGGGTAGACTCAGGAGTAATCTTAGGAAATATTTCTTTACAGAGAGGCTGGTGGATGTGTGGAACAGTCTCCCAGTGGAGGTGGTGGAGACAAAAATAGTATCTGAATTCAAGAAAGCATGGGATGAATACAGGTGATCTCTAAGGAAGTGAGGAGAATTATAATGCTAAATTAATTGGATGGATGGGCAGACTGAATGGGCCATGAGGTCTTTTTCTGCCACATTGTTTTTGTGTTCTCTGTTTCTATGGATGCAGACCATCTACTTATTCTGTCCCCTAACATAGAAGGGTTTACAAGAGAAGCTAAACCTACTAGAAATCAATGGTTCTATGGGCGAACCTGGACAAGGTAAAAGTAGTAATTTTTAGAAAAAGCCAAAAGCTCTCCAATGCAAATTCAGATTTTACATAACAAGAACCAAGAAGACCGTCGTTTCTCAACTGCCAGACCGCGGAGCATCTGGACTCCTGTATTTGGAAAAGGAATTAGAGTCTAACACCTGCTCTTCAGCCTCAGGGAGGCCTAATCCTCCTCTTCCGCTCCCTACTCTTTCCAGGAGTCTTCCCCCAACTGTATCAGCCAGCCGGTCCATGTCAATTCCTGACATCAAATGAGCTGAGAAACACTGTCCTAGACTATGCGTACCTTGGCCTGACACTAAATGCACCTGGGAGCTTTAAATTGGCTAGCAAAGACACTACAAGAAAAAGCTCTGAGGGTCCTATATGCAGTAAAGAAACCTTTGGCCAGTTCCATCTTTCCAGTAAAACTACTTAAAAAGCTATGTGATAATATCTTTCAACCAATTTTCTTCTCATTCTGTATCCACAGAAACGTCTTCATCAGTAGGTGTAGAGCAGAACTAGAATGCTTTCCCTTAGTACTCACCACACAAAAAGAAATGTCCAGATTCTGTTGCCACCGAACTCCCTACACTATTGGGTACTTTTGTGAGGTAACATAAAACCGTGTAAGGAAAAAAACCACACTCTGCACTTGGCTAGTAAACCTGTATCATAATAATGCCTCAGTGTTACCCCTAACATCCACTCAGGGTTAACCCAGTGGCTAGTCAGAGGGTTCTACCAAGAAGTACTCAAGCCTGCCTGCACCTGCGCACGTATCCTAAACTGGCAACTTCCCACCTGTTAACTGGGTTTCTGCTTGCCTCTGGGCAATTACCCTACCTGCAAACTATTGCCTGGTGGTTTCTAGGGACACTGGGACCCCATACAACCCAAGGTCACACAATTTTAGAAATACACCTGCAAACCACACCTGTAGTGCCCGAATGTAATCCGCTAGGTGTTTGAAAGGCGGAATATACATAAATTGGATTAAATTGGATAAAAAAGATACCATGATCCTCAATCAGTCCAAGACAGGCAGAGCTAACAAATTACTAAGTTTTTTTAAACAAAAAATAGGAACCATGGATGGAAAAACATTAAATCTGCAAACGGGAACAGGTAAAATGGATGAAGCAGCAAAAGCTAGGTAAATGCTTTCCACTATGTTTATCTAGTGCTGGGGAGGTCAGGAAGATATGCTGTCCACATGAGCTGAACAGAGCCTCTGCTCCCTCTGTACTCCCAGCAGAGACTAGAGAATTCACACCTTCAGGGCTAGTGTCCTGTCTGAAGGGCCAATTGCTGCACAAAGTAATTACAATAGCTTCCTGACCAATGGCTTTCTGATTAGTAATAGTTTTCTGGCCACTGGCACTGCAGGATGTTTCAGTCTAGCAGCTTCCTCCGGGATACGGGGCTATGTATGCCCTTCGAGCCTCCTAAGTCAAGCCAGCACCCCAAGCCTCTGAACTACCCTGCAGGAGTCAAACACCACCTGCAGGCTAGCACAGAGGAAGTGAGTTCTCTGGGGAAAACAGTCACAGAGCAAAAAATAAATCTGTGCATGCAAAACCCCCTGTTTACCATAACCTACCAAACCAAAATAGCACTAATTGCCAGAGCTGAAAGAGCAGAATCCCTACCTGTGAAAACCAAATATAGCAAACATTTCAATGGGCCCTAAAGCACCATTACCCCTTCCTACTAGATTGGAAAACAAAACAAGCCAGACTGCTATCGATCCCTAAATACTGGGCTGTTACAGGAGGTGGGCAAGTAAGATGACTGTTCTGGATGCCATGCCACCAGTCTGCAAGCCCAAAAGGGAAGGGAGGTGCCAAAAGCAAACCTTGCTCTGGGCAGCAATTTGTCTAGAGACTGCTCTACCTACACAAAAACTACACACTAGCAGAATCCCTCACCTCGGTAACACGTGCAGAATACAGAAAGACCCTTGCCGAATACAGAATGAGGGATCACAAATTAGAATCAGAAACATGTAAAGACAAACTGAACTGAAGACCTCCAAAAGTCAAACTCTGCATGCAGTGCAACACTGGAGAAATAGAAACAGAAATGCATTTCCTCCTGTGCTGTGCAAAACAGAGGTTGTCTATATTCAGTGGACCAGTGAGCAGAAAAGTTACCTGGGTAAAAGTCACATAGATAACTGATCCGCTTAAAGTTAACTTTATCTGGCTGTCTGAGTAACTTTAGGATGGCTTTTTTTTTCCACTCGACTTACCAGTCAGGTAGCAGGAAAATAGATCCGCATTCCCAGAATGCCTCTGGCACCACCTTTCCCCCCCCCGGCCTAATTTTGTCTGGGTAACTCGGTTATTTGGACAAAGCCTTTGAATATCGACCTAAAAGACATCAGAGAGGCACATTTTCCAAAACTGACCAGGAAAATCCGACTTCCCACAAAAGAATAAGCAGGAAAAACACTGTATAATCCTGGGGGAAAGAGGAGAAACAGCAGCTAGAGCAGCGGAATACGCAGTATCCTGCCACCAGGCCAGAAACAATACTGACCAGGACCGGAACCTGGAAATTATATTTACTGCTGATGTGTAATTTGGAGTTGTATTATTCCTAATACAGACCTTTCCCCTCTTTTTTTTTTTTTTTTTTGTTTTTAGCTATTTTGGGGTAGATTTTCAAAACGATCCAGCCTCCAGCTGCCCCCATGTGGATTTGGATGGTTAGGTGTGCTCCTTTGAAACTTCACTGCCACTGAGTGTGTAGCCACGCCAAAAAAATGGACATTGCTGGAGCTGTGGTGAGGAGGGGGAGGAATAGGGCTCATATACTACATTTTCAAATATGAATACAGATTTTCCGGCTCATAGTCCTTCTGTAGATACAGCAGGTGCAAGACACATGGATCCTTATGTACTCCACTGAGGTTTTTAAAGCATATCTTTAAAGGGCAACTTCTCAGGTACGTTCACTTACTTTGCGTACCTGCCTATCTTGCCACTGGGCAGCCTACTTAACTGTCCCATTTAATTATTAACTTTGGCAACGTGTGCACAAATTGTCTTGCCAATAAAGTTTCCTGTATCCTTGTGCTAGGAGTATGTGTGACAGAGAGCAGGGCCCAGTTACTTCACCCCTGTGGGACAGAGCCTGTGTGTGGAAGGGGTTTGGGGTGGGAGAGGGAAGGAATGAGCAAGGTCCAAAGTGACCGTTAGAGTTTCCCTTTCATTGATCCCCCTTCACTTTCCATGCTACTGTTGCTTTTTCTTGCTTCCAGGTAGGCTGCAGTAGCAGGAGAGAGTGGTGCTGTTTCTGGCTGTAGTGGGGTCTGTTTTCATGTCTGTCCCCTGGCAATAGAGGAAGTGAGGGGGCAGCTCATGCCCGATCTGAATCTTTCTATTCCTCTTTGCGTGACACAGAGCCTGCAAGCGCCAACTCCAGAACCCAGGCTACCCCCAAAAGTGTGTAGGACTGCTGCTGTGCCAATGCAGTGTAGACCAGCGAGAGGGCCACCCACCTGTCAATAGAACAAGGCCTTATCTCCATGCTGAGGGTTTTTTTTTTCTAATGTTCTTTTTATTTGTATTTAAAATTTGAACAATCATCAGCTCCTACAATTATTTCCACCTGAGGTTTACAAAGTACCCCCCGCCCCTGCTCATCCCTCTTTCTTCCCAGCCTCCCCATGGTAATCACCTGTATACACTCTTAAATACTCAAAAAAGATGAACTCTTATTTTTGTCCCAAGTCTGAAGTAAGGACCACACCCGAACAAAAGAAGTGACGGTGCCTTTGTATTGCTGTCAGTTCTTCCATTTGATGTATCCCCCCATAGTCTCTTACACAGGGCTAGGTGGATTGCTTTTCTTCAAATGCTCTGGGATTTCGCAACTAGACACATTTGGACAATCAGTTTGTCAGTATCCTTTGGCACCCCATCAATCGGAGCATTAAGCAAAATTACCATTGGGTCATTGTCAGTCTGAAAATTCGTAATGTCCACAATCAACCATTGAACATTGCCCCAAAAGGAGACACTCTTTGGGCAAAACCACCAAATATGACCCATTGTTCCCACTGCCTCCCACTCCCTCCAGCATTTATTAGAGGTAGTTTTAAATATACGATTAAATCTCTGAGGAGTATCATGTCACTGGAAGTACACCTTGAAGAGAGAAGTTTTGGCAATCTGTCATCTAATATCCTTTCAGGTGTCATCTTCCACGGTAGGTATAAGACAAATGAATTTCCCAGTCTATTTCCTGTTTTAATTTCCCTTCCTCGGGTCTATTCAAATTCTTATAAAGTTTAGAAGTAAATCCCCTTAGGCACTACCCCAGCCATACAAAAGCTTCTCAAAGGCAGAATGTTGTGCAGTTGACTTGGATACACCCAGCATGCATTTGACATAGGGTTGGGTCTGAGCACACGCGTAACAATCAGCATCTGCCAGTACACATTTTTCTTTCAACTTTACAAAATCTAACCATCGCTGGGGAGTTGTCAATTGGCCTATCCTAGTCAATCCCACCTTTTCTCAGTGTTTGAAAACTACTCCTTTCCTTACCCGCCAAAAATTCAGCATTGAGTCTTATCGGCATAAGTGGTCGTCCTTTCAATATCCAGAGATAAAAATGTAAAGGAGTAGAGCCTATAGAGCATTGCACCATAGCCAACCATTGTCATGTCTTAGGGCTTCCACATCCCTCTAGCAGAGCTCTAAATTGAGATACCTTGTATTTTTCTATATTTCGGACCCCAAAGCTTCCATTACCCCTGGGTAAATACATAATTGTCTTCAACTGGGATTTTATTTTTCCATATCCCAGCATTTCAGTTGTTCGTTTTAAGGGAGTAGGTACTTCCTGGGTGATTTCCATCAGTCAGCACTTTGACTGCATGCTGCACCACAGGGGACTATCTAGCAAGGACTTTGTGCTGTGTCAAGCAACCAAAACACTGCCGCTGCTGCTGCTGCTGCTCCTGGGGACGCAGACTCACTATACAATAATAGAATGAGTTACAGCGTGGAAATTCCCTATTCCTTTCACCACATGCACATGCTTTTTGCCACATGATCATGCACTGCCTTTTCTCGCATGCCTTCCGGCGCACACTTTTATTTGATTTTTATTTTAGATTTTGCTCATGCCTTTCATTAGTAGTTCAAAACAAGTTACATTCAGGTACAAGATATATTTTCCCAGTCCTTAGAGGGCCGCGATAAGTAATCAATGCTAGAAAACCAGCATTGATTGTACATAAAACAATGTTTATCACACTATAATCACATATCGCGGGGATATCGTTTGATATTTAACTAAAAAATCTATCCATGTTAAAGGGGGTCATTTATCAAATCGTGTTAGGGCCTTATCGCATAATGCATGCATGTAATAAATAATGCATCGTGAGATGCATATACAGATTTGAAAAATGTAGTCAAGTGGGAGGAGTTTGGGTTGAGTTAATGAAAATGAGGGGTGCTTAATGTTGTGTATGATAATGTAATGCATGCTATTGTGGGATTTAATGCTGGAAGTAACTATACCTTTTCCCCCACTTTTATGCCTGTGATAGCTATGTGTTATGGCTGAAATGGGATTTATTGCAAATCCTGTTTTGGGCAGGGAGAGGGAGCCTCTAGGGAGCACACCTATTAGTCTACTTTTTATATCACTGTAAGAGGGGGCATTCTGAACTCGGGGTGAGGTTTTGGTGGTGTGCTAGGTTTTGGGGGGCATTTTACATGCACAATCAGAGCTACGAGCAGCACAGTTGCCATCAGTAAAGATTTTTATATGATTTGGAGTGAGGAAAGGAATAAAAAGATGAGATTTGTACAATGTACTCTCGACCACGCTTGATGCACTTTCTATCTAGCTGCTATCAAGCTAGGGTAAGAGTACATTGTACAAATCTCATCTTTGTGTACCTTTCATCACTCCAAATCACATCAAATCTTCACTGATGTTGACTGTGCTGTTCGTATCTCTGACTGTGCTTGTAAAACTACCCCCCAAAACCTAGCCCACCACCAAAACCTCACCCCAAGTTACTAGTTGCCCCTTAGAAAATGGCATCAACTAGCCAGGGGTGTTCTTGACCACTAGAGTACCTTTCCTTAGGTAAGGGGGGGGGGGGGGCGAGTGCTAGCCACTAGACTACCAGGGTGTATCTTCTGTGTAAAGGGGGAAGGGAAGCCAATAAATATCAGGGAATATGTAGTACTGAGGGGGGGGAGTTGAATCCTTTGGTTAGGTGGTGACTTTTGTGCAAAGGGGAGGGATTTGAGGAAGGGGGTGGATCATAACTATAACATGCTTAACTATAAATGCTGTTTTTAAATTGTTGGGTTTTTTTTTAGGCCGGGCCGCCTTTTGAGGAGGCGAGAAGTGGGTGGGAGTCTAATGGCAGATTTTTGCACTTCGGGAAGGTGTGTTTTTTGGGACCTCACACATTTTTGCCCCCTTTTTTCGACAATATTTTTTCTCGTGGAGTTGTTCCATGAGAAAAAAATTTCATGGGGAAACGGCTGTGATATTTTCCTGGAAGAGGCCAAATATCGCGGGAACGCCTCCTGCAATATGTTGACACCCCCCCCCCCCCCTGTTATAGAATATCACGGTGTAACAAATGACCTCCTAAGTTTGTACTTGAGGTAATAAAGGCTGAAGTGACTTGCCTAAGGTCATAAGGACCATTGGCAGGAGAAGCAGCATTTGAACCCTGGCTTCCCTAGGTCTCAGCCCACTGCTCTAACCTGAAGGCTACTCCACCACTCCACTTTGTGCCTAGGCATGTGTGCAAGAGGGCACATGTTCTCTGTGCAGATTGGGGACATGCATGTGTGACAGAAGTTGTCCCTAAGAAAGGCAGGAGCCACATACGCACTGACGTAAAACTAGCCTATGTCCTGGAACCGGTTGGCAAATCAACCTGGGATTTCTTTCCTATCTCGTAGCACTATGTTTTGCTGGCTCACTCAGAGCAATGTATAAAACTGTCCCTTGATCTGCAAATATTGTCTTTGGGAAACACCTTTTCTGTTTTTAATCTTGCAATCGCAATGAATAGGTGAAAGCAAAAAAAAAAAAAATTTGCTGGCTCTCTCTATTTATCTCCCAGCCCCTCCCATGGCTTGCCCTCCCCTACACACAGGGTAAATATTGCTATCCTTACAGAGGCCCGCACTCCATTTCTCTTTAAGAAATGACCGGCGATCTGGTCCCTCCTGGACTGTAAGGCAGGGACTGACTCTTCTGATGACGAAGGATGCATGTCTCTCACTTCACACAGCACTGCTGCTGTAGCGTGAACCGGTGACATTACAGTGCACACGAGTGCCACTAATACACAATTGTGTAGAAGCCCCGTGACAAGCGCTCCCTCGTGGGGGGAATAGTCTCGGATTGGTCAGGTAAGAAAGCGCCTAACATGTACGGTGAGAGAGAAGTCTGAATCCAGCTCCAGGTGTTTGGACTGGAGAAAACATTTCAAGGAGTTCCCTTTATCAGTGCTTGAAGGCACTCTGCCAACACAGTGCAGCCGGGGTGCGTCTCAGAAACTGTAACGCACACCCAGTTTGCTATCTTTATACATAAACGGATGACAAAACTTTACATTAGCGGATTATGTTAGTGTGATATGTCCTATGTCCACAGAAATGGTGTTTTTTTTTTCCCCCTGCGTCTGTGGGTGTGGCAGCAAGTAATCGTGGCTCTACGTCCACGGGTGCGGCAACAAGTAACTGTGGCTCCATATTCCCCCCGCCTGCAGGTGCAGTGGCAAGTAACGCAGTAAAGCAGAAGTTGGCAGAAGTGATCCGGAGCAAGCAGCAGGCGGCGCTGGAGCGTACCAGTGCCAGTAACCTCAACGGTCCCGCGATCCCATATCGGTGAGTGTCTAGAAAGCTCTCAGTGAGAATCCCTGGCAGTAAAAGTGAAAGCCCCAAAAGAGCAAGAAGCGTCAGTGGGGCCGATGCAAAAGGGGTGCGCTGAAAGCGGGCGCTGAGTGTTCAGTGCCCGCTTTCCTAATGCCCCCCCAGGCACCTATCTTGGGAGCGCCATGCAATATTTAAATTAGGGCTCACGCTGTCAAGGATGCATTAGGGGCGATTGCGCGCCCCCAGCACCTCCCTGATAGCGTGCGCCCGAGAGAGGTCAGCTGTCGGCGGCTGTCCGCCGGTTAAGGAAACGGACGCTGAATTTATCAGCGTCCATTTTCCTAACCAGCGCACATGCACGGGTTAGGAAAATGGACGCTGATAAATTCAGCTTCCATTCTCCGAACCTGACTGCCGGCACCCGTGTCTGACCTGCCTTAAGCTCCCTCAGGGAGCTTAGGGCAGGTCAGAAGGAGTGAATAAATCAATATTAAAGTATCGGGCATTTATTATTAATTTATTCACTCCTTCGCTTATTGCCGATTGGTCTGTTCACTGTCACACGTAGGTGAAAGGACCAATCACTTTTCAGAAGGCTGTCCTGAAAGGGGATTGGTCCTTTCACTGACAAATTTATTGCATAAGGGGATTAGGTAGCGCCTATTCATCCCGCGTCCAACTGCGGGTTATACAGTGCGCTCGGCTGAGTGCACTGTATTGCATCGGCCCCAGTGAAGGGCAGTCCGGCGGCTCAGTGGCGAGTGCTGTGCATTGCCGTGCAGCGAAGCTTGGTTCAGGTCTTCTGCTCTCCGGGTTGGCCAAGGCTGAGGCTCTCAGGCCCTGAGGGCAAATTGTCACTTTGCAGTGGTAACACCTAGTGGCTGGATTCTGGGTCCACAGTTGCTGGGCACATGGCCCCCCATCCAGCCGAGGACTGTCTCTGAATTGACTCAGCTAAATGAGTTGGGAGGGGACATAAATAAGGGGATGAATCCCTGGGGAGTTGCGAATGAAAGCTGATGGCCCCTGCCCTGAGCCCCAGTCCCTAAACAGTCACTGATGCAGATCCAGATTATTACTGGCAGGAAGCAATAACTTACAGGGAATGAGGATGGGTTTCAGTTTTGTTCTGTGTTGATATATACTGGGTTATTGTCATTGAGAAGTGTGGAGGAGCATGCATAACCAGGAGGAGCATTCAGAACCAGGATGCATCTGCCCCTCTGCATCCTGGTTTTGAACTTGGCAGCATTACACAATAGCTGATTGTTATGCATGGAACAAGTTCCCGTTACTTAGCCGCCTGTAAAGTAAGGGCCTGATTTTCCATCTTGATAACCAGAGGTGTGACTTGCTCCTAAAATATAACTTTATAGTTGACTTTCTGCATTAACCTTCTCAATGTCATGCTCTTTCCAGGGGTGCCACCTTTTTCAAGACAGGTTTAGCTCTGGTAAAAACACGTAACTGATAAAAGTCCAGGAGATTTGGCAAATCACCTCAGGTGATCTATCATGGTTTTAAGGGACTCAACATGTACTGCAGCTGTGATTTCTATTGCAGGTTTTGAGGTTTGCAGAGTGACCAAGTTGAGTTTAGTTGTTCTGAATGCCTGGAGCACATCTGACAAAACTTTTTATGCATTGTTCACCTTCCTGTTTGTCTTGAAGTCATGGTAGGGGGATACTTCTGCTTAATGGTCTGCTTTTCTTTCTGCAGGACCCTGGAGCACTTGGAGTCCAAAGGATCCCTGCCACCTGTGCTCCAAAGCTTTGTCCCGCGGGTCAGCTCGAGCTCTGGAGATGTGCCGGGTCACTTCCCCCTCAGGAAAACGGGTACCGGCCTTTCCTTACGCCCCAGGAACTGTGCAGCTGCTCCATGCTGGCCAGTGGTTTTCTGAGTGGGAGGGGCCAGGGTTGGGGTGGCTGGTAGGACGGTCCCAGTGTGTGCAGTATCCTTACCAGCCATGTCACTAATGCTGAGATTTATAGCTAGGGTTCCGGGTTTTATAAATATTTTAAATCTACCCCCTTTAGTAATGAAAACCTGTAGATTTGCAGCTGCTTTATGCATTGGGGGGGAGCTTGCAAAGGGTAGAACAAAGGTTCCTTTCAAACAAACCCAAATCAGACATGAGTTGCAAAGAGTCAAATATTAAGTAAAATTCATATGCAGCAGCTCAAGCTCAGCCCAGCAAGTCACCCACTCTCATAGCCTGCAGTACCTCAGGCCCAGCCCAGCAAGTTAATAGCTTTCAGTGGAGAAAACTCAATGGAGATGTGGACAGAACTACCTTGGTGGGGGGGTGGGGGGAGGAGGAGGGGTAGAAGTCTTAGGAGAGAGAGGAATAAACCCTGGGAAGGGTGGGGGGAAGGAAAAGCAGCTAGAATTTGAAGCGTAAAAGCGTAATGAGCAGTGGTTCAAACATAGAACTGAGTCAGAACTCTTGGGGTGTGAGCTCTAATCCAATTTGGTCACAAACTCATGGGAAAATTACCTTGCTTTTTCAAAACTTATAGTGCTGTGTTCTGGAGAAGATATCAATCTCTTTACTGTGTCTCTCTTTTAAATAGATTATCAGGAATGTGTTGGAAGGCTCCTCAACATCTTTCTGAAGTGCAATCATTTTAAAACACTTTGGGATCCTTTGGTTAGAAGGGTGATGCATAGATCCACATTATTAGTAGCATAACAGGCTTTTACCTTTCCTATAGCATCGGAGCCCAACTTGAAGGTGAGGTACAAGAAGGTAGTGGACAGGCGGAAAAACCCCTTGATGCGTAAGGAGAGTGCCCCACCCACTGTGAAGCGGAAACCAACAGAGACACTAGGTAGGTGGCCTCCACACTGTAAGTTTCTGGGATAAGCCTGAGGCACTGCAGGCTGTGAGGACAGGGACTTGCTGGGATGAGCTTGCAGCACTGCAGGCTACAAGTGGCAGTGACATGCTGGGATGAACCTGAGGTGCTGCAGGCTGCAAGTGGCAGTGACTTGCTGGGATGAGTCTGAGGCGCTGCAGGCTGCGAGTGACAGTAACTTGCTGGGATGAGTCTGAGGCGCTGCATTTTGTGAGTAACAGTAACTTGCTGGGCTCAGCCTGAGATGCTGCAGGGTGCGAGTGGCAGTGACTTGCTGGGATGCATCTGAGGCGCTGCAGTTTGTGAGTGTCAGTAACTTGTTGGGATGAGCCTGCAGCACTACAGGCTACAAGTGGCAGTGGCTTGCTGGGATGAGTCTGAGGTGCTGCAGGCTGCAAGCGACAGTAACTTGCTGGGATGAGTCTGAGGCATTGAAGTTTGTAAGTGACAGTAACTTCTGGGCTCAGCCTGAGATGCTGCAGGGTGCGAGTGGCAGTGACTCCCTGGGATGCGTCTGAGGTGCTGCAGTTTGTGAGTGTCAGTAACTTGCTGGGATGAGCCTGAGGCGCTGCAGTTTGTGAGTGACAATAATTTGCTGGGCTCCTGAGGTGCTGCAGGCTGCGAGTGGCAGTGACTTGCTGGGATGAGTCTGAGGCACTGTAGGCTGCGAGTGGCAGGGACTTACTGGGCTCAGCCTGAGGTGCTCTAGGCTGTGAGTGGCAGTGACTTGCTGGGATGAGACTGAGGTGCTGCAGTCTGAGTGGCAATGGCTTGCTGGACTCAGCCTGAGGCGTTGCAAGCTGCGGGTGGCAGGGACTTGCTGGGCCGAACCTGTGCTGTGAGTTGCAGCAACTTGCTGGGCTGGGCTAAGCATGAGGTACTGCAACCTATGAGTGGTGTTAAATTACTAGCACAACTGAATTTTAGACTAGAATGCCTTCTGAGGCAAAACAACAAGCTAGGGAAGTTTTTTCTTTGCATTATTTTTAGTAAGAAGGTAAAAATAGATGTAAGCAACCAGTACCCACACACAGAGAAACAGGAAGCAGGTAAAGTATACATGCAGAGTAGTACTGAAGCCCTAGAATAGGGGTCCCCAAACTATTCAAGTGAAGGGCCACTTAGGACTGTGATAGATTGGCCCAGCCCTTGTCATAGCATATAGTCACATTGATCTGATCCCATTTGACAGCAACCCTTGTCGCATAGTTTTGGTCTAATGTTATGTACCATGTACAAACTCTTTGTTTCCATATATTGCCTTTTTGACCTTGCAGACTCGTATCTTCTTCACCAGTCCCTAGAGGTTATTCCCTGTAGACGTCTCGTAGTTCTCAATGAAGACATGCTGTTTTCGCATCAAATTGTCACACAACTGAAGTTTCTTCATTTGTTAAAGCCAGCAATAATCTAAGATTTGTCATTCTCATTATCAGTGAATGTTTCTTGGAGGTTGTGATCATCAATATGGAATAGATTAACTGCCACTAGTTGTGTATTATATTGTTCCACATCATCTGTAGCACTTTAGCTTAAACACCCATTTAGATGTAATAACTTTCATGTCATCCTTTCATGGCACTAAGCTCCCACGTTTTCATCCTTTCATACGATAAAAGTTGTACAGCAGTAGCCTGCACTCACATTGCATCTTCTATGCATAGTGGTTCTTTTCCTTTATAATACACACTCAGGCCGATGCAATATAGCGTGCTTAGCCAAGCGCACTGCTGGACGCACATCTAAAATCCCTTATGCAATAAGGGGATCAGCGTGTCCAAAACGTGGGTCCTAACCAGCACATAGCTAATAGTTCTCATCACATGTAAATTCATATTCTCCAGGCTATTAAGTTATTGCTCCCCAATGCAAAAAAAAAAATGTGCACCTGACGTGCATATTTTACTCTCGAAAATTAATGCCTGCCCTGGAGCAGGCGTTAATTCTTGAGGAGCTCCTAAAGTTAACAGAAAAGCAGAAAATACACCTTTTCTCTAGTTCCTCTGACTTAATATCGCGGCGATATTAAGTCGGAGGAAGCGAAGAAAGGATTAAGGAAAAAATAAAAAAGTCACCAGTGGTCAGGTTAGGAAAATGGATGATCAATTAACAAGCGTTCATTTTCCTAACCTGTGGCTGTGCACAGGTTAGGAAAACAGATGCTTGTAAAAACTGAGTGTCCGTTTTCCTAACCAGCATTAACAGCCACCTCTCCTGGTCGCCCGATGCCGAGGAGGCGCTAGGGTTGCACAGTTTCCCCTAGCGCCTCCTTTCTACCCCAGCAGCTCATTTAAATATTACATCATGCACCCAGTAGAGGTGGATCGGCGCGTTAGTAGAGCGGGCGCTCAATCGTGAGCACCCATTTTCCGCATGCCTATATTGCAGTAAGATTCTGCTTTTAGTTTATGTACCAATTTATCAGGGGGTTGTGACTTGCACATTGAATGACGTAGTTCCTGCTTGACTGGTTATTTCTGTTCTTGCTCTAATAAGATTTCACCATGCATTTCTGCTAATATAATGACTGTCTTAATATCAGTTTACATTTCATCAATATGATAATGCCCAAAATTCTCTTCATTTGGGAAGTAAGTGAGTTGATCGTATTTTCTCAGTGTTCCCTCCATTTTCTAGAATTTCACCTTTTCTTGAATCAAGAAACTTTGAGTCTCTTGCTTGTCAGAATCTTGTTCATTTTGGGATCATACAAGCAGTATCCTTTCCTGCTTTTGCAATAACAAGATTGTAGGTTTCCTCTTAACATCCGACTTCCGATTATTGCTTGGGAATCGAGGCATTTACGAGACACCCAAACACTTTGAGGTATCCTATGGCTTGCCTCTCGCCTGTCCATACTTCTGGTGATTTTTCTTTCAGTAAATTGCTGTGGCATCAGTTTCTTACATAAACAGCTATACTTACAGCCTTCCGTCCCAAACTTTACTGGTAGTCCAAATCTTATGAGCATTGTTCTAGTCTCTTCTAATAGCGTTCAATTAGCATGTTCTGCAATTCCATTTTAGGATGGTGAATATGGAGCTGTCATGCCATGGTGAATTCCATACTCCTTCATGAAATTATCAGTCTTATTTGAGATAAACTCACTTCCATTGTTGGTACAGACTTGTTTCAGCTTCATGCCTATCCGGCATTCTGAGAATCATACATAATCCATGAAAATATTTGGGACTTTGTGCTTAAGAAAAAATATATTAAACTTCTGGCTGCAGCCATCTATGATGACATGTATATACTAGCTACCACCAATAAAATCCAATGGCATGGGTTCACATAAATCCATATCTATTAGCTCCAGTGGGTGTTTGCTGGAGTCCTTGGAAACTGCCTTAAATGGTTTTCTTCAGTGTTTACCCCAATATGTTCTGTAATGCACCACTCACGGCTTGATATAATTAGAATACGCACTGAGAACCAACCCAATGCTAGGATCATTGATATAATATACAAACTATATAGGCTTGTTAAGAGGCCGTCAAACCTTTACACCTCAACAGCTCCTCGCACTGCAGAAAAACAGTATCATCACCCATCTCTTAAACTTTTTTTTTATACATTACTTTGTAACTGCACGCAAAAACATCGTGGAGACTTACTTTTCAGGAGAACTGCACCGTCCCAGCTGTGGGATATCTTTATCTGTTCTGCCTTTCTCTTTAATATCTTTTGCATGGCCTGGGATCCTAACCCGTTTTTTTTTTTCTTTAGAAATGTATAGCACGTTGGAGTTTGTTTAGATAAGAGAATGCCTTGTAAGGAAAAATATGCAAGGTAGGGAGGTTTCTTCTATGCAAGGGCAGTAAAGCAGCA
Source organism: Rhinatrema bivittatum (assembly GCF_901001135.1). NCBI lineage: Eukaryota > Metazoa > Chordata > Amphibia > Gymnophiona > Rhinatrematidae > Rhinatrema > Rhinatrema bivittatum. The sequence goes on from NC_042617.1 coordinate 304,609,148, forward strand.
TTGCTTTTATTGAGCAGGTAAAATGAGCTGTAAACAGCCAGCTTGGTACAACTGGTAGGGAAACAGGAAGTAAATACACGTACAGAGCAGTGTGGAAGACCTGGTAGCTCAAAACAATTTAGTACTGGCTAACTCAATACAGTCCAGCACAGTGACACGAAGTACACTTCCAACAAGGGGGGTGGGGGGTGACTTGCTTGGCCAGTTGGTAATGGGATTGTTTTCGTGTCTTGCTTTCCGCAGACTCATCACCCAGCAGCAGCAGTACTCCTGTTTCAGGCTGCAGCTCCCCCAATGACAGCCTGGCTGCCGAAAATGGCTCCTTCTCCTCCCTCCCCAGTGCGTCTGCAGAGGTAAAAGTGCTTCCCATAGTACTGTATAGCCGATGCTTTGCAGTGTCCGGACAGACATTGGGCACAGGACGTGCCACGGTGGGGTGTGATCTGATGTGCCCATCTGAGCCCGGGGGACAGACGTGAGCAAGCCAGGGAAACAGGAAATGAACAAACAGCCAGGGCCTTAGCAGCTGCTGCCATCCCCTGGTGGGTCCTGTGGAAAGGACTTCGCAGGCCTGGGAGGAGGAGGAGAGAAGTAGCGGGCGTGAACGTTGCTCGGCAGCGGTCAGGAGTCTCTCTCACCTCTGCCAGCCCCTTTGTCAGTCTCTGAGCAAGCTCCATCAGCTGTCAGGGCAGATCCTTTCCCTCCTCTACCAACCGAGTCAGACATGGACAGCCTTGCGTATGACAGAGTACATTTTTATTGTGTGGTGCAGATCTCGGAAGTCTTCTACCATGAAACTGGTTTACATAATGGGGCATCATTTCAAACACAGATTAATTTACTCTTATTTTAATATATTATAAGATGGCACATTTTGCTTGGGTTTTTTTTTTTTTTCTTCTTTCATAAAATTCTTTTCTGAGCACTGAACCCCTAAGAACTCTGCTGTGTAGGGGGCTTCTCACATATGTGATGGAATATGCCCGAGGCAGAAAGCTCTCTTACGTGCAATCCAGTGTTCCCTGCGCCACGTGTATGTGGCTCGAGGGAAGTGCTCCTGCCTGCCCATTACTGCTGCATCTGCCACAGGACGAGCGCTTCCTAGTGCCGCTCACTATTCCACTTGCTGATGGCCTCTGCCACAGGCGCCCATCTAAGGAGCAGAATCCAGGGAGGCTCTTGGCCCTCTTCAGAATTTCAGCTGCAAATATAGGCAGACCTCACAGATCTGTTCCCATATGGTAGGAAGAGAGGTTTGGCCCTTGGCATCCTAACAGGGCGAAAAGAGGTTAAGAGCTGCAGCACAGTAGTCTGAGGGCTGACCCCTGGAACCCTGTTAGGGTGGACATGGACCCCAGGGAGCCTGGTAGGATGGAATGAGGGCCAACAGGGCCCATGCTAACAGTGCCAGAGGGTTATCTGTGAGTGCTTTCGCTGCTTAAAATGAGGGACTGCTGGGTACATGTTGGCTTTTTACTTTAAATAGCCAGAACCTCTCATACGTTCCTCTTTAGTTCATTGAATTTGATGGTAGAAAGTGTGCTGTGACATTTTGTATTTTGTGTATGTGTGTTCCCTTCACTGCCTGTGCCTTGCCTTCTTTCCTCACCCATGGCTGTGAACCTGTCGTGTTACTTTCCACCTTCTTCTCTCTGTCCTCCCTGCTCCGACTCCTGGATGCTCCAGTCTCACGTCTCTCCTTTGCCCCCCCACAGGGAGAGGCAGAGCGGAGGACTGTCCTGGGTTTGGCAGCACACAGGGTTCCAGTTCTTAACGGCCCTGTTCTGGCGGACGCTCGCTCTTCTCTCTTCATCTCTTCGGGGCTGGAGCAGCACGACCCGAGGAGCTCCTTATCCCCTCGCTTGCAGCCCGTCATCATCTTGGAGCCCTCTGTTGCTCATGCGCCACTAGTTGCTGGTAGGTACAGGACCTGGCACCTGGTCACCTGGCAGTCAGTGCCAGCATTACCTGTATTTTGATGGTTTGTATCCTAGCACAGGCAGGAGATGCAACACCAGCAAATGTCCAAGAGCATGGTGGAGGCAGGCGGATGGAGGGGTAGCATGCACAAGCCGCAACTTATGAGTCTGGTGGTCGTTATCTGTTATCAGTTATCAGTTTTGTGTTTCTCCAAGTTTGCAATCCATTTGGTTTAACAAATACGGGGAAAATGTATAAAATTATAGACACTTACATGCCAGAGTTTGGGAGTTTGGTGTAGTAAATGTTTAAATAGCGCCATCTACTGTTTTGTTTTGGTTTTTTTTGCAGTAGGCACGTGAGCAATAGTTTTTCATGAGGATGGATTGCCTGCACGATGAGCATGGACACTAAAACTAGCACTGCCTTTCTGAAAGTGTGCATGAAGTGTGGCAGATGAGGCTGGACTTAGATTATTTGTACAGCATGTGCGGGGGGCTCTTGCATAGCACAGCATGCTTGTGGTGCTTGGTGGCTTTTTCGTTTGCCTCTGCTAGCAAGAGGCACAGAATGATTCTGTTTATCAGCTAGAAAAGCATCCTTTCCATAACTCTAAACCATCCTGTTCCTAATTTTTCATGAGACACAAGAGATCAAGAGAAGCCAGAAATTCATAAACACATGTCCCTTGATGCATCCTGTGCATGGGGTTTGGGTAGGGAGGTAACTATCAATTAAAACATTAGCTGATTTTTAAATCATTAATGCAGTCTGTGTGTGTGGCGGACTTGGCTCCTCTGACATGTCCATGCACACGCTGTTCCATCCCTGATGTGCCTATGAGCTTCCTGGCTTCCCCACCACGAGGAGCTGTGCGATATCAGCATTTATAAGTTCATATTCTTGGAAGGATGACAAGGACTTTGTCAAGAAAATATGAAAAGAATGGTTACGCTGTATTTCAATTCAAAACAAAAGTGACATTTCACAGTTAAACATGTGCAACTTGATGAATGTCTTTGCTTGATGAATAGTTGTTTATTGCATAGTAAACTCTGTATTTTTATATGGTTTATTTTTTTAAAGACACAGGAGTTTATATTCCAGCTAAGACAGTTTTACAGTAAGGTTACAAAGAAGGGAGCCCGTATGCAAGATTGTTAACCCACATAACACCAAGAACTACCCCATATCTTGTTATCCATTATGTCATTGTTATGCAACTTATGTTTTTTGGTCAGAGCCATCTCATGACACTTCTTTACGACAAGCACAATTTGTGGAGTAGATTTCCAGAAGGTAGCAATTGTGAATCTTGCAGCATGTATTGCTTGGCCATATAATACATGATGTCATGCATTCATAGTGTCGTCCTCCCATATTCCTAACAGGCACAGCACTGGCAAGAAACTCACCTTTCCCTCCAATATGCTTCCCATTAATGTTTCTGTTTTACACCAGAATTGCCTGACCACAACACCTGTCCACCATGCTTGTATGTTAGGTCCCTCGTCTCCACAATCTCTCGAACATTATTTAGAGGATAGTGGTGAAAATGTGACAAAAAAATCAACGGATATCTATACACTCTGCACAGAAGTTTATACATTAATTCTATCCTGTGACTACACAGAGAGACCCTGTGCACCACCTTCCAGATTCTCTTCCAATCTTCTTCCTCTAATTCCAGTCCTAGGTCTTCATTCCTTTGAGCTATCAGAGATTCAATAAGAACATAAGAACTTGCCATGCTGGGTCAGACCAAGGGTCCATCAAGCCCAGCATCCTGTTTCCAACAGAGGCCAAACCAGGCCACAAGAACCTGGCAAGTACCCAATGGACTCTTTTCCTCATAAGACATTTTAATAGCCTTATATAACAGGGATACTATTTTACATCCTTTTCCCACTAGCATTAAAACATTTTCCACTCTAGATGTCATTTTCATGGTCCAACCAGTACCCTCAGCTCTTGAGAGGGCCTCTTAATTCTTATATATAGCTCTCAAGATTTTGCTGTTAGACCAAACTCACTTTTTGGATTTTCAAACAAGATCCACCCTTCTTCATTCTCTAATTGGCCCAAATGTCTTAGCCTAGTCCTCATCTCTGGCCTAAATGTAAAAATTGATGTGCTAGGATTATCTTTTAGACATTGATCACCGTGTCTTAACTGTGTGGGCTAGAATGTAGCTCAACCACAATATTCTCCAAAGCTCCGGAGAAGAAGGGAGCAGTAACAGTGAGGATCGCTCCACCTCCTCTGCCTGGCCAGCCTGTAGTGATAACCAAGGTAATGCCTTCTCTCTACTGAGCTAGGCCTGAAGGCAGTGTAGTCTGGAAGCCCAGTAATAGCCAAACAGGTTTGGAAGTGCCATCCCACCTCCTAACTTAGACTGCCTTAACATACTTAGCCTTACTCTTGGTGCCCTGCCCATTCATGTAAATCTGGAGATGTCACCATTTAAATTGGCAAAATACTTCACAGGCAGTGCATAACAGGTATGCTGAAAACGTTCTTGAGCACCTCAATCCTACCAGCCCAAAATACAAAGAGGTCATTCCATTCTTTTAGGTCTTTCTGAATTTTGTTAACAGTGGGGGCATAGTTAGTCTTATATAGATCTTGCCAATCCTTTTATGAATATGCCTAAATTCTTGAACACACCTCTGGCCAGTTTGAAGAGACAAGCAGCCAGCAGAGGAAATCCACCCCTGCATCTGTAGCAAACTGCATCTGTAGCAAACAACTCTGGATTTTGAAAACAATCGAAAAGTTTAGAATGAGTCACATGTGCTTCACCCATGAGACATGTATCAATAGGTAATATATACCATTAATCAATTATGGGCCGATACAGTAAAATCGCGGGAGAGCGGGCGAGCACCCGCTCTCCTGGCGTGCACACAGGCCACTCTCCTGTGCACGCGATACAGTATTTTAATTTATTTAAATTAGGCCCGGCGGTAAAAAGAGGCGCTAGGGACACTAGCGCGTCCCTAGCGCCTCTTTTTTGATAGCGGCAGCTGTCAGCAGGTTTGACAGCCGACGCTCAATTTTGCCAGTGTCAATTCTCAAGCCCGCTGACAGCCACGGGTTTGGAAACCGGACGCCGGCAAAATTGAGCGTCCGGTTTGCGAGCCGCGGGCCTATTTCAAAATTTTTTTTTCTATTTTTTTTACTTTTTTTAACTTTCGGGACCTCCGACTTAATATTGCCATGATATTAAGTCGGAGGGTGCACAGAAAAGCAGTTTTTATTGCTTTTCTGTGCACTTTCCTGGTGCCCGGAGAAATTAGCACCTACCTTTGGGTAGGCGCTAATTTCTGAAAGTAAAATGTGCAGGAATACCTAATAGGGCCATCAACATGCATTTGCATGTTGCGGGCACTATTAGGTTCAGGGGGTTGGACGTGCGTTTTGGACGCTCTATTACCCCTTACTGAATAAGGGGTAAAGCTAGCGCGTCCAAAACACGCGTCCAATCGCGGGTTAACAGTGCGCTCCGCCGGAGTGCACTGTACTGTATCGGCCTGTTAGTCTTTAAACAATTTTATGTTACCGGATATTTCTGGCACCTTTTTTGTAAAGTACTAACTATTTATAACTATATGTGCCTTATTGTAAACAGTTATGATGGTAAATAACTTAATGACGGTATAGAAAACATTTTTAAATAAAAAAAATTTTGACAGGTGACTTTGTATCCCAATACCCGGCTGTACTCATCCGAAATCTTTAGGAGTCTAGGTGCAGATGTGTTAAGATTAGTTAAAAATAGTAGGCCATTTTCAGCGCACAGAGAGATCTTAGGAGACCTCTGATTCTGTTGAAACCCTGACATCAGTGGATTTGCCCTGACCAGCTGGGCAAGCAGGTCAGTGGCAAGATCAAACAGAAGGGAAGAAAATGGACATCCTTGCCAGGTGCTACGTAAAACAGGTAAAAAAAAAAAAAATCCAACAAGGCGCCATTAGTCAAGACTTTCACCTGAAGATGTAAATATCTAAATTTAACTGTTATCAACTGCTAATATGCATGTGGTGAATAAAAAGCACTCTAAATTGTCTGTATGCAGATGCCAGAAGTCTAACAAAATAAGGTCAACGTTTTAGAATGTATGAGGCTTGATGAAGATATAGACACACACACGTGATAGGAGGATAACCAATGAAACCCTGTGAAACCAGAGTATAAATTATACTGAGGTGACAGGGCAGATGGGATTGCTGGAGGGCTGGTACCGTGTGCAAAGGATGGCATAGAGTCAAGTAGGATACAAATCCTACACAGCATCAGGCTCTCTGCCACATACTGTCATCACAGCCTCTGCCCCCATCCCGATCATCACACCATTTCTGGCTCTTTTACCTCTTCCCCATCACCACCTCTGGCGTACAGCCTCCACATTCAATGGCAGGAAAAGGAACGCAGGCTCTAAAAGGTTTCTGCAAGGTGGTGACCTTGCAGAAACTCACCACTGCTTCTACCCCTATCCATGCCTTTCTTGTGCCTTTTCCACCATCCTGCCACCACCCATATGGCACTCATGTCACCCCCTATCCTTCTCCATTGTCCTGATCCTCTTGCACCCCTACTGCAGAAGGGGCAGAATGGACCTTTGGGAGGAATAAGGTGCTAGGCAGTTCAATTTGCATTTCCTTCCTTCCCAGCATATTTCCCTCACTCCTCAACTCTCTCAACATTCACCTCTTTTCACATAACTCCCTCCAGAAGCATTCACCCCTACTTGCACCACTCCCCCCCCCCCCCCACATTCATTATTGCTCACACTCCCTCCCCAAGAATTCACCACCTACTTTCAACCCCTTTCTCCTCCTCACCACATTTCGGCTTCACCCCCTTTCCCTTGCCACAAACCATCCTGGCCTGACGGGAACCCTAGGCAACTCCCTCTTCCCCCACTGCTGTCAGCTGAATCCCAAAACCTGGGAACACTGATCTCAAGCCTTTTCACTCCAGAGAACAGAACAAAGAAGAGCCCTCTACTCCAGGAAGCAGGTGACATGGGGATGGGGTGGACAGGGATGGAACAGGGAGATGACTGGCTCTTCTTCGCTGTTCCTGTTAACTGCAGCCTCATACCCCTCTTCTCCAGTCCTCCAGGGCTGCTAGTTGCAGACAGGAAGGGAGGGCAGATTAGGGAGGGACAGAGGAAAGCCTCTGACCCCTGTTGCAGCCCCACTCTCCTGTCTGTTACAGTCAGTAGCACTGTAAGGGCAGGAGGGGAGGGACTGGAGCAGGGAGCAGAACAGCTCTTTTCTGCTTTGCTCTGCTCTGCTGTTTATGTGCACGTGCTCCCTGCTCCACCTCTCCCCTTTTGTCCTCTGTGTTGCTGCTCTGTTGTCATTGAGGACAAGAAGGCAACAGCTGCATTTTACACATGAAAGAGCTGCATGCAACTCCTGAGCCACAGGCTGGCTTATTTATTTGTTTATTTATTTGTGAAATTTGCATGCGCCAATTTGCATTGGTTGTTCAATGCATTTTACAAAAATAGGGAAACATACATAATTAAAATAATGGAACATATTTGCAAACAGCAAATTAAAGAGCGTACACAGTTAAAATAAAGGAACATATTTAAACTGATAAAAACACTGCTGTTGAGTGCGCCGAGTGTTTGGTTGTCTTTGGCTTTGTACATAAGGCACAAAGCTAGGTTCTTAAACCCTTTGAAAACTGACCCATTAGCTTTTTTTTTTTAAAGGATCCATGCCACCTTTTTTTTTTTTCAGCGGCTGATGTTACCTCTCGTCTTTTGGTTTGTCTGTCTCTTCCACAGTTCCGGGTTTGGGAGCTGTCCCCTTTCACTTTGCACAGCAGCTCATCTCTACGGACAGCTTGCCTGTTTCTGGCCAGCATAAGCCGCTTGGGCGGACCAGATCAGCGCCCCTTCCGCAGAACCCCAAAGGGCTCCATCAGCAGTACCTGTACCAGCAGCAGCACGCCCAGTTCCTGGAGTGCATGAAGCAGCAGGGGCCTCCAAACAGGGTAAGAGATGGTCTGGGTGGGGGGAGGACGTAGGGGACAGCATGCTTCCCTGCGCAAAGGGGGCTGGGAGAATGGGTCATTTTTCAGGCCAGCAGGTAATCCCGGTGCTTTGTTAGATGATATTCTAGAGCCACAGGGTGAAACTTTGGCTGAATTACAGACTCCAGCCCTGCCTGTTGGGGGGGGATGGACATTATGGCTTGCAGTGCTCAGCCCCTTCCCACTCCCAGCGTGGGGTGAAGCACCTTGTGCTGGAGCACTGTCAGCCTGTGAGCAGGGAGGGAGCCTCATTCTGCGGCTGGGACCCGGGAGGGCTCTGCTGGTGGTGGTGTGTGGGATGGAAAGGGCAGGAAGGCTCGTGACCCCTAAATAAGTAAGTGCTCAGCCCTTTGGTTTTCCTTTTGATGGCCCCAGTCCCTGACCTGCGCTTAGAGTGGAGGAGAAGATGAGCGGTCTGTGTACGTGAAGCGCGTCTGATCAGGTTGCTTCTCTGCAGAGACCAGCAAAGCCTAGTGAGAAGCCCCGGCTCTGCCAGATCCCATCGGAAGATATGGATGCCGACGACGGGCCACAGGCTGGAGGCAGCGAGCGTGGGAGAGGCGGGAGGCAGGACCCGCTGAAGGAGAAGGACCAGGAGAGGGGCCAGCAGGAGGAGCTGGTCCTGCAGCAGGTACCAGCAAGGGCCACATTAACAAATACTGCCATGCATACCGTAGTAATCTAATAGACGTTGGTAGACAAAGGACCACTTGGCTCATCCTGGTTGCCGCTGCCTACACTGCTCTAACCAAGGACTTCCCCTGCTATCAGCTATACAAACTTGACTGGCCACACTGCTCCAGTTCTGGTCATCACTGTTCCTTGCCCTTACCACCATCCACTGCACTAAGGATATCGCCCAGTTGTCAGTCATACAAGCTTGACCACCTGCAGCAGCTCCCTCGATTTTGTCCTTAGCAGGTTTAGAGATATAAAAAGGAAAGTTAGAAGTGCCAAGCGGTTGTGGCAAAATACATGCGCTATAAACGAATGGGAAAGCTATGCAAAGTGTCTAGAGGGAATAGGCAGCTGACTGAGTACACTAAAAAGCTTTATTCTGCGTCTATTAACTCGACTGTTGATTGCCCGGAACAGTTATTTCATACTGTTAAGAAACTCCCTAAACTCGATTGCCAGAATGCAAGCATTGAGATATTTTTGGTGGATAACCATGAGAATTTTGCAACCTCTTTCAGTAACAAAGTGGCTGATTTATGTGCTAACTTTGACCCTTTGGAAGAGCCGGTTTATCCTAATATGAATGAAAACTGGGAACATTTTGATTCAGTGCCATGAGACAAAACTATTTCTGCGATCTTTTCATTGAAGGGTTCTTTTTGTCACACGAGTTTCTGTTCCTCTGTGGTATTTAAAGCTGTACGGGGTGATATTGCTAAGTTTTTGACAGATTTGGTTAATGCATCTCTTACTGAAGGTTCTATTCCTACCATTATGAAAACAAGCTACGGTGTGGCTGACTTTGAAAAATCCTGATTGAGACCCACATCCTTTGGCTAATTATTGACCTGTGTTGTCATTGCCATTCCTAGTGAAGGTAATAGAACAAATTTCAGGACTTCTTAGACACGAGGTGAGGTATTGGATTTTTCCAGTTGGGTTTTCGGCCACTGCCCGATACTGAGACTTTGTCGTTATCCTGTTTAGATGCGTTCCATCACGGATCTGATGCTGGTAAGAATTTTGTGCTGGCACTTCTTGATACAGCATCGGCCTTCGACACCTTGAATCATCATATTTTGCTTTGTTGGTTGAGAGAACTGGGAATTTCTGCCAGTTATGAGATGGTCTAAGCATTTCTTTCAGGACAGACCCAGAAAATAAGAATTGGATCAGCCACCTCTTCTCGGTTTGTTCTTAGATGGGGGTGTGCCTGTTGGCAAATTTAGGGTTGTTGTCATTTATTTGCAGATGATATCCAGGTTTTTTTTTTTTCCCAGTACAGTTTATAGTTCGCTCTGCTTTGTAGAAAATCTCTATCTGTGTCATATCAAAAATTAATTGCTGGAGAATAAGTGATCTCTGAATATTAAGAAAACTGAGTTAGCAAGAAAGATGCTTCCAGATGCACTTTGCTTCAAAGGTGATGTTATCTCTATATCCTCTCAGGTTCGCGGTCCCAATAGTGAATCAGGATTCTGCCTTGTCCTTAGATTAAATCTGTAGTCCAGGGGCATTTTATAAATTGCACTTATCGTGAAGGACTAAACCTTCTGTTAAATCATGTACATGCATTTAAAACCAAAGAAAAGATGGATTATACTGAAAAACCAAAATAGCATCCCATCCCAAGAGGAACAATACATTATAATACATCCCAAGAGAACATTACAAAGGGGGAGGGGGGCGGTAGGTAAAAAAGCAAAGAAACACACATCAGTGCTAAGAGCCTCGTTCAAGCATTACATCATCTCTCTAACCCACATAACCCCAAAGACATTAACAATCTCACTGACCTATCCAAAAGAGAGGCTTCCAAATGAACAGGGTCAAAAAAGATAAACTAAGTACCCTGGGGAACTGGAACACAGTTACATGGAAAACTTAGGGGGGGAGGGGGGGAAAGAGCACCCAAAGCATCCAACGCTGCTTCAGTAGCAGAAAACGTTGCCGCCTCATTTGGGTCTCCTTAGCCACATCAGGGAAAATCCCTCTCTTCTGACCACAGAGGCAGTCATTTTTACGATTAAAAATATTGTTGGAAAGCCAGATCTTTACCTGATCGCAGAGCAAATGTAATAAGCGTTGCTCTTGTGGAAATATTGTCCTGGGGATTTTGGAAGAAGGCAGATAAATCAGAGCTCGTTTACAACTGATTCCTGCTTAGCGCTTTTGCGTGGAAATCCCATGCAAGTGGGGGCATTAAGCAATCCTCCCCTAACCCAGATTTTCCTTGCGCTGAAGATTTTACTTCTGGTCAGAGATGGAGTAATTTCCAGAATAGGGGATGGAAGGAAGAGAAGAGAGGCCTGAAAAAGGGAGAGAGAGGGGAGAGAGAGGGGAGAGCGAGAAGTGAAGTGAAGCAGCAGTTCTTCAGAAGTCGTAACCGGAGTTTCTTGTGAGAATACAGGGGAACTTTTCAGTCACAAGCTGTTTCCAAAAAAAAAAAAACCCTTTCCACAGGTATTTCTGAAGCAAGGAGCTTCTCTGCACTACTTTTCTTTTTCTTAAGCAGTTCTGAGCGAGGCATGCGCTTTGTAGAAGTCGTTGCTTGGCTGGGAAGGCCCCTGCGCAGGAATGGCTTGGTTCAAGCTGAGAGAGACGGTGAAGCGGGCTGCAAAATCCCATCGTTTCTCCAGTCACGAGCACACGGCAAGGGAGGCTACTGTACCAGCCCGAGCCCCGCTCCCCTTCAGTTAATAGGCGCACTTTTTAAACTCCCTATTCATTAACACGGCATTAGCTTATTGCATCAGGAATGTTCAAAAATTAAGCAGCTTGTGTGTTAGGAAGCAGCTCTCTGCATCGATTTGTCAGCAGGTGCTCTGCATGTTTGACACCGGGGGGAAGGAGTAACCGTTTAAGTTGCACCAGTAGCGAGTTCGTATTATTAGTTTTGTGTAATTTCACGGACGTTTCTACCTGGGATCCGCTTAGGACTAAGGATAATGCGGATTATTAAATGTTTTAAATAAGTAAGTGTAGCCAAATCTGCCTGCAGCCCGTGCTAAAATAAATTCTACCTGCCACCAGTTACACCTGAGACTATTTACCCAAGCCCTGCCACTGTTTCACGCTGGCTGCTCGAGACTGGCTTGGCTGTGCCACTGATCTGTGTCGTTTCCCCTGAGTGGCTCCCTCCTGTTCCAGGGAATTGACTTTTTTTTGGTTTAGGGCCGCATCCAGGTTTTTCTTCTCCTCCTTTTCATTTACCCTCCGGCTCCTCCATCTGTTTTTACCACTGGTCTCCATCTGTCTCAAGTATGCCTTATCTTTCTCGGGCTTTTGGTTGGGGCCATTCCAGACATCCACCAGCCTCTCCACATGGAAGTATTTCCTGATATTTTTTTCTCAGCCTCCCTTCCAGCTTCCATATTGTGACCGCCTTGTCCCTTGAATTTCCTCTCTGTATGGCTCAGAATAGAGGAAGAGGGAGCGTTAGCTCCCAAAACCCAGTCGAGAAATGTATTCAGTTAGTCCAGTAAAAAGGTATTGCCTTATTATTATTATTATTTTTAATCTGTTAGCCTTTATTCCCACGCTAGTGTTTTGTAGGGACAGCAAAAGGAGTTGAATTATCACGTTTGAAACTTGTGAGCAGTAGTGCTAACCGTCGAGGCTTCAGGCTCAGCTCGGGTCCAGTCGTGCATCTCTCACGTATATTTACTACTTCATTTGTTTAAAAAAAAAAAAATAGAAAAAAAAATCTCTCTAAAGTGGAAGCACATTTTACATTCACTCGTCCCATGCTTGTGTCAGGAAGGACTTGGTATCCTGGCTTCATTTTCCTAAGGAGGTTGGGTAGAAAATGTAACTATGAATAGAGAAACAGGTTTGTAGGATGTAGTGGATTGTCTGTCAGGAGAGGAACTGGGGATGGGAGCTTGGAGAAAAGTGAATCTTAAAGGTTGCTAGGATGCTGACTTGGGGGGGGTTGGGGCTAATGCCTTCCTCTTGTACTTTATTGGCATGTTTTGGTTATTTTAAACATTGGAGCCATTGGGTTAGAGCAGAGGTTCTCAGCCCAGTGCTTTTGACACTCCTAGCCAGTCAGGTTTTCGGGATATCCACAGTAAATATACATGCACTGTCTCCATTGTATGCAAATCAGTTTCCTGCCTGTATTCGGTGTGGATATTCTGAAAACATGACTGCCTGGGTGTGTCCTAAGGATTAGGTTGAGAACCCAGGATTAGAGGATCTAGAAAAAGAGTAATTTAACGAGGGCAGACCAACTGCTAGTGATTTCCTTGCCCCTGGCCCTCTGTGCAGAATGATCTCAGTGGAGCCACTAGGTGGCAGCAGTGCCATGTGGGTTATTCATCCCTTCCTCCCAAAGGTTTTCAGGTCTCCACTTTTTGTTGTTGTTTTAATAATTTGTACAGCGCATGCCTGATGCACATAGCACTGTACAAAGGCACATAAGAGGCAGTCCCTGCTTCTTGGAGCTTACAGTCTAGTCAAAATGGACAGACAAGAGACACAGCAACAACAGTCCAGAGCTCAGACTGAGAAACTAGCACTAGCAGGAAGAATTAAGGTTCAACTTTTAGGCGCAAAATGCGGCCCCTGTACAGAATAACACAAGATTTGTGTATGGGGGGATGGAAGAGGAGCTGCTTTGGTGGTGGTGGTGGTGGGGTAGCAGGGGGAGGGCAGTGGAGTTGTGAAATGTGGCTTCCCTTTACAGTGAGGGTCGGACCCACAGTTCTCCTTGCCTGGCTCCTCCCTAGACCTCCCCAGCAGCAGTTTACATGTTAAAATGTTTTTCTTTTGTTATTTTTTTTTAATTTCTAATGTAGCACTAACAAAATTCCTGAAAATGAAAATCTGATAATTCTTTCTTGTTTGCAGATAAAATTAGTGTGATTTCCCTTTCCTCTGATTTTTATTTAATTCCTGAGAAGGTATTGGTGCTTAGGTGTTTTGAGGCTTTTTTTTTGTAATTTCCCTCAACTTACTATGAATCTAAATAAATCAGAGGGGGGGAGGAGTTAGTCAAAGCCCCATGCAACACCATGCAGAAACATGGAGAGGGCAACCTTGAAAGCCAATTCTTTATATATATTTGTGTATCTTTTGCTTTGTATTCCATCTTTCAGACGCTTCAAAGTGGATTAGGTCGGGTACTGGGGGTATTCCAGTAAATAATTTACCCAGGTAAAATGGCTCTTGGAGCAATTTACAGCACATACAAATTCACCACAGGAGAGAAAAAAAGTACTGCTGTGGGCATGTTTAGGTCAAACGAGGAAAACAGTGGGAATTTCAAAAGCAGGTGCAAAGTGCTCAGAAATTTTTAATACAATATATTTTGCACTTGCAAATTTTCAAATCAAAGAAACATAGGGTCGTTGTATCTTTGAAAATTTGTATAAAATAAATGCATTAAAAATACCACAGTAGTTTGCAGCTATGTAGGCTGTCTGAAAATTGCACCACCCCCCACCCTTGGAAAACACAAATATGGGTATGGACAGCTGAAGAGTGGACTCAGAAAGGAAAATTGTATAAACAGGTTGTGGCCATAATGACATAACACCTCAGCGCCATCCCTAACACCCACTCAGGGTTATCCTGTGGCCATTCGGAGGGCCCTGCTGAGCAGTGACCAGGCCCACCTGCACGCGTGCTCCTACACTGGTAATACCCTCCCACCTGCCAGATGGGTCCCTCTTGCCTCTGGGCAAATATCCCAGTTTGTTCACATCAGCTAATGACATTAAATTGACCACTACCACCTGGGCTGCCTTCTGAGCTATAAACCAGGATTTATGGATTGCTAGATGGCTGGCTCTGGCCCTTGGCCTTGAATTGGACCCGTTGGTTCTTCACTAAGATTCCTGTCCCTGCTTCAGTTGCCCCAGATCATAACTTTCCTCTGAACCTATAAGGGTCACGCTTACGATGTGAAAGAACCATGAAGGAGACTAGAGATCCATTACCTGATGGAGGCAACTGTGTAAAACTACCTTCTCAGGCTCCTTATAACCTCCCTAGAGAGAAGGAAAAATAACCTTGCGATACTGGGCTACCGAATATCACCCTGCAAGGAGAGTGAATTGAGTGAAATGCACATGAGCCTGTTCCTAAGGGACCACTTTCAGGACCATTGCCCTGGAACCTAGAATCTGCAGAATGGACAATGTTTGGGGCAGACATGGAAACAGAAGAATTCAACACCAGGAGTGAGGCCTTCAGTGCAAGACATCCAAGGCCATAAGGTTACTTTCTTCTTCAAAGACGTAAGGACTTCCCTATATTCTAGAAACTGGGAAGGACTAATTGCTGCTCGAGATAATCATCAGTTAGCATAGGGTTTCCATACCTGCATTATCTCGGGCTTTCCTGCTCTACCTCGGTCCTGAATAGTCCTACATCAGGCCAAAGGAGGAACAAAATTCCCTCTGTCAATAGAGAGACCTTTACTACTCCTTGAACAACAGGTATGTGAAGTCCCAGTTAGCCCAAGGTGAGAGCCTCATAGCTGCCAGTGAGGATTCCAGGATAATGCTGTTATTATTTGTGATAGTTGTGGATGGATCCTTGGGCCGGTGGCAGATGACCACGCCCCCGGGGGAAGATCCTGAGAGGGACCACCGGTCAGTCTCAGAGTTGGGAGACAGACACACACAAGTTCTTTTATTAAACTGCTTTTGTGAACCACCAGAGGTGGCAGTAGTGAGCTGGAAGAGCCCGGCTGGGCTGTAGTCCCTCAGGCACTGAAACAGCGATCCCAGGATGGCTGAGCTGTAGAGAAACTGAGATAGTGAGTAGGCAGAGTATGCAGAGTTCAGGAACAGAATCTTGTTGGTAACACTCACACAATAGTCTCTTGGAACAGCCCAGGAGCTGGAATGAAGTAGGCCCTCGAGGAGCGAGTACCTGGTTCCAGGGAAAGCTCTGAGAGAGAGATGGTAACTCACTGGTGTTGTAGGCAGCGGTGACTTCCTGGCAGAAGGTATATTCAGTAGCAGGTCCGGGAACGTGGGCCCTCGAGGAGTGAGTACCGGTTCCAGACTGCGACCTGAAAAGTAAAAGAGAGAGCGAGGCCCCCGAGGAGTGGGTACCCCTGGTAAAGTCCGAGGAGGCAGAGTAGCAAGGTATGCAGAGAGCGAATCCCATCCGCAGCAATACCTGGAGACAGCTAGGTAAACCAACCCGTAGTAACCTTTGCTAACTCGATTAGTTAGCGAAATGAAAGACCTTTAAATATCCGAAGATGATGACATCATCTCAGGGGGACGCCCCTGAGGTTCACGCCACTGCTGGTACTTGAGTCGGGGCCGTGCCGCGCCCGTAGGCTTCAGGAGAACAAGGCGGAAGGCAGCGTCTAGCCGGTCCGGGAACGCCGGAGGAGATCAGCAAGATGATGCCGCGGCAGCCAAACTTCCATCAACCAAAGAGGGAATTGCCAAAGAGGTAAAGAGGGCGGAGTGGAGACGTCGGGCAGCGACGGTCGCAACAAATGCATCCAAGAAACATCTGGTAATAATCTTTGAAGGGGATAAGAGGGAATGCTTCTGTGTATCTGTGTTGGAACTACCTAAGAAAAGGTCTGGTATTGTTCATAGGGACCACCAGAATAGGAGAATTCACCACTTCTATTGGGTCACCTGATATAAATAGTACTTATGCCCTTCAAAGAAGAGATGAAGCCCCAAAACCTGTGACTGACCAACCAGCCTAATACCATTGCCCCAGAGGTCTACATTGAGGGGATAAGAATGTCCTTTGGTGTTCCACCAGCCAAGGCAGAAGACTCCAAATGTTTCTGTGAAGGAGCACTCCCAGAACTAAGTAGCTTGCAACAGGAGGAGGCTGCCCCAGCCAAATCCATTGTCCTGGAATACTTCCTCAAGGAAGAGAGTGAGCTGCCTGAGCAGCTTGCTTGTAGCTTAGGAAATGGTCCCCAACCAGGATTAGTCTTGGTTGGAGGGTGAGGGAAGGAGAAACTTCCAATAAGCACCATCTGATTAGCTGGCATCTTGAGTTTCAGTCCCCAAACTTCCAGGGCCACTCCACAAGACAGCTGTGTTAGGATAGAACTATACAACAAGGTCAAGACTGTAATGATCATTGCTCTGTGGGGGAGCTCCCGAGAGGCACGCCATAAACTCTTTGGCTCCATCTTGATCGGGCCCTGACCAGACAAATTGAAGGGTCAGACCAAAAGTTGCCTTCATCGTGCGAGACTCTCTAGCTGTTAATCTGTCCAAGAGCTGTTGGTCCCCATACAGGAATGATCAAGACCTCCCCTTTCTGCACATTGTTTCTGCAGAAAAGGTCTTCATGGCCTCCGCTGAGGGATGTTGGGTCCAATGCAGGAATATTTGAGTCATGAAGCTATTGTACAGAGCAGCCTAGGGGGAGAGATTATAGGAATAAACAAGACTACTGAAGTGGATATTCAATCTTTCTATCATGTGGAGTCCCTGAACATTTTGATTTCCTCCAACAATTGTGGTCTTAAAAGATGAGGGCAGCTCAACATGCCTGGTGATCCAGCACCTTATTCTTCTCTTCCCTGGGAAGGGAATATAGATCCCTTATATTCTTGGCTACTTTAAGGCTGGAATCAGGTGTCCCATACTGAGGAGCACCCAACTCTAACAATCAGATATAACAGGAAGCACTTGGAGGGAGGCGGGGTATGAGCACCTAGGAATATGGAATCCTCCTACAGATTGTCTCCCATTGCTTCTCTGAGAGCTGATGGAAGTCATGCTCCAGAAATAAGAGTCACCAGCTCCTGTTTCTTGAATAGCATCCCTACTGAGGCATTGTTCCCCACGTCTAAAAAGGAATGATTATCTCTTCCTCCTTGTGTCCTACTGATGCCCTAGGAATGTTCCAGCCAGAGGAGTACTCTAGCATCCCAAAAAATTGCCAAGACCAACCTGAGGTTCTTTCATGTGAAAGCATGAATAATGGCTGGGAGGCGCTCAAGGAGGAATCCAAAAAGTCCTACTCAAGCAGAACCACTCTGGGATTTTATTTTTTTTAATTGGCTGCAGTCATCTTCAGCACCATAAGCCTAATTTGATCTTGGAAGCCTAATTTATGTAGAGGGGAAAATAAACTTTTCTATAGGCTGTTTGGTCCAGAAGCAGAGAAGATGGCAGAGAGGAAATTAAATGTGCCCTGGAGGTGACCTGCTGCAATAATAACTCCATAGTGAACTGGAGATGTGCAGACTCTTCCGTGCCTGAGAGTAAATCTGCAGCCCCCCATGGAACTTCTCGTTCGATTGTCAGAGGGAAGAGATAGATAAAGAGCCTGGCATTCTTGATTTATTGATATATATTTATATAATTTTTTGGCTCAGAGCAGCAGTAAAATGGCCGCTTATCCTGCCAAAATTGGCACGTTGACCAGGCCCTGACACATGTGCATCATTGCACTCGCTTCCCCCATAGGGGGCAGGGCTTGAACTGGGGAATCCGCCCAATTTTGATTTTGGCAGGGTGCCAACGTTCCGTGGATTGCACCTTCCTGCCTGGCACCTGCCTGCTTGAAAGCTAGGCAGAATGCATCGGTTGACATGCTGAGCTGTCATGATTTACCTGTGGTGCTTTGTTTCCCTTTTATTTTTCTTCATGGAGAAACCAGAAGTGAGCAGAGGGAGGGAGAGGAGCAAGTGATCACCTTTGACTCCCCCCCCCCCCCCCCCCCCGACTGAGTACAGATCCAGCACAGCACCATAGGAGACGGTGAGGCAGTCCAGGGAAAAGGCTGTGCTGCAAGCTGCTTTTTTTTTTTTTTTTTTTTTTTAAGAATTGTGCTCTACCAGGGAAATCAGTCCTAAAAACACTTGCCCTAGGAGCCCTGTCAGTAGCTTCCACTGCCGGACCCACAAGGGAACAGGTCACTGGGGACAACCCAGTGCTTGACCCTTTAGTGTGGGAACTTAGACCCCAACTGAGTCTGTTCCCAAGGGGGGAGGGGAGAATCAGTCCAACAAGACCATCAGTTGGAACACCCCCAAAACTCTGCCTATGCGCCACTGGGAACTTGGGTCGAAAACCTTCCTGGGAGCATCCTATACCTAGCTGCAGCACCAGTCCACGTCTGCACTATCTGTTGGAGAGGGAGAAATACTGAAAGAGCTGAAGGCAGCACTAGACCCCTATAGGGGGAGTGGTTGGCTTTGAATACATTTTCTCTATCTCCATCTGCTGGTAGGAGGACATAACCAGGCCCAGATTTAGGCATAAGCAACTGCCTAGAGTGACAAATTTTGAAGATGCTAAAGAGGTGCCTCTTCTGCATCCTTTTGGGTCCATAGATATAACCCACCTATCTAGACTAGTCTGATATGGATAATAAGGAATAAACAATAAAAGTTAACCAAACACTTTTTCACTACTTATCAGGTCCTGGGAAGTTTCAGGCAATATGCAGTGCACAGGAATTGATGCAAGGTCTCAGCACAGAAATCTGCTCCCTCTGTACTCCCAGCTGAGATTAGAGAATTCCAGCAACTTCAGGATTAGTTCTCTATCCAAAGGGCACAAAATACTAACATTAGCTCTCTGACCAATGGCCTTCTAACTTAGTAATAGTTTTCTGACCCATGAAACTGCAGCTTCTGCAAGGATACAGTAGTTGCTTACCTGTAACAGATATTCTCCGTGTTTAGCAGGACAAATAGCCATACATCTGAGTGACATCATCCAACAGTGCCAAGTCAAGTACTGCTCTCTCCTAGTTCAGAAACTTACTAGAACTTTCCTGAGAATGTGTGGTTCTCCTGGTGCTTTACCTCAGTCTATTTTCTAACTAATCTCAATTTACCAGGTAGAAGTGTTGGTTTGTGTGGCTATTTGTTCTGCTGTCCACAGAGAACACCTCCGTGGATAAGCCAGACAATACAGCAACATATCTGAGGACTACCTTGCTGAGGGTTGTAAGTGAGCTTTTTATGTTGTTCTCCTGAAACCAGTCTTTTATTTTCTTTTTTAAATTTTAAAACATTCTTTAATACTACTGGTCCAAAGCTATTGTTTGCATTTGCTTCTCTATTTAACAGTAATGTCTTGCAAATATATGAAATGAGAATCAAATTGCTGCCTTACAGATATCCTGCATAGATACATAATTAACAAATGCTGTTGATGTGGCCACTGCCTGTATGTAATGGGCTTTGATTGACTGCAGAAGTTTCTGATGCAGGAGTTTGTAACGATGAGAGATGCAATGCGTCAACCACCTTGAAAAAGTTTGTTTTCATAGTGGACATCCTTGCTTATCGATATCCTATGACATAAATAACGGAGTTGTTTTCCAGCATGGTTTTGTTCTTTCTAACTAGAATAAGAGTGCCCTCCTGCAATCCAATGTATGCAGAGCTTATTCTTCAGAGAACGTATGTGGTTTTGGAAAGAAAGTTGGCAATGTAATTATCTGGTTAATATGAAATTATACTACTTTA
This sequence comes from Rhinatrema bivittatum, assembly GCF_901001135.1. NCBI lineage: Eukaryota > Metazoa > Chordata > Amphibia > Gymnophiona > Rhinatrematidae > Rhinatrema > Rhinatrema bivittatum. Next base: position 304,629,234 of record NC_042617.1, read on the forward strand.
GGTAGAGGCTGCAGGTGTGTTTTTAGTACTATTCTGTCTTCGTATATTTGAGTATATGGAGAGTAGTCAACCAAGGCTCGTAGTTCATGTACTCAATGAAGTTATTGCCATTAAAAAAAAGTACTTTCCAGGCAACAAATTTTATGTTAGTGGTTCAAATTTAGATTGCATTAATTGTCCCAGCACTATATTTAAATCCCACTGTGGCGTTTGTGATTTTATTGGAGGCTTCAGAATGTATAAGCCTTTAATGTACCTTGTTATCAATAGATTTTGGGAAATCGTTTTTTCATTTGCAAACTGGAGATATGCAGATTTTGCACTAAAATGTATTCTTACTAAATTTGGTTTTAATTCTGAGTCCGATAAGTGTAGTAGGTAACGTAGAATACTTTAGATGGAGCAATTGAAAGCATCTGTCTCATTACTGGTACACCAATTTGAAAATCTCCTCTATTTACAATTTATGATTTTTCTAGTTGCTGGCCTCCTTGACACCAATAGTACATGCTTTACTTATTGTGGAAGTTGCAGATTATTTATTATCTACCTTTTAATTTCCACACTGTTTAAGACAGAGATGGCAGATTGGAATGTATAAGGAATCCTTGTTGCTGAGTTAGCAGGCCAGGACATTTTGGAAGATGTACTGGTGACACTGCTACTAGTCTGTTTAGTCATGGGAGTTATGGTTTATGTGACCAATAGGGGTTTTTTAGAATCATTGTTCCTTTTTCTGTCTTCATCTTGAGGATCATTTTTGGGATTAGCGGGATTAACATAAAAATGCATATAATAGACCCCTTTTCCAAGGGACTACAAACACATCTGTCGCCATAGCTTGCTGCGAAGATCTTTTGAAACAGTATTGTTGAAGTTTCTGGCTGTTTGGAGATGCAAAAAGATCCACAAGTGTCTTTCCCCGTATGTTGAAGATCTGATTTAATATACTGTGATGTAGAGCCACTTGTAAAGCTCTATTTGATGGCTCAGTGAGTTTGCTAGCACATTGTTTTTACCTGGAAGATAAATCACAGAGATGTGAATGTTCCTGGTGACTGCTGAATTCCATATAGAGATCGCTCCTTGCATAATTTGAAGGAACCTGGGTCCTCATGTTGTTTGTGTAGAACATGGCCTCTTGATTGACCTTTTGAATCTGAACTACCTTGCTCGATATCCAGGGTTCGAAAACCTGCAGGACTTTGTATATTACTTTTAGCTTCAACATATTGATGTGATACGACCTGATTCGATACTTGTATTGAGAATGTCGGTATATAAAAATCCGAAATAAATAAATACCTTGCTTCCTGAGCATTTCATTGACCCTGTGTACAAATGTTTTCAAGATGTGGGCCCTAGCCATGTAGAGATGTAACTATTATGATCGCCTGATTGTCTGGCGTGTGAATATTCTGTCCAGAGAGTATGTTTCTGATGTTTGTCCACTAGCTCAGGGAAGATACCAGGCTTTCCGATATTGGAATCTTGTGTCCCAGCATTTGGGTGTGCTAATTCTAGTTTGTTCTCAAGTGCCATTGTGCTTGTCACATGTTGAGACACACCAAGGGGGTGACATGCACTGCGGATCCCATGTGACCTAACAACCTCAAGAAATTCCTTGCAGTGATCTATTTCCTTCTGCACTGAAATTGTACTATGCTTTTCAGTTTGCTTGCCCTCTGACTTGGCAGATATGATTGGCCTTTTCTCATGTCTAGCTGTGCACAGATGAATTCTGTGTCTGTGTCAGACTGGACTTCTCATAATTTATCAAGGGTCCCAGTTGATGCATTGTCTGCACTACTTACTTTGCATTTTGCATCGATCTTCTATACCAATGGTTCTCAACCTTTTTTCCATCATGACACACCTGACAGATGATGCTCATGTGCATGACACATTGCACACTACATTTAACAGCTATACTAAAAGTAAAATCCTAGATATTTTGTCAAATGATGCAGGAAAAAGGTAACATATTCTTTAATTTCAATAACTGCTTATAAAATATCATTTTTAAATGTTATTTTTTCATAAAAATTTAAATTTCGTTTACTGCATCAGTGAGAAATATGGGACCGATATGCATATATAGCATAAGAAATTACCATGCTGGGTCAGACCAAGGGTCCATCAAGCCCAGCATCCTGTTTCCAACAGAGGCCAAACCAGGCCACAAGAACCTGGCAATTACCCAAACACTAAGAAGATCCCATGCTACTGATGCAATTAATAGTAGTGGCTATTCCTTAAGTAAACTTGATTAATAGCAGGTAATGGACTTCTCCTCCAAGAACTTATCCAAACCTTTTTTGAAGGCTTTTCTATACAGACAAACTCTCATACATTTCACTGTCAACCTCAGAAAATTCTGACCTATTCTGGAGATTTTACAGAGCAGAGTTAGGAAATTTCCCCTTTCAACTCACAATATAAAAAATATATTCAAATTCTGATAGCCCCTCAGTAATAGTACTTCAAAATCCTTTCCCCGACAGGTACTTTGTGAAGTAACATGAAAACCTGCTAAAAAGACACTTAGAAATTATATAGCATACCAGTCGTACCATAAGAGCACTAATACCCAGGACTTGAACAGCAACAACCTTACCTATGAAAAGCAAGACTGCAAATATAGAAAACAGAACACTTACTATTGGAAAAACAAAGAAAGCCAGACTGCTCTAGATTCCTACTCAAAATCTACCTCCTAGTTAGCAGAAACCCTCACTTCTGTCAAACATGCAGAATGCAGACTGACTCTTATCTAATACAGAATAAAAGACCATAAATTATAAACACGCATATAGAGAAAAACTGAAACTCCAAGAAGCGGAGGGGGGGGGGGGGGGGGTACGGTGGGATGGCGGGACAGGATACAGCATGTCTGCAACATTTTAGCTTGGACTGGTGGTGGCAGTGATTGCCAGGGTGAGGGAAAAGCAGCAACAGGGAGCAGTGATGAGGAATTTTAAGTTCTAGCTCCTTACTCTGCACTCTCCTGAAGCAGCAAGCACATGTGACTGTTACAGAGAGCATAGGCTTGCTATGTCAAATTTTTGGTGACTCACCTTCCGACCCTTGGTGACACACCAGTGTGTCCCGGCACTGGTTGAGAACCCCTGTCCTATACGATGCTTGATATTAGTCAGTTGTCTTAAGTATGGAAAAACGAACCGATTGTCCTTTCTCTTGAACATTTTTTTTCTTTTTAGGAAAAGATTCAGCTCTCTGAGGTCTAAAATTGGACAAAATTCTCCTGTCTTCTTCAGGACTAGGAAATATCTGGAATAGAACCCCTCCCCTTTTTACAAACGAGGGATGGATTCTCTTGCTCCGATTTATATCAAACGTTCCAATTCCCTCTTGAGAACCTTAAGCTCCTTTAGAATATATTCTTGATAAATTGGTGGTGGTTCTTTCACATTCAGTAAATTGCCTCTGGACATTATTTTCATAACCCCTGTGTCTAGTGATGTGATTCCAGTAATTTTGGAATTATTGGAGTCTTCCATCTACTGCAGCGGTTCTCAACCTGTGGGTCGCGACCCCGGCGGGGGTCGAACGACCAAAACACAGGGGTCGCCTGTGTTTTGGTCGTTTGACCAAAACAGGTCTGCAGACCGACCCCCAACAACCCGGTCCGCAGACCAGTACCGGGCCGTTGGGGTTTTTTGCCGGTCTGCGGCGCCGCGGCTGCTGCGGGGAGGCAGGGCGAAGCTGGAGACCTGCCTCCTCCAACCCCAAAAGGGAGCGCGTCGCGATGCTCCTCCTACTGGGGGTCCAGGAGCGGTCCGGGAACGATCTCCTGGGCGTGAGCCGTCGGCTGCCAGTAATCAAAATGGCGCCGACGGCCCTTTGCCCTCACTATGTCACTGGGACCGACCGCTGCTATTGGTCGGTCTCAGTGACATAGTGAGGGCAAAGGGCCGTCGGCGCCATTTTGATTACTGGCAGCCGACGGCCCACGCCCAGGAGATCGTTCCCGGACCGCTCCTGGACCCCCGCTGGACCACCAGGGATGTTTGGCAGGTCTTGGGGGGGTCAGGCGGGTGGGGGGGTTGCGGTAAATTAAGTCGGCAGGTCTTGGGGGGGTCAGGAGGGTGGGGGGTTACGGTAAATTAAGTCGGCAGGTCTTGGGGGGGGGTGCGGTAAATTAAGTCGGCAGGTCTTGGGGGGGGGTCAGGAGGGTGGGGGGTTGTGGTAAATTAAGTCGGCAGGTCTTGGGGGAGTCAGGAGGGTGGGGGTTGTTAATTTAAAGTGTGGGATGGGGGTTTTTTTTTGGGGGGGGAGGGGTTCCCAGAGTTTTCTGATCTGGGGAGTGGACCGAAATGGCCCTCCCCAGACCCGAAAACAAAATGGGGAGAAAAAAAAAAGCTATGCACTCCCCTAATTTGCTCCATAAGACGCCCAGATGCAGAGCCAGTTTAGCACAATTTTTTTTTTTTTAATTTTCCCCCTCTGAATCCTAGGTGCGTCTTATGGTCAGGTGCGTCTTATGGAGCGAAAAATACGGTACTTCCTGCCCGCCCTGCCCCGGAAGACAAATGTTGCCGGAGCCGCACGGGCAGGAAGGAGGAGGCGCGTCAGCCACGTGCAAAAGAGGAGCAGCGGGGCGGGAAGACTAGGGCCGCTGCAGAGCCCATCCTGTGGCAACCCGTAAAGAAGAGGCCCAGAGGTGAGAGAGAGGTGTGTGCGAGTATGAGATGAGTTGAGAGATTGTGTGTGAGAGTGAATTGAGAGACTGTGTGTGTTTGCAGAGACAGCATGTGAGAGCCTCTGTGTGTGTGAAAGAGACAGCATGTGACAGTGAGAGCCTGTGCTTGAGCAAGGCAGCATGTGGGGGTGTGAGAGAGCCTGTGTGTGAGACTCAGACAGCCTGTGCCAGTGAGAGACTGTGTGTATGAATGATTTCATGACAGAAAGAGCATGTGACAGTGAGATCCTGTGTGTGTGTGTGAGAGAAATGCATGTGAGAATGAGAACCTGACTGTGTGTTTGAGGGAAGACGACAGGTGGAGAGAAAAGAAACAAAAAAAGGCAATATAAAAGGAAATGGCAAAAAAATAAAGGGAAGCAGATGTAAAAACAAATAAATTACTTTTTACTGATTGGTACATGTAATCTTTGGGAATGTGCAAGAGTAGCACTTTCTCTATGGCGGATCTCACAATGTACGAGATCAACATGGAGGAAGTGGAAACCCATGGGGCCTGCACAGAGGAGGCAGCAGAATGGGCTTCAGTGCCAATAGCAGCAATCAGTGCCTCCCCAATAGCCACGTGGCAGCAGTGGCAGTAATTAGATTAATTGTTTGACTCAGCTGGAGGTGACAAAGTATGAAGTGGGATGTGAAATCAGCTTGATCTGGTGGAGAATTAGGATTGCTGTTACACATGAACTGTATTTGGCAAACATAAAGGGAGCCAGGATAATCAATTGATGCCTGCAGCTGAGGACTGATTCATTATGACTCATGTAGAAATTAGTGCATTTTCCAGATTAGTCTACATAACACAATTCTCAACATTCAGCATTATTTCTGCTGCATAGAGTTTTATCTGAGAGGCTCTGAGGTTGTGAGGGAGCCAGTAAGAGTGAGAGCATGAGTGTCTATGAGAAAATCCAGGGGAGTAAGAGTGTGTGTGTGTGAGTGGGGGGGGGGAGAGTGTCTTACACCCTGAGAGTGTATCAGTGTCTGTGAGAGTGAGAGGTTATGGTGGGTATAAGAGCATGAATGTGTAAGTATGTGACAGTGTATGTGTGAGAGAGAATGGACATGTGAGTGTATGTGTGAGAGAGAGAGGATAACCTCCTAATCCTCGACAATATCAGGGTGACTGGAAATCAAGAGCTCCCATGTATGGACAGCAGGGGCTTTTTAAAATCCTTATTAGTTTTAATTATTGTGTGTTATTTGATATATGTGCTGTTTTGAAATATTATTGGTGTTTGGGAAATTATAAAAATGTACATGATTTTAATTAATAGAAATTCTATTTATCAGTAATTTTAAAATATTCTTTTATTAGTATGGTTTTACTATTATAACTGATGCTTTATGTTTCTTAATTTTATTGTTTTATGAGGAATGGTGGTTCTGTTTATAAATGTCATAATAAATAAGTATGCACTAAAATCCAACCCCATCCATAACCCCGCCCCCATATGACCAAAGCCCCACCCTCGCCCCGCCCTCGCCCCGCCCTTGCGGGGCGAGGGCGGGGCGAGGGGTCACCGCAACATGAGGAACTGTATTTCGGGGTCACGGCATTAGAAAGGTTGAGAACCACTGATCTACTGGAATTTCTGACAATGGTTCTTTGCTGCAATTTTGTACACATCTACAACCCATGAGGGGGGCCTGAATATGGGCTGCTGAGGCTGCATTTGTTGGACTTTCTCTGTTTCTTGGCCGTGGTGGTTATTGAGGTTGTTGCAGCTGTTGTACTAACATTGGATGCTACCTGTCATGATAAGAATACAGATGATAACATCATCTTTGTGCATAGTAGTATTTATTTATTTATTGCTTTTCTATACCGATGTTCGTATGCACATCACACCGGTTTACATGGAACAGTATAGGAGCAAAAGATTGGAATCAGAAAGGAAATTACATCTCAAATTTTAACAGTTCAGGGAGAATCAAACAAGAGATGAAGGAAGGAGAGGAAGAATAGGAAGTCAAAATACGATAATAGAGAAGAAGCTTATATGGATATCAACTGTTGAACAAATTGAAAACAACAACTGAAAGAACTGGCTGGGGGAGGGGGGTTATGGGAGGGGTTACGGGTATGCTTGCAAGAACAGCCAGGTTTTTAATTTTTTGTTTTTGAAGATGTGAGGGTTGGGGTCCAGTCTTAGTTCTTTGGAAATTGAGTTCCAGATGGAGGGGTCAGAAAGAGATAGAGACCGATCACGGGTGGATGTAAGGTATGCTAGTTTGTGTGAGGGTATCGTAAGGGTTCCATTGAAGGAAGATCTGGTGGATCTTTGTGAGGTCTGGAAATGAAGGGAGGAGTTGAGCCATTTAATATTATGATTATATAGGGCTTTGTGGATTAGAGTAAGATTCTTAAATAGTATTCTGGATGGAATTGGGAGCCAATGGATTTCTTTTAAGATAGGTGTAATGTGTTCATTTCTTTGGGTGTTAGTAAGGATTCTGGCGGTGGCGTTTTGTAGGCGTTGAAGGGATCTTAGTATGGATGTTGGATGACCTGATAGTATGGAGTTGCAGTAATCGATTTTGGTGAGGATTAGAGCCTGAAGGACAGTTCTGAAGTCGCAGAGGTGTAATAGGGGCCTTAGATTTTTCAAAGCGTGAAGCTTAAAATAGCAGTCTTTGATTGTGGAGTTTATGAATTTTGTTTAGGTTAAGTTCATTACCTAGAGTTACACCTAGGTTTCTTGCTTCCATTGCAATTGAATATTTGAGTAGTTTTGAGGATAAGTCAATTTGCATTTTGTCGTTTATCTTGTGGTATAATAATAGTAGTTCAGTTTTGGAAGTCTTTAAGGCTAGATTCAATTGCTTGAGTAATTGGTTGATGGTAGCAAGGTGTACTTCCCAAAGTTGGAGAGTTTTGGATAAGGATTCAGTAATGGTTTTTTTTGTATTGATATTGGCTGTTCTTTCTTTGTGAGGATTGGTTTAGGTGATAGGAAGACAAGGATTGATTCTTTAGATTCCTTCCCTCTGTCCCCAAATAGGTTCTCTCGCCTGTGCATGGCGTGTCAGCTACCTTTTCACGATCCGCCTAAGCCCAGAAGCCTATAACCATGTCAATCTTCTTGTAGATATGGCTATAGAAGACGCTTTGGAAGCAGTATGAAAACAATCATATACTGATCTTGCATTTTGTACAATCTTTCCTATTTGTTATTGTTTGACAGCGTGATGCTTACTGGTCTGAAGTCAAATATTGTGCAAATTCTTCCAACTTTTGTATGTTGTTAATCATGGACCGGACCATTTGTATCTGATGGGCACCTGTCCTTAATATAAGGATTCCTGATTGATAGACTTTTAGGAAAGAAAATGTATCAGCCTGGCGCCTTTGCCTGGTAGAGCGGATGAGTATGATTTTGACTTTTTTAGCTTTCTTCATTGCAGACTTTACTGTTAACGAATCCTGGCATAGTTATACCCTAGAATCGTTGTACTTTATATTTGGTGTCAATATTTATCTCTTCAGGTGCTATTTAAAATGGTGTCTTCCACATTCTATTGCCTTTATGTTGTCTTTGGCTAGACTAAATGAATTTGACTCTGACATTTTTCTGTATAAAAGCCAGGCAAGTTGTGCCCTCAGGAGGGGTAGTTCTACCCGCTATAGAGACAGGCCTGGAGGGATATCAGGTGTCAATAGAGTTTCCGAAAATTCCAATGAATCCCCCAAATATCTTGCAAGCTGTGGGGCTCTTTTAAAGGTTCTTTGTAGTAGACCTCCCTCCCCCCCACCGTTTCCTTCATTCAATGAAGATTCCTCATGAACTGGATTGTCCTTTCCTTGCTCCTCTACACTCTGTTTATTTAGCAATATAAGTTGCCACGAAGTCTGACCATGGTTTGTGCACAAAGGAGTCGCATTATGGAAGAGGTGGATTAAGCAGATGTTTCCGCACAAAGTGTGTTAGTAACTCTGGGAGCCCAACCTACTTGTTTCTGTATTCTGCAAGCAGACATTCTCTGTATTTTCCCCATTTTGATTCTCTGTGGTAAGTTGCACAGCTTCTGTCACGTGAGGAGATTTTCTCAGTGCCCTGTTTCCTTGGTGCTAAATATTTGGTGCCATTTCCCTTCAGCCCCGACACATCTGCACTGTGTCTCAGCGCTGAAGCCATCATGTCATCTGCACCATACTTTGGCGCTGATGTGCTGTCCGTGCCGATCCTTAGTGCCAACATTTTGCCTGAGTCGTTTTCTTCTGTGCTGTAAGTGCCTGGCACCAATGCTGTTTTTGGAGCTACATGCTATGTGTGCCGATGCTACTTTGGCACCATATTTTTCATGTGCAGATGATATCCCGGCACGGGTTACTGATGATCTGTCGGCTCTGTTTTTATTTTTTGATTCATGTGACTTGTGATTTTTATGTGATAATCTTTCTGGAGAAGTAGGAACTTTTCCGGTTTTTCTCCATAGATATTCTTTTCTCTGCCAATTTTAAACTCAGATCCCTACACAAACAGGCTTGGAGAGACATATTTCCGCAGGGACCAAAATTCTTTGTATCATGACCTGGCCCCAGAGATCTGAGGCACAAATCATGTTGATCCTGACTTGCCATCTTGTGGCAGGACTTTGCACAAAGTTTGAAAGGACTTTTATCTTTTTTTCTGCTATGAATCTTCTTCCTGAGGCATTCTGCCTTTTTATTTATTTTTAAACCAATATAGACTAAAAATAATCTACGCTGGGTTTTTTTCTTTATATTTAAAGAAAAAAAATCTTCACTCATCATGGCAATGCTCTGGAAAGGTCTAGTAACTTTCTGAGGTAGGAGACAGCAGTACCTGACTCAGCAGTGTCAGATGACGTCGCCCAGATGTGCGGCTGTATTGCCCTGCTTGTCAATGAAAAATGGGTTATGTATGCTACCTGAGCCTCATTCTGAGTCAAACCAGCATCTCAAGCCTCTGTTTGAATTACAAGTGCAAAGGTCAAGCACCACCTGCAGCCAGCTCAGAGGAAAGGAGGGGTTTCGGTAAGATTTCCTCCGGTCTCCTTGCTGGGCATGCCATACCAACTTTGTTCCCGATCCCGTTGGGGTAAGGGGAAGTGGGCTTCTAGGCCCCGCATTAGGCTTGGTTGGCACACAGAATGGTGGGCCGTGGCGGCGCCATCTTGCACACGTTGTGCGTGCTGTATTGTGCACCATAGAGTGTCAATACGTACAGTGCGTGTTGGCGCTGTGCATGTGCGGTGTGCATAACATTGCATGTGTACATACGCTCGCAACTTACTAGGCGCAGAATACAAGTAAAGCCGGGCGCACGGGCTGTGCAATGCGCCTTGCCGCAGACCGTGTAGGCACCCAAAATCTGTGCGCATAAAATTTTAAGTGCAAGCTGACTGAACACACAGCAACTGTTGCCAATGGTTCCGGCAGCAAAGAAACATAAGCACCTTTCTCTCTGTGCTGCTTGTCATATTAGGGCTTCACAGTCTGACCTGTCAGCACAGTGAGGAAACCCAGGGAGAGCTGGCCTCCCCAGTCTTTGCTAAGCCCAGCTCCTCATTCAGAGGATGGTTTAGCCATAGCCTTAACTGGAAGTACCCTGGATCTGAGTACCCCTGGGATTGGGTCATCCATGGGAGAGGGAAATTCAGCGGCACCTATCCCAGTACCTCCTGGGCTAAGCATGGATCCAGCTGCCTTCTCTTGAGTGGAATTTTTTCAAGGCCTTTAAGCCTTCGTACAGGTGCAGTCTGCTACCTCACTTGCTCCTGTCCGGACAGAACCTCAGCCAGTAAGCCCTCCCTCTCCCAGGCTTTTCGGCAGACCTCGAGGCATGCCTTGCCTCACCAAGGGTGTCCCTGGCAGGGACCTAGATGGCAGGGACGAAGAGAAGGAAGATGGGGACATTCCCCCTGGTTTAGAACCATATCGGACCATGTTACGGTTTTTCCATAGACAAATTGCCGGCCCTGGTTTCCCAGACCCTGAAGATGCTGGGAGTGCCTGGGGCAGATTCTATGAAGAAACCAAAGAAGAATCCCATCCTGATTTTCCTACGGAAAGCCTCTTGCTACTTTCCAGTACTGGAAGCCATCCAGGAGTTGATTGACTTGAAATGGGATGCTCCAGAAGCAAGTTTTAAAAGTGGACGAGCGTTAGAAGCTCTATACCCACTAGATCTTGCAGCGAGAGAAAGTTTACATTTCCCTAAAGTGGATGCGCTGGTCTGTGTCGTCTCTAAGCGAACAACTATCCCAGTGGAGGGAGGAGTGGCCTTAAAGGATGCGCACGATAGATGGATGGAGTCCATCCTTAAACAGGCCTTTGAAGCAATAGTAATGACCTTACAGATTGCTTCTTTTTGTGCCCTGGTAGTTCGTTCATGCCTACTCCTCTCGGGGTCAAATTCCAGAGCAGTTATGGAACCCGCCACCGCCTTTTTAGCTGTCTTGGGCTCGGACCTAGTCCATACCTCAGCTAGAGGAGTGGCCTTAGTGGTGGCGGTGGCCAGAAGACAGCTATGGCTGCGGAATTGGTCAGCAGACCCAACGTCCAAGGCAAATCTCACAAAGATGCCTTCTCTTTGGAAGCAAATTGGAACAGCTGGCCAGTAAGTGGGGCAAATCTCCAGTTCCCTGGCTACCAGAAAATAAGAGAAAGCAGTTACAGCACCCTTCACCTATGAGGGCTCGATCCAAGGGCTCCCAGCGCTTTTGCCCCTACAGAAACTCAACATTTCAGAGGTGTTGGTCCTTTGGGAGGTCTCAGTCCTTTCGGAGCCGACAGCCCAAGAGGGGCAAGCTCGGGTTCAGGTTCATCCCAAACCCCCCAATGAAATTTTACCGACCCACCCTTGGAATGAGGAGATATGGGGTCGACTGTCCCTCTTCTATCAATGGTGGGTCGAGATCTCTTCGGACAAATGGGTACTGGAAGTCATACGAGAAGGATATGTGCTGGAATTTCGCAGCATTCCTCGGGATATATTCATGATATTTCCTTGCCACTCCTAGCACAAGAAGCAGGCATTGGAGACTACTCTGTTAAGGCTTCTCAGGATGAGGGCTATAATCCCAGAACCTGCGCCCCAGGAAAATATGGGGCGTTATTCCATCTATTTCATCATACCCAAGAAGGAGTGTTCCTTTCATCATCCTGGTCCTCAAAAGCATCAACTGACATCTATGAGTGATTCATTTCTGCATGGAAACCCTACGCTCCGTGATAATGGCCGTACAATCGGGAGAGTTCTTAACCTCCCTGGACCTATCTGAGGCTTAGCTACATATTCCAGTCTGTCAAGAACATCAACGTTTCCTATGTTTTGCAGTCCTGGGTCACCATTATCAGTTTCAGGTGCTGCCCTTTGGCCTGGCCACCGCCCCCAGAACATTTTCCAAGATTATGGTAGTTGTAGTGGCAGCGTTGAGAAAAAAGGGATTCCAGGTGCACTGTACTTGGATGACTGGTTGATTTGGGCAAAGTCTGTGGAAGAGAGACTCCGAGTGACCAACAGGGTGACCTCCTTGCTTCAGGAACTTGGTTGAGTTGTAAAACTGATAAAAGCAGTCTCAGACCCTCCCAGTCCTTAGAATATTTGGGAGTCTGATTCAACACCAAGCAGGGCAAGGTCTTCCTTCCGACCACGTGGATAACGAAGTTGATGTCCCAAGTGCGTCGGTTGATGAGCACGATATGCCCAATGGTGTGGAGCTATCTTCAAGTTCTCGGTTTGATGGGGGCATCCCTGGAAGTAGTGCCGTGGATGAGGGCACACATACGACCACTTCAACGCTCCCTGCTGATACGTTGGAACCCGCAGTCTCAAGACTATTCGATTCGCCTCTGCTTACCGATGGAAGTATGCTCTCGGCTCCAGTGGTGGCTGCAGGAAGCTCATCTGGGCAGGGGTATACCCCTGTCCTCTCCAATCTGGCTGGTCCTCATGACAGATGCGAGCCTCTGGGGCTGGGGAGCTCACTGTCAGGAACTGATTACCCAGGGACGTTGCACCAAGGAAGAGGGCCCTCTGGAGCATAAACCGCCTGGAACTCCAGGCAGTCATATTGACATGTCTACAATTCAGCCACATACTCTAGGGTCAAGCTGTCCACGTAATGTCGAACAATGCAATGACTGTAACCTACATCAACCGCCAGGGTGGAACCAAAAGCCAGCAAGTGTCACAGGAGATAGATCTCCTTGTGGAATGGGTGGAAATACATCTACAGATGATCTCAGCCTCCCACATCACAGGAAAAGACGTCAGAGCAGACTTTCTAAGCAGGGAGAGTCTGGATTCAGGAGAGTGGGCGCTGTCGGTCAAAGCCTTTCAGCTGGTAGTAGATCACTGGGGTCTCCCGTCCATCGACCTGCTGGCCGCATCTCTCAGTGCGAAGGTTCCATGATTCTTCAGTTGCAGAAGAGATCAGTGGTCCCTGGGGATTGACGCTCTCGTTCAGACCTGGCCAGAAGAGGACTTGCTATACTCCTTCCCTTCGTGGCCCCTGCTGGGCAGGATCATTTGCAGAATCGAGGACCACAAGGGATTAGTCCTACTAGTGGCTCCAGACTGGCCCAGGCGTGATATACAGACTTGCGGAGACTCTTGGTGGAGACTTCCCTTCATGAGGATTCGTCTGATGACGTGAGGATATTCGCCGGATGTAATTGCCACCTTACTCCGCGCACGGAAGTTCTCTACATCCACAGCATATGTGCGGGTCTGGAGAGTATTTGAGGCCTGGTAGAGGAACGCTGTGTTTTCCCTTGGACGATCAAAATCCCATTAATTCTGAAATTTTTGCAGGATGACTTGAATAAAGGTTTGACCCTTAACTCCTTGAGGTTCCAGGTAGTGGCTCTCTCCTGTTTCAGGGGCAAGGTGCACGGAACCTGTTGGCTCATCTGGGCATGGCCCATTTTCAGAAAGGGGTGAAGCATCTCCGTCCACCCCTATGGTGGCCAGTTCCCTTGTGGAATCTTAATCTAGTAATGGAGTTTTTGGCAGAGCCCTCCTTTCAGCCACTGCACAGTCTTTCCTTGCGTTTATTAACCTTGGAAACGATGTTCCTGGTGGTTATATGCTCAGCACATCACATCTCTGAACTATAGGCCTTGTCATGTCAGGAACCATTCCTCGGGATGACTCCAGGAGCGTTATAGCTTCGTACCATTCCATCCTTCTTGCCCAGGTTAGTCTTGGACTTTCATTTGAATCAGTCCATTTCGTTACCATTCCTAGATAAGCACAAGGACGTGGAAGAATACCGCCTCCTCCGTCATTTGAATGTTAGTAGGCTTTTGGTGCGGTATCTGGAAGTTTCAGAACCGGTCTGAAACATGGACCGCCTGTTTGTCCTTCACGATGGAAGGAAGCAGGGCAAACCAGTTTCGCAGGCTACCATAGCTCGCTGGATTAAAGAGGTGGTCACGGGAGCCTATGTGGAGGCAGGAAAGCCAATACCTTTTCAGGTTAAAACTCATTCCACTAGGGCTCAGGCAGTTTCATGGGCGGAAGCTAGACTGCTGTCTACCGTCGACATCTGCTGAGCGGCGATATGATCCTCCTTGAACACCTTCTCAAGGTTCTATAGCCTGGATGTTCAGGTCCGAGAGGACACAGCCTTTGCAAGGGTCATGTTAACCGGATTGCGGGTAGCCTCCCGCCCCGATTGGGAGTAGCTTTTGAACATCCATTGGTCCTGAGTCTATCTGACTACATCCTGGGAAATGGAGAAGTTACTTACCTGATAATTTTGTTTTCCTTAGTGTAGACAGATGGACTCAGCATCCCACCCACTGCTGCCCAAGAACAAAGCCAAGGATTCACCCGTGGCGTGATTATCAATTCCAAGAGATTATGGGTAAGCCGTCATCCAGTCCCTAGCTCAGGGCATCTATAATTTTACTGGGATTCAGTGTTTATGTTTGGTTGAGTACAGTTACGGTTATCTGTTTTTAATCAAGTTTTTTTTCAATAGTATGTCCATAGTAGCTTTTGAAGAGAATACTGAAGGGCTGAGGTCACTGCAGGGATGTATGTAAGGTGATGTCAGCTTTGAAACCTGACTCTGTCTCCATCTGCTGGCAGGGGAGCATAACCCTTTGGTCCTAAGTCCATCTGTCTACACTAAGGAAAACACAATTATCAGGTAAGTAATTTCTCCATTTTACCACAGGCCGTAACTAATGATTCATATATCTTTCATACCATAAATGTATAGAAGTAATAGAAATATTGTGGCTTAAAGAAAGGAGACCTAGGAATAAGACCCAAAGAGGAAGGAAAAGACCTAAGAAAGAGGCAAGTTGATATATTGAGGAATTCAGCTAGTGTTGGTCAGGAAACTCTGCAGTGTGTGATTTATGGTTCAGAAAGCACGCAGCCAACTCTGGGGTGGATGGTCTTGGCATCATTTTATTTTTCAAAAAAATATTGTGTTTACTTTTGAAGGAAAGTAGGAACAAATTGTTTGGTACCCTGATAGGGAGCTGAGATTGAGTGACTGACTGCCAGCTGGGATTAGAACTGGTCTGTTATCAGGAGTTCTGCTCTAAGGTTTCTTTGTAAATCCCAACAGCACCACAGCCATGCATAAGGCTGCTTAGAGAACAGCTGTTAGCATCTCTTTTCAGCAACTTTTGGCCCTTGCACCTCAAGAGTTGGGGTGCATGTGATAGTGACTCAGAGGGAAGGACAAAATATATTTGTGATTTAATTCTGCTTCTTTGTCCATAGCAGGCGTATCTGTGGGAACAGCAGTCGAGGATCCAGCAGTTGAGGAGGCCAACCCCTCTGGATGCCCTGGTGGTACCTGCTGTGCATGCAGCCCACCGGCCCCTCTCACGGGCTCAGTCCTCCCCTGCCTCTGCTTCGCTTCCCTTACCTGTCCAAGAGCCAACCGCCAAGGTGTCGCTTCCTGTGCCGGAGCAGTCTGCTAAGCCCCGCTTTACAACAGGTATGTGTAGAAATGTGGGTAAGGGTCAGTGAACGTAAAAGGGGGAGGGGAGCACACAAAGTAGGGGCTGAATTAGCCTAGATTTACTGTCTGTGGCTCATTTTTATGATTTACCCAGTGGAAGAATTAAGCAGACCCAGGACATGTCACTGATAAGGGTAAAGCAGGAATACAGCACAGACAGCTGCAGAGTTGACTCTGGGAAAGGCTACTTTTATAAACAGGGTGTGGCCATAACTAACAATTCACATCTTTTATGCCATAGAAATACTGGGCTGGAAAAAGAAAAAAAAAAAAAAAGGACCCAGAGAGAAGGCAAAAGACCCAAGAAACCCCTCTGACCATTCTCCACCTCCTGCCTTCCTGTTTCCTCCCACTGTTCCCCACATGTAGCCCTCCCAACCCCCTTCCTCCCTCCCAGCCTCCATGTCCAGTAGTCATACATGTGCATGTGTGTGCTGTGTTTTGCACTGCAGGCATCGTCTATGACTCGGTGATGCTGAAACACCAGTGCTCCTGTGGAGACAACCGCAACCACCCAGAGCATGCTGGGAGAATCCAGAGCATTCTGTCCCGTCTGCAGGAGCGAGGACTGCGCAGCTTGTGTGAGGTAACTGAGCTGCAGGTGAAAGGCCACTGCAGTGTGTATCTAGCGTATCTGAGGGAAAATTAGGGGGATCCCCGTCTTGGATGGGACAAGACTGATCTTACCTGGAGTTAGAGAGGGATCCTGTTGGAAGCAGGTCATTTCCCAACAGCACCTTTTAAGGGGAAATCCTGGCTTGGTGTTAGAAAACAGGGGAATGATACTGAGAAGTCGCATGAGATGGGTTTGGATGATAAAATTACCCCGATGACGGTGCACATGAGCTTTGGAGGCTACCCAGCTCCTGTCTGAAAATTATCTATGAAAAGGGACCTGCATGGTGTCAAAAGCTCATGTAGAACACCCCCCAGAACCACAGTCTCTCAGCTCTTTTGCTAGGATCCCAGAACAGGGTGTGATCAATGAGCCAAGAGAGGTCCTGTTTTGGCTGAAATTGAGTCTCTGTATGACTTGGGGGATTTAACACCCCGCTGTCGGGTCCATCGAGAACATAGTGTTACATTATGACCATCACCAGAGCAGGAGGATAAAACCACCTACTAAAAAAAAAAATTAAAAAACCCTTCAAATAATCCTTATGATGGTCCAGTAAAAGGTTTTGTAGCTTTTAGAGGGTCCGGTATTTTGTAGGACTGATAGAGCTATTAGATCCAGGAAGGCAGTGGGAAGGATATATTTGAGGGAGGGAGTAGGTAGACAGAAGAGAACAGACAGCATTAGACTTTTCAAAAGTGATCTTCAGAAAAGAAATGTTAGAGAAGCAGAAACTGGGTTAAAAACAAAAAAAAAAAAAAGCAGCATAAGGCCCTGGGCAGCACACTCTGGTATGTGGCATCTGGATTGCTAGAGCAGACGCATGGAAGGTTGCCAGGCAGCTCCATTTTTTTTCTTCTTCAGCAGGTTGAGCCAATCCTGATTTTACCCAGTTGCATGCTGGAAGATGTAGACCTGAACTTAAGGAAATCTGAAATACATCTCCCTGCATACAATGGCATAAAAGCAGAACTGGATCAGTCTCTTGGTTGGGGAGAGGAATTGTGCACATGGATAACACTTTTAAAAGGAAATGGGATTATTGTTTTAAACCTTTTTAGGTCCTGGAGATCTGCGTGCATAGTGCAGTGGATCCTGACAAGGAGGACCCGCGTCAGAGTTTTGTAAAGTGGGAACCTGAAATTCTCAAACGGCAAAACTATATTAGTTTACTGTTACACCTTTTGGCTATGTATGGTTTTTTTGTGTTTTGTTTTGTTTTGTTTTTCTTAATAACTGTTCTCATGAGGACGTGAAAGTGGCAGGGATGTGGTGGTGCACACAGCATCTGCTGGTTGTTTTTGTGCGTATCAGCGCTGCTTCAGAAAAGGAAAGCAAAGTGAATTAAGACCGTCTAGGCGGCACCTCAGCCAGGACCTGGCGGCTTTGATTTGCATCTCCTTGCCACTGCAGCATGGTTGCAAGCACGGTTGCAATTTTTTAGGCTTCTGTTCTCATTACCTCGTCAGTGTCCCTTTTGTGCACCGAGATACAGCGGCGAACGCTTTAGCGGCAGGAAAAACCAAGGAGGCCGGGAGTGAAGGATTTAAGAAGCCACCGCTGGCGCCCTGTATGGTGCTCTCTGCCTTTCCGCTGCCTTTTCTTGATTTTTCCCCTCGATCCTTCTCTTTGCCTTTCTGCTCCTTTTCCTCCTTTTTTCATTTCTCTCTTCCTTTCCTCTCTTGCTCTGGTTTAAGCCCCCCATGCTGCTGAAGCGGGTGTCCTGAAGGCTGCCTCCTTTTCTTCCTGCCTCAGTGTCTGCGCGGGCGAAAGGCGAGTCTGGAGGAGCTGCAGTCTGTGCACTCGGAGCAGCATGCCCTGCTGTACGGCACCAATCCGGTCAATCGCCTGAAACTGGACAACAGGAAGCTCGCAGGTGAGCTCCAGGAGGTGGTGGTGGTGGTGGTGGTTGGGGGCAGGGGGGTGGGGTATGCGGCAAGGCAGAACGTGGGCCGCTCAAGGCTCTATTCAAAATGTGAGCAAGGGCAGGAAGAGACGGGGAGAGAACCAGGAGCCAGGCTGCGCTTTTTAGCTTGCTTTTCGCCGGGAACGCAGAACGATGACGGGCCCATCTCTTCTGCCCATTTTCCCGGCTTTACCCTGAGGATCCTCTGTTCTTAGCTCCCCGGGTGTGTTTGCGTTCTGTTCTCCCTTTACCGCTTTTGCTGGAGGGCGCCTCCGCCAATCTACCCGACTTTTCCAGGAAGAAATACTTCCTCTCCATTATTCCAGAGTCTGTCCCTTTTCCCAGGGCCGGGGTTAGACATGCTGAGGCCCAGGGCACAAAGTTCAGAATGGGGGGGGGCCGCGATCTCAGGTGTTGTACTACTACTACTGCTGCTGCCCATTCCAGATCACCTCCCTCCTACTCTTGCCCATTTCCCTCCTATCCCAGACCTTGATCTCCAGTCCCATCCTCTCCTATAGCTACCATTATCCATTCTGGTTCTCTCTCACCTTCCTCCCCTCCCCCCCCTCCCCCCCCCCCCCCAATCACCTAAGGCTCCTTCCTGGCTTTACTCCCTCTTTTCCCCTGCTATCCCTTGCCCATGGCCGCATCCCAGGCCTTGTGGACATTTGCGGGCAGGAACCGTGGCAATACCAAGAAAAATCAGCAGGCCTTCAGCAGTCCCTCCCCTCGTCCAGTTTCCTTGGTATCAGTGAGCCAATGCAGGAGAAGGGAGTGAGGGGGCCGCAGGGCCTGTGAGGGCGTGGCCTCTTGCCAGCGGAGCCTCCTGTTTGATGGGGGGGGGGGCGAGGGGAAATTCCTCTGGTTGTACTTCTCCTCCTCCTCCTCCACCGCTTCCAACACTGGCCTCTGCCTCCTTCAGGCCTATATCGTGACCCCCCCCCCCCCCTCTTCCTCTGGAACTTCCTTTTCTTTTTTTGAGCCGGGATGCAGATAAGATTGGAGACTTTGCTTTGCCCTCGTTGTGAAGGTGTGATGAAGAGGATTTTTCTCATAGGAAGTTAATTGTTAGTTCGTCTTTCACGGTCACCCCCACACAGTCCTTCCATGGGGGGGGGCCCCCCTGCAGCAGACTCCTGGGATGCTGTTTCCTGAGCCCTGAGGTGAGGAATAATAGGATGAGGCAGGTTGATGGTGGTTACTGCAGGTGCAGAGGACATGGGGTGAGGAGTGATGATTATTACTGGGTAGAGAGAGACATACGATGAGGGATTGTAGGACGGGGCAGAGGTTATTGCCGTGGGTGTAGGGGACACAGGGTGAGGAATGATAAGTGGGGGCAGGGTCATGCTTATTACTGGGGGATGTATGTAGAGGACATGGGATGAGGCGTGATGTGGAGGCAGGTTGATATCTGACAACAGGACGGTCCTCTAATGTTAGCTTACCGTCTGAAAGCAGTTACAATGCACATTCTGAGCGCTGTAACCTGGTTTCACTCTGCAGTTACTGATTGTGTAAAAACCACACAAGGTCTATATTCAGACACAGTCCGGGTAACAAAGTTAGCCGGATAAACTTTTACGGCTAACTTCGGAGGCCTGTGCAACAGTGCAGCCATTCTATTGAATATAGACGGCTAACTTTAGGGCAGCTCTTTGACTTGTCCCAGACTTAGCCGGCTAAGTCATCCGGCTAATTCTGAATATTGGAATTAGCCAGTCAACTTAGCCGACTAACTCAGCTCCTTCCAGTTACCACCCCTAACTTCTCTGACTAAATTCTAACCTCCTTAACTTATTAGCTGGCTAGAATTCAGCCGGACAAAGGCTGAGTATAGCCGGGTAAGCCATTTAGATGGATAACTATTACGTTATCCGTCCGAATGGCTTTTGAATACGGACCCCCACATGCTCTCGACCAGGAAACTCTGCAGAAATGAGCCGTAATTTCACAGAGCAGTGCCCAAAGCCAGCTTGCAGGTTGACTTTTATAATCAGGGGAAATCTTTGTAGGGAAATAAACAGATTGGCTGTCTGGTCACTGGGGTTTAACGACAGCTCTTCTCTCTTCTCCTCGTAGGGATCCTGGCGCAGAGGATGTTTGTGAGGCTACCATGCGGAGGGATTGGGGTAAGTGCTCTTAAACTCTGCGCCCACACCCCCT
This sequence comes from Rhinatrema bivittatum, assembly GCF_901001135.1. Taxonomy (NCBI): domain Eukaryota; kingdom Metazoa; phylum Chordata; class Amphibia; order Gymnophiona; family Rhinatrematidae; genus Rhinatrema; species Rhinatrema bivittatum. The sequence goes on from NC_042617.1 coordinate 304,649,607, forward strand.
TTTCCCTCGTCTACTGTGGTAACTGCACTAAGGAGCACCTGCCCCGTGCGTCGCAATGCGGTGTATATTGTCAAACCCATGGCATGCTGACAGGATGGCTCCCCCCCCATGCGGTCCCTCCGTCAGACCCTTCCTGGCTGCTGAGGATTACTGGAGCAGAAGTAGTAGGCTTCTCCCTCACCCCTACTTGCTTGCTTTAGTGATGGTCCAGAGGCCCGACATCGCTCGTCACAGCCGGGGGGGAAAAAAAAAAAGGCCGGGACTATCTTTTTGCTGTCACTGCTAAGACTTTCCCCCATCTGCTGCCAGATTTCACTGGGGGGGGGGCATCGGCGCCTGCTCGTCTTCCTCCTAAGGGGATCTGTGACCCAGCCAGCTCGAGGGTGCTGACAGCAGAGTTTTCTCTGGGACATCTTCCACTGTGCCACATGAACAGTGCACACAGCGTTAAGTTCAGCCTTGGCTCTTGAGGGTGAACGACTGGGGATCATTTTCAGAAAATAGCTCCATAAATTGAAATCTGTCTCCCTCCCTCCCTCCCCTGACCCTTTGCCCCCTCTCTCAGTGCATTCCCATCACTTTTATCCAGGGCCTCCTCCTCCTTCTGCTGTTTGCATGGCAGTGTCAGCAACTGAAGCAAAAAAGCGAGGAGAGAGAAATATGCTCACATCCAGCGATAGCTGAGCAACCTCTCTGCCAGGCATGAGGTCAGCAGCGGAATTTGGATTAGGCATCAGTAGTCTCACGCTCTGATCACTGCCCACTTGCTGTGATATAGCAGGTGGGGTGAAGGTGGGGGAGGTGCATTTACATCTTGGCAGGTGTCTCCCAGTGGCACCCCCCCCCCCCACCCCCGCAGTGCTCCCTAACCATTCTCCATGTTCACCCTCTGTAGATGCGCCTGGTTTCCTTGGTGCCAGAGTAGGGTAAGACTGCGCCAGGACCTACGGTGGCCGGCAGCATTGCTGCATCAGGAGGATCGAGCAGCTTCACACGGCACTGCGTGCAGCGCAGAAACTCCTGAGCATCTAGATTAAAACCACATGGTCTGAGAGCTGCAGAGAAAGGAAAACCCTTTGCTATAATAACATGTAGGAGCTGGGGAGGGGGCTCGAGGGGAGAGAGAGCAGGAGTCAGAGAGGAGGAGAAGTAGATATCGGAGCCAAGGTGGGGGGGGGGGGGTGGATGTGTATGGGTGTTCGTGGGTGAGGACTGGGGGGGGGGGGGCAGAGCAGGAGGTGGGAGAGATGGGTTGGGGAGGGTCCCTCTTCTGCGTTCCCTTTGATGGGGAAGCTATGATTGAAGGGGACATGTCTTCGCAGAGGCGAGCGTGTAGGCACTTAGGTTCCACACATGGATTCCATCAGACGCAGATTCTGAGGTTTTCCGGCTCTTCCTTTTGAGGATGACGTGATACTGATTAAACCAAGATGTTTTCTCTTAAAAAGAAAAAAAAAAAAGGATGATAAATATGAATTTTTAGAACTTGAATATTTGGAAAAACAAGCGACTTGACTATAGCTGGAGGAAGCGTGACCCTGGGCTGGGGGTTCTCACCACCAGCACGAGCTGTACAGCCTCCTGCTGCTCCTCTGAACATATGATTCCTTGCCACGCAAACCCAAAAAATGCCTGATTTGCAGCCTTCCTAGTTTCTTTGACAATGAGCAGATCTCTAACTAGAGTAAAGTTAGTGAATGTCATTTATTTGGACTTTCCAAGACCATTGACCAGGTACAAGGTAAGCTGTACATGGTAAAGAAAATAGGGATGGGAAAGTCAATATGGGCCGTGGCTCAGAAGTTTACTAGAGGGCAGGATGCATTGAGTAGTGATTGATAGAAACTCGGATGGACATATCATGCAACATGAAGGTATTTCTGTGTTCCTGTCACCTCCTGGGGTCTGCTTCCTCCCTCCCTCCCTCATACTTATCACCTCTGTTGTATGAAGATTATATACTGAATAGTGTGCAAAACTCAACAACTTGGTATCTTCAGCAAAAATTGTTATACTGCTCTCAGTCCCCTTCTCTTCAAGATACATTTATGAACAGATTAAATCTAAATGGATCTAGCACTGATCTTTGAGACACACCACAGGTTTTCAACGGAGGTGACACGGACATAGGGGATCTCCTCTGTTACAGCATAGGGGTGAAAGGAGAGCAGAGCCCAGAAGGTGACGGGCCCAGGGGAGCACCTCTGTTGTTACAGTACCAAGGGGTGACAGGGATGCAGAAATACCTTCATGTTGCATTATGTCCATCCAGAAAAATCCCTAACTAGTGGCTTTTGGTGCAAGAACAATACATCTTACAAAAACTCGTTACGACATCTCAAAGATGCTGTGCATATACATAATGGGGGCCCTTTTCTAATCTGTCCAGATTGATGCAGAGTTGCTCAGGTACTTTCCCGCTGAAAATTGCAATGTAATTTGCACCTGCCTACTTTTTCCCTTGGAGATTTGAAAACGTACTCCACGTGTGTTTCCCCTCTCCCTGACCTAGAGCCTCCTAGTTTTTACCCAGCTGAAACTGCGCACGTTGTTGATCCCTGTATGTTCTTTATTGTTGGGCGAGGGCTGGGCCTCTGAAAATTTCCCTCAGTAAGCCTTCAGGGGACTTGCAGCTGCAGAGTAAGAATAGGTGCTGAGTGACCTCTGGGACTGCAAGAATCAACATATGCTGTCTCACGTAAGACATAGCTGCAGTCCCCAGGATGCGCCGCTGGCCTACGCATAATCGCATCTCCCGTCTGCGTGCAGGTGGACAATGACACAATCTGGAATGAGCTGCACTCTTCCAATGCAGCCCGTTGGGCAGCTGGCAGCGTGATCGACCTGGTGTTTAAAGTGGCCACCAGAGAGCTCAAGGTAAGAGGCCCAGGGATTGCAGAGCCGTCTTGAAGTGAAGGTTTGGGGGAATGCTCCTAGCAGTCTAACCCAGCCAGCATGATTAAACATGTTAGCCAGGAGTTAGCAACTCCCCACAGCATGCCATGCCACCTGTCATACTGGCACCACACTCGCTTCACTTAGCTGCATGGGGACATTCATCCTGGACTGAAAGGGCAGGACGTTAGGGATAAAATCGACATAACAGCGTTCAAGATTTTTATGGGCCAGCTCTGCTAATCTTGCGATATGTGTGAGGCTAGCCCAGCCGGCCCAAGAGTTATGAAAAGAACAGCCTGCTGGATATTCGGAGGACGCGGGATTTCACCAGCGTTACTTTTCTTCCTCCCCCCGCAACCTCCCACACAAGGGTGCAGGATTCTTCTAAGGGATTCCCCTCTCCCTCCCCAAGGCAGTGACTGGCACATCTGTACCTGCTGGAGAGAGGTTGCTTGTATTTTTGTCACTTTGCCGGCCTTTGTCTGTCACCGTAAGAGACATCGCTGCCCGTGTACTTACCAGAGAGAACTCACTTCGTATTCAGAGTTCATGCTGTAAAGCCGGACCTGGCTATTGGGGGGGGGAGTAGAAACGAAAGCTGAAGGAAGGAGGATGCCTCTGAGATGTCTTGTTTCCATCTCTTGAATTGACCTTAGCATGCTTAGGCACACTGGAACTCGTGTGGGACCTGATTGTTTAAGGATTTTTTTTTTTTTCGCTGAGTGTAGGGAAGTTGAGCAGAACTGTGCTAATGGGAATGGGGGGGAGGGGGGCGGAAGCACATTTTACCGGCTTAAGCTGAAATATTCAGGCACGGCAGTGCGATGCCGCATGACACCGCTCAACAGCTCACGCAACTGACTGTGCGAAGCCAGTAGCCTGTCCCGCTTGGACCTCAGTGCTGAAGTTAAAGCACGCTTGGGTCAGAGGCAGAGGGCGGCGGGAAGGGCAAGGGAGGGAGACAACTGGAGACCGAGTGGGGGGGTCTGCGGTGATGCAGGGGGCAGCCGAGTATTGGGTGGACCAAGAGGAGCCTACGTACTAACAGCTGCTGTGTTAGTGTGCTGTGACTTGAATTAATTGTTGTGGTCTTCCCTCTGCCTTTTAGAACGGTTTTGCTGTGGTGAGACCCCCAGGACATCATGCAGACCATACGACAGCCATGTAAGGAGACCCTCTCTGTCCTGGATTTATGTGCTCCTTCTGCTTCAATGGACCAGGCTGCCCTGGAATTTCCCCAGCAGACACAGCACTTAGTCTCCTCGAAATTCCATCTACTAAATTTTCCCGTCTTACCTCAACAAAACGACGTGCCTTTTCAATAGCTGGTCCGATCTTGTGGAACTCCCTTCCTATTGAATTAAGACTGGAACCCTCTACTAAAACTTTTTAAGAAGAATTTAAAAACTTTACTTTTTCTAAAAGGTTTTTCCAACATGATCAATTTAATTATAAACTAAATTTTTTTTTCTCTATTACTTTTCCTTTTCTCTTTCTTCTTTCCCCTTTAATTCTCTCCACTATATTGTATAATTCCATTATCTCTATTCTCTACATTGTAACTTTTTATCGTTGTTATATGTGAACCAGTGTGATGGCCGTGGTTGAATATCGGTATACAAATAAATAAGGCTGCGTGTCACGCTCAGCTTGGCGAGATGCTTTCATTCTAGGACCCTCGGGGGGGGGGGGGAAGGGGGAAGAGGGCAAATACTGAGTGTCAGAGCCGCAGTTAGAAAATCTAGATAAGAGAAATGGTGAGGCTGAGCAATAGCTGCAGGTGTGTCTGTCTGCTCTTGAGCTTGAGTCGGGGATGGAGGTGTGCGGACCGACGCTGTTTGATATGCATTTTTTTTGCTCCTTTCCCAGGGGATTCTGTTTCTTTAACTCTGTGGCGATTGCAGCCCGTCAGCTGCAACAGAAGCTGAGCGTCAGTAAGATCCTGATTGTTGACTGGGTGAGTCTCTGAAGGACCAGACCCTTTCTAATCTGCACTCTCCTGCCTCTTGGGTTTTCCAGATTCTCTCAGTAAGTGACAGGGTTGAGGGACAGCTGGGAAGTCTCTGTGCCCCCTTACATTCCTGGCCAGAGGAATACATTTCAAGGACCACCCCGCCTACCCTGTTTTCATTGCTTTGTCTTGGCTTTCATATCTTAAATTCAATGTTGAGTCTCTGTCTATAATGCTAAGTCATTGTGTAAAAAAAAAAATCTGTACCTGGATGTTTTTTTAAGTGTTCCTGGAGCAGAGGGCAAAGTGCTAACTTTTAAAAAGTTGTCTTTTTGTTGTCAGTATATATGTTTCGCTCTTAATCTTTCTCTCTGTCTAAGACAGGGATGGTGAACTCCAGTCCTCGAGGGCCACAAACAGGCCAGGTTTTCAGGATCTCCACAATGAGCACGCATGAGAAAGATCTGCATGCACTGCCTCCACTGGATGCAAATCTTTCTCATGCGTGCTCATTGTGGAGATCCTGAAAACCTGGCCTGTTTGCGGCCCTCGATGACTGGAGTTCGCCATCCCTGGTCTAAGCTGTTTCACTCAACGCACAATAAAGTTCTGGAATTTGTTGCCAGAGGATGAGGTTAGTGCAGTTAGTGTAGCTGGGTTCAAAAAAGGTTTGGATAAGTTCTTGGAGGAGAAGTCCATTAATGGCTATTAATCAATTATACTTAGGGAATAGCCACTGCTATTAATTGCATCAGTAGCATGGGTTCTTCTTAGTGTTTGGGTAATTGCCAGGTTCTTTTGGCCTGGTTTTGGCCTCTGCTGGAAACAGGATGCTGGGCTTGATGGACCCTTGGTCTGACCCAGCATGGCAATTTCTTATGTTCTTATACCTCTGTTCATCTGGAATATGTGTGCGTGTGTAGGGGTTTATCGTTCTCTGTGTTGGGAGGGTGTGTGTATGTGTTTCACTCTCTCTGGGTATGTGTCTGTGTGTCCCTTTCTCTCTCCTGGCTATGTCACATGCTCCCACCGTCTCTCTCCCCCTCCTCAGGACGTTCACCATGGCAATGGGACCCAGCAGGTGTTCTACAGAGACCCCAGTGTGCTGTACATCTCCGTGCATCGCTATGACGACGGGAACTTCTTTCCTGGCAGTGGCGCTCCTGATCAGGTGGTTATACCAGGCCCTGTGTCATGGGGGATGCAGCATCAGAAATTTTCAGGAAGTCCTCTCTCTTAACCCTGGCCTAGAGAAATTTTTGTTTTGTCTTTTTTTTTTTTGACAAACGCTTTCCTGCCACTCAACAGTGTGCTGGGGGGGGGGGGGAGGGAGTTGGACTGTGCCCACACCCTTCACAGAATGCGAATATAAAGCCACTTTCAGTGCTGCCTGACGAATAACATTAGAGCGGGTTTTCATGGAGTAGGGAATGAGACTTCCTCTGTATAAATCACAAGGCAAGGATTCTGTTTGAACTTCTCTGACACCCTTGCCGCAGTGTCACCTTCCTGTCCATCCTCCCTGCACATGCTCACACCCCAGCACTACCTTTTGGTTGATTCTTCTCTTGTAACCATGCTAAGCCTTCAGAGCTCAAGTTTGTACTGCCGTCTGACACCAGAATATATACCGGGGGGTGGTACCAGAGCCATTGCCATCACCCCCCCTCCCCCCCGATCTGTGCAAAAAGCAAATCTGTATCTCTTGCGCGCTGTCTCTTTGCTCTCTTTCTGTTTAATTGGATTCGCAACAGTAAATAAGTCCATCTGTTCTGCAGTTTTTCATCTCCACACTTAGTCCTTTTCATTTCATGAATCAATGTAAGATGGTCAAAAAGACCTGGGCTTGTTTGATGTGTAAGGTGCTGGGCCCTGATGGGTTACTGTGAGCATCTCCTGAGAGCCTTCACCCGGGCAATAGGGCTGAGTGCCACTCTTAACTGTTGTGTTCCACAGGTGCCTTGGATGTCCAGCTGCTCCCTGCAACACACAAGGGCATCTCGGATCCCTCCCCTGCCCGAGAACTAGATTCTCTGTCTTCCCCTACGATGTGAAGACTCAGTTACCAAGGCATCACATGGCCAGGGAATGGGTCAGCCAGCCGAATAATTGGATAGGCTGATGTACCCCAGGGTCTTCTGATGCTCTTGTTGTTCAGTCCTGTGTTCCAAGGGCAGGTTTGAAGCATCAGCTCACGGCTTGTTTACTGGGTTTCTAGGTTGGTGCTGGCAGTGGTGAAGGATTCAATGTGAACGTGGCGTGGACAGGGGGGATAGATCCACCCATGGGTGACCCGGAGTATCTTGCAGCTTTCAGGTACAGTTTGCACTTCTCTTCTTAGGCTTCGCATATCTCATCCTTCTCTCCTGATTTCCTCCCCCTCTCCCTGTTGCTGCTTTCCCATCAGTCTGGCCTGCAGAACGGTTCATGGTTTGTTTGTTTTTTTTATTTGTTTTAAGGGGCACTTTATGTGTAAAACCAGCACTGGGTTCTGTTGTGTACCCTTATACAAGGCTGCTTCCTTGCAGGAGGCTGTGTAAGAGAGACTCCCTGGGCCAGCTGCTCACCGGGGGGGACTGTGCCGAAGGGATCTCCAGGCTGGGAGCACAGTGTATTGAGGCTCCTGTTCCTGTGATGTCCTGGTACAGATCTGCTGCAGCACTGTGGACATGCCAGTCAGGAGTGAACAGCTTGGATAGCCCCCGGCTTGGGGCGGGAGAGGCTTAAGACTCCTGCAAAGCTGACTTTGTGTAGTTGGCCACAGTTTTATTCTTTAATGACCTCCATTCCTTCTCCCACCCCCCTCCAGCTTTGCAGCACATGTGGTTTGATTTTACTTAAAAGATTTCTATAAATAGCATTTTATTTACATAGAAATTTGATTTCCACCATGGGGTTTTGTTCGGCCTTGATCCTGCAGCCAGTTTTTTTCTTTTTCCATGCCATCTCCTAGCTGTCCGTTTTTATCTTCCTCTCAGTCTCCGGGGTGGGTTCTCAGCTGGATGGGGGAATTGCAGTCCCTGGTCACTCTATTTTGTTTTTAGTTGAAGCACTATTAGCGAAGGGTTCAGAGGGCATGCCTCAGCACAGAGTACTCTCTGAAACCTCCCTTTTTCCTGTGTGCCATCCCCTTGGCTCAGGCTGCAGCATAGGGGAATCTGGTGGCATGGTGGTTAGGCCTGGGGGAGTGTTGTGGGGGTGTATGCATGAGGGTCAGGGAGGAAGGGAAAGATGTCTGCTTCTACCGTGGTGGCGGCTGCTGCTGCTGCTGAGGGTGTACTTTTGGAGTCCTTTGGACAGCGAGAGTCCACTGAGCCACCTTGGACATGTGGTCTGGGGAAGGGGGGAATAACAGCAGAGACAACTGGGAAGAAAAAGAGGACAAAAAAAATTCCCTACAACTTAAAAAGGATTTTTTTTTGATGAGTTTTGATTCTGTCCGGGACCTAACCATCCAACCAAACTTGTTTAAAGAGAGACTAGAGAAAGAACATTTGCAAAAAGGGAGAAAGTCACCTGAAAAAAAAAAAGCATGGCTCTGGCTGCTGCTGTGACGTAAAATGTCTCTGTTGCTGGGTGATGTGTAGGCCCTGATGGTTCCTGCTGAGATTCAGTTGTGACTGCACATTACACAGCAGGCATTCCTGGATTTCAGGCTTGCAGCTTTGGTTGCACAGTTCTACAGGACAGTGCTGTACGATCTCTGCCCAGAGGAACACATCTCAGGAAACTGAACCTACAATATATATATATATAAGTCTTGCAGCCCCCGGGTGTGTGTTCTCTCATGGTACAGAAATCTGGTACTTGGGCCTCTGCGGTAATGATGGGCAGTGCCCGAATACACATTGAGTCCCCGCTCTCTATCCCCTTCCAGGACTGTGGTAATGCCTATTGCTCGCGAGTTCTCTCCGGACGTGGTGCTGGTGTCGGCGGGGTTTGATGCAGCAGATGGACATCCTGCCCCCCTTGGAGGATACAATGTGTCGGCCAAATGTAAGGAGTGCTTTTGTGTTGCAGTGCGGGGTGAGGGGAGGTGAAAAAGGGGTGTGTGTAATGTGCCACAAGGAGTACCTTGTGGTATATAATATGTGCTTTGAGAGTAGGAGCATAGACCATGTGCCAGACAGGGCCTTGCAGCCAGTAGGCGGCCAAAGTTGCGGATCCAAGGCTGTAAGGAGCAAGGATCTGTGTAGCCTCCAGCACCTGTGCATGCTTCTTTCATGGCCACCCGTACACATCCTGTCTCCTGAGCTTGCCTGGAAACGGGCACCTAAGCTCTCTTGCTTTTCTCGCACCTCTAGGCTCATGTGTCTGTGCTTCTTTTGGTTTGTTTTGCAGGTTCATTGTGCAGGAATCCTGGTTTTATTTCTCAGTGTTCTCTACAATGGCTGTTTGGAATTCAGACCATGCTTGATTAGGCTTGAAGTTCACAATAACCCTGTGACTAAACAGTTTGGTACTCAGGATCAGATAGGAAAAGAGAGTTGAGAGATTGGGTGGAAGACCCAAATGAGGAGTTGGTGTTGGGTTGCATTGGGAATGTTATATGCACATTTACCAAAAGAGGGGGGAATTTCAACTGGGCAGACTGGGTGGGCCATTTTGGTCTTTATCTGTTGTCCTTTACTGTGTTATTGACAGATGTTACAACCTCTTTCCAGAGCCAAATGGGGGAGGGGGGACCAGCAAGGTCATAGGAACCAACCAGCCGGATGTTTCGGCAACAACCTTATTAGTTTTGGTAGTGTTCAAACTCCTTACAAAACTTGGTGGTAAAACATGGGCGAGGTGGGAGAGCCTGGGTGTTGGGTTAAGAATGAAGAATTCTGTGTCCTTCTGTCCAGGGCAGAAAGACAACAAAGACTGACTTGGCTGAGGAGCAATATCCTACAGAGCAGTAAGCTTCTTCGGCTGGAAGCTGGGGTTTATCCATAGCAATCTGAAGTGGAATAAATGGGCAGACTGGAAAGGCCACTTGGTCTTTATAGGGCCAATATTCAAAAACCTCTAAAATGGCTAACTTACCAGGCTAAAATTAGCTGGATATGTTAACCTGGGATATTCGGCAGGAGGGCTGGGGGGGGGGGGGGGGAGGAGAGAGCTTTGCTTGGCAGGTTCCATTTCTGTGACTTTGGGTGAGGAGTCTGAGATCCTGCTCATGTGGGAATTTTGAAAGCATGGCCATGTAACTGACGATGTACTTTTGAATGTAGCCAGTTAAGTGTAAAGCTATCCGGAAACGCATTCCTGGATAACTTTAGACCTGCTCCAGGACACGCCTAGAATTAGCCAAAAAAACCCATATTCAGCTAATGTCGATTGGAGTTAGTTAGTTTCCCAGCTAACTCATCTCCGCCCTGAAATGGCTGTTGCTTTTTCAGCTAATTTTATATAAATTTAGCCGGATAAGTACCAGGAATACTGAAACCTTGGCATCTAGCCAGATAACTTGTGAGTTATCTGGCGAAATGTCTTTGAATATTGGCCTCTCTGTGCCTTCTTCTACTATGTGACTATGCTTGATGTCATTTATTTGAAAGCCGGAGCATGAAATTTAACTGGTAGCAGATTTAAAACACAATTAAGAAAAGTATTTTTTCTGTCCATACATAATTCTCCTATGAAATTTGTTGCCAGAGATTGTGGTCAAATCTAGTAATATAGATGAGTTTTAAAAAAAAAAAAGATTTGGTAAAGTTTCTGGAGGACTGATCCATTAACAATTATTAGCCAGGCAGACATAGGGATCACCACCTCTTATGTCTGGGAGTGAGTAACTAGGAAGGATCTCTCCATTGGGATCTGCCATGTGCTTCCAAGTGACCCAGATTGACCACTGTCAGAGACAGGATGCCAGACTCGATGGACCTGTGGTCTGGATCAGCATGGCACCTCTTGTGTTTTTACGCTGCTTAATAAAATGTAATAGGTACTGCAAGGAATGTGTCTTACAGGATTTATTGATTTATTTATTTTATTTGTTGATTTTTATATACGGACATTCGTCGGAACATCATGCCGGTTTACATTGTAACAAATTAACAAGAGAGTGAAATACAATAAACAGGATAAAGTGGGTGGTGTTAGGTGCTGTGAAAGATATCTCGTATACTTTAAACAATGATGAGAAGACCTCTGCGGAGCATCTTGTGAGGGAATTTCTCCAGAGCCAGAAGACAGAGAAGAAAATGGGACGAGCAAAGGGAGGCAGAGGAAATGTTCACATATATTGTTAATTCCTGGAAGCATAGCAATCTTTCGTGTAAACATATTTTAAACTAACATCTTTATCCAGTAAACTTACAAGAACTCACCAGTAATATCCATTACTACTTGTTTTGTTTGTTGTCCACCCACCTACTACTCCCTTATCCAATTTTTTTTAACCATATTGCAACAAAGAGAAAAACAAGACTATTATTTTTCTACCCAACAAAGCGGCATCGCTCCTAGGAAGTACCGCATGCGTAGAAGAAGCACAAGTAATCAATGTAGACAGCACCAAACCATTGAAGCACCAGAGTCATAATGCTCCAACAGGACTGACACACAGTGCTTCAAAGCTTTTGAACCACAATGCATCTGAAACATGCCATACTGAAGCATCCAAAGCATAGTACATTGACGCAACCAACGCATTATACATTGCTGAGTCCAACACATGGGCATCTGATGCATCTTCATGCTCCAATGCTCTTGTTTACTGAAAGCTCCAAGTATTCTAAAGCTTCTTCACATTGCAGTTCCCACAAGGAGACTCATAGCCAATCCAGCTGGTCCGAATCAAGGGTCCATTCCTCTATAGCTTCAACGTCTTCTTCCCAACATTCGCACAAAATTTGTATTTCGGAGCCTACCCAGTCCCCAAATCCTTTACAGCACCCTGACTTGGCTCTTCTACATGCGGCTCTGCCTACATAGTATTATATAACCTGCTCCCTGCAGAGGCCAGCTGGTGATCTCCTGCGTCTTCATCCTATCACAAGGCACTTCCTGTGGCACAACTCCTGGCCCCAGGTCTCCATCTCAAGACACCAGACCCAATTTGTTCAATTATTCCACTTCTAACAAACCAGCTACTCTGGAGTCAAACCCGTCTTAGTATCGGAGAAAGATGTGCCCCCTTCTCACTCCAAGTCAGAGATCTCAGCACTGTACAGAGCAGATGGTGGACATAGTACAAACTTTTTTCAATTCCCTTTTCAAAAAGCCTAGAAGTTATTTTCAGCTGCTGCTCTCTACATTTGCCACCACTTTCTCACAAGTTGCAGCAGCAGCATTCTTGCTACCCATTATAGGAGCTTCAGGTCTTTCTCCACATGGGTTGATCTCTTCTTTAGCAACAGAGTCTTCTTACTAAGGCAGAAGAGAATCCCTTTTCTCTCTACCGGCCCATCTCTGCAACATAAGAAATTGCCATGCTGGGTCAGACCAAGGGTCCATCAAGCCCAGCATCCTGTTTCCAACAGAGGCCAAACCAGGCTACAAGAACCTGGCAATTACCCAAACACTATGAAGATCCCATGCTACTGATGCAATTAATAGCAGTGGCTATTCCCTAAGTAAACTTGATTAATAGCCGTTAATGGACTTCTCCAAGAACTTATCCAAACTTTTTTTGAACCCAGCTATACTAACTGCACTAATCACATCTTCTGGCAACAAATTCCAGAGCTTTATTGTGTGTTGAGTGAAAAAGAATTTTCTCCGATTAGTCTTAAATGTGCTACTTGCTAACTTCATGGAATGCCCCCTAGTCCTTCTGTTATCTGAAAGTGTAAATAACCGATTCACATCTACTCGTTCAAGATCTCTCATGATCTTAAAGAGCTGTATCATATCCCCCCTCAGCCGCCTCTTCTCCAAGCTGAACAGCCCTAACCTCTTCAGCCTTTCCTCATAGGGGAGCTATTCCATCCCCTTTATCATTTTGGTCGCCTTTCTCTGTTCCTTCTCCATTGCAACTATATCTTTTTTGAGATGCGGCGACCAGAATTGTACACAGTATTCAAGGTGTGGTCTCACCATGGAGCGATATAGAGGCATTATGACATTTTCAGTTTTATTAACCATTCCCTTCCTAATAATTCCTAACATATAATAATTTCTAATTGGCTGCGAGTGATCCTGCTGTGAGCATTAATGGCTTAGCCTAAGATCTCCAAATAATTCAGAGGAAGGCTCAACTGGCATCTCCTTGGATTCTCCTCCAGAGCCACTGGAGCACACTTACATACTCCAGATTTCTAGAAAAGAAGGGTGAAGCCCTTGCTTCAAGGTATGTAAAGAGGTGTTGAGGCTTCTTCAGATCCTCAGTATTCCGTTGGATCCTGTAGCCTTTACAACTTGCCCCATATTGGACACGGTACAGATGCAGAAATGGGAAACCCCAATTTCTGAGTGACTACAGCCAGGAAATTAGACCTTAAATACAGGATGTAGAAATCTCCAGCCTACAGAGATGTCCAGTTGCCCCATCAGTTGATGGTCATGGAATCTGCTCTCAAAAGAGCCAAGAATATGAGGATTCATTCTAATTCTTCTCTTGGCAAGGATCACTGCCTCCTTTGGAAAGAAAATCTTCCAGGGGACCATGCTCACAGCCGGATCACTCGCAGCCAGTTTTTCATAGTGCAATATGTTAATGACTGCATCCAGAATTTGAAGCTTTCATTCAGGCTGAGACGGGTGAGCCCTGCTTCCCACAACTGCTCAAGAATTTAGAAGAGGCCATCGACGACTTCTATGAATCTTTTGATATTGTCACTCGAACATCGGCAGCCTCCATTGTAGCTTGATGCATGGCTTGGCTCTGGGCAAGTGATATCCAGGAAGACATCCATGAAAAACTCACTAACCTCGCCTGTTCAGGGGCAACCTCTTTGGTGAGAAGTTGTGTGAGACAGTATTGCAAATTAAGGATCAAAATGTAGCTGTTCAGTCCCTGTTCATGGCTCCAGATCAGCCTTCCACAACCCTCTGCTCTTTCTACTCTTACAGGTGGCCATATAACCACAGGCAATATGATACAGAGCAATAAGCTACAGCACAGATGTATCGGTGCCATAGAACCATGGTGCGGACAAGTTAGTGTGGAATTACAGTGTAGAGAATGTGGCATCAAGAAATCACAGCCCAAAATGTGTTCGTGCTGAGAGACGTCTGTATAGAGACATCAGTGCCAGACTGCTTTGGCACAAAATCTTCAACATCAGAAAAGAGCTGTGCGGAAAAATACTGGCACAAAAGCAGTGATAAGAATGAGACAACTTCTTCAAAAAACAGTCTCTCTTCACCACCAATATTGCAGCCAGAACATCTATCAGGACCAATTTTGTCTGTGACACTCATTTGTACAGAAGCTCTGGTCAGGTTTTGTGAAAACATATATTATAGAAGTGCCTAACAAAGAACTATTATTCCAGAGACCTATTCTGGAGAGGTGGTGAGAAGAACTAAAACGCAAAACTTCCAGCTCCTACTTTTTCAAAGATAAGGAAGAACCATTGAAACAAGACAAGGGAAAAGTATTGAAAAAAGATGCTAAGTCAAAATCAGTGTCCTACATGGACACACTGGCAGAGGATTCACAAGATTCCTATGACTCATTTTGACTGTGGGAAATCTAATCCCCATATCCACCTTCTGACCCATCCCCGGAACTAGGGAGAGCTTCAACACCACCAGATGATACAATCTATCCAATTTTTCTTCAAAAAGTGTCAAAGACCATACTTTTCAAAATAGATGAAAATGAAGAAAAAACAACTGACTTTTAAGGGGTTCTACAATTTATAAACCCCCCAAAAACAATACAGAGTAAAACCTATGCATCAAGCATTATTAGACATTCAAACAAAGATATGGAATAAACATTTTCTATGCCCGCTGTAAGCAAAAAACACAGACATTAAATTTAGAATACATAAATGTACAGAACACCTTAAGGTGCAACTGCCACACAATTTGTTAATGGTTAAGTCAGCAATGAAAGAAGCCAAAAAACCAAAGCATACTCAAATAATGCTCTAGGAAAAGATCCAAGTATCCTGGATATGGTGGGAAGCCAATTATAAGGAAACAATTACAAATGATTCAACACCTCTTTAATAACCTTCAAAGATTAAAATAATTTTCCAGAAAATTATCTAAGGATGAACTGAGACAGTTCAATGAAGTCATGTCAGAAACAGAAGACTTTGTAAAACATATGACATGATCTATTTGTGACTCATTTGATGCGGCTTCAAGAATATCAGCGTCTGTCATAGTGGCAAGAAGAATAGAGGATGTCCTTGAAAAATTGACTAACACTCTGTGTGCAAATGATAACTTATTTAGAGAGAAAATTAAGGAAACTGTAGAAGTGAATTAAAAAAAATTGCTCTCCAGTCATTTTCGACATTGCAAACAGATACATCCTCTCAAAAAAGATCACAGGCAAGATACATGCAAGAAATCATATTACTTCTCACAAAAAAGGAGATACAATCCATATCCTTACTACAGATTCCTAATATTGTTACACAACTTTAGCAACCACAACAGCAATTACAGCAACAACAATCCAGACTAAGAAGATGTGTTAGGCAAAAACAGAGACAGACCTAGCAGCCTCCAAAGAGGCTAACGTCTGGCTTTTGACCCATAAACAAGCTTCAATGGAAACCATTTCAAACTTTATACATGAGAGGCAGACTCCAATTTTTCAACAAACAATGGAGTCACATCACTACAGACAAATGGGTTTTGAAAATCATTCGCCAAGGTTATTACATACATTTTGAGATTTTACCACCTTAAAACAACTCTTAGAACTGCTCATCTGAGAACAGGAATGTCTTCTACAAAAGCAATTCAACTTCTTCCATAAAATCAACAAGGAAAGGGATTCTACTTCAGATGGTTTCTAACCCCAAAAAATAAAGAGAAGACCTTCAGGCAATATTAAATCTCAAAAGATTTGAATGCCTTTTTAAAAATAAATTCAAAAATTAACTTAATAGCTAAGGTCCTTCCACTACTTCAAAAGGGAGACTGGTTGACCTCATTAGACCTCAAGGATGCATACACACATATTCAAATAAGACAAAAGCACAGAAAATACTTTTCACTTTAGAAAATCAGCATTATCAGTATAAGATACCACCCTTCGGCCTAACGGTAGTCCCAAGAGTCTTCACCAAGTGTCTTGCAGTGGTAGCTGCCCACCTAAGAAAGAGAAAAATTTGCTTGTGTTTCCATATGTAGATGAGTGTCTAATATCGAGCATGTCCTACAAGACCTCTATAAAAGATGTATGCAAGGTAGTGAACACAATCCACGATCTAGGGCTTTTAATAAATTTTGAGAAATCCAATATGACACTGAGATAAGAACTAGAATTCATAAGAGCTTGCCTAGATATGGTCAAAGGAAAAGCATACCTTTCAGAGCAGAGAGCAAACAATATGGAGATGATGCAGGCCCTATTCAAGAAGGCAACAATAACTGCACACACCAATATATGCAATTGTTGGGGCATACGGCATCAACAGCACACATCATATCCCTAGCAAGACTCAACATGAGATTCGCTCAGTGGCATATCAAAAGCAAATGGAATCAGCACAGTCAACCTCACAGACACAAGATCCCAGTGACTGAAGATCTGTTGAACTCCATGAATTAATGGTAAAAAAAAACATCTTTTAGGTCAAGATGCACATATTAACAAGGGGGTGGAGCTTATGTTGATTCAGTCTGTATCTAAGGAATTTGGACAAAACAGGGAGCAATTCTGCACATCAACATCTTGGAATTAAAAGCTATCCACAGTGGCCTGAAAGTATTCGAACCTTGGCTAAAGAACAAAATGCCTTAAATTCAGACAGACAAGCTATATAAACAAACAAGGAGGAACAGCATCCTTCCTGCTTGACAAAGAAGCTCTGGACATACGGAAATGGGAAACCAAAAGGAAGATTTCATATCTCTGCTATCTCTCAGAAAAGAACAATACGCTAGTGGACAAGCGGAGCAGTCAGCTTCAGCTGCACGAGTGGTTGCTTAACAATAATCTACAGTACCGACTGTAGATCTCTTTGCATCGCCATTCAATCACAAACTATAGTGTTATTGTTTGAAGAGGCTAACCAGCCAAGCACTAGCGAAGGATGCATTCATCATTCCATAGAACAAAAGAACTGCTGTATGCTTTCCTACCAATTCCACTAATAACAAAGACAATTCTAAAGCTGAGAAAAGAAAAGAGCACAGTGATCCCAATAGCCCTGTTTTGGCCATGCCAAAGTTGGTTTCCATGGCTATACAGACTTGTAATAACACCACCAAGCAAACTACTGCTATTATCAAATTTTCTGTCCAGGTTCAAAGGTTTGGCATTACATCCCAATCTCCACTTAGCCAGATAATTCAAAATTTATCTGGATAAGTGGCAGACATCAGCTGCATGACGTATTTGTGCTCCTAATTTAATCATTTGCACGTGAAAATGTAACTCATACGTTTTCATTAATACTTGGCTTTTACGCGTGTAAATTATCAAATTTTGTAGCACGCGCATGGGAAGAATATTACCAGTTTTACCAATTAGTCCACTAGTTTGCACAGTCTGTCTCTAGGTCATCCAGGTTGTTCAGGCTGCGTACTCTCCAGTTTTCCCTAACCACTTACCCCATCAGTATTTGTCTATAAAAAATTCGACTCTAACCCGCAGCAAATAATTAGGAGATATATGTGCAGGTAATAGCTGTATGTGTGTCGCTTTCACAGGTTATAAAATAGCACCTTATATGCCCCAGAATGCCCCTGGCCCACCCTTAGCCAGCTTCTTTTTTCTGCAAGCAAATTTATTTGGATACCATTACTTCCATGTGTATGTTTGAGGTTTATAAAGTAGCACTTGCACAAATGTGCGCTATTTAGGGTAGATTTTTAAAAATTGCGCGATCGCGTACTTTTGTTTGCGCACCAGGCGCAAACAAAAGTACGCTGAATTTTATAAGATACGCACGTAGCCGTGCGTATCTTATAAAATCCGGGGTTGGCGCGCACAAGGGGGTGCACATTTGTGCAACCTGCGCGCGCCGAGCCCAGCGCGCGCTGTCTGTTCCCTCCGAGGCCGCTCCGATTTCGGAGCGGCCTCGGAGGGAACTTTCCTTCGCCCTCCCCCCACCTTCCCCTCCCTTCCCCTACCTAACCCACCCCCCCCGGCCCTATCTAAACCCCCCCCTTACCTTTATTCCACGATTTACGCCTGCGAAAAGCAGACGTAAATCTGCGCACGTCGGCTGGCTGCCCTGCTCCGTATTCTGGTCCTGGGGGCTGGTCCGGAGGCCGCGGCCACACCCCCGGGCCGAAACCACGCCCGCGTCGCTGCCCCCAAAACGCTGCATCACGCCCCCAAAACGCCGCGTCATTCGGCCACGCCCCGACACGCCCCCTCCCGCCCCTTTTTAAAAACCCCAGGACTTATGCGCGTCCCGGGGCTCTGCGCGCACCGGCGCGCAGGGCATTTAAAATCCGCCCCTTTGTGCGCATGTGCTCATTTTTACATATGCAACTCTTTTAAAATGCACCTTTAAATGCATAAATGGGTTTTTGAAAATTGCTACAATGGTATGTTCCATTTACACGCACATAACTCATTTGAAAATTACCTCCTCACTGTACATCCCAGTGTTGTTCAGCAATGAATTGTGAAATTCCACAGTCAATAAAGGCCCATCCATTGAGCGCAGTTGCTTCAACATTGGTGCACTGAAACTCAACCTCTGTGCCTGCAGAGTAGTGTCGTCGTCAGTGATGCACGCTTTCACTCAACACTACTGCTTAGAACAAGAGTCGCCAAAGGGCAGTACATTTGGACAATCTGTACATAAAAATATTTTTAAGGAAATATCCATCTTCCTGCAGAATAACAACAGGTTGCAAAAAAAATAAAAATAAAACTTAACGGCAATCCTTAGCTGGGGAGTCCCATCTTGTCTAGCTCTGTTTGTTATGCTTACCTGTAACAGGTGTTTTGTTGTGGGCAGCAGAACAAACAGCCACTCAATGCCTCCCTCCTCCCCCGGAAATTGATTTTAGCTCTGAAACGAACTGAAGGAGAGGTGCGCAGCGATGACAGCCCAGGAACTCCCTCGCATGTTCATAAGGTACAATTAGAAGCTCCTGAGCCAGGAGAGAGAAATGACCAACTCCACGCTATCTGATAACGTCATCCATCTTTCAAAGATGTTTGTTCTGCTCTCCACGGAGAGCACCTGTTATAGGCAAGCCATTATGCTTTCAGCGCTGTGCTCATCCACTGAGCCTTTAAACTTGGCTAACCTTCCTGAGCTGAAGTGCTCTTTCAAGGGGCAACATTCAAACCATCTGCATTGGTGCAAAGTGTGCAGGCACCTTTTACCTGGAGATTTTGCTCCAGTGTTCAAAGAGAAAGTATGGCCGTTCTTAACTTTGGAACTTGTAGCGGGTATTTTTGCCTGCTTGTTGTGTGGGTGCTTTCGTGCGCAGAGTTGAAAATGCAATCTGAGCACATTGTTTTCCTGCCCCTGGGAATGCCTCCTCTGAATGTGGCTCAGAGTCTGTGGGTTGTGGGTAGGGCTGCTAACTGGCTCCGGATTTTCAGGACAGGTTGATCCAGTCCCTGGTTTTTACCCCGTTGCATTCTGTGATTTATTCTGGTTTCTCTAATGTATTCCCTAAGAAAAGCAAGACTATAGGCACCTTCATGCAGGGGAGTAAAACCAGGATTGGATCTACCTGTCCTGAAAATCTGGAGCCATTTGGCAACCCTAGTTGTGGAGCAGTGCACTTTGTATTAGCCATAGTGAGGGAGGCTCATCCTCACAGTCCATTTATATGCATAGGTGGCTTTGAACATTGTCTTTCATAATAGCCAGTGTCCCTGGATGCTAGTGATGTCGAGCTTCGAGCAGCTGCGTTGGTGGTAGAAGGAAAGAGCTTATAGTTAGGCTGACGGTGATCGTATGTCTTTTAAAGACCAGACCGTGCTGCTTGTCCTCTCCCTCACACACACTGACTCTGGCAGTGTGCTTTTCTAATTGGGCGTGGACTTGGATAGATTAAGGCAGGCTCCTCCTCTCCATGGACCTTGAGAACATTCTGGGCTTGGGTGCACTTTGCACACACTGCAGTTTTACGGGGAGTGTGGCCCTTTCTCTGGGCAGTGGTAAGTTCAGCCTTGGTGTACATGCTTTGCATTTCAGGAAGACTTGACGGAGGTCCATGGTAGGGTCTGTGGGACGCTGCAGCAGAGTGGGATCTCCCAACGCGTTATCTTAGCATCCAAACACCAACTTTGCATCACACAGTTGTTGTGAGCAAACACCAGCTGTTGCAACAAGGTTGTTTTCAGTATTTATTTTTCCCAAGAGTTTATCAATGTTTATCAATTACACGAAGAACAAAAATTAGATTTACGTGGACAAATTTCAAATCATTTATTTCCACTGATTTCTCTCAATTTTTTGTTTTTTTTGTTGTAATGAACACTGATAAACTCCTGGGAATAATACAATTAAAAACTGAAAACGAAAGTCTCTACGCTCTCATATGCTC
This sequence comes from Rhinatrema bivittatum, assembly GCF_901001135.1. Taxonomy (NCBI): domain Eukaryota; kingdom Metazoa; phylum Chordata; class Amphibia; order Gymnophiona; family Rhinatrematidae; genus Rhinatrema; species Rhinatrema bivittatum. Next base: position 304,670,047 of record NC_042617.1, read on the forward strand.
TATGCAGGGTTCACATTGCAATCCCGGGCTGCTTATTTTGATAGGGCCAAACTGAAGAGAAAACCTTGCCCCCATATCCTGGCTCCATTTCCCGCCAAGGCCACCTCCCTCACCCCCCCCCCCCACCCCCCAAACTCCTCCTCAGTATCAACTTATGCCCCTGTATTTGTTCTTCTCCATAACTGCTGATGCACAGCGTTATGTAATCTTAGGGTTTCACACTGTATGATCACATTTCCCTCCGCAAGTGCTTTGCCTTGCTATACTGTGCATGCCGTCCTGCATAGAACAGCACTGGGGTATGAAAAGCAGTGGTGCTCCATATCACTGCAAGCACCGAACACAGCTGTCAGGGGGGCCAGGGGATAAGGGTTTTTACTGTGATCCCGTTACTGCCATTGTGTTTAAAGACATTCGGCACAGCCTGACCGCTTCAGAGAACCCGCTGCATTGGTTTCACCTTCTACTTCTCTTCTCTCTCTCTCGCGCTCTCCAGGTTTTGGTTACATGACCGAGCAGCTCATGACCCTGGCAGGAGGGGGTGTCATCCTGGCCCTGGAGGGGGGGCACGATCTTACTGCCATCTGTGATGCGTCGGAGGCCTGTGTATCGGCTCTGCTGGGTAACAAGGTGAGAGGGGATGGGTGCCCTGTTTCTGGAAGAGCGATCTGTTTGGGCAGCTGGCTGTTTGTGTTCTTGGTGCACATGTTCATTTGTAAGCAAACTGAACACCCTGTCCCTGTAAGTTATAGAGGTAACAAGGGCACTTTGGCAGGATGTAAGAAAAGGAAATTAAAGTGGTAATATTAAAGAGGGTATTGAAGGAAGAACGGGCTCTGTGCTCACCTACAAAGGCAAGTATAGCAGTGAAAGGAGGAAACAAGGTTGGTGTGGGAGAAGTAAATGCAGAAAGCAAAGGAAAGGAGAGTGTTCAGCCTTTTATAGAAATTGCCTGACCTCTCTGCATCTTCAGGGGGAGTAGGAGCTCTTACAAAAATGTTATCTGTGCTTGTATGACTCTCATTTTATAGCTGCTCAGGGGTAGGGAGCGGCATGGGTTTGAGGGCTTCAGTCTGGAGGCCCACGGCACTGCTTGTTTGGTTCTTGTGGGTTGCCCAGAGCTGCACGTGGTGGGAACACCAGTGTCTCCAGTACAGTGTTTCCTCTCTTTCCCTCCCTGCAGCTGGACCCATTCCCAGAAGAAGTTCTGAAGCAAAGACCGAACCCGAATGCAATCCGATCGCTGGAAGCAGTCATCCAAGTGCAGCGTGAGTCCCCCATCCTCCTCTTCCTGAAGGGGAGGTTTTGGGGGGGGGGGGGAGGAAAGCAAGGGAGACTGATTAAACGATATAAAAGAGAAATTGTAAATCTGGAGCTAATCGGCTTCAAAGGGCCTGCAGCGTGACAGCAGCCATCGTGAGGAAATTAGGCACAAATGTTGCTTGGAATTTAATGAAATTAATCCCAGACCCAGCAGACATTGCAGAGACTCTAGAGCTAACTCTTCCCTCCCTTCCTTCCCTCCACAGTCCCTCCTCCTCCTCCTCCCCGGTTGTGTGTGATTGCTAGCCAGCTGAACCAGGGGCTGTGGAAAGCTTTTAGTCCTGCTCTGGTGAAGCTTCAAGAAATGCTAGTGGCTATCACCTATGCTTTAGCAAGGCTTTGTTGGTACTGGCTTCCTGTCCTTGAGAGTGGAGGGACTGACCTCCCAGTGAAGCCTCATCACAATGAAAATATCCATTCTGGCACTGCCTTAACGCTTACACATTATCCTTGGCACTCATCAGGGGACTACGATCCATGACCCTCTCACCTTGTTTCTTCCCATCATGCCTGACTTCTCTCTTCTGACTCTTTCCCCATCTGTCTATCATCAAGGCACCATGGTGCGCAGCCTCCAGTATTTTTCCCTGTTTATATTTTTGTCCATCCCTCTCTTTTTATAAGCTAAACCATGCAGTGGCTCCCTTCTGTGCAGACAGAGCAGGATGCTGCTTTCTGGAGAGTTACTTGTATTGCTATGTTGTGGATGAAGCGCTTTTATACCAAGGCCACAGCAAAGCGCAGGGCATTACTGTGGCCTTGACTTGCCCAGCGGCAGACGGCTTTGCCCTGCTGGTGTGAGAAGCCTGAACCAGGAGTAGCACACGCATCTCCTGTGTGGCAGCTCAGAGCATTCACCAATGATTCTTGTGTGGCTCACCAGTGGCATCGTAGCTTCTCTCCAGGCTCCCTGTGGGGGTGGTGGTGGTGGAGATGGGTTGCATTGCTGTGATTGAGTTCAGTAAAATGGACTCGTGTGTCGTGTGTCATTAGACTTAGTGTTTGGGTACTTGCCAGGTTCTTGTAGCCTGGATTGGCCACTGTTGGAAGCAGGATGCTGGGCTTGATGGACCCTTGGTCTGACCCAGTATGGCATGTTCTTATTCGAATCTGAGTTCTCTTTCCTGAGCCGGCACATAAGTCAGCTTTGTTTCCCTGTGAATCTGCAGAAGCCCAGAATGTTTGTCACTGGTGAGGCCTCTTGCCCTAGATATAAACAGCTCATTTTTGGGTATGGAGAAATCTGAAAGAGTCCAGAGTAGAGCAACACAAATGTTTGTAGAATAGATTATTATAGGACCTGTCTTGAGTGGCTGCAAGGGTTTATGTAGCCTAGAAAAGAGTGAGGGCTGACTCAGCAACTTTCAGGTAGATAAAGCAAGTGTGTGCTGGAGAGAGAGTATTCTAAAGAGAACAGGGATCGATTGTTCTCCATCTCCAATAGGTACAGAACTAGAAGTAATGGGCTGAAATTGCAGTAGGGGATCCTGAGGTAAGACAATAGGAATAACTTTCAAAGTGTGGCTGTGCACTGGAATAAGTTATCCAGGGAGATGGTGGAATTTCTGTCATGGGATGCTTCTAAGACTAGGTTAGACACACACATCTGTCAGGGATGGTTTACATAGCTTGGGTCTTGACCTGGATTAGGTGATCTCTTGAAATTCTTTTCAGCCTCATCTTTCTATTTTTTTGTGGTTTTTAACCCCTAGTGAAAGTGCTTGTTATCCCATTGATTGTATCCCTTGAAATCTAAGCTTCTAGCATCAAGGTGTTGTTCATCTCTAGGCTGTCATTTTAGATCTATTGCTATTTTACAGTCACTCTGTGCTAAGCATGAAATGCTGGTCTCGTTCACTTTCCAGTGAACAGCCGTCCAAATACACACTCCTATTCTGATTCTCTGTGAACAAGCAGGTCAGGATAACTCATCGAAGTGGGAGATGTCATCTGATGGTGCCGAGTTGGACGTGCTCTCTTGGAGCTCAGAAAGACCTATAAGTCATTTTTGAGTGTGTACCTGTGTAGCCAACGCCCTCCTCCCTCAATACCACACAAGTCTCCTCACTTTTTTTCTTCCACCAAAGCAAAAGGATGTGTTGCTCTCTTGGGTTTCTTAAGTTGCTTGTCATTTTTATCAAATTATTAGTTTTCTCTTTGAGTTTTTTCTTTACATTTTTACTAATCATCATTTTTTTCTGTTATTCTTTTAAGGGTCTCCTAAAAACAAAACCTTTTTTCTTTTCTTTCCTTTACCCAAATTTGAATTTGACTTTGTGTATCTCCTCTTCAATGTGTTGGATAAAAATCCTTTTAGGAACTGCTCAAAATATAATTTCAGGATATCCAGCCTTGATTTCCATGACTGCTGTCTGCACTGTCCATGATGTTCCCAACTGCTCAGCTTGTGGTCATATTGTCCCTTCAGACCTTATCATATCAGGATCTGAGATTGATGCACATTCTAAGTTCTCCATCACTGGAGAAGAAGAAAGAAGTTTCACAGGGACCAGTACCCAAAAATACCAGGTTAGAGTCCTTTTGTGAATGGTGCTGTGAGACTCAAGTCTCACTCGAGGTATGCGAGGGACAAAAATTCCTTCTCGGCGCCAAAGATCACAAGTGCCAATTTGAATAATTCCCATGCCAAACCTTCATTGGTGTGGAGGATGTTGGTGCCATCGGCCTCTAGTGCAAAAGTCTCTTCTGTACCATCCACTAGCAAAGCCTTGGTGAACATTATCTTTACACTGTTCCACTTTGGTGTTGAAGATTCTACGGTGCATTTCTCTCAACACAGAGATTATCCTCTAACAATTTTACTAGATGCTAAAAATCTGCCACTGATTTTGGTTCCTGAGTCAAATTCCTTATCTGTTCTGCCTCCTGCTTTCAATCACCATTGTTTTGCTCAGAGACTGTGGATGGAGTTTGATCATAAAAATTTCAAAAGCATCCCTTTTTTAAAGGATCCTATTCTGGAATATTTAGCAAACCAATTAGAATCTCAATTATAGATTCCTCTATTTCAAAAATGGCAGGAACTACCAACTGTGAATCACAGAGCTTAATTTATTTAAAAGAAAGTCTAGCTTTGGAGGATCTTCCAGTTGTCTTGTCTGATTCTCAAGAGGATTCTCTATTGCCCTCTCTACTGCCCTTCTCATTCAACTTCTTTGTCAACTCTGAATCAAAAACAACAGGATTGTCCTCAGATCCTTTCCCTGAGCCAGCTAGGAGCATGCCTGCACCAGAAGGCATGACCTAACCAGCATATCTTTAAAAAGAAATGGCAGCTTTCATTCCCTTTACTCTTCAGGAGGAAACAACCCAGGGAAAACATTTTTGGAGTATTGAAATGCACTCAAACTCCTAAACAGGTGATAGCAGTGCCCATTCAGAGTTCTACAAGCGTTTCAGTCAAGGTTGTGGTAAACACCAGTATTACCAGTAGCTAGGAAACTAAGGTCCAGGCCTGTCTAGGGCTTAGGAAGGTGCAGCTTTTGCATGAATCAGTTGTGGTGGAGCCTGTTCTCAAAAATGTGAAAAGATACAAAATACACTCAAATATGCCACCAGGCAAAGATACTAAACAGTTGGATAGCATCACAAAGAGAGTTTTTCAATCTGTTGTTCTGACATCAAGGATAGTAGCTTACTAGTTTCACATGATTCAATATATATACATTATCTTATAGAAATTGAGGGATGCTTCGTCTCAGATTCCCACTGATTCTCAGTATCTGTTGTAAACTGTGAGGTTTGGGTGGACTCTTGGACACTGTGGCAGCTGACCATGCACACGGGGGGAAGTCCCGTGAGGGGCCACAGGTCAGGCTTAGCTCAGGACACCCAAACACAGAGTTTGATCTTTTATTAGACTGTGTAAGGAGGTGGCAGTAGTGAGCAGCTGGAATAGCCCGGCAGGGCTGGTATCCCCCAGGCGCTGGAACAGCGACTCCTCCGGTAGCAGTGCTGTAGTGGAAAGAACTGAGAGAATGAGTACAATGGAGAATATACAAGACTCCAGTATGGAGATCCCCAGGGTAGGGAGAGCAGACCCTTGAGGAGCGAGTATCTGAGAGCTGGGAGGCTTGCAGATGATGTACTCACGCAGCGGTTCCACAGAGATGGCACTGGGGCTGGAACGGAGGCAGGCCCTCAAGGAGCGAGTACCTGGTTCCAGGGCTCAGCTCTGAGGTGAAGATGGTAGTACTCACTGATGTTGAAGATTAGCGAATCCTTCCAGGCAGAAGAGAAGGTAGGAGTAGGCAGCGAGTCAGGGAACAAGGGCCCTCGAGGAGCGAGTACCGGTTTCCTGATAGTGACCTGGAAAGCAAGTGAGGCCCCCGAGGAGAGGGTACCCTGTTAGTGTTAGAAAGTCCAATAGAGATTGGAGAGGCAGAGTAGCTGGGTACGGAGACGAATCCCATCCGTAGGATTCCCGTAGGATTACCCTTGCTTACTCAAAGGTTAGCAAACATTGTAGGCTTTAAATATCCGGGCAGAATGACGTCAATCACGGGGGGATGCCCCGGAGGTTCGCGCCAAGTAGAAAATAAGAAGGGCTGAGCAGCACGCGTGCCCTATGGTACAAGCGGAGCAGGGCGGGAGGCAGCGCCCAAGCCGGTCCGGGGATGCCGGAGAGGATGGCAGGCAGACACCGCGGCAGCCAGGCGTCCATCCACAGCATGAGGAGGAGCAAACAGAGGTAGGTGGAGTTAAGCCGTTGGAAAGGGATGGTTGCAACAGTATCTCTGTACTTCAGACATAATAAGGGGGAAGAATGTGCCTGCGCACGCATGTTATAAAATCGGGCCTACATGTGCGCGCACCGGGTAGCATGCGCACATGTAGGCCGCGCGCGCTTCTTTTAAAATCTACCCCTTAAGTTCTTCGTGAGGATGTTTATGAAAATTTAGCTGATGTGCCCTGCATTGGGGATAATCCTTTTGGTGAACCATTTAAGAGTCTGTAATCACTACTGATCAGCAACTTTGGAGCAGAAGATACCAGCCTATGCTCTATAGAAAACAATTCTCCTATTGTTGAAGAAGATGTCAGCTGTACCCCTATCAAGAGACCGTGTCCACAACAGCACCAACAGCAGCAGCAGGTCAAATGCACAGGGGATTGAACACAACCAAGAACTGTTCAATTTTCTTTGCAAAAGCCTGCTAATAGTTGTTGAATACCAATTCCAGTTAGAAGCCCTTCCAATTGGGAGAAGAGTTCAATATTTCAGTCCCTCATCATGTTGGACCAATGGGTACTCAAAATTATCAACAGATTATATCATCTAAATTTTCAATCCTTAGCTCCTCACACCCCTTCGATCACTCATCAGGTTCCTCTTGAGCAGTTGCAAATCCTGCAGAAAGAACTTTCCTTGCTCATAGCAGCAAAAGCGATACAACCACTTCCAGAACTGGAAAAGAACACAGCTTTTTATTCAAAATATGTTCTCATTCTTGAGAAGATAAGATGTCTATGCCCTATCTTAGACTTCAGGAACCTAAACAAACATTTGAAAAAGGAAAACTTCAGACTGCATTCTCTACCCACAATTCTCCTACATCTGGAAATCAACTAGCTAACTTCGTTGGACCTGAAGGACATACATATCAATATTTGTATTCACAAAGATCACAGAAGTTTCTCTGCTTCATGGTAGCCTGCAAACCTATCAATATGGTGTTCTCCCATTTGGTCTAGCGGCAGCTCCTAGAGTACTCACAAAATGTCTTGTAGTTGTAGCAACCTGTGTAAAAAAAAGCAATGTGTTCCTTTTTCCTTCCTTAGACGATTGGCTCTTATCAAGCAGCATCTTTCAAATAAGAAGATAATTCCATTCACTTCATTTTTTTACCTCTCTAATAAGTGGGATTCATCATAAACGTTCCAAAGTCCAGCCTGACCCGATGCAACAGTTGGATTTCACAAGTGCTTCATTAGACACCATAACAGAAAATAATTTCTTTCTACATCAAAGGATGGAAGTCCTAATTCATACAACTCTCCATCTCCCTAATGAGACAAGTACTTTGGCACATAGTTTCATAAGGCTGTATACAGCAGACTGTATACGTCATCCCTTTCACTCAGCTGCCCATGAGAAAAGCTCAATGGCATTTAAAAGCTCAGTGAAATCAACATTTACATCCTGTCACACAAATCAGTCTTTTAGAAGTCCTTATTCACTCTCTCTAATTCGGTGGACACAACTGTCACACCACCTTCAATGACATGCTTGTCATTCCTGTAACAGACAGTTAGCTGGGCCATGCATGTTTTGCTAACATCTTTCTGGAATAGACTTCTCAGAGCTAACTATTTGCAGTCACAGCTTTATTCCATGTATCAGTAATCAAATTTTCCAGTTTGTCTCCTGAAACACCAGGATTTACCCCAGAATGGTACACTACAAGTCTGGTTTAAGCCAGCCCTATTTCCTAGGATCATGTAGCGTTTATTTCCCAGCTGTACCTTTTGCAGATTTAAACTTTAAGTGAAGGCTGTAGGTATTTCTACTTCTGGGTCCAGGTAAGTCCTTTCCTTCTGGAATCCCCATCTGGTTCTGTCTCTTTCTCCCTCTCTGTCTCTCTTTTTACTACACTGACTAAGGGTATCAGTTTTGTAATTACTCTGAGCTGTGTCTCCCAATTATTAACATAGCTTTCTGTGACTGCCGCTTTAATCTTAACTGGTCTTCTGCACAAGGTCTCCAGACTACATTTCCCAGCAGCCTTGTTCTTCTTGCTCCACCTATCCTTACAATCCCCTAGCCAACTCTTATTTAGGTTTTCTTTCCCCTTTGAAACAGTGTTCTCTGTTGACCTCCCACCAGAGATCCCTCTACCTTCTGGAGTCCCCAAATGTTCTCTCTTTAGACTGCTTCAGCAGGTGTAAAGCTCCTGCTTTATCACAATCCCCCCTCACATTCAATAAATAGTGATTACGGATGCCTCCATTCAAGGTTGAGGAGCTCATTTTAATAATCTTTGTGCTCAAGGAACTTGGAGCACACAAGAGCAAGGTCTCCATATAAACCTGCTAGAACTCAAAATAATTTTCAGCACTTGGAAAGTATTCAGACCATATTTGAAAGGAAAAGTGGTATTTGTCCAAACAGATAATCAAGTAGCGATGTACTACATCAACAAACAAGAAGGACCGGGACCTTCCAGTCTTTGCGAGAAAGTGTGCAAGATTTGGAATTGGGGAATCAGACAAAACATGTTTTTGTCGCTATTGCTATACTAGGTAAGCAAAATCAAATAGCAAAATCATTGAGTCATTGACTTCAAGCACACGAGTGGTCATTAGATAACTAATGGCATAGCACATCAACTCTTTCACCTCTGGGAACCTACACATAGACCTATTTGCAACACAAGGTACCTCTTTCCTGTTCAAGAAGAGCAGTAGATTATTGTCTAGGAACAAATGCTCTATGCTTTTCCTCTAGTACCACTCATAGCCAAGTCAGTTCAAAACCTAAGAAGAGACAAGGCTCTAATGATCTTGCTAGTTCCTTTGTCTTGTCAGATATGGTTTCCTTGGCTTCAACACTTCTCTATTCGTCAACCCATCCAGCTACACTTGTCACCAGTACTAATCACACAATTCAACGAGGTGCTTCTCCATCCTAACTTTCCATCTCTGACCCTTACCACTTGGATATTGAAAACCAACTTGTTCAAGCTTTGTATTTACCTTCAGATGTTATGGAAATCATTCTAGCAGCAAGAAAACTATCCATGAGAAAATCTTACATTCCCTGTACGTACCCGGATCAGTCCAGGACAGCTGGGTTTTGCCTCCCCTCCAGCAGATGGAGGCAGAAAAAGACTTTGTGGACTCTGTCCTATACCCCTGAGGTGTCACCTAGTGTCTGCCAGTATTTTTCTGTCTCCAGCAGATGGCGGAGGTGCAAAACCTAGTGTCTGATAGAGGTGCTGAGTTTAGGGTTGGATTTGGTCTGACTTTAGTCTCTTAGTGCTTGATTTTATAAGGGACATGGCAAAGATTTTTGTGGGAAACAAAAGGAAAACCTATAACTCTATTCAACTGCTGTTATACTCCAGTATCTTTTAAGTCTATCTACCTCTAGTTTAAAAACTAACTCCATGAAAGTCCACATGAGTGTTATAGCTGCATATCACCAACGTACTGAAAGATTACCCATACTTCAGCGGTCTTTAGTACCTAGATTCATGAAGGGCCTAAATCATCTTAGTCTCTCAATTAAAAGACCCGCCTGCACCATGGAACTTGAATATCGTTCTTGCCCAACTCATTAAACTTCCTTTTGAGCTCTTGGCTACTATAGACTTAAAATTTCTTTCTTGGAAGATGATGATTTTGATACTTTTGCAAGCACTCTTAGGCCTGGATTCACCATTCTATCGCAGAATGGTGAATCCAGCGAAAACGGAGGATGAGGGGTGAGCCTGCGAAAGCCGGCAGCCATCGCACCACCGCGGTTTTATCACTGCCGGCTTTTGCACCCAATAGTGCCACCGTGAAAGGTGGTGCTATTGGGCGCACTACTGGCAACGATAACGTGGCTTACCTTATCACACCACCAGCGAAGACATCGTGGAGTCCGCCCCGACTCCGCCCCTAGCAAGCTATCGCACGCGAAAAGGGACTTTTCGCATGCAATAGCGGCTTAATCGCACGCGATAAGCTTTACAAAATAACCCCCTAAGTTAGGTGCAGGCATTGGTAGCATACCCTTCTTATAGGCAAATCTTTAAACAGTAGTTTTTTAGTGGATTCATTCAAAATTCTTGCCTAAGGTGGTTTCTCAATTTCATTTAAAGCAATCTAATTTTCTACCAATTTTCTTTCCAAAACCACACCCCAGTAAAGGTAAATGAACTCTTCATACCCTGCAATGTAGAAGAGCTTTAGTATTCTACTTAGGAAATAAAACATAGGGAAGATTTCCTGTAAGACATAGACTTCTCTTAAACTCAGTCAAACAAGATTTTTCAGTCACGAAACAGACTCTCTCCATGTAGATTTCTGACTGCATTTCTTACTGCTATACTAAATCAGACTAGCAACAAGTTAAAGACAAGATGAAAGCACATCGGGTTTGAGTTACTGTAGCTTCATTAGCATATATTTGCTCTACTTCCATAGAAGTCATATGCTAAGCAACTACTTGGTCTTCTGTCCATACCGTCTCGAGCCAGTACTACCTTGAACATGCTTCACTGCAAGATGGCAGTTTTGGTCAAGCAATTGTAAAAAACTAATTCAAACAATCACTTCAACTCTCCCACCTACTTTTTTTGGATCACAGGCTGCAATTCCAATCCTAAAGAAATAAAACATAAATTAATAATTGCGACTGTTAGCTTGGGAGTCCCCATTTATGTGGCTGATATAATCTTTCTTGTCCATAGAGAAAGCAAAGTTGCTTACCTCGTTAACAGATGTTCTCCATAGGCAGCAGACAGATCAGCCACACAGTATCTCCCACCTACCTGTAGTGTTGAAGTTTAGCTTGAAAACAAACTGAGGAGACTCGTGCAGGAGTGTCTGCATGGGAACATCCATTCATGCTAGATCTGTCTGAGTACAGAAAAAGCACGTCTGACTCGGCACCATCAGATCATGTCACCCACTTGTGTAACTGATTAGTCCTGCTATCTATGGAGAACACATATTGCAAGTAAGCAGCTTTGTTATGTAAAGGTCAGAGGTTACATAGGCACCGAGGCTGAGATCCTCTTTTTGCTACATGTAGTTCCCTTGGATATATGCATGAGGCAGACTGACAAAGTAGTACTTGCCAGGTTCTTATGGCCTGGATTGGCCACTGTTGGAGGCAGGCTGCTGGGCTTGATGGACCCTTGGTCTGACCCAGTATGACATGTTCTTAGTATGGTAGAAACTTGCCCTACTGCTGCCCAAGCTGTACCTCTTCTGTGATATGGGGCAGTGTGTGTGAGAGAAGTTTGCACTTCTGCTGCCCTTGCTATACCTGTTCTGCGGTGGGGCAGTGTGTGTGTGTGTGTGTATGTGTGTGTGTGAGGGAAGCTTGAAGCGTTACTCTTCTACCTGTTCTGTGGTGGGTCACTGTTGGTACTGCTGCTGCTCTGTTGTGTGGGTGGACTTGAATTCCTATGTTTTCAGTCTGACTCATTTCACCAGATACATTTTTAGAAAAGAAATAACCTGACTTTGGTAATCTTTGCTTGGGTTTCTCATCTGTTCATTCCACAGCTTTTTAGTTATTTACTTCTTTCTTTCTTTTCAGGTAAATATTGGAGCTCTGTCCAGCGCCATGTGTCCAGGGTAGGCTGCTCATTCCTGGATGCACAGAAGCACGATAAGGATGAGGTGGAGACTGTGACTGCCCTAGCATCTCTCTCTGTCGGGGTCACTCCAAGAGGAATGAACGAAGAGAGGTAACTGGGTGCTATTAAAAGAGTGCACCATCCTAAGTACATGTCTATGGTTATTCATTTGGAAGTTAAAACTGACAGAAGTTTAGATCTCCTTTTCTTTTCATCCTGATGTTTTTGTTGAAAACTCTTTCTGCCCTAGTCACTGCCACTCTTATAAATGTAAACATCGGGGATTATGCTGTGTTGATCATTATCATTATCATCATCATCATGGAAACCCTAGTGTCATGCCATGGGTCAGTGGGAGAGTCCTAAACTTGCATTGTGGGCTTTCTGCATTACAGTCCAGTGCTATAAACACCAGACCACACTTCATCTATGATATTGCCCCAGTTTATGCTTGAATCCTGTGTTCCTCTTCATCTAGCCAGAACAGTCCAGACAAATGGGTTTACACTCCCCTACCAGCAGATGGAGGCAGGGAACAAGTTTATGACATCAGCCCTTGTAAGGCCCCATATTGCTCCAGCATGACTCCACCAGATGGTAGGTTGAGCGTCCTATGCTGGAATCTACTGCCTGGTGTAGGCCAGGTGAAAAGGAATCTTAATTTTGGTGCTGCTCCTGAGGCAATGGTCCTTTGGGGGCTGTTCCTCCCTCAGCAGAGCATAGCAGAGACCAGGGGGCTTCCTTTGGAGATTTGGCCTGTTCCTGGGACAATTATTGGCTCCTGTCCCATCTCCATATCTCATCTCCCTCCACCATTTCTCCTCCTCTTCTGTTGGCGTTCCTCGCTACATTCAGGAGGCGGCTTAGCTGAGATGATAAAACTTCTTTAATAAAAAAAGAAGAAGAAGAAGAAGCAGGCCTAGTGGGACTGCATTCAGTCCATGGTGAGAAGAGCTGCTCTTGTCCTAGCATGAAACTGGGTGGTAGCAAATTCTAGTGCACAGAATGTGGGGTAAGTATTGCTTTAGCAAGAGAATGAATGGCAGGCCCGAGTGACTGTTGGAAGCACAGTGGCCTTTGTCTGGCCTACAGGAGTCATTGAGCAGATTTGGGGTGAGCCTCTTCTGATGGTCATGCTTGGAAGAGGAGGAGAGAGGAGATCGCTCAAGTGTGCTGCTCCGGGAGTGTTTGCTGCACTGGGAGTGAAGGCTCAGGTTTTTCCCTCCTGTGTGGTTTCCATTGCAGAAGGGATGGCGGCCATGTTGAATCCTCATGCAGCTTAGACTGTTGGCAGTTGGCTATTCCAGGAGTGGTTCCCTCCAGGTTAACTTTGGTTTCTCAAAGAGGCCTTCCCTTTCTGTTCTTTTCTCCCTGTCCCCAGATCTCCTGAAGTTGCTCCAAAAGGTTTTTTACTCTGGGTAAGCTTCAGTGGGGACTGCTACTCCTATTCTCTCTCGGCAAGTGGGGAGGGCTGTTTCCTGCTTCTAAGAAGAGGCTAAGATTGAGCATGATTGGGATCCAAATGAAGGATCCACAAGATCTGGTCCTTCTCTTAAGTCTCCTAAGAAGGCTCACAGTAGTGACAGGGAAAAGGAGTTGGAGGAAGAGGAATACTCTTCTAGGGAAGAGGATTCTTCCATTATTCAGTTTTTCAGAAAGTAAGAGCTTTCCTCCCTGATTTCAAGGTCCTTGCAGATTTTACATATTAAGAACATAAGAAATTGCCATACTGGGTCAGACCAAGGGTCCATCAAGCCCAGCATCCTGTTTCCAATAGTGGCCAATCCAGGCTACAAATACCTGGCAAGTACCCAAACACTAAGTAGATCCCATGCTACTGATGCCAGTAATAGCAGTGGCTATTCCTTAAGGCAAGTTGATTAATATCAGTTAATAGACTTCTCCCAGCATTTGTCCAAACCTTTTTTAAAACCAGCTGCACTAACCACATCCCCTGGCAACAAATTCCAGAACTTAATTGTGCATTGAGCGAAAAAGAATTTTCTCTGATTAGTTTTAAATGTGCTACTTGCTAACTTCATGGAGTGCCCCCTAGTCCTTCTGAAAGCGTAAATAACTGAGACACATCTATCCATTCTAGACCTCTCATGATTTTAAACACCTCTATCATAATCTCCCCTCAGCCGTCTCTTCTCCAGGCTGAACAGTCCTAACCTCTTTAGCCTTTTCTCATTGGGGAGTCATTCCATTCCCTTTATCATTTTGATCGCCCTTCTCTGTACCTTCTCCATCGCAACTATATCTTTTTGAGATGCGGTGACCGGAATTGTACACAGTACTCAAGATGCGGTCTCACATGGAGTGATACAGAGGCATTATGACATTTTCCATTTTATTTACCATTCCCTTCCTAATAATTCCTAACATTCTGTTTGCTTTTTTAACTGCTGTAGCACACTGAGCCAATGATTTCAATGTGTTATCCACTATGAAGCCTAGATATTGTTCCTGAGTGGTAGCTCCTAATATGGAACCTAACATTGTGTATCTATAGCATGGGTTATTTTTCCCTATATGCATCACCTTGCACTTATCCACATTAAATTTCATCTGCCATTTTGATGCCCAATCTTTCAGTCTCACAAGATCCTCCTGCAATTATCACAAACCGCTTGTGATTTAACTACTCTGAATAATTTTATATCAAACACCTTCTGAAAATCCAAATATACTACATCTACTAGTTCACCTTTATCCATATGTTTATTAACTTCAACAAGATAAGAAAAGGTTTAGAAAAGAACTAAAAATGTGGCTTTTCCAACAGGCCTATGAGAACAATAGCCAAACCACAAACTGAACCACACATATCTTTCTCTTTTCTTTTTTATGCTATTTTAAAGTAATTTTTATTAAGTTTAGTTAATCCTGTCTATATTAAGCTAGTTTTAATAATATTTTGTAAGATTTTATTCAAATTTTCTATGTATTTATTTTGAATATTTTATTGTAAAGTGGAGTGATGGAATTTTACTGTGCAACGGTATAGAAAAACTGTATAAATAAATAAATACATAATTAACTCCTTCAAAAAAATGAAGATTTGTGAGACAAAACTTCCCTTGTGTAAATCCATGCTGGCTGTGTCCCATTAAACCATATCTATATAAATGTTCCATGATTTTATTCTTTATAACAGTTTCCATGATTTTTCCCAGCACTGAAGTCAGGCTAACTAACTGGTCTATAGATTCCCGGATCACCCCTGGAGCCCTTTTTAAATATTGGGGTTACATTGGCCACTCTCCAGTCTTCAGGTACAATGGATGTTTTCAATGATAGATTACAAATTTTAATTAATAGATCTGAAATTTCATTTTTTAGTTCCTTCTGAATCCTGGGTGCATACCATCCGGTCCAGGTGATTTGCTACTCTTTAGTTTGTCATTGTGGCCTACTACATCTTCCAGGTTCACAGTGATTTGGTTCAGTTATCACCCTTGAAAACTATCTCCGGAACTGGTATCTCCCCAACATCCTCATTAGTAAACACAGAAGCAAAGAATTAATTTAGTCTTTCTGCAATGGCCTTATCTTCCCTAAGAGCCCCTTTAACCCCTCAGTCATCTAACGGTCCAACCAAGCTCAAGGGGGAAGAGGAGAAGTCAGATGAGGGATCCAGTCATGGCAAGTATTAGGAGTTTCACAAAGGCTTTCCCTCTCCATAGAAGGATCAAGGAACTAATTTCTGCAGAGTGGGAATCATTGGGTGGTGTTTTTAAGGTGGGCATGGCTTTTTCCTCTCTCAAGGAAGGAAAGAGAAAAGGTTAGGGCACCCCAGGGTGATGCCTTAGTTTGTAGGGTCACCAGAAAGACCACAGTCCCAGTGGAGCAGTGCGGTGCAGCCCTTAAGGATGCCGAGGACATGAAGATTTAATCATTACTCTAGCAGGCCTTTGATGCTTGTGGCCTAGACCTTCAAGTGGCAGTATATATTGGTATAGTGGCCAGGTCATTTTTGCATTTGTCGCAGCGTATGCAGGAATCTTTACTGGAGCCTTTACTGGAGGAAGCAGTCAAAAAAGCAAACAGAATGTTAGGAATTATTAAGAAGGGAATGGTTAATAAAACGGAAAATGTCATAATGCCTCTGTATCGCTCCATGGTGAGACCACACCTTCAATACTGTGTACAATTCTGGTCGCCACATCTCAAAAAGATATAGTTCTGATGGAGAAGGTACAGAGAAGGGCGTCCAAATTGATAAAGGGGGTGGAACAGCTCCCCTATGAGGAAAGGCTGAAGAGGTTAGGTCTGTTCAGCTTGGAGAAGAGACGGCTGAGGGGGGATATGATAGAGGTCTTTAAGATCATGAGAGGTCTTGAACAAGTAGATGTGAATTAGTTATTTACATTTTCGGATAATAAGAGGACTAGGGGGCATTCCATTAAATTAGCAAGTAGCACATTTAAGACTAATCGGAGAAAATTCTTTTTCACTCAACACACAGTTAAGCTCTGGAATTTGTTGCCAGAGGATGTGGTTAGTACAGTTAAGTGTAGCTGGGTTCAAAAAAGGTTTGGATAAGTTCTTGGAGGAGAAGTCCACTAACTGCTATTAATCAAGTTTACTTAAGGAACAGCCACTGCTATTAATTGCATCAGTAGCAAGGGATCTTCTTGGTGTTTGGGTAATTGCCAGGTTCTTATGGCCTGGTTTGGCCTCTGTTGGAAACAGGATGCTGGGCTTGATGGACCCTTGGTCTGACCCAGCATGGCAATTTCTTATGTTCTTATAAATGTATCAGGGTATGGCCTTTCTCACAGATGCACTCTATGATTTGGTGCAGTCTGTATACAAGGTATGGACGCTATGGTAGGGGTTCGTCATTTATTATGGCTGAGGAAGTGGTCAGCGGATTCAACTTCTGAGGCTCACCTGACTAAGCTTCTCTTCAAAGGGAACCTTCTCTTTGGGAAAGGTGTGGAAGTGTTGGCTAAGAAATGGGGTGAGTCTAAGATTTCCTCCTGGGTGGATTCTGTGCGAAAAAATAAAAAATTCTGCAACAAAAAATTAAAATTCTGCGCACACATTTTCTGAATTCTGCAAAATTCTGCACATTTATTTTTCAAATAACACAATATTTTTTTGCAAATTCTTCTGCATTTCAGTGCAATCCAGTCCCTGGCAACTTGACACTGCTGGCAGAAGAGCCAATTGCTGGCAGATGAGCCAAGCTGGCAGGGGCTGCTGCAGTTGTTGCTAACCTCTCCACCTGAGTATCCCTGCTCACTGTCTCTCTTACATGATATCAGACATATGCTTTCTCTCACATGCCTTCTGTCACACACATGTTCTGTCTCCCCACATACAACTCTCTCACACACCCCCCCCCCCCCCGCCTGCACATATAGGCTCCCAGGTAGACACCTACTCACTGGCTCACAACAAACACAAGGGCTCAAACACACTCACAGAGCCAGGGCCTGGGTCTCTTCATTAGCCCCTCTCTTTCCCCCTCTCCCCTTCTTTCTCTCTTTCTCTGTCCCCCTTCCCCTCTGTTCCCCATCCTTCTCTCTCTCCTTCTCCTTGCTTGCTTACCTCGAGCCGTCGTGTCTTGCTGCGATACAATGCCCCCACTCTCCGTGCACCACCTGACTTCCCCTCCCTTCTCTCTCTCCCTCTTCTCCTCCTCTCTTTTTCCACCTTCTTTCTCTTTCCCCCTTCCCCTTCTCTCTTTCCCCCTCCCCTCTGTTCCCCTCCCTTCTCTCTCTCCCTCTTTTCCTCCTTGCTGCTTGCTCCTCGAGCCGCCAGTGCCGTGCTGCGATGCCTCCACTCTCCGTGCACCACCTGACGTCACTGTCCCGGCTTGGCCGCTGTCCGTGCGCAGCATGCTTCCAGTTCTTTTTTATCCATTTCTGGCGAGGGCAGCGAGGGAGGATCTGTGCAGTGGCGCTAAAATCTGCGGGAACTGCGGCGAGGGAAGAAATCTGCAAGGTGAGGGAGGAAATCTGCACGAAGGAGGAATTCTGTGCAAATTCTGCATTCCGCAGTAATGCAGAATTCCCCCAGCAGTAAAGGCTCCAAAACTTCCTGGAATTATTAGAAAGGGAATGGTGAATAAAACGGAAAATGTCATAATGCCTCTATATCGCTCCATGGTGAGATCGCACCTTGAATACTGTGTACAATTCTGGTCGCCGCATCTCAAAAAAGATATAGTTGCGATGGAGAAGGTACAGAGAAGGGCGACCAAAATGATAATGATTTAGTCTTTCCTCCCCTATGAGGAAAGACTAAAGAGGTTAGGGCTTTTCAGCTTGGAAAAGAGACGGCTGAGGGGGGATATGATAGAGGTGTTTAAAATCATGAGAGGTCTAGAACGGGTAGATGTGAATCGGTTTTTTACTCTTTCGGATAGTAGAAAGACTAGGGGGCACTCCATGAAGTTAGCATGGGGCACATTTAAAACTAATTGGAGAAAGTTCTTTTTCACTCAGCGCACAATTAAACTCTGGAATTTGTTGCCAGAGGATGTGGTTAGTGCAGTTAGTATAGCTGTGTTTAAAAAAGGATTGGATAAGTTCTTGGAGGAGAAGTCCATTACCTGCTATTAATTAAGTTGACTTAGATAATAACCACCGCTGTTACTGGCAACGATAACATGGAATAGACTTAGTTTTTGGGTACTTGCCAGATTCTTGTGGCCTGGATTGGCCACTGTTGGAAGCAGGATGCTGGGCTTGATGGACCCTTGGTCTGATCCAGTATGGCATGTTCTTATGTTCCTGAGGATAAGTCTAAATGGACTTTTCAGAGAGCTCCAACTAGAACTTGTTTTAGAGATTCTAGGCGTTTTATAATGAGTAGGACTCCGGTGCCTCAGCAAGACCTTTCCTTCAACAGGTTCCAGTCCTTTAAGAGGTGGCAAAGGTGGAAGCACGGGAGCTGTCTTTGGGTCTAGAACCTCCCAATGAACATTTCCGGACTCAATCTCCAGAGTATTTTGGATAGGCAGCCTCATTTCTGCTTTTTACTGGAGTCCAGTGGGTCCTGGATATTGTAAGAGAGGACTGTTCACTTGAATTTGCCCATCCTATTTCATGTACATTTATGGTTTCTCCTTGTATCTACACTGCCAAGAGAACAGTGGCTCGAAGTACATTGGAGTAGCTGTGCCATGTAGGGATAGTTGTTTCCGTCCATCTTTCACAGAAGGGTCAAGGAAGATATTCCATTTATTTTGTGCTTCCCAAAAAGGAAAATACATTTTACCCCATTCTGGACTTGAAGTAAGTCAACAAGGCACTGAAGGTTACTGATGGTTGTGATGAGATGGTGAATTTTTTATTTACTTGTATTTGACACAGGCTTATTTGCATATTCCCATATGGGAGGAACATTAGCATTATCTACAGTTAGCTATCCTGGAAGGTTATTTCCAGTTTCAAGCTCTTCCATTTGGTCTGGTAAATAAATAATGGCTCCAAGGACCTTTTCCATTTATGTAATTGCACTATTTGAGGCACTGTTGTTGTTATTATGTAAACCGTTTTGATTTGTAATCCTGTTACAAGAAATTCGGTATATAAAACTGTTAAATAAATAAATAAATTGTAATGGTGGTAATGGTAGTGGCTGTGACTCTTCGAAGAAAAGGAATTTTGGTCTACCCATATTTGAACGATTTGTTAATACGAGCCATATCTGAATTGGAGAGCAAAGAGACTACTATCAGAATGGTATTGCTATTACAAGACCTGAGCTGGGTGGTCAGCCTGGCCAAGAACAAGTTAGTCCCCTCTTAGCATTTAGAGTACACGGGAGCACGCTTCAGCACGTTGAAGGGCTGTGTTTACAAGACAGAAGAGAGGATTTTCAAACTTCAGGCTCATGTGAGAGGCTTGTTAGTGATGCAGAGGCCTAGGTTCTGGGGTCCAAAGCATCAGCATTGGACATTGTTTCATTGGTAAAAGCTCATATGAGACCTCTTGAGAGTGCTCTGCTTTGCAAATGGTTGCCCCAGTTCCAGTTCTTTTCCCTTCAGCTCCCTTTGTAGGAAGAGACCAGGTCCAGTCTGGCATGATGGCTGATTTCCAATAATCTGGAAATGGGGGTGGATTGATGACAGTAACCACCAATTCCAGTCTCTTTGGTTGGGGAGCACATTGTTAGAGATGGGTGACTGGAGGACGTGGTCTCCCCTGGAGGACATGTGGTCTATCAAACACCTGGAAACAAGGGTGATAAAGTTGGCTGTAATGCGCTTTGCTCCTCTTCTCCAAGGTCCAGCTGTTTGTGTTCTCTTGGACAGTGCTACTGCAGTAGCATATGTGAATCATCAGGGAGAAACCAGGAGTCTTCAAGTATCAGCTGAAGTGGATCAGCTAATAATCCACTCCACTCCTTTATATTTTCCACTCCTGCCACATGAGCTCTCAGCAGCTCATGTGGCAGGAGTGGAAAATATAAAGTTGGACATCCTAAGTTGGAACACTTTGGATCCAGGCAAATGATCCATATCAGAAAAAAGCTCTCTCACAGATTGTGAAGTAGTGGGGAAGACCAGTGATGGATTTGATAGCCACCAACAAAAATTCCAAGGCAGCAAAAGTTTTCAGCCACAGGAAGTTGTTGGGGTCAGCTGGTCTGGATGCTCTCATTTAGGAATGGCTGACTCTAGTTCTGCAGGGAGTGGAAAGACATTGAGGACCTATGATTATGGTAGAACCCAATTGGCCCAGATAACTTTGATATGTATATCTGAAGAAACTACTGGTTGGAGAGCCCCTGTTATTGCTTCAGTCCAAAGGGCTGTTGGTTCAGGGGCTGGTTCTTTAAAAAGGTCCAGATTGGTTTTATCTTATGGCTTGGCTCTTGAGAGGGCTTCTCTGATTAAGAAAGATTACTCTGAGTGTGTTGTGTTTACCCTTTTAAGAGCAAGACAAAATTTCTATGCCCCTTGTATATGTGAGGGTCCGGAGAGTGTTTGAAACATGGTGTGAGAAGCAGAGGCTGTTGGTGAGGAAAGCTTTCTTAGTAGATGTCTTGACCTTTTTGGAGTAAGGCTTGGAGAAAGGCCTGGTGTTGAATTAATTGATGGTCCAAATGGCATCCATTGCTTGTTAGAGGTTGTCTGTCTGGTAAGCTGTTGGCTTCACATCTGGTTATTTCAGGAATTTTGAAGAGAGCCAAACATATTCATCATCCTAGAATAATTCTTGTTCCTTCTTGGGATCTAAATTAAGTCCTTAGGTGTCTTTATGAATTGCCTTTTGAACATTTGAGGGAGGCTTTAGTAAAAGATCTTACTCTGAATGTGGTTTTTCTGGTGGTCCGTTTTTCAGCCAGAAGGATTTCGGATTTGCAGGCTTAGTCCTGTAGGGAGCCCTTTTTAAGGTTTTCAGATGAGGTAGTGTCTATTTGCACAGTTCGTTCCTTCCTTCCTAAGGTGGTTTCTTAGTTTCACCTGGATCAGTCAGTGGTGGTTCTTCATTCCTTTAGGAGGGAGGATTATCAGCAAGGCTATGCCCTACTTCATTATTTGGATGTGCAAAGAGTTTTGCTTAGGTATCTCTTTGTGCTTTTTGCATAAGCATCTTCCAGGGCTTCAGTTGGAAGATGAATTGAGTTCCTTTACCTAAGGGACTGCAGGCTCATTCTACCAGAGCCCTGGTAGTATCCTGGGCTGAGCTCTATTTGGTCTCTCCAATGGAAATTTGTAAAGCAGCTATGTGAACTTCCTTATACTCCTTTACAAAGCATTACCACCTTGATGTCTTAACCAGGGAGAAGACTTCTTTTGACTCAGGGGTATTGATGGCAGGCCTGACAATTTTTCACTCTTCCGAGGATAGCTTGGGTACATCCCACTTGTTTGGACTGGTCTGGCTGGATGAAAAGAGAGGGAACATTTTATCTTACCTGATAATTTCCTTTCCTTGAATCCTGCCAGACCAATTCAGGACCCACCCTCCCTTACTGCCAGAATATTTATTTTCCCAAATTCAATGCTTTCTTAGGGTATGGGTACCCCTAATTCAGATTCTGTACAGATTATATGCAATGCTGTTGATCTAGTTTCTTGATTTTTTTCTTTCTTATTCTGTATTTCCTTGTTCTGGTTAGCAACTTTGAATTTTCCTTGGAAGCCCCTGGTTGGTTGTGATGAGAGTTTTTTTTATCGTAGCTTGTTACAGTGAATACTGGCAGGCTTAAGCAGCATGGGGGCCTTATAAAGTCTGATGTCATAAGCCTGTTGTTCTCTTCTTCCATCTGCTAGTAGGGGAGTGTAAACCCACTGGTCTGGCTGGATTTGAGTAAAAGAAATTATCAGGTATGTAAAAATTTCACCATTATGGGCAAAGTCTGATTTTAATGATCGGCTGGTGCAGAGCTGTAAAACCTATTTTGTAGAAACATGTTTTCCCTAGATGGATGTTTTGATTATAAACCACACTAGAAGCCCGATTTTCAAAAGCATTCACACTCATAAAATGTTCTTTTATGCATATAAATGAGCTTTTAGAAAATTGCCCCTGGGCTGTACGTGCAAAAATACATGCGGAAGCAATTTCATGTGTACTTTTATGTGTACTTGAAAAAGCTGTTCCCAGGGGTGGAGTTGAGGGGGGAGAGGGGGCTGGCAAACCATTTATGCCTATACTTTCCGTTTCAAAAGCATGTCTATAAAATGTACATATACACATTTATGCCTGCTCCCAATGTGTGCACATAGGCCTCGCTGGGTTCCACGTATATCTGCTGACCTTACACATGTAAATCCACTTAGACAGTCCTGGCTGAAATTGTGCACTTTCTACATGTAGACTTCAGCGCTGTATGGGCTGTTATAAAATTACTCTCCCTGTGTACCTAGCATGTCCTTTAAAATAGTGACTTGAAGGCATCTTTCACTCCCTCAGGAGTTTGTTTCAATGCCCTCCAAGGACCAAGGTAGGTCTATACCACTTTGGCCATCTTCTCCCTTCTGTGCTGATTTGTAATTGAGATCCTTTACATAACCTGACCCCCCCAGTCTTTCAGCCTTCCTTAGCCCCTAATGTCCCCTTATATTAGTACCTTTTCTGACATTTGGACTAGTGCACAGGCGTGCTCATTTTGCCTCCGGCCTCTGTGTTCTCTCTGAAAAGTTGCCACATCTGGAGGAATGCTTGTAGATGTCCGAAAGCTTATGTTACAAAATCAAATCACACTGGGGAACATGAGGTGCTTTAATAAGGCACCAATATGGATAATATTGCCCTGTTTCTGCAGAACACTTACTGCTGTTGGCCTGGGCATGGCCCATAGATGTGTGGGTGACAATATGTCTGTGTCAGAATACCACATAATATTCATAATATGTGTTGTTTCTTACCTGACTTCCTTCATTACACCTTCTGTAGAGGCTGAATTTCTCTGTTCCCTGTTCCACTTTTTTCTTCCTACTCCAATCCAAAGTTCCAGCTCCCCTTTCATTTCCAACAGTAACCTTTTGATTTATTTTTCTACTTTTTCTCTAGACCTCAGGATGAACCAATGGAAGAAGAGGAGTCAATGAACCTATGACCTGTGACACCATGACCTTATGCTGTGATGGACAGAAAAAACAGTCTGAAGTGCTTCTTTTCCCTGAGCACATGTGTGCTCATTTTCACATTCCCCTCACTTTGCGTCTTGCCCGTTCACTGCACTGAGGTTCACTTATGAATTTTGAATCGTTGCACGAGATGTGGCCTTCCAGGAGCGCATCTGGCACCATTCCTTGACCTTTGTCCCAAGTGCCTGAACAGTGTTTCACTTCACAGGATCATGGAATAGGAATTGTATTCTACCAAACCTTCACGCTTCTGTCCTTGAGACATTCCAATCTTGGGGTGTTCCTGAACCCACAAAATGACTTCTAGGAGAACAGAATGCAGCAATTGAAGATGCCTGTGAACCAGATGATTGAAGACCTGGAAATTGTACAGAACAAAATGGTCATTCCCCAACCTTCCAAGAATCATTCCTTCTCCTGAAAAAAAACTCTTTACTTGGGTGTTGAAGAACATTTTTTCTGAGTCAGATTCTGTGGGGCTGCAAAGAGACCTCATAACCAAACAAGGTTGTTAGAAATGTAAAATAAAAGCATCCTAGGATTGAATTAGTCAAGGCATGTACTCTTAAGGACTAGATTCTTATTGATGTATTAGTTACCACTGAGAGGTTTACTGCCATCTCCAAATGCCTTCACTCAGAGAGGCCTTGATTTAATGAGAAGGTCCTAAGACTGGTCTTGATGGCTTCAGCTTCTAGACTCTGCCTCTCCCTAGAAAACTTTATGCGTGCAGAGTCTTTTTAAGAGTCCAGCAGAAGGTTGAAGAACACACCGAGCTTAACACTTGAAGTGCCCAAGTGCCTGCAATATCCACAAATGCATGGATGGGTGGGGCGCTGAACTTTCACAGTCTATTCTCTCGCCTTAACGGTAACCACTAGTCTTGCAAAAATCCTACAGTGATGCCCGTGGTTGGGTTTAAGTTTGCACTATGTTTGGCTCCCATACTCAAACAAAATAAGAACACTTTTTTACTTCAGGAATACATCAGTCATTTTAATGGGCAGATGAAAATCTCATGCAAGTTTTAGAACACAGACACATTTTTCGGCCTGGTACAGCAGGCATAAATGCTGCCCTTCAAAGAGCATCTGGCTGCCTCTTGTTGCCAGATACTGAAATTCTGCATTTGGATCAATGCCAGGAGAATGGGGTGGGCTCATTTTGCTCAGAACTTTTATCTCGTTTTTATTAAAACAGCATACTTTTGTGGTGTTTTTCCTTTTCCTGTCAACCATTTTTACAACAAATTATTAAAAGAACAAAAAGCTGAAAGAACCTCTAAAGTTGAGAAGTGGCATGGACAGCCTGAGGAATATGCTGTAGCATCTGAAAGGACATGAATGATGGAGCTTATGTTCTAATCTTGGGTCACCAGCTTTAGGTCTGAGCAATGGTGGGAACCTATTCATGGGCTAAGAAGAGAAACAATTGGTGAATTATCCCACAGAAGAGACCAACCCCCACTTCTTGAAACACACTTACACTCCTTTTAAAGAGCAAGACCTGTAGTTTTGTAAATAAAGTAGGTATTTTATTTTTTAATTGCTTTTTTTTTTCTTTTTTTTTTTTTTAACTCAGACCTGTACAGCAGGGCTGCTTATGAACTTGATGCATTACTTTGTAGCTTGGATGGACCATCTCCTTCAATGACCCATGCAGCGCTGTATACACCTCCTAAAAACAAGGATAAAACAAGGATTGATGTAATGCCTAAGTATGCAGCACAGCTTCAGGGGGGGCTATGCACTGTGTACCCTAGGGGATTTGGGGTAGTCTGAGAAAGTGCAGAATGATCCTTTGCTGCATTTGCTGTATACATGACCCTACAGGCATCCTAAACTGGACCCCGGAGCAATGTACAATTTGGTGGGGATTTGTTGGAGGGGGAGGGTGATGGAGAGGAGGGATGGAGGGCAGGGGAACAATTTTTTTTGGGGGGGTGGGGGTGTCGGAACAGATGGCAGGATTTAAGCACAATACATGTCTGAGAAATCTCCAGGCAAACTTATTCTATGCAAATAGTGGTTGGTTTCGTTTTGGGGGGTTTTTTTCCCCATCTCTCACCATATCATCTTGGAAACCTTCCTTTGTCTTCAAAAACTGTTTGCTTGGAATTTAACTTCTGGTTTTGTGTAGAAGAAAAGTCTATATACTTATATATAAGTATATATATAAATATATATTTTATATATATATATATTACGATTTTGTAAAAAAAAAAATAAAATAAAAATTGGAACAGTAACTGTTTTATTTGCCTTAAACTGCACAATAAAGGACCAAAAACCACACAGTTCTGTATATACAGTACTGTATGTATATGTGTGAGTTATTTATCAGAACACCAATTTCCAGATAAACTATATGCACCCATGCCACAAATCCTCTTAAAAGCATGCGAAAAGGGGCGTTTTATGTAATCTGTCGATTAGTCTGTATTTAATGTTTTCTTATATTTCTAGAACATGTAAAGAGGTCAACATTTCTTGATATAGAGAATTTTTAGTGATGTTTTTCATACTCAACCTTTGTTAAAGGAAGGTTCACTTATATGTGCCAAGGAGCTTCTGGAAAAGGGAGGCAGGGCGATTTTCTCATGGGGGACCTTCAGCAGTGTGAGAATATGGGCATCCCTCGGGGATGTGAGAGGGTGACTTTCTTTTTAATGAGGCGGTCAGCCCTGGATTTGTCAATAGGCACACTAGAGGCCTTGTGCCTAGGGGGGGCAGAAATCTGGGGGGGCCAGCAGGATGGGAGGTGGGAAGCCTGCAGCAGACAGAGCAAAGGGGGATCGTTTTTGAGAGGTTAGGAGGAGCTGAATGGAGATCATTGGAGTGAGGGGAGGGGGCATATGTGTCTGAGAGAGTTTGTGTATATGTCAGATTGGGTGGATGGTTAGAGAGAAGTGATACGAGGAAGGAGAAGGACTGAAGCATGGTAAGGACACCTTCCACCTTTAAAACCCCCCCAACCCCCCCCGTATCTTTTTCCCATATCCTGGAACTCATTCCCTGAACCTCTCCTCTCCCTCCCCTTCCTCCAGCCCAGTATCCTCCCTGTCCCTAGTCCTGTCACCTTTTCTTCACCCTATTCCTTATCCACCTCCCTTCTTCCCATCCCTGGTCCTCTCCTCTTACCTGAGATGTCCTCACCGTACTGATACTTGAGATCTTTTCTTCATCCAATAAAAAGAAAATAAATTAGAGACACAAGGAAGTCTGGAAAACTATGTAATATAGTATAAAAGATAGAAATGTTTTCTTTGGAATTTTCTAATTTTTGCCATTGAATAGCCTGAGCTGCTGCAGAAAACTGTGGGACTCTGCTTTAGATCTTCTGCTCCCTGTTGTCCAACCTTGGTTTGGAGAGGGAGGAAGCACAGGGGGCGACAGCACCAAGAGTGCCTAGAGGTGATAAAATGTTAAATCTATCATTGGAGATGGTTACTGAGAAGGGGAATAGCTTCATTGCCTTATCACGAAGGTGGTACTGAGACACTAGAACTGTTGGGAGTTCTGCTAACTCAGCCAATCAAAAGCCACCAAGCATACAATTATTAAAAGAGATAAGGCAACAAAATGAAATATATATTTTTCCCCTTTTTAATGCATGTTTGCTCAAGTAACATAATAACCACTGCTAGGATAACAATACATTATAAATATAATGGTCTAGGTCCAACCTGGAATGTAGGTAGCCTCCATGATAACATTTTTTTTTTTTTTTGCCAAGATCAGGAAATATTGTCTGCCCAACTATAACAATCCAACTGTGCAGCCTGCACACTCAATACCTTGTGTGCTGCAGGTGTGATTTCATGTAAGTTTACACTTCTACAGCGCCACTCGATGCGCAGCACTATACAAAAAACATGTAAGACAGTTCCTGCTCAGTAGAGCTTACAATCTAATCAAGTCAAACACAGGGAAAAAGAGATTTGGGAATTTAATTTATTAGGACAATGGCTAAAAAAATGTTGGGTTATTAGATAGCATTGTGCCCAAAGGTACAGGTTCAACCACTAGTAGCTTTGTTTTTATCTTCAGCTTAAGAAAGGCATGACCAGAAATCATCCGGTTCCTGGATCTGGGAATGCTGAATGATCAGGGACTCTGGAAGGGAATCCCAGGAATCTCATGTGGGTGACACCTATTAACCAGGTTCAGATTGTATGTTTACCAATATCCTGTTGGAACTGTCATGTGTGGGCCATGGCCCAAGGACTGTCCCAACAATGCCTGGGCTGTGGGGAGAGAAGAAGAGTTTGTAAGCAGAAAAACTTCAGGATAAAAAGAATAATTCATTTTCATCCAGTTAGCCCGGTCCGGACAAGTGAGTTGTGGATATATAGAGCAACAGACTTGCTGATGTCACTCCTTATATACCTCCATGCTGACACAAGCCTTGCCAGTAGGCTGGGTGAACAGAAAAATTCTGATGTGCAGCTCCTGAGATGACAGATGAATTCTTCCTCCTTCAATTGAGCCTGACCCTAAACTGAAGAGTATGTGTGATTGGCAGCTCCTGAGGTGACAGCATCAGGTTTCCTCCCTCAGTGGAGCCCCACCGGAGACCAGAGAGCTATTGGTGTGAGTACTTGGTTTCTTCTCTCTCCTTCCCCCTCCTGCTCTACTCTCGAGTATTCAGAGCCAATTCAGGTCCAAAGCCTTGTGCTTCCTCCTTCAGTGGTGTACTCCAGAACCAAGGGGACTCATAAAAAGATTTTCCACACTCTTCCTCCTTCCTTGCTTTCAAGATATCTTTGCTGCTTTCTCTTTAAAGTCTGGATAGAGTAAAGTTATTTTTTTTTTGTTTTGTTTTTTTTTAAAGGGGAATGCTGGCTGTTCAGCAGCCAGCGGTTTGTGGCAATTGGAGAGCGAGCTGCCCTCTGTTTGGGCAGTAGGTGAAGCCTGCACGTGTACCTGGTTTGGGCATTTTGGACTGTAGGCAGCGCTTGAGGTGGGAGTGATGGCAGCACAGGGGCATGTAAAGCCCACAGTCTGCTGCTGGCTTAATGCAGTGCCTTTGAAGGTGGGTCTGAATGCTGCCAGGGGGGGGGTATGGGGTAGGTAAGTCGTCCCAGCCTTTCAGCAGGCGTTCTGCTACCAGCAGAATTGGCTTTTTTCCCGCCAGGCTACAGGTAATGGTTGGTGACACAAGCGGCCATTTTAAAATCACATGAAAACGGCAGGTGCTGTCTGAGGTGTCCCTTTGTGAATTTGTTGGGGACGATTTAGTTTATTTCCATGGTGGCCCTAAAGGGGGTGAGGTCCTTTTGTCCCACCCTGGACCTGATATGGTCTCTGACCTCTTGAAGGTAGCCTGCTTTAGGGTGGAAACCTTAAGATTGGTACTCGGGGTGGCTCACAATGGGGAGTTTCTGACTGCTTTGGATCTAGTGGGTGGGTGTTTATTTTCATTTTCCAGTCTGGAAGGATCACCGGCTTTTCCTCAGATTTGTGGTGATTTGGTCGGCATTTTCGGTTTCAAGTGTTACCCTTTTGGTTATCAACAGAACCGAGAATCTTCTCCAAGGTGATGATGGTATTGGCTGCAATAATGCACAAAGAAGGATTTTTGCTATACCTTTCTTTACAGAGAGGGTGATGGATGTGTGGAACAGCCTCTCAGTGGAAGAGGTGGAGACAAAAACAGTTTTGGAATTCAGGAAAGCATGAGATAAATATACAGGGGATCTCTAAGGAAATGATAAGAATTATAATGCTAAATTAATTGGATGGATGGGCAGACTGGATGGGCCATAAGGTCATTTTCTAGTCTACTGCCATGTTTCTCTATTTTTATATTTCTTCTTTAGATAATTGGCTGATTAAAGTCCTTTCAGGATAGCTTTCCTCTTCTCAGCAAGCGGTCCAGTTTTTGCTGGGTTTAGGACGGATTGTCATTTTCTTTCCAAAACCAATTTTCAGTCCTCTCTCACTGGTTTTCTGGGGAGCTGTATGGCAGTCTTCTGGGCTTCCGCTTCATAAGGGGCTGGATTTTAAAAGCCCTACACGCGCCAGGGCCTATTTTAAAAAAGGCCCGGCGATGTGCATAAAGCCCCGGGACGCAAAAAGGGGCGGAAAGGGGGCCAAAAGTCCCTGGTGGTCCAGCGGGGGTCCTGGAGCGATCTCCTGCACTTGGGCCGTTGGCTGCAAGTATTCAAAATGGCGCCGATAGCCTTTGCCCTTACTATGTGACAGGGGCTACCGGTGCCATTGGTTGGCCCCTGTCACATGGTAGGAGCACAAGCATTGCTGGGCTTGATGGACCTTTGGTCTGACCCAGTATGGCAACTTCTTAGGTTCTTATGTTCTTGCAGCAGCTTGGAGGAAGAGAAACTGGGAGCAGGCCTGGATGGTGGCAGTCGGCAGTGCTCCGGTGCCTATCAAATATTTGGCGCTGGAGGCAGTTGTTTACATAGCCCATGCCTAAATCTGGGCCTGCACATAGGTCCACACCGCATCCCGGGATTTTTCAAAGCAGACTTGTGCACAAAAATCTGCTTTAAAAATTCAGGGTAATGTCTGTAGGTGTTTGACTTTAGGCCTTATGCGGGCTGTTGAAAACTATTCTCATTACAGTTTGCTGAGTGGAGAAAAGCTGTCAAATTGAATGAAACTAGCTGGCATCATGGTCTTACCTAAAGCTGGCACAGATAGGCACAGGCTTCCTAAGGTGGGGCTTCATGCTCTCTCTCCGGCCGTATGCAAACGCAGTTTAAAAACTTACTTTTTGAAGCTTCTGTATAATAAATAAACTTGCCCCAGAGTCTTGACACCACATTTATATAGGTCTATCTCTCTGTTACATATAAATGTCAAGATATATGCAAAAATACTGGTAACAAAAGCCAGAATCTTACCAGACAGGATTTGTCACAGGAAGACAGACACATAATAACCTCAGGAAAATGAATGTAATACACAAGTCTCAGACAGATTAAATCCCAACTCTGCTTTTGTAACTTGATGCTGAACAAGCAAGTAATAGAGTTGATTGGCAGTTTTTTGAAACTAATCTTTCAAAAGATTGATCTTGATTATGGATTAGCCAGTTGTATGAAACACCAAAAACAAGGTTGGAAGGAAATGGTAGCTAATCAGAAGAATTCCACATCAGAAGGGGTACTAGACAAGGATGCCCACTTTCTCTTGCCATATGTGTTAGGAATATTGAAGATAGAAGGGGTGAAATATTAAAAACTTGCAGTTAAAATGGCTTTATTTACATATAATAAATATAATTATGAAAAATCAGAAGCACTTATGGCCGGATTTTAAAACCCCGACGCGGACACGAGTAAGTGCCAGGGCTTGAAAAGGGGGTGGTCTGAGGGGCGGTCTGGGGGGCAGGGCTGGAGACGCCGGTATAGCAGCCATTTGCTGCTGCGCCGGGGGAGCGCGCGCCAGAGGTCAGCGTCGCATGCAAGTTGCTTCGGCTCCAGAGGAGCAGCAACTTCAAAAACAAAAAAAAGACATCCGAAGGTAGGAAACATTTAGGGGGTGGGTAGGAGAGGGGAAGGGGAAGGGAGGTTAGGGTAGATGGTAGGGAAGTTCCCTCCCAGTCTGCACCTTAATTGGAGCGGACTGGGAGGGAACTGGGGAAGGCCGACAATGCGTCACTGTGCAAATTTTGCTAAACTGTGCCCCCCCTTGTGCGCGCTGTCCCCGATTTTATAACCTGCGCGCACCAGTGTGCGCAGGTTATAAAATCGTGCATCCATGTGTGCGCGCCGGGTAGCACGCTCACATGGAAGCGCGCGGGTATTTTAAAAAATCTACCCCTTAATGTATTCTTAAATGAAATACTTCTCTCTATATGAGGCTAATTTCCCTTTTTGATGGGCGTTTTGCTCCTTAAAATGCCCTGGAATATTCCTATTAATCTTAATGGTGAAGTATAAAGGCATGGGGCACGCCGAAATTAGGGGATGTGCGAAGAAGTCAGGCTCGCGCGTGCTGACCGTATTTTAAAAAGTGCCCATATGCACGTGTAAATGCTGCAGTGCGCACATCGCAAAGGTTTCCAAAAAAGGGCGTGGGTGTGGTCTGGGCAGGGCTTGGGCATTTCAGTGCTTGGCCAAGAGATGTGGGCATAAATACGAATGCACCCCGGCATGCACCGAGGTCTCCTGCCGTGGAACTTTGCTTTTGCTATGGATGACATGTAAGTTATAAAATAAAAGGACTGAACCATTTCTGAGGGTTTTAAAGGGTCTGGGGTAACTGGGGGGAGTGTAGGGTATCAAACTAGGGGGAGTTGGAGGACCTAGCTTTTAACTGGGCAAACTGATGAACGAACTGGTAAACTGGGAATGACATGGGTGCGCACCCCTTGTAACATCCCCAACTTACGTGGTAGAAGCAGGTTTTGCATCCCCATGCACACGTGCACGCTACTTTATAACGCGCGCATGTTATAAAATCGGACGTAGATTTGTTCGCGCCGGGTTGCGTGAACAAATCTACGCCCGCGCGTATCTTTTAAGATCTGGCCCTTAATATTCTGTATAAAAGCAACTATCCAGAGATAATACAAAACATTTTGAAAAGATTTAGAATGTTGCTCCAAATATGGGGGTAGATTTTAAAAGCCCTACACGCGTAAATCCCTAGGCAGGTGCAGCAGGTAAAATAATTTTTTTGGGGGGGGGGGATTAGAGCAGGGATAGGGGGCGGGTTGGTTAGGGGAAGGGGAAGGGAGGTTAGGGTAGGGGGTTGGGAAGTTCCCTCCCAGGCCGCTCCAAAATCGGAGAGCCTGGGAGGGAACTGGAGAAGGCTGCGGGCGTCTGCACGCGCAGGTTGCACAATTGTGCACCCCCTTGCGTGCGCCGACCCCCGATTTTATAACATGCGCCCATGTGTGCGCGCGCCGCGTAGCACGCACAACTTTATAAAATCTACCCCATAATATATGATGGATGGATAGAATGGTGAAGAGGAATATTTTCCTGAGGTTGGACTGGGTCATTTTAGCGCTGCTATTTTCAATTTCAAAGAATATTCTTAAAAAATTACAAAAAAATTGCAATTTTTCTGGAATTTTAAAAGGCTCCAAATATGTAAGAAAATTCTATAAAGATCTAAAGACAAGAATCAAACTAGTACATTATACAGCGGAGAAAAACATCACTTTTATTAGCTAAAAACAATGGGGCGGATTTTAAAAGGAGCGCGAATAGCCTACTTTTGTTAGCGCTCCAGGCGCAAACAAAAGTACGCTGGATTTTAGTAGATACGCGCGGAGCCGCGCGTATCTGCTAAAAACCTGGATCAGCGCACGCAAGGCTATGGATTTTGTATAGCCGGCGCGCGCCGAGCCGCGCAGCCTACCCCCATTCCCTCCAAGGCCGCTCCGAAATCGGAGCGGCCTCGGAGGGAACTTTCCTTTGCCCTCCCCTCACCTTCCCCTCCCTTCCCCTACCTAACCCACCCGCCCGGCCCTGTCTAAACCCCCCCTTACCTTTGTCGGGGGATTTACGCCTCCCAGAGGGAGGCGTAAATCCCCGCGCACCAGCGGGCGTCTTGCGCGCCGGGCCGCGACCTGGGGGCGGGTACGGAGGGCGCTGCCATGCCCCCGGACCGCCCCGGGCCATAGCCACGCCCCCGTACCCGCCCCCGAAACGCTGCCGACACGCCCCCGAAACGCCGCGACGACCGGGCCCGCCCCGACACGCCCCCCTCGGAGAACCCCGGGACTTACGCGAGTCCCGGGGCTCTGCGCGCGCTGGTAGGCCTATGTAAAATAGGCTTCCCGGCGCGCAGGGCCCTGCTCGCGTAAATCCGCCCGGTTTTGGGCGGATTTAGGCGAGCAGGGCTCTGAAAATCCGCCCCAATATATTGAATTCATGGAAGGAGGAAGAGGCCCCCATTATATAAAACATGGATTGGATTAAAGCTACAGACAGCATTTTTTGAGATTCAAAGAGATAAAGATATTCAAATTCCTCAACAAAAATTAAAATTAAAAAAATATTTCCAGTTGTGGAAAGATTTGAAGTTATATATTAATTAAATATATTTAAAGGAGAATGCTTTTAATAAAAAACTTGTATTCATGTAACTTGTTGAAACCTACTCTTTTGGGTTTCTTATAGATGTGGGGGAAGTAGTTGGGGGGATGGGTGTTCATATTGGGGTAGATTTTAAAAGAAGCGCGTGCGGAGTACATGTGCGCACGCTACCCGGCGCGCGCACACATGTACGCCTGATTTCATAACATGCGTACGCAGATGTTATAAAATCGGGGGTCAGCGCGCGCAAGGGGGTGCACAATTGTGCACTTTGCGCTCGCTGAGTCCACACCGAGCCCGCGCTGAGCCGTGCTGCCTTCCCCCATTCCCTACCCCCCACTCCACCTACCCTTCCCCTACCTCCCGTTCCCTTTCCCCCTAACTTTTTCTTTTTTTGGGTCTTGTTGCAAAACTTACTTTAGCCCTGGGGCTGAAGTAAGTTGTGTGCGCAGCCAATTGCTGGCGCGCGATCCCCGGCACAGCAGCAAATATGGCCGCTGTGCCGGGAGCCTGACCCCTCCTGCCCCTTTTTGCAAGCCCCAGGACTTACACGCATCCCGGGGCTTTATACGTGGCGCCAGGCCTTTTTAAAATAGGCCCGGCACGCGTAACCCTTTTAAAATCTGGCCCTTTTTATTTTCAAATAAGATTGTTTTACCTTTAAATCATCAATGTATAATGTGTTTTAATTGTATGTGATGAAAGGAAAAATATTGAAATAATAAATACAAGAATCAAAAGGTGATACTTGATTTGTTTAAATATTATCAAGTTAAGAGCCATGAGCTATGAGTGACTGGTACGATCAGAAACTGGGAGTTCAAATTAACCTCATCTGGTGCTTTATCCTTAACTAGGGGTATCACTGGTCCAGGTTCAAATCCAGATAGGGAGCAAGAATTATCTTCTGGGGCCCTGGCTGCAATCACTCGCTGGCTTACTCATGCTCTAGGTGGAAAATCTCACCAAGGTGCAATATTGTCCATGAAAGGGGCAAAGAAACAAACTGAGTAGAATAGGCAGAAAAAAATGACTCAACCAAATGTCTACCCATTCAGCCCTTGCACTGGAATCAACAGAGAAAAATTCAAAAGGAGTCCATAAGTGGTGTTCATCATAAATACTTTACTGCAAATAAAAGAGAAGGGTCCAGGTAAAAACCACAGTAACTGAGAATCAGCATACAGTAGATAACCAAAATAAAACATAGGGGTTCCTTGTCCATGGTAAACCTTCTCCCTCTCCTTTCTCTTGCACCTTCATCCTCACCAGTGGGGCGTGACAACTGGAATGTGGCTTCCAGAATCAGCTAATCTGTTGGACAAATATCCCCAAATCAACGTTGGACAAATATCCCCAATCCAACGCTGCCCGACGTCTCCACTCCGCCCTCCTTACCTCCTCGGCGACTCCCTCTTGCTCAAGTGGAAGGTTGGCTGCTGCGGCGTCTGCTGCCGACTCCCTCCGGCATCCCCGGAATGGCTTGATGCTGCAATCTGCCATATTTCACAAGAGCCTAAGGGCGCGTGTGCGGCAAGACCCCGACTGAAGTACCAACAATGGCGTGAACCTCAGGAGCGTCCCCCTGAGGTGACGTCATCTTCCCCGCATACTTAAGATCTCTGAAAACGCTAACGTATCGAGTTAGCAAGGAGTTGGATACGTTCAAGGGTTCTCTCCAAGCTACTCTGCCTCCTCGGACTTACCAGGGGTACCCGCTTCTCGGGAGCCTCGCTCTCTCTTTGTTTTTCAGGTCACAGTCTGGAACTGGTACTCGCTCCTCGAGGGCCCATGTTCCCGGACTGGTTGCTGAATACCTCTTCTGCCTGGAAGTCATCACTGCCTACTACACCAGTGAGTCACCATATATCTCGCAGAGCTTTCCCTGGAACCAGGTACTCGCTCCTAGAGGGCCTAATCCATTCCAGCTCCTGGGCTGCCTCAAGAGACTATTGTGTGAGTGTTACCATCAAGGTTCTATTCTTGAACTCTGCATACCCTGCTTACTCACTATCTTCAGTTTCTCTTCAGCTCAGTTATCCGGGATCGCTGTTCCAGTATCTGAGGGACTACAGCCCAGTCGGGCATTACCAGCTCACTACTGCCACCTCTGGTGGTTCAATATACTGTTTAATAAAAGAACTAGTGTGTGTCTGTCTCCATACTCTGAGCCTGACCTGTGATCCCTCTCTGGATCTTCCCCCGGGGGCGTGGTCATCTGCCACCCGCCCCAAGAATCCACCCACAACTACCACGAGCACCAACAGTTGCAAACTTCACAAAACATTAAACCGTAATTCAATCTTGAGGTTCCTGATTCTCTTTTCAAAGTCTCTCATTCTCTCTCTACCCTTGCATCTCTGGTTGATTGGGTACAAAGATATCCAATCCTAATCCAGGGAGATGGGGAGACAACCCTCCCATTCAGACCAAAAAGTAAAAAAATCTTCAAAAATCAACACTTCCCTTCAGTTGAGACTCTGGATGAATCTCAAAAACAGCTCGCATTCTCTGTTTCCTCTCTGCCTTGAAATCGAGGGGTGGTCTCCAGTTCCGAGCCCTCTCTGCTGAGATTCTGGGAGGGATCTCTGGCTCCTTCTTCTTGGCTTCTTCAGCTGTGCCTGACTCTCTATTGAGCATGCTCCAAGGGATTTTATACCCCCGTGAAGCCTATCCCCCAAAATGGTGGGGATATGGCAAGGGGAGGAAACCTGAGCATAAAAAAAACCCCTCCCACTGCCCATAGCTGGAAAAATACTGGGAATTGTATTAGTGATGGGCAACACCACCATCATACATAGAGAGAACTAAGTTCAAGTACTTGGTTACCTACAAAAGGCTGAAAGTTATTAAGAAGGGGCTTGACTCTTATCAGATGAAGCTTGGGGGAAAAGTATGCACTATGTGGAAAAAAAATGTAGAGATTCAGATACTAGCGTAATTTCTATAAATTTTAATTTGTTGGAACCCAGATCAACTTAGCATACAAAAATAATTTCTGGCTTTGCTGAAGAAATTATAAACAGAGAGGCACCTTTATTATATGATTTGGCACTACCCTCCTGTACAAAAATGTTGGCAAAGAATGTAGGCTTTTGTGGAATCTTGATATCCTAGAGAGCTCTGTTAGGTTTTATTGAATGTTATTTCTACAGGAAATTTCCCTCGGTCTTCTTTTACCAGAGAAGTAAAATTGCATGTTGTTTGGCCATAAGAGCCATCTTGAGTAACTGGAAGCTGATTCCTAATGATTTCATGAATTCATTTGATTTCTTTTATGAGTTCTTATGAAGAGATGTTTGCCAAATTTCAGGAGAAATCCTCAAGTTTTCAGAAAGCTTGGGGCAGAATATTAAAGGCTGTAAAAGGTTCACGTTTCTGTGCTGATATGGAGGTATGAGTGGAGATACGCATCTCAAGATAGGTTGATAAATGTTATAACAAGTTTTTTCCTGACATTTGAGAGCGTGAGTGGGCAGTGGTGGGGGAGGGGAGGGATCGGGTTTGGGGAGTGTTAAAAATTGGATAGAAGAACTGTTGTATTCGTCAGAACTCTAAATACATTTTGTGAAATGTTTCTCTAGTAAAAAAAAATTGTTCATTACCAAAAAAGAAGAGCATCGGCCTATTTTTGGATCTAAAACTGTAGGACTCCGTTTCTGTTAAATGGACTCTAAAACCTAAAATATATCCTTCATTGCCCATAATGAACAAACCTCTAGTCTTTTCCTTCCAGGGATGAAGTCATTAATCAATAAAAAATGGAAGGAAAAGGGATTGACTAAAATTAGACATCTGATCAAAGATAATAAAATTAAGGATTTCCCTACAATGATAAGGGAATTTGGAACAATGGAGAAAGATAAATATGCTTATTTGCAAGTGGTACAGATGAGAAGTACAATATATAATAAACAAAATTAGGTGAATATGACACAGAAAGATTTGTTGGAAAAAACTTTATTATGCAAGAAGACATTCAGGGGTGCAATATCGGCATTATTCCACGTACTAGTGGATTCAGAGTCACATCGCCTTGATTAGTCAGAAATGGAAGAATGATTGAAATGTAACATTACCCAATGAAACCTGGACACAAATATGGCAGAGAGTCAAGAAGTCAGCAACTTCCCCACTAATGTTAGAAAACAAATATAAAATGTTAATGAGATGAGATCTGATCACGAGTAGACTGGCAGTTATCAGTAATGGTGGTTCAGTAATATTTTGGCAAAATTGTGAACAAATAGGGAATTACAGCCACATGTGGTGGACTTGCCCTGTAATTCATAAATATTGAAGATACATTAGAGATAAGATGAAACAAATTACAAATAAAGAACTACCCTCAAGTCCAGAGGTTTTTCTTCTGGAGTTAGCAATAAAATGAGTCTATTAAATCCGTGATAAAATGGTGACATTCATGTTATTGGCAGCAAGATTAACAGTTACAGCTAAATGGAGAAATCCACTGGGACCTGGTGAGGAGGAACGGTTTGTGAGGCTGATACCTCGGATAATGGGAAAGATTATCTGTAATAAAAATGATATTAAAATAGATCTTGGGATATATAGAAGCCATGAAGGAAGGAGAAGGAAGGCTGAAAAATATATATTGTTCAATGTTATTTGATGGTAATGAAGAAGTGTTTGCAGAATAAGGGGCTGTCAATATATAACACCATATTGTATTATTATTATGTAACATACTATCCCCGGGATTCTTCATTCCGCTATAAAAAAAAAGGGGCAGGGGGTGATAGTGTGCAGCCCCCATAGCGCCCCTGCAAAAGGTGTAGTTATTTCCGGAGCTACTGCCGGCGAAAGTGCATTAAACATTATCACCCGCAGCGCAGCCAGGCCCAAAATGTTTTAAACCCCGCCCAAACCCCACCCTAACCCCTTTCCCTCATTTAAATTTTTTCGGCGTGATGCGGTAGTTATCGCGTGTGTTAGGGCGTTATCGATAACGCCCTAATGCATGCGATAACGGCCCATCGCGTTTTCATAAATGACCCTGTATATTTGGGAAATGCATTAGTAGATATCTTCCATAAGAAAAAAAACACATTATGTATCTTTTTTTATTTTTGAACCCTGAGCAAAAAAAAAAAAATAATTGAATGTAACTGCTATTGAATGAAGTTTGCCTGGAAATATATACCATTAAAGCAATAAAAATTTATAAAAAATAAAATTATCATCATATAAGTCTACAACCTTCCCCTGGGAAGTTGAGAACAAGGCATTAGGGAGTCTGTACATGTATTACAAGCCTCAGCTCCTGTCACAAAGGACAGAAAACAATAAACCCTGTGCTTGATTTTCTAGAGGCCCAAATGTAAAGAAGAATAAAGCAAAGAGCCACCTGATGGCTCTAGGTCATCAAGGACAGGCTGTGTCAGTCCTGATTCTACTTAATTACATTATGGACTTGTACTTCCTGTCGGTCTTCGTGAATGTGTAACTACATGTCCATAAATACATTCAGGGCCATCGTTAGGCAGGTGCGACTGGTGCAACTGCCCCAGTCCTATGTCTGGAAGGTCTCTTCAGTGGTCACAGTGCACAGGCCCAAGGACAGCTTTTAGCATGGGCCAGCAGGAGGAGGGAGTTGGGTCTGTCCGACTCAGTTCAAGGAGGGAGATTTTTAGGCCAGTCCTGGCTTTTCTGGCAACCCCTATCCTGATGCATTTTGCTGCCTGCCATGCTGATGTCAAATGGTAGAAGAACATGCACCACAAATAGCACAATGTATTGGGATATAAGTTTAAAAAAACAGAATTAGCCAAAAATGTCCCTCCTTGAGCAGGGTCACGTGGTAGCTCTGCTTCCAGGTAAAACCAGGGCTCCATGAGCACATACCATATCATGTGGGGCCATCTGGTAACCTAACAGCAGCTGAAAAAAGCACAAAGTCTTTAGTAAAAGCGTATTACAAACCTGAGAAATTAGTACAGTACTGCCTTCTATAAGTCTAATGTAGAAAATTCTGCTTAAATAAACTGATAAACTCCCTAGAGTTTACAATGCACATTTTTTTCTGGAGTCCCCTTTTCCCAGTACAAGGGTGCTGCGACTCAAGCCACCATACGTGATATGACATCATATATGTTCCATGACAACACTGTGATATCACAGGAGAGCAAACTGACCGATGTCATAGGGAACCTTGCCTTTTACCCCCCCCTCCCCAACCCCAGAAACAGGTCCCAGGCTTTCCAAGCAAACCAAAAGCTCATTAAGAAGGAGAGATCAAAGCACGATGTAAGGTGAATTTTATACAGCTTATCCAGATCTGAGGGTATCCAGGAACAGTTTAGAGTATCTGGATTTGATTTACAAATTGCACAAAATAATGAGAGAGAGAGAGAGAAAGAGAAAGCAAACAGTCTCATCCAATGAGGTTGTAAGGTTCATCAAAAACTCTCTGATCCAGTCAGAGCACTGAGCACTGACCCTCCTTTTAATTCTCTATAGCACTTGGGGAGGAGACCCAAAAATATTGTTTGAGGACCCCATAAAAAGTGAAGTAAAGTTACTGTTGTTTCCTGCTGCCACTCCTGCTATTCAGAAATAAATTATCTTGATATTAATTTTGTACAGGTTGCCAAAGCAGGGACCACTGCAGGTGGAGTGGTACAGGCCTTGCTTCCACATCTACCCTTGGATTTATTCAGAGTTGTTCTGCAAGACCAGGAGGCATCGCTGTGGGAAGGACCTGCTGATAGTATATGCTCGCTGTCCTGGACTGGTTTGCCTCCAAATCAGGCATCTCTTTCTTCTCCAGAAGCTCGTTGGAGTCCCATCATATGGTGAATCATTATGTGGAATGTACACAGATTCTTATTGTGGTTTGTTTTCTTAAGCCAAATAAAGTCCTCGCTTTGTCCTGCAACAGCTGAGCTCTTGAAGTTACCTGAATGAGGAGAAAAATGGCAGAGATGAGAGTAAAGAACAGGCAGCTGTGATAATTACATGAAAAATGCAGGGGGGGGGGGGGGGGGAACAGAGCAGAGCCACCAAACTTTGCTTTTGCCTTCTTGTCAGGATGGTAGGCTGGGGAGAGAAGAAAGAAGGTACTGTCATAAACTGGTTCTCATCAGGGTGGCATCATGCATGGCATTTTATTCCTTATGTCTGTAGCTGTATTATTTAAAATGGGCATGTGTAACATGCCAATACAACCAAAGGTGCTCCTAGGGATGAGGAGAAGAGGCGGGAGCAGGAAAAAATAAAATAAAAATATTCAAACAAAATAAAAAATA
Source organism: Rhinatrema bivittatum (assembly GCF_901001135.1). Taxonomy (NCBI): domain Eukaryota; kingdom Metazoa; phylum Chordata; class Amphibia; order Gymnophiona; family Rhinatrematidae; genus Rhinatrema; species Rhinatrema bivittatum. The sequence goes on from NC_042617.1 coordinate 304,710,535, forward strand.
TTATTGTGAGTGTTATGAACAAAATCAGTACATGCATATTTACATAACATATTTAGATTATTATATACCATAGGAGATAGAAAGTCATGGTATTATAATGAAGAAGAGTTTATTAGCATATGAAAGAACAGGAACACTAGCTTTTTGTAACTTATAAACAGAAGCTATAAGCCCTGCCCTTTTCTTTCTGTTCTCAATTGAAGCAAATTAAAAAACGAGTTCCTAAAATCCTCATCTAAATTCTGGCCAGAATATTAAGATATGATTTCTCAGTTCAATCTCATGTGATTGCTGAATACTTTAGATGAATTTCTCTGCAGTCCAGTTGTTTCACTAGGATAAAAAATGTAGTTCCAGGATGTGTAGGGAATCTGCAAAGACTTCCAATGCTCCATGGTGATCACATTTTGCCTCAGGAAGAAAATGTCCAAAATCTCACCAAAAAATTAAAAAAATTCCCTCTGTATTATGAATAAAATCACAATAAATCTTCTGATTATTCCCTAAAACTGTTTTCCTACTAATAAAATTCAGGCACTATCCTAATACTGTTCACTTATGCAGACAATAATTAAACAAAGAATTATCTAATAATCATATTATTTGCCTTGTCTACAAAATAACTTTCAGTCTGCTGGATAAGTAATTTTTTGTCAGGGTATTTTAACAAAAATGTCCTACTAACTACAAGAAACTTCTTTCCCTTTTTTTTTTCTGTTTTCTGAAGCTTAGAGCAGGCTGCAATATGTCAGCCCCTACCATGTGACAGGGGCTGCAATATGTCAGCCCCCTACCATGTGACAGGGGCTATAGAAACGCACTGAGAAGAACTGGACTGGAACCCACAACAAGCCGGCCTCTATCTGCAGAGCAACCATGAAAAAAGCAGAAACATTACCATTCTTCATAAAACATTAAATAATAAAATCAAGAAATATAAAACATTAATCATAATAGTAAAATCATATTCATAAAAAGAATAGATATTTCAAACCAGTTAATGAATAGAATATCCAAAATTTCCCAGATACCAATAAAATATTTCAAAACGTTTGATGGAAAAAAAATTCTATAATTGAAAAATGTTATTTCCTCCCCAAAAATTAAATATTTCAAAAGAGCAGAAACATCAAATTACACTCAATAATTAAAACTAACAAAAATTTAAAAAATCTCCTGCTCTTTTGATTTCCAGTCACCCTGAGATTGTCATGTATTGGGGGAGGTAGGACAGCACAAATTTTATCTTCTTTCTCACACACACACGCACAATAGCACATTCATTCTCTCACACACTCCCTCTCACATATGCAGGCTCCCTCTCTCTCACAGATATATTATGTGTATGTGTGTGTGTGTGTGTGTATGCCTGTGAGAACCTATATGTAATGCATAGGCTTCCACAGGCACACAAACAAATACACACACACACACACATAGGATCTCACACAGACACACGCATACAGGATCTCACTCACTCACACACACATACAAGCTCACATACACACACACACATTCCTGTTGTCATTGGGCCATGGCGGGATGAGCTCCACCATGGATCTGCAGACCTTTTGTTGTCTTCGGGCCGTGGTGGGTTGAGCTCCACCACGGCCCACCGGCCTTCCTGCTAGGGAGCAGAAGTTGTGCGCGCCCATGGGAAAAGTTGTGCGCGGGCACATGCACATGGGTGCAAATAAAAGGGAACACAGGCCTGGCATTTTTAGCTACCAGCGGGTTGAGCTCCACCTGCAGCCTTTCTCCTTTTTCAGCCGCTGGCAGGTTAGGCTCCGCCAGCAGCCCCACAGCCTTTTCTGTTGCTGCTGGCCCGCTCCCCCCCCCCCCCCCAACGAGATGTGCCACCCCATACAAATGCAAGGCATGCACACCCAGTTGCGCCAGGCCTAGGTGAAACCAGGACTGGATCAGTCTGCCCTACATGAAAGGAAGTTGTTCTGTATACACAGTACCTATGTGCTAGATCATGCTGCCAGGTATGTCAGCTTATGGAGATCAGCCTAATGCATGCTCTGCCATGGGTGCCAACTGCTATTACAGTGATCGCATGCTCACACAGATACCAATGCATTACAGCTGCCTTGCGTTTCAGGTACATGTACCCAGATGCACACTATCTCATGCTCACATGCAAACATCCTAAATGAACTGGGTTCAAGTCATGACTGCAGGCTGCTTCAAGAAAGGGTACCAACCTGACCCTTACATCCTTTGCACAGACCAAATGCAACTGATCAGCCTTGGCCTATCTTACTTTCCAAAGCTGAGGCATTTGGTGATGAACAGAGCAGTATACCTGCAACACTCCTCCACAGACACGTCATCATATACAAACTGAAGCATTTATTTATTTATTTAAAGGCTTTTATATACCGGAGTTCATGCACTAGTGCATACCACTTCGGTTTACACGGAACAAGGAACAGAAAATTACATCAAACAGATTGAACAATTAAACAAAAATACAATTACATCCAACAATTGGGTATAAATAACATGGCTAACTTAGTAGGAACTTAGAGTTAGAGGTGAAGGAGAGAAATAGTACCAAGTGGTAATAGAACAATGTTAATAGCTAAATAATAAATATAAATAGTAAATACAAGTTCTTATAATAAATACAGGTGTTTACAGATTACAGTCTTCAAGAAAAGTTTACGTCTACAGAATAGGGTTAAGTAAATAAGAACTGGCGGTTATTTCTATAGGAGTGAAGACTTCAAAAACTAAGGTTACATCTGGATTAAGAGGTATTGGTGTAGCATGTTCAAATATTTAATGATTTGGAATTGTGAGACCAAGGATAAAATTAGGAGTTGTTTGATATGATTATAAAAGCGAGAATGATTCAAGTTCTGGGATGTGGTTCTGAGCTAGACCTTTAAGTGTAGGCTTTTGTAAAGAGCCAGGTCTTGAGTTTCTTTTTGAATGTTCGAGTACACGTTTCGAGGCGAATGTCCGTGGGGAGGGCATTCCAATGAAGGGGGCTGGCAGTCGAGAATGCACGTTTCTTGAGTGAGGACTTGGCTGAAGGTACGTGTAAGGTGCCTAAGTATCTGTTTCTGATTGGTCGTGAAGACTCGTGTAGGCGAAGTGGAAGGCTTAGATCTAGCGACGTTTGTGAATGGATGTTCTTGTGTGTTATAGTTAGCACTTTGAAAATGATTCTGGATCTGATGGGGAGCCAGTGTAAGTGTTTTAGTATGGGTGTTATGTGTTCACTTCTGCTGGTGTTAGTAAGAATCCTTGCGGCGGAGTTCTGCAACATTTGTAGAGGTTTTGTGGTTATGGTTGGAAGGTCTATAAGCAGAGAGTTGCAGTAATCGATTTTGGAAAATAGTATTGTTTGGAGGACTGTTCTGAAGTCCTGAAAATGCAGGAGAGGTTTCAGCTTTTTCAGAATATGTAGTTTATAATAGCATTCTTTCGTTGTGTTCTTGACAAATTCTTTGAGGTTCAGCCTTTTGTCTAAGGTGACCCCAAGGTCTCTTACTTGAGTGGAATTGATCATTGGTGGTGAGGTTAGGTTGTTGGTAGGCTGAAGGTTCTCATCTGGAGTGATAAGCAAAAGTTCTGTTTTTGACGTATTAAGTACTAGGTTAAGGCTAGATAGGAGTGAGTTTATGGACTGTAGACAATTGTTCCAGAAGTTGATGGTGCTGGAGATGGAGTCAGTGATTGGCAGCAGAATCTGAACATCGTCTGCGTATATGAAGTGTGTGACCTTAAGACTTGAGAGTAGATGACATAGGGGGAGAAGATAGATGTTAAAGAGGGTGGGGGAGAGAGAGGATCCTTGGGGAACTCCGAAAGAGGATTTGACCGGGAGGGAATCCTTGTTGCTGATTCTGACCTTGAAAGTCCTATTGTGTAGGAAGGATCTGAACCATTCCAGGGCTGATCCTGAGATGCCTATGTCTGAGAGCCGGTCGATCAGGATAGAGTGTTTTACGGTATCAAACGCAGCTGATAGGTCGAGGAGAATCAGGAGGTATGGGGTCTTTTTCTCCAGACCTACGAGGACTCTGTCAGTTAGAGAGGTTAGGAGGGATTCCGTACTAAGGGATTTGCGGAATCCGAATTGGGCTGTTGTGAGTATTTTATGCTCTTCTAGGTATTCAGATAACTGTTTGTTGACTATCCTCTCCATAAGTTTGGCTACAAATGGAAGGTTAGCTATGGGGCGAAAATTAGCTGGGTCTGTAGGGTCCAAGTTGGGTTTTTTGAGGAGAGGTTTGAGGGTGGCTAGTTTCAGGATGTCTGGTACTAGTCCTTGGGTTAGCGAGCTATTAATTATCTCTGCTAAGGGCTTCGCTATGATGTTCGGAATGGTGAGTAGGAGTTTAGAAGGGATGGAATCTGTCGGGTGAGTGGAGGGTTTCATCTTTTTGAGAGTCATTTCTATTTCAAGTGAGGAGATAGGTTCGAATGAATCTAGGTTTATGTTCTGGTTGCGTGAAGCATCAGACATGATGGACTTTGCCAAATACCTGGTTCATTATAAGCTTGTCAGTACAGGGCTCACCAAGTTTGATGACCATCCTGAAAACTACAGTGCGTGGAGGTCTACATTCAGGAATACTATCAGAAACCTAGACATAGTTGCAAGTCAGGAGCTTGGCCTATTTGCAAAATGGTGGGGGAGCAAGCCCTCAGAGCCTGTGAAGAGAATTAGGCTGGTACATATAAAAACAAATATGGGAAAGGGTAGAGGAGTGTTATAGCAGTCTAGGCGTAATCAAGAATGCATTCTTCAAGAGAACATAAGAACATAAGTGGTGCCATGCTGGGGTAGATCAGTGTTCCATTGAGTCCACCGTCCTGTCTGCCTGGAAGAACCCAGCAGATCCTAATAAGAAGCCCATTCCCTTATTGCTCACTTCCAGAAGCATGAAGTGGAGACACCCAAATCTATTTGGCTAATACATTTTTATAGACCTATCCTCTAGAAATGTTTTCAACTCCGATTTACTATTAGCCTTGACTATATTCTCTTTGTTCTTGTACTGAAAAAGTACTTTTTAAAATTTGGTTTAAATCTGCTGCTTGATAGTTTCATGGAATGTCTTCTATTGTTTCGCGAAGTAAATAACTGTTCCCTATTAACTTGTTCAACACTGCTCATGATTTTGTAGACCTCTACCATATTCCCTCTCCATCACCTCTTCCCCAGGCTGAAGAGCCCTAACCTGCTGAATTTTTCCTCATAAAGGAGTCATTCCATCCCCTTTATCATGTTTTTGTCCTTCTCTGCACTTGTTCTAGTTCCGCTTTGTCTTTCTTGTGATGATACGATCAGAACTAAACACAATACTAAAGGCGCAGTCACACCATGCATCGATACAGAGGCATTATTATTATATTCCGTATTTTATATTCTATTCCTTTCAGAATTATTCCTAGCTTTCTACTTTGCTTTTCTGGCTGTTGCTGCACATTGAGCTGAGGATTTCAATGTGCTTTCTACAAAGACTCCAAGACCTTTTAGCTGAGTGGTAACTCCTCATATGGAAGCCAGCATTGTGTATCTAAATTTTGTTTCTCAATGGAAAGACTTTGCATTCGGCCACATTAAATTTCATCGGGCATTTCAATGCCCAGGCCCCAGGCTTGAAAGGTCCTCCTGCAGATCTTCACAATCCCCTTGTGCTTTACCTGATTTCAATAACTTAGGGACATCTGCAAATTTGATCCCCTCACTTATAGCTTTCTTTTCCAGATCATTTATGAAAATGTTAAACAGGACAGGTCCCACTACAGATCCCTGGGGCTCTGCACTATTTACCTCTCTCCACTGAGAAAACTGATCATTTAGACCAACTCTCTAGTTTTTTAATCTTCTAACCAGTTCCCAATCCACAATAGGACACTGCCTCTTATCCCATGGCTTTTCAGTTTCCAGAGGAGTATCTCATGAAGGACTTTGTTCCCCTTATCACATGTTTGCTTATATCTTCAAAAAATCCCAATGTTGCTACATTCATGTTGGCTCTTCTCCATTAAGCTATGTCTATCCATATGACCAGTAATTCTTTTTGTAAGAATAGCTTCTATCATTTTGCTTGGCATTGATATCAGGCTCACTGGTCTATAAATTCCTGGTTTACACTTGGAGGCCTTTATAAAAAAAAATGGCATTACATTGGCCACTCTACAGTTTTCAGGCACAGTGGCTGATTTTAATGGTAAATTGCAGATTACTAGTAACAGACTATCTCTGCTAAAACCATGCTGCCTCAGATTCTGCAAGCCATTGGATTCCAGAATCTGCATTATTCTCTGTTTTAGCAGCATTTTCACTAATTTACTCACCACTGAGGTCAGACTAACTGTTCTGTAGTTCCTAGCCTTCTCCTTACTTCTTCCAGTCTCTTGGTAACATTATTGACCCTAAAAATACATTGAATAGAGTTTTCTGAATACCATCAGGTACTGATGATTTGTTATGCTTTAGTTTGTCTAATTGTTCTATTATCTCTTCAAGTTTCACAGATATTTGCTTCAGTTCCTCTGAATCATCACCTTTGAAGAATGTTACTAGTCTGAGTATCTCTCCGGACATCCTTCTTAGAAAAGACAAAAGCAAAGAATTGATTTATTTTTTCTACTATGTCCTTGTCCGCCCTGAGCCACCTTTCACCCCCTAGTTGTCTACTAGTGGGCCAACTTGCTCCCTCACAGGCTTCTTGCTTCTGATGTACTGGAAAAAGGGCTGTGTAAAAATATTTAGTGCCCTAGGCAAACTTTGCTTATTAATTCACACCCCCCCCCCCCCTTACCTCCAGCACAGCATTTCCTTCTACCAGTGGCAGTGACTCCAGCACAGTACTCACTTTTTGGGTGGTTTTGGCTCTAGCACAGTGCCTCTCTGAGCCTCATGCTGGTGGAATTTTGCCTCCCTAAAAATGTTGGTACTCTCGGTGGCCTCCTAGTTTGCCTAATAGAAGCATCAGCCTCGACTGGAAAATGTTTTTATTACTAGTTTTGCCTCTCTGGCAAGCTTCTTAAACTGTTTCTTGGCCTGCCTTAGTAATGTTTTACATCTAATCTGACATTGTTTACATTCTTTCTTATTTTCCTTATATAAATTTGTCTTCCATTTTTTGCCTTTTTTTCTCTAATAACCTCTTTCATCTCATCATTTAACCTTGCCGGCAGTCATTTGGTTTTCCTTTGACCTTTTTTAATATATGAAATACATTTTATTTGGACTTCCAAAATAGTATTTTTAAACGATTTTTACATGTGCCGGCCGTGACAGGCCCGTAGCCAGGCCCTCTTACCCTCTTTTGCTTGCTGCATCGTCTGGCTCCACTTCTCTCGTGGCCATGGGCCGCCGCCTACGACCTCGGGCCAACCCCGGTGCTCCTGTCTCCACGACGGATGTCCATACTCCGTGGCAGGCCTACCCGCGCGGTCCGCGGGGAGACGCCGACGTCCCACACTGCGCTCCTTCCTAGGCGCGCGCGCACGCATCTCTTTTAAAGGGGCTGCGGCGGGAAACTAACCCATGGCCATGGATGATGATGTCACTGGGTCCCGGTATATAAGGCTGGGCCCAGCCTCACTTAGTTGCCTTTGCAACTGGTCTCCACGCTGGTCGTGTACTTCGTTGCTTCCCTGGTGACTCCTTCGTGTTCCTGGTTCCTGTCTTGTTCCTGTTCCTGATCCTAGTTCCGGTATTCTCCTTTGTTCCTGCATTACTCTACTTGTTCTACGGATTGACTCCTGGACCTGACCTCTGCTTTGCCTGACCATGCCATTGATCATCTCCTGGACCTGACCTCTGCTTTGCCTGACCACGCTACTGATCATCTCCTGGACCCGACCTCTGCTTTGCCTGTCCATGCTACTGATCATCTCCTGGACCCGACCTCTGCTTTGCCCGACCATGCTATTGATCTTCTCCTGAACCTGACCTCTGCTTTGTCTGACTATGCCATTGATTATCTCCTGGACTTGACCATTGTCTTCCTCACCGTTTTACCTTGCCTGCCACCTGCCCTGACTCCAGCTTGTTCAACGACGCCTTTGCTATACTCATTCTGGACTTGGCTTTTTGGGCTTTGGCCTGTTCTTGCTCAGGCGCCCCCTGTCTGCCTCTCATTCCACTTGGCACCCGGGACTCTGGGACTCCGCCTCGTCCAAATCAGAACTGTTACTCTTACCACTGCTGGTCCCTGGCTGAACTCCTCCTTGTCCATCAGAAGACCTCAGACGGAGGCCCACCTAACTTCAGCTGGCCCCGGCATCGAAGGGCTCTACCTGTGTGGAACGAGGGCTGGTATTGGCGAAACTCCAGCCGGCCTCCATCAATCAGCCAGCTTTGCCTACCGATGGTGGGAACCCGTAGGGCTTGCCCTGCGGGTAGCACCAACCCCACCTCGGCTCAAGGGTCCATCTCTTGTGCAACAGGGAGCAACAATGATTTCTATGCCTCATGCAAATTTTTAACCCTCAAAATCATTCCTTTTATTTTTATCTAATTTCCTTATTTTGTCATCTCCCTTTTCATAGTTAAATGCTATTGCAGTAGTTTTACCTAATATCCACACTCTGATGATTATGTAAAATTTGATTGCATTATGATAGCAACTCCACCACATTACCCCTTGCACCAGGTCCTGTGTTCTAGCGAGAAATATATATTTTTTTATTTATTTACTTATTTATTTTAACTCTGTTACTTGCTCCTTCAAAATAGCTCTGAGCGAGGTACAAACCCAATCCCACAAAAATGCGAGAACAGACAACACATTAAACTAATGCAAGCAATTAACTACCCCAAAATTAATTCAGTAAAGAAACTACCTAAAACAACCACCTATCACTAATAAAAATAGTTCACTATCAAAAATACAATTGCTGTTCACAGGAAAAAAACCTCCTGTTTAATTAAAAGTTTGTGCAAAAAAACAAGATTTAACTTTTTTTTTTTTTTTTTGTAAGGAAAGTCAATTCATTCAATTGCTTCCATAACTTGACTGGAATTGAGTTCCACAAATTAGGGCTGTGCCTGGTAGAGGACGTTTTAACGTCTTGTCAGTCCAGGGTCCCACTGAGATCCAGCTGTGAAGATCGATGCCCCCTGGATGGAACGCAGGGATCTCACACATCAGGCTGACTCCTTGGGTTATCCCAATGCAGCACTTTAACCACCATACACAGAGCGTTAAAAGAAATTCTGTGCTCCTTAAGCAACCAGTGCAGCTGGCAAAGAAGGGGAGGAAGCCCAACAATGGGGTAAGAGGCATCCGAAAGCAGGCCTAAAGGGGCTTTGCATTTTTTGAGGTGTTGGATTTTTTTTTCCAGCAGAGAAATGGAGGTCCCATTTTATTTTTGTTTTGATTCATATTGTTTATTTTGCTTCAAATAAGCAAAATGAAACACGATAAACCTCAAAAGAAACAAAAGTGGTGTGCTCTGCTTCATAATCTGGAAAACATTCGTTCTGGCTAATGTTATATACCTGAGGACCCTTCATGGCAGGATCTCTGTTATGAATGAAGCACCCAAGTAGCAAGGTTATGATCACAGGTCTTTACACTCCTTCCCATGCTCATCCTCAAATAAATGTCTGAGGGAGGTACTCAGTGTTCTCTGCCTCCCTTTAGTTCCACTTGACTTCCTTTTAAACTCTTTGGCTGTATCCTTTCTGCTTGGCTTATTCAATTTTTCAAAGTTATTTACACTCATACATATCTCCTTATAGAATTTGCGCAGGGTTTGCATGCAAAAAGCATGGGCTCACTACCCTTAACCAATAGGCCTTGCTTCCTTTGACGCAACTGCAGTATTACTTTCTGCTTTGATGGGGGGTGGGGGGTGGAAAGAGGTATTGGATTCACATCGTAACCAACACAGGCCCTGACATTTACGGTCTGGGGTACTGATACGTAGACATAAGGGAAAAAGCACAGGACTGCTTCAATGGCCAAGTCCATAAGTAAAACACGTCAAGCAGCGCTGCCTGAATTTTCAAGACTCAATGACCAGTAAAAGAGAAACATGGGGATAACCTACACAGCGCGGCATACACTATCATAAGAGGTTTGCTGGGCAGACTAGATGGACTATTTTGGTCCTTCCTGCCTTCATTACTGTGTTACTATGGGCCTCATTTTCCAAAGGGATCGCGTGCGATACCAAAATGGGGGTGGAGACGGCCCCGGAAGAGGAGGAGTCGGGGCGTCACCAGGGCCGACTCCGCGAAGACGCCGCGGACGACGAAAAGGTAAGGCCCTTTTCGCGTCCGAGTTCGCGCCCAATAGCTACACCTTCTATGGTGGTGCTATTGGGTGCGAAACCGGCAGCAATCGCACCGCGACGGTGCGATCGCTGCCGGCTAGCGCAGGCCCGCCCCCCGTTTTGGCCCCCCGCCCCTCATTCCCTAAAGTATCGCAGGCCTGCGATACTTTAGAAAATGAGGCCCTATGTTATAAAAGTAGGCACATAACCCAATTTCATTTATAATTTTATGTGCACACAAAAAAAGGCATGAACCTAGGAAACTTCAAGGAAGACAATCTATCAACGCCTGAGGGTAACAAAAAAGGGATAGATCCGAAAGTCCTTAAAATACTGTATTGTAATGAAAATTGCCTGACAGCTGTGTTTGCGGCCTGCGGGATAAACAGCACATAAACTTCCAGCGCGCGCTGTAGTTCTACTGGTCGCATTTCGGGTTACATGCTTTATATCCAAGGATTACCAACTATCTATCCAATTATTACACTTGATATGACATAGCTTCCTATTTTGAACATGAACAACAATATATATTCTATATATCACGCATACAGCCCTTGAAGCAGCCCCTTGTAAGCGGGCGAAACTCGGCCAGAGCTGGGCAATTTTTGAGAAACTTGTCTTCATTACAATAAAGTATTTTAAAGACTTTCGGATCTATCCCTTTTTTTGTTACCCACAAAAAAAGGCATTCCATGGAGTGGAGCTGGGGTGCAGTTGACATTTCTGCACATATTTTTTGATTTTAAAAAGTACACAGGTAAATTAACTCACATAAGTTATGTGCTACAAAGAGCAGGTACAAGTGCGGATTTGTTTGTGCAAGTTACTTTGGATAACTTTCAAAGTGAACTTATGCGCATACGTTCACTTTGTAAATTGGTCTAATATATGTGTTTTGGGAAAGCAAAAGTTATGTGGGATATTATAAAATTACCTTCCCTTAGACTAAGCCAAAGGCGTCAAATTGCAATCCTGGAGGGTCGCAAACCAGCCAGGTTGTCAGGATATTATTAAGGAGACAAATCTGCATGCACTGCCTCCATTGTATGCAAATATATCTCATCCATATTCATTTGCAATACCCTGAAAATCAGATTGGTTTGCAGCCCTCCAGGATTACAATTTGACACCCCAGTACTATGCAGAAAAAGGAGAGGATGAAGTAACTAGACAGGAAATTCAGAAGAGCTGGTAGGTAGATAGGACTGCCACGTTCCCTTAGGGCAAAAACAAGCTGATCCAGCTCTGGTTTGTGGTTTTGATTTCCCTAAGACATGCAAGACTACATTTCTATGCATGCAATGGAATAAAACAAGGACCAAATCTGTCTGTTTGGGATGACCTGGCTGAGGTGGCAGTCCTATTTATTTTATTTTATTTTGTGACTTCCAGTTATATACCACCTGTCCGAGAAGTGGCTTCAGGCCAGTTAACAATTCATGTAACATCTACAGATGCATACAGTAAATTAAATCTGTTACAACAGCACATACATTTATAGACTTAAAATTAAAATAACACAAATAACACATAAACATAAAATCAACTAGAAATAAACACAGAAAAAAATTAAGATTTGCAAAAATCTCATGAAGTTAATTAAAAGCCAGGCTAAAAAGAACATAAGAACATGCCACACTTGGTCAGACCATAATTAGACATCAATCAAATCTCTCTAGATACTAAATTCTAGAGAGAAGGGTCTAAGTAAGAAAACCATTTTCTTATGCGTGTCAGTTTCACTGCTCTGGAGGATGGAGTTTCTAAACACCACAGAGCATAGAAAACACTAGAAAGTAGAAGATAATAGTGAGGATAAAATCATCAATAGGTTGAAAAAAGATCATTGTGCCAAGACTAGTTTTATCAGTAAGTAGATAGAACACTCTTATTACTTTGGTTATAAGGATCGATCTTTACATAAGAGCAATGAGGATGCTGACATTATTAATGAGCTTTAAGCAATGAAAGGCCAATGGAGAGTGGGATTCTAAGGGTTTTCTTACAGTTACAGACTATCTGATTTTGATGTCTGATTTATTTAAATATCAGATATCAAACATCTCAAATTCATGTAAAGAGAAAAGAATGTCTACACCTTTTAGAGGTAGATAAGAGTTTTATTATAGCATCACAAAATATGCAATGTATGGTAGACATTGTTCTTAGTTTAATGTATGGTAGATATTATTTTTCGTTTGTGATTTAATAGAGCAAATCATTCTATTACAAGGAAGAGTTATGAAAATCCCTGCATTTAACTCAAAATTAACTTGCGCATTTCAAATGCATTGCCAGCAAACTACCCAGCATGAAGTAGCAATCCAGCCAGTTAATTTTATACTGCTCAGGGATGCATGAAGACATCTGGGAGAGAGTCTCTGGCTCTCTCACCTTCTGCAGCAGTCGGGTCATCCTTCTGGAGAGTTAGGGTCTTGTCTTAGCATAGAGGGCAGCCAGCTGGACTTCCAGCAGGCAAACAACAGGTTAAAACCACCTTCCCAGAGCAGCAGAGCCGGAGTGCTTATGCTTACAGACACATCCGTAAGCTATGCAGGCGTTGGACAGAAGTGAAAATTGGCTTGTTCTGCAAGGGGTTTAGGCAAGGATGAGATCAGCAAGTTCTCCAAAGATAATGGAACAGGGCTGGGCTGAGCAGGGAAGCCAGTCTCTAAGCTTAGGTTCAGATTAGTGAAAAGTCTTGGGTGCAAAGCTCATAGGTGTGAGGCTTGCGTGAATGGCAGCAAGTGCCTTGGTAGTAGCAGCCGCAGCAGCAGCCCCAATTCTGTAAGTCCAAAGTATTTTCTTTCTTTAGGACGTCATACACATGCCTATGCATAGGATCTAAAGGTTGCATTGGATTGGTAGGCTTTTCATATGACTTATTCTTAGCTAGTATGAATATGCATATTCTCACAGAGATGATAACATGAGTTGCTAGGTGTCATGACTGGTTACAAACTTTGTTAAGGCCACAGCTCGCATGTTTGTGTCCGGCGGCACCAGCAAAATTGTATGGTGAAGACAGATTGCTCGATATGAAGAGCAATGGTAGCTTCTTCTCCTCAGTCCAGTTCTCACAAGCATTGAAAGTACAGAGGTCATCATGAGGCTCGACTTCCATCTTGTGTTGCTCAGGCCTGCAGTGTTTGGTTCAGTCGCACACTTCTTTTAAGGGTGCTAGTCTTACTCTTATAGGTTTCCTGTTCTTTAATGCCCTGACAAATTTGAGGGCCTAAACCTGCCAGGGCAATAATGAACTGAAAATGCCCAACATGGGGGGGGGGGGGGGGGGGGTCATTATTCCTATTATTATAAAGCAATTTAATTTAAGAACCGTTCTGATGAACATCTTTTTTTCACTTCAGCAGTCAGACTGCTGGATAAAGGCCAGTTGGAACAATGGATTCCAGGGCTGTTAGAAAAAGAGACAGAACCGAAGTGAAAGAGACAACTACAGACTGCAATGCAAACAAAGACCATGTGTGAGAGAGACAGAGCTACAGAAAGCCATGAAAGAGAGACTACAGAATGTAATGGAGAAAGGGAGGCAGAGCTACTGAGAACAGAGAAGGAAACAGAGCTTAGAAGAGATGAAACCACAGAGTTTAGTGAGACAATGCTACAGAGAGGTATCTAGGTGGAGTTTGAACTATAGAGAACAGAGAAAAATATACCAAGCTACAGAAGGTAACCAAGAAAGATAAAAAAAACAAACAAACCCAAAAGACAGAGTTACTGAAAGCAATAGGAAAAGAGACAGCTAGGGAAAGAGATAGCAATAGAAAGAGAGCACGAAGAAAGAAAGAACTTTGTGGTTTACGGAGTTCTCACTATTTTGTGAATGTTTTTTCTCATTGTCACTGAATAATTGTTTAGAATAATGCCAATCCTCCTCCATCAACCCCCCCCCCCCCCCCCGGCCGAGGCCAGTGCTGTGATCTGAGTCCTTTGTGCTTTAATGCACTGCACTCGCTGCCCCACAGCTGATTGTATTTAGCACTGTATGGCTTGATCACATTATATTTTACTTAAAAACAGATGGCACAGAAAAAAAATCCAGCGGGATGAGGGGGTAGAAAAAAAAAAAAAGGCTTTCATAAAATGGATAGCCCTGCTTCCCTCTCATCACCCACTCCCCCCCCCCCCCCCAGATGGAGCAATAAATAGAGGGGAAATATGGGAATGATTGCTGCCTGTAGCCAGAACCAAGACCACTCTCCCTTTCATCTCTGCAAACATCCTGTCCCTAAAGGAGAAGCAGCAAGCAGCACTGATGATCAGCCTTCTCCACAAGGCTCAACCCTTTGCTGGGCCTTTTTTTTTTTTTCTTTCTTTTTCGCTCTCTTTCTCACCCTGTCTTTCTCAGAGTTTTTGTCCTTGTATCTTTTTTTCTCCATCTTTGTATCTTTCATCCTTTCTCGCCCATGCATTCTTTCCTTTTCTATAGATGCGGTGCCCCTACCTCTGCTTCACTTTCTTCCTGTATCTGATGCCCTCTTTTCTGTCTCTGGTTTTCTTTCTCTCTGGATCAGATTCACTGTCTCTTTTTCTCTGTCCTTGCTCCTTGTCTGTCTGTCTCTCTTCTGTTTCTCGTTCCTTTTACATGTCTCTCAATTCGATTCAGTTGGCTGCAATTAGCTTTATTGGCATGGCCAGAACAGAGGCATTGCCAAGGTATTTTTTTCAAACTATTAGTAAATACCCTCAAAGTCCTAGCATTTGCACAGCATGTGTTTTCTAAGAGGCCCGTGAAGTCTACGGGGCCCTTTTAGGGTCTGGGACAGAGATATGTGAAAGCGGGAAAACACACAGAGGCTCCATAAGTTGAGTATAAAGGCACAGCACAAGCTTGTAGGGCAGAATCAGAAAAATACGAGGGGGGGAGGGCAATAATCAAAGCAATTTAATGTAGATAAACTAAATATGCTCATGTAAAACTGAGGTCTGGTTATTGCCCCCTCTCTGCGGGTGAAAGTAAGTGTTTATTCACGGCTGGCGCGCTTTTAACTGCTGGAAAGAAATGGGTGGAGATCCCCAGGCACTGCTGCCCTTGCCGCCCCTGATAAGGTCAGACAACAGGGAGCAGGAGGTCAAAGGTCCAGCCCCCACCGTTTCCTGCTACAGCTTGGGGCAGATCCTTTGGCAGAAATGTGAAAATTCTGAGGCACTTTGGCAAACATTTCCAGCTTTTATATCAATGCTATAAAAATGGCTTAATTTTCCAACCTTCCTGGTGTCCGTATAATTTATTTGTTTATTGGGTGAGGAAAAGGGATCGTAAGTATTAGTACAGAGATGATATCTCGGGGATGAGCAGAAGACAAGGAGAGGGGGAGAGGGCCAGGGATGAGGAGAGGAGAAGGACTAGGAATGGGGTGAGAAGAAGGTGGAAGGTCTGGGGATAGGAGGGAGAGGGAAAGAGGAGGGGGGACGGTGAGAAAAGAGGTAGAAAGCACTGGAGATGGGGAAGATCAAGGAAAGAGGAAAATCAAGAAGCTGGGATTAGAGAAAAGGAGGGAAGGAGGATACGTTGTGGAATGGGTTCCAGGCCCTGGAGAAGAAGGAGCTTCCCCTTGCGTCCCCTCTCTAACCTCTCAGTCTGGCACCCTCCCCCCCCCCCCCCAGCACCAATCCCGTCTCTCTCACACACCCAAATACTGTCCCTTTCTCCCCCAGCTGAGCTACGCTTATCCCCCTGCCTCTTCCCTCAATGATCCCCATTCAGCCCCTCCTAACCTCCGTCTTTGCTTCGTGTGCTCCAGGCTCACTCCCTTCCCATCCTGTTCCCTGCATCTGCCTGCAAAGGGAGGGGCTGGATCAGGAAGCAGGTGGCGAGTTTCAGCAAAGCTGAAAGGGCCAGATTTTAAATCTTATGCGCGGGCGTAGATTTGTTCACGCAACCCGGCACGAACAAATCTACGCCCGATTTTATAACATGCGATAAAATCCGGGGTCAGCGCGCACGCGCCGAGCCCAAGGGGAGCCCCGATGGCTTTCCCCGTTCCCTCCAAGCCCCCCCCCCACCTTCCCCTCCCTTCCCCTATCTAACTCACCCCCCATCCCTAAATAAACCCCCCTACCTTTGCAGCAAGTGTTACGCACTCGACCCCGCCCCTGGACTGCAACCACACCCACGGCCACGCCCCTAAGCCACCACCATGCCCCCGAACCGCCCCTTTTTGCAAGCCCCAGGACATACGCGCGTCCCGGGGCTTGCGCGCGCCGCCGAGCTTATGCAAAATAGGCTCAGTGCGCGCAGGGGCAGATTTTCTCAGGTTATGCACGTATGGAGAGGATAAGCTAGCAAAGGATGACGCTGAGAAAGCAAAGGCATTTAGATCCCAGAATGGGAAAAAAAAGCCTTAGTAAATCAAGCTCTAAATGGTTTGCATTAAAAAAAAATATATCAGTCTTTATCAAGAAGGTAGACTGCACTCAAATAATAAAACCACTCAGCAATTTCAACAAAAGGGATGGGGAGGGGAGGAAGGGTGCACAAAGGATGTCAGGTCCAAATCCTGAACTAATATTTCAATAAATCAGATGGTGGAATGCAGGTTAGAGTTCATAAAGATCAGGCAAATGTATCACAAAGTCATTAGCAATTAGATCGGAGAACTCATAGAAGACTGGAAAAGGGCAAACAGAGTGCTTTTCTTTATCAAATGGGTAATCGGAATAGCCAGGAACCATAGACTGGTCATCTTAAGCTCAATACCCACAAAGATACTGGAACAAACCATCCATTGGTTTGTAAATATCTATGGAAGCAAGTCTAAGAAACAATCCACAGGGATTTCTGAAAACCAACCTTGCCAAACCAACCCAACCCAACCCAATTTCCTTGAAGGTCAGAAGTAACAGTAGATGTGATTTTATCTTTATTTCTCTATGACAAGTTACCTAGACTCACATGACGTACTTATAAATATAAAAATACAATATTGATTAGAAAGTAAACTACTGTTAGCTGAGTGCACAACTGCTTGTAAGTTCAAACTCAGAGAGTAATAATGAATTGGTCAGTGTCAACCTGGGAGGCCGCATCAAGTGGGCCTCTGAAGGGGCAGACCTTGCTTGAGTACTGATCAATATTTGTATTCATTATTTGGACGATGGAGCAGAGAGTTCTCTGGAGTAAGAGATTCAAATTCAAAATGATCTAGGCATTTTGAAGAAATGGTCGGTAATAAACAACATGAACTAGAACAAGGACAACCAAAAAGAACCAAATAGAATGATAGGAATTATTCAGAAAGAACAGAAAACAGAACTGGGGATATAATAACACCTCTGCATTGTTCTATAGTGTGGCCATGGCTTGATTACTGTGTGCAGTTCTGGTCATCACACTTAAAAAAAATATATAGCAGGAATAGAAAACATGCGGAGAATAAAGGCTAAACAGGTTAGAACTTTTCAGCATGGAGGAGATATGGTAGAGTTTTATAAAATCATGTGTGGAATAGAATAAGTTAACTTAATAGGGATTGATTATTTACACTATCAAATCATACTAGGGGATATTCTTGAAATTGACTGATAGCAAATTTAAAAAACAAGTATAAGAAAGTATTTTTTCAGTCAATGTACAATTAAGCTATGGAACTTGCCAGAAAATGTAGTTAAGGCTAGTAATACACAGTAACAGTTTAAAAAAGGATTGGAGTGGTTTGAGCAGTGGGGAGAGGAGAAGGGGGAGTGAGTGAAAGGGAATTAGAGGTGAAAGGAAGGGGTAGCAGTGGGAAGAGAAGGGGGTGCACCACACACACACACAAACACACACACGCACCTCAGAGGGCAGATGCAGGGGGGGCAGGAAGCAGGGTTTCTGGGGTTGTGGTTTCTACACTATAACAAGGGGGAAAGCCAACAGTCGCTCTGCAGAGCATGGTTCAGAGGGAGGTATCTTTGAAGGACACTGAAGAAACAGGGGAATTAGAGAGGTCCCAATAAAAGCAAAAGTAGCCCATATGCCTATAAGTGAAGAACAGATTGAGTTAAAAGATTCTAAATGATCCCTGTTAACTACTGGGAACGTTTTATATACAAATAACAATGTACCTTGAAATGCCTGTATGCTAATGCTAGAAGTTTAAAAAATAATATGGAAGAGTTAGAATGTACAGTATAGCAGTGAACGATGAGATAGACATAATTGGCATCTCAGAAACCTGGTGGAAGGAGGAAATCCAATGGGAAAAATTATATCGCAATGATAAGCTGGAGCAACTTGGTGGGGGTGTGGCGTTTTTATGTTACGAAGCGCATACAGGATAAAGGTTGTGCAGGAGGCTAAATGTAAAGTAGAATCTTTATGTGTGGAAATTTCATGTGTGATGGGGAAGATATTAATGGTAGGGGTATACTACCATCTACCTGGCCAAAATTAACAATACATTTTCTGGTTATGCATATATTATTAAAATAAAATAAATGATGAATGCTAACAGAAATTAGGGAAGCTAACACATTTGGCAGCCACAATAATAATGGGAGATTTCAATTATCCAAGACCACAAAACAAATAATGAGCAAGGACTGCACTTCAAGCGAAATCGCAATGTACATATAGTGCAGGAGGATGTGTAATCCTGACAAAACTGATTCAAACAGTCTTATAAAACAGGATGTCTTTTATTTTTTCAATATGGCAACTCCACAAGGTTATACGAGCACTGGCTTAATGGCGTACCCCGACACGGTCCCGTGTTTCGCCGCGGGCTGCATCGGGGGGGATCGCCACCGCTGGAATTCACACAAAAGCTAGAACATAAACAAATTAATAGAGAGTCAGAATAATAAAAGGGACTTACAACCGACCAAAATAAGTTCCACACAAGCATAACATACCTGACAGCAGCGTTTTGACAGTGACAGGGAGCGCAACGCCCTTCAAACTTGACAGGTATTTAAAGGAGGCGCCAAAACTACCCTCCCCTGTAGTTTTGGCGCCTCCTTTAAATACCTGTCAAGTTTGAAGGGCGTTGCGCTCCCTGTCACTGTCAAAACGCTGCTGTCAGGTATGTTATGCTTGTGTGGAACTTATTTTGGTCGGTTGTAAGTCCCTTTTATTATTCTGACTCTCTATTAATTTGTTTATGTTCTAGCTTTTGTGTGAATTCCAGCGGTGGCGATCCCCCCCGATGCAGCCCGCGGCGAAACACGGGACCGTGTCGGGGGACGCCATTAAGCCAGTGCTCGTATAACCTTGTGGAGTTGCCATATTGAAAAAATAAAAGACATCCTGTTTTATAAGACTGTTTGAATCAGTTTTGTCAGGATTACACATCCTCCTGCACTATATGTACATTGAGATTTCAATTATCCCAATATAGACTGGGTAAATGTCACATCAGGGCATGCTAGGGAGGTAAAGTTTCTAGATGAAATAAATGACTGTTTCATGGAGCAGCTGGTCCAGGAACCAATGAGAAGTGGAGACATTTTAGACCTAATTCTTAGTGAAATGCAGGATTTGGTGTAAGGGGTAACGATAATGGGGCTGCACAGCAGCAGAGATCATAACACAATCATATTTGACTTAATGACTGGAGGGAGGATATTAAGTAAATCTAGAATCATGGCCAGGCAATTTGGCATCCAAGGCTAAATGAAAAGGTGCCCCCCTCTTCTGCCTCCCCTTCCCTCCAGGCCACCACTGCCATCAGCATCCCCCTCTCCTCCCTCCAGCCACTACCATCAGCATCCCCCTTCCTTCTCCCCAGGCATCCTGCCCTGTGCCTCTCCCTCACCAGCCAATAACTTCCCCTTTAAACATATGATTTTTGGCTTCCAGAGCCCCCCTCAAACACAGATAGTGAAATTGTGTGACCAGGCGGTGGCTAGAGCCAGAGGGATGCCTGGATACATAGGGCGAGGCACAGTCAGCAGAATAAAGGAAGTGATCATGCCAATGTACAGGTCACTAGTGACTGTGAGTCCTCTCCTAGAATATTGTGTTATTGTGTACAGCATATATCTAGCAAAAAAAAAACAGCACTAACTCCCAGTTCTCAGACAGCAATAACCCTACCTATATAATATTGCACCAGGCCCTAGAATACCAATATGCCTTCTATTGGGGGGGGGGGGGGGGGACTGTACTGCAACAGAAACTACATACTAGTAGAATCCATCACTGGGAGTCACCCATGCTGAACAGACACTCTCACCAGATACAGAATAAGGGACTACAAATTTCAAGTATTCAGATATTCAGATGAAAACTGAAATGGGAATCCCGAGAAGCCAGATTCTTTGCATGCAATGTGATCCTGGAGAAATACAAATAAAAATGCATTTTCTCTTGTGCTTACTAGTAAAGCATAGAGATTAAGAGATGCACATTTCCAAAGCTGACTTATTTCAGTCACTAAAGTGAACATTAAATGCTTTTTCTTTTACCTTTGTTGTCTGGTCATTTTGTTTTTCTAATCGTGTTGGTCCCAATCTCATTGTTCTTCTTTCCTGTCAATATATCTTCCTCTAAACCTTTCCAGGGTCTCCTGTCCATTTTCTGTTTCTTCTCTCTCCCTGTTATCTTCACTTCCTCCCCTAAATCTGTCTGACATTGATCTTTCACTTTTAATCTCATTTTGCTCTATTTCTCTCTGCTCTGCCTCTTTTACTCAATTTGACCCCTCCTTCTTCTCTTTCACCCTCCAGTTATCCCCTCTATTACGCCTCCTCATCCATCCACCTCATTTGGTTGCTTAATCACCAACCCCTGCCCAGCATCTCCATTTGCTTCCCCCTCTCCTTCCAGCATCTTTTCCCTCTCTCTTCTCATCTCTCTTCCACTTCCCCCCCAGCATATCTCCCTTCTGGCTTCCCCACAGCATCCCCCCCTTTCAAAATCTCTTTTCTCCTCCTCTCTCCCTCCCCAGCCTCTCCCCACCACATATCTCCCCTCTTTCCCATTTCCCAGCATCTCTTCTTTATCTCGTCGCTTCATAGCATCTCTCCTTCCCCTCCCTTTCCCATTATTTACCTCCATCTCTTTCTTCCACCCCCTCCTCCAGCATTTACCTCCAACTCTCCCCCTTCCTAGCATTTCCCTCCTCCACATTCTGCCACAATCCTCTACCCAGCATCCCATCCAGACCTGGGTTCTCCTCCATCACTTGGCTGATCCAGCACACCTGTGATAAGGACCCAGACTGCACTGGCCTTCTGACCTTCTGCTTTCCCTTGGCCTGGTACATCCTTGCTCCTTCTCCCCTTTAATTCAAGAATTGTAAGCTGCTCCAAGTCCAATCATGGGAGGAACTGCAGTAGAATCAAGTGGCAAACGCACACAAGGACAGGAAATAGTCATACACATTCTCTTTCTAGGTCCCAGTTTAGCCCTGCCCCCCACCTGGTGGGAAGGGGGAAGCAGGGCCTGGAAGGAGCGTCTTCCTCGCTTGATTCTATTGCAGTTCTTGCTGTACGAGGGCTTGGAGAAGCTTGCAAGTATTAAATTAAAGGTCTGCTGGAAGGGCAGAGGGAGCGGGGAGTGCAATAGCAATTCTTCTGCACCTCCAGCCCCTGCACTGCAGCCAGTGCTCTTCCAGCAGTGGTGCCTATGGCCATGGCCATATTGGCCATAGGCTAGCTGTGACACGGGGTAAATCTACTGCTCTAGCATTTAAATTCAAAAGGGAAACTTTGATAATATGAGGAAAATAGAAAAAAAAAACCCTAAAATGTACACTTACAAAGGTTAAGAGTTTACATCAGGCATGGACATTGTTTAGAAATACCTTCTTGGAAGTCTAGACCCAGATGTATTACATGCATTTAAAAAAAGTGGAAGGAAGGCGAAATGACTGCTGACATGTTTAAAAGATAAGGTGAACGAGGCTATTTTAGCCAAACAAACGTCTCTCAAAAATTGGAAAAAAGATCTATCTGAAGAAAATAGGAAAAAGGATAAGCATTGGCAAGTTAGTTGTAAAACATTGATAAGGCAGGCAAAAAGAGAATTTACAAAGAAACTGGCTATAGAGTCAAAAACTCATAATAAAAACTTTTTAAAATATATTCAAAGCAGGAAGCCTGTGAGGGACTCAGCTGGACCATTAGATGATCGAGGGGTTAAAGGAGCACTTAGGGAAGGCAAAGCCATAGCGAAAGATTAAATGACTTCTTTGCCTTAGTGTATACTGAAGAGGATACTAAGGAGATACCC
Source organism: Rhinatrema bivittatum (assembly GCF_901001135.1). Classification (NCBI taxonomy): domain Eukaryota; kingdom Metazoa; phylum Chordata; class Amphibia; order Gymnophiona; family Rhinatrematidae; genus Rhinatrema; species Rhinatrema bivittatum. The sequence continues at coordinate 304,732,979 of NC_042617.1, forward strand.
ATGCCAGAAATGGTATTTAATAGTGAGGATTAGGAAGAACTGAAACAAATCATGGTGAACCTGGAAGGTGTAATAGGGCAGATTGACAAGCTAAAAAATAGCAAATTGTCTGTATCAGATGGCTTACATCCCAGAGCTCTGAAAGAACTCAAAAAATGAAATTACAGATCTATTACTAGTAATTTATAGCCTATCATTAAAATTGACTATTGTGCCTGAAGATTGCATGGTATAACCTATGTTATACCATGCATAGGTTATACCATGTATAACCTATGTTAACTGCTCAATAAGTTATCTTTATAACCTGCCATAACCGTTGTAAATAAGTTTCTATATATATACTCTTCTTTATACACTATATTTCCTTTAACCGTTATACTGTTACGTTCCTCTACTTTCTCAGCTGCTATCCTTCCTCCTTTACTTTCTCCCCCCTCTCCCCCCTCTCCCCCCCCTTTTTTTCGCTCCTGCTCCATTACCCACCCCCTGTTTTTTGTAACTTTCTTCCTTTCAAATTTATTGTAAACCGGCGTGATGTGCTCGCACGAACACCGGTATATTAAAAGCTGTTAAATAAATAAATAAATAAATAAATAATAGCCAATGTAATGCCTATCTTAAAAAGGGCTCCAGGGATGATCTGGGAAACTATAGACTGGTGCATCTGAATTTAGTGCTGAGAAAAATCATAGAAACTATTCTAAAGAACAAAATCACAGAACACATAGAAAGACATGGTCCAATGGGACACAGCCAGCATGGATTTACATAAGGCAAGTCTTGCTTCACCAATCTGCTATATTTTAAGGGTTTAATAAATATGGATAATGGTGAGTTGTTGGATATAGTGTATTTGGATTTTCAGAAGCATTTGATAAAGTCCCCCATGATAGACTCCTGAGAAAATAAAAAGTTTCAGGATAGAAGGTAATGCCCTATTATGGATTGAAAACTGGTTAAAAATAGGAAACAGAGAATAGGACTAAATGATCAGTTTTCTCAGTGGAGAAAGGTCAATAGTAGAATGCATCAAGGATTTGTACTGGGACCGTTGCTTTTTAATATATTTATAAATGATCTTGAAAAGGTAATGATGAGTGAAGTGATTACATTTGTAAATGACAGAACATTATTCTGAGTTAAATTACAAGCAGATTATGAGAAATTGCAGGGAGATCTTGTGAGACTGGGAGACTAGAATCCAAATGACAGATGACGTTTAATGTGGACAAGTGCAAAGTGATGTACATAGAGAAAAGTAACCCACTCTGTAGCTACTTGACATTATGTTCCATATTAGGAGTCACCACCCAGAAAAAGGATCCGGGTATTATCATGGACAATACTTTGAAATCCTCTGATCAGTGTGCTCAAAAAAGCAAACAGAATGTTAGGAATTATTAGAAAGGGAATGGTGAATGAAATGGAGAATGTCATAATGCCTCTATATCGCTCCATGGTGAGACCGCACCTTGAATACTGTGTACAATTCTGGTCACCACATCTCAAAAAAGATATAATTGCGATGGAGAAGGTACAGAGGAGCGACCAAAATGATAAGGGGAATGGAACAACTCCCCTATGAGGAAAGACTAAAGAGGTTAGGACTTTTCAGCTTGGAGAAGAGGTGGCTGAGGGGGGGGGGGGGGGGGGGGGGGAGAGAGATGAAAGGTCTATAAAATCATGAGTGGAATAGAATGAGTAAATGTGAATCGGTTATTTACTCTTTTAGAAAATACAAACACTATGGAACACTCCACAAAGTTAGTAAGAGACACATTTAAAACAAATCGGAGAAAATTCTTTTTCACTCCATGCACAATTAAGCTCTGGAATTCATTGTCGGAGGATGTGGTAAAGATAGCTGGGTTTAAAATGGTTTGGGCTAGTTCCTTGAGGAGAAGTCCCAAAACCGTTATTAATCAGGTAGACTTGGGGATAGCCACTTATTATCCCTGGGTGTTAGCAGAATGAGATCTATTTTCTTTTTGAGATCTTGCCAGGTACTTGTGACCTGGATTGGCCACTGTTGGAAGCAAGATACTGGGATTGATGGACCCTCATTCTGACTCAGTATACAATCCTCATGCATTCCCAGTACATTCTTAGGGTTGCCAACTTCTGAGAAATTTAGAAAAATTACTAGCACACTCTGCCACAGTCCCAGTAACCCTGTCTCCTCCCTCTCCCAGTATTTCAAATCATCCAAAGGGCCAGACAACTCTCTCCTGCAGTCTCTGAAAGGGATCTCCTTCCCCAGCACTGGTACTCTTGTTGATTTGAAATGTACTGTATGGCCCTTCCCTTGAAAAAGGGTCTCTCTTGCAAAATACACTAGGACCATGTATTTTGCAAGAGAGACCCTGGAAGTATTTGTTTTTGGAAGTCAGGTTTTTTTTATTGTTTGGACTGGAAGTTTTTCTAAGGTTTTTGGAGCCTTTACACTTACCCAGTGTCATTCAATCAGAGAGAATCAATTGTCCATCCAGCACATTTTGGAAGAAGGAGTGGGTACCCATCCTGTACCATACAGAGGTGGAAAACTGAAGGAGCTGAACCAACCCAGCAGAGACAGAAAGGAGGTGCCAGAGAGGAGAGGAGAGAGGAAGACCAAGTGAGGTTAAGCAAGGGATCCCAGGCATGGAAGTGGAATAGGAGGAACCTACTCACAATACCCAGGGACAGCCCCAAAGATTTAAAAGAGGAGCCCAGCGAAGAATTCAGGGGACCACAGATACAGATTTGAAGGAATTTATTTCTTTATAATGAACGTGAGGAGAAGAAATTTTGCCCAGTGCCAAATATTTACCATGGGACGAGTGATTCAGTGAAGATTTATGCTGGCACACCATTTCTGGAGTCCTGACTGACACTTAGAAGATCTGAGTGTCCACAACGTCCTGGGCCTTGGAGGTCCATTATTCACCCCAGTGGAGGATCTGCATCAGGGCTGTGTGAGAGTGAGTCCTGGACTTAGCCCCGGTACTGAGTGCGAGCCCCTTTGCCTAAAGGGTAGCCCGGGTTGGGGGGTTACATACAGTTTGACTCGGTCTGCCTCCTGCATGAGAAATGAGTGCTCTGAGGTCTAAAAAGGTATTTTGACCTATGCCTCAAAGGCAAGCAACCTGCAGGGAATTCAACTTCAAATCCCTGCAGGTGCCTCAGGGTGCTGGTATAAAGCAAAGTCCACAGGTACAGAAGTATCTGCAGTGATGGGCGGCACTCGAATTTTAACAGGGAAACTCCACTTGCATGTTCCCTTGAGCCTGCAAGCAATGCAGGGACTTAAGAAAGGGCTCTCTGTAGGCATTTACTATAACTCAGGCTTGCAAGTGCAGGTACAATGTAAGGACAACCAACAGATGCAAAGGAGCTGGGCGCATTCTGTTTTAAACTTCAGTGTTGGCGTTGGTTTATGCTTCTGCATCATAAGAATAACTGACCCATGGCTGAATAAGTACTCTCCAGTGGCATCCAATCCAATCAGGTAACGCTAGCAAGCGATCACAGCCACGCTAAAGCTGTGTAGAAATCGTGGATCGCCACCTTTATCCTAGATGAGTATTGTTACACAGGGTTCACTCCCATGCCATAAATGGATTTTTTTTTTAACTGATCCCATTAGATGTGACCATTTGAGATGATTGAAAAGGAGAAGCCCAATCTCCTTAGATTGACCCATCCAGGATTGGCATCGCTTAGCACAGAGAGACTTCCCTTTGCCAGCTAACTGGTTCCAGCTCCACTCTAGATCCACTACCAAACCTGGCTTCCCAGGGCAGATCTCCAAGAGGAACCGATGGCAGGTTTCCATGCGTGGAGTACAGTTGGATTTTCCCAGTACAGCAGCCGAGTACCTTCTCTGTCCGACAGCTTCAGATCCCTCCAAAAATCAGAAGGGCACCTAACTCCTCCCACCAGTGGTATCTAAGCACCAGAGTTAGGGTTTCTACCACATGCGCATCCAAAGGTTTTGGAGAGGTGTGGAAGACTGAGGCTGATAAAAGTGGCCTGTGCTTCCCTTTACAGAGGGAATTTATTTTCCTTGGTCTTCCTTCTAGGAAGGCAATGAACAATTTGGAGAAAAAAAAATTCTTTTCTTTGATTCTTTTGTTGGCAAAAAGAAAAGAAGAAACTATTTTAATCATTCGGTTGGAGGATAGAATTCTGTTTTTAGATACCTGACTGAAGGAACTGATGCTTTTAGACAGCTTATCTGAGGAAAGAGAAATAAATCGTTTCCGGGGAAAGTGGAAATTTCTTATTCAAAGTGTACCTGATGCACAGTCACTGAAAGCAATATAAGCAGGCGTGAGACTGGATATGGTAGGAGTCAGGAGTACTGTTCTGATGAGGCGAGCTAATGTGCTTAAGATTCAATATTATCATGACTTCTTTTGGGAATAGAAGCACTTTGTGTTGGGTTTATAGGTTGTACATAGTGTCACATGACAAAAGAAAAAGACAACAAAACAAAAGCAGAGATTGGTGGATATTTAGATTTTTATTTTGATAAGATGTATTACTTTTATAAATCAAATGTGGTCTTTATGATGTGGGGGATGGGTACCTTAAGTGTTCTATGCCAATTATTTAACTGCGTATAATCTAATCCTTTCTGTACCATCATGCTTTGCATAGTTCTGCAATCAATAAAAAGCCTTTAGTAAATAGATGCATTCATAAATAAATGTGTTCATCCCTAATCCCTAAACACAGGAGTGAGATTTAGTAGTGGACACTGTAATCCAGACTCTGTGGATTAAGCACATTGCTTCATTAAAACCAGTAGTCCAAACCCATCTATTGTGGGACTTGTTATCGTAACGTGAGCAGATAAATCCGTGTGCTGGGGACACATTCTGGTCCTGGGCATGGGGGTGCGCACACACACACACACACACACACACACAGCCCCATGACTGGCCTGGGTTCCTGCATGGGGAGAAACAAGTTTTCAAGGACCTTAGCGTTTTGTCTCTCTCTGGAGCACTTTTGTATGCCAGTAACAAAAATCACTCTTCACACTCCAAGCTGTTGTACAAAATAAAACTTGTACTGACAAAGCTGGTGGCAAATACCATAGTCCAAAACAGTACACTTAGAGCAGTGCAAGCAATACTGCAACAGAATCCTGGGTACAAAAACAAAAATCAGTCTCTTTCCAATGGGTCAGCTCTTTGGGACAGGTACCCCTTCCTTCCTTCCTTCCTTCCTTCCTGGGTCCTCCCTGTGCCTGCTTAGCAGATGCTTTCAGATTGTCCAATGTCCTTCTCTCTTCCTCTCATTCTCCCCTGAGCCTTGGGCTGATTTTAGCTGAATCAGACTCTGCCTCTGATGAAACTTTGCCAGGCAGCTTTACCCTTCTCCTGGCGCCTCCCAGTGCACTGATCCACCAGCTCTTCCAATCACACTCTCTCTCTCTTCTAGAATCCCAGGCACTCCCACCTGGAATCCTCCCCTCTCAGGACCTTCATGGGGGAGACGAGCTTTATGGTGTCCCTCTGTGGGAGAAGGCTCTAACACTGCCAGGACTCCAGAGCTTGGGATCCTCTTCGCGCCTCTGCTCAGTCTCAGTCCTCACCTGCTCCCCCCGGGGCTTTCTAGACCAATCCTTTACCCCTCCCACTGGGGAGTGGCGCTCTTCCTCAACACAATTTGACGCCAACCCGACATCAGCAGCAGGCGGGGTCTGGTGAGAGCTCTGTCACACTGAGTGCGCTCAGAGCAGCTGAAGCTGCAGGCTGATGATGGGCACATTGGGCAGGGGGGCACTTCCTTAGGGCTAAAAGGGCCACCCTTTACACTAGTTTTACCCCATTGCCATCTTATGGACTTGGAAACCTGCCTTATCGTGTGAAGGGGAAAGAAGAGATTTTTTTTTTTTTTTAAATTCAGAATACACTGTTAATATTCTGATTTATGGACATCTAGATTTCAGATTCCTCTGCTGTTGGAATAAATTTCCTTGAGAAGTAAAGATGGCACAGACCCTACAGAGAGGCCTAAGATACTTGGAATATATCCAGGAGAGAGAAAAGAAAGAAGGGATACAAAGGAAACATTTAAATACCTGCAGGCTTCAATAAAGCATAAGGAGGGGGCATTTTTCATACAAAAAAGAAATTCAAAGACAAGGGGGGGTCGTGATATGAAGATGAAAGGAGCGAAGCTCAAAGGAGATATAATGAAATACTACTTTACTGAGAGGCTGTGGCCGCCTGGAATAAATTACTAGCAGAGGTGGTGGAAACCAATACTCTGACAGGATGTAAGGTTGCTTGGGACAGATACAGAGCAGGGCTTTCCAACCTTGCCCTCATGATTCCACGGCTTGCCAGGTTTCCAGGATAGCCACAATGAATATGCATGAGACAAATTTGCATAAGCGGGGTCTCCGATGTATGCCAATTTAACTTAGGCATGTTCGTCGTGGATGTCCTGAAAACCTGCTCAGCGACGAGGTTCCCCGAGACAGGCATGAGAAGCCCTGATACAGACAAGCAATGGTAAGAACAGGGTGGAGAGGGGGGGTAAAGACATGGCGGGAGGGGGCATTGGGTTAAATATTGGAATTTGTGCACTCATCCATCCACAGTGGAAGACGAGTGCATATGGCTGACGGCTGGGACGTGCTGTCAGCAACAACGGTGCAGAGGATAAATAGCACGGCAGACTATCGGCCCTCATCTACTGGGTTTCTATTCCACTACCAGTCAGGGCCAGATGTAAGAGTTTTGCGTCCTTAGGCAGGTTTGGAGAGTGGGGGGTGGGAGATCCTCGAGATTGGAAAATAGGGGAAGTCCCTTTCCTCCCGCCATCTCCCAGCACCCCTCTGACGTAGATTGCTGGAGCAGGCTCCTCCTTGGCACAGGTGCTTTCCTTTTTGGTCTGGGTATTTGATACTTCGAGGCCTTCAGAAATTTGGCACCCTAGGCAATTGCCTATACTATGTTGCCTTTGCCTAAATCTGGGCCTGCTACCAGTGGTGCCGCTGGGATTGTTGACAAGCTCCCGGGCCTGGTTTTACTCCATTGCATCTATGCACTATAAACCTATAGTTCCAATTTCTCTAGCAACAGGAGGAACTACAAGTCCCTGGATGCTAGGTGGTAAAAAAAACAGGCCGGGTTCAGCTTGTCTCTGGTGACGTGGAGCTTGTCGGCAACCCTTACATGCCATGTACTCTAGTCAGATTTAACTGGCTGAGCCAATTAGCTTTCAAATAACATCCTACAACTTTCTATCACCTGATTTTCTTTATTAAATGAGGTGAGGGGGAGGGGAAAAAGAGAGCACACAAGTCAGTACCCACAAAACACCAAGATAGAAGCTTAACATATTTTATTTCTGTATAGTTTTAAATCTCTGGTGCTTATTTTTTGGAGAGGAAGCCCACTTTTTAAAAATTTCTCCAGGGTCATCTTTATCACCATCTTTGTCTGGCCTTACCCCTGAGCCTGAAGTCCATGTCTTTCCATCCTACTGTTCACTGATCCTGCACTTCCTCCTGTGATACATTTGAACCTGGCTTCTATAGTTGGTGACCAACTCTGAGGTCTCCAGGGTGATTACTGTACACTGAAATTTAATGGAGCTGTAATTCTGCATTTGAAAGTAACCATCAGCTTAAACAAAATATATTAATTTTTTCCTTTCATTAATCGTGAAGCAAGCAACAGGCAGAACATGAATAAGTTTAGTATCACTTTTCATCTTTCTTTTTTTTAATTTTCCTTTTTCATTTACAAGATCCCTATTGGAGCATTGAATTTAAGAAAACAAAAGGGTCACAGATTCCTCTGATGGTCAGACAAGTCTCTTGATGATCACTGTCATCCCTGATGATCAATGACAGTTGTTGATGTCTCTAGCATTCCCAAATACCAGAATAGTCATGTTGTCTCCTTCACTGTGTCCTTGTTACAAGTCAGTGATGAGCTGTGCAGACCATTTTAGTTAGGATTTGAACAGGTGGCCTAGAGGTAAAAGGTTCTTTACCACTATGAACATATCCCTGGACCATTCAGACCTATTCTGATGTATAATTTCCATAAATACTTTTTCCAAAGTTACAGGATAATGAAGAAGAAATAACCACTATTTCAAAGTATAATAGCTTCAAAGAAACCATTGTTCTTACAATGGTTGTGAACCCTAACAGAATTCATTCCTATTTGGCAAAAGAAAAATAACGTGCCAGAAAACCTGTTTTATGATTTATCTGTCATTTCTTGGAAAACTTGGAGAGTTTTTGTGGACTTCAGACATATGTGTGCCCGAGGGCTGGGCACAGATTAAATCTCTCCCTGAAGATTAAATCCTCAGTTAATTGGTCCAGACGTAGAGTTAAGCTGCCTTTGAAATGCAATAGGCCGTGTTCCAGTGCCAGATGGCTTCCTCTGGCAGAGTACATGTGACTGAACATCCTGTGGCTGCTAAACAGAAGAAAATTACACTTATTTTTACAAATATTTGGTTGCGTTCCTTAAACAAAGAAGATTAGTTTTAAAAAAAAGTCAACAAATGCTTTGGTAGTGATGGTATCTCTTTATAAGGTTAATAAATGTTTAATAGTGGAAGTTTGGGGGACTATCTCTGACAATAGCTGATGAAGGAACATTAGTAGTCACCAAAGACTGCATTTTGTTTTTTACCTGTATTACACCCCACGTCTCCCCATACTATCTGCCCAGCAGGGCCAGTGCAAGGATATTTGGTGCCCTAAGCAAACCTCACAGATCGGCATGCACCCCTCTCTCCCGAACCTCCTCACACACAATTAATTTATGCAGTTATAATAACATATTTTATGTGAAAAAAGACATTCACAGGTAAAAATATCACTCACAAAGTGTGTATTATATAAACATATCATATTAGGAAAACAGAATAAGCCAGGTTGCTATAGAGTTCTACAGAAAAACTTCACACTAGCAGAATATCTCGCCTCGATCACACATACAGACCACAGACAGACTCTCGCCAAATACAGAATAAAGAAAGTATAAATAGAAATGCACAAACAAAAACTGAACTGGAAACTGCATGAAGTCAGTCTTTTTATGCAATGCAACAATGCAAAAACAAAATCACCACCATTCTTCAGAAAACGTAAAACAATAACATTAAGAAATATAAAACATCATAATAGTAAAACCATATGAATCAAAAGAATAAATATTTCAAAACAGCTGGCAAATAGAACATCCAATAATTAAAAAATATATATAATTTTTAAAAAATGTCCTAAACACCAATAAAATATTTCAAAACAGCAGACACATCAAATAACACTCGATAATTAAAGCTAGTAAGAATTTTAAAAAATCTCTTCCTCTCCATACCTGAGAACTTTTGATTTCCAGTCACCCTGAGATTGTCAAGGATTAGCAGAGGGGAGGTATGGAGGTGCACAAACTTTCCCTTCTCTTTTTCTCTCTCCCACACATACACTCTCCAGTACACACATGCTCAATTAATCAGACATGCTTACACACATATATACATTCTCTCTCTCTCCCAAAATCTGACATGTTCTCTCTCACACACACATATAGGGGTAGATTTTATAAATTTGCGCACACGCATACTTTTGTTCGCGCACCAGGCGCGGCGCCATGTTCTGGTCCGGGGGCCGTGACCACGCCCCCGGAACGTCCCTGGACCGGAACCACGCCCACGGCCCGCCCCTGGATGATGCGCCGGCCGCGTCATGCCCCTGACACGCCCCCCCCCCCCCCCAGGAAAGCCCAGGGACTTACGCGCGTCCCGGGGCTTTGCACGCGCTGGAAGCCTATGCTTCCAGCGGGGGATAGGTTTTCGGGGGTTACGCGCGTAACGTACGTACGTAACCCTCTGAAAATCTACCCCATACTCTCTCACACATGATCTCACATATACACTCTCTCACACACACATATACTCTCTCATGTGTACTCTCTCACTCACATAAACTCTCTCATATGTTCTCACACACACACACATGCACATGTTCTCTCTTTCATGCTCTCTCTCACATACACACATGCTGACTCACTCTTCTTTCCCTCCAGAACAAGTGACATCAGCCTCCTCCTTGGGCATCCTTTGCCGACGAGACACCTCCTCTCTTTCTTTGAAAGGCAATGGTGCCCCTGCTCCTGTCTTCAGCTGAGCAGCCCGGTTGACACTGCTGCTGCTTCTGCTCCTGCGGGCTAATGCTGGCCCAGTCGATGCTTGTGCTCCTGCTGTTTCTTTGGGCCATGCAGGCCTGGCCAATCCCTTCTCGTTCTGGCCTGCATGGCCTACCTGATGCTGACACTGCTGCTTCTTTAGGACAAGTGGCCATCTTCTGAGACCTCCTTCTGGCCCTGTGGTTCCAACCAATGCTCTTTCGGGCTGTGCCAACTCAGCCTCAGCTGCTATGTCTCCAGTCCTTCTTTTTTCTAGCCCCATGAGGGCCGATGCCAATCAGGACTGGTGGGAGCACTAGGTGACCGTCCCCAAACTTATGGTGCTCTAGGTGGCCACCTAGCTAGCCTAGTGCTTCCACCGGCCCTGCTGCCCAGACATCTTCAGCTTCTCTCACTAGCCAGGGGAAAGTTCTCTCTGAGACTATACCCTCAGAGCTGCTCTTGTGTATGAGGGGTCACACAAGAGTGGAAACCTCATTCTCTGGGATTTTAGCCCTGCTGGCCCCCAGCGGCCAGGAGACTTAAACATGAATCTCCCGTGTGCACTTCTATGGCCAGTATGATAGGGCTGGCCAAAATATATCTTATCAACTCCATTCACTTTATTGGATTTATGTGAAATTATTTTCTGTAATTAAGGAATGCAACCAAACATTTCCAAATAAATGAATGAATACAATTTTTTTTGAAGGGCTAAATTTAAGAATCACCTACAGTCCCACAGGGCTTTTTGCACAAGGTTTTACAAGTACAATATGTGTGGGCTTTTTTTCCACTTCTAGAAGTGACAGGAAATTAAATCCTTGGACAAAAGATGTGTTTTTAGAAAATTGTGCAAAACAAGCTGATTTGCAGATGTTTTGCCTTCCTTTAGCACCAAACTTAAGTCTTGATCTTTTACTGGTTAATTAAGCTCCACGAGTTAACTCCAGTTCCTGCTCCCTTGGGGCAGACAGGGATGCAGCAAACCGAACAGCCTGTGGACATGCTGGGGTGATTCTCCCATAGGTGCAATCCAAACATGATGGATGCTTGTTTTTGGCTGGGTAGGAACCATAAGCCAGATCGAGAGGGCAATTGCAAAGCAATTTAGGGGGGGGGATAAAAGGCATTTTACCTGCATTAATCGGCCATCTGAAGAGTGTCCTATCAGAATGGGGCAAAATGACCACGCATTGGTCCACAACGTGTGTCCTTTTAGCCGCATGGAGAGGAGGAATGAACGGAAGTATGATTAGGTCGGGGGAGGATATTAATCATGTGTGTAGATGGCGTCTTCAACTCTGTGCTGATTATTTCTCCACGACAAGAGACCTGCCCTATCAGCAGGTGTAAATGCACCATGGGCACTTTGTACCTGCAACAAGTTTCAAAGGAAAAGTCCCCACACTGTCACACATACTTTTTCTTGGAAAACTGGCATAAAGTCTGCGGGGAAAAAGGGACCCACAAACTCTGTCTCGATTGCATGCATACTACATGTGCAGAATTTTGTGTTTCTGCCAAATTTAATTTTCACGGAAAAAGGGCCCAGAGTTTTCACCACTGTGCCAAAAAATCCACAAAATTGCTTCGAACAGAGCTGCCAAGCGACAGTTCCAGGAGGGAGCTTTTGGGCTGGCTCTGGATTTCTGCCAACCCCATCCTGATTTCAAACGGTAGAAGGGAATGGGCTCAAATGTTGTACCACAATGCACGGGGATGTAAGTTTAAAAACCTGAAGTGGGCGGAAGTCCCGCTGCATGAACCGGGATATTTGGCAGCTCTGTGCAGATTCTTTAGCTTGCACCATTCTGAAACAGCACAAGTATTATCCAAAGCATAAATTTAGCACTAGGCAAAAAAAACCCAACAAAAAAACTTGGACAAACAATTATGTTTGCCAAAAAGCACTGCTATGTCATCCCTAAAGCTGAAGTGGCAAGCTAACTCCATGTCATAAGGGACATGCTACGCCAGTCCTGGTTTTACTCCCATTGCATCCTTGGATCTGCTGTTCCCCAAGCCCATGACTGCAGAGTAGCACCAGGACTAGCTCAGCCTGTCCTGAGAAAAAGGAGCCATTTGGTGACCCCCACGTCACAGTAACTGGAATAGAAAAGCCTAATCAATTAATTTTGAAAAGTCCTTGAGCTTACTCAGTCCCCTGCAGTTAAAACCTACAGTCTCTGGGGAAAAACCAGTCGGCAGACGAAAGGGGAGCGGTTTATTTTTACGTCACTTTTCTAAATTTGGCAGTTGGAAGAACAAGATCCCAACTTTTAAGGCAAAGTTTATTGTGTTGCCTCTTCTCCTATCATGGTGCCATTCCAATTGAACCAAAAAAAACAAAAACAAAACTCTGGCAACAGACGGAATCTGAAGGTCATGAGAAATGACGAGTTAGCCTGACAGATAGGTGGAGGTAATAAGACGTGGAAAAAATGTGCACTGAAATTCAGCACATGCAGTAAATAAATGTTTAGCTTTCGTTATGCAGTCAACTAATGGCAACAAATTACTGCAGTGTTCAGAAAGAGTGCTAACATAAAAATGCACAAACAAAAATATGCATAGCGCATAGGTAGAAAACATTATGCACACAAATTGTGTTTTATGCACTAAACAAATTCACCACTTTCACCGATCTTAAGAATGGCAGTTAAATAAACAAACTAAACTTAAATCACAACTCTTTTATGCATAGAAAACATGATTTGTGCACATCGGGAAGATAATTGTGTAACATTGCTATGCGCATAAGTGACACCAACTTTCAAAGCGAATGTATGCACACAAGTTCACTTTGAAAATTATGTGAACGTGCGCGCAGAAACTCACCCGCACAGAGTTGCTCCTGCTCTTTGCAAGGCGTGACTCGTGCATGTGGATTTGCATGCAGACTCTTTAAAATCGAATTATGCACACAAATCCAAAGTCCACCTTAACACTTGTCTTTTGTGCATATAAAATTATGTATGAAATTGGATTACTTTTATGTGCACATACTCTGGGCAATTTTATAACATGCCATTTACGCACAGGTAAATCCATGATTTATGCACATACATGACATTGGAAATTCACCCCAAAATAACTGAACAGGTGCACTAGAGAGGTATAACGTTAAAATTGTGCTTCTCTTTGGGGCAGGTGCTTATTAACACAAGTATCACCATTGTACACAAAACTGTTATAAGTAAAAAACTGTGCAGCATTATGTAAGTTCATTGGGGAAGGCACTTATAGTAGTAACACAATTGTCACCATTGTGCAGTGATCGCTGTAGGTACAACTGTCTATTGCTGTATTCTCTCGCTCCTCTAGTTCACTGCATAAGGCCAACCATTCCCTCATTATTCTGCTGTTATACAGCTCCAGTCTGGCCAACAGTTTTGCGGCCGGCTGTTCTCACAGGTCATGCAAACCCGGAGAGGCATGAGGCCATGGTGTCAGGCTGTTGTTACATACAGTGAGCGCCACAAACAGCATACACAACCATAGACAGCAGTACATACAACAATTCTGCATCTCTGGCTCAGGGGCCTCAGGGTTCCCGTGGTAAAGGGTCTCTGGTTCAGGTACCCTTATGCTTAGAATTGGAAATTTAATTCCTGGGATAGACTGGAATCATTTCTATGGTACTGTGCCAGCATGATCCTGGACCTGGGGTTTCCAGATACGGTGGCCCACCCTGGACCCAAGAGACCAGAATCCAGGCCAAAGCACCCAGGAACCCCAGGTCTGGCATCACACTGATACAGCACCATAGATAAACGCTAGCCCCAGAAATGTGAGTTAACTTTACTCCACTTCTGATCAGGAGTTAAATTTCCAGTGTTACAAAGCTTGCATTAAGCCTTCAGAGCTTTAGCGCACTTCCCGGCATTGGGGAGTAATAGCTACGGTAGTGCTTTCATTCACACAGGATTTGTGCGTAAGCAAACTAACATCATGCACATTTTACACACATTTTTTATGTGCAAAACTCCTTGTTAAATCAGGATTAACGTTTGCGCACAAAAAATGCGTGCAGAAGCATGCTCTTCTAATGTGAGCACTGCATAGTGCACCTTATTGCGTCGACCTCAGAAAGAGCAAGTTCAAGGTGAAGCTGCGGGAAATGCAATTGTCTGCACTGTAGTGTCATCCTGCATCTGTACGTGGTTCCCCCCTCTCCACAGCTTATTTAATTGTTGTTATTTAATTTTAATTTCCTTCATTCCCTATCAGCTGCTGATGTGCCTCATTTGGCTACTACCTCTAAACCTTTCCCCATCTCGTCCCCCTCTCAGAAAACCCGAGTTTGGGTTAGGGACTTCAGGGAGACGGGGAAGAGATGTAAAAATGATAATTCGCGCAATGTCCCCTCCCACCAAAAAGCCCCACCCCCTAGCAAAAATCAAACCCAGCATTTGGTAAATAGAGCAAGACGTGGAGCTAACCAGATTAAATCAGTGCCAGTTGGGACATAAAAACTTGTCTAAAGGAGGATCGCTGCCTGGTTGACGTATCTGCTTAACATTTTGTGAGTTTTGTTGAGCCAATTCATCAGTTTTTTTACGTTGCAAAATCCTCTTTGACGCAAAAAATTCACTTTGGATCCTCACAAAATCCAAAGCATATTTTATTGGATTGATGGATCTGGATTATTTTCCAGATCCGCCAGAGAAAAATCCAATAGATTTTCCCAGCAAAACTGAGAGAAATCTGCATTTCCTGTAAAAACAAAGTCAGCGTTGAAAATAAGCTAGTTTGAGTAAATCCTTGAATTGTTTGCACACCCCCAACTGCCACCTGTCAGTTATTACACCTAGAATTTTAATAAAAGAATGTCCATGATCAGAGATTTAAATTGAAAATAACTCTCGCTCCCATATTATTCTGTTTTCTCTCCTCTGTTTTCCTATTTTCTTTGTTTTTCATTCTGACTCTCCTCTTTTTCCTGGCTGTCCGAGCCCTCTAAACTCTCTGATATTGTTCTCTTCTATGTCACTGCTCTACATGTCTCTTTCCTTCAGCACCACCTCTTCATCTTTCTTCCTGCTCTGCATCTCTCACCCTTCACCTCCCCATCTTTTTCCTCTGCCTCCCACCTTTCCTCTTGCCCTCATTGCCTCTTTCCACCCTCAGTCTCCCCCTTTTTAACTCTCACCCCTTCCCAGCCATTCACATTCCACGTCTCTCTCCCTCCCCACCCTGCCTTCAGGACCTAGCAGCAGCCGTAGGGTGAGCAGTGGGGGCAGTAATGCAGCCTGAGGCCTGCTCTCTGTCCCTGCAACCTTCTCCTCCTCTGCCAGCAGTGCAAGTCCAAGAACAACTGCTGGAAGAGAAGCAGCAGCTATCCGGAAAGGGGGGCAGTTTCAGCTTTTTTTTTTGCTGTTCACTTTGCGGCTCTGCGTCCCCTCTCTTCTCGTCTTTCTCCCTCCATCCTTCCTCATGATCTCTGCTCCTTAGGCAAGTTGCTCTTATCTGTGCCTTTCTCCTGACTTCTGCACTTTCCACCTTGCTGTGCTGTACGCTAGGAGCAGATTTCCTGAGTCAGTGCATCATGCTTCCTCTCTAGCCATTTTCAAATTCGCTTTAAAATCTCACCTTTTTTTTTAAATGCTGTCTCCTTAATATTAGTCTTATTGATTTTAACCACTTTTCCATAATAAATAAATGTCCCTTACTCTCTTGGGTGTCCTCTGCTTGTCCGGACTAGACTGTGGCTGCTTGCAGCAGGCATTGTCTCTTAGATGTATCTATAATACGGTGCTGAATACGCGGCAAAAGAAAGGAGCATTGCCAGGGCCGTATGTTAAGTTGGGCGCACTCATAGACTATGAGGAGGTTTTTTTCCCCTCCCCGATATTATTCATGCCCAAATCTTCCCCTCGGGGTGGCTGCCTCCCCAACTCTTCCTCCGTCCCGGTGCCAGCTCTGTACTTGCAGCAGCACCAGCCGGAGAACTCAGCATCAGGCGCTGACAGGCCCTGCCCCCTCCTGTTGCAAGGCTGCAGGGCCTGTCCGCATGCCCAAGCTGCAGGAGGCCCTGCGCTGGATTTCTCCGGTTGCTGCTGCTGCTGCTGCTGTTGCGGGGTCGGCACAGTGGCGTCACGAATACTGGCCCGGCAGTGGTGGCAATGCTCCTCTGCCTATAAAGGTTTGGCGCCAGAGGCAGTTGTGGCCCTGTGGTGTCTGGGCCTGGATCTGAGAATGAACCCCACTCAAGGATTCTGTGTCCCTGCCCCTTCTTCCTTCCCCCAAGGGGAGAGAATAAGAGCACGAGGGGAAAAGGAGAGGCAATAAACAGAGACAGAGGGGCAGTTGAGGACAGCAAGGGGAAAAGAAGGGGTAGGGTGGGGGGGGGGGGGGGGCAATACAAGGTTTTCGTTGAGCAAAAAAAAGCCAAAGCATAATCCAAAACCTGCTACTGATGGAGACAAATTTTGAAGGGGAAAAGAGAAAACAAAAGTGTCCTAACACCTTTGAAAAGCTATAGGAAATGAGCCCCTCCCCTCTCAGCCAGTCTTGTTGCAGGCCCTGGGGCTTACATCTGAGGCGAGTCTAGCAGACGCAGCATAAGCAAAGCGGGGCCCAGATTTATTGGGTGTCAGGCAGCGACAGCTTTCTTTAATCTCCCCTCCCCGTGTTTCTAACCCTGGACAGCATGCTGCAAGTGATGGCCGGCTTCTGAGGCAGGAAAGGACCGCAGTCCTCCCTGGCACTGAATGGAGTTTCCTCCTGCACTGTGCTGCCGGATCTCTGGCGGCAGAGTCTGAGCCGAGGCTGGGGCTGCATCTCCTGGCACTGAAGAGGCAAAGCAGTGGGCTACAGTGAGACAGAGGGAAGAGAAACGTCTGGGGGATGGTCCTTATATTCCCTGTAGTGTGTGATATAGAGAGAGGGAAGAAATAGAAATGTCTGGGGCTATTTTCCCAGTCTTTGTCTGGGGGGGGTCTTTGGATCCAGCAGTTTCCTCCTGCTCCTTTCTATTTCCAGCTCAGTCAGAGCCAGGGCTGGGATCTGGCCCCATGAGCCTTCGTTCAGAACTAAGTGGGGATATATTTCCCCCTCACGTTTTTGTTTTTATCCCCTCCCAACTTAAGTTTAGCACAAGCATTGTGGGGATGGTCCTGGTCTCCTTCCTGAAGCCTGCATCTGGCCACCAGGGGTCACCCTTAGGCAATGACCAGTCCTCCCCCCCACAGTTTTCATCTGATCTGTTTCCTTTCATTTTACATAACTTTGCCCTCTATGCCTCATATCTCCCTCCAGTAACATTCTCCTATATGGTGCATACTCTGAAACTGCTTAATACTGGCTTGCTTCCTCCAGATGCCCCCAAATATATAACAACGCCTGCACTAACTAGTTTTGTAGTCCAAAATTAAAAGCTCAAAAGTAACCATTCTGCTGTGGATTCTCAGATTTGATTATAGGTCTTTGACATAAGTCGGAGGGAATTCTGCCCTCCCTAAGATAAATTGATCCTGGTTTGCAGTGTCCTAAACCTGCTAGCTGAGGGTGGGGAGACTCAGTAATTGTGCCTAAACACATCTTTCAGGATTTTTAACTTCTTCTGAAGTCCTGGCAGCGGGAAATAAAGTGCATCGCCTCCTAATGACACAACCCTGCGACGCAGATGAGTTGAAAGACCTGAGCTTGATAGCGATCTTCAAGGGGGTTTAAAAGGAAGGGGAGGATCAACTGTTTCCCATCGCCTCTGCCGAAAGGACAAGAAGTATTATGGGCAGAAATTCCAGCAGGAGAGATTGAGGGGAGAGACTGGGAGCGAGTTAGATGTGGATGCACAGGGAAGGGGAAATCTCTGCTGTCAAGAGGCTTTAAAGAGCGGGTTAGACTCACATCCGGCTCAGGGATGGGTTAGACAAAGTGGATCCTGACCTCTTGAGATCCTCTCTTCCAGCCCTCTCTTTCTGTTTAGGGAGCGGTAATAATTTGTGACACTGTACAACTATGTCACAGCTGATGCATATTTACCATAAAAGAAGATTTTCTACTTATAACAGGTTAACGCTATGTGGGGAGACAAGATTTCTCCCCACTTTCGGGCCGATTCAGAACCGATGCTCAATTTTGCCGGCATCGGTTCTCGAGCCCGCTGACAGCCACGGGCTCGGAAACCAGACGCCAGCAAAATTGAGCGTCTGGTTTTCGACCCGACAGCTGCAGGCCGACTTCAAATTTTTTTTTAACTTTTTTTACTCTTCGGGACCTCCGACTTAATATCGCCATGATATTATGTCGGAGGGTGCACAGAAAAGCAGTTTTTACTGCTTTTCTGTGCACTTTCCCAGTGCCGGAAAAAATTAGCGTCTACCTTTGGGTAAGCGCTAATTTCTGAAAGTAAAACGTGCGGCTTGGCTGCACATTTTACTTACTGAATCGTGCGGGCATACCTAATAGGGCCATCAACATGCATCTGCATGTTGATGGCCCTATTAGGTTCGGCGGGTTGGACGCGCGTTTTCCGTCCCTTACTGAATAAGGGGTAAGGGAAAATGCGCGTCCAATGGCAGGTTAACAGTGCGCTCCGTTGGAGTGCACTGTACTGTATTAGCCCATTTGTGCCTAAAAAAAATGACAAAAAGTCATAGGCTCTAGGTGATGGGACAAATATCATATAGAAAATTTCAGATCATACCTCAGTGCCACACCGTAGAGAATAATAAGCATACACAGGGATACATAAACAAGTAAGACTGAAATTACAGAATTATATACATCCCTTAATGAGTAGTCTAATATTTTGCTGTTGACATAGTTTTGGCATGTGATATATGTCCTTGGCACAAGGAATAAAGTTCCTGTGCAGGGTTGTGTAGAATTCTGTAACACAGTATCATAGGATATTATTGCAGAATAAAAGCATCTGGCCATCCAGTTCTTCTATCCAACCTAAAGATACATCTTGACTGTCAGCCACAGAGTGGGAGCACCTGCAAGATTTCTCCTTATCCAGGACAATCTTTTTTTGCTTCCCCCTTTGTACTTCACCACCTTGGGTAGAAGAACATACAAAATCCTCCATAAGTTCCCTCCAGCACCCACGTTTTCCTTGCCTAATCCATAAGTTCCCTCCAGCACCCACGTTTTCCTTGCCTAATCCCAAGGCTCTGTAATAATTTAACCAGTAATACTAGTGTGGGTGCCACCCAAACATCCAGTCTCCTAGCTCTGCTCTGTAGTCTGCCAGAAAGACCCAGCTATGTGAGTGGCCTGCCTGCATTTCCACTAGGCCTTCTAACTAGTGCAGAACTTGCAGCCTGCCAGAAAGATCCAGCTGCTAGTTTGATTCTGTCATCATGGCTTGATTTAAATAGCTACCATTACTTGTAGGCCCCCCATTAGAGCCCCATATAGCCTGCCAGACAGACCCAGCTACGTGAGTGCCTGCATTTCCGCTAAGACTTCTAGTAATTACTAGAGATGTGCATTCGTTTTAAATGAATTAGACAACTTCAACAAAATTTCAACGAAATTGTCTAATTCATCATGGTTCGGGAGCGCTCTGAAATGAAGGAAATTTTTCAGAAGTTTCGGAAAAATTCGTATTTCGTGTTAGCGTGCACTAACTTTAAAATGTTAGTGTGCACTAATGGAAGTTCGTGCGCACTAACACGAGATTCGGGAACCACGAAAAAAATTCCAATCTGCAGAAAAAACGGGACCCGAATCGAACCCCACGAAACGAAAAAAAAAAAAAAAAAAAGATACACATCTCTAGAGTCTAGAGATGTACTTGTAGCCTACCAGACAGACCCAGCTGCTAGTTCATTCTACCATCGCAGCCTGCCAGACAAACCTGGTCATTTGGATGCCTGTGTTTCCAATAGGACTAACATTTCATATTAATCTCTTTATCATTCATTCTGGCACGCATTGTTGAATCAGGTGAGTACTGTGCTGCTAGGTTGTGCTTTCTGGTTCTCTTCACTTTCAGCACCTAAAAGTCCTCTGTACTTATACCAGGGCCTCTTAAACTCCCTTGCTGTTTTAGCCGTGATCCACCACCTTTTCTGTGAAAAAAATGCTTTTTCCTAAGATTGCTCCTCAGTCTTCCCTCTCAGAGCTTCAAAATAATCCCCCTTGTTCTGGAACATCTTTTCCCTTGAAACAGGCTTGCTTCTTGAGCAGTATTTGAATCTCTCTGTCACATCGCCCCTTCCTCTCCTCTAAGCTATACATGTTTAGATTGCCGAATCTCATCTCATCCTACCCTGTCTACATCCTTCCAGTGGGAAGGTCTCCAGAACCAGATACCGTTCTCCAGATGAGGTCTCACTAGGCACAATCCCCCTCTCTTTTCCACTCCTTATGCATCCTAACACCCTTCCAGCTCTGACCACCATCTTGTCCCACTGTTTCCTCACCTTGAAATCATCAGACAAAATCACCCTGAGGTCTCTTTCCTGTGCCCAAATCCAAGGGGTGAGACACTTCTGTTCACAAAGCAGGAGAGACACCCCAGGGTGATTCCATCTGATGATTTCAAGGTAGGAATACAGTGCAACAAAGCGGCCTTGTTTATGCTGGAGCTAGAAATGAGTCTTTCTCTCCATAGAGATTGGATTACAGGGCTTAAGAGTTGGTTCATTAACTGTGCCGAGCTAATGAGGGTCTCAAGAACCAAAGAGCTGTCAGTATCCCCAGGCTCTGCCTTCAAGGAAGCAATAAATGCAATTCTTATAAGATCCTTTCCAAGTGGGAGTACAAATCTTAACTGAAGAATCACCGTTGATCCTGCATTCATCAGTCTGGGAATGATGCAGGCCTTAGCTGGCAGTGCTGGGTTTGGTCCCAGTGAGCCTCAAAGTTCACATAGATGTTAGATAGATGAGGGTTCCCTCTCTGCATACAGAGTACGACAATAAGCACCAGGACTTTAGAAAAGGAACGTTACATCAGAGGGACTCATTACAGAAGTGTTCCTTTTATTGCTGCCTGACCAAGATCAAGGGCAGGGTCTGAGCCATGAGCTGAGGATGGTCCCTGCTTGGCCTTTTGGCTGAGACTGAGAACCTGGACAATATAAGGGATGTGGTTAATGTGCTGCCACTCAATACCCACTGAGAAGATAAACATATTATGTCCCTGGCTGAAGCAGGAGGGTTACATTTTCTGCTAAAATGTATATATTTATGTATTTATTTTACAGGTTTTAAAGGTTTTAAGAGGCTGAACTCGCCTCTTTCAATATTGAGGTCATGTTTTTATTTTGATGTCCAGAGATGGTAAGCACAGTTCAAAAGATGAACAACTGGAATGTTTTCTCTTCAAACAATCTAATACGTTATGTCTAATACATATCTAATACGTTTTCTCTTCAAACAATCTAATACGTTATGTTATTAACCCCATATATCTGTATCCAAGTTCCTGCTACCTGTTCATTGTAAGACATTAACTTGTCAATGTTTCTGTTTAGAATGTAAACCGAATTGATCAGTAACTCTGTTATTGGAAAGTCGGTATATAAAAGTGCTAAATAAATAAATAAATAAATATACCATCATTAAGATAAAATCCATCATAACGGTTTACACAATATATATTTATACAGTGTGGGGAGGTGTCAAGATGGCTGCCGATAGATTAGTCTAGTGTGCGATGCTGGATATTTGTATGTATTATTGCCTTAACTTTTGTCTTTTGAGTTTTATCTATGGGGAAACTTATAAGGGAGGGTTTGAACCTTCCCTGAAGCCTCTGCATAGACAGACGTGCAGAAATGAGAGAATGGGAGAGATCCCGGTGAACGGCTTCGGTATCGTTTAAGCCTCCTGCAGTGGTAGGTTCCCAGATGGGGTTATTAGGCTTAGTGACCTTAAACTCTCCGGAGCAGCGTGAGGCTCTTGCAAGGCCAAACATGGGATGGCTAGAGCAGGAAGGGCTTACTCTGGTGTCGGCGCTGGAATATGTTCTCACAAGCCGACAGGAGGAAATTGTGCTGATTGTTTGTCAGACCAGGGTCCTGCTCCAAGGGAGGTGAGCCTCCAGGTGTAGGGGAAGGAAACTGTTTCATTGGGGAGTAAAGATCATTCCTTGTCTGCTGAAGGGATTTTCATTTCTGTGGGCTGTCAGGACTGGATATGTTGTTTGGAGACTCCACCAGGGTATGTTCTGGAAAAAACTTTGATTATCACTTTGGACATGGTTGGGAGGCTATTGCTAAGTTCTCTTTGCAAGTGGGGCAGTTTGTCTCAGAACAGCAGAGTTTGTCTTCTGAGCTTCAACTATGCAAGAATAAGGTGACGGAAGTGGCACATCAAGTTGAGAGTTTGAAACCTAAAGTGGACTCTCTTCAGGACTTGGTATGCTCTACGGCTAAGGGGACACTTGTTGTTGCAAAATAAGATTAAGTTATTTGGAAATTCCTTATAAACTTCCCTAAGAAGAAGATGGTGTCTCCTACAGAAATGTGCAGGAACTATCTTATGGAAGTACTTCAGCACTTCCTCCTGTTGCCAGTGCATAATATTCGCCACCTTATAAAAAAGATCTTTTAGATTCTGATCAGAATGAGTAAGATTCTATGGATGCTTTAAATGTAACATTCTTTATAATAACTTTGGTGATTGAATTGGACAGAGAATACCTGTTTTGGGTTTGAGAACAGGGAAGAGTCAAAATGGTGGTAGCTTAAGTCCATGTGGCTCTGATCAGACGTTTTCCTGCAATGGTCAGGCACATGGGTCGGCCAAGGGTTTTCCCCTCTGAACCCGTGGCACCTTCCGATTCCTCTTTGGGTCTGATGGATGCCTCACCGCAGGACATTGAGGAAGGAGAGAGCCCGTGGTGCCCGTTGGAGCTGGTGTTTCTTTCCCCCAAAGATAGGCCTGTTCCGGTTGCACCGATGGAGAGAGAGAGATGCCCTTGGCCTCATGACACTGACACCGGGAGATGGATGTCCTTGGTGCCGCCACAGCAGAGGGAGCTGGAGCTGAGGCAATGGCCTGCACCCTGAGATACGGGAATGCAGCTGGAGTGCCTATGAAAGCAGCATTTCACCAGCTGGGATTTGGAAAGGGAAAAGAGGCAATGTGCTTCGGACAAGGTCGGCGTTTTTTTCCCTTCAGTTCAAGGATGTCTTGTTGAAATGACCAGAAACTTTTAATTTTGAAACTGTATGGCGATTGTCTTTATTTGCTATGAATCAAAGGAATATCATCTGACAAACCAGAGGAATTGGCTGTGGATTTTGCTGAAATAAAAGAAAAATCCATCCAATAGCCTGGAACGAAGCTTGAACACTTTGGAGCCCTGGGTTAAATAGTTGGAAATGACTGCTGGTTAAAGACAATACAAACAATACATCTTAAACGTGAGAATCCGGAAAAGATGATTAGGTGCAAAAATCTGCGGTTAATACATTTTCCTAGAGGCACCTGTCTAGATGTTAAAATAACAGTTAAACTTTACCCTCCATTGCCTCAGGTACAAACTCAGATTGTAAGCCCTGTGGGGATAGGGGAATACCTACAGTACCTGAATGTAATCCGCTTTGAAGTGCTGAAAAAAAAAGTGCAAAAAAAAAAAAAAGTGGAATATTAATCTAAAATAAATAAATAAACAACATTATTTTAAGTGCCTTATTGTTAACCGTTGTGATGGCTTCTAGCTTAACGACGGTATAGAAAAGAGTTTAATAAATAAATAAATAAATACATAAAATAAAAATTAGTGTCACCTTATGAAAGGTTTAAAAATAAAGGTTTGGATATTTTAAAAGTTCCAGCTAAGGCTTTTCCTCCTATATCGAACATTTATTATTTCCCTGTGGGTAAGAAAGGGACACTTGGTAATGTTTTAACTTTCCCCGGTGTTTGATAGCTTAGATATTTCTCAAAATTTGGAAAGCCCAGGTTCTGCACTAGTAGTAGATCCAGCTACTTTGCTAGTTCAAGCAGCACTGGATTCAGCTAGGGAACTGCTTTTAAAATATTTCCTCAGACCCTGTGATGGGTTGTATAAAGGCTGTACGAGATTTATGCTTCCCGATTTCTCTCATACCCCTCAAAAGAGGAGAAAGCAGTTTCTATGATTCAAACCTTACTTTTACAGCAATTAGATGAGTTTTTTTGTCTTGCGATATCCCTGTGTGTAGTAAAATATCAAGGCATAAGAT
Source organism: Rhinatrema bivittatum (assembly GCF_901001135.1). Taxonomy (NCBI): domain Eukaryota; kingdom Metazoa; phylum Chordata; class Amphibia; order Gymnophiona; family Rhinatrematidae; genus Rhinatrema; species Rhinatrema bivittatum. The sequence continues at coordinate 304,757,273 of NC_042617.1, forward strand.
GCGGGGGGTTTTTTTTGTTGTCCTTCACAACTTTCAGCCTTTCTGATAAGACTGTAGTGTCCCCCTCTCTGACTTCAAGTTCACAGGGGGAAGATCCTGGTGCAACTGCATAAGAGCTACTCCGGGCCTTGTAAGGATTAAGCCACCTATTTAGGGTTTCTCTTCTTCTTAGATAAGAATGACCTTTGTGTTCAGTCTCTCTCGTCTCCTCCCCTTTACTGGTGGTCTAATTATTTAGAAAGGAATTTATATATTTTGTTTCTTGTATGCTGTTTTCTATTAGCAGTGTTTTATTTTTATATTCTGTGATATTTCCTTAGAGCTTAATGGATTGGGAAATGGTGGAAATCAATACATAAATTAAAGATAAGAGAGCACTTGTTTAAAGTTATTTTTCATAGACGGAGAATTCCTTTGTTTTTTTAATTCAAATGTTGGTACGTTCCCAGATGTGGCTAATACTGCACAAGCTAAGAGGAAAAGGTTTCTGTTAATGAGAACATCTGTATTACAGTTGTGTTACACTTGGGTGCTTTATTTCTTTTGAATTTTCCCTGTAAAAGTGTGGTTAGGTATAGAGGGGTAAAATATATATATTGTTGACCCAGTTCAATGCACTCAATGTATTAATGGAAGGTCCCCTTTGGCGGGCCTTCCTGATCCCCCTAGCCCCTGGCTACTTGCTCACCTGGAAGTCACTCACACGATCAGAGTACGCCCAGGTTCCCAGCTACTGGCAGTTTAATCTCTGTTACATTTCATTATTTCCTCAGGAATGTGCTTCTGACCTAGCCCCCCAGTTTGTGGACTGATGGGGCACCAGATAGTTGTTATTGGTTTTCATTTCTAAATCTTATTGTTATTATCTGATGGTCATTTTGTGCCATTCTTAACAAGGATTTTTTTTTTTTTTAATATAATGATGGAAATACAATAAACAGAAATTAACATATATATAGGTCCCCTGCAATCATTCAGTAAGTGTTAATGCCAGAGGAGGAGGCTGAAGAAATCCTGAAAACTTCCAGGCAGTTTCCATTACAAAGGTCTCTTCCCTATATTGATTTTTCCTTTAAGTACTTTTATTTTTGGCGATCGGGGCTGCCTGGCTTTCTTTTTCATTCCGGGTTGGGTTGGTTTGTTTGGTTTTTTTTGCAGAGAGTGATTCCCCCTTCTGTTATGCCCGCTTTCAAAACGAGTTCCCCTGGCTTTGTCAGAATACTCCTCGTGGATTTAAGTAGCAGGTTTTATCTGAGCTGCTAAAGATGTGAGCGGGTAGGTGCAAAACCCTTTGGCTGATCATTTCGATCACCGACTGCATCCCTTGATTTGTCTTCCTTTCAGGAAAACTAAGTGAGCCCATGCAGTACACCGGGTAGGAAACCCAAGAAGGGATTCTGTCTGTCTTTGAGTGAAATTGTCCCAGGGCGGTGCCGTTGGGACGAGAGGTTTCTGCAGATAGTGGCGGCCCCAGATGTGTCCCATTCCACCCGCTGCAGTGCCGGCTTCGTGCTTCTAGCAAAAGAATCCGAGGGCACATCTGTATGGGCTTTCTTTACTTGCCCGCGTGGATCGGAAACCCTGCAACGGCTAACCCCTCACTTTTTTAAAACCAGTTGATATGTCGGTGGTTTTGCCTACCTTCTGGTTACGGTTCAGGTTACAAATATAAGGCGACCACAGTTCTGGTTCGAGCGACACCATTAAATCAGGGAGGCACTTAAGTCTTCGGAAATATGCCTAAGTGAGATGAGAATCACCGATTACAATGATTTCAGCATGACTCGGTTGCAAAGCGCACTGGGTAGACTCAGGGTAATACAACGGACACAGAAGGGACAGAAGCTCCCGAGGATGGTCTCTTTATACCCTGCAGCCTGTGATAGGGGGAGGTGGAAGGGATAGAGGACTCTGATACAGAAAGAGCAGAAACACCTGGGGATGGTCTTCTTTTCCTGTGGCATGTGATGCAGTGAGATAGAAACACCTGGGGATGGTCTTTGTTCCTGTCAGTGTGTGATGCAGTGCTAGAAATGCCCAGGGATGGACTTTATTCCCAGTGGCACCTGATACAGAAGGACAGAAGGGATGGAAATGGCTGGGGGTGTCCTTTATACCCTGCAGCATGTGATAGAGTGAGAGAGAAGGGATAGAAATGCTGGCACAAGGTGCATCTGCTATGGAGTCCGTTGAAAGCTGTTTCCTTTGCTGAAGGAACCCTTCAGTTCTGGGGTTTCCCAGTTTCTTTCACAGCGCACACCAAGCAGTCTGAAGGCCCAGGCTTCCAGCATCCCTGAGCCTTGAAGATCTCATTGACAGCAACAGTGCTGTCCATGGCTGCTGCCTCTGCCTCTGCTGCAGTTCTCATTCCTGCTTTAAGTCCTGCCCACTGTCGCTCTCTTCTCTACGGGCCTTCTCAAGTCCTAGATCTCTCATTATAGGTTTGCCCTTGATGCTGCTCATCACTTCATCCCTTTCCAAAAAGTGGGACCCCGTTACTCCAGAACCCGGAGAACTCCCTCCGCGCCAAACATATCTGCCATGCCTGCTTTGTTTTGCACTTTTCCTTTCGTTCACCATTGCCTCCTGCTCACCTCCTCTCCGTCCCCCACACAGAATCCAGCCACAAGCCAAGAGCAGGATCTCTCTCTCTACTGCTGCTCCCTCCATCTAGAATGAGGTCCCGGGGTCTTTCCGCCTCACCCATTCTCAAGCTCTCTCTCTCTTTCTCTCTCTCTCTCTCTGTAGGGCTCATCTCCTCTCTTCACCCTTGCCCATGATCACCGATTCTTGCTTTGATCATATTTGATAATACAATTTAATTCATTTTAACCCTTAGTCCTGGCCTTGCTTAGCTCAAAGCCTTCTATTTGGTTTCCGCTGTGTGTCCTGCCTTTTGTCTGGAATAGATTGTAAATTTCCAAGGCTAGGGACTGTCCCTTATGGGTCTTTGTTTAGCTTGCATATATCTGGCATGGGCTGTAAAAATCATGATAACAATAATAATCACAAGTGAAGTGATACAATAAAAGGCAATGCACTTGCACGCCTCTTTTGTGCGGTTCTTAAACATGTGTGTTAACGGTGCTGTGTGATAGGAATAAGCATGTAGTGGGAACCTTGGTACTCACCGTGTGGGGGGGGGGAGGTGGTCAGAGCGGAATCAGTGGGAGGCTGACAGGGACCAGGCTCCTTCCATCCTCCAGACGGAGAAGGCGTAGCTGAGCCTCTCGTGCGCCAGGTAGTTGCAGCTGGAGATCTTGTGGTCCAGCTCGTCGCTCTGCAGCACCTGGTAGAGGAAGTCTATGTAGCGCGAGGCCAGCTTGAGGGTCTGGATCTTGCTGAGCTTGTCGGAGGGCAGGGTGGGGATGATCTTGCGCAGCTCGGCGAAGGCGTCGTTGAGGGACTGGGTGCGCTGCCTCTCCCGCACGTTGGCGATCACCCTCTGCGTGTGGATGTCCTCGTAGGACTGGGGCGGCAGCGGCGGCAGGGGGCTGCGCTTGCTCCGCTTGCCCGAGAGGGTGGGCGAGCCCCGGTCCTGGGGGAGCCGGCCGCTGAGCTGGTTCCGTTTGCGGACGCACTTCTTGTGCAGATGCTCGGCCTCCTCCTCCTCGCTGGTCCCCAGGCTCCCCTCGGGGGAATTGGGGCAGGCGGCCTCCTCTTTCATCGCCCTGGGGAGAGTGGGGTCTCGGCTGACGGCGAGCGGAACCTGCCGTCTTCTGCTTCCTTGGACTTTGGATCTCACAGGGAACGGCAATAGGACTGCGGCACCTCAGTGAAGCAGCTCCCTCAGCACACAGCGCAAGTGATACCTAAGCCGGGCATGCTGCTCTCCGCGCACCTTCCCAGCTCAGCAGGCATCCCCCAAGCTCTCCGCAGACTTCAGAATCCTTCAAATCCCTTTTTTCCTCCCTAGTTTCTTTCTTTCTTTTTCTTTTTTTTTTTCTGGGGGGTGGGGGGAGGGAAGCGAAGGCAGGGAAGAAATGGGTAAAATTGCTTTTTTTTTTTTTTCTCATTGGATAACTCAGGGGGAGGTGGGTGGGGCCACGTCAAAACCAATCCATCAGTGGAAGGAAGGAACGGGGCTGCAGGAGGTTATGGGTTCCAGACCTTACCCCAGCAGGCCCTGAGGCACAAGGAACACCGCTACCCAGATGTTTGGGAAGGAGGAATGGAGAGCGACATAGGAGCAGCAGCAGGGGGAAGCAGGGGGGGGGGGGGGGTCCCAGGGCACCGTCTGCCTCACTCCTTCACCAAGGATGGACTAAGGTTTAGAATTTCACAACAGAAACCGTACATAGTGGATTTTTTTTTTTCCCAACCTGGCTTTTTAGAAGCAGGCTGGCCTCATTCAAATCCAAATTTATCATCAACAAGAGCATAGGGTTACCAGTCGACTCCATGTTACCTAGGACGAGCTAAGCCGGCCCTGGTTTTCCCCCCTTCTCCCGCCGGCACACGCAGAGATGTAGGTCCTGATTTTCTTACGGAAATCAGTGCTGCGAGTTCAAGTCTGCCAGGAGGGCAAAACCGGTGCCAGATCATCCAGCTGGCAACCATCCCCCTGTTGTGGTTATTTTTATGATTTGAATCATGCATTAACAGGAAAGAAGGGTGTGTTAGCTGTGCCGCCCCGTTCTCAATCCACCCTGGTGCGCGATTCCCCATGGGGCATCACCGCCTGGCGCGGTTTGGGTGGCGGCTCTTTGGGCCGGTCCCCATGCCTTAGCCAAAAAGAGCAGGCACCCGTCCGTCATCCATCGGCCTGCTCCCGAGCACCCCAGAGGCGGGCGAGAAACGCAAGCTTTTTAGTCCTGCAAGCAGCCCGCCTGCTAAGGCTGCGAACATATTCACCAGCGTCTTCGATCTGGAAAAATATTCCCTTGAAAAGCAAAAAAAAAAAAAAAGGCGAAAGTCACCATTTTTACAGGGTTTTGCCGTTGTTGTTTTTTTTAAATAATAATAATAAAGGGTTTACACATTCTATTAAAGAAGGTGACTTTCATCCAAAACCTTCCCACTAAAAATTTGCCAGTGAAACAAAACTTAGCACCAGTGGATATTTTGAACAAACTTTTTGTTTTCCTCAAAAACAAAAAAACCCAGTTACTGCTGCAGACTTTCTGCACATCTGTATTCCAGACGCTCAGCGCTGACCCTTGTTCTCCCTTCCACGACTTTAGCAGCTGAGAATATGCCCCTGATCTGTTTTGAAATTCCATGCCTGAAGTGCTGGTGCCTGTCACCTTTGTTTGGTGTGGCAACATTATCCGATCATCTTGGCTTTCTGGGATATCCATGGTGAATATTCCTCAGACATATTTACATAAGTTAGCCTCAGACGGGAGTTAGTTTGCATAATTTAGTTACCCTGACAACCAGACCTGGCTGTGGCCCTCGTAAGACCGGCAGATGAGTCCCTGGCGAGAGTGAAAGGCCAGGGCAAGGATGGCAAACTCCACTGCTCAAACAGCACAAACAAACCTGGCTTTCAGGATTTCCGCAATGGCTGCGGATGAGAGAGATCCACAAGCGCCTGATCCAAGAAGAACCAGGTTCACTTGTAGCATTCGGCTGCCTTGAAGGCCAGACCTGCTTGTGACCTCTGAGGGCAGAGCTTGCCCATGGTTCCCAAAGCTGATCTCAGGTACTCCCAGTTGGGTAGGTTTTCTAAAGGCTCTCTACATATAGCACGTGCATGCAGGACTGGGTTCAGGAGTGTGCCACCCTATACGGCCGCTCGGGCTGGAGGGGGGGTGCTGCCGTGCCAGCACACACACACACACACACCCCCTTCACAAGCGCTCTTTCACTAACTGGCGCTCTCGGCCAGTATTCAATTCTTTTATATTCTGATGGCTGAAAGCAGCCAATCCAGCTGGGCTGAGGTGGCCGTGCAGGAGCCGAATGCTGATGCTTTCTGAAGAATGCCGGGGGTGGCATGCAGGAGGTGCAGTCAGTTGTTCTGTGCCACCGCCACGCCACCGGGAAGGAGAGGAGCAAAGCGTGGTAGGCTTGCAGCCCGCACGAGGAGTGCTGCTGCTGAGTACAGGAATGGACAAGGGGAGCCGCTGGTGCTGACAGAGAGGCTACCTGGGCTGCAGGCGGCTGGAGGAGGCCCTTCAGAGGGGAGACAGTGATTTGAGGTTAGCCTGCTGGGAGGAAGGAGAGAAGACATTGCAGAAAGCACAGAAGGAGGTGGAGGAGGATGACAAGGGAGACGTGGGTGTTGCTGCTGCTGAGAAGGGGGAGGAGGTGAGAGGCTGCTGAGCACCATTGTAAAAGGAGGGGGGGGCGGTAGGCAAAAGGCTTCCTAGCACTGTGTCAGTGGAGACTCAGAAGGAGAATATATTGAATATGTTTTGTAAATAAATAAATAATACTTTCATTGTTTACCAGGGACCACCAAAGTCAGTTTTTTGCACAGGGTGCCAGTTGGCCTAGAGCCAGTCCTGTATGCATAAATAGCTTAGTGGTTAGAGCAGTGGACTACGAACCAGGAGACCGGAGCTTGAGTCCTGCTGTTGCTCCTTGTGACCTTGGGCAAGTCACTTTACCCTCCAGTGCCTCAGGTACAAAAACTTAGGTAAGCCCTCTGGGGATAGGGAAATACCTACACTACCTGGATGTGATATCTCGATCAAATGTCGGTATATAAAATAAAATAAATGTATGTGCAGGTCTCTGTTGTATTCAACTATATCACAGGCATATTCAGTGGTGATTTTCTAAAATAAAAAAGGGATCTAGCTGGGCCTAGAGGCAACTTCCCCTTCTACTCTGGCTGCAGAGGGGAAAAGGAAGCAATTTGCCACAATTCAAGAAGGTTCCAGGTGGGTGATCTGGTGATACCTAGCAGAAAATTATCATTGGGCATATTCATTGTGATATCCTTAAAACGGTGGTATTCACTTCCAGTGCTTGATGGCCAGAGTGTTTCAGGTTTTCAGGATATCAATAATGAATATGCATGAGGTAGATTTGCATACAATTGAGGCAGTATGCACACAAATCTATATCATGCATATTTATTAGGGATATCCAGAAAACCCGACCCGTGAGCAGCCCTCGAGGACTAGAAGTGAATCCCACCTCCTTAAAATGTGACCACCTGGGAGTACTAGAAGGCGGGCTTGGGTGCCGTGGGCCCAGTGGTGGCGAGCTCTGGTCCTTGACTGCCACAAACATGCTTTGGGAGCCACCACTAGACAATACTGCCGGGCTGAAAGCTTCATCATGAGACATCATTAAAAAAGATGGAGAATAATTTTTACTGTTCTGTTATTACACAACATCCAACCTTTGGTCTTCCTTCAGCCTCACCTGCTGCAATAGCTCGTACATCAGCGTAGACCTCACACAAAAATTCGGAAACCTATGCAGTGTAGAAAAGAAACTGGATTGATTCAGAGCTCATGCCCACTTCTTCAGGAAACTGAATAGAGGTAATAGGAAAATAATAAAAAGAGATGTTCGCTACTTTGGAATTATTCAAATACAAGGCCAAAACAAATTACGGAGAACGTAAGACAAGCCTGAAATCTCCATGCCATCTATCTTTAAGGCTTTCAACTCACCCTGAGAATAGCAGGATCACTGTCTAACAGGTAACATCAGTGGTGATGTCATTCTCCTGGCATTGTACAATTTAGTAGAGGTCTTCTGTGACATTATCAGGAGGCTGCTGCTCTAAAGCCCTGGACATTTCTTGCTGATTTCCACTAAGCAGTACTGAGGTGCGTGACTGTGAGGAACTGAGATTAGTGCAGAGAAACAAAACAATTTGCAAAGGATGAATAATGAGATGAACTTTTACAGTGGTTTATTTTTGTAGATATTTTGATGTTTTTAAAGTTTTACCACCCGGCTCATCAGGAGCAGCCCTAACAAATTCAGGCATGAGCAGCAATGAGGTTACAGAAGGAGGTGCTCGAATTGGTGCAAGAGGGGGGTTAGCGGGATCCTCACCTGTCTGAGGGCATGGTGCCCCCAGCAGTTGAACTGATGGTATTTGAGTGAAAAGCCTCACCAACTCGATGGGATCAGAGCTCATCCTTTGTGAGAATGCAGCAGAATATCACATCTCTGACTGCCGTGTCCTCACTGTCTGATGGTTCCACTAATTGCTCTGAGGGAACCTTTGTGCTGGAGTCTCTGTGGCTGGGGCACAAATGAGGAAGAAGTGTCAAGTGAGGGTAATCGCACCATCTGCCCTGGGGAAGTGTTACATTCAGCAGTCCATGGGCTAACCCTGTGGACTGCTGCTCTCAGCAACGGGCCTGGTCCGCGGCAAGTTGTCTCTGTAAGGCAGCGGGATGCCTCCTGCACATCTCATAGCAAGACGTTGCCAACACATGTGACTGGACACCACCAGCCTCTGAGCACCGTGCTTCTCCCTAGGCATGCACATATGCTTCTTGCCAGTATTTAAAGGGACCACGGTGGGAAATCCCCTACAGCCCCTATTAATGACATCAGCACCTAGGTCCTATAAAAGGGCAGCAATCCAGACACAACTTGCCTCAGCAAACAGGTCCAACTACTTGCTAAGTAGTGCGTGTTGCTTCCCAGCATTCCTGTCTTTGTTCCAGCCTTGTCTTCAGTCTTCGTTTCAACTTTTGTCTTCAGTCTTCATTCCAGCCTTGTCTTCAGTCTTTGTCTCCCTCTTGTTCGACTTACAACAGTTCATTGAGCAGTTTGCACTGTTTTTGAGGAGCCAGGACAGGCAACTTCGATGGCCTCCAGCTTTGCCAGGACTCCGGAACCTTAGCAGACTATACCATGGAATTTAGAACCTTGGTCTCAGAATTAAATTAGCAAGGAGGCAGCTTGATCTCCATCTTCCTGGAAGGCTTCTCCATAAAGATTAAGGATGAGCTTGCCGCCTGTGAGCTCCCCATCTCATTAGACAACCTAATTGACCTCACAGGCAAAATAAATTGTTGACTGCAAGTGAGAGCCCGAGAGACTCGCCCAGTACACAAAAGTGTCACATAGAGATTGGAAGGATGGTATCTACCTATGCCTGCTACTGCCATACCCGTAACCTCTCTGGCATCAGAAGAACCGATGCAATTAGGCTGCTGCTGCTTGGCTACCGAAGAGAAGCTCAGACGCAAACAACAAGGACTTTGCATTTACTGTGCACCTCGAGGCCATCTCTTGGCCCAATGTCCCAACAGAATGGGAAGCCTAAAATGTCCAGGGCCATTTGAACAGATGACCCTTGACCTCACTGCCCCGGCTTCCCAGTTTCTCCTGCTAGTCTCACTGGAACTGGGTCCCACATGTTTCCCCACACAAGTCTTGGTGAACTCCGGTTCCTGGGGAAACGTCATAGTACAGGATCTTGTCACCCATCTCTGATTACCTATTGTCCAGCTGACTCCATCACTTGTACTTTCTTCAGTTTTTGGAAATCCCCTTCCGGGACAGATGACCCAGTCCACGGTACCCCTCATCTTATGCACCAGCCCCTTGCTCACTGAAGAGAATCAGCTTTCATGTCATTCCAAGAGCCTGTTATATAGGCTGCTGTGGCTCTGACACCACCAACCACAGTTTGATTGGTCCGTTTTAAAGCTTGCTGGCTGGGGACCTGGATGTATAGACACTTGCTTGGTACCTGAAAGATCATTCTGCTCGGTGATCATGGCTTCCATGCTTCCAGGTCTCTCACCTCCCTATACAAAATATAGGGAGGTTCAGAATCCACTACAGTGTCTCTGGAAAAATAACCTTAATACTCAGCTGGAACCCCAGTTATCCATTCCTGTGGCCTCTGATAGGGTGCATGAGATGACTTGTATTTCCAAGATGGAAGATTTTGAAATCAGAAGACATGAGATACCTTTTAATGAAACCTATAAGCAGTTTCAGGAACAATGGAAATCACTATTACAAAGAGAAAAACAACTTAAGGAACAGCTCGAACAAGAGAGATTGAAACAGAAAAGTCTGGAGAAAGAAAACAATCTTACTAAGAAAGTCAATTATTATTGACAAAGATGAGGAAATATGGATCCTGCATATCAAACTCCAGGAGGAAAATAAAAGGAAGAGAGAAAGTGAAAGGAATCCTGCAGTTTCATCTAATCCTACCAGCCAAGTATCTGATAGGGAGGTAGATGTCTCTACCCCTTGGGTAGAGGCTGTCCTCTGCCAACACAGTCCGGAAGGGACCAAGATTCCCCATAACAACTATGTCAAGGTTACCACCGGCTCTTTCCCTTTCCAGCCACTTTATGGGAAACAACCTCTGCCTCCATCACCATTACCCCTGACAGTTCCTCCACTTGTGGCTCCGCTTTCATCCCCGAAATTGCAAGAACTATGGGCAGAAATCAATTGGTTGATTGAGAAAGACACCACCCGAACCAAGAAAACCGCTGATAACCAGTACCTCAGTTTAAGATACATGAAAAGAACTTCCATCACCAGTACCGCAATAAACTCAAGGCCCCTGTTAAGAGGGGGGTACTGTTACATTGGGCGGTCCACAGGCTAGTTCCATGGACCACCACTCTCATCTTCAGGCCTGGTCCAGCCAAGTTGTCCCTGAAAGGCGATCGGATGCTGCCCACATATCTCAAGGCAAGATGCTGCCAGCCTCTGAGCGCTGCGCCTCTCCCTAAGTGCACAGGTACGCTTCTTGCCAATACTTAAAAAGACTATGGCAGGAAATCCCCCACAGCCTCTATTGATGACATCAGCACCTAGGCCCTATAAAAGGGCAGCGCTCCAGACACAACTTGCCTCAGCAACAGATCCAACTACTTGCTAAATAATTTATGTTGTCTCACAGCATTTCTGTCTTCATTCCAGCCTTGTCTTCAGTCCTTGTCCTGTTGTCTTTGGTCTGTCTTCGTTCCAGTCTGCTCCCTCCTTATCACCTGCCTGTTCTTTTCCTCGCCTGCCTGCCCTGCTTATCCATCCCTCTTCTCCTCCCTTGGACGGATACCTGGTTTGGCCTCAGCTCACAAGCTGGTTCCAATGACATTTCTGCTAGGATTCTAAAGTACCCAGGATTTTTGACAGGGCTCAATTGAATCGCTCAAGCTGGGGATCGTTTTGAGGATGATAAAGGGTGGTATGTGATTTCTTCATACCACAAATCTGCCACATATCTTTAATCAGGTGGCTCTCAAAGTCTCAACCTTGATCTGAGTGGATACGATTAGGAAATCCATAATGGACAAACTATTTCTCCCATTGTATCTTGGCCATAGTAGTTGTACACTGATCTTTGGTGGGGAATACCTGGGCATACCTAGTGAAGTGATCAGTAATTACTAGGATATTACCAATGTTGCAGCTGTCATTTTCTAAGCACAGGAAATCGATGCAAACCAGATCAAAGGGGCCCTTGCTGGTGATGTTAGTCAAGGAAGCAGATCTAATAGGCAGGGTCTTCTGCATAATGCACTTCTCATAGGTCTTTACATATGCCTCCACTTTTGTGAACTGCCGGGGCCAATAGAAACTGGCCCTTATTAACTCAGTAGTACAATCTATCCCCATGTATCTGGTATCATCTTGCAAGCTCCTCAGTACAAACCTCCTGAACTTCTGAGGCAATATTAGCTGTTTCTTTACTTTAGATGCAGGGTCTTGAGTGATTTGGTACAGCAAGTCATCGGTCAGTCATCACTATGCGATCCCACTCTCTCAGCAATGGGAAAATCTGGGTGCTATGACACAACAGACTTAGCTGGCCTGCAGTACTTGGCTCACCAGACAACCCAGGGCCAGGGTCACATTTCTGAGCCTGTTGAAGTTCAGCTTTCCATAATGAGGGTAACCCTTCCCCCTTCAGACTGGCAACTCTGGTGTAGGCAGCTGGCAAGGCAGTGACAGATGTGACCAGTGAAACTATGCTTCTACCACATATAGGGGCTGAGACAAGGCTTTTATGCTATCCTCTAGAACCTGTATCCATTGGTCTGAGCCTTCTTTATTGTAGACCCTTCATGACAGAGTATCAGCATCAATGTTGACCTTACCGGGATGATATTTTAAGTCAAAGTCATATGTGGCTAAATCAGCCAGCCATCAGTCCCTTTTTCATTGAGCTTAGCAGACAATGGATTATTGTCTGTGCACACAGTGAACTTGGTACCATGTAAATAATCATGGAATTTTTCCACTATAGCCATTTTAATGCTAAGAATTCAAGCTGATACGCTGGTACTTTTCTCAGATTCAGTCAGCTTCCTGCTAGCAAAAGCAACAGCTCGCATGCAATTGGAGTGCTCTTGGTATAGTACTGTGCCCAACCCCTCCAGGCTGGCATAGATGTGCAGGATATATGGCAGACGGCTGTCAGCAAAAGCCAACAGAGGGCCATGGGTTAGTCGATAAATGATTTCTCTTAAAGCCTCTTTGCAGTCTGTGCTCCACCTAGCACCAAAAGGTTCAGAGAGCTTGAAATACTTCACTCCTGAGGTAGGGGCCTTGGTCTTATCTTTTCTTTCTGGGGGATAACCCCTTGTGAGATCTGTCAAGAATCATATTATCAAGGAACAGTTCTGAATAAATTTCCTGTAGTAGCCACAAAAACCTAAAAAGAATCTCAGGGCCTTCAAATCAGAAGGCCTCAACCACGTAACCACCACTGCAATCTTGCCAGGATCAGTAGCGATGCCCTTCTCTAACACAATATGCCCCACATATTTCACTTAAGGCAGGCAGAAATAACACTTGTCCAGGGACAGTTTGAGCCCCTGAGCTTCCAACTTATCCAGGGTCTTCATCAGCCTGACCTCAGCTCTTCTAAGGTCTTTCCAAAGATAATGAGGTCATCTAGGTACACCAGCACTTCCAGGATATTCATGTCTCCCACATTTTTTTCCATAAGTCACTGGAACATACTCAGAGCTCCTGTAACTCCCTGAGGCATCTGCTCGAATTGGTAGAAACCCAGGGGACAGATGAAGGCAGTTTTTTCCTTATCATTTTCTTTCATAGGGATCTGGTACTGAGAACCATTTGCTTCCTATCAATCTAATACATCACCTATCCTCGGCAAGGTATATTGGTCTGGAATAATTCCCTTGTTCAATGTCTGGTAGTCTGTGCATATCCAAACTGCCCCATTCTTCTTCCTAGCCACCACTAAGGGGGAGGCATAGAGGCTTCTTAATTCCTGTATTATTCCAACAGCCAACAAGTCCTGTAGATGCTGTCGGACATCCTCAATGTCATCTGGGGCTAGTTGTCATGATCTTTCATAGAAAGGATGGGTGTCATGCAGGATATAGGGTGCTGTACTCCTTTGGCCAACCCTACATCCCACTCATGGGTAGAAAACACATTGCACGCTTGACAGTCGCTGAATTAATTGTTCTATCCATTTGGGGGAGATTGGGGAGTCTTGGAAGTCAACTGGTGAGGAGTCAATTAGTGGGGTGGTGCCTCTCTGTGCAGAACCTCCTACTGCCATGGTGTCCACAGTGTAAGCTTAGGCTATCTCAGAGCCCTTGTCCAAGGTGATCCCAATTTTTGATTCATTTCGTACCAAAATCTGCAGCTCGTCATCCTTCAGACTTTGGGCGGATATAAACCCTGTGTTAAACTAGCAGTCTTCTAGGCAGTCGAGTATTTAGGGAGGCTTCCACCATTACAATTTGCATCTTTTGCCTCTGGGGGACTCTCCAGGTAGCAGGTAACAGACAAGGTAGCCTCAGAAGGTAACTTAACTGGCTGGGGGAAAGCACACAAAACTGGACCCAAATCTTCTTCAGTCATTAGGGGGTTTGATGGTATTCCCTGGTGGTCGGCTGCTAAGCACAATGGGGGATAGTTAACATATTGGCATAGTCAGGCCCTGCCAACTCTTGACATCTCTTAGCCAGCTGCTGGAACAAACTGGTGTTGGTTCCAATGATAAAGGAATCTTTAGCCTTGGGACACACCAGTGCCAACACTGTAATGGTTTATTGGACCCCCATCACATTTTCTGGGAATTGTAGATCCACTACTACATACCCTTGATAGGGGTAGCTTGACTCATTCAATCCTCAGATGGTCAACCCCTCTATGGGATGTCTCAGATGAGCTTCATACCAGTAACCAGAAATGATGGTAATTTGTGACCCACTATCCAACAGTGCTTTCACACGGTGATCCTCCACCTTCATAGTCGCGACAGACTTGGGTCCAACCAGCCCTTTTGGTAGGTGGGAAGCCTCTGAATGAAGGTGCACAGGATGTATGCTGGAGCTTGTAGCATCTCGGGGCCTCATCTGTTCCATTACTGGGCCCCTCTGAAGTTTCCCAGAGGAGACGAGGAAAGGGTTAATCTCTGTATCACAAACATAAATCTCCTGGGTTTCTGCAGACTTTAGCCCTGTGGCCATCTTGGCCACACCGGTAACAGAACTCTTTCCCCAGTGTGCTCTGGCTCAAGAGATCGACTAGCTGTAGGATTCTAAATGGTTCTCCCAGGGCCTCTTGAGGGAGGGGTTGGCAGCGCAGTGTTGATATCTCCCAAAACAGGCCAAAAGGCCACATTCAAAGTCGCTATCTCCTGCCGCAAGTCAGCAAGTAATTGGGATCATTCTTTACCTCGGTCAGCACTAATATTAGGGGCAACCAGCTGAAACCCTTGTAATTGAGAAGGGACAGGGTCATATTGTGCTTTCAATGAGGCAACCTCCTCTTGTAGTTTGTCAACAGATTCTGTCAGGTAGGATAACTCAGCAAGTCTAACTGAGGTCTTGGCTGGCTGCTCCCTGGAAAGTTGGTTCTCCAGCAATGCTTGGCTGGCTGCCTCTTTTTCTCTTCTTCTTTAATCTCATTTAGCAACTACAGGAAGCCTGGGGGCATTCCTTTCCTTTTCCATAGCTGCAAATGTATCAATAACAGGTCAGATTGGGGCGCACCCCTCACTAACTGCTCCAACAAGGCTATCCCCCCTTTTCTAACAACTCTCCGCAATAAAGCCTTCAGACGTCTCAAGTAGTCAGACAGCTTTTCCCCATCTCTTTGACTGGTCTGTTTGAACCGGAAACTCAGGACTGACCTACTTTCAATAGTGCCAAATGTGCTCCCCAGGGCTTCCAGGCACTCTCAGCTGTGGCCAGTGGATTCTCAGTTTTCACTGATAAATATCCAAAGCAAGGCTCCGGAGACACTCTACTAATCTCCATCTCTTCTCCAAAGGAGAGCATTCCCACTCAGGGACCATCTGGGTGGCTTGCTCAACCCAATTTTCAGAATCATCTTCCCCTCCAGGGACAGGTATCTTACCAGAAAATGTTCGCAATTGCTTGAAAAAGCTTTGGTCATTCTAGACTTTCTGGCTGCCTCCATTACTTTGCCTACAGCCAGTGTAAGATATGCAAGGTCTTGTGGAGCTAACATTTCCTTTAGCTCTGTAACTGTTTTTCCCTTCTGAGCCAGAAAGTCAGTGAGTGCTTCTGCAAAAGAGCTATCACAATGTGTTGAATGACTTTCTCTGCTAGGGGCCCCCTTCACACTGTAATTTTCCAAGGGGTGGCCCCTTCTATGGGCATTATCTCATGGGAGAGGGTCTGGACTGAGTTAATTTGATGGCATTCACAAAAGGCGGTTAATTTTTCCTGTGCAGAGTCGCAGGTTTGGCCTATCACTTTTATATTGAATTTGTGGACAAAAGGCAAGGAAATAAACTGCTAAGCACACAAGCAAGCTTTTTATAAATGTTCTTGCATGCAAGATGCTAACTTTTTGCTGTTCAGAGCTCTTTTATATAATTTCCCGAATGTAGCTGATGCTTTCCCTATCCCGATGTTGATCTTGATATCAAGTGAGATGTTTTCAGTGACGGATCAGCCAAGAGATGCAAACTCTGGCGTAGTCTTGAGAACAGAGTCACTGATGTTTAGTTTTTGGTGGTGACTCAGTATCTTCTCATTACGTAAGTGTGGTTAGTGCTGAGCAGTGCAGGGGGTCACACGCAGTCCCAGGGTTAAGTCCCTGTACACAGTCACAAAATCTATTCTGCCCCAGGACATGGATTCTCTGAAATGGGGGTGGGATAACCTCCAGGGCCCAAGATGCGAGGGAAAATCTCTTCTTTAGCTTTGTACATTGTTTAGTATATGCAGGTGCAAAATAAACAGACTGGACACATTGACTGGGTGTTCCAAGCTCAAAATGTACTTCAGATCCTACAAGGTAATTAATTTGCACCAAAACACTTGATTCTGAATGCATCCATGCCAAAAAATATTCTTCAGTCTGTCTGTGAATATGCCCCTCAGCACTGGGTCCTGAGATGCTCAAACCCGCAAGGGCTTGGAGTGATAAGAGCCCCAGGAGGGTGGGGAGTATCCTATGTGAGAAGGGACCTCTTCCCCAACAGCTCCTAAGGTCCAAGGGTTGTCTCAGGTTTCCAAAATATTGATCCTCGTCCTTTCCCTCAGGGTGAAGACTCCGGTGGGGGTTCCAGATGACAGAACACTTAGTCTAGGGTCCAAGGGAAAATAAGCTCAAAGGTGTTTTAATTACTAATAATTATTGCTTTATCTCAGGGAAGTGTCTCCAAATGGGTTAGTTTTGCACATACCATGACAGTAATGAACCTTGCTCATATACCTGGGGAGGTTATGTATGATCCCAGTCTCTCAAATTTACTATCAATGCTCTTCTTAACACTTCTATTGTGCCAAACAGAGCTGTCTTCAGGAATTCAGAGGGTGTAATATGTATAGGCAGCATATTAAGATGCACTTCGAAGTTCTTTGTAATCAGGCCAGTGGCACCCAACACAATTGGGACTATTCTGTAACTTTCTTCCACATTTCTTCGTCTCAGATTGCATCTCTT
Source organism: Rhinatrema bivittatum (assembly GCF_901001135.1). Classification (NCBI taxonomy): domain Eukaryota; kingdom Metazoa; phylum Chordata; class Amphibia; order Gymnophiona; family Rhinatrematidae; genus Rhinatrema; species Rhinatrema bivittatum. The sequence goes on from NC_042617.1 coordinate 304,774,082, forward strand.
GGACAGTAATTGATGATCTTTTGTTTCTAGACAGCTCCTCCTTGGTCCTTTGCTGTCATTCCCTCTTCTGTGAAATTCGCCCCTATGGTACAAAGCCCTGGAGCTTGGTTTGTTAGCCAGAATCCCAAGGATTTACAAAGGCATAGGTGCTGGAATGGGAAGGGCCACCAGGGCCATGGTCCGACCAATATCTGGCTCACCAGCAGAATTGCTGTGGGAGAGCCAGGGCCCAGGTTGGGCAGCCGTTCGGTGACAGGAAGAAGAGGACAGCGGTTCATTAGCCGCATCTTCTACCTCTGCAGCTCTGGGCCCGACGGCTGCTGTGAACGGCATGGGACTCTGCACATCTGCATGGTTCAACACAGCAACAGAGCCAGGCAGCACTGATCAACTCCTCCTGGCAATTAGAGTGAGAAGGGGAAAAGGAAATTATGGGGGGAGGAAGAAAGAGGGTGTGGGGCAGGGGAAAAGAGAGAGGGTGGGGTAAGGAAGGGAGAAGCTAGGGCAAGGGGAGAGAGTGGGATAGAGGGGAAGAGAGAGAGAGGGCAGAGTGGAGGGCAGGGAGAGAGAGAGGGAACAGATGGGCGGGGTGGTGAGGGGGTTTGGCCCCCCCCCCCAACTATAAAGGTGTTCTGCTGCCCCTGTCACAAAGGTGAGGTTTTAGAAAAAGTCTGTTAGTTAAAAACAATATTTTGCTCAGTTTTAAAAAAAGCAAACCATTGTTTCTTCTCAAAAAACCAACGTAAGGAGTGTCTGTGAACATGAGAGGGTGAGAAGGGCGAGACCTTCCGATCCTGTAATGAGGTGAAGTTGGCAGATATGTTACTATGCACTTGCAGTCCTAATCACTGAATTAATTATCCCTAGCCTTATTCATTAAATAATAGCTTTGCCAGCATTACATTTCTGCATGACAGCCTGATCCTTCACACAATGAAATCTGCATTTAAGAAAAGTGCCCGAGGGCTAGGTGAGAGCATGGAAGCAATTTTTCGAGCCACTACCACCAGACTTGGTGAAGAGCATGACTGACTTGGGATTGTACTGAAGACTGGTTTATGTTGGGCCTGAGGGTCATGAGGCCGGGGAATATATGGGAAAATGGGACTGAGGCTGGTTTTTTCATTTTCATTTGCACTTTGTAAATAACTGCAAATATGCAAGTCAGATCTATTCTGTTACGGTCGTTGTGACGCTGTTGTATGTCCAGCATTGTCTGCATTGTCTCTCATTACTGTAGTTTTCCGCATTGGTGCTGGTAACCTGCACTCTGCTGAGTAAAAATGATTTTCAAAAAAATAGAAATTTGCATTTAAATCCCATTTGCTGAAACAATGTAAACTCCCCTCCCCAGCAGTTTCCTCATGCTCCTTTGACCCAGCATCTCCTGGTCATCGTGCCGTAAATCTTCACTTGCAACTACTGGTGGAGGGAGGAGGTTCTCCCTATTTTATATCCCCTTCTAACTCACTTAGTGCCCAATGTAATAAAATGGGTGGAACAAATATAAGCTCAAGTGTCTTACATTTCCTTTACTCACACAGTAAAGAATGAGTTAACTTCCTGTTTCAGTAAGCTAACAGCAGGCTAACGCACTGGGCACAAACTAAAAAATGTGCGCAGAAGACAGGCTTACCCAGCATAAAATATGATTTATGTTGCGCTGGAGGTGGACCCTTGGCCTGGTGCAGGATTGGTACGGCCCTCCGGTTGGACCCAGAGAGCGCCTGCTGCCAGGAGGTGGAGCACAGGAGGAGACAGAGGCTAGCTGGAGCTTTGCCAATAGCAACCCGGGGTTCCCTCAGATTGAGCCCTTGGTTACCCAGGCTGCCTGGTCTTAGGTGGGCCTCCCAAGGTCTCCTAGAGAGGAAGCGCAGGGGAGTGCCCACCACGAACAAGGGTACGCGGTCGATGTTCAGGCAAGAATGTCCAGAGGTCACAGGAGGCCAGAAGACAGTGTCCGAGTGGATAGAGAGGAACAAGGCCAGAGTATCAGACCAGAATGGTCAGCCGAAGCAGGGGTCAGTACCTGTAGTCAGTCCGGGCATAGTCAGGCCAGGCAGAGGTCAAGTTCCAGGCAACTACGATCAGGAGTAGTCAGTGGACAGGCAGAAGTCGGTTCCAGGCAGCGATCAGGAGTAGTCAGAGAACAGGCAGAGGTCAGGTCCAGGCAGCAATCAGGAGTAGTCAGAAAACAGGCAGAGGTCAGATCCAGGGAGCAGGTAGACGAGGTCAGGAGCAAGCAGAGGTCAGTACCGTGAGATCAGTCCAAAGGGTACTACCAGGGATGGAGAGACAAAGGAACAGGAGACGCTAGAAGAGGAGACACAGGAGACGCTGGAACAGGAGACAGTGGAACAGGCAAACTAGAGAACACCGGAGTGTACAACTCGATTGCCAAGGCAAGGAAGTGGTGTCTGACCACTTCCTTATATTTGGCTGTCAATCAGGGCGCATCGCAGAGCTGAGAGCCGCCTTTGGCCCTTTAAGAGGCCAGGTGGTCCTCGTGTGTGCGCCTAGGGGTGGGGCCAATGCCATGGAGGACGCTGAGTCCCGCCGTGAGGCCTGGTGAGTGGTGGAAGGCCCGGCGGACGCCACCGCAGGACGCCAATGGCGAGCTGAGCTGGCAGCAGCAGTGGGGGAGGACGACCCAGGACCTGCCGGAGTAGGGACGAGGTAAGCAGGCCCAGGCGTGGGCCAGGCACGGACGGGACATGCAACAGTACCCCCCCTCTAGGCCTCCCCCTCCTCGGTCGTGGCTTGTCTGGATGAGTCTGGTGGAAGTCCTGCAAGAAGTTCTTATCGAGTATGTTATGTGAAGGTTCCCAAGAGTTTTCTTTGGCCCCAAATCCCTCCCAGGCAAGGAGATATTCCCAACGGCCTCAACACCGACGGAGGACATCTCTTACCTGGAGTGTAGCGTCAGGTTCAGCGGAGACTTGCAGTGGAGCTGGTGGACATCTGGTGGGCCATGATAGTTCCAGAGGTTTTAGGAGGGACACATGAAATGTGTTTTGGATGCCCATGTTACGAGGTAGCTGTAGTTGATAAGTTACTGCTCCTATGCGTCTGATGACCGGGAATGGTCCAATGTATTTGGGGGCCAGTCTTTGGGATGGATGAAGTTTAATATGTTTGGTGCTCAACCAAACTTTCTGGCCAAGTCAGAAGAAAGGTACGGTGCGACGATGAGCATCCGTGAATCGTTTGACATTTTTGGCTGCATGAGTTAATCTCTCTTTGACTTGATTCCACAACCAAAGTATTGTCTGTGCTGTGGACTGGGCTGCGGGAATGGGTACTGAAAGCGGCACTGGTAGAGGCAGGCTTGGCTGGCGGCCAAAGACAACTGAGAAGGGTGAGACGTCAGTGGCAGAGGCGACGTGGGTATGGTGGGATAACTCGGCCCATGGCAAGAGGTCGGCCCAGTTATTCTGTTGATCATTGACGTAGGATCTCAGGAATGTCTTCAAGGAGCGGTTTGTCCTCTCGGCTTGGCCGTTCGCTTGAGGGTGATAGGCCGACGTCAGGTTCAGGGTAATATCAAACTTTTTACACAAGGATTTCCAGTATTTGGCAGCAAATTGTGGTCCACGATCAGAAACAATCTCTCTGGGTAACCCATGTAAGAGGAATACATGGTTGAGGAAGAGTTTTGCCAATTCAGGAGCCGAGGGGAGGCTTGGTAGTGGAACGAAGTGGCCCATTTTTGAAAAGTGGTCAATAATAACCCAAAGGACCGTGTTGCCCTTTGACGGAGGCAGATCGATGATGAAGTCAGTAGAGATGATTGACCAGGGTTCGGTGGGAGCTGGAAGAGGTTGGAGGAGTCCCTAAGGATGGCCAGTTGGAGGCTTTTGCTGTGCACAGATGGGGCAGGAGTCTACATAACTGCGGGAATCCTTAACCATGCTGGGCCACCAGTAATGTCTTCTTAACATCTCAAGGGTCCAAGCCCGGCCAGGATGGCCGGCCAACATCGAGTCGTGAGCCCAGCAGAGCATGCGCTCCCGGAGATGGTGTGGGACCACCGTTTTCCCAGCTGGCACTGTGTTGGTAACTGCAAGGGTTAAGCAAGTTGGGTCGATGATATGCCTAGGAGTTTCGGGCGTATCCTCTGGCTCGAGAGAGTGAGAGAGAACATCCACTTGGATATTCTTTGCTGCTGGATGGTAGTGGAGTTCAAAGTTAAAATGTTAAAGAACAGCGCCCAGTGGGCCTGTCTGGGGTTCAATAGCTGGGCTTCTTTTAAGTGTTTGAAGTTCTTGTGATCTGTAAAGATCATGAATTTATACTGTGCTCCTTCTAACCAGCGGCGCCATTCTTGAAGGGCCAATTTCACAGCTAAGAGTTCACAGTCCCCAATCGTGTAGTTTTGCTCTGCAGGAGAAAACTTGTGTGAGTAGAAAGAGCAGGGTACTGACTGGATCCTTACAAGATTGCATGCCCCTCGGAGATCTAACTTTGTAAAGATCTGGGCTCCTTGTAGGCGATCAAATAGTTCACTAATGAGTGGCAGAGGGTAACAATCCTTGCGAGTCACGATGTTTAGCCCACAGTAGTCAATGCAAAGACGTAAACTGCCATCCTTCTTCTTCACGAAGAAGAATCCGGCTCCTGCCGGGGAATCGGAGGGTCTTATGAATCCTTTATTCAGATTCTCCTTAATGTTCTCAGACATTGCTTGGGTTTCCGGCAGTGAGAGAGGGTAGGTTGGGAGGCATGATATCTGGTAGGAGCTCAATGGGACAATTGAATTCTCGGAGTGGAGGCAGGATGTCAGCATTTTGTTTGGAGAACACATCTTTGAAGTCAGAATACGGAGCAGGTTACCTGGTAAGGGTTGTACGGTTCAGAACAGTGATTGCTGGAGACACCTGTCGCAGACAGCGGTTCTGGCACTGGGGTCCCCACTGAATTAATTGCAGGGATTGCCAGTCAAAGTGGGGTCCGTGTACCTGGAGCCTAGGAAGTCCTAGGATTACCGGATGCGTAGAATGCTTTAAGACATACAGGGAGACCTTCTCTTCATGGAGGGTTCCCACAGCAAGGCAAAAGGCCATGGTGCGATGCGTAATGCGTCCGGGGAGGTTCTCTCCCTGGATTGATGTGATGCAGAGAGGTACTTCCAGAGGTTGAAGAGGGATCTGGAGTAGTGTGACGTTATCGTCCAGAATAAAATTTCCACTCGCCCCAGTGTCCACAAGTGCGGTAGTGGCAAAGGAGCATGATTCCCTAAAGAGGGACACAGAGAGTAATAATTGGGGGCCAGTAACAGTAGTGCCCAAGCTCGGGATGCCTGCCAGGCTCAGGCTATGCAGTTTCCCGCAGGATTGCAGGAGATGCCCGGAACTGCCACAATATAAACATAGGCCTTGCTTCTTACTTCGAAGGCGCTCTTCAGGAAACAAGCGCCCGCGATTGATCTGCATCAGCTCCTCTGGTGATGGAGGAAGTGCCGGAAAGGCCTTCAACTGGGGACTTGCAGCACAAACTGGGCATAGGGCAGAAGGCCGAGAGACCTTTATCTCCTGGTTTCGCTGACATAGGTGGTGATCAATCTTGCCAACCAGGGAAATCAGGTCATCCAGAGACGTGGGAATCTCACGAGCAGCCAGCTCATCCTTGAGGGCAGAAGACAAGCCATCCAGATAGATTGCCCGTAGGCAGTCCTCTTGCCACCCCAGTTCTGTGGCTAGTGTCCTGAATTCTACCATGAATTTGGTGAGCGAATGCGAGCCTTGATGGAGGTGGAGAAGCTGGTGAGCCTGTTGACCAGGGGCCTCGAAGGTCCACTTGAAAATGGAAATGAAGTGGGAGAGGTGACGGAGGATGTCATCAAAACGCTCCCAAAGTGGGGAAGTCCATGCCAGGGCTTTCCCTTCAAAGCGTGAGAGGATGAAAGTGATCTTGGTAGTCTCACTGGGAAATAGTGAAGGCTGTAGTGTGAATTACATAAAACATTGGTTGAGGAAGCCTCGGCATAGGCACGGATCCCCATTAAAACGGGGTGAAGCTGGGAGGTCCAATGATCCCGTGGAGACAGGGTTTGAGCCCAATCCCCTGAATTGGCCATAACAGAATCCTCTAGTTGAGACCGTAGTCTCTCCACAGATGAAGTCAATTCTTTCAAGGGATGCTGTTGTTCTCAGACATGAGCGGCAAGGCCAGGGATTGCGTGCAAGGTGGGCGACTCCGCCGAGTCCATCGCCTTGGCAACCTGTTGCGCTGGAGGTGGACCCTTGGCCTGGGGCAGGATTGGTACGGCCCTCCGGTCGGACCCGGAGAGCGCCTGCCAGCAGGAGGCGGAGCACAGGAGGAGACAGAGGTTAGCTGGAGCTTCGCCAATAGCAACCCAGGGTTCCCTCAGGTTGAGCCCTTGGTTACCTGGGCCGCATGGTCTTAGGTGGGCCTGCAGGGGAGTGCCCACCATGAACAAGGGTGCGCGGTCGATGTTCGGCAAGAATATCCAGAGGTCACAGGAGGCCAGATGAGAGTGTCCGAGTGGATAGCGAGGATCAAGGCCAGAGTATCAGTCCAGAATGGTCAGCCGAAGCAGGGATCAGTACTGGTAGTCAGTCCGGGAGTAGTCAGGCCAGGCAGAGGTCAAGTTCCAGGCAGCGATCAGGAGTAGTCAGAGAACAGGCAGAGGTTGGTTCCAGGCAGCAATCAGGAGTAATCAGAGAACAGGCAGAGGTCGGATCCAGGGAGCAGGCAGACGAGGTCAGGAGCAAGCAAAGGTCAGTACCGTGAGATCAGTCCGAAGGGTACTATCAGGGATGGAGAGATGAAGGAACAGGAGATGCTGGAACAGGAGACACAGGAACAGGCAAACTAGAGAACACCAGAGTGTAGACCCAATTGCCAAGGCAAGGAAGTGGTGTCTGACCACTTCCTTATATCCGGCTGTCAATCAGGGTGTGCCGCGGAACTGGGAGCCACTCTTTGCCATTTAAGAGGCCGGGCGGTCCCCGTGCGCGCACCTAGGGGCGAGGCCGACACCATGAAGGACACCGAGCCCTGCCGTGAGGCCTGGTGAGCGGTGGAAGGCCCGGCAGATGCCACCGTGGGACACAGAGGGCGAGCCGAGCTGGCAGTGGCAGCGGGGGAGGACGACCTGGGACCTGCCGGAGCAGGGCCGAAGTGCGGGCCGAGCGCAGACAGGACGCACAACAATTTATGTACATAAAACGCAAAAAAAACCAAACCATTTTTTGATGCACACAAATAGTGCCCTTGCTGTACAAAACAAGATTTATGTCCACAAAACAATTTGTGCGTATAAAAAAAGTATGTACAGAGCATACATAAAATATGCTTTATGCACAAAAAACTAGAAGTGTGCACGCAAATGTGTTTTACGCATATAAATTCTGAGCACCATGAATACCCCCACCAGCTAAACTCAGCTGTACAAGACTGAGGGCTTTTAGCTGTTATGCGCCCAAGATCTAAAATGAGATTCAACTGACCATTCGCCTAGAACAAGCTACCTTGCTTTCCAGAAAAAAAGCAAAGGCATGGTTATTCAACCAGGCCTTCTCGCAGTGGGCTCACGGAGAAGAACAACCTTTTCTCATTCCCTAGACCTTATGTTATCAGAATGTCACTAAATTCCAACTTGTACCACCATTAATGTATTGGTTAATCCTTAATTTCTTTGTAATATGCTCTGAGACCATCCCCAGCAATAAAGCGGAATATCAAATGTTTTAAATAAATAAATAAATAAATGACTTTGGGTTCATTGCTATAGATTAGCATTAGCCCAAATAACCTTAGTCCATCTCTAACCAGGAGTTTCATTTCCAGCATTAAGAAACCATGCAACCTTGGGAGTGTCCCACCCTGTCCCATACATATTTATTATTACTATGTTAAATTGACATCCGGTTTTATTGTTCCTTATGTTCTACAGTTCTATGTAAAGCCCCCATCCGCTGTTGGGCAGTTCATCGTTTTATGTAAACCGGAGTGATTTGTAATTCCCACAAGAACTTCGGTATATAAAAATTAAAAATAAATAAATAAATAAATAAATATGATCCCTAATCCCTGGGGGATTGTTTCAGTACATTATTTTAATAACATATATGCCGATAAACTATACATATTCCGTCAGTCTTATCCTGGGTTCATACTTGTTGTGCCGATGCATATTTGTCCCAAGAGCGCATCTTTTGCAGCAGAACCTGACTGTTGGGAAAATACCCACGAAGGCCTTTGCAACAAGTGTCTCTGAAGTTGGACTACTCAAGCAGAATCTCTTTCAGTGAGTCCACGCTAGGGCTGTTTCTTGCTTATGTCCACCTGGCTTTACATTGGTGAGAAAATCTGTTCTTCATTCACACTGTGAGAGGGATTTTTCAAAATATTTGATCCATTTTTTATGTGACAGCAGATTTTGGAACTGTTCATCATCACAAAACCTTTCACAAATTTATGTAGATCGCTGCACCCACCGAGCATTTGATATCATCAATTTCCATGCCTTTCTCTATCAGGTATTAGACGCAGGCTTTCACATCTGTCCAATTTGGAGTCTTACTTAGGGCAATCCACATGAAACAAGAGAAGTCACATCTCCAAATTCTCTACGCACGTGCTGTGCAGATGTTGCACTGTCACAGAATAGGTCACACTCTGCATCTAGCCCTTCCTTGCGCTTTTGGGCCAGCATTCCCTTGGATTTCAGGGACAAGAAGTGCTGGGTCTTGTGATCAAGAAGGTCATTGTGCCTTACAGTCAGTGTTATCATCACTTCCACATAGAATTCTTTTCCCATTCCAAGATTTCAGAGTGGGAGTGGAATATGCCTAATGAGAGAATGCAAGTGCCAGAGGTAAATCTCACTGAAATAATCATCAGATGATTTCTTAATCTCACTGAAGTCATCATCAGATCATTTCTTAAGCAGAGTAGGTGGTTTATCTTGGGTCAAGAAGAATGACTTTAAAACATTTGAAGCAACCTTGAGGTTCCAGGAGCCAAGGATAGCCAATGTGTCTTGCTGTGAGACATATTCAGCATCCACTGATTTCCAGTATTCTTTCAGGAGCTTGGTCTGGGCAGTATAGATGCAGAATTAGTTGTAAAGTTTCAGGAGAATACTTTAAGTGTCTGTCCCATGATGGACCCAATTGGGGTTTTTTTTTAATATATATGCCGCCTAGGGCCTAGGCATAGGTGGAATATAAATAAATAAAAATGTGTACTGGGCAGCCCACCCTAGTTAGTCCCTTTCTGCATTGAATTCTTGCCCTTATTAAAATAATGTTTCTTCCTTCTTCATTTCACCGGAGATGGTTGCCACTGGCAAAAGTTGTGCATTTCTCAAGCAAATGGTTCTTTGTCAGAATCTCAGTGGCATGGTCTGCAATTCTAACTGCTGCCTCATTAGGTGGGCTCTGGAGTTCTATCAGCTGGGTCTGCAAGCCACCATTTTTCCAGTTGAAATATAATATCACCGGTGGAAAAAAACTTGGTAGCACCATGACTGGTGCCACCTGCGACTGCACCACAGTAAGGGATGCCCTTGCTTTCCAGTGTCTTTAGGGTAGAGTCATCAGAATGTGGTGCAAGCACAGACTTTGCAATTGCTTCTGTCTATGCCCGGGCACTCAACTTTTTTTTTTTTTTTTGGCTACATCTTAATCAGAAAACACCGTTTTTTCAACAAGACAGAAGTGCAGTCCATTGTTTACAACTGTTATGACACATAACTGCATCAAAAGAAAAATGCAATACCTGCAGCTGAAGTTAGTTTTTCCAAAAAAAAAAGCTCTGTTAAGTTTTAAGATGAGCTTGTGCTTATCTGAGTTTATGTGAGCTTGTAAATCACCAGCGCCTTTATTGGCCACAGAGATACAGGTGCCAGACCTGCAAACTAAGCACTCAGCTTCCCAGTCATCTCAGCCCTTCCCTGAAAGCATGGACGTTTTGTCCTCATTTTCTCAGTAAGTGACACTTACTTTTTGGTATTTTATTCTGTTCTCCGGTGGTCAAAGATTAGTATAATGCTATCTCCTCCATCCTCCTAATTTCTTTCTTTCTTGAATGAAGGAACTGCCAGGAACGATAGTGATAGTCATTTGTAGCTAACCATACTTTCCTGTTCTTTCTCTTAACTGAGGAGGCAGGGGGTGGACCTTAATGAAGAGATCTAATTGCTGTTGCCCTACAGGGGATCCAAAGTGGCTGCAGAGTTCCTGAGGGAGGCAGAGAGATCTGCTATGCAGAGCAAGACCTCTGCCTCTGGAGTTTGGTGCTCCTCTCTCTCTCTTTACCAAGAGAGAGAGAAAAGGGAGAATGCAAGGAAGTGGTCAAGCGTAAGAAAGAGGGAGGCAGCAGGAGAGAAGAAAATAATACCTTATGTGAATAGGCCCTCAATTTGTGTGCCCTGTTCCCATTTAGTAGTATAACATATTTTGGGTGAGGAAGCATTGTATAAAATGTATAATTGTGTGAACCTGCAGTACTGCTGAGTGACCACCGGATGGCATTTGGTATGATGCTGGATGAATGGAATGTGGTTTTGGGAACCTTAACGTCTCTGAGGTTAAGGGGTTTTGGTGAGTTTGTCCCTGTGACAGAGTGCACTGTAGAAATCCTCAGAACACCTTAAAAGACTGGTCACAGATGCCTGGGGACAGTCCACTTTAAAGCAGGGCATTCTGGGTGCAGAGTGTCTCCTCTGAGCAGGAATAAAGCATAAGCTGGAAGGAGAGCAAAAGAGGCCCTGGGAAGATGATGAGAATGCAGCTCTATTTAAATACTGCTTGGTTGCTGTTTTTGGTAAGAAGTATTGCTGAAGCAAGCTGCGTTTACGTATCATTTGACCACATATAATAAAAGTGTACAAGAGAAAACTGGAGTCCAGACTATGCCCTGTGACATATGGTGTCAGGTTGGGGATTTTCTGCACTAAGCAACTGCACAGGCAGAAGTCCAAGCCTCCTAAACGTGACTGAAAAGAAAGAAGTTTATAGAAAGTGTCTGGACTGACAGGAACTCTGCTTCAAAGTGAAGGTAGAGAGAATTTTTTTGAGAAAGGGTTTTACTTTCATACAGTGCACAGAGAATCACTAGTGAAAAAAAGTACACTGAAGGAAGAAAAAAAACAAAAACCTTGCAGAGGTTTGGGTTTTTTTTCCCCTGGGGCCTCCCACTTCCACACCCAGCTTTGGCACAACAGGCCAAGGCAGCTATCCCCGCTTGTATCGTCAGAGGTCAAACAGTGAGCAAGAGCCGGACAGGCCAGCAGGATTTTTTTGGTTTTCCCTCTCTCCTATCCCTGGAGAGATATGAACAAGGGTTTATTTTCTGGGGCAAAAAAAAAGAGAGAAAGAGACTTTTTCTGTTCATTGGAACAAACAACTTTTTTTGTGTGTGCCTTGGCTGCAAAGAAAGGAAGCCACTGGCAAAATAGAAAAAAAAAAAATGGAGAACTGGATTCAAATCCTTCTGGAAGGTCAAAGGTGGCTACAGGAGAGCCTCATAAACAGCCAGTTTTCCTATCTTAAAATAAGGAGATGGAAATAAGGTTGGCTTGCTTAAAGGAGATCTTGGATGGCCTGAATGCATGGGAAAACGCAGCGACACTGTGTGGCACCTGATTGGAACTGCACCCTCCCAAAGCACAAAGGCTGGGAGTTACAAAAACATAGAAACATAGAAATGACGGCAGAAGAAGACCAAACGGCCTATCCAGTCTGCCCAGTAAGCTTTGCACTTTTTTTTTTTTCTCATACTTCTGTTAGTCTTGGCTCTTAGTAAACTTTTGGTTCTATTTCCCTTCCACTCTCACCATTAAAAAGGAGAAAAGAACAGCTTGATCAAGGCTGACCTGCGTCATTCCAGCGACTGGCCTGAAAATGGTGCTGCCGTAGAGTCTGGCAAAGTGTCAGTGGAGCCAGTAATGACCAGCGCCGACCAGGAGCATCCCCATGAGCGGCCTAAAGAGGACACTACAGTGAAGCCTGGTTAAGCATCAGGGGAGCCAGTGATGACCAAGCCTAATCAGGATTATTCCATAGAAGGCGCTATAAGAAGCCCTGGCAATGGGCCAGAGAAGCCAGAAACTGCTCTGCTGGAACAGATAATTGAGTAACCCCCAGAAGGGCAAGGACAAGGACAAATCCAGGGGGTGACCAGAGAAAAATATAAAAGACCTGTGAATGGACTCACAATAAACGTGGCACAGGTACAAGGGAATTTGTGATGGCACTGGGCAGTACGGATTTCCATGGGAGGACGGGAGTCCCATGCACTGCTGTGAACAGGAAAGCAGCAGGTCCCTAACATGGCTAACCCATTCACCGAGGGTGATGTGGCACAGGGAGCAGAGGGGATAAACCGAGAACGAAAGGACAACTCTGAGGTGGTGGTAGAGGTCTGGAGCCCAGAGGTCCAGCAGACAGAGCGGAAGTCAGACCGGTTTTGGAAAAATTGGGCTGCTACCCATCAACAAGAGAAAGAGACTGAGAAAGCCAGGACTGGTCGAGAAAATGGAGATCCAGCCTGGAGAGGACAAGTTGCAATCGGAGGCTTGTGAAATGGACATTCTGGGGAACTGGACTCTGGGGCTAACCAGGATGGGTCGCCCAGAGAACCAAAAAAGCCTTATCTAAAAACCCAAAAGGTTGAGGGGAAGGGTACCTCAGTAGAAGAAGCTACCCTAGATAAAAAGAATCCTCAGTGGATAAAGGGGAAGTCTTTCCCTGTACCCCATGGCAGGCGGGGGTCAGTTGGGAAAGAGGTTTGTCCCAGGCTGAGACAGGACCCAAGGGCAAGCCTGGTAGGGTCCTAATGTGCTCACTTAGGTAAGATTGAGCTGAGGTGGAGGAGGGTATGTGGCAGAGTTCCTGTAGAAACCCTCAGAACTTTTTAAAACTCTGGTCCTAGCTGCCTGGGCCCAGACCACCTTAACAAAGGGCATTCTGGGTGCGGAGGGTGTCTCCTATAAGCAGGAATAAAGCATAGGTTCAGAGAAGAGCAGAGGAGGCCCTGGGAAGATGAGGAGAACGCAGCTCCATTTAAATACTGCTTGGCTGATGTGTTTTGGTAAGAAGTATTGCCAAGGAAAGCTGCTTCTATGTATCATTTGACTGTATGTAATAAAAGTGTGCAAGAGAAAACTGGAGTCCAGGCTGACATCTGTCCTCCAGCCAGCCATAGACCGCTCATGCCCTGTGACAGTCCCCTTAAGAGCAATGGGGAGACATGACTGGTGGAGGTATAAATTCTGGCTCAGACTGGTGAGAATGGTCCTAAGTTGGAGTTTGGAACAGCTCCAATACGGAGTGGTCCCCCATGGGAAAAGACCCGAGGCCCAGGAGTGGAGAGCTAGGGTTGCTCCCCCTAAGGAATTGGCAGGAATGAGGTGTTGCAGAAGACGTGCCGTCCTCCCCCTGAGGAGAAAGGCCTGGAGGAAGAGATGAGGTGCATCTGGAAATGAGTGGAATCCCAAGTTGAAAAGGAGTTTAAGGAACCACAGAGTAGAGTAGAGTAGAGTAGAGTAGAGTGAGTAGAGGTTGGGGTTTTGGCTCCCCCTCATGAGGAAAGCAGATGGTGTGCTCTAACTGTATATAAACCCCTGCCACCCTCTCTGGCATGGATTCCTTAGTTTGCCTTCTTAGGGACAGCATGTGCTTTTGGCTGTCCTCAGGTTGCTTATGTTTCCTGTTAAAAGGACTCTGGGGTTCTCATGTACAGAGGTCTGGGTAAAGAACTGAAGACGAGTGCTTTACCCCTAGTTTTATACAAAGTTCTGAACATTTTGATTGTCTGAGGGGGAGGTTTTCCATCCTTCCTGCCTCTTATTTGGTTTCCCCTTTTTTTTTGTAAGATTTTTTTCTGTCTTTGAGTTGGACCCTAGGGCCCAGGGACTCAGATTCTTGTTATCTAAAAGAGGAGGCATCTTTCAGTTAGAAAGACCCAGAAGAACAGCTGGGTCATCAAGGAGGAATGGATTCACATCCATTGCCAGAGGGAAGGAGTTGAGAGTGTCATTCGTAAGCATATCACTACAGGATTCAGGTGAGAGACGCTTGAGAGTATGGTGGAAGAAACCGTGGAAAAACTGCACATTGCCTTAGGAGAAGCCCAGGACGGAAGAGAGATTCCTGAGGTTGTGAGAAGCCCTTAAGGTCAGGGTGATTGACTGTGAGGGTTCTTGGGGATGTGAGCTCCATGACCCAAAAGGGAGAGAGATTGGAAAAAACGTAAGAAGAGGTGAAATAAAGGAGGATTGAAAGATCTAGATTCTGTTCTGGGAGTATGGTATTCTAAACCTTGGGGTATATATATATATATATATATATATATATATATATATATATATATATATATAGTGTATTTTACACTCTGACTGTGTATCCCATGAACTCTGAATATTCAGCATGGGCTGTCTTATCTTCTGATAACATGTACATAGTTGCAAGCTGGGAAAATCCAGAAAAATAAAGTTAGGAGCTTGGTTAAGCCAGTGAGTGCTGTGCTTTGTTGTTTTGAGAAACTTTCTCTATGCTGCTGGCACTAATTAAGAAACAGGAGACCAGGTTCATAGAGGGGAGGATAGGCAATGCTCTCCCCGTACCAGCCAGGAATACGTATTCTGTTCTGCTGCTTCTAACAAGGTCCACCTCACCATCTACATGACCCAAGTTTTGCAAACCTGCCAAATACATTTGAGAAACTGACCCTCATCCTACAGGGACAGGTATTCTCATCAATTTATGTGCCCATTGGAAACAAGAAAGAATTGAAAAAGGAGGAAAGAAATAAAGGAAGGGAGAGGGAAAGAAGTCAGGGGAATACCGAAGAATGGCAGAGCAGTGAAGTGAGAAGATATTGTAGACATGAAGAGAATATTAAGAGCCACAGGAGACAATGAGCAATGTTATGGAGTGATCCTTGTGACTTCCAATAAAATTGTGGACGGTCACTTCTTCTGCTCATTCACCCAACATTGCCTGGGGACCTAGGCCCCCCCAAACACAAAGTCCTAGCTCTGTCCCTGTTTAGAGTACATTTCTTACCTGCTCCCTTGAAGCATGGGATTTCAAAATGGCGGTTTCAGAGTTCTGTTCAATAAAAAAGTTATATTTGAGTGGTAAATCATTGTTTGCTCTTGATATTATGGACACAGCAGCCGCACTCCCTGCTCTGTCCTGTGGGGAAAAGCTGGTGAGTGAGTGAGATAGATGATGAGGGGAGGTAAAATGCAGGAATCAGACATCACATCAGCTTCAGGGCCTGAGGGGAAGGTCTCCATTTTCTCAGCCTGTCCAGAGTGGAAACACATGTGGGGAAGACCACTGTGAGCCGTCCTTGCTTTGTAGCAAGTTGTCAGTCCTGTTCATAGCCACAAGGAATGCAAAGACGTGAAGGCCTGCAGGGGGTCCCCAGTAAGTTTCATGTCAACAGAGACCGGTTAAGTCAGCCCTGGTTTTATCCGCATTACTTTTCTTAGAATATTGGAAACGCAAATCGGGGGGGATGGGGGACAAACCCAGGGCTGGCTCGGCCTGTCTCTGATGACCTGGAGCTTGTTGGCAACCCTAGGCCTGAAGCTCTTAATAAGAAACTCAAAGCCCCTTTCATCTTGGCTGTTTCATGGATGTGGCACAATTCATTTCCTTGTGAAATATGACAAAATGGAACGCTCTGAACTAAAAACTTTTCAGTTAAAGACACATAAACACTCCCGCAAAGTGCCTCCTTTTTTAGACCCTAAAAGCCTTCCAAGGCAAGCCTGAGGTGGGGGCGTGAGAGAGGGGTGATCCACAGACTGCACAGGGTCCCCAGTTGGTATGTGCGGGTAACAAAACAGAGATACTCAGGGCGTTTGCAGCCCCACAGGAGAAATATATCTGAAGCCATTTTGCCAACGCCAAGCCAGCAAGACACCGTCAGCCCCTTCTCAACCCTTCTCTCCGCTTCTCCCCCCCAAGCTTGGGCCTCATTCTTAACATACCTTGCAAACAGTCACGTTTTCTCAGGGAGAGACTGCAGGCAAAACATTTCCTGATGTTATCGGCCTTATTGTTTTGTTTTCTTTCCTGTTGAGGAAAAAGCTCAAAAGAAAGCCCAAATCTGCTGCACGATACGCAACACTGCAAACGCGCACCCAGCACACTCTGTTCTCAATTAAAAGGCTTTGCTCTTTAGTCATTCCTTTGGATGTTTTTAAGCATATCCTCCCCTTGGTTTCCACTGAAGCTGTGTTCAGAACAGTGGCGCACATTACCTGGCATGGAATGGAGCTCCTCCTGGCTCATGCCATCTTGGAGTTCCCAACCTGCCGCTATTTTGCCAGACTAGAGGGCAGTACCTTAAAACTGAGGGCTGTTGTTTGTAAACAAATATAATTTAATTTTGGGGGTTTTTTTGTTTGTTTTTTGGATGTGCTATTTGCAAACAGTGAGGCGTGCGCTAAAACAACAGAAACGGCAAAAAAGAAACTTTTTTTTTTTTTTTGTCATGTGCTTTAGAAAATGACATGAAACGCCTGTACATCCCTATCAGTTAGTCTACCAGTTCACCCAGTCCTTTCCCAGATCATCAAGACCTTCCTGGTTCCTTAGCTTGAACTTCCCCACCCCCCAGTTCACCCAGATCTCCCACTCAGCCAGTGCAACCCAATAAAAACATTTAATGTCATGTCAGATAAATAACAGGTGTAAAAATACGTGAGTAGGCTGGCAAATGTACGCAAGTAAGTGTCTTTTAAAATAGCAACTTACATGCGTAAATGGCCTGGAACACCTTTAGACTGCACCTTTTTTACGCGTATATATGTGCGCGTGATAGTGAAACTATGCACGTATTTGCGACTTTTATAAATTATGGAATACGCAATAGGGGCCACTTACATGACATATGATAATTATTATACGCACAAACGTTTAAAAATTCACCTTATTGTCGATATAAAGTCCATCCAATGTTTAGTTGAAGAGACACCAGCAAGCCATTTCTCCTTCAGATCTTCTCAATCAAGCAATCTAAGATCACTCCCAGTTCTAGCCCTGCAAGGCTCTTCGGACGCCGAAGTCAGAAAATAAGCTTTTGCTTGAACCTTTCCACTTCTTACCAACCCAAGAGATCAAATCAATAGGCAGAACGCCTGACCATCCACGTACTACTCTTGCATATGTATCGCAATCCCAAATCATATAACAGCAGACTAATCTGGATCTCTGGTGAGAAATATCCCATATCTTGGACTCTTTCTCCAATAACTGGGCATAATCCGCAACTTAACAGGCAAGATGCAACAGTTGCTAAAATCAGAGCAAAGGAAAGCAGGAAATGGTTTAATCAATCTCGCTACCGAGTTAAGCTTTTGCAGCTTTTCACTGTCCCAGCAACCCAGAGAATTCCTGAAGTGAGCTCCTTACTCTTTCCAAGCCTGGAAGTGAACTCAGCATCCCTCAAGAGGTCCTTACACCCCTCTGACTGGCATATACTAGAAATGCACACCAGAACATGGGCACCTAGAACTAAGGTAATACTATCTCTGATTTACAGCACGGAATACAACAAGGGGCTGATACTAAAAAAAAAGCTGTGCTTCTCAATTTAGGCCCCTAAGTTAAGTCCCTAGGTTTGGTGCTTATTTTTAATAGCCTAAGGAATCAATTTTCAAAGGGTTTAGGCTCCTAACATTTGGAGTTAGAATCCTAAATTGGCTTTTTTGAAAATCTTCTAAGGCTGAGTGTCTAAATTTAGCATCAAAAAAAGATGGATGGCTACAAGGGCAGAGATGGTGGAAATAAAGGAGGTAATTTGTAAAAGGATTTATATGTGTAAAAGTAGCATATTTAGCAGCACTTTTCAAAAGCCCATTTACACCCATAGAACCCAGTTTTATTGTGAAACCCCTTCTGAAAATTACCTCCAAAGTTAGATACTTAGCACTGATTTTCAGAACTAGCCACCTAATTTAGGGACCTAAATCTAGGCAAATGGAATATCATCTGAAAATGTATACTCCCAAATTTGGCTGAGCCTAGCTCCTAACTGAGGCATCTAACTTTGAATCCTAAATTTAGGAGCTCAGCTTTCTTTTGGATATCAGCCCCTAGGTTTTCAGCTGAAAACTCACATTAACAAATTAGGCCCCTAAATTTAGATCTGCTATTCATTTGCTTAGATTTTGGCCTCTAAATTAGGTGCCGAGTTCTGAAAATCAGTGCTAAGCTCCTAACTTTGTCTCCCCACCCTAACTCCATCACTCATATATACCCACTTTTTAGGTTTTAGGCACTCGGTCCTAATAGATTTTCAAAAGTACCAATTTTAGGAGCCCAAACCCTTTGAAATTGGATTCTAGGTACCCTACAATTGCATCTATTGACTTGTAATTCCAGATCCAGAGAGTTGCAAGATCTGCCTTCTTTAAGTTAAAAAAGATGTGAACTTTGCAATACTATTTGTCACCTGGGGATTTTCAGTCAGTGATGCAGGCCCTAGTACTTCAAACCTGGATTGTTGTAATTCTCTTTATGTTGGATTGCCTCAATATCTTTTAAAAGTTGGTCCAGCATGCTCCTGCTAGAGTGATTTTAGGTGTAGGTTACTGGCAGAGAATTACACCAATGAGAATTACACCAGTGTTGCAAAAACTCTGCTGGCTAATTGTTCATAAAAAGATTTAGTTTCAGGGGCTTTGCTTGATGAGCAAAGCTATGTATAATGATACACTGACTTGTCTTCCACCTGCAATATGCGGAGCGCACTATTAACCCGCGTTTGGACGCACGTTTTCGACGCGCTAGCTTTACTCCTTATTCAGTAAGGGGTAATAGCACGTTGAAAACGCACGTCCAACCCCCCAAAACTAATAGCGCCCTCAACATGCAAATGCATGTTGATGGCCCTATTAGTTATTCCTGCGCGATACAGAAAGTAAAATGTGCAGCCAAGCCGCACATTTTACTTTCAGAAATTAGCGCCTACCCAAAAGTAGGCGTTAACTTCTGCAGGCACCGGGAAAGTGCACAGAAAAGCAGTAAAAACTGCTTTTCTGTACACCCTCCGACTTAATATCATGGCGATATTAAGTCGGAGGTTTCAAAAGTTAAAAATTAATTAAAAATAATAAAAAACAAATTTTAAATCGGCCCGTGGCTCAAAAACAGGACGCTCAGTTTTGCCGGCATCCAGTTTCCGAACCCGTGGCTGTCAGCGGGTTTGAGAACCGACGCCGGCAAAATTGAGCATCGGCTGTCAAATTCGCTGACAGCCGATGCTGCGGCATAATACCAGCTTAGGTTGGGGAAACCAAGACCACCAGTCTCCTTGGAACGGTACAGAGTTGACCTTGCGACCCTTGGCGGTCTTTTCTGCCATACAAAATTAAAAATCTGTTTCTGCATTTTTCGCAATAAGCTCAGAGAAAGATAAATCGGAAGTGTCATGAAGAGATATAGTAGGCATGGTAAGATATTAATTTTGATAGTGGCTATTCGGCCCAACCAGGAAAAAGATTCCCTATGCCAATGGGAAAGGTCGCGATCTATAAGTTTCAGTAGGGGATCTTAATTAAGTTAATACAATTTTGTAATATCATTGCCCGAATGGATGCCTAGATATTTAAGAGGTTTCTTAGTCCGCCTAAAAGGCAGAGATGTTTGTAACACACCAGTGACTGAAGGTGGGGCATTAATATTTAGCACTTCCGATTTATCGAAATTCACCTTGAACCCAGATACAGTGCTGAATCGCTGTAGTTCAGTCATAACCACCAGTAGAGTTGAGGAAGGCTCAGTCAGGGTGAACAGGATGTCATCCGCAAAGAGTGATATTTTGAGTTGGTTATTACCCATTTGTACACCTTGTACCTCTTTGGTGGATCTAATTTGTGTAGTGAAAGGTTCTAGAAATAGGGCAAATAATAGTGGTGAGAGGAGGCAACCTTGCCTGGTGCCTCTCACTATGGGAAAACTTTCACCGTAGCCACCATTCACCTTGACCTGCACCTTCGGCCCCTCATAGTTTTTGTATCCAATTTAGGAAATGCGTACCAAAACCCATTTTACGCAATGTGTGAAACAAAAACGGCCAATGCACCATATCAAACGCCTTTTCAACGTCGACCGATAACAGAACACTAGGTATGGATTCTGTATGTACCCACCAAATTAAGTCGATAATGCGACGTACATTATCAGAAGCAGCCCTTCCAGTATAAATAAATAAATAAATAATGAATCCCGCCTGATCGTGATGCACTAGTGATGGCAGTAGAGGATTAAGCCGCTCCGCTAGGATTCTGGCCATAATTTTCAAATCTAAATTAATGAGCGATATCGGGCGATAGGAGCTACACTGAGTCGGATCTTTTCCCGGTTTTGCATTGACAGTAATCCCCACAGTGTTTGAATGGGGTCCCAAACTGCCACCAGTCCATAATGCATTAAAGACCTCCATTAGTGGAGCGACCAAAACATGGGAGAGCTTCTTATAATATTTGGAAGTTAATCCATCTAACCCCGGGACTTTCCCACCCTTTAGCTGTATGATAGCTTGGAGAATTTCTGCTGCCGTTATGGGGCTATCCAGAAACTGTCTCTGTACCTCAGTAAGCTTGGGTAACGACACTGTGGACAAGTACTCATCTATCTTCGGGTCCTTGATATCAGTACGGGCACTATATAATGCAGTTTAGAAGTTAGTAAAGCTGCTCTGAATGTCACAGACTGGGTGAGCATAGTGCCAGAGGGACCTTTGATCTTAGCAATAGCATTTTGTAATTGCACATTTTTTAAACGTCTGGCAAGTAGGCGGCCTGCTTTGTTTCCCCCTTCAAAGTACTGTTGTTTAACTATATTGAGATGGTGGGTGATCTGATTATTGTCTAACTCTTGAATTTTCTTGTTTATAGCACTTAACTATGTATAAAGCTGTGGATTTGGATTGAGCATATGTTGATGAGTGACATCATTCAGCTCAGTTAAGAGTCTCATTCTCAATGCGTTACGCTGTTTCTTGCAATGTGTGGCCTGTGAGATACAGTGTCCCCTAGAAATGCCTTAGAGCATTCCCAAATGATGGTGGGGTCCGTGGGGTTAGTAGTCTGAAGCTTAAAATATTCTAGCATTAATTTAGCAAGTCGGTCAGTAAAGTTGAGATCATCAAGTAGGCTGTCGTTCAGGTACCACCGTCCAAAACCGCCATAGCTATTTCCATTCAAGTGGGGGCATGATCCGACCATGTCAATGACTCTATCTCAGTTTTATGCACTTGGTTTTGCAGTAATTTATCTACTAAAAATAGGTCTATGCGAGAGTATGTGTTATGAGCATGGGAGTAGAAGGTGTATTGCCTCGATTGTGGGTGCCTTTGGCGCCAGATATCAACTAAATTCCAAGTGTTTAGGAGTGCATGGAAGTGTCTCCTGGTATCCCCTAACGTGTGGGTAGTAGAACCTGAATTATCTAGAACCGGTTTCAGTGTGATATTGAAATCTCCTCCCACAATTAAAGAGCCTTTGGTATACTGAGTCAGAACAATCTCTATACTCTGAATAAACACTTGTTGTTGCGTATTGGGAAAATAAACATTGAGCAAGGTCAATACTTCTGGCCCAATGCGAATAGTAAGCATTAGTAAGCGTCCAGAAGGCTCAGCATATTTGAATAGTACTTCATGCACACATTGGGCGGAGATCAGAATAGTTACTCCAGAATATTTAGAGCTAACCGTACTGGCAGCAAAGTATTGCACTGGATAGGTAGGAGTAATGGACAGCCGGCGCCATCTTTAAAAATGGCACGGGCCATCCAGTGCTCCTACCATGTGACAGGGGCCGGCCAATGGCACGGATACCCTGTCACATGGTAAGGGCAAAGGGCCATCAGTGCCATTTTGATTAGTGGCAGCCGACGGCCCGAGAGTGGGAGATCGCTCCCGGGACCCCCACTGGACCACCAGGTACTTGTAAAAAGTTTTGGGGGGGTTCGGGAGGGTGGGGGAAGCTAAGGGAACAGTTTTAAAGGGTCGGGGTGGGTTTAGGGAGAACCCCAGGAACAAAATCATGGGGTTCTCTTATCGGGAGCCCCTGATTTCTGACGATTTTGAAAATATCGTCCGATATTTTCATTCGTCTGAAGCCCGATTCACAGGTATCAAAGCATGAATTGTACCATGCAGCCTCATGCTGAGATTTAGGATTGCAGTTCTCCAGAGTGGCGCTGTAGACGTCTTTGACAATTAGTTACTCGTTGCCATCTTGGAAACTGGTCTCGCTTTGGCAAGGGGTCCGGCTTGGGCATGATGGCAAAATCCACAGGCAGGCCTGCTGTTTGAAAGCCGCAACGCGTCTGCCAGCGTTTGCACTCGATATGAGGTCCCCTGGTGTGAGAAAAGGAGGCCACCAGTATTTAATTTGGGCACTGCGAAGAACTCTCGTGGCTTTCTTCATCTCAAAACGCTTTCTGAGGGTAGTGGGAGCCAAATCCTGGAAAACGGAAATTTTGAAGTCTTCCCAGGGCCTCTCCATTTGACTCCTGGTAGCCTCATAAATCTTTGATTTGAGATAAAAGCTACATAGACAAAGGACTATATCCCTGGGCTTATTCTCAAGGCGCAGGCCGAGGGTTAGATGAGCCCACTCAATTTTTACTACTTTGTCCTGTGCCTCCAAGTGGGGGGTAGTGTCAGGAGAAACCTGCGCTAGAAAATACTCGCATATTTTTTTCACCACTGACATGACATCTTTATAAGCATCAGTCTCCGGGACACCCCGAATATGCAAGTTATTGCATCTAGACCTGTTTTCAAGGTCTTCCAGTTTATCTGCAAACATCTGATTATCTTTCTCCAGTTGTTGGTAATGCGCTGTCAGGTCCGCCATATTGGCCGCGTGACCTTCCATCCTCACATCGAGTTCATCAACTCGATTTCCCATCGCCACCAGATCTCCTTTGATATCGGTTATCGACGCCATGACATCTAAATTCTGTTGCTTCATATCGGCCCTCAGATCGACGAACCAGCCCCGTAGTTCTCTGCTGGGAAGATCACATAGCTGGAGCTCCGCCGTTCCGGAGGAGGTCTCCACCCCCTTGGTCAGGATTTCTTCCTGCTCCGGGGCCTGCACGTCCTCTGAGTGCGCGAATTTGGGTGGTTGCTTACTGAAGCCAAAATGCTTCAAGTCAGCTGTTTTCGTTTCGTGGCCATCACAATTAGTGCACACTCTACCTGTTTTTTGTATGATTTGGCTGGGTTTTAAGCACTCTGGGCGATCGCTCTCAGGGCCAGGAGCTCGACAGTTACACGTCCGATCCTGTATGACGATAAGGGCTGACACTGCTAGTAGATCCAACCAAAGAAGAACTGGAGTGTTTGTTTTTGTGTGTGTGTGTATAAGAAAGAGGAGAAAGTTTGTGCACCCCACTCCCACTAATCCATAACAATCTCAGGGTAACTGGAAATCAAAGTTCCCAGGTATAGCAAGCATGAATTTTAAAATCCTTTTTAGTTTTATTTTTCAGGTATTATTTGCTGGGTCTGCTGTTTTGAAATATTTTATTGGTGTTTGGGACATTTTAAAACACTTGTATATGAGCTTTTAATTATTTGATCTTTTATTCATCAGCTTTTTTTGAAATAAAATTATTAGTATGTTTTTAGTATTATAATTATATATTTATTTTATTTCTTGATTTTATTGTTTGATGTTTGAAGAATGGTGATGGTTCTGTTTTTTCATTATTCACTGCATAGAGAGTCTGGCTTCTTGTGGTTTCCAGTTCAGTTTTTGTCTGCGCATTTGTATTTCTACTTTATGGTTGTTCTATTCTGTATTTGGTGAGGGTCTGTTTATGTTCTGCATGTGTGAATGAGGTGGGGCATTCTCCTAACAGGAAGTGTATTAGTGTTTTAGGGCTTTCGGAAGGTCAAGCCCACACCCAACACACATCACAATAGGCCTAAAACCATATGGGTTCCAGGTGTTTTATTTGCAGGGATTTCTGGTTGGCATCACAGCAGTGCACGTAAATATAATGTAAGTGATATTTTTACCTCAGAATACTGTGCTTTGATATTTTTCATGTAAAATATAAATGCATAAATTTAACTGTGTGTGTGGAATGGAGCAGAGGGCGTTGTGCAAGGCTATGAGGTTCACCTGGGGCACCTAACACCTAACACCTAACTGTGCATGGGTTCGGGGGGGGGAAGGTGTCAGTTTTTAGAATTTGTATCCCTGAAGGGAGCTGGGCGTTCTTTGGTGGGCCTGGGACAGAGAATAAATGAACAGGGGGGAGGGGGGGCAGCACAGTAATTGTTCGCATAGGACAGCAAAAACGCTAGCACCGGCCCTGGTGGTGTTACTGATTATATGTCTTTTAAGACGATGTTAATTATTTTCTTTTAAATTTATGTAGTGTCACAATGTTTAAGTATTATAAAAATATTATAGATTTTATGTATGTTATGTAGTAATCCTCTTTGATGCGAAATGCTGGATAATAAACAAATACAATAAAAAATATTGCTCTGTAGAAGGCAGGATTACAGGTCTATAGCTGCAAGGCCGCAAATGCAGAACGGGATCAGCCTCTCTGAGATGATGCGGTTAGGTGACAGCATTGCCTTTTGGTCCAGCTGTTCTCAGGGAACTGCCTTATCTGTTTGTGAGCACAGGGGGCTGTTAACTAGCACACACTCCTAGTCTCCTCCTCCTGCACAGGTTTTGTTGCCAAACGTGGTGCAGGCAGGAGGGTGGGGCTGCTGTGGGACTGTGAGGTTGCACTGGTTAGCTGTTGGGCAGTCACCCTCTCAGTTATCTAAAAGAGAGAGAGTGTGTATAAGTGTGTGTGAGATGCCATTTTTGTGACATCATAGACAGTATGGACCAATTGGATCTACAGAGTATGAAGAAACTTGTTATTCTGTTATTAACTGGGCTGCCCTCTGGCAGAGGAAATACAGATGTAAGGGTTTTAAATAACTGAAGAAACAATGAGGGTTAAATGTTTAATTAAGAGAGGGTGAGGAGGGGTTGCCAAATCTGGTTGGATCAATTCCTGGCGGTTTCATTGAATGATGTAATGACTTTAAGGACTCAGCTTGCTGGAACACATTTATTATGGAAACAGTTATTTTGCTCCAGGAGAAAGAGCAAGAGAGTTAATTAATTCTATTCTATTCTTTAGAAAATGCACGCCAACTCAAAATGCATTCGACTGAAAAAAAAGTCTCAAAATAAATATTGCTGCATTTATTTCATAATATGCCAGTGTCTTTGTTCATAGAGCCTTTCATCTTAAACCCTGATGTTTCCAACATGGCTGGACTGCAGTGTCCAGGAATATATGAAACCAACTGGAAGCTGATAATATAAATTCACTGCTCAGTCTTTGAGAATTCTCTCTGATTTCTTTCCAGGATTGCTTGTAGTAGTATCCTAGAGATTAATCTACAGTCCTTGAAGGTGAATTTTACTGCTCGTGGTCTGTACATCAGGATATAGAGCATAGAGGTTATGGCGTTCTTGTATAACAAGAGAGCCTTCCCCCACTTCACACATTCCCACTCAGTAACTGTAATCGGGACAAATTAGAAGTGTTGGAATAGAAAGGAGGGAGAAATTGTCAGAGCAAAAGAGAGAGGAGAAAGAACGAGGATAGGACAAAGAGATGGAGAATATTTGAGGAGAGGGCTGAAGGAGCTCCGAAAGTAAAGATAAAAAAAAAGATGGCAGACAAAGAGTTAGATGATGCACTAGGAATCGAAAAGAAATGATGAAGGAATTCTTAAGAGAGAGGAAAGGCAGAGCACAGAGTACATGCTGTATGAGGGCACTATCTTTGCTAAAGTCACTTAAATTCTAGGTCTATACTGTACCATTTTATGCTAGCTATGTTAAGGGTCCTGATAAGCTTTGGCATAAAAATGTTGCAACTCGCCGGAAGTGTTGTCATCTTGCGCAGTCAAGCTTCTCTGCAGACATCCCCTCGGCGCTGGAGTTGAACTGGCGGTAATAGATGTGAAGGGTCAGTGATTAAGTGGTATGTTAGATGACTGTGAAACAGATGTTGCTTAGCCCCTGTGTAATGTTCTTTGCACCATGGCATCGTCTGCTTTGAGACACACGCAGGGTGAGTCAGACCCACAGACATTACAAGCCAGACTTCCTACCCTGTTCGTATATTTCCCAGAACTTGCTGACGAGGTCCCTTGCTCTAGCCTTGCTCTTGCTCTGGCATCTTTCTAAGGGTATTGAGTAATTCTGATGAAAAGTTGGATTAGAATGACTCTAGTCAGTAGTATGCAACGGTGTTATATGAGGTTCTAAACTATTGCATCAATGGGGAAGGAAATTCAGATCTGGGAAATAAATGTGGGCAAATATTCCCGAGAAGGGGCCTAGTCAGAGCTTGGCTTGAAGATAAGCTAGCTTAGATGAGAAACAGTAGAAATACAGCTCTATTCCATAGGGATAAACACCGTTCCCATTTCCAAAGTACAGGGCTTCAGTAGTCACAGCAGTCCTGGATAAAGGTGGATCCTTCGCAGGCTGCGAGATGTTTCACTCAACCAACATTACATAGCTCCTTCTTCTGGACAGCCGAGAAGTGAAGGGGGGTCACACTCATTTCTGGGGCTTAAGTCTCACAAGGTCTTATAGCCTCTGGATGTGAATTCTCTGAAGGGGGGGGGGGGGGGGGGAAGAGGATAGACCTCCAGAGCCCAAGGCTTATGCACATTAAGGTGAATTTTAAAAGCCCAGTGCGAGATAACGTGTACAAGTCGGGCCGGTGAGCACCGAGCAGGCTTTAAAAGCTGCCAGGGTACTGCGTACATGCCGCTATGCGCACAAAGGAAAAGTTTTTTAAAAAGGGGTGGGTGGGATATGGATGTGGTCTGGGGATGGCATGGGCGATCTTAACTTGAAATTAGAGCGTAAATGCTTTCGCGCGACAGGTGTGCACCAGGATCCCCCACCACATAACTTTGCCTCTGCTATGGATGATGTGCAAGTTATCAAATAAAGATAAATAGGCAGGTCTGCAGAGTTTTAAGGGTCAGGGCTAAAAGGGGAGAAGGGAGGCTATTAAACTAGGAGGGTTTGGAAGTCCTATTTCTTAGTTGGGCGAACTGGGAACAAACTGGGAAAACTGATAACGGCGTCGGCGTGCATGTTTTAAAATCACCCCCACTCACACATTAGAAGCGGCACAAGTGTGCATAGGGATGCGTCCACTTAAAATTGCCCGCACATGCGCGCATTTGATATAAAACAACTGCGTCCATGGGCTCGGGCTGATGTTACCATCCCTGTGTGCAGAAACCTGATTTCTGTGCCGAAAGGTTTCGCGCCTAAAAGTTATGGACACAAAACATGAATTAGAAGCATAAGCTGTATCCCTAAAAATTGTGCATATAAAACAAAACATGCAGTTTTATTTGCATAAATGCAGAATTCAGTACTCTTAACGCTACAAGCTCCAGGTTCATCCTGGAGACCCAGAAACCTTACTCCATCTCTGATCAGGAGTTAAATTTCCAGTATTAAGAAAACCCAGGTTAAGCCTACTCACCTCTCTGCATTGGAGAGGGTAATAGCTAATAATGCCTTGATTACCATGGGATCTGCACGGACGCTTGCTAATCTGTGTGCACATGAAGTAGATTTAATTCCTCTTACTCACTCCCAGGGAGAGCAATAGCTTTCTTTGGTCAGCCTGGCTAATAATGGACTTTGTCTCCAGGAACTTGTCCAAACCTCTTTTAAACCCCGCCATGTTACTCACTTGGATCTCATCCTCTGCCTACAGATTCCACAGCTTGACAGTGCGCTGAGTGACAAAGTACTCTCTACACTTTTGTTTAAATCTGCTGGTTGTTAGTTTCATGGAGTGTCTCCTTGATATGGTAAATGGTAAATAACCGTCCTTTAATTTACCCATCCCACCCCCTCTCACGATTTTATAAATGTCTATCCTGCCCCCTCTCTTCCAAACTGAAGAGCCCTAACCTGCTTAGCCTCTCATCACGGGAGAGCTGTTCCATCCATCCCCCTTAACATTTTTGTTGCTTCCTCTGCACCGTTTCTTGTTCCATCGTGTCTGTCTTTCCTGAGATGGGGGTGACCAGAACTGCACACAATACTCAGTACTCAGCATGAAACTCCAGTAGTGGCTCTGCCGATACTGGACAGAATTGGAGCATTACTTCATGAGCCTACGTAAGGAGACCCCCAAAATCTGCCCCTTGCTAGCAGTGTTTGCCCCTGGTTGTCAGGCAATCGTGGACTCTCGGAAGTGTGTAACAGAGATCTCAACACACCCTGCCCCTATGTGTGATGTCAGCATAGTGTTAACGTGATGTTATTTATTTATTTAAAAGTTATTTATATGCCACCTTTGGCTCTATGACCACTCATAGAGATGTTGTACGACTCGCCATTCGAAAGTCCCTGCACCCATGAGATGCAGTGGGCAGGAGGAGAGGGGACCGAGGTCTGGAGATCTGCAGGGTGTTCATCTCCACAAGGAGTGCTGCCATTGCGCCTGTCCCTCTACAGGGAGCATGCAAGGAGGAGAAAAATTGTTCCTACTCAGGGAAGGTGGTTGCGACCTGGGAAGAAGTTGGCCAGGCCTTGCTTAAAAGGAGGAGTCCAGGAGGGAGAAATCCCGAGTGTGCTAAAGGAGAAGTTTCTGAAACCAGAAGAGAATCTGAGGAGGGTAACAAGAGGAGGAGGAGGTCTGTAAGAGAGAACCAGGGAGGTGTCAGAGGAAAGACATCCTGTCTGGGAAAATTCTGAGTCCTCGACTGATTAAGTGATTCATTCAGAGGGCTCAGAAGAGGACTAAAGTGAGAAGAACTGATAGGAGAAGAAGTGTCAGCTACCCAAAAGGTGCAAGAAGGGCCCAGGATAAAAGGGTGCCTGTACCAAGGAGCTTTCCTTTTTGGGCAGAAGCGTGAGAAGAGACTGAGTCTTGTTTTGCTTTTGGAGTTGTTGCTATTTGGCACACTGTCAGCTAGTGTACTGCTTTGCATTGTTGTTTACCTATCACCTAAAGGCTATTTTGGAGTGGACTGATTTTTGGTGTGACTGGATTGGGGTGCAGAAGATCCTCAGAGAGAAGAAAACCCTAAGGGATAGATATTGAAAGCTAACTAACATGGGGTATTCAGCATGCTTAGCCGGATAAGAATTATCTGGCTAAGTTAAACCTGCTGTATGGCAGATCTAACTTATCTGATTAACTTAACCAGAGAAATCCATTCCCTGCCTCTGATTTATCTGGCTATCTACTTATCCATTTAAGTGGCAACTGCTGAATGTAGCCTGATAAGTAGCTTTTGAATATCGGGCTCTAAGGATCTTGAAAAGATTGTCTCCTCCTTCCCCTGTTTAGGGACCCTGGGAAGTCATGGGGCCTTGCATAGTCCGTGGCCCTCCCCATGTGCTCCCATGCCTAAGAGCTGACCAGGACAGGGGCTACACATAGAAATAAAGGGCTCGATTTTCAAATTGCTTAATCGACTAACTTCAGGAGTTAGCCAGTTAAATGAACCTCACTGATTGAAAATGGCTACATTTAACCATCTAAGATGTCTGTTCACTTGTGATGCATGGTAAGGTGGACTAAAAGCATTATTAGTGAAGAAACTCCGTTGTCTGTCAGTAATGGGTGCTGTGATAAATAACACACCTAGCAGGTTAGTAAATAGACTCCTGAAACCTCAAGGTGCACAAAATTTAGCCAGTGAAAACACGGGGATGCCAGAGCCATTCCCAGGCTGTGTTTATGACTTACCTGGTTAGCGCTGAATTTCAGTGCTAATCAGCTACGTTTAGGTAGCTAATCCCAACCATAGAAATAGCTGTCCTAAATCTGTTTCAAATAAATACAATTTTAAAAAAATGTTGACTGGCTAGATTTAAGAGAATTTTCAATTGAAAATCTAGCCATTCATCTAAAGATAATGAGTAAAGTTAGCCTGTTATCTTTGCCACTCAGTGGCACTCAGTGCCACTCAGTGGCTCTTTGCATAAAATGATGGCAGATATGGACTATGGGAGGTCTTTCTAGTCTGTCCATTCTTGATGCAGTACTGCAAAGCCCAACAGGTCTCAGGCTTAAGCATCACATCACCACATCAGAGGAGATCCTCTGTGCTTGTTCCAGGCTTTCTGGAATTCTGTTACTATTTTGGCCTCCACCACCTCCACGGGATACTGTTCCAAGTATCCACCCCCTTTCTATGGAGACCTGGAGGAAGGAGAATAACTAATGGGACACTGTGATTCCAGGGTATAAATTATATTGACATGACAGTGCAGATAACATTTGTAGAGGGGTGGCACTATATGTTAAGGATGGCACATAGTAAAGTAAGATAACATTTTTGCAAGAAACAAACTGCACTCTGGAATCCTTATGGTCAGAAATTCCAAGAAAAAAGGGATGAGTATAGTAGTGGGGATGTCTTACCACCTGCCTGGCCAGGATGAGGAAACAGATTGCAAAATGCTAACAAAGGTTACACTGGCTAATAAAATGGGCAACAATAATAATGGGAGACTTCATTACCCAAATATTGATTGGGTAAATATCACATCAGGACATGCAAAGAAGGTAAAGTTCCTAGATACCATCAATAATTGCTTTTTGGAGCAGTTGGTCATGGAACCAAACAAGAGGAGGAACTATATTAGATCTAGTTTTCAGTGGCATAGAGAACTTGGTACAAGAGATAAAGGTGGTAGATCCGCTTCGCAACAGGGATTATATTGTAATAAAATTTGACATAATCACTGGAGGAAAACTACTGCAGTAGCATTAACTATAAAATGGGAGACTATGATAAAAGGAGGAAATTTCTTAGCAAAAACCCCAAAAGAGCAATCCTTGGTTAAAAACGTGCAGGAGGAGTAGATACTGTTTAAAATTGCCATCCTTGAGGCCCAGACAAAATGTATTCTGTGCATTAAAAAAGGTTGAAGGAAAATTAAACTGCCAGCATGGTTTATTAGTGAGGTGAGATGGAGGTCACATGATGCTGTGAAGGAGGACAGACATGTTGCCTGTGCTGTCTGGGGGCTCTCTCACTAATTTTTCACTGTAATCATGGCTTTGATCCGCTTTTATTTATCAATTTTTGAGTGATACCTTGTTGGAAATGTGCGCTGCCATTTTTATATGCCACAGAGAGCTTTTTAGCTATTACTAACCCCGATTATGACCACACAGATGGCTAAGAAGGAAAAGGAGAGACCTGCTAAGATGGCACTGGCGGGAGAGGAAGACAATGCAGCAAGTGTAGGCAGGGAGCTGGTAATCTCCCCTTCTGCGATAGCATCAGCTGTTACAGCAGCATTAGATGGCAGTTTTAATGCTTTATCTCAACAAATGGAAGGGATGGACACAAAACTCACAGCCTATGGCCAGTGCATCCAAGAAACAGAGCAGAGAGTTTCCAATTTGGAGGATAAGATAAGGCATTTGGAAACGGAACTTCATAAAAGTAACCAAGTCTTACATGATAAAACTGATGACTCAGAAAATCACTCCAGGAGGAATATTCTCAGATTGGTAGGCATTAGGGGTGTGCATTCGTTTTGAACTTATATGTAAAACGCTACTTTTTTTTTTTTAACTTAAAAAAGTGATGAGGCGAAAACGATCGGATTTCCAACTTATTCAACATAGCTATGTTGAATACGTTGGAAATTGCGATCGTTGATCCTAAATAAAAATTTAAACCCCTCACCCTCCTTAATCCCCCCCAAGACTTACCAAAACTCCCTGGTGGTCCAGCGGGGAGTCAAGAAGCCATTCCTCTATTCCTTTGCGAGGAGCACGTGACGTCCGCGTCACGTCGGAGTGACGCGGCCGTCACGTGGTCCACCGCGGTTCCGCTCCCGGACCCCTCGTTGGACACAAACGGAACTTTTGGCCAGCTTGGGGAGGTCAGGAGGCCCCCCCAAGCTGGCCAAAAGTTCCGTTTGTGTCCAACGAGGGGTCCGGGAGCGGAACCGCGGTGGACCACGTGACACCCGCGTCACTCCGACGTGACGCGGACGTCACATGCTCCTCGCAAAGGAATAGAGGAATGGCTTCCTGACTCCCCGCTGGACCACCAGGGAATTTTGGTAAGTCTTGGGGGGGGATTAAGGAGGGTGAGGGGTTTAAATTTTATTTAGGGAACCGGTGCACGTATGGACATAGACTCAACTTATGGAATTCTCCATATGTCCATATTGACCGAAATTGACCCCCCTTTTCGACTTATGGACTTATGAACATAAACTTTTTGTCTGCACATCCCTAGTAGGCATTCCTGAGGACCTCCCAGATATGAGCCTGGGGGCAACGCTGGAGAAATGGTTCATATCTTCTTTGGGCCTTACTGCAACTAATGGGCTAGCCTTACAAAACCGGATGCAGAACACGGCTCAAGTTGTTATCCTTCGAGTTCTTAATTTTGCCCATAAAGTGGACATTCTGAGGGCCTACCAGAAGCTGCAGCCTCTTTTTAATGAGGGTCAGAAGATCTCAGTGTTCCAGGACTTCGCAATCTGTGGTGGAGAAACGCAGATCTTTTACCTCAATTGATACAGAAGAAGCTGAGGATCACTTTGCTATTTCCAGCCAAGCTTAAAGTGGTGCTTCAGGGTAAAACTTTATATTTTGAGACAGCAGCCAAAGTGGCTCAGGTTTTGCAATCTTTGGGAGATGATTAAACATTTTCAACTTCCTCCTAATGTCTGATATTTCCCATTATGGAGACCACATCTACTTCGGAAGCTAGGGGAGGGACCCCCATTGCTTTACACACAATGACCTATACCTCAAATAGGATGACAGGGCATTATGAGACCTGTACCAGGTTTTTTGTTTTTGTTTTGTTCTTTTTTCATTCATATGATCCTTTTTGGGTTTTGGTAGAAGGAAAAGGGAGGAGGGGGGAGTGTGGGAGCGAGCGGTGATTCCCACAGGCCTGGAGACAAAGCTAGTCTGACTCCAGTCTTTCTTAAACATAACCTTTATTCCCAGCGTCAATCATACACCACCGTGGACTGCCTTTACCTTCATACAGTGTACTCTAGTCACAGTTGTGCTGCTTCGTCTCAGCTCAGGGTTTGGACAGTGATACATACCAGAGCTGCCTTTCTCCCGGAGACCTGGCCTGGTCTGGTTATCCCCACCTGGATCCCAGCTTTCATTCCTCAGTCTCTGGTTACGCCCTCTGAGCCCCACCTGCCCCACAGGATCCCGCCCATAAAGCATACTCCTTAAGGCATTTAAGGGGGACCAGGCGTCTAGCTTAGTCCTGCACAGGAAAATAGGTGAACACTAGGGGCACTGCCTCACAGGGAGACTGGGATGGTTTGGGGTTGTTTTTTTGGGGAATGGTAAGCGGTGAGAGAATATTGTACTTTTTGTCAGTGAAGGTTGACTAGCTATGGAATGACATTTTTTGTTATTTTTGTTATGGAGTCTCAGTTTAGTGGACCCTTGGGCCAACCTGCAGGAGACTGGGAAAGGTATTCAAAGTCTCTAATACCACGCAGGCCGGGAGGCAGATGTTCAGGCTGGACATAGAGGTGCTCTTCACCCTGGAAGCTGGCACTCCCCCGGGAGAAGCCCGTAGGAGCCCGGCCGCTGGCACTTAGGCGGTAAGGTGATCTTGAGACTGGCGCGGGCTGGTTGATGAACAGGACAGGAAACTGGAACCAGACTAGAACAGTAACAGAACTGTAGCAGGGCTCGGGTTCTGGAACCAGGCAGGAACTGTGGCAAGACTCGGGTACTGGAACCAGGCAGGTACTGTAGCAGGCAAGCAGGAACCAGGCAAGTACTGTAGCAGGTAACTGGAACCAAGCAGGTTCTGTAGCAGGTAACTGGAACCAAGCAGGTAAGCAAGAACGAAGCGAGTTCGAGGCAACTCACTCCGGGGCACGTAGCAACAGGGATCCGGTAGGTAAGCCTGTTGCAAGGCAAAGACTGAGTGTCCGTGGCCGGCTTATCTGACGTCAGGAATTGGGTGGTCACCACTGGCGGGAAACAGCCTAGAAAAGCGCCCAAGCGGCGAGCATGCGCGCCTAGAGGCAGGGCGTCCATGGGAGGCTTCCCAGCGGTGCGGCCCCTGCGGGGACGCCGCCGAACAGGCCACGAACTAGGCCACGAGAAGAGGGAACCGGTCCAGGAGCTCGGAGGTAAGAGTCTGGTCGCGGCACTCGTGGCCAGAACCGTAACAATTTTTTGTTTTCCTCAGGCATTACACAGGGGGGAGGCCCAGGCTGAGATGTCCCTTCCTTATGACTCTGGTTTTGCATATGTCTTGCACTACACTCCACCAAATAATCCCTTAAGGGTAAAGAGTTGAAATGTATCTGGAATATTTGCGGAATAGGCTCTGTAGTGAAACGCTATAAGTTGTTACAAGCTATGAGTCGCTTGCACACCGATATTGCTATGCTGCAGGAGACCATCTCATAGATTCAGAACATAATACATTGAAGAGAAACTGGGTAGGAAATATATTCTGTGCTTCCACTACTTCTCATAAAGCTGGGGTGGCTATTCTCATACATAAGTCCTTGCATTTCCAATTGATTAAAACGATCAAAGATACTGAAGGCAGATATATTTTTGTGGAAAGTTTATTGTATGGAAAAAAAAGTTTTGTTAGGGAGTGTTTATGCTCCAAACACTTACTCACACAAATGTTTTGCATCCCAATACTCTCATATCCCAGTTCTCATGGGGTGTCACTTCAATGTGGTGGCTGATCTTTCAGTGGATAGGATCCCGCTAAATCTTTACAGAAACAAGATCAAAGGTGGGGCATACCTTATCTGGGTGAACAGCTTTCTTTGGTAGATGTGTGGAGGTTTCTGCATCCTCTTGAACTAGACTTTACTCGTTTTTCTAGAGCACATGACACCAAGTCCAGACTTGATTATTTGCTGCTGTCTGAAGCCTCTTCCTCAGTGGTTGTGAATGCATGGATTGGGCCACTAGAGATCTCCGATCATGCAGTATGGATTCTATTGGAGGGATTTGTGAAGGGTAATACATCTGGCCTTTGGAAGTTTCCATCTTATCTGTTTCAGGATTTAGAGGTGCATTCTTATTTGATTAAAAAATGGAAAGATTTTGAGCTCTTTAATGCAGCACATAAACAAGACTCATTATTGTGGAAAACGGCAAAAGCCGTATTAAGGGGAGATGTTATTGCTTATACAGCAAGGAAAAGAAAGATGAGATCTAAGGAGATAGCTGCTTTGGAAAAACAGATACAATGTCAATTTGTAACCCGTTGTGATCTATACATGGAACGACAGCATATAAAATGTCTAGATAAATAAATAGATAGATAGATTGATAAAAGGAGTTTTGCCTCTGATCCCTCTCCCCAGAAAAAATTGCAATTCCTAAATACCCAATTGACTTTGATACACCAACAAATGAAAAAAAGTATGTTGTATTATAAATAAAAAATATTTTCTTCATGGCAACAAGGCAGGAAGAATGTTTGCTAATGCTATGAGGCATTGGTATGGCAAATCCTTAATAGTTGTCGTGAAGATGAGGGGGCTACTATTATTTGAGATACTAAGCAGATTGGGAGCCTTTTTGTTACCTTTTACAAAAATCTATAATCTCTGGAACCTAATAATCTACTGGAGGTCACAAAATATTTAAGGGATATTTCTGTTCCACAGCTGAAGGAGCAAGATTTAAATTTGGTAAATGCTCCACTTTCTTTGATGGGATTATATTCTCTTATCAAGGATTCTCCACAACATAAGACTTCAGGTCCAGACGGCGTGGCAGGTGAATTTTATAAACTCCTGATCAATCAGGTCTGTCTGCCACTGGGAAAGATGTTTGTTTCTCTGTTGGGGACTGGGGAGTTTTATCAGGGGGGACCAAACTAGCCAACATGTGGTCTTGCCTAAACCTGGGCGTGATCCCTTATTGCCTGGTTCATACAGGCCAATCTCCTTATTGAACTTGGATGTAGAATTATTAGCTACGATCATGGCTGGCCATCTGGCTAGGATATGCCATCCTTGATCTCCCCGGAGGAACTAGGAGATATGCAGCCATAAATGTTTTAGCATCAATGGAAAACTCCATCCAGCATCACTTGAATTCTTTACTCAGTAGTTTTGACGCCAAAAAGGCATTTGTTGGGTTAATTGGGAGTATCTTTTTGCTGTTCTGCAGGCATATGGATTTCAGGGCTCTGTCTATTGTGCACTAAACCCTAAAGTGAGAATACTAGTAAATAAATGGACAATGTACTGAAGATTTGAGTTTGCATCGAGGCACTAGACAGGGCTGTCCCTTGTCACCCCTACTTTTTGTGTTATCCCTAGATCCCTTTTGCAGGATGGGTGGATCGAGGGGATTACTATTAGGGATAAAACTGTTAAAGTTGCGGCACTTGCAGATGACCTCCTTCTACATATTGTTCGGTCGCAAACTTCTTTGCATGCCTTGTCAGCTGAGCCTGCTACTTATGGCGAGCAGGCTGGACTGAAGTTGAATTTAGAGAAGTCTGAGGCCATGGCTTTTGGTGAATGGGAACCTAGGGATTGGAAGGGTGCATTTCCATTAACCTAGGCCCCACACTATATGAAATATTTGGGTATCTGGCTAACCAAAGACATGTGCCCTTTACATTCTTTTAATGTGGCTAAGTTGCAAAATTACTCTGCAGAAGTGGAATCATTTAGCTATATCTCTGGGGGACAGGATCCAGGTGCTTAAGATGACAATCTTCCCTAAGTGGATCTATGTTTTGAATGTTCTTCCTCTTGTGTTGAACTTAAAGGACATTCATGTGTTTCACAGAGAACTGCGTTGTTTTTTGTTTTGTGGAAGGGAGGTGAATCAAGAGTGCCTTTATTGCAACTGATGAATATAGGACAACAGGGAGGGATGGGCCTCCCGGATCTCAGTTTCTACAGTCATTGTGCCAATTTAAAACAGGCGGGAGATTGGCTTATAGGTACTTTTTTATGCTGTGATAACCAATATGAATGAAGCTGCTATTTTACATCCTCTCCACCTTTGTTTTATATTACACACTGCATCTTCTCAACTGTCGCTCTATTTGAAGAACCATGTCTTGATCTCCTCGGCCCATAAGTCCTGGCATTGGATCACTTCTACATTGAAATTGAGTAATTCCATATCTCCTTTCCTCCCTGTTGTAGGTAATCTTAATTTTCAACCTGGGATAGATAGGCGTATTTATGGGGAATGAGAGTCAAGTGGCTCATCGGTTGTTTCTCAATTTTTGGATGACGGGGGAAATTGTTGCCATTCCATATCTTGCAGCAGAAATTGGGGGAGGGGACTATATACTTTAACTATTTGAACATTCGTCACTATGTTCATTCATTATCGTCAGATTTACTCTCGAATTTGGGATGGGAATTAGTGCAGGATTGGTTTGATCTAGAAGACCCTTTATCCTCCTTGATCTAGAAGACCCTTTATCCTCCTTTATCCTCCTTTCATAAAACATTGCTGACTAAACTTCCTGGGTTCTTGCTGGAGGGTGAAACTCTTTAGCTTGGTGTCATGATCTCGCCCCCTCCGCTCAGCACTCTGTGGGGCCTCGTCAGGGTTTAGGAATCCCTCTCCGCTCCTATACCACTTCCTGTTCACCCGTATGGCTCCTGCACACCGCTGCTATGGACTCCTCCACGCCTCCATTCAGAGTGCCCGGCCTAACCCCGGCACTCCCAAACAGTACACAGAAAAAGTCTTTGTCAATAAAGAGTTTGATGTGGTTCTGTAGCCTCACCGGCTGCAACCCATGTAGTAAGGCCTGGTTGTCCTTGCAAGCCCAAGCCACAAATGCTTAGGTTCTCCTTAACCAGCCAAGAATTAAACCGCATTTAAAGCAACATTTCCCTTCCAACATTTCTCAAACATCCCTTTTACAAACACAGTATTTGACCATCCCCCAACCTCCTGGTTATTCCACCTCCATAGAGGAACAGTTGGACCTTTTCTCTCCTGAGCTTACCTCCATCTCCTCCTCTGACTCTGAGTAGCTGGGCTTTTGTGGCCAATGCCACCACGCTGGCACGCCCTCTTCCTCTAGTTCCATGGACTCTGCTGAGTCATAGTCATCAGCTCCTGTTTCCCCCACCTGTTCCTGCTCACTCTCCGGCCAGGGGTCAGGTGCCGGTTCAGGGAACCTGGGAACTGTAGTTCCTGCTGCCCTCCTGTTCGCCCTCTGGTGTCTAGGTTTGGTACTACCTGCGGCTGTTTTCCTATATCCAAGCTGTATCTGCCCCGGGTCAGGTTGTACTGCATCACACTTGGAAAGGAGAAGACTGAGAGAGGATATTATTGAAATTTATAAAATCATGAGTGGGGTAGAACAGTTTAATAGAGAATGGTTTGTTACCCTTTCAGACAGCACTATCATTAAAATCATTC
Organism: Rhinatrema bivittatum; assembly: GCF_901001135.1. NCBI lineage: Eukaryota > Metazoa > Chordata > Amphibia > Gymnophiona > Rhinatrematidae > Rhinatrema > Rhinatrema bivittatum. Next base: position 304,812,526 of record NC_042617.1, read on the forward strand.
ATTGTACCTGAAGACTGGATGGTGGCTCCGATGTATGAAAAGGACTCCAGAGAGATCTGGGTAACTATAGACCAGTGAGCCTTATTTAAGTGCCAGGAAAAATAGTGGAAACTATTCTAAAGATCAAAATCGTAGAGCATATAGAAAGACATGATTTAATGGAACACAGTCAACATGGATTTACCCAAGGGAAGTCTTGCCTAACAAATCTACATTTTTTTGAAGGGGTTAATAAACATGTGGATAAAGGTAAACCACCAGTAGATTTAGTGCATTTAGATTTTCAGAAGGTATTTGACAAAGCCCCCCCATGAGAGACTCTTAAGGAAATTAAAAAGTCATGGGATAGGAGGCGATGTCCTTTCTTGGATTACAAGCTGGTTAAAAGACAGGAAACAGAGAGTAGGATTAAATGGACAATTTTCTCAGTGGAGAAAGGTAAACAGTGGAGTGCCTCAGGGATCTGTACTTGGACCGGTGCTTTTCAATATATTTATAAATGATCTGGAAATGGGAATGAAGCGTAAGGTGATCAAATTTGCAGAAGACACAAAATTATTCAGAAATGTTAAATCACAAGCAGATTGTGAGAAATTGCAGGAGGACCTTGTGACACTGGAAGACTGGACATCCAAATGGGAGCTGAAATGTAATGTGGAAAAGTGCAAAGTGAGGCTCATAGGGAATAGTAACCCACTCTGTAGTTACACAATGTTAGGTTCCATATTAGAAGTTACCACCCAGGAAAAAGATCTAGGCATCATAGTGGATAATACTTTAAAAATCGATGGCTCAGTGTGCTGCAGCCGTCAAAAAAGCAAACAGAATGTTAGGAATTATTAGGAAGGGAATGGTGAATAAAACAGAGAATGTCATAATACCTTTGTATTTCTCCATGATGAGACCGCACCTTGACTACTGTGTGCAATTCTGGCCATCGCATCTCAAAAAAGATACAGTTGCACTGAAAAAGGTATAGAGAAGGGCGACCAAAATGATATAGAGGATGGAACAGCTGCCTTATGAAGAAAGGCTAAAGAAATTAGGACTGTTAAGCTTGGAGAAGAGTCAGCTGAGAGGAGATATGATAAAGGCCTATAAAATCATGAGAGGACCAGAATGGGTAAATGTAAATTGGATGTTTACTCTTTCAAATAATAAAAGGAACTAGGAGGCATTCCATGAAGTTAGCAAGTAGCACATTTAAAACAGAAGAAAATTATTTTTTCTTGAACATACAATTGAACTCTGAAATTCATTGCCAGAGAATGTGGTCAAGGTAGTTAGTGTAACTTTGTTTAATAAAGGTTTGGACAAGTTTCTGGAGTAGAAGTCTATAAACTGCTATTAAACAGGTAGCCTTAAGGACTAGCCACTACATATAACCGGCATCAGTAGCATTGGATCTAGTTAATGTTTGGGATCTTGCCAGGTACTTGTAACCTGTTTTGACCACTATTGGAAACAGGATGCTGGGCTTGAAGGACACTTGGTCTGACCCAGTATGACAATTTCTTATGTTCTTAGGACTAGGGGACACTCCATGAAACTAACAACCAATAGATTTAAACAAATCATAGCAAGTACTTTTCCACTTGGTGCACAATTGAACTATGGAATCTGTTGTTGGAGGATGTGGTCAAAGCAAATAACATAGTAGGGTTCAAGGGAGGATTGAACAAGTTCTTGAAGGAAAAATCCATAATCAGTAATCAGGTAGACTTAGGAAAACCAACTCTTATCCTTGGGAGTGTGATACAGGAAATAGATCAATTATTGGGGATCTGATGGGCTGCCCTGCTCCAGCATGGCACTTCTTATGCTCTTATATTTCCCCTCTGTTACTCTTGTTACCCTTTTAGCCTCATACCATGATTCACTTGTTAGGGAACGTCCTCTTCATGTAGGTCTCCTAGAGGTACAGATCAATGTGGTGTCAGCAAGGCTTTTTTTCTTGGGGCCCTTACTGGCACTTTTTTTTCCTCCACCTGCTAGATTTGCTCTGTGGTTCCTCAAAAAACAACATGCATCCTGTGGGTGGGTACTGTACCGGCACCTTTTGTTCCAGAAAGAAAGCGCAGGGAGTTAGCCGTTTGTTTCTTGTTGCTTCACAAAGCTGGAAGCAGGAGTGCGGGAGCAGAATTTGAATCCCCTTTGAAGTCACTATAAAATATAGCATGGGCAGTAGGGATGTGAATCGTTTTAGGACGATTAAAATTATCGTCCGATAATTTTAATATCGTCTTAAACCGTTATGGAACACAATACAATAGAGATTCTAACGATTTATCGTTATAAATCGTTAGAATCGTGAGCCGGCACACTAAAACCCCCTAAAACCCACCCCCGACCCTTTAAATTAAATCCCCCACCCTCCCGAACCCCCCCCAAATGACTTAAATAACCTGCGGGTCCAGCGGCGGTCCGGAACGGCAGCGGTCCGGAACGGGCTCCTGCTACTGAATCTTGTTGTCTTCAGCCGGCGCCATTTTCCAAAATGGCGCCGAAAAATGGCGGCGGCCATAGACGAACACGATTGGACGGCAGGAGGTCCTTCCGGACCCCCGCTGGACTTTTGGCAAGTCTTGTGGGGGTCAGGAGGCCCCCCCCAAGCTGGCCAAAAGTTCCTGGAGGTCCAGCGGGGGTCAGGGAGCGATTTCCCGCCGCGAATCGTTTTCGTACGGAAAATGGCGCCGGCAGGAGATCGACTGCAGGAGGTCGTTCAGCGAGGCGCCGGAACCCTCGCTGAACGACCTCCTGCAGTCGATCTCCTGCCGACGCCATTTTCCGTACGAAAACGATTCGCGGCGGGAAATCGCTCCCTGACCCCCGCTGGACCTCCAGGAACTTTTGGCCAGCTTGGGGGGGGGCCTCCTGACCCCCACAAGACTTGCCAAAAGTCCAGCGGGGGTCCGGAAGGACCTCCTGCCGTCCAATCGTGTTCGTCTATGGCCGCCGCCATTTTTCGGCGCCATTTTGGAAAATGGCGCCGGCTGAAGACAACAAGATTCAGTAGCAGGAGCCCGTTCCGGACCGCTGCCGTTCCGGACCGCCGCTGGACCCGCAGGTTATTTAAGTCATTTGGGGGGGGGTTTGGGAGGGTGGAGGATTTAATTTAAAGGGTCGGGGGTGGGTTTTAGGAGGTTTTAATGTGCCGGTTTTGCGATTTTACGTTTTTTCGATTTTTTACGATTTTTCACGATTTTTCACGATATTTTACCCCCCCAAATGGCAACAATACGATTCCCTCCCCCTCCCAGCCGAAATCGATCGTTAAGACGATCGAGGACACGATTCACATCTCTAATGGGCAGTAAAGGAGCAGATGTTCCATCCTTAGTACGAAACTGTCGAAAGCATAGACGATTCAAAGAGTGAAGTTAGATCCAGGTTGCCTAGGGAACACCGAAACACTCTCTGCTTCTCTAAATGAAACAAGCATTTGTTTTGGAAACAGAGCTTCACTTAGAGCCAGATCTGTAAACTGAAGTATGAAAGAAACCGTAACAACAATGCGCTAAGCAGTATTTTAAAAGGACGCACAGCAAGCAGCAATACCGTCAGTTCAATATTTTACCGTTCACTTGTTTTTTTTTTTGTTGTTTTTTTTTTGCATTTCTTTAAGCAGCATTCTTCTGATTCTCCTGAGTCCTTGGAAGCAGCCACATTTAGAGACATTTCCCAATTTACGTCACCTGCACTCACCTCTGGTTAATCCACAAGCACGCCACTGCGCTAGCCCATCAAATTGTCAGTCCATGCAAGGTCACTTGTGACGCTTAGAGGAAATCAGATCATGAAACTCACACCTGGGGTCATGGGAAAAGCAGGGCTGCAGAGAGGTGTGCAAATCCGTTTCCAGGGGCTACTTTGGCTAAAGCAGCGTGGGTTGTCCTGCGCGTCCACTTGGGTAGAAACAGAGATCCACAGACCCGTTGCAGGTGTGTGCAGGGAACCTGAGAGGCTGAACGTCCGGGCAAACCTCACGCCGATATTGTTGGCTATTTCAGTTTATTACAGAGTCTTGCGGCTAGACTTGGGAAGGGCAAGCGCTGGCGGCAACTAACGGGCCGATACAATAAACCACGCGGGAGAGCAGGCGAGTGTCCGCTCTCCCGGCGCGCGCACAGGCTACTCTCCTGTGCGCGCGATTCAGTAACTTAATTTATTTAAATTAGGGCCCACGGTAAAAGAAGGTGCTAGGGACACTAGCGTATCCCTAGCGCCTCTTTTTTGATGGAAGTAGCGTGTCAGCGAGTTTGACAGCCGACGCTCAATTTTGCCAGCATCCGTTCTCAAACCCGCTGACAGCCACGGGTTCAGGTCAGCCAGTGCCCTTTGGGATGTGGTAGTGGTAGGGTTGCCAACTGGCTCCAGATTTTCAGGACAGGTTGATCCAGTCCTGGTTTTACCTCATTATATGCTGGGACTTATTCTGATTTCCCTATTGCATTCCTTAAGAAAAGCAAGACTATAAATATCTGCATGCTGGGGGAGTAAAACCAGGATTGGATCAACCTGTCTTGAAAACCTGGAGCCATTTGACAACCCTAGGCGCTAGCAGGGCAGGAGTGACTGGATTGCTCCTACCCCCTTTACGGGAAATGCAGAATGGGAAGCCAGGGGTAGGGGGTGACATTTTTTTAAATTTGGCAGCAAGTTTAATTGGCCAAAAAGGCTGAAGCTGGCAGCCAGGTTTTAAGAAAAGGAACAATGAAAAAAATGAAAAACAAACAAAACTAAACTAAATGAAAAAAATCAAACCATCCCAAAACCCTGCACACCTCTACTTGTATCAAATTCTTTGATTATTTTAATTTCAAATGGCTTACATTCCTGGGTTGTTCTGAAGTGTGGCCTTCACAAATATTCCCCCAGAGGAGTCTCACTGTCTTCTTCCCAATCCCTATGTGTGTAATCTTCTCTCTCTGAAACTTTATTCTTGCCTTTATTTTCTGACCCGTTCTACAATGGAGCATTCCTTTCTTCCTGCACAATTTTGAAATCGCACTTCTTTTGCCCAAGGCTTTGATTTCCCGAAACTTTTGGGGGGGGGAATAAACAATTCCACAGAAAAAAAATGATGCAAGCCAAGACTTGTGCAAAAAGTGCAGCTGGGATTGTGGTTTTCCTTGCTGGGCGTGTCTGTAATCACTGAATATTCTGTCTGACTCAGCTCCTGGGAAAGCTGCAGTGAGTGCTGTAGGTCTTGCAGTCACCTTAGGAAAGGAGTTACAGCTTATCACAAACTGGTCATAAATGTTGTAGGTAATGCAAGTGAAAAATGTTATCTCCAAGAGCCTGATGGCTGTATACAGAACTTTACTCTCAGTTTAACACGGAGCATGTTCTCACAAGTTAGCGCTCCTCTTATTGCGGGCTGTAGATATGTTGGACTGTTATGTGCTGTACTCTTAAAATGTTGGTTCAATAAAAATTGTCAATTACAAAAAACAATTTTGTGCTTCTCCCTGCAAATCCCATGTTAATGATGGCATTAGCAGTTACCACCCTCCCCAACAGGGATGTGCCTTCCTTTGTTTAATTTTATATTTTTTACTGTTCATTAATCATATTTTATGCACAGAAAACATGGTTTATATGCACATGTTTTCTGAAAATAAAAATGGTTTGGGTGCAGAAAACATGGTATCTATGCATAAATCTCGTTTTTATCCAAGCTGTGCATTTTGGGGCGGATTTTAAAAAGGTTACGTGTGTAATATAGGCACGTAACCCTTTAAAACAGCTTCTGCGTGCGCCGAGCCTATTTTGCATAGACCCAGCGATGCGCACAAGCCCCAGGACATGCGTATGTCCCGGGGCTTGAAAAAGGGGGCGGGGCGGGGTGGGGTGGGGAGGGGGCAGGGCTGGAGCCTCCAGGCACAGCGGCCATTCGCTGGAGTGCCTCAGGGATCTGTACTTGGACTGGTGCTTTTCAATTTATTTATAAATGATCTGAAGAGGAATACGAAGAGTGAGGTTATCAAATTTGCAGATCATTCAAAATTATTCAGAGTAGTTAAATCACAAGCGGATTGTGATAAATTGAAGGAGGACCTTGCGAGACTGGAAGACTGGGCATCCAAATGGCAAATTAAATTTAATGTGGACAAGTGCAAGGTGATGCACATAGGGAAAAATAACTCAAGCTGTAGTTACACGTTCCATGCTAGGAGCTACCACCCAGGAAAAAGATCTAGGCGTCATAGTGAATAATACATTTCAATCATCAGCTCAGTGTACTGTGGCAGTCAAAAAAGCAAACAGAATGTTAGGAATTATTAGGAAGGGAATGGTGAATAAAACAGAAAATGTCATAATACCTTTGTATCGCTCCTTGGTGAGACCGCATCTTGAGTACTGTGTACAATTCTAGTCGCCGCATCTCAAAAAAGATATATTTGTGATAGAAAGGTACAGAGAAAGGCGACCAAAATGATAAAGGGTATTTAAAATCATGAGATGTCTAGAATGGGTAAATGTGAATCGGTTATTTACTCTTTTGGATAATAGAATGACTAGGATGCACTCCATGAAGCTAGACACTAGCAAATAGCACATTTAAAACTAATCACAGAAAATGTTTTCACTCAATACACAATTAAGCTCTGGAATTTGTTGCCAAAGGATGTGATTAGTGCATTTACTGTAGCTTGGTTTAAAAAAGGTTTGGATAAGTTTTTGGAGGCGAAGTCCATTAACTGCTATAAATCAAGTTGATTTAGATAATAGCCACTGCCTATTACTGGCATCAGTAGCATGGGATCTACTTAGTGTTTGGGTACTTGCCAGGTACTTATAGCTTGGATTGGCCACTGTTGGAAACAAGATACTGGGCTTCATGGACCCTTGGTCTGACCCAGTATGGCAATTTCTTATGTCCTTATGCTCTCTGATTTGTTTTAAATGTGCTACTTGCTAACTTCATGGAGTGCCCCCAGACTTGTATTATCCGAAAGAGTAAATAATCATTTCACATTTACCGATTCAAGTCTTTTCATGATTTTGTAGACCTCTATCATATCTCACCTCAGCCATCTCTTTTCCAAGATGAACAGCCCTAACCTCTTTAGCCTTTCCTCATAGGGGAGCCGTTCCAACCTCTTTATTATTTTGGTTGCCCTTCTCTGTACTGTCACCAGTGCAACTATATCTTTTTTGAGATGTAGCAACCAGAATTGCACACAGTATTCAAGTGATACAGAGGCATTATGACATCCTTTTTTTTTATTTGCCATTCCCTTCCTAATAATTCCTAACATTCTGTTTGCTTTTTTGACCGCCACAGCACACTGAGCCAAATATTTCAAAGAAATACCAACTACGATGCCTAGATCTTTTTCCTGGGTAGTAGGCTCCTAATATGGAACCTAACATCATGTAACTACAGCAAGGGTTATTTTTCCCTATATGCAACACCTTGCACTTGTCCACATTAAATTTCATCTGCCATATGGACACCCAATCTTCCAGTCTCTCCTCCTGCAATTTATCACAATCCGCTTGTGATTTAACTACTCTGAATAATTTTGATCATCTCATTCATTGTACCTCTTTCTAGATCATTTATAAATATATTAAAAAGCACCAGTCCAAGTACAGATCCCTAAAGCACACCATTGTTTACCTTTTTCTACTGTGAAAACTGACCATTTAATCCTACTCTCGGTTCCCTATCTTTATTCAGTTTACAATCCACAAAAGGACATCTCCTTCTATCCCATGACTTTTTAGTTTTCTTAGAAGCCTCTGTTGAGGGACTTTGTCAAATGCCTTCTGAAAATCTAAATACACTACAGCTACCAATTCACCTTTATCCATATGCTTATTCACCCCTTCCAAAAAACGTAGGAGATTTGTGAGGCAAGACTTTCCTTGGGTAAATCCATGCTGGTCATGTCTATCGATTATGTTCTGTGATTTCGTTCTTTATAATAGTTTCCATGATTTTTCCAGCTCACCGGTCTATAGTTTCCCAGATCAACTCTGGAGCACTTTTTATATATCGAGGTTACATTGGCCACCTTCCAGTCTTCAGGTGCAACAAATGATTTTATTGAAAGGTTACAAATTACTTGAAATAGGTCTGAAATTTCATTTTTTAGTTCTTTCAGAACCCTGGGATGTATACCATCTGATCCAGGTGATTTGCTACTCTGCAGTTTGTCAATCTGGCCTACTATATCTTCCAGGTTCACCATGATTTGGGTTAGTTCATCTGAATTGTCACACTTGAAAACCATCTTTTGAGTGCTGGCCCTGCAGCATATTTGAAACTCACGGGGCTGTTACTTCCTTAATGCTGATATCATGAGATTCAGCATACAGGAAGTGCCAGCCCAGCACGTTTTGAATATGCTTCAGGGCTGACACACGAGGCAAGTGCTTCCACTTCTCCATCCGCTCCACAGGGTCCGAGTCATGTTGGGGGGGGGGGGGGGGGGAGGCAAGGTGTGTCATGTGTGAACGCACATCTTTGCCCACCTATGCTCTCCACCCAAACCCCTGTTTCTCCAGGCTTGAACCCCACTCCCCATTTTTTTCTCTTTCCTTCTCCCCCTTCCCACTTTGCTATCTCCCCACTGCCCCTCCCTCTCCCAGATATAATCCCCCCGACTTTACTCTCTTCCCCCCCCCAAAGTTTTCTCCCCCCAAAGTTTTCTCCTCCCAACTGTACAGCTGAACTACCTCTTCAGGCTCCATGCAAACCACAATCTTGGCCCAAACTGCTGCCTTCCTCCTTCAATAATCCTGTGGAGACTGACACTACCCTGTTCCCCTCTTCCTCTCTTTTTCTGACTGGCTGGCTTCCTTTCTTCTCTTCCGGCAGCCAGTGGCACAGGTCGACTGCTTCTTGCCATCGCAGCAATGCTCAGGGCCTGCCTCTGCCTTGCTCTTGGATATGCAGTGGCGGCAGCACGAAACCAGGACACTTTTTAAAATGCCGCTCGGAGGGATCTGTATCCAGTATGAGCAGTTTAAATCTGCCAGTGGCTTCGTTCCTTAGGTGATATAGTTTCCAGCTGCAGCGGCAGGGCCTAAGCAATCCTCATGACCCTCGCAACAATCTGACCATGGCACACAGTCTCTGCTGCCACCACCCCCTCAGGTCTGCCGCCCAGTGCAGTTGCACGATATGCACACCCGGTAGCACCAGGCCTGCTTGTGGGTACTCATGGTCAAGAAAGAGTAGGTAGGTACCTGGAAAAGGGGTGATTCTCTGCTGTGGAGTCTAGGGGAAGGCCTGGCTAAACAGTCAAGCTTTGACTTTTTCTAGAAGGTAACAAGTTTGCAGGCACGACTTTAGAGGTCATTTTTTCCATATTTTAGGAGCGGAGCAGCTGAATACGTGAAGTCTCGTACATGTTAGTCTAGCAGACGTCAGTGGAGGGGAGGGTAGAATGCCTGTTGGGAGAACTGAAGGTCCCTTCTAGGTAGGAGATTAGGACAGTAGAAGTTTGGAAAGGTATTCAGGGTCCAGTTGATTCATGTATTTTTTGACTTCCCTTATGGTATTAGAGGGAGCATATATTTATGAGGCGATTTTTTTAAGGGCACCACATTGGAGTGTAGGAGTAGTTTAGTGGTTGGAGCAGTGGCCTTTGAAGCAGTGAGAGGAGGGTTCAAATGCTCCTTGTGATGTTAGGCAAGCCACTTTACCTTCTATTGCCTCAGGTCCAAACTTAGATTGTAAGCCCTGTGGAGACAGAGAAATACCCACAGTACCTGAATGTCATCTGCTTCGAAGTGCTGAAATGTGGAGTATAAACATTAGATAAATAAATTTACAACATGAACTTTACAGGGAGATAGTCTTAAAGCAGGATTCTTAGGAAAAAAGCCAGTTCCTTCCTTCACTTTGCCTCCCATGCAATCTCTGGAGACGTTTATGGAATGGACAGAGGGCAATGGGAGGTGGAGAGGGGGAGGCCCGAGCACCTTTCTGATTCTGCCTTCCTGATTTTGATCACAGATTGCACTTTTGGTGCATTTGCCAAGTGCTTTGAAGTCGGGCAGGATAAACAAAACGGGTTTGTGGGGCGGGCTCTTTTGCCCGTAATTACGTGACCTGTGCTCTCCCTTGAATGTCAGGAAGGAAGCAATTGCAGCAAGGTCCATGGACTCTGGCCGTACAATTAAACTAGCAAAGAAGGAGAAGCTTGTTTCAGTGCCCTAGCAGCCAGCCCTCCCCTCCCCCCGCTGTAACAGGGCACCATGGTTGAAATGTTCAGGGGGGTCCCAAGGTTTGTCTTTTCTGAGGAAGGAGTGGGTGAGGGGATTGTCACATAATACACTGCTGAGAGCCAGAAATTACATACTGAAGCATTTAAGACTGATTACTGAACAGACAATTAAGAAATTGCAAAAAAAAACAAAAAAACGCAGGACAGGAACATATTGCTTCTTAGCTATTATGTCAGCCTTTGCACACGTGAAGAAAGAGTAAATGCTGGTTGGAGGAGAGCCCTGGGACAACCTTACGACAACTATTAAAAATACGTTGACAGCAGAACGTTCGCATTTTCAATCACCATGGACCATCTTCAGTTTTGTTGGTGTTGTGCAGAGTCAGCAAACCAGTTGCAGGCAATGCCCGATTACATGAACTAAACTAATGAACATGTGATTAACCTGCTCGTTTCATGAAGGGCAACTATATAGGTTGATGTCAAAATGGGAAAACCGAGTTAGGCTTTCTTTTAAGATGAAAACAAGGGACAAATGAAAGAAGCATGACCTAGTGGCATAGCAGGCTGTGAGGTTACCAGGTCAGAACCAACAGACTACAACTCCCCAGAAATCAACTGGATCAACGACGGCAGGTTGGTGGTGCCCAGGTACCATCCAGCAAGGGCCCAAGGACCCAGGTGGCCAGATGTTCACCTACCAACCTTGCTAGTTTTAGTAGCTATGTAGAATATTATACAGCCTGATGGTGAGCCATGGGGCTGAGAGGGCCTGGGTGTTGGATTAAGTATGGGAATCTATCCAGGAAGGTAGGGAACCTAAGAAGATGACCACATACCACCAGCCCGCCACACCAGTCAACCTTCTCCCCTCCCCATGCTCATGTGCCCTCCCCGTTCCCGCCTACATAAATACTACACTATTTGTTAATTCACATCAAAATTTTATTTGCACACATAACCATCCCATAGCAATAACTCTAATACCAAAAAGTGCTCACTACAGTGAAGAAATCGGCCCGCGGCTTTGAATAAATCTATCATAATGCAGCATTTCCGTTTTTTTTTTTATTAAACTATTATAACTATTCACCTTTAGCTCCATCATCAAGCCGCATCAAGCATGAGACAGATGCGCTGTGCTGTCCTTGCCATTTATTTGAACCCACATCTTCAGACGGGCCACGTTCCTGGCCTGGACTCTTATTTAGTTGCACTCACACCTTCCCCAGCCACCTCATATTTGTGGTCTGGGTACTAGGGGCTGTTTGAAGCAAGCTACAACTAATAACCACCACTAGCCCAGGAGCCCCCTAATGGCACTCGAGCGCCCCACCACTTTTATTGTCTTCCTTTTTGGCTGGTGAGCTGCCGAACCTTGCTATTGTGATGAAAAGTCCTACCGGGGGGCCTGGTCCGTACTGTGATTGTGAGTGTGGCAGAGAGGGGTGGCTCAAATTTTGCTGTTTCCCTTCTTCTGCCCTGCCATTATCACTGCTAACTGGTCACCCTCCCCCTGTCCGTTTCCTTTTATCCCCATTTCTTTCTCCTTCACCCCTTACCTATCCTGACCGCTTCCCACAATGCAAGTGCACGGGTCGGCACACCCGGGGGGGGGGGGGGGTGATGGAAGGGGCTCACTAACAAAAATGTGAGACCACCAATGGACTGGGAGGTTGCCGGGAGATCCAACCTCACTGGCAGCTGAAAGAAGAAAAGCCCGGAAGGCCACTGGGAGACTCAACCCCACCAGCAGCCGAAGAAAGAAGGCGGCCTGGGAAGGCACTGATGGACCCCATCCCACCAGTGACTGAAGAATAAGGAGGATCCCACCGGGAGGGAGCCCGTTTTTCTGCCTTTACGTTGTGTCGGTCTGCATTGGTGTTTTAGGGTCTGGTGTAATATTTGCAGTGTTCCTGAGTACTGGCAGTTAGTGGCAGTTAGTTACTATGTCATTATTGTCACTCAGTTCACTCAAGTCTTTCTGAGGGCCTAACCGACACCCAACGTGCATTACAGTAGACCTAAAACCATATGGAATCCAAGTTTCTTTTTTTGCAGGGTTCTCCAGGTGGCACCACAGCAGCGTATGCTTTTCTGTACAACAAAATGGTTTTAAATATAAGGCTAGCAGGTACCAATTTTACATACCACTTGGTGAAGTAGAAGCACTCCTGCCCAATGTTGGTGTTTTGGACCTGCCGATGGGCTAAGATGGGGTCAAGGGTGTGTCAGTTTTTGAAAGTTTAGATTGCTGGAAGGAACATGGTGGGTTTTTTGGCAGGGAAAATGGGCATGGGACAACGTGAGACTGACAGTTTCTACTGTGTTTTGGTTATTGGGGAAAAACAACAAAAATTCTGTGTTAAAAAAAAAAATAAAGCAGAACGAGGAGGCGGGCAGTGCAGCAATTGTTCGCAAAGGGCAGCAAAAATGCTTGCACTAGCCTTGCTTGCCATGCTAATTGCCATCCCCTCTCCTGGGCCTGCCCTTCAGACCTTGTGCCACCCTCTACGGTTCCTCTCCCTAGGGGTCCCAACGGCTGAAAGCAGAGACCCCTTTCTAACAAATAGCAAGCTGGGAGGGAGACGAGGAGGCCGAAAGTGACAGTCCTGATATGTGTCCTTGGCCACCAAAGGGGTGGCCATGGCAAATAAAACCAACTTGGATAAGGAACAATATCCTACAAGTGGTCAAGCTTAGGTGGCTTGCAGCTCAGCTTGGATATATCCTCAGTAATGTGAACTGGAATAACTGGGCCCATACTATGGAACACGATACCCCCTGAACTCAGATTACAGAATAATCTCAAAACTTTTAAGAAAAATTTAAAAACATGGCTCTTTAAAAAAGCCTTCACTAAAGAGTCTGGAGGGTAGAGAATGAAAGTACACGGAAACGCAGATGAGAATGATTTTATTCAATCCTACATTTAAGAAGTAATATCTCAAAGGGATAGTAACTCAATAATATACCTGGACTAGACCAACCTTGCTCAAATATTGATTTTATTTATGAAATTGTAACCGAACTTTATTGGCACCTGTTAGAATGTACGATATCCTACATTTACTTACCTTAGTCTATGTGCTTATTTGTAAACCATTGCGATGGTATATAACTTAGCGACAGTATAGAAAAGTTTTTAAATAACTAAATAAATAAATAAACTGGAGAGACTGGATGGGATAGTTGTTTTTCTTTCTGCTGTCATCTACTGTGCTTTTATTCCCTGGATTTGCCCCATTGCATGTATGGAGATGTAGTCCTGCTTTTTCTTAAGGAAGTCAGAACTACATCCATGCATGCAATGAAATAAAACCAGACTCCGATTGACATTTTTTGACTTTCCACATACCTTCTTCTCTCTCTCTTTCCATATATTATGGAAACCACAAGTCCTTAGATGCAATGGAATCAGGGCTGCTTTTACCTAGGGGGCAAAAGGGACAGCTGTCCCGGGCCCTGCATAGCAGGACACCCATAATGCAAAGTGCTTAACACCATGCTGCTCGTGCCAGACTGCACAGGTTGGAAGTAGAAGGACATTGCATGCAGCAGTTCCATGGGCCCACACACCCCGGACCAAGGAGAAGATATGCGGCTGCCTTCCTGTCGGCCAGTGCAACAGAAGAGAAAAGCTGCAACCGTGGGCCAGCAGCATCAGACGTGGGATGGAGCACAGAGGCAGGGTTAGTTGGAGGCTGGCAGAGGCTGGCAGAGGCTGACCCGAGAGGGAAGGAAGGGGGGGGGGGGGGGGGGGGGAGGGTGCTGGTGAATATGGGAAAATATAAAAGAGGGACCAGCTGCAAAAGTTTCCCCAGGGCCCTATACAAATTTAAAGCGGCCTGAATGGCTGTAAAAAGCAGGACTGACTGCCTTGCTCTTTACTGGCATGGAGCGATCTGATAAGATTCTTGCTGAAACATTTCCCTTCCCTAAAGAGAAAAAAAGTCTGGCCTTCGAGCCCTTTGCAAATCTACGTCATAGGGATTGTTGTTTGGGAAAACATGAATCTCTCTACTGGAGTACATAAGTCAGAAACATTTGATGACTCAGCCCTTGCAAAAAGGCCATTCACAGGCTCTGTCTACTGCTGCTGTCAGGATTTCTTTCTCTGCAGAGACTTTTCTTGCTTTTAAGTGGAGCTTGCTGTTCTGTTTCTGCATTTCATTCTGTTTTTATTCTGGTGCTCTCGTTTGTCACCATTTCCTAAAGCACAGTGTGTACCATGAAGAGTTCACAGGCACACAGGCGTCTATATATTAAGGTTACCGGAGAATTGCAGGTCAACAGGGAAGGGGGGATCCAGGCCTGGTTTTACCCCCTCTGGTGCTATTGATTTGTAATTCCCCGTTCTCTAAGATAAAGTGATAGAAGCTACTGGGCAAAACCTGGACTAGCGCCCTGTGCTAGATGACAAAGATCAAATTACTTTTCTTTAAGTGCAAAATGATCTATCATAGGCTTATCAGATGACTCCATGTTCCCAAACACAGGCTGGGCCACTCCTGGTTGTAACCTATGGCATGCATAGAGATGTAGTCCTGCTTTTCATAGGGAAGCATGTATGCCATTGGGACAAAGCCAGGCTTGTCTTGAATGATAGAGTCATCTCTTAAACCTAACCCAAGATTTTATGCAGGTTGGGAAGTAGAAATATTTTGTTTTGGTATACTGGATGCAGATAAAGGATCTTCCTCCCTTAAAACCTCTAGGGTGAACTCCCCTGCTCTCTACACAAAAATAACCACTGTTCATAATCTGGGGAGGATTAACAAAAGATCATTAATAGATAGATTTGTAAGGACATGAGGAAATCACTGTCTGTACTTCCAGTGCAAGCTTCCCTCAGTCACATGCACTGCCCCACCACAGGCAGCAGCGTGCATATATACATGCACACACTTAGAAAAACAAAACACGTTGTAAAATAGGTGGATGTATTGCATGACAGTGAAAATTAGGGCTTAATTCGTGAGGGAATGGGGTGGAACCCGGTTCTGGCACTTCTTTTCAGGCTTAAGAGGCAGATCAGCAGGGGGGTTCTGCTGCAGCCCTTCCCCTCTAGGCAGCCTGCAGGAAAGAGAAGGAGAGGAGCTGAGCCTGAAGCACACACAGGCCAATGCAATACTGAGCGCACAGCTTACACGTATTTTGGATGCGCGTCCAAAACTCCAATGGAAAATAGGAGTTAGCACATCCAAAACATACGTCCAATATAGTGCACAGCTAATAGCGCTCAGCACATGTAAATCCATGTTGATGAGGCTTAAGCTATTTCCCCCTGATGCAAAAATTAACACCTGCCCTGAACAGGCATTAAGTTTTGAGAAGCCTAAAAGTGTACAGAAAAGCAGAAAATAGTCTAGAGATGTGCATCGTTTTTTGTGTTCGTGTCGTTCTTCATTTTTTGGCCGCCATGGAAAATGTCGGGTTTTTTCGGTTCAGGTCTTTTTTTTCGCGAAAAATCGATTTTTAGTTAGTGTGCGCTAACTCCCCGTTAGCACGCACTAACAAAAACTGTTAATTTTGTTAATGCGCGCTAACGGGTGTTAGTGCGCACTGATCGGAAAAACGAATTTTTGCGAAAAAACGGGAAAATCCTGATTTTTTTTCGGGCTCCCTGAAATATGCCGAATTGGACAATTTCATTGCAATTTTCCAATTCGGCAAAAACGAATGCACATCTCTAGAAAATACTGCTTTTCTGTACTTCCTCGGACTTAATATCATGACAGTATTAAGTCAGAGGAACAGAAAGAGAGGGGTAGATTTTAAAACGAGCGTGCACGAATCCGACTGCACACGCTTCCCAGCACGCACATGGATGCGCCGATTTTATAACACGCAGGCGCTGGCAGGCACGTTATAAAATCCGATGGCCGCGCGCACATGCTGCCGGATTTTATAATCCGCTTGTGTTATGTGCCGGGGGAGGGGGGGAAAGAATTTATGCAAACTCCACTAGACGACACATTCGGGTCTTCCCCAGTTTCCTCGTGTACCGGGGTTCACGCAAGTGGCCGGGCCTCTTTGAAAATTCGCCCGGCAAACGCAAGGCCCGGTCACGCGCATACACCCTGGGATTTATGCACGTAGGCCTTTCAAAATCTACCTACGAATGTTTAAAAAAAAAAAAAAGGGGTTGCCATCAAGTGTCCATTTTCCTAACCTGTGGCTGTGCTCGTAAAATTGAGCGTCCGTTTTCCTAACCCGCTGACAGCCACCTCTCCTGGGGTCCCACTGCCGAGGAGGCGCTAGGGGCGCACAGTTTCCCTTAGCACCTCCTTTTTACCGTGGCAGCCCATTTGTATATTGCATCGGGTGCCCCAGAGAGGTCGATCGGCGCGTGTTAGGAGAGCAGGCGCTCAATCACGAGCGCCTGTTTTCTGGGCACCAATAGTGATTGGCCCGAGTGAAATGAGAACAGCCAATCTGCTCCCTAATCCAGCCCCTCCTATCTTCTTATTTCCCCCCCCCCCACACACACACACACCCCCATTTCTCCTCCTATACTGCAGGGAACAGCAGGGGAGGGGGTGATACCGAAGCAGACAGTGCAGAATAAAGGGCAAGCATAAAAAGAGGTTGAATTAGCACAAGTTTAAAACCTGTAGGCAGCAGCACCAATTGCCAAGGCTCCAACCCTGGCCTTGATGAGTGGCGCCACTGCTCACACCTTTCAAACTTGTGCCGGTGTGTGCGCCGGGAGAGCGGGCGTTCGTCCGCTCTCCCACGGACTTTACTGTATTGGCCCGCCTGAGACAAGGGCAGCCCCCAGGGCCTTGATTCGGGTAAAGAGGGAGAGAGATATTCACACCTGGCCCTGGCCCCCACCTATCTCACCCCTTCCACATCAAGTCTGCCTACACATTAAGCTCTGGCAAAATTAATACTGGAGGAGATATTTTAAAAGAACAAATAGCGGTTTGGATCTCAGCATAAACTTACAAATTAATACGTGGAGCTGTGGATAAATATTGATCCTGACCTGTGTGTGCCACTAAAGATTTGCCAAAAAGTTTTCAAATTTTGTTTAATCAAGTATGTGCTTTAAAAAAAAAAAAAAAGTCAGATGTGTTATATTGTTTCCAGATCAATATTATATTACATCGAGATAATACATAGATTCTCAAAGCTATGGAAAATCATGTTATTTAATGCACCTCTTGTTTATTCAACGGGGCTATTCCCTAATAATGCAAGCTTTCCCGCATTAAAATCTTACCACAGCTTCATGGATCAGCCACTTAGTATCTTCTTTTAGGAAATTCTTAAGACTGCTGGTAGGTAGGTAATTTTTTTCTTGTTTTAGGTCCTTTTTCTGAGGGGTTTTTTTTTGTTTTTTTTACTGGTGATGTAAAAAGGAGCTATTAATAAAAGCAGCTGAGAGCACTGACACTTTACCACCATCCATCACTGCCAAAGAGGATAAGGGAAGGGCAATAGGCCCATCCTTGCCAGGGGTTGGCAAGCTCTTGGCATTTAGAGAATTCAGTAACTTGTGCATATGAGCCAGGGTATTAAAAAAAAATAACACTGAAAAATTAAATCCACTTCCCCCCCAAAAGTCTAAAATATAAATGTATTTACTAAATGCCACGGCTGTACATAGCACTGTAAAAAGCTGCTTTTGATGATTCCACTCCATTCCCCAAGCAATATCCCAGCAACGTTTGAGCAGAAGGGGGTTAAACCACTGCCTGGAGGTCTCATGGTGCAGCAGTTGGGGGATAAGCATTTTATTCTAATACACACAGTGCTGCCTCTTATAACCTAGTCCTGTCCTCTGTGTGCAGCATGCATGTGGTATTCCGGAGCCGGTAGCTCCTGTCTTGGACAGTGGCATCACTTTCTGATTCTCTCCGGACTTTTCCACTATCTCTGTTGCTTCTTAGATGGCGAGTTGCTGCCCTCTCCTGGATGCAGACAGCATTGTATGGGGCTGGGAAGGAAGTCAAAAAACCCCAAAGCATTTGATAGCAATAATCAGGGATGTGCATTTGTTTTTCACAAATTAGACAATGTCAAAATTCATATTTCGTGTTAGTGCGCACTAATGGAGTTACTGCGCACTGCATATCTTACCAATACCAATTAGTGCGCACTGTTTTTCTAGATAACGAACTCCTCTGAATTGATACTTTTTAATTTTTAAGTTACATTTTTTAGTGCGCACTAACATTAGTTACAGCGCACTACTACATACTTAGTACGTTGTAAGTTCTATTAGGGCGCACTAACTAACCTGTTAGTGTGCAGTAAGGCCCATTAGTGCACACTAACTCACTTCGTCGAAAATTGCCGGGGGGGGGGGAAAAAAAAAAAACGAACCATGGGAAAATGAAATTTTCCGTGGAGCGCCCAATTCGAAGCCCGAACCGATATCTTTAAATGAAGCACATCTCTAGCAATAATAAGCACCCTGTGCCTTGGAACAGACCCTCATACAGGTCAACACCTGATCATCAGAGAAAATCATTTCAGGCACTGAACAACCAGACTTGGATTTGAACTAATACAAGTGATCAGCAAGAACCCACACACTTGGATATAAATAAGGAAAGAGACCAGAGGCCTGTGCAAAAACTGAACTGTATTTCTGGATTAATAGGCAGCTATTTCCCACAAATCATATAATACACTGCACTACAACAAAGCGATCTGGAGAGACTGTCAGAGCCACAACAGTGATTTAAAAAGAACATCGCTAAAGAAACACACACAAGAGAGGGCCAAGGGCATACAAGAAAAGCACTGACAATATGTAAAAATAGATTGCACATATTTACACAAGGTTTACTTCTTCCATTTATTTTTATAAAAAGCCATGAGGCAGGATGAAAGATCGTTAGATCAAATACCCACATTGTGGGGGAAAAAAAAAAAGATATAGTTGACAGGATGCAGTACTTGAAAGTTAGTAGCTTTGTATAAAATAAGAATTATATACATATATATATCTATATATATATCTATTTAAAAAATCTTCAAAACCTGAAATCTGCTTGAAGGGTTTGGCGAGAATCAATTCTATCAGACCCACGAGCAGCAGGGCTGGTGTGATACAGGCAGGCTTACCAACAAGTCACCAACCACTTTGCACGCATCTAACTGGAACATGCAGATTGTGATGTCAAAGGATCACTCATACACTGTATGAACCAATCGGATCTCTTTCCACATGAAGTAATTTGTGACACGGTTTGTGCACTTGGGGAGAAACAGGAAGGGGTACAATGGTGAGCGGTTATGGCCTAGTGGTTATAGCAACAGCCTGAGAAACAGGAAAACCAGCGAACTAATCAACACTTCTCCCAACAACATAGTTTGGGCAAGTCACTGTATCTCCCCTACCTCACATCCCCACTCAAGGGCTGATGCAATAAAGTGCGTTCATCCTAGTGCATGGGTCTGCGTGTGTTTTGGTCACGCTAGGCTAGCACCCGATGCAATAAGGAGATTAGCGTTCCCAAACAAATGCGTAGCCGATAGCGCCCATCCCGTGTAAATTCCATGCAGATGAGGCTATGAGCTATTATCCCCCGATGCAGGAAATCGCTGGGCGCCCAACACACACTTTTTAACATGGAAAATTTAAGCTCCAGACCCAGAAAAAAAAAAAAAAAAGAAGAGTATGGTCCTCTGTGGTTCCTCCTACTTAGTATCGTCGTGACACGTAAATCTACTGCTTGCGGTGTTGAAAAATAAATGTATATTGGCTTGCTTAAAAAAAAAAAAAAAAATTTCTTATGACCGTGCAGTTTTCGACACCCAGAACAAGGGGTACTTAAGCTATGGGCATCATCAGCAACCTCAGCAAAACAACAAAGAAACCGGCCAGAAGTCTCCTGTTGAGCGCCCGTTGTAACTGTGGGCGCCCGATGAATTTTGAGCGCCTCGGATGCACAATTCTCCCCTAGCGCGTCCCTTTTTTATGCAGCCCCCTCATTTAAATACTGCTTCGGGCACCCAGGGGATGTGGCTGCGGGCGTTTTCAGCATGCATCTTATTAACATCAGCCTCTTAGACTGTAAGCTCTCTGGGGTGGGGACGCAGCGTGCCTGAATTATTGATAATGCCGTAAGCCATCTTGATCAAGAATTATTTATAAAGATGGGCTAAAATCCAAATTATTATTATTTATTAAAGGAGTGGTTCGGAGGGGGGGAGGCTATCAGGGGTGGGGGAAATCACAGAGTTCTGCTAAAAGTCATTTCCCCTGCAGAATAGTCATAAAGACTTGAACCCGGCTATCATTATTTCAGTTTCATTTGAATTAAATGGTGCAGCACAGTCAAGATTTCACTATAAAAACGCTTAACCCTGTCTCCACAGGGCACAATTAATGTGTTCTGAGTTTTCCTCAGAGCATCATTCTCCACCACTGAAACCCCCCCCCCCCCACTCAAACCAGAAATAAACAAAAAAACTCACTTGCAAATAAATGAACACGTATACAATTTAAAAACAAGTCAGCCGGCTGCTGTTCCCCCCCCCCCCCTCCACTGATCAGAGGAGGAGGAAAAGGGCTGTATGTGAGGATCTAGAAGATCCCTGGGCTCCAAGGTGAGAAGTTAATCGCTGTGGAGACTGTAAAGGAATGTGCCCCCCCTCCCCACTCCATCTCTCCCAATCCCCACAGTATGGGTTTAACCGGCAGCACAAGAAGAGGAGAAGGCTTCAGATTCTGCTCTCTCTTGTTCTTCCTTCCGAGTGGGCGCGTGGTCCTTGCAGGGGGGGGGCTCAGAAGTCACTTAGGATGCTTATGTCAGCAAACTCCTTCCTGTAGCGATGGACATAGAGGCTGAGCAGGAAGGCCCACTTCAGGGACATGAAGCTCCAGACGGCGGACAAGTAGTAGCTGTTTGGGTCAGTCAGGGCTGAGGGAAAAAGAGAGAACGAGAAATGAGTACTGTGCCTCTCCCTCCTTCAGCCTAGGATGCCACACACAAAATTCGAGGGCCACGTGATCCACAAATAAGCCCACTTACCAGCAGGCCAAAATACACCCTCCTCTCCGTGGTCCCACCGTAAAATAAAAACTAAAAAAAATCTTGTGATGCCGCATGGTGATGCCCCGCCATCTTTCCAAATCTCTCCACTTTAAAGAAATATTCCTGTCCTAATTCCAACCACCCCCCCCGATACATTAGAGGTTTTCCCTAGTGGCCCCAGGCAATGTGGGCTACTATCGTACATTGTTCCCATTTTCCCTGGGATATTTATTTTATTATTTTCCATGTTAACAATATTGTGAAAACACAATATTGTGAAAGCCCAATATCTCACAGGAATACCCTGCCCCCCGGACTTTCCCTCCCCCCCAGACACACAATATGTCACCCCTCTTCCGGTAAAATATAGCAGTATAGTAATCTCTCCCCGTGGATTACAAAGCCTCTGGTGACGGGGAAATACCCACAGAGCCTGAATGTAACTCGCCAATCTACTAATGAAAAGGTGTGCGCTAAATAAATAAATATAGATGATAATAAAGAAATGTTCCTGCCTTTTAACACACTTTAGTGTTTCTCGTTAGGATGGTACCTTGGTTTCCTCTCTAGGTGCTCTCCCTCTCCCATGCTCCTCCTCTGTGGGTGCTAAACGCTAGACTCTGTTCTTACCAGCACCAGGCAACACAGCAAAGCTGCATACCCAATGGGCAAACCCTCCCACTCCCACCGAGACCTCCCTAAGCCTCTCTGATCTCACAACACCCCCTCTCGGAGGCGCACGGGCACTCTATGCTGTACTTACACTGCTGTTTGGTGATCGCTAGTGTCAGGAATGAGATGATCCCCATCAGAGCAAGGGCCGAGAAGAAAATCCCAATGAAAAGGAAAAGCCGGAGCCCCTTCAACCATGTCCGCCAGAAGTCCTGTACATACATGATGTGTGTGATCAACGTCCAGAGTGCCAGCACACCTACAACATGCAAAGAGCAAGGTTATCAAACTGGGTCACCGTGCCAGGTCAGCTCACCTAAAATAGCAGCTAGGGGAGGGGGGGGGGGGGGGTTCTCAACTGCGAGACGAAAACCAGAAACCACTGTCCAAGGTGAATACCGCAACCTTCGGAATTGGAAGAAACCAGCAGTGTATAAAGACCTCCCGGCCCTTTCAGTCTCTGGCCATTCTCTTTTCCCACTGCAGTACCACAGACCCAACCCAGCTGACTGCTTCAGTTATTTATCTGGACGGATACAACCGATTTGGATAGGTTCAGCCGTTTCATCTTGGCATCCGATTACCTCTGGATACCACAGGGCTCAGCAATTCCTTCTATTTTGTTTAACATCTACCTTATTCCACTTTAAAAGCTTTTATCCAGTCTTGGTGTTAATTACATCCAGTTTATAATTCTAGTAACGTCGTCGTTATGGTCTACCACACTTGATTTATCTGCTATCAAGAGCTGGTTATTTCAATCTAGCTAAAACTGAAAGACTTATTTTGAGCCGTTTTGCTCTCTCTGATGCACCTTCTGTCCTCATTTTTGAGGGTCATACAATTAAAATTTTCATCTCAGATTAACTCTGGTGTCATTCTTGATTCCCATCTAATCATGCACTCTGCCTTCTATAAACTGCATCTGTTCCACAGACAGAAGCATTTTATTGATAATGCCGAGATACGTATTGCTCTTCAGGCCCTTGATTTTTCCAGCTTAGATTATTGCAATTCTGTTCTTACTGATCTGCCTGCGAATGCTCTTCGTGTTCTCCAAATGCAGAATTTTGCAGCACGGATCCTGACAGGCTGGCATCTGCGGGAGCACACAACTCCGATATGTCTCCACTGAACCGGCAGCCAGTGGAGAGAAAAAAAGTAAGTATAAAATCCTTATGCTCATAAGAATGTAAGAAGTGCCGTGCTGAGTCAGACTAAGGTCCAGCGAGCCCAGCATCCTGTGACAGCGGCCAGTCCGGGTCACAAGTGCCCATCAGATCCCCAGCAGCTGATCTGTTTCTTGTATCACTCTCCCAGACCTAAGCACCGGCTTTCCCAAGCCTACCTGGCTAATAAATGTTTATGGCCTTTTCCTGCAAGAACTTGTCCAATCTTCTTTTGAGCTCCACTATGTTAGTTGCCTTGCCCTCGTCTTCAGACAGATTCTAGAGCTTGATTGTATGCAGAGTGAAAAAAAATACTTCCTACAATTTGTTTTAAATCTGCTGGTTACTAGTTTCATAGAATGCCCCCTAACCTTGTGCTGTCTGAAAGGGTAAATAACCCATTCCACCCCACTTGTAATTTTATTAAATTTCAATCCTATCCCCTCTCAGTCATCTCTTTTCCAGCTAAAGAGCCCTACTCTGTTTAGTCTCTCCACAAGGGAGCCTTTCCATTCCTTTTATCATTTTTGTTCCCCTTTTCCGCACGTTTTCTATTACCACTATATCTTTTTTTTTTTTAGATGGGATGAAGAGAACTGAACACAATACTCATGTTGTGGTCACACCATGGATCTATCCAAAGGCATTATGATATTCTCAGTTTTATTCTCTATTCCTAGCTTTCTATTCGCCTTTTTGACTGCTGCCGCACACTGAGCCTAAGATTTCAAGGTATTGTCCACAAGAACATTGATCCTTTTCCGGTGATGCCTCCTAACACAGCATTGTGCACTTGTAGTTGGGATTATTTTTCCCTACATGCATTACTTTGCACTTGTCCACATTAAATTGAACCTGCCATTTAGATGTCCTAGTCTCACAAAGTCCTTCTGCAGTTCTTCACAATCTGACTGCTGTTTTAATGACTTGAAACAATTTTGTGTGTCACCTGCAAATTTGATCATCTCATTCATCATTCCTTTCTCCAATAACAAATCACCGAGACTAGATGGTATTCACCCGAGCTCTGAAGGAATTGAGAAAGGTCATGCCCCAAAGGTCCCAACACAGACTCCTACGGCACTCCACTAAAGACCTTTTTCCATTCGGAAAATTGACCATTTAGTCCTACCCTTTACAAAAAAAAACAACCAAAAAAAACCACAACAAATCTAGTAAATTAGTAAGGCAAAACTTCCCTTTGCAAAACCCATTTTGACTCTCCCTCATTAAACAATGTCTATTTGTTGGTCACTAATTTTGTTTTTGAGAATAGCTTCGACCAGCAGAGATATTAGGCTCACTGCTCTCTAGTTTCCCACATCACCCCTGGAGCTCTTTCTAAAAAAATTAAAAA
Organism: Rhinatrema bivittatum; assembly: GCF_901001135.1. Classification (NCBI taxonomy): domain Eukaryota; kingdom Metazoa; phylum Chordata; class Amphibia; order Gymnophiona; family Rhinatrematidae; genus Rhinatrema; species Rhinatrema bivittatum. Next base: position 304,836,914 of record NC_042617.1, read on the forward strand.
TAAAATGGCATCACATTGCCCAGCCTCTAGTCTCCTGGTACTGTGGCTATATTAAATGATGGGTTACAAAACAATTGCAGAAACAGGTCTGCAATTTCATTTTTGAGTTCCTCAGAACTCTGGAGTGAATACCATCTGGTCCCAGTGATTTGTTATTCTTTAGTCTGTCAATCTGAGTTATTACATCCTCCAGTTTCACAGTGATTCCATCTAGTTGCTCAGCGTTATCACCTCTAAATAATATTTCTGATGTGGGTTTGACCCAGACATCCTCCCCAGTAAAGAGAGGCAAAGAATTCATTTAGTTTTTCTGCTATTTCCTTGTACTCTCTAATCATCTCTTTTTACCCCTTGGTCATCTAGTGGCCCAACTGACTCCCTCACAGGCTTTTTGCTTCAAATGTACTTGAAAAAGATTTTACTAATTGTTTTTGCTTTTATAGCACGCTTCTTTTCAGATTCTCTCTTAGCCTACTTGATTACTTTTTTTACATTTAATTTGCCAGTGCTTATACTTGTCCCCGCTTTCCTCATTTGGGTCTGCTTTCTAGTTTTTGAAGGATGCCCTTTTTGGCTTGAGTAGCCTCTTCACCTCTTTCACTATTAAACCACACTAGCAGTTGTCTTTTCTTCTTTCGACCTTTTTTGATGCACGGATTATGTTTTGTCAGGGTGTCAAAAGATGGTCATTTTAAGCGGTGTCCATGCCTCCTGCAAATTTTTAGCTTTGTGGATTGCGTCTTTCAGCTTCTTTTCCAACAAATGTCCCTATTTTATCATAATTTTTTTTTTTTTTTTTTTTTTTAAATAGTTAAATGCTTCAGCAATAATTTTCTTTAGTATTCTCCCTCCAGTTATGTCATATTTTATTACATTCTGATCACTGTTGCCAAGTGGATCCACCATCTTTCTCTCTTGTACCAGGGTCCTGCTTATGACTGAGAACTAGATTTAATACTGTTCCTCTTCGCATTGGTTCCATGACCAACTGCTGCATGAAGCAGTCAATGCTGGCATCTTCCCTTGCATGTCCTGATGTGACATTTACCCAATCAATACTCAGGAAACTGAGCTCTCCCATTATTATTGTGTTACCCGTTTTACTAGCCAGTCTAACTTCTGTTAGTATTTTGCAGTCTGTTTCCTCATCCTGGCCATGTAGGTTGTAATATGAACCCCACTGCTTCACTTTCATCCTTGGAATGTCTATCCACAAGGACTCCAGAGTGAGGTTTGTTACGTGCAAAAGGATTTTTATCCTGCTTGACTCTATGCCATCTTTAACAAATAATGGTCACCCCTCTATCAATTTTATCTGCCCTGTCGTATTGATATAATTTGTACCCTGGTATCACAGTGTTCCACCTTCAAATGCTATGGCTGTCTTGCAGTTATTACCTGAGCCCAAGGCATTCATCTTGGAAATTTTTAGGATTACTTCCCTAGCTTTTAACAGCAGGGGATTAATCCTGTTTTATAAGTCTCTCTCACCCTTTAAGTTCCTTGAGGGCCTGATATCCTAAAGGTGGACCATCACATTTGGGCCGATTCAGTATGGTGTGCTCGGCTGAGCGCACCTTTAGCCCCGATTTGGCCACGCGTTTTCAACGCGCTATTTTTACCCCTTATACAGTAAGGGGTAATAGCGAGTTGAAAATGTGCGGCCAACCCCCCCCCCACAAAAGAAAACTAATAGCACCCACAACATGCAAAAAAACTGCTTTTCTGTACACCCTCCAACTTAATATCATAGCAATATTAAGTCGGAGGCCCCAAAAATAAAAATCTGCCCGCGGCCCACGGGTTGGAAGACGGACGCTCAATTTTGCTGGCGTCCGTTTTCCGAACTCGTGGCTGTCAGCGGGTTCGAGAACAGATGCTGGTAAAATTGAGCGTCGGCTGTCAAACCCCGCTGACAGCCGCCGCTTCTGTCAAAAAGGTGCTAGGGACGCGCTAGTGTCCCTAGCGCCTCCTTTTACCACGGGCCCTAATTTGCATATCTTTATTTACTGAATCGAGCGGGCACTCGCCGGCTCTCCCGCGCATCTTACTGTATCGGCCCGATTGGTAATTAAAGAATTTAACTCCCAAATACAAGAGGTGCACAACCACCGACTCTCGCTCCACCACAAAGTATGCCCTTTCTTCTGAGGGGGTCGAGTGTCTACACTAAGTCTGCCTCAAACCCTTCTCTGTACCTCTCTTGAGTGAGTGTAAGCTGAAGAGCTTCAATCCTTCACCAGTGAACTTGGCAGTTTCAGGGGAGGACCCCTTTCTTCTAGGCCTCAAGAAAGGAGGCAACATACTGGTGTGTGCACAGCCAAAAAAAGCCAGATCTATAAGGTGGATAAAATTCACATGGCCTCTGCTCCAGGGTCCTCCTGAGATGGCCGCAGGCAACCCAACTTCCAGGCTGTCGTGTTTTCTTATTAAGCAAGCCTGGTGTCTATAGGGGGGCGTCTCCTGATAACAGGGCCCACGGAATTCGAAGGTCCTTGGGGTCAGAGATAATATGCCCCCAGCTACTGCTGCATCCTCCTGGAGGCCTGCCTGGGCAGAGAGGCTGGTATTTCCAGCGGGGGCTGTCATATACCTGGCAAACAGAGCCTGCCACTGTAGTCACCCTCTTGGTGCTCAAACCTCATATCTGCGGCCCCCTCATCAGGACCCATGGTCCCTTTCATAGCCTGCCTGCCAATGCATCATGCAGGATGCATTTTGCTGGGGGTTTTTTTGGTTTTGTTTTGTTTTTAAGGGGGAGGAGCATACTCAGCTCATTATAAGAGCCAATGCTCTGCTTCTGTCCTCCCTTCACTGGGTCTCTCTCTCTCTCTTTGTTTTTTTTAAATTAAGCACCCGCTGCAAGGAACTCCTGACCGCCGCCCCTGCACAGTCTCTCCGAAGCCTGGCATCCTGCTGCGTTCCTGGCCTTTCCCACGCCCTGCCTCACCTGCTGCGATTGCGACGATTGAGCCACAGCTTCTATTACTACTTTGTTGCGGCTGCCTCTGCCGAGTTCAAAGAGCCGCGGTACTCAGCTGCACGGCTCTCTTCCACACCTTTATTTTGCTTTTTTAATTCGCTTGGGACCTCTGAGGCAAAGAAAAAAAAAAAAGTGTACTCACCCCTCCTGGGTCTAAATGAAGCTGGCAGCCAGGGCCCCTTACTGCCACCCCAAGCATTTCCTTCTTACTCGTCTATTTTTTTATTATTATTATTTTAAACTTTACTCGGATCCTGCTCATAGCAGAGAGTAGGAGCAGCACAGCCAGAGAGGGAGGGATGGGGAACAGGCCCTAGCCCTACCACGCACTCAAGGTTCCCAGTTCTCCAGCGTAGGAGCGAGGGAACTCCACCCTTGCTAAGGGGCCCACCAGATCCTTAGGGATACTCTGAAGGAACCCAAGGGAGCTCAACTGGGAAAACTTTTTTTTTTTTTAAATCTCAACAGCAGATTCCTGCTGAGAGAAAACAGCCCCTAAGGACTGGTAGCCCAGGAGTTATGGGGCTCAACCAGGCTGAGGATGAACCAAGACTCTAGGGGCTTGTTTACTGTCTAACCCAGTCCTCGGGATACCTGCAATGAATATGCATGAGATAGATTTGCATCCATGGCCTCCACTGTATGCAAATCTCTCATATGCATATTCATTGTGGATATCCTGAAAGCCTGACCAGCTAGGTGTGTCCCCGAAGACTGGGTTGAGAACTCCCAGATCTAACCTGTTGCACTGCTGGAGATTGACCCCCAGGGTCTGGACCAGGGCCACACCTCCCTGTAAGCCCAGAATGAGGAGATACAAGAGGTGTGTCCTCTGTTTCAGGCAGCCAAATCCCATATGCAACGACTGGTTTAGCAGGAAGATAAGGAAAATAAAAATATAGCACCACCCTTTACAGTGCCACACATGCTGTCAGCACTGTATAAATACAGTAACACCTCATGTAGCACAAAGTCTGCTGTCAGCATATAGTATTTATAGCTCCTTGTATATGCTGTGAGCGCTTTATAACAGTAACACCTCATGCAACTCCATGAATGCTGTCAGTGCTATATATATATATATATATATATATATATATATATATATATATATATATATATATACACACACACACACACACACATGTATATAGATTATAGATATAACATCGTGTTCAGCTCCATGTACACATTAGGCATGATATAAGAACACCTCATGCAGCGCTGTGTACAAGTAAACATATATTACAGCACTAAGAACATAAGAACCTGCCATACTGGGTCAGACCAAGGGTCCATCAAGCCCAGCATCCTGTTTCCAACAGTGGCCAAACCAAGTCACAAGTACCTGGCAGGATCCCAATGGGCTGATAGATTCCAAGCTGCTTATTCCAGGGATAAGAAGAGGATTTCTGCAACTCCAGTTTATGGACTTTTCCAAACCTTGTTTAAACTTGGCTACACTAACAGCTTTCAGAGGCAGAGATATACACCCATCAAGCACATTCTTCTTTCTGCTGGGAAGTGCTGACTCATGGGTGGTGGGGGCAGACAGGGAGAGAAGACCTGCCAATGACAATAATTCTGCTCTGTTGTTCACACATCAGCAGCAGCTTTCCCCATATGACAGGAACTAGCCTGACCTCCAGCCTTCCTCTCTATAACATGACTTGGCACTTTCTCAGCTCAGCTGGTGAGGGCTCACTCTCTGACACAGCAGTTTCTTCAGAAGACAGCAGGGCTGCTCCATGAACCCAGCTGCCCTATGCTTTAGAAACCTCTGCAAGCAATTCAGCAACTCTTGAAGATAGGGTGAAGTGGCTGGCTTAGTTCAGGCCAATCCATTCTTGTCCTGCTTGCACAAGGGAAATAATGGTCAACAAACATGCTGTAAGTGAACTCTTTTTACTGGACTAACGTAATATCTGTGGCTAGCTTTCGAGAGCCATGCTGACTTCGGCAGGTCCGTGAGGGAACAGCACAGGGGAACTGAGAAAACCCCTCCCCCAAAAACAAATGCTTCAAACAAAATTTCAAACCTAAATCAGAACGACAAGTTCATACATACAATGAAGCAAAACCAGGACTGGATCATCACCTTATTCTGCCAAAATCAAACTCAGCTGGTTGTCCTATCTGAAAATGAAGCAGTGGCATTCCCGTCGTAACTCCTTCAGTCTCTGACAGTCTTCTCCAGCCCTGGCCTCTGGAGAAGACTGGAGACCGCCAGCTCGTGCTGGGATGAGAACCAGAGCCCAGGCCCAGTCCCGACTCAGGATGATCGAAAGATTTGCCGCAGCGTAGGAGAGAATTCATCATGTGGATAATTGTGAAACATATCGGGAGTCTGCTTCGCTCTGGTTGATGTCTGAGGTGGCTGTGTGGACATCAGGCCTTAAATGTTGCAGTCTCAGCTTTTCTAAGTTGGCAAAAAGTTTCCCTTTCGCCTTCAAATGGCAGGTGCCTGCTGGAATCTGCCTCATTACTGGAACCAGTGATTGGGAAAGCACAACGTTTTGGGTCCTTTCCCAGCCACAGGAATGCAAGTGATTTCATTTTTTTGGGAAGAGGCTAGCTTAGTAAACAGGTTTAGAACTGATCAGACCTTCTCACAAAGGCCTCTTCTTACCAGATGTGTAAGAGCTTAGAGGAGAATAGGGTGAGGCAATTCCAGCAGCCCAACCTCTAGCAGGATAACATTCTTATACCCTAAGAGGTGTTGTGTTGGCTAATGCATTAGCTCTTGTCAGCAGCACAGCACTGTACAGAGTAGAAAAGGTTTTCTAGGAACTTGGGCATCAGCCAAAATTTTTATTTTTTTAGGAGACAGAGGAAAACCCTTGCCGCACTCTTTTTCATTCTGTTCTAATTTTTTTTGTTTTTTTGCTCTTTTATATTTTAATTTTTTCTAAGTTGCTCAGTTTTTTTTGTTTTATTTTCACTTTTTGCCATTTTACTCCCTCCAGCCTCTTCTCACCTGGGCAGGCAGCAACAACAGCCTCTTGCCCTAGGCCCAGACCTGCAATAGTTCCTCTTGGCCTGGGGCTCGACCATCGTGGCTCCTTTCAGCCTGAGGTCTGGCCACCGTGACAATACCTCCTCTTCCAGATAAGGTCTGGGGCCCCATAGCAGTGAATTCCCCTGGGTCGGGGTCCTCCCACAATGAACTTAACTTTTTACCCAGGCCTGCCACAGTGGAGGCAGTTCCTCCTAGGACCATCACTTCTCCAGGGCACACCGCAGTGGACAATAGAAACAGCTGTTCACTGGGGTTCATTGTAGCAAAAGTGGCTCCTCTGCTAGGCAAACGTGACCGTAGAGGCAACTCCTTCCAGGCTTAGGCAAGTTTCAGGTGCTAGATGCCAATTTTTAGGTACCCAGGAAGCTTCCACCCCTGGCACGGACATCCTGCTTCTATTTCTCTGCATCTACCCCATCACTGTGTCCTTGAGCAAGTTTCTGAGCCTCTCTAAGTAAAAGCACAGCCTGTAAGGCCTTTTGCTGGAAGGGACACAATTACACAGTCACATCAAGCTGAAAGACCAGTATAAGTCCCTGGATCACCTACAGGCTGACTGAATCATCATACTACTGATCTTTCTCCTCCAAACCTTTGTCTAATCTACATGTGAAGTATAACATGTGAATATTAAAAAAAAAAATAATAAAAAAAAATAGTGCACCGAATTTCAGCACACGTCTTTTTTTACTTACATAGTGAACAAAAAGTTAACTCTGGATGCAGAGCACTAGTGGCGCACAAATTACTGCAGCGTTAAATAAGCGTGCTAATAAATGTGTGCACAACCCAGAGATCAGCTGTGCACAGGGGGTGCATGCAAAACTTATAAATAATATGCATAAACCATGATTTCTGTTCACGACATGGTTTGTGAGTCTACAATTTTTGAAAAGGTGCTCTAGACGAGCAGAAAGAGTAAGACCTGCTTCTCTTTCAGGCAGGCATAGAGTAACACAATTGTCGCCACTGCGCAGCACACAGACTCAAAACTGTTGTATGCACACCTATGTAAACTCTTTGGAGCAGGCACTTTTTGCAGCAGGTTTGCTGTATGTGCAATTGTGTAGCTGCTGCAATAGTGTCTGCCCCAAGGACTGCAGTTTGGAAATTTAACTTCTGGGTTAGAAACAGAATAAAAATTAACCCCGAGTTGTGCCTTCAGTGACTTGATGCAGCTCTCTGCATTGGGGACTCCTAGCTAATGCCTTCATTAGGCTGCGATTTGCATAAAGGCACAAGAGCATGGCTGCTGTACAGGGCGCCATGCTCAAGGGGGCGCTGCTGCCCCCCCTCCCTCCAGCAATCACCTGTGCCATGCAGGAGGGCGGCTCCTGTGGGCGATGGTAGGTGAAGGATCAGCCTTCTGGGAAGGAGAGAAGGAAGCATTGGCTGCTGGGCAGAAAAGGGGGAGGAGAGAAGAGGGTGCTGGGCACTGAGGGAAGGGAGAAAGACTGCATGGCAGGAGGCATAATGATGCAGGGCAGAGGGTGAGCGGAGTGGAGGGGTGAGAGATGGGTCTATTGTGCTGGAGCCACCGTACTATGACAGAGCGGCAAAGTGCATGGTAATTTCAGTTTTCACACAGGGCACCGGCTATTCTAAAGCCAGTCCTGGAGAAGATCTTAATGTTTGCAGCCATTTTTGGGTGCTAAAATCCTTGCCATGCAGGGAGTAACTTCATGTGCACACATAACCTGCACATCTTATTAAGTGCTGCTTCCTCTGACAGGATGGGCCACAGTAAGAATCTCTTTCTTTAAGGGTGGGTAAAGTAATGTGGGTGCTGTGCTAGTCCACTTGAATTCATGGAAGTAAAGGTCAAGGAACACAAATTATACAAGGGGTGATGCCTTTTCATTAGACTAACAATCATTTCTTGAACAGCTTTTGAGAGTTAATACTCCCTTCCTTAGGCCAAAACAGAACGAGGAGTCAGAGTAAACGTGGCTATTGCCTGAATATATAACATTGGTGTGACTGATAGGAAGGTGACCGAGAGACACAAAATTATGTCAGGTAGTGAGTTAAAAACCCCAAAAGTCCCTGTTAAGTCCTTTTCTGCTAGTCTGATCATTTTAAATTTTAAAATGTTCTGAACTTCCCTTTTAGTATCCCCATCATAAGATCACTGGTGCAGTGGGGGTCTGGTCCTAAAAATGCCCCCCCCCCCCCCCCATGGCGATGTTGCCTCGCTCTCCTCTGTGACGTGCATTTTTGGGTCCGTGTAGGGTTATTCTCGGGTTTGTTTGTTTTTTTAATATTTCTGGCCTGTTTTGCCCACATGGCGTCCCTGCATTGACTATGCAGCAGGAACAGGATCCCCCTTTTCCCGTAGGCTCCTGTGATGTGTGTGCTGGCCCAGTTTGCCGCAGGGTGCATACAATGGCACAAAATCTTGTGGGATTTTGTGCCATTTTCTTCTTTCCGAATTTCTGTGGGAAGCTTGCTTCTTACTAGCTTTTGTTTCAGGTCTGGTGACGGTGAGCTTCTTTCAGAGACTCCTCCTACAGGAATATGGACTGTAAGTCTTATGGATTTCTCTCACAAAAGCTCTCTGTTCTATGACAATATACTGGCAGGGCTCAAAAGGCATCCATTCAAAAATGTTCCTTCCAGATTTGCCAAGAAAAGGAGGACTGTGGTGCCATCCTGGTGCCCACAGCAGGGTGGGGAAGCCCGGGTGCCCTCTGTTTTTGATTGTTGTTTCCGGTGGCAAAAGAGACGGCACGTTAGATACCCTTGGCATTCATTGGTGTATTTACACAGTGTAATTAAAATCTTCCCTTCGGCTTCCTCTTTTTCTACAGAAAGTAATCCCAGTGCAGACTGCTTACTGCCACGGTTAGAAACCATCTCTATCAGGAGCAGAGCAAAGTGAACCGGTCTCAGCATGGAAAAAAAACCCAAGAACAACCCACAACTCTTTCTTCCTTCCATAGTGGAGAGCTCCAGCAGCTATACCGGTCCTGGAGAAAAAAAACAAACAAAAAACCAGATGCTTTGCAGGCTGCAATGGCTTTTCCTGGGCCAGCACAAGAACTACCCAAAGACGATGCTGCAGACGAGCTTCCCAGGGCCTTAGTTAGATATCTTCAACCGGGCCAGCACAAACATTAAATCCAGGATACCTCTGCAGTGATTCAACTCCCCCCTTTCAGGCAATACCAAGGCTCTTCAGAACCAAGATTTTAGATCTGTTTATCCAGCTGCAAACACAACTATAGTGAAAGCGAGGAAAACTGAAAGCAGTTCCAGGAATGATCACAGGGGTTTTGCATCCCTTATCTTTTCCAGAAGAAAAAAAAACCAAACTCTGTCATTTCAGGCAGGTTGCCATTAATTTCCTGGTAGTGTTTTGAAACTGTATTACAAAATTTTGGAATTTCAGCTGACGTGAACAACAAATCCATTCAATTCTGTTCTTCCACATTCATGGGGGGGGGGGGGGGGGGTGAACACAGGGCAGCCATGTTGACTGACTGCTGGACAACAGTTATGAAAAAGGCCCTGGAAGTTACTCTGAATTATGACATAAAGGTACCAAAAGGTAAGCAATGCTTCATCCTCCTCCTCCACATACTCAAATCATGAATAGAGCAAGAAGAGCTGAAGAGAGATATCAGGGGGTAAGGAGAGGGGGAGATGGGCTCCAAGACCCCCCCCAAAGAATGAATACAGCACAAACAGCTGAGGAGAGACCTACACAAGAGAACCTGGTTCAAATGCTTGCACTTGTTTGAAAATGATACCAAACTCTGCAACAAGGTAGACATTCTGTGAGGGATGGAAAAACTGAAAGGGGTCAAAAAAGTGGAAGATTGGTTAAGAGTTTGGGAGCTGTGCTTTAATGCTAGAATAATGTCCATGAAGTTAGCAAGTAGCACATTTAAAACTAATCAGAGAAAAATTCTTTTTCACTCAATGCACCATTAAGCTCTGGAATTTGTTGCCAGAGGATGTGGTTAGTGCAGTTAGTGTAGCTGGGTTTAAAAAAGGTTTGGATAAGTTCTTGGAGGAGAAGCTCATTATCTGCAATTAATCAAGATGACTTAGGGAATAGCCACTGCTATTAACTGCATCAGTAGCATGGGATCTACTTAGTGTTTGGGTTCTTGGCAGGTTCTTGTGGCCTGGATTGTCCACTGTTGGAAACAGGATGCTGGGCTTGACAGACCCCTGGGTCTGACCCAGTATGGCAATTTTTTATGTTATGTTCAAATCCATTCGCCACTTATCAGAAAGAAAAAAAAAGACACACTGGCAACTGCCAAACAGGAAAGGGACTTGGGAGTAATCATCTTATATAGCCTGAAGGTTGTCTGTCACTGTAATACAGGAGCAGGGGACAGCTAACAATATGCTTGGGTGCATAAACAGGAAAAGAAGATAATGTGCCTCATTATAGGTTGCTAGTGAGCCCCCATCTCCAGTACTGTGTTATGTTCACCTTCATAAGGGCAGAGGATGGAAGCAGTACAGAGAACGCCTACCAAAATGGTACAGGGCCTGCAACTCAAACCCTACACCAGAAGGCTTAAGACACTCAAAACGTTCTCCCTGGAAAAGAGAAGGAAGAGAGGGAAATACAGTAGAAACATTGTTAACAGACTTCAATAAAGTACAAGGAGGAGACATTTTTTCAATAACAGAACAGAAGGACAAGGGGTCAAGATATGAAGTTGAAGGGAGGCTAAGAGGAAATGTGAGGAAATACTGAGAGGCTGGTGAATGTCTGGAATATTCTACCTGCAATCAAAACCATGACAAAATGTCATGCTTGGGAGCGACAGAACACAATGAGGTAATAACTGGGGCGGGGAAGTGGTCGGGTAAAAGAAGCAGGCGGGGGTCTGGCTGTTGGGTTTGGAATGGTAGTAGAGGGACAAAAACTGGAGAGGACCAAGGCTACTTGCTGCATCAAGTTTTCAAGATGACAAAGCAAGGTTAACCAACAGCAGAGCACTGGTACATCTTTCAGATATAAATCAGCAGAGATGGCACATTTCCTGGCATGAGCTGCAGTTCCCAGCTGAGAAATAAAGGATAAAAGGGGTCTTTTACAGGCAGTCATACCTGTATGTTTGACAGCTGTGAGAAATCCTTACCTACAGCAGTGTATGCAGAGGCAACCAAGCAGACTGGGTGGGCCAAATGGTCCTCAGCATACACATTACTGTAAATTAGAGATACATATTCAAAGGCATTTAGACGGATAACTCACTAGTTAGCCGGCTAAATGAATATTTGGGCACTTATCCAGCAAATTTTAACTTAGGATCATTTCGGGGAGGAGTTATGTTAGCCGGATAAGCTATCTGGTTAACTTTAAGATAGCCGGCTATATTCAACGTTAGCCATAAAAGTTTATCCAGCTAACTTTGCTATCTGGACAGTGACTGAATATGGACATCTTACAGTCCCATCTGTATGCAGAGTGCTCTACAATCACAGAACAATAATTGGGAAGCAAATGGAAAAGCCATGAAATGCTTTAAGGAGTTAGACCTAATCAAATCTTTCATTGCATGGATTTTATGTAAAGAGCATTTTCTTGCATTTAATTTGGTTGTTCAGTGTCACTCAGCAGCATCCACACTATGGAATGTGGGACTCCCAACAGAATTGTCTGAGCTTACTATAGCCTGCCACAAAAGCCCAATGTTCTCAGTCGATCTCTATCCTGGCATCAAGGGCACAATGCAGGCTCTATTCTACCCCTGCAGCAAAGAACATACTTCACATCCTTGAGGTCCAAATGGCCTGCATGCAGGTAGAGGCAAAAGTTGTTTAAATATTCATTCTCTGTTGCCTTCCTGCAAGAATCCACAGAATTATCCAATGAGACTGTTGCAGATGGGCTTTCAAAGCAACGTAGCTCCCTGTGTGGTCTCGAAAGCTCATCCTCTGGATAATTCTTATGTTGGTCCACTAAATGGTATCATGGCCCTCGAATGATCCGATTTTCTCCAGTACCACATTGAAGTTTACTGAAATTTTAATTAAATGTCATTGCAAGGAGCCAGCCAGGGACCCCCACAGAGGAATACCTGGGTTGGGGACAGCCTGTTTTGTTTTCTACTAGCACATATACCAATGTGTTTTTGAACAAAGCTAATAGCCAAATCAAATTTTATCCTGACCACTCTGTCCTAGCCCAGAAACGTGCTCCCAAAGGATAAAAAGTAAGGATTTCTTACATCTTTCTTTTTGGCACAGAGTTTCCTCCTGCGCCGTTGTGTTTCCAGCTCAGTTGGAAGCAGAGCTGGGATCTGGCCCCGTGAGCCTTCATTCCCTATTTTATATCCCCTCCCAATCCTGAAGTTATGGGTCCTATATTTAGCCGCTAGTTGTCACAAATATACAATGACTGTTAACTCCCCTTCCCCACCTCAAAACTGGGGGCTGTGAGCACTGCCTCTGCAGCATTTCAAGCACCAGCCAACTCAGGGAGTGGAAGACTTGAGCCAGGAATCAAACACAAGTCCTTCTCACTATATTGTGGCATAGGAGTCAACTTTTCAGAACGATTGGGGGGTGCTAAACAATGCAAATTAACCCCACCCTGGACAAGGTTTGCTCAAGCAGCCACAGAGTTGACATCTATGTAGTAACGCGCCACTGAGCCAACCCACAGTTTCTTGAAACACACTGGAAGGACCCTCCAAGTGTGATTATCAAATAGCTACCTACAGACAGACAGAAACAGAGACAGGAAGATAAATAGCACAATATACCCTATGACTCCTGTCTCTCTCTAGGATCCCATCCTCTGCACTCTCTCTCTCCCCTGGTCTCTCCCCCCTCGGCCCTCCATCTTCACTCTCCCTTGGTATCTGTCTGTCTGTTCCTGGCCTCTCCCCCCATCCTGATCACATCACCCCAGTTCTGAAAAGCTTACACTAGCTACCATGATAATTCAGTTAGCACCTGACTACAATTATTATAGATTCTAGGAAATGGTATACAGTGGTAAGGGTGAGGGGCTACAGCAGGTTGGAGATCATGATTTGCTTAATAGTTCTGCTTGGTCAAGATGACCTGGGCAAGTAAAGCTGAGAGTTTTTCCGTTAGTCCAGCTAACAGGTGTACGAGCATAGGTTATAGAGGTTACGATAGTGTGCTTACAACTGTTACTATCAATGGTTGGGATCAAAAGCTGCCTCAAACAGCTTGAATTTGGTAGTGCAATGTGTTATTCCTTTCTCTTAGCCCCTGATCTGATATAACGTGCTTTGAACTCTTTTGGTGGAAAAGTATGTCATAAATAAATGATAATGATGATGAAAAGGACTATCCTTCGGTCTCTCCCCACTCGACTTAGGTCTCTGCCCCCGTTCCACACTCTCCCTAGCCACCCCCGGTGTTTCTTCCCGTGGTACAGCCCTAGCTCTTTCTCCCAGGGTGGCTGCCCTCCCAGACCCTCCATCCTCCTTTCTCCCCCGATGTCTCCCTGGTTCCTTCTCTCCCTCCCTCCACTCCCCCACCCCCGGGTCTCTCACCGGAGAGGCCTCCCATGGCTGCGGTCCAGGGCTGGTTGAATCCAATGTTCCAGGCGAAGAAGGCGGAAAATCCGAAGAGGGCCCCGACCGCCGAGTATCCCATACGGAGCCAGAGCCGCTTTCCCACCGCCATCAGGGCGGGAGCCGAGAGAGACAGCGAGGCGCCGAGCTGCTACAAAACCCCTCCGAGGTTCCGGACAAGGCAGCACCGGCAAGAAAGGCCGCAGCGCCCGGGAGAGAGACAGCGGGAAACACAGCGGCCCGAGGCTCCGCCCCTGCCCTTGTACGGGGAAGTTAGGTTCCGCCTCCATAAACGTAGCCCCGCCTTCCCAAGGAGAGCTCACTCCCGTCCTGATCCGCCTTCCACGAGAACAGTGCGAGGGGAACCTCCGCTTTCATTACGTAACCCCGCCCCTTCGCTGATGAGCCACTCCCCTGCCTCGGGGAACACCCGCGACAAGCCCCGCCCCACCCAGGGGGAACCCCCCCCTCCCGGCCAGCCCATCCCCTCCGTGAACGATAGACACCGGGGTGTTTACCATGTTATTTAAATGAGGGGCGCTTCTCACTGAGGAGTTCTCTTCCCATGGACTAGGATAGGTGTTTGTTATCTCACAGCCTATTGGATCATGGCGGTTTGGAAAGGTGGGACCCTGTCATGGAACATCCAACCTGTCTGAATCTGACAGAGGTGACCCTCTGTCACCCCCAATGCCAAAGATGCTCCAGATCGGGGGGAGGGGTCGGAGACATAAACTTGATGGACAGACCCCGTGAAGGAAATTTGCCAACAACGGTTAAGCAGACGATTCACATATACTTCCTGTGGTGATGTTGATGGTGATGGCGACAGTGACAAATTTCGTTTTGACATCCCGTTGGGGTTGTTGCACCACACCCCCCTATGATGCCAGGAGGTCGACCAAAAGAAGCAGAAGGTCTAAGGTATAAAACGGTTCCCTGCAGCAGCTCAAGAGCAGATTCTTCAGCAATAATTAAAACATTCAGATAACCTTATTGGCACGGCAATTTTACATGTATCATCAAATTAGTGTACATATTTATTAATATAACAGAGGAAATAAGGAAAAGCTTACAAAATATTACATTATAAAAATAAAGTTTTCCAACCTTTTCTGTGTCTGTATACTTTATTTTGTTTTAAATGTATGAGGAAAGGGGATCTCAATTATCAGCACAGGGAGAAGATTTCAGGGATAAGAAGAAGAAGAGAGTGAGAAAGCCAAGGGCGGATATAGGACAGGGAGGCTCTTGTGGCCTGGTTTGGCCTCTGCTGGAAACAGAATGCTGGGCTTGATGAACCCTTGGTCTGACCCAGCATGGCAAATTCTTATGTTCTTATCAGGGATTGGGGAGAGGAGAGAGAGAGCAAGACAACCATAGGGAGAGGAGAAGATAAGAAGAGTGGGCATGGGTCAAGGAGAGGATTTAGGGCAGAGCTTTCCAAACTTTTCATGTTGGTGACACACTTTTTAGACAAACATAATTTCGTGACACAGTAATTCAGTCTACCAGCAAACCAGAAGTTAAAGGTTAAACGAACAAAATGTATTTCAACAATTTATGTATGTTTCCTTAAATATATACATAAATAAAATGTTTCACAACACAACCTATCTCATAATAAATATTTGCAGGCTTCCACTTCCTCCATGCTGATCTCGTACATTGTGAGATCGGCATAGAGAAAGTGCTACTCTTGCACATTCCCAAAGATTACATGTGCCAATCACTAAAAAGTAATTTTTTTTTTACCTTTGCTGTCTGATCTTAGTTTTCTAATCGTTTGGTCACAGGCTTTTTTTGTCCAGCTTTCCTTTCTTGTTTTTTTGCCAATTCCTTTTACAGGGTCTTTTTTTCTATTTCTTTTCTCTCCATCTGTCTTCCCTCAAACACATAATCAGGTTCTCATTCTCACATGCTATCTCACACATTCTCACACACAGGCTCTCACTCACATGCAATCTCACACATCCACAGCTCTCACTCTCACATGCCTCTCTCTCATACATACATACATACTGTCTCTCTCGTGCACATGCTGTCTCACTCTCACACACACAGGCTCTCTCACTCCTACATGCTCTCTTGCTCAAGCACAGGCTCTCACTGGCACATGCTGTCCCTCTGCACGGGTTGCCGAAGGATGGGCTCTTCAGAGGCCCTGATCTTCCCTGGCCGTGACATGGGATCTGCAGCGGCCCTGCTATCGGGTTTCCTCCTCTTCTCAGGCCGTCGCAACGGCCCATTAATGCTGCTCTTCTTCTGTACGCAGCAGATGCTCCTCCTCCTTCCTGCCCACGCGGCTCCGGCATCGTTTTTCTTCCAGGGCTGCACAGGCAGAAGGAGGAGGAGTGAACGTGACCCTTTTCTTCGGGCCGTGGTGATGTAAGCTCCACCACTGCCCGCCGATTTTCCTGCTATAGTTTCCTGCTTCCGCCGGCCCTGTGGACCGGGCGACACACCTCCACACTACAGGCGACACACTGTGTCCCGACACACACTTTGGAAAGCTCTGATTTAGGGGAAAGAATCAAGGGAGGGAGAATCTGAATTGCAGTGAGTGGGAGCAGGTGTCCCTACCGTGCTCCAGTCCATCTCCTTCCTGGATTTCTACCCCCTATTTTACCACCCATCCACTCTGACACAAACACACACACACACACACTCTTCCCTTCTGTCCTTGAATAACAGGAGGGAAGGGGCTGGTTTAGGGAGAAGAGTGGCTTTTCTTTGCTGTGCTATATCTTCTCCAGCTTCAGCCCATCCCCTCCTGTTGCTCTTATGCTATCTGGGATGAGAGGGGCTGGAGCAGCAAGCAGAGGATCTTTCTCTGATGAATGAGATTCAGCTCAGCTGGGAAGCAGCAAATCTTCAGCTGGCCTGCTGCCCCTCACATGTTTACCAATCTAGGCATAGATCTACTGTTCCCATTTCCAAATCCAGGCCTGGATGACCTAGCCATGCACTCTGCCTAGAGCTACAATTTAAAGTGATACGCTGCTGTCTCTGCTTTCTCGGCATTGCTTCTTGGCCTCCTTATGGCTAAGGTCAAATGTAAGGGCTGAATTGTGAGCTGAGGATAGTCACCTCCTTTTTGCTGATACTGAAAGCCTATACCAGGGCTGGACAACTAGCATCTCGCGAGACACAAGTGACTTGTGAATGAAATCCTATCTACAGCCAACCGTGTTGTCTGCAATTCTTCCCCTTCACAGCAACCAGTTCGAAGGCGGAAGTTGTAGGTTTACTTCTTCCCATGAATCAGCCACTAAGAAGGGAGAGGATAGCAGCGTGCAGCTACCTTCATATTTACCTCCCCTC
Organism: Rhinatrema bivittatum; assembly: GCF_901001135.1. NCBI lineage: Eukaryota > Metazoa > Chordata > Amphibia > Gymnophiona > Rhinatrematidae > Rhinatrema > Rhinatrema bivittatum. The sequence continues at coordinate 304,853,763 of NC_042617.1, forward strand.
CCCACCCTTTCCCTCCCTTCCCTTCCCCAAGCAGTCCATGGAGCCTGAGCTGGACCGGAAAGGGGGGGGGGGGGCAGACAGGCCGAAGAGAGGAGCAAGAGGCCTCTGTGGAGCCCATCCTGTGGCGGCCGAAGACAGGCACAATAGGCCACCATGGAGCCATCTCAAGGCAGCCAAAGACAAAAGTGATAGGCCACCGAGGAGTTCATCCTGCTGCAACAGAAGAAGAAGCCCAGAGGAGAGGAGGAGGCTCTGAGTTAATGTGTATTATTAGAGACAGATAGCCTGTGGGAGTGTGTGAGCCTCTGTGTGTGTGAGAGCCTGCATGTGTAAGAGAGAGAGAGATAGCCTGCGTATGTATGAGAGAGAGAGCTTGTGTGTATGAGAGAAAGAGCCTGCATGTGTGTATGAGAGTGAGAGCGAGCCTACATGTGAATGAGAGAGAATAAGCCTGCATGTATGTGTGAGAGCCTACATATGTTTGAGAGAGAACTTGTGTGTGTGAGAGAGCCTCTGTGTATGAGAGAACACCTGTGTGTGTTAGCATGAGTATGTAAGAGAGAGAGCATGTGTGTATATGAGAGAGAGAGCTTGTGTTTGTGTGTGTGTGTGAGAATGCATGTGTATGAGGGAGACAGAGCCTGTGTGTGAGTCTGCATGCACCTGCGTGTGTTTATGTGAGCATGTGCATGTAAGAGAGAAAGAGAGAGAGTGCCTGTGTGTGTGTGTGTGTGTAAGAACACATATATCCTTTATGGATCCTTTGAAATTTCGGTGGTGACATGCTGTTAACCCTTACCTCTTTATTCAATTGTTCATTTGAGAAAGGGGTGGTGCCTACTTAGTTTAAAAAAGGGATAGTGCATCCCATTGTTAAGAGTGCTTGTTTATCTTTGGAGGAGTTATCTAGCTATCGATCCATCACAGTTCTACCCACCTTGGGAAAAAATCCTACAGGCCAATGCAATATCGGCATGCAAGACTGAGCGCCCGCTCTCTTAACGTGCACCAATCCACCTCTCCCGGGGTCTCAATTTAATATTTAATGGGCAGCTGTGGTAAAAAGGAAGCACTAGGGAAAATTTTGCGCTCTTAGCACTTCCTTGGCATCGGGCGACCAGGAGAGGTGGCTGTCCGCAGGTTAGGAAAACGGACGCTCAATTTTACAAGCCTTCAATTTCCTAACCTGTGCATAGCCATGTGTTAGGAAAATGGACACTTGTTAATTGAGCATCTGTTTTCCTAACCTGACCATTGGCACACTTTTTTTTTAAATTAATATATATTTTTTTACATTTCTTTTCTGGTTCCTCCAACTTAGTATTGCCACGATATTAAGTTGGAGGAAGTACAGAAGAGCAGTATTTTCTGCTTTTCTGTAAACTTTTGGGGCTCCTCAAGAACTGACGCCTGCTCCAGGGCTGGCATTAATATTTGAGAGTAAAAATGTGCGCGTTGAGAGCACATACTGTTTTTGCATTGGGGTAATAGCTAATAGCCTCATCAACATGAATTTACATGTGATGAGCACTATTAGCTGCGCAATCGATTGGATGCGCGTTTTGGAACATTAACCTCCGTTTTGCATCAGGGATTATGGATGAGCTTCCAAAAAGCGCATCCAATCGCGTTTTGAGCCATACACTGGCTGCAGTGCACGGTATTGCATTGGCCTGTGTGAGAGGGTGGTTTTGAACCAATTAGTGACTTTCTTAGATGACAACTAGATTTGCATGAAAATTAATGTGGGTTCAGGAAAGGTCGAGGAATAGAATCACTATTGCTTTCTGTAACAGATTTTGTTTTGAGGAAATTGGACCAAAAGCGGGAGGTCGTGAATATCTTTTTAGACATATCCATGGCATTCGACTCCCTATCCCACAATATTTTATTGCAGAGGTTGGAGGAGGTCGGGATTAGCTGTGTGGTTCCTCAGTGGTTCGGTTCTTTTTTGGAGGACTGGTGGCAAGGGTATATATTAGGGATGTGAATCGTGTCCTCGATCGTCTTAACGATCGATTTCGGCTGGGAGGGGGAGGGAATCGTATTGTTGCCGTTTGGGGGGGTAAAATATCGTGAAAAAATCGTGAAAAATCGTGATGAAAATCTAAAAATCTAAAAATCGCAAAACCGGCACATTAAAACCCCCTAAAACCCACCCCCGACCCTTTAAATTAAATCCCCCACCCTCCCGATCCCCCCCCAAATGAGTTAAATAACCTGCGGGTCCAGCGGCGGTCCGGAACGGCAGCGGTCCGGAACGGGCTCCTGCTCCTGAATCTTGTTGTCTTCAGCCGGCGCCATTTTCCAAAATGGCGCCGAAAAATGGCGGCGGCCATAGACGAACACGATTGGACGGCAGGAGGTCCTTCCGGACCCCCGCTGGACTTTTGGCAAGTCTCGTGGGGGTCAGGAGGCCCCCCACAAGCTGGCCAAAAGTTCCTGGAGGTCCAGCGGGGGTCAGGGAGCGATTTCCCGCCGCGAATCGTTTTCGTACGGAAAATGGCGCCGGCAGGAGATCGACTGCAGGAGGTCGTTCAGCGAGGGTTCCGGCGCCTCGCTGAATGACCTCCTGCAGTCGATCTCGTGTTCATCTATGGCCGCCGCCATTTTTCGGCGCCATTTTGGAAAATGGCGCCGGCTGAAGACAACAAGATTCAGGAGCAGGAGCCCGTTCCGGACCGCCGCTGGACCCGCAGGTTATTTAACTCATTTGGGGGGGGGTTCGGGAGGGTGAGGGATTTAATTTAAAGGGTCGGGGGTGGGTTTTAGGGGGTTTTAGTGTGCCGGCTCACGATTCTAACGATTTATAACGATAAATCGTTAGAATCTCTATTGTATTGTGTTCCATAACGGTTTAAGACGATATTAAAATTATCGGACGATAATTTTAATCGTCCTAAAACGATTCACATCCCTAGTATATATTGCTGATTTCAGTTCGGATTGGGTTCCAGTGAGGACAGGTGTCCCTCAAGGTTCACCCTTGTCTCCAGGTCTCTTTAATCTCTATATGCTTCCCCTTTGTCACCTGCTCCATAGTCTTGGAGAATTTTTTATGAGTTATGCGGATGATTTTCAATTTGTGTATCTGTGGGGCCGGTGTTAGCCATCACTTTGAAATAGGTTGAGAATGTTTTGAGAAAGGTGAGAGATTGGATGTGTGCAAATCACTTATTATTGAATGTGACGAAGACAGGGATTCTTTATATTTCAAGGGGGTCATGTGAAAGGCATCCCGTTGCAGCTGTATTTTGATGATATGATGATTCCAATTTTGTCCTCAGTTAGGAATTGTTACGTTCCATGGCTGCAGATGGCTGTGACCATTTCTGCTCACCTCTCTTTTTGCTACCTTGGCTCCGTTGGGTGAACTAACGGCTTCTGCCAGCTATCACCGGCCTTCCAGCCTCCGTTCCCAGGCCTACCAGGGCAGCGTGGATGCTACCGACCACCATCTTATCCTTGGGGTTCCCTCGGCACGTGCGCTCCTCGACCTGCTTTAACCACGTCATGGCAGGAACCTTGGGGCGTCCCCATCAGATGATTCACTCAACTCCGATATTTAAACTCGCCTGCCCAGACAGTTGGCAATGAGTTCACTCGTTCCTGTTCCCGTTCCTGTGGTGTGAGACTACCAGGTACCCGCTCCTCGGGGGCCCTTTCTCGTGTCTTGGCTATCCACTCCTCAGAGGGCCTTTTACCCGGACTCCTGCCTGCCTCTTTTCCCGAGGCTTTCTACGGAACTACTCTATCTTCAGTATCTATGAGTACTACACTGTGGAATCCTGTTGCTGATATCTACGTGGGAATCCTCTCCGGTGTACCTCGCCTTGCGGACCATTGCCGTGATTCTAGAGGAGCCTGTGCCATGATATCCCTGTACTATGCCATCTAGTGGCTCTACTGGTATAGCACATATAATATTTTTCCCAGTTTTTCCATAAAGACACTATGGAGGCTCTCTCGCCCAAACTCTCCCAGACAGGGGCGGATTAGTCTATCAGGGATTCGGGCATGCCCCGGTGGGTCGGTCACCCCAATTACATGATAGGTGTTAGTCGTCACAGCCACATGCCTACAGAGTTGCAGTGACCAACAGCAGCCATGTGACATTTCTCAGAGAGCAGAAGGCTCCTCAGAGGCCCCTCCGCTTAGTGCTTCTTTTATATTTGTCCCACGGCGGCAGCCGCGGTTCCATGGGCCTACTCGCTGCACTTGTCCCATCCCCCATCATCACCGTGGTGGCAGGAAACCCTCCCGCCACCTCCATGTGCGCCTGCCCCACTTCTGTTTCTGCCTGTGGGACGCCTGCTGCTGCCTCACTGCCAGCTGAATGCCTGCCTCCCAGCTCCCACAGCTTTCCTCTGTGGCAGGTTCCATTCATCCTCATGCCGCAGCAAAAATACATATAAAAACAAACTACTTCAGGGCTTAACAGATCTCGGGCATTCTCATATCAAATGGCCATCCCCTCCCTCAAAGGCCCACTCACACTCTCCTCTCGTGGGTCGGGTCGGACAGAAGAACTTCCGCTGGGTGATGCTGGTAGCTTTGGATTAAAAATATATGGTTCAAAGATTATAAAGATTGTATTAAGTGCTTACTTGTTTCAAAAATAAACTATTACATATTAGATTGAAAATTATAAATCAACTTTTGAGGGGGAGGGGGCGCAGAATTGTGCTTTGGGCCAGAATTGTGCATCTGGGCCAAACGGCATATTCGATACAAAAAATACAGCGAATAAAATTGACATAAAATGCAGAAATTTACATCGATTCTCATCTGACATTATAGAATTTTGTTGAAATGTTTTGCATTTTGTGTCAAACTTACATTACACCACATTTATTTATTTATTTATTTATTTATTTAAAAGCTCTTCTATACCATCGTCAAGTTAGATAACCATCACAACAGTTTACAGCAAGGCACGATAATGAAAATATGAGTGGTATAGATTACAAATTAATCATGTGCCATCATAGTACAGTAACAATTCATTACAATATAGACTATGTGTGTAAGTTAAGCTTGTCTATTGGGAACATATTAGGCGGTTTGAAATTAACATTAATGTGCATTTGTAGGTTACAAGTAAAATGATGCATTTGTAGGTTACAAGTAAAATGATGCAGCATAAACAAGCCATAAGTTGTGTATGTTTCATGTTTTGTAATAAAAATTGCAGCCCCCCCTTATAATTTGGCGAACACCCCCGTCAACTTTTTCTGCTTACGGCTTTCAGCCCTGAGTTAACAAAACAGTACATAAAAGTAGTAACGATATATTTTACGTACCTATTATCAGTAGATATGTAGAAGACAAGCGATATGAGCATAATGAATCACTTGGAATCACTATTGTAACGCCAAATCTGGAATTTTCCTTTAACACGTGGTTTACGCTGAGCGTGTGAGAGAGAAATAGCAAATGCTTTTTGCCTGTGACTGAGCAAGACAGCGCAAACTGTAGAAATGGGCAACGTAAATGTACCGCTCAATTTATTTAAAGTATATGGATGCAAATTTAAAAACAGCATTTTATGTAGCCTTTTCAAAATAATACTGAAAAATTTGTAAATGTTTGATTGTTATTTCTGCTGTATATACGCCCCCCCTGACTGCTGCGCCCTAGGCCATGGCCTACGTTGGCCTTATGGGAAATCTGACCCTGCCCACTCCTTGTCCTGTCTCTGTCGTTGGATCCAGTCCTACAATGCACAAGCTCAGTCCTTGCCTGCACTCTGTTCCAGTTCAAGCGCCAGCCCTTACCTGCACTCTGTTCCTGTTTTTGCTCCAGCCTTACCAGCCTGTCCAAGCCTTGCTCCAGACTCACCATGTTATATAGCCACAGCAGAGATCTTCTGGCCCCAGAACCCAAGAGCTCTACCTGCGGGGTAGGGGGCTGGTTAGGCAGAAGACCGGCCCAAGTCTTGCCCTGCAGTCCTGCGCCACCCCTAGGGTGGTGTTCCCTGCATCCAGCCTGAACCCCAGTCATGACAGTCCAGCTGCGTGGTTCAAAGCAGTGGTCGGGCCAGGCAACAGAGGAGGAGGAGAAGGATGTGACTGAGCAACCAACACCCTTCCTCCTGGTGCTGATCAGGGGGAAGGGGGATATTAGGTGGAGAGAGAGAAAGGGAGGTGGGTCCAGACAAGAAAGAGAGGGAGGGGGTAGGGAAGGAGAAGAGAGAGGGGATAGAGGAAGAGAGCGAGGGGGGGGGGGGAGAGGGCAGAAGAAGAGAGAGAGAGACAGAATGGGGTGAGAGTGCAGCTTGGTTGGCTTGACCCACCCCGTAACAACCAAACAAGCATTCTGCTGCATCTACCACCTATGGTTCTCTACAGCAGCTGTTTGACCAAAAGTACAGTGACCCCTACATTCCTGTTTCAAGGGTATACAAAGCACATGTACATGAACAGCACAGGATCTGCTTGGGAAAGGTTGGTCACATACGCATCCAACTACAGAGGGGCCTGACTCAAATGCACCAACACATATGCAGACTAGTGTACTAGTCATGAGAAATACAAATTAGGTTAAAAGAAAAAGTAACTGGTTAGAGACAATCTATTTCAGGGCCAAGGGAGCCAACTTTTCAAAATGATTGGGGCCTGTGAGGGAATATACAGAAAACTCCCTCAGACCACTTTAAGGGACTGGGCACACCAGTCTCGCTTGGTTCTTGTTAAGATTGAGACTCACAGGGAATCCTGGGTGAAGGGAGGGTATAAGACCTGAGGGCCTTGAAGGGTTAAGCGGGCCCTGGGGAAGAGAGAGAGAGAGAGAGTCCCATATGAGACCATATGAAAAGTCCTGCTACGTTTAAGGTTTGAGAGTGACCAGCTAGCTTTAAGTGTGGATCTTGCCTGAAGTCAAGGTGAGCTGTCTACCAGTGATTGGTTTGCTTTGCAGTATCTTTTGTTATTTGTGAGATACCTAAAGCCAAGGTGAGCTGCCTGAGTTGTTTTCTTTGGCTATGCACTGCACTCATCTTTGTTTTCACTGTAAATAAACTGCACTCAAGGAATAGCCAGAATCTGCCTCCTGTTTTCCTCTGGCTGTCCCCAAGATGCTACTGTTCAGGTTACCACATATGGTGCCAAAGTGGGATCTCTTGCCTAAACGGGAAGCACAGACAAAGCATCATAGCCACAGCAAGAGAAGGAAAAAAACCTGCAGAGTTTTTTTTTTCTTTTTCCTGGGGCCTCCCAGTTTTACTCCCCCAGATTTGTACAATAGGAGAAGGGGGCTATCCATACCTGTATAGTCAGGGGTCAAGCACTGAGTAAGGGCTGGACAGTGCAGCAGGGTTTTTTTTTTGTTTGTTTTTCCTGCTCTCCTATTCCTGGAGAGGTATATTGTGTGGAGGCAGCTTGCTAAACAGAAGAGATGGAGCAGTTGATCCAGGTCCTGGCTACAGGGCAGCAACAATTACAAAATGCTTTGCAAAAACAAATTGATTAGCAGCAGGTATTGCAAGAGCAGGTGGTGCAGCAGCAAACAGTGCTAACACAGCCTTAACCAGTCCACCTTCAGTGCCACCAGCACTCCTTATGATGACCTCTGGAGAAGATCCAGATGGATTTTGAAAAAACTTTGAGCGCACAGTACAACTGGCAGGCTGGCCAGAGGACAGGTGGGCTATCTATCTGGGGAATCTACTCACTGGGGCTATTCAAGATACCTACCAAACAGCTAACCCGGAAGGAAGGGTGACCTATCAGGAAGTCAAGGCAGCCATTCTCGGGTGACCAGGACTCACCCAGAAAGCCTAACAGTAATGGTTTTGCCGGGGAATTCTTCAGGCTGGTGAAAATCCTAGGAACTTCTTCCACAGACTAAAAGATATTGCTTGGAAATGGCGCAACCAGAAGAGAAGACTGGGGTTGAGGTAGGCAAAATGGTTTTACTGGAACAATTCCAGGAAGCCTAGAACAGTCGATGCGACAGTGGGTCTGTCGACACTCAAACCTTACACTGGAGAAGGCCCTAGAAGTGGTGGAGGCCTATTACCAGGCCCACACCATGCCGGAGACACCAAGGTTCCTGGAGATGCCACCTGATCCAGGGAGAGGTTGACAGAGTTCTAAGAACCAGAGGCCCCAACAACTAGTAATTCAAATCCAGCTGGACTTTACACCTCAACCAAAACCCTGTGCCAGGCCACCATGTTTCAGCTGTGTAGAAAAGGGCCATTCTGACCAAGACTGACCATGCAGGGAAGAGGAGCTGATGGACATTAATGCTGTGACCCCACACTTTTGTAACTTCGTGGATGTTTCCAGCCAGGGAGTTCTACTTTCATAATCTTGGTCGAGCTAGATGGCCTTCCAACATAAGACTTAGTATACTCTGGGAGTGCGAAAATGCTTGTTCAAAGAGACTTGGTGAAGTGTATCCAAATTGACTACAACAAGGTAGTGATCCTGGCATGCATTCCTGGGGACCACTGACAATATTCCACAAGCCAGGAACGACTAGAGGTGTGCATCCGTTTTCCACGTATTTGTAATCCGCAACTTATTTTGTCCTATGTGTTAAATACGTGGGGAGGCGAAACGCATCGCAACTCCCCATGTATTAAACAGATTTCTGTTTTATTCGGCCTCCTAAATAAAAATTTAAACCCCCCATCCTCCTGACCCCCCCAAGACTTACCAAAACTCCCTGGTGGTCCAGCGGCGAGTCCAGAAGCCATCTCTGCATTCTCACACCCACGTTTGCTGGTTTTATCATGACGCCGATAGCCTGTGTCACAGGGGCTACCGGTGCCATTGGTCAGTCCCTGTCACATGGTCACCGGCGCCATCTTGTGCTCCTACCATGTGACAGGGGCTGACCAATGGCACCAGTAGCCCCTGTGACATAGTATGGGCAAAGGCTATCGGTGCCATTTTGACCCTGGCATCGGACGGCAGGTCGCTCCGGGACCCCCGTTGGACCCACAGGGACTTTTGGCCAGCTTGGGGGGCCTCCTGACCCCCACAAGACTTGCCAAACGTCCAGCAGGGGTCCGGGAGCGGCCTCGTGCACGCCGTCCGTCCGATGCCAATACTCAAAATGGCGCCGATCGCCTTTACCCTCACTATGTGTGACATAGCCCTCACTATGTGTGACATAGTGAGGGCAAAGGCGATCGGCGCCATTTTGAAATGCAAAGGCAAAGGCGATTGTTGGGGCAAAGGCAATCGGCGCCATTTTGAGACGCAAAGGCAAAGGGCAAAGGCGATTGCATCTCAAAATAGCGCCAATCGCCTTTGCCCTTTGCCTTTGCGTCTCAAAATGGCGCCGATTGCCTTTGCCCCAACAATCGCCTTTGCCCTTTGCCTTTGCGTTTCAAAATGGCGCCGATCGCCTTTGCCCTCACTATGTCACACATAGTGAGGGCTATGTCACACATAGTGAGGGTAAAGGCGATCGGCGCCATTTTGAGTATTGGCATCGGACGGACGGCGTGCACGAGGTCGCTCCCGGACCCCTGCTGGACTTTTGGCAAGTCTTGTGGGGGTCAGGAGGCCCCCCAAGCTGGCCAAAAGTCCCTGTGGGTCCAACGGGGGTCCCGGAGCGACCTGCCGTCCGATGCCAGGACTCAAAATGGCACCGATAGCCTTTGCCCATACTATGTCACAGGGGCTACTGGTGCCATTGGTCAGCCCCTGTCACATGGTAGGAGCACAAGATGGAGCCGGTGACCATGTGACAGGGACTGACCAATGGCACCGGTAGCCCCTGTGACACAGGCTATCGGCGTCATGATAAAACCAGCAAACGTGGGTGTGAGAATGCAGAGATGGCTTCTGGACTCGCCGCTGGACCACCAGGGAGTTTTGGTAAGTCTTGGGGGGGTCAGGAGGGTGGGGGGTTTAAATTTTTATTTAGGAGGCCGAATAAAACAGAAATCTGTTTAATACGTGGGGAGTTGCGATGCGTTTCGCCTCCCCACGTATTTAACAAATAGGACAAAATAAGTTGCGGATTACAAATACGTGGAAAACGGATGCACACCTCTAGTCGTTCCTGGCTTGTGGAATATTGTCAGTGGTCCCCAGGAATGCATGCCAGGATCACTACCTTGTTGTAGTCAATTTGGATACACTTCACCAAGTCTCTTTGAACAAGCATTTTCGCACTCCCAGAGTATACTAAGTCTTATGTTGGAAGGCGATCGGCGCCATTTTGAGATGCAATCGCCTTTGCGTCTCAAAATGGCGCCGATCGCCTTTGTCCTCATTATGTCACACATAGTGAGGGCAAAGGCGATCGGTGCCATTTTGAGTATTGGCATCGGACGGCGATTTTGAGTCTCGCCTTTGCCCTCACTATGTGTGACTTAGTGAGGGCAAAGGCGATCGGCGCCATTTTGAGTATTGGCATCTGTCGGCCGGCGTGCATGAGGTCGCTCCTGGACCCCCGCTGGACTTTTGGCAAGTCTTGTGGGGGTCAGGAGGCCCCCCAAGCTGGCCAAAAGTCCCTGTGGGTCCAACGGGGGTCCCGGAGCGACCTGCCGTCCGATGCCAGGACTCAAAATGGCGCCAATAGCCTTTGCCCATACTATGTCACAGGGGCTACTGGTGCCATTGGTCAGCCCCTGTCACATAGTAGGAGCACAAGATGGCGCCGGTGACCATGTGACAGGGACTGACCAATGGCACCGGTAGCCCCTGTGACACAGGCTATCGGCGTCATGATGAAACTGGCAAACGTGGGTGTGAGAATGCAGGGATGGCTTCTGGACGCGCCGCTGGACCACCAGGGAGTTTTGGTAAGTCTTGCGGGGGTCAGGAGGGTGGGGGGTTGGTTAATTTTAATTTTAGCTGGGACAGGAATTTAACTCGCCATAGTAACGTATTGACAGATCGACAACTTATGGAATTCTCCATACTTCCGCATGAAACGGAATTGACTCCCCATGAATATGTATCATGAATGCAATGAAAACTTTTTGGCTGCACATCCCTAGGAACGACTGAAGATTCCAGCCAGCCAAGATATAGTTGAGGTGAGAGTACTCCCTTGGCTACTCTATCCTGTGATCATTGGATGGGACTGTCCAAAATTCAAATGTCTCAAAAGGTTCATCCAGCTACAACCAGGAAGAATTGGAGTTTCCAGAACTCATTCCATTGGATGACCCTGATCTTTTCCATAAATATTCTAAGATTCCTAAGTCCCAGAATCAATGCTGACAGGACAAATACACCTATGCTGCTAATCTAGAGGCAGCCAGGGAGGAGAGTTCAGAGTTAGAAGGAGAACAACCACTCAGCCAGAATGTCCTACCTGATACTTTGGACTGGGAACTATGGGATGATCCAGGAAACTTTAGGCATGCTTAGAGGGACAATGAATCCTTTAAGTGGGCCCAAGAGCATATACAACATGTGGATTGAAAGGGAGTTCCTGAAGAGCACTTTACAGACCCTGTTCCTCCCCTATTTTGTGATGAAAAGGGATTTACTTTACAGAGTCACAAAGAGAAGTTTGGAAGGAGAAGAATTAGAACAACTCCTGGTTCTCAAACCTTACTGTCAGCAGGTCATGCAGTTAGCACACAGTCACCTTCTATGGGGGTCACCTGGGGGAGGAAAAGACCCGGGAAAATCACGGTGAACCTAGAATTTGTGGCAGGCCTGATTGACAAACTGAAGAGTAGTAAATCACCTGGACCGGATGGTAGACACCCCAGGGTTCTGAAGGAACTAAAAAATGAAATTTCAGACCTATTAGTAAAAATTTGTAACCTATCATTAAACTCATCCATTGTACCTTAAGACTGGAGGGTGGCTAATGTAACCCAATATTTCAAAAGGGCTCCAGGGGCGATCTGGGAAACTACAATTAAATCACAAGCGGATTGTGATACATTACAGGAGGACCTTGCAAGACTGGAAGATTGGGCATCCAAATGGCAGATGAAATTTAATGTGGACAAGTGCAAGGTGTTGCATATAGGGAAAAATAACCCTTGCTGTTGTTACACGATGTTAGGTTCCATATTAGGAGCTACCACCCAGGAAAAAGATCTAGGCATCATAGTGGATAATACTTTAAAATCGTCGGCTCAGTGTGCTGCAGCAGTCAAAAAAGCAAACAGAATGTTAGGAATTATTAGGAAGGGAATGGTTAATAAAACAGAAAATGTCATAATGCCTCTATATTGCTCCATGGTGAGACCACTCCTTGAAATCTGTGTACAATTCTGGTCATTGCATCTCAAAAAAGATATAGCTGCGATGGAGAAGGTACAGAGAAGGGCAACCAAAATGATAAAGGGGATGGAACAGCTCCCCTATGAGGAAAGGCTTAAGAGGTTAGGGCTGTTCAGCTTGGAGAAGAGTCAGCTGAGGGGGGGATATGATAGAGGTCTTTAAGATCATGAGAGGTAGATGATTAGTGCAGTTAGTGTAGCTGGGTTCAAAAAAGGTTTGGATAAGTTCTTGGAGAAGTCCATTAACTGCTATTAATCAAGGTTACTTAGGGAATAGCCACTGCTTTGAATTGCATCAGTAGCATGGGATCTTCTTAGTGTTTGGGTAATTGCCAGGTTCTTGTGGCCTGGTTTAGCCTCTGTTGGAAACAGGATGCTGGGCTTGATGGACCCTTGGTCTGACCCAGCATGGCAATTTCTTATGTTCTTACAGACCAGTTAGCCTGACTTCAGTGCCAGGAAAAATAGTGGAAAGTGTTCTAAAGATCAAAATCACAGAACATATAGAAAGACATGGTTTAATGGAACAAAGTCAGCATGGCTTTACCCAAGACAAGTCTTGCCTCACAAATCTTCACTTCTTTGAAGGAGTTAATAAACTTGTAGAAAAAGGTGATCTGGTAGATGTAGTGCATTTGGATTTTCAGAAGGCGTTTGACAAAGTTCCTCATGAGAGGCTTCTAGGAAAAGTAAAAAGTCATGGGATAGGTGCCATGGCGATGTCCTTTCGTGGATTACAAACTGGTTAAAGACAGGAAACAGAGTAGGATTAAATGGACAATTTCTCAGTGGAAGGGAGTGGGCAGTGGAGTGCCTCAGGGATCTGTATTGGGACTCGTACTTTTCAATATATTTATAAATGATCTGGAAAGGAATACGACGAGTGAGGTAATCAAATTTGCAGATGATACAAAATTATTCAGAGTAGTTAAATCACAAGTGGATTGTGATAAATTGCAGGAAGACCTTATTAGACTGGAAAATTGGGCATCCAAATGGCAGATGAAATTTAATGTGGATAAGTGCAAGGTGATGCATATAGAGAAAAATAACCCATGCTGTAGTTACACAATGTTAGGTTCCACATTAGGAGCTACCACCCAAGAAAAGATCTAGACGTCATAGTGGATAACACATTGAAATCGTCAGTTCAATGTTCTGCGGCAGTCAAAAAAGCAAACAGAATGTTGGGAATTATTAGAAAGGGAATGGTGAATAAAACGGAAAATGTCATACTGCCTCTGTATCGCTCCATGGTGAGACCGCACCTTGAATACTGTGTACAATTCTGGTCGCTGCATCTCAAAAAAGATATAGTTGCAATGGAGAAGGTACAGAGAAGGGCGACCAAAATGATAAAGGAGATGGAATAGCTCCCCTATAAGGAAAGACTAAAGAGGTTAGGACTGTTCAGCTTGGAGAAGAGACGGCTGAGGGGGGATATGATAGAGGTCTTTAAAATCACGAGAGGTCTAGAATGGGTAAATGTGAATCAGTTATTTAATCTTTTAGATAACAGAAGGACTAGGGGCCATTCCATGAAGTTAGCATATGGCACATTTAAAACTAATCGGAGAAAGTTCTTTTTTCACTCAATGCACAATTAAGCTCTGGAATTTGTTGCCAGGGGATGTGGTTGGTGCAGTTAGTGTAGCTGGGTTCAAAAAAGGTTTGGATAAGTTCTTGGAGGGGAAGTCCATTACCTGCTATTAATTAAGTTGACTTAGAAAATAGCCACTGCTATTACTAGCAACAGTAACATGGGATAGACTTAGTTTTTGGGTACTTGCCAGGTTCTTATGGCCTGGATTGGCCACTGTTGGAGACAGGATACTGGGCTTGATGGACCCTTGGTCTGACCCAGTAAGGCATGTTCTTATGGGAAAAGATTCTGGCACAATTCTATTGGCCAGGCCTTTGTAAACAGGTCCAGTTGTATTGCCGGTCTTGCCCTACCTGCCAGCTCATAAAGCCTGTCAGAGTACGGACAGCACCTCTCATAGTAATGCCTATAATCAAGACCCCTTTTGATAAAGTGGGCATAGATCTTGAGGGGCCACTAGAAAGATCGACTCGAGGAAATAAATACATCTTGTCATACTAGACTATGCCACCAGTTATCCAGATAATGTGCCGCTATGGAATATAACAGTGGCGACTGCCCTAATGGAGGTTTTTTCATGACTTGGGCTGCCCAAGGAGATCCTGATGGATCACTGTACCCCTTTCATCTCCAAGGTCATGAAATAACTCTGCATCTTGCTAATGTAAAATGTCTGCGGAATTCAGTGTATCACTCACGGACCAATGGCCTGGTCAAACACTTCAGTCAGATGTTTAAACAAATGCTGAGGAAATTTGTGGATGAAGACGGTAAGAACTGGGACACATTACTACCCTATTTATTTATTTACTTATTTATTTAGGCATTTTGTATACTGTTGTTCCACATGAAGATCACAATGGTTTACAAAATCAGCATTCATATTCTCGGTCAACAATCACGTGCTATGTGTTCACATTCACATTCTTGGTTGTCACCACAATAATCATATGTTCTAGTTCATATTCATATATATTATTATTATTATTATTATTTAGAAACTTTTATATACCGGTATTTGTGGGGACATCATACCGGTTCACATAGTAACTGAAAGATTGGAAAATACATTGCAACAGGGGAATGTAACTGGGCGGGGGGAAGAACAGAAAGGCAGTAGGAAGGATAGGAGAACAAGAAGGTAATAACCAAAACAATTTACAATGAAAGTCTCCTTAATAAGGAGGTTACCTGAAAGGGGACTGCGAGGGGGAGTGGAGGGAGTTATTCTGTGTAAGCATGGTTGAACAGGAGAGTTTTTAATTTCTTTTTGAATTTAAATGCACAGGGTTCAAGTCGCATGTGGACAGGTAGTGTATTCCAGAGAACGGGCCCGGCAATAGAGATGGCACGGTCTCGGGTGGAGGAGAGATGTGCCTGTTTCAAGGATTGAACGTGTAGGGTGCCTTTGTTGGTAGATCTGGTGGCTCGGATGGACAGGGGGGCAGTGAAAGGGAGGTCGAGCCAGTTGGAGTTGTGGGTGTAAATGGACTTGTGAATTATGGTCAGAGTTTTGTAGTGTATACGGGACATTATGGGGAGCCAATGTAAATCCTTGAGGATGGGGGTAATATGGTCATGTTTGCGTGTGTTTGTAATGAGTCTTGCAGTAGCATTTTGCAGAAGTTGAAGGGGTTTGATAGAAGACAATGGGAGCCCTAAGAGGAGGGCATTACAGTAATCTAGTTTGGAGGTGAGGGTAGCTTGGATCACTGTGCGGAGGTCATGGGAGTAGAGCAGGGGTCTGAGTTTCTTTAGTACATTTAGCTTGAAGAAGCCAGTTTTGAGGATGGAGTTGATGTGAGGTTTCATACTTAGGTTGGGATCAAGAAGGACTCCGAGGTCTCTAACGGAGGGTTGAGCTGTGAGGAGGTTAAGTTTAGGGTCGTTAGGTAGGAGGTCAGGGGGGTGCGAGGAGATGTGAAGGAGTTCCGTTTTGTTGGTGTTGAGAGCAAGCTGAAGGTTGGTGAGGAGGGCGTTGATGGCTGCAAGGCACTTTTCCCAGTGCTCGAGGGCGTCAGATATGGAGTTGTGAATGGGAATGATGATCTGTACATCATCAGCATAAAGGTAGAATTTGAGTTTAAGGTCAGTGAGGAGGTGGCAGAGGGGAGTGAGGTAAATGTTGAATAGGGTAGATGAGAGTGAAGAGCCTTGCGGGACTCCTTGTTGTAGGGGGTATGAGGCAGATAGGTTGTTTCCAATTTTCACAGAGAACTTTCTGTTAGAGAGATAGGATTTGAACCAAGCAAGAGCTATTCCTGAGATGCCGATGCTTTCTAGCCGTGTCAGGAGGTGGTGGTGGCTGATGGTGTCAAAGGCCGCTGAGATGTCAAGAAGGGCGAGGAGGTAACTGTGGCCTTGTCCCAGACCTCTGAGGAGATAGTCAGTGAGGGAGAGCAGTAAGGATTCGGTGTTGAAGTGCTTCCTGAATCCAAATTGGGAGACATGGAGAATATCATGGTTTTCTAGGTAGTCCATGAGTTGTGAATTTACCACCTTTTCCATAAGTTTGGAGATAAAAGGGAGATTGGAAATGGGGCGGAAGTTGGAAGGGTCTTTGGGGTCTAGAGAGGGTTTCTTGAGGAGGGGTTTGACAACAGCGTGTTTGAGGGAATCTGGGACTATCCCATGGGTGATGGAGCAGTTGATAATCTCAGCTAAGGTGCTGGATATGCTGTTGGGAATGGCTATTAGCGCTTTGGTGGGAATGGTGTCGTTGGGATGAGAGGCAGGTTTAAGTTTTCGGAGGAGGCCTGTAATTTATGGCATGTATTCTATGGCATCGCAATAGTCAGGATATAATCTAGTTCATATTTGTACATTTTTATGTTGACCCAACAGTAAATTCAGTTTCTAATTCAACTAACAAAATACTCTCTCCATTAACATTTTCTCTGGTACTGGCATTGAGATTATCAGCATATCTCATACATTCTCTCTGGTACTGACATTGAGATTATCAGCATGTTATTTTACGTTAAATCATATGCTTCTCTAAAGAGCCATATTTTCAGTTCTTGCTTCAAACTCTTTCTTTCTGTTATCTGACGTATTAACTCTGGAACAGAGCTCCACAAATTGGAGCCCTCTATGGAGAACATTTGGTTTTTTATTTGTGTTAGGTGTGTGTTCCAAGTAGAAGGAATCATTAGGAGTCCTTTGTTTTGTGATGTTAGGGCGCTCTGTGGTGTGCCAAGTTGAAGTGTAACTCCTAATAAACCTGGGTTAATACTGTTGATGATTTTGAAAATTAAAGTTAATACTTTATAATTATATTATTATAATTATTATAAATTATATTATTATAATTATAAATTATAAATTATATTATTATAAAGACCTGGCTATTTAAAAAAGCGTTCCCGGACACCGATTAATTCTATTCAGCCAGATCTACCACTTCCACATGTAAAAATGTTATTACTAATGTAAATACCTATACCTAATTCTCTCCCTTTTCTTCTCTTCTCCCAGTTCTATTACCTTGTTATTTGTAACTGCTTCCTTCTACACTAATAGGTTATTCAACTGTTCATTGTACACCCCTGTTATATGTAAACCGGCATGATGTGTTTGCAACATGAATGCCGGTATATAAAAATTTTAAATAAATAAATAAATAATTAATTAATTCTGGATTGTATAGGAAGCCAATGCAGTTCTATCAGTGAGGGGGTGATGTGTTCGAATTTCCTTGTCCCTACTAAGAGTCTAGCAGAGGCATTTTGTAGTAACTGTAATGGTTTTAGTATTCTTGATGGTAGGCCTAGTAATAGGGAGTTGCAGTAGTCCAAGTTTGAGAATATTGTGTTTATAAGACAGTACAGAAGTACCACAGAGCTCGATGGAATTTTCTCCATTTGAGTTACTATATGGAAGGAGACCAAAAGGAATCTTGGACATAGCTCATGAGACCTGGGAAGATGAACCCTGGGCAGAACCTCATAGACTATGTGTTCCGAGAGCAAGATTGCCTAAAAAAGCCTGAGGAGGTGGTCCACTCATGTCTGGAAAAGGCTCAGAGTTCTCAGGCTAGAGCTTACAATCATCCCACAGTCCAACAAGTATTTCAGCTGCGGGACCATATCCTTTTCCTCCTTCCGTTGTCAGAAAGCAAGCTATTAGTCCGTTGGCAAGGATCCTATGAAGTTTTGGAGAAAACAGGACCCGTGGATTACAAAATAGCTCAGTCAGATAAACAAAAATAACCCCTCAAATCTACCACATAATCCTCCTGAAGAAATGGGTGGCACAGGCATGTGACATGATACAGTAAGAAGAGTTTGGCCCAGAGGTCAGGCCTGAAATGGATTGAGCCCAAGTTCCTTTTGGAGAACAGCTGTCCACTACACATACAGCTGACTTAAAGCAGCTGGTAGAGAAAAGCAAGGAGGAGATCTTCTCAAATGTGCCTGTGTGTACCCACTTGGTGCAGTATATGATATCATTAGGTCTCTTGCAGTTGTTGCATGGCAGCAACCCTATCAGATTCCTGAGGCCAAGTGCCGTGTAATCAAGAATGAAGTGAAGGAGATACTCCAGCTTGGGGTAAGAGAGGAGTCCTCACACATAGAATTGGTTCCAAAGCCAGATGGTAGCAAAAGGTTCTGTATCGGCTTTAAAATGTCAATGAGGTTTTAAAACTCTTGTCTATCTGATGCTGTTATGTTTGGTGGTCTGTGGGCTAACCCTGCGAAGTGCTGTCCTCACCTTACAGGCTGGGCTCTGGACAAAGCGGCACACCTTTACGGCAGGACACCACGCTCTTCGGCATCTGCCTCCAATGCTCTTTGCAGCAACACACTGCCACTGGACTGCCTCATGGAAGGATGCCACTGAGCTCCTGCTGGTACATGTTCCCCTAGGCACGTGCAAGGTCGACATAGCCACATTTAAAAAGCCACGACACAGACTGCTGACCTCAAGGCCCTAGGCCTATGAAAGGCCCTCAGATCTTCACTTCCACACTTCGGCAACAGGTCTTCCTAATGTCCAAGTAGAGCGAGTTGCTTCACCGTGTCTCAGCTTCTTCAGCAACAGCATCTTCATTTGGTGTCTCAGCATTTTCTGTTCCAATGTATTCAGTTCCAGTGTCTTCAGTTTGTGTCTCAGAGTCTTCAGTCCAGTGGTTCTTGCCTTGTCCGTCAGCTCTTCTGTTAAGTGTGCCTTGCCTCCTGTGTTTCTCCTCACTTCTCCATCCAGCCTCTTCACCCAGCTTTCCTTTTGGATGGATTCCTGGTGTTGACCTTGGCCTGATTTCCTTGACTGCCACCTGCCTTGACCACTGCCTATTTCTCAGACTTCCTTGACTGCCACCTACCTTGAACACTGCCTGTTTCTCGGACCTCCTTGATGCCACCTGACTTTGACCCGGCCTGCATACTGTTGTGACCGTCGCTGCCCGACGTCTCCACTCTGCCCACCTTACCTCTTTGGCGACTCCCTCTTTGGTTGATGGAAGTTTGGCTGCCGCAGCGTCATTTTGCTGACCTCCTCTGGCGTCCCCGGACCGGCTAGAGGCTGCCTTCTGTCATGTTCTCCTGAGGCCTAAGGGCGCGCACACGGCACGGTGCGGCCCGTCTCAAGTACCGGCTGTGGCGCAAACCTCAGGGCGTGCCCCTGAGATGACATCACCATCGCCAGATATTTAAGGTCTCTTGTTTTGCTAGCTAATCGAGTTAAGCAAAGGGTTTCCTACCTAGCTGCCTCCAGGTATCGCTAAGGATGGGATTCGCTCTCCGCGTACCTTGCTACTCTGCCTCCTCGGACTTTACCAGGGGTACCCGCTCCTCGGGGGCCTCGCTCTCTCTCTTGCTTTTCAGGTCGCAGTCTGGAACCGGTACTCGCTCCTCGAGGGCCCACGTTCCCGGACCTGCTTCTAAATATAACTTCTGCCAGGAAGTCACCGCTGCCTACAACACCAGTGAGTTACCATCTCTCTCTCAGAGCTTTCCCTGGAACCAGGTACTCGCTCCTTGAGGGCCTACTTCATTCCAGCTCCTGGGCTGTTCCAAGAGACTATTGTGTGAGTGTTACCATCAAGGTTCTGTTCCTGAACTTTGCATACTCTCCCTACTCACTATCTCAGTTTCTCTACAGCTCAGTCCTTCTATTATTATTCCAGCGTATATAATGAAGTCTATATATTCGCAGCCCTTATATTCACACTCCCTGTGTATGCTCCCAGGGAGTGTGAATACAAGGGCTTGAGCATACACAGGGAGTGTGAATATAAGGGCTGCGAATATATAGACTTCATTATATACGCTGGAATAATAATAGAAGGACTGTGGCATGTATATGTCTTTTTTTAAATAAATTGAAGAAAATGTGGATATAATAATGGTGTTCTAAAATGCATATATGTTATGTGTATATAGGGATGATTATCCAACATAATACTATATGATGCATGTTTACAAATTTGTGGGTTATGTGCAATATGGTGGGTATTTTAATAAGGCATGATTGTTGTGAATGAATGGTTGGTTTTTATGGGATAGTGTGTAATGTTATTTATGATAAGTGATGTTTAGAATTGACACAGGTACCTACACGATGTTAAATAATGAAAATAATAAAAATTATGTTTGTAAAACATTGATGTATTAATTGTTTTGAGGTTTTTGATTAACTTTTTCATAGATGATTGTATGCTACATGTTATTAAGTAGAAAATGATTTAATGAAAAAAAATTTTCATGATTTTTCCATGTCCTTTTTGTGATGTGTATCCAGTCTTTGAAGAGCCAGGTTGGTTGGCCACTATGGGCTCCGACCTACTTCCAAACTCTGGTTATAGAGCTCAACTGGAGGGATGAATCCCTCATTACCATCTTCATGGAGGGGTGCCCTCCCTGAGAATTAAGGATGAGCTCACAGCTCAAGACCTCCCAGACTCCATGGAGGAAGTTATAGCCCTCACCGGAAAGATAGATTGCCGACTGTATAGAAACTTCCCCTTTGCACCCCGGTTTCAACAACTACTTTCACTGCTGACTCCTGTTTCCTCAGCCTCCAAAGAACCCATGCAGACAGGCTGCAGCTGTCTAGCACCCAAGGAGAGGGTCAGCCGCAAGAAGCAGGGTATATGCCTATATTGTGCGGGTGGGGACAACTCAGGGCTCAATGTCTGCTGAAGCTGGGAAACTCCAGCGCCTAGGGTCAAGTGGAGAGGTAACCCTCGGTCTTACTATCCTAGCAACCCAATTGCTATTACCTGTGACCTTGGAATTAGGCCACATTAGCTTTTCCATGCAAGCATTTTGTGGACTCTGGTTCCGGTGGGAACTTTATTATGGAAGAGTTGGTGACCCAAATTCTCATTACCACCATCTGGATAACATTGCCCCTAATAATCTTGTCTATCCACGGAGATCCTCTGCCTGGTCAGATCACCCTTAGCACCACCCTGCTGCTGACATTACATATGGGTCTCCTCCACCAGGAAAGGATCAGTTTCCATGTAATACCCCAGGCTATTAACCCATTGTTCTGAATTTATCCTGGCCTCAGGAACACCATCCCCAATTCAACTGGGCTACCCTACAGCTTACCAAGAAGGGCCAAGATTGCATGAACTCCTGCATGGACTAGGTAGGCCCTCCTTACCGTCTAACCATGGCATCCATGCTTCCAGGGCTCCCTCCACAATACATGGACTTTGAGAATGTTTGTTTTTTCTAAACAAAAAGTGGAGATGCTGCCACCTCACTGGTCATACGACTGTGGAATCGAGCTCCTTCTGAATACTATACCCCCCACGGGGAAGGTTTTACTCCCTCTCACTTCCCAAAATGCAAGCCATGACAGACTATATCCGGGAGAACTTGGAGCATGGTTTCATCTGTCTGTCCTCCTCTCCGGCTTGAGCTGGATTCTTCTTCATGACAAAGAAGGATGGCTCCCTCAGGCTGTGCATTGATTATCAGGGCCTGAACACAATCACAAAAAAGGACCTCTACCCCATACCATTGATATCAGAGATGTCTGAATGCCTTTGAGGTGAAAAGATCTTCACCAAGCTGGACCTCAGGGGGGGCATATAACCTCGTGTGGATTAAAGCAGACAAAGAGTGTAAAACAGCTTTTAACACTTGTGACGGACACTATGAGTATTTAGTCATGCCCTTTGGCTTATGCAACGCAGCAGCAGTGTTTCAAAAGATGGTTAATGAAATTTTCCGTGACTTACTTTACACTTGTATAGTCATCTACCTGCATGATATACTGATATTCTCACAAGACCTTAATGCCCACCGTAGAAATGTGCACACCATCCTGCAATGCCTGCATGAGAATAACCTATTTGCCAAGCTAGAAAGTGAATCTTTGAGCTAGAAAAGCTCTCCTTCTTGGAGTACATCATCAAAGAAGGTCTCCTCATGGTCATTGATCAGGTAAAGGCAATCTGAGGCTGGCCCTGCCCCTTAGGGCTCTGGCGCTGCAGAGGTTCTTGGGATTCGCCAACTATTATTGACAGTTTATCTCAAACTATTCCACTGTGGCAGTCCCTCTCACTGCTCTCACCCATAAGGGTGCCAATAACAAAAACTGGACCCCGAAAGCCTTATAGACGTTTCAAAATCTTAAAAATGTCTTCTTGGAAGAGCCATGCCTGTGCCATCCAGATCCCACATGGCCCTTTGTCCTGGAAGGTGATGCTTCCACACTGGAGGTAGGAGCAGTTCTAAGCCAACACTCTCCAGAAGGGGTACTTCAACCCTGCTCATTCTTTTCAAGGAAATTCTCGCCTGCGGAGCACAACTAGGGCATCGGTGACTGAGAGCTCCTGGCCATGAGACTGGCTCTTGAAGAGTGGCATCATCTACTTGAGGGAGTTCAACACTGTATTACCATATATATGGTTACAAAAATCTTTAATATCTCCACCAAGCCCAGCAATTAAATGCCAGGCAGGCTCACTGGCCTTTGTTCTTTGCCTGCTTTGACTTCAAACTGCAGTACCACCCCGCGTCAAAAAAACAATGGGTAGATGCCCTCTCATGCTCCTTCCAGACTGAGGATTTCCCAGAGCCTCCCAGGCACATCACTGATCCTGCCAAGATCCATGCCTGTACCTCCAGGGAGGATGGCTGTACTTTCCCGCCTGTGTGAAAAAGTGTTGAAATGGGCCCATGACTCTCGTGTTGCAGGTCATTCTGAATGGGCACGCACCCTCGAACTGGTTCAGCGGTACTACTGATGGCCCTAAACGAAGCAAGATGTCAAAACATTCTTTGACTCGTGCCCGACCTGTGCACAGCAGAAACTATTACATGGCTGACCCTGATGGGTTGTTACAGCTGTTGCTAGCCCCCAGAGAACCCTGGACCCACCTGTCCACAGATTTCATTGTGGTCCTCCCTCTCTCAGAAGATGCCACATGATCTGGATGGTTGTAGATCGCTTCTCAAAGATGGAACACTTTGTCCCACTACCAAGCCTCCCGTCTGCATCCGAACTGGCACACTTCTTTACTCTTCATGTCTTCTGCTTACATGGACTACCCAAGCATATAGTGTCAGACAGTGGAGTGCAATTCATTGCAAGGGACTGGTGCTCTTTTTGCCAAAAATTTGGCATCATACTAGTTTTCACAATGGCTTACCACCCTAGGGAAATGGCAGAGCATATCAATAGAACTCTCAGGGCATTCCTTCGTTCATATGTCAACAAACACCAAGATAATTAGGCTACCCTCCTCCCTTGGGCTGAGTTTGCCCACAATACCCATGTCAATACACCCACCGGTTCTTCTCCTTTCTTACTGGTCTATGGGAAACAACTATTACCTAATCTACCCCTGCCGGAGATGGTGCCCTCACCAGTGGCATAATTGATGGCTCAGGAATTGCAAGAATTATGGGCACGCATCAACTTTCTATTCCAAAAAGCCGCTGGTAGGGCCAAGAAGATGGCAGATGCCCAACTCCACAGTTTAAAATGGGAGAAAGGGGATGGCTCAGTATATGTCATTTGCACTTAAGGCTGCCTTCCATGCATCTAGCCCTGCGTTACATCGGACCTTTTTCAATCCTTCATCAACTGGGACCCATCATGTATCAATTGAAGTTGCCAGCAACTCTCAAGATGCTTAATGTATTTCATGTTTCATTACTAAAACCTTTGGTACTTTCATGGCCCTTGAGTGTATTGCCTGAATCACAGGATGTAGTTGTGGATGGAGAAGTAGTATGGGAGGTGAAAGAAATTTTAGGTTGCTGCTGCAGGGGCAAGAAAATAGAATACTTCATCTCCTGGGAGGGTTATGGCCCAGAAGAAAACTCGTGGGACCCAGTCTCCAATATCCTGGATTGTAACCTATTGAAGGACTTCCGTCTATGTTTGTTACGACCGTCGGTCTACGACAGCTTCGCCCTGCCTACCTCTCGCTACTTGTGGCTCCTCCCGCTCACCTCGGACTACTGGCTGCCGTGGCATCTGTTTGCCGACCTCTCCGGCGTCCCCGGATCGGCTTTGGTGCTGCCTCCCGCCATGCTCCTCCAAGGTACCTTAGGGCATGCGTGCGCGCGCACGCCGCCCTCATCTTTATTTCCACGTTGGCGCAAACCTCAGGGGCGCCCCCCTGATATGACATCACGCTGCCTGGATATTTAAGCCTACAGTATTTGCTAGCTCATCGAGTTAGCAACAGAAACTCTACGGATGGAATTTGCTCTCCATACCGAAGCTTCTCTGCCACTCCAGCACTATCTGGAACTCTTACACCCTTCTGGGTTGCTACCGGGGTACCTGCTCCTCAGGGGCCTCTTCTGCTTCTTTCAGGTGCTAATCAGCAAACCAGTACTCGCTACTTGAGGGCCCATGTTCCCTGAGTCGCTGCCTGCATCTTCAAACCTGTCTACTTGGAAGACTTCACTAACAGTTTCCATCTGTGAGTACAACTACCATCTATTCCATGATACTGCTTCACTGGTACCAGGTACTCACTCCTCGAGGGCCTGCCCTCTGTTCCGGTGCCAGACCTCTCGTCTAGTGGAATCTCTGTTACTGCTACGTGAGTACAATACAACTGAGTCTGCTCTAAGGGATCAGGTACTTGCTCCTCGAGGGCCTACTCTCCCTGTCTCAGAGCTTCTCCTAATTCTACCTGGGACTCTGAATGCTTCTCATTGTGTACTCATAACTCTCAGTCTCTTTCCACTACAGCACAGCCTAGCAGAGGATTCGCTGTTCCAGCATTCTGTGGGAGATCTGCCCAGCCGGGCTCAACATCCACTACTCACTACTGCCACCTCTGGTGGTTTCCAAAACTGTTTAATAAAAGATTCAAATCTGTGTTTGTGTGTCCAGAGTCTAGCCTGACACTGTGGTCCCTCACGGGACTAACCCCATGGGCGTGGTCAGCTTCCACAGTGTCCAAGGATCCACCCAAACATCAATAACCTTAACAACGTTACCCCAGAAAGCCTCAGGGAAGTGGCTTAAAAGGGAGGGTACTGTTGCATTTGGTGGTCTGCGGGCTAACACTAAGGACCACTGTCCTTACCTTCCAGGCTGGGCCCCAAAGCCGCACGCCTTCACGGTAGGACGCCATGCTCTTCGGCACCCGTCTCCATTGCAATTCGTGGCAAGATGCCACCGGACTGCCTCATGGCTGGAAAACGCTGAATTCCTGCCGCCACGTGTTCCCCTAGGTGCACACGGGGCCAACACAGCCACATTTAAAGTGCCCACAGTGGGAAAAGCTCCACGACACAGACTGACGACCTCAAGGCCCTAGGCCTATAAAAGGCCCTCAGGCCTTCACTTCCACACCTCAGCAACATGTTTTCCTACTGAACCAGTAGAGCGAGTTGCTTCAGCGTGTCTCTGCGTTTTCAGTTCCAGCAACTTCAGTTCATGTCTCAGCATCTTTAGTTCCAATGTTTTCAGTCCAGTGGTTCTTGCCTTGTTCATCAGCCAGTGGTCGTCTCTTCTATTCTTCAGTATGCCTTGCCTCCTGTGTTGCTCCTCATTTCTCCGTCCAGCCTCTCCACCCTGCCTTCCCTTTAGACAGATTCCTGGTGTTGACTTTGGCCTGATTTCTGGATTTCCTTGACTGCCACCTGCTTTGACCACTGCCTGTTTCTTGGTCCTCCTTGACTGCCACCTGCCTTGGTCCTCCTCACTGCCTGTTTCTCAGACCTCCTTGATGCCATCTGCCTTTGACCCAGCCTGCATATGGATTCTTCTGGACCTCCCGGCAACCTCAACGGACCTTTCATCCATCAACAGAGGCCCTCACATAAGACCTGCCTGCCCCGGTACCCAAAGACTCAACACTAGGGGAACATGGGATGGTAAAGGCAAAGCTCCAGCTGGGCCTTTGCCTCATCTGAGTCAGCCTGCCAACGATGGGAACTTGTGGGGCTCCTCCCTGCAGCTCCAACTGGGTCCAAAGGTCCATGCTTCCAACAGATTGCCGAGGCCATGGACCTGGTGGACCTGATGTCATTGCCTCAGAAGCTGGCTTGGGAGCCATCTTAGTCTTGGAGAAGGATGGTCAAGAACATCCTATGGCATACATTAGCTGGAAGCTGATGCC
The DNA here is from genome assembly GCF_901001135.1 of Rhinatrema bivittatum. Lineage (NCBI taxonomy): Eukaryota > Metazoa > Chordata > Amphibia > Gymnophiona > Rhinatrematidae > Rhinatrema > Rhinatrema bivittatum. The sequence continues at coordinate 304,880,133 of NC_042617.1, forward strand.
ACACGAGAGTCGTTTCTCAACAGTTTTGAAGGAGACTTTAGCAGTCAAGTGGGCCTTAGATGCCTTGCGCTATTACCTGCTGGGAAGGACCATCAACTGCTCCTATGGAGTCCAATGCGAGAGTAATGAGATGCCTCCTGGCCCTACAGCCAATCAAATATCAGATCAGACATAGTTGCAGGAAGGGAAAATGCCAATAAGGATTTCCTATCAAGAGCGGTTTCCCTTGTACAGACGCTCATCCTGGCAAGGCTGAGTTGAGGGGTAGGGAATGTGAGGGAATATTCAGAAAACACCTTTAGACCACCTTAACAGACTGGGTACACCAGTTTCGCCTGGTTCTCCTTAAGAATGAGACCCATAGGGAATCATGGGTGAAGGGAGGAGCCATTCACTAGAGTATAAGGCCTCAGGGCCTAGAAGGGTTAAGTGGGCCCTGAGGAAGAGAGAGATATTCCAACTGTATGAGAAGACCAGCTATATTTAAGGTTTGAGAGTGACAATTGTTAAGACCTGCTAGCTTTAAGTTTGGAACTTGCCTGAAGTCAAGGTGAGCCAGATACCAGTGATTGTTTTGCTTTCCACTATCCTTTGTTATTTGTGATATAACTGAAGCCAAGATGAGCTGCCTGAGTTGTTTTGTTTTGTTTGGCTATGCACTGCACTCTCCTTTGTTTTCACCATAAATAAACTGCACTTAAGGAACAACCAGAGTTTGTCTCCTGTTTTCCTCTGGCTGTCCTCACATTATCCCTCAGTGAACACAGTAAGAGTCATTGCTTGAGGAAGGGACCTTAGTAATTCTAAAACCCTGTGTGGTGCTTTGCCAGGCTAATGACCTTCTGGGCCATGGAGGTTAATTTAACTAGTTGTTCATTTAGGTGTAAATAAGAACATAAGACTTGCTATACTGGGTAAGAACAAAGTTCCATCAAGCTCAGCATCCTGTTTCCATTAGTGGCCAATCCAGATCGCAGGTACCTGGCAGGATCCCAAGGGGTAGATAGATTTCATGCTGCTTATCCCAGGATAAGCAGTGGATATCCCCAAGTCCACCTTAATAATGATTTATGGACTTTTCTTCCCGGAGCTTGTCCAAAGCTTTTTTTAAACCCAGCTACACTAACAGATTTCACCACACCCTCCAGCAACAAATTCCAGAACTTAATCCTGCATTGAATAAAAAATACTTTCTCCTATTTGTCTTAAATGTATTACCCAGTAAAATCATTGAATGTCCCTTAGTCTTTATATTTTTGAATGAGCAAAAAATTGATTCCCCTTTATCTGATCCACTCCATTCACTTTTTTATACACCTCTTTTATATCTCCCCCTTATCTGTCTCTTCTTCAAGCTGTTGAGCCCTAACCTCTTTAGCCTTTCCTCACAGGGCAAGCGTTCCATCACCTTTATCATTTTGGTCGCCCTACTCTGTGGCTTGGGTGCTCTTCTCTTTGAGGAAGAAGTCTCCGTGACCTCTATCATGAAATTAAGTGCTCATGCAGCATAATAAAGCAGTACTGTACACTCCAGATGAGATCCAATTTTTTTTTTTAATTCACATCTCACAAACATCACAGTCCTTAGGATCAGCAACGGATACTAACCCTGCAACAGAGATCACGTTTAAGCTGATTTACAACACTTGATGTAGATGGAACTTAAATTCTTTTCCACTTAAATCTCCTTGTGGTGACCTTTCCTTGCCTAACTGCAGTTCTCCACTACTATCTCCTGTTAGCACAGGATCCGCAGTACTCACTCATTAAGCACTCCTCTACAATCACTCAGGATAGATTTCATGAGCTTCTCTGGAAGCTTAATATCATTCTAACAGTAACAGGGAGTAGGTTCTTTCTGGCCAAGCTCCATGCAGGCAGGCAGGCATCATAAACTCTGACCACACACAGAACTCCCAACCCTCGCAGGGTTCAGCAAGGTTCTGCTGCTCTCCAACTGGAACTTGAGCAGTACCCACCTGAACAGACCATTATCGCCTTCTGCAATGGGTGAATGGAACAAGAAGGATTGGACCTATTCTTTGAGATCTTGATGGGTACTTGTGACCTGGATTGGCCACTGTTGGAGACAGAACGCTAGGACCTATGGCATTTCTTATGTTCTTAACCAGTAACAGGGGCTTATACTTCCACCTCAAAACATCAATGAGCCTTATAAAAGGTATCAGCTCTACCCAACTATTCTACTGGTTTCCTTTTTTTTTTAACTAATTCTAATGTTACTGACACTGTTACTGTTGTATATGCTTAATAGGCATGTGATTCTGTTCACCTCTCTGCTTTCAGCCATTCCCACAGATGAAACCCTGCCCTGGGTCCCTGGGTTGTGTGTGTGTCAGAAGTCAGACAGGCTCCTGGTTAGCAGTGGCCTAGACACACTAACACAGCAGTGCAATAAATTAACTAAAGCTCAAAATCAAAACTGAGCCAGAAGTGCCTCTGGGAGTAATGTGCTGACATGAGGAGGTGGGGGAGGGTGACCTTTGCAATCATGCAAGGAGTCATAATTTCCCTTTTGCCCCTTTATACCAAGGGCAAATGGCTGATGCTTTACTGAGGACAATGGCTGTGTCTAGCCCTGGAGTCTGAGCCTCTGTGCACTATTACTGTAGCTGCTATGACTATTCAGTCACCACTAGAGGTTGCTGGAGTCCCATTCTGAAACCCTTCCTTCGCTCTCTTTTTCTAGTTACTCAATTATCCTCCCAGCTCTGAAGGCTTCCTAAAAGGCATGGTTTATTTTATATATTTTGTGGGTGGCGGGTGGAAGAGGAGAAGAGGTGTGATTAGGTAGATGGGGGGATCAGAGGAGAAAGCAGAGCCAAGATACAGACAAGTTGATTATTTTGAAGACTCCAGTAGATACTGCTGCTCTCTCTGTGAAGGATAAAACAAATCCTTTATAAACAGCACTTTCTCTGACACCAAAGGTCACAAGAGATTAAGCTGAGTGACATTTATGAAGGGGATATAAATAAAATTACACACCACCTTTCTATCATTACATAGCCTTGCTGGGGAGGGAAGTAATGGAGGCTGAAAGGACCAGTGAGGAAGAGAAAACAGTGGAAGAAGTTCGGCCTGTAGAGGTTTAAGGCTAACATGCGCACACAGGTCGTGAACTCTGCGCACACAGCAAAACAGTGCGCGGGCAAGAAACCCCGCTATTATTTGTACTATAGCCTCATAGCGCACACATTTGAACTCAGGTAATAAAAAGTTGCACAAATGAACATTTTTGCTTATGTGGCCTTTCCGAAATAAAAGGGAAATTGTTTGGGGTACTGTGAGTGTAACAGGGGCTAGAGCCAGAGCCATAGCTGCCCTTTGGCAAATATGGGCTGGGCCTTAGGCTCCACTGCCAGAAGGGTGCTGTGATGCCGCTGCTCCTGCAGCCTAAAGGTAGAAAAACAACAGGAAGTGAGGGGCTGATTGAGGGAGCAGAGTTGCTCATTTGGTCTGTTTTGCCCTATCCACTCCAAATTCTGCTCCCTGCAAGACAGGAGGAGAGGGGCTAGATTAGAGAGCAAAGCAGCTCTTTTTCTTCTCTGTTCTCCCTGCTCCAGGCTCTGCCTCAGTACTCCCCACCTATTCCCTGTAGGATGCCTGGTAGGGGAGGGGCTGGAGCAGGAAGCAGAAAACTGTTCTCTGCTGAGATTCCTTGAACAATCCCTATGTGTCTATGGCTATGGAAGGGAAAAATGCTGGGGGTGGTACTGGGGCCAGGAAGGGGGGAGCGTAAGACTTGAGGATAAAGAGGAGAGTATTGGAGCCTTCCCTGGAAGGTGGAAAGATAGAAAAAGTATGTGTGAGAGATTATATTTTGGGGGGGGGGGGGCAGTGGAAGAGAGCAAGTTGAATGCATCCCCCTCCCCCAGCCACATCAAATCTCAGGGAAACCACAACTCAAATATTCCCAAGTATGGTATTTGCAGAGTGGTGGCTGGATGAGGAAAGGTATTGGAAGGAGGGTTTGTTGTTTCAGACTTAAGTGCAAGCACCTTGCTTTGGTACCAGGCCTGACAGTGCCTAGCAGTGTCCCCCGAAGTGAGGTAAGTGCTGATCCCAAACATACAGGCCGATACAGTAAAGCGCGGCCGCGGTTACCCTGCTTCTAACCCGCTTCTAACTCACAATTTAGCTGCGTAAGTCCAACCCGCGATTCACTATCCTTTTTAACTCATCCTTACCGCTTCTTTAAATCAACCGGTAACCCTTTCCGCCCACGGCATGTATATGAGATGTAAACGATCGGATTAGCCATTCCCTCCCATACAGTAATGTGCGCCCCGACTATCGCCTTTTTAACCTGCAGTTTTGCCGCATGTTTAACCTGCTAACTTACCGCCTACCCTTACCCCTGCGTTAGTGTGGAGCATCAGGTCAGAGAGGCGAAATTTCATGGGCAAACGACCCCCTCACCCCCTGGGACCCTTACCCTGGCGTTAGTGTGGTGCGACAGCAATAGGCAGGCTCCGGTCAAAATCCCCCCCTCCCGAAGCAAGGAAAAAAAGGACTGATAGTGTTTAGAAAACTAACCAGCTGTGAAGGATAAAAGTAAGGCTGACAGGCCATGGTGGACTTGTGGTAAACAGAGAAATCCAGTGAAAGAGTAATCAGTGAAAAGTGTTTAGAAAGTGGGTGAGTGGTAGGGGTACCACCAGTCTTCTTTTAAAAGAACATGCCCTCTTTCAGGTGTGTCCTCCAGGTATTTTTATTTTTAGGTAAATTTTTCATGGATGTGTGCACATTTTTCATAATCTCATTCTAGATGCAATTTACAAGTATGCTGGGTGTGGCCACCAGAGCAATCCGCTGGGTAGAGGGCGTAGAATAAAGTCCATACTAATAAGATAATTGACCTACCAATAAAGACAAGATAATCGGAAATACTGTTCTCCCTGGTCACTCACTTTTTTGCTTAAATGCTGCTGTGACAAACCAATATTTAACTTCATGTGCAGGATCTAGGTCAGCTTTTGGGGTGTGCGACCTGTGCAGCTGCACAGGGCGCCTTGCTTAAGGGGGCACAACTGCCCCCTCCCACATCAGGTCCACAGGCAGGAAATTCAGGAACCACCGTACAGGAGGAAGGAGGCTTCTGTCTGTGGTAGTGCGGGAAGAGGGAGGCTTCTTTTTGTGGTGGGAGGTGAACAATCGGCCTGCCTAGAAGAGAAAGAGAGTAAAGAAAGAAAAGGCGTTACTGCTGGACAGGAAAGGAGGGATGTTGGGGGATGGGGGTGGGAAAGAGGGAGAGAGAGAGGTTGTATTATTCAGCAGTGTGGGCAAGTGAAGAGAGCAGGGCATAGGATGCTGATGGGCAAAGAGTGGAGGGGGTAGGGTTAGGAGAAATAAATATACTGTGCTGGCGTCACCACCGCTGATGAAGGAAGGAGCGCTGTGCTGGAGCTGCTGCAAACAGAGGCAGGCCGATTCAGTAAAGATCGCGGGAGAACGGGCGCTCCGGGTTGAGCAACTGCTCTTCCAACGTGTGCCCAGCCACCTCTCCTGGGTGCGCGATCCTGTATTTAAATGAGGGGGTCACGCTAAAAGGAGGTGCTAGGGACGACTACGCCCCCCTAAGCAGCCTTCTTGGCTCAGGAGAGGTGGCACAATTAGCCAGTTCAGAAAAACCAACGCTCAATTGTACGAGCATCGGTTTTCCGAACCCGCTGACAGCCATCGGTTAGGAAAACGGATGCCGGTAAAAATTGAGGTTCCGTTTTCCAAACCTGACCGGCCGGCACATTTTTTTTTTTTAATATATTCTTTTTCAGTTTTTTTAATTAACATTTTTGGTTCCTCCGACTTAATATTGCTAGGAAATTAAGTCAGTGAGTGTACAGAAAAGCAGGCGTTAATTTCTGAGCGTAAAATGTGCGGATTGGCCGCACATTTTATTTTCGGTATCCCGAGTGACTAATAGCCTCATCAACATGCATTTGCATGTGATGAGCGCTTTAATTTCCATGGGGTTTGGCTGCACGTTTTAGACGCACGTTGAAAACACGTGGCCAACCGTTTGTTAAACAGTGCGCTCAGCCGAGGGCACTTTACAGAATCGGCCCAAGGGTGTAGGTGTGGGGGGGGCAACGGGTGTGCCAATTTCAGTTTTTGCACAGGGTGCCAGTTAGCCTAGAGCTCGCTCTTTACAGGCTTGTGAGAGAAGGCTCCTCAGTATCAGCAAACCCAAGGTCATAGAATAGAACAGGGAACAGAAATTATTCTAAAGTCGAAAATAGAAACTACAATAAAAATGTGCAGTTAGAAAAATTAAGTAGTAGAGCTGATTCGGCAGTACTGTGGGAGAGAGGTCATTGTTTGCCCTCTGCCCAGTCAGGTTGCGAACTGGTGTAACACAGGCTCCCAGAAGGATGCATGGTGTTGCCAAAACCACTCTGTAACGGCAGCTTGCCACATCCAAAGCGGCATGGGGCATGGAAGATGCCGGCAGCTTGGAAGAATTCTAGCGTGGACTCATTTTCCTTGCAGTCATCGCCACCCCCCTCCCCTTGGGCTCTGCTTGTGTGCATAGGACCGTTACTGCATTGTGCCTGCTAAAGCATATCCAATTAATGCAGATAAGTATCTCACTTAAGGATGAGAACTAATTACATCAAATGCTATCATTAAGTACTTGCATGATTAGTACGCTTAATGACCAAGAACAACAAATACAACAAACTAACATGTAAGAACTAGAATTCTAGCACCATGTTGGAACAATATGGGCATCCAGTACCACATCCCCACACTTCACTCTGAATAACAAATCAACAAACAACTGTAGGAATCAAAATTGGCCACAGCTAACAATATTAATACTTAACTCATTGCCCCATGAGCATCCGCCATGCCCCAAGCTACCCAGCCTGCAAGCATCCAGCAGCACCACCACTGCTACCGTGCTGCTCAGCTTGGAGAAGAGATGGCTGAGGGGGGATATGATAGAGGTTTTTAAGATCATGAGAGGTCTTGAATGAGTAGATGTGAATCGGTTATTTATATTTTCGAATAATAGAAGGACTAGGGGGCACTCCATGAAGTTAGCAAGTAGCACATTTAAAACTAATCGGAAAAAATTCTTTTTCACTCAACGCGCAATAAAACTCTGGACTTTGTTGCCAGAGGATGTGGTTAGTGTAGTTAGTGTAGCTGGGTTCAAAAAAGGTTTAGATAAGTTCTTGGAGGAGAAGTCCATTAACGGCTATTAATCAAATTTACTTAGGGAATAGCCACTGCTATTAATTGCATCAGTAGCATGGGATCTTCTTAGTGTTTGGGTAATTGCCAGGTTCTTGGGGTCTGGTTTGGCCTCTGTTGGAAACAGGATGCTGGGCTTGATGGACCCTTGGTCTGACCCAGCATGGCAATTTCTTATGTTCTTATTGTTCTTATGCCCACTACACCCCAGCAAGGTGCCCACACAGATGCGACTATACCAGCCATGCCTAACTGAATGATGAGTAATCGATCAGCCCTCCACCCGCACCCCCCCCCCCACCCGGCCCATCCATCAAAGGAACCACGTACAATTCCGCTTGGGTAACACCGCTCTTATATAAAGCCAGCTGTGACAAGCAGAAGAAAATTACAGAACAAGTGCAAACACTAAAGGGAGGGTGGGAGGGAACCTGAAAGACAAGAAGGGGAGCAGAAAAGGCATGGGCCACAGGGCTCGCGCTCATGTATCCCCAATCCCAGGTGCCAAATTCCAGACACAGTGTTCTGAGTGCAGCCAATCAAGCAGCAGCAAACCTTGCATGATTTGAAAGCTCCACTGGGAAACAAGGACTCCCACCATATGACCCTCTGCCACCCCCTTGATCCAAAACTGCACGTGGACAAGTGTGGCAGGGTCAGTAGCCCCCACTGTCATGGATCTTTCCTGGCCTGCCCAATCATTAGGGATGTAAACAAAAGGAACTGGCCAAAGGCTCCGCCCTATCCTGGATACACTAAGAGGTCACTGACTAGAGGCTCTGCCCTGATCTGGATACACTAAGAGGTCACTGACTAGAGGCTTCGCCCTATCCTGGATACACTAAGAGGTCACTGACTAGAGGCTCTGCCCTATCCTGGATACACTAAGAGGTCACTGACTAGAGGCTCCGCCCTGATCTGGATACACTAAGAGGTCACTGACTAGAGGCTTCGCCCTATCCTGGATACACTAAGAGGTCACTGACTAGAGGCTCTGCCCTGATCTGGATACACCAGGAAGCCCACCTGAGTCTCTGTCTTACCGCAGACGGATAACAGATAAACACTATGAACCTAGATTCTTTTGTACTCCCTGTGTGATTGCTCAGCAGAATAGCTCACATACACCTGCCCAGACATGGATATTTTGTTCAGGTGACACTGTCATGTGGTTGTTTGTTCCACAGACCTGGCTCTTGGGCCTCAGCCGGTGTTTTGTTAGAGAGATGCGAATAGAAAGGGATAATCCCTCAGCATACATCCTTAAAGGAAGTGCACAGCAAGCCTTGATCCCCACGGTGCTGCTGCTGTGAGAAAGCCAAGTCACGTTTCTTCTCAGGCTCCACACAGCACCCGGCCACCAGGTGCCACAGCCCAGAGAGTGTACGTTTGACACCAATAATCAGTTTGCAAGCCCCTGTCAAAGGGGCTTGCATACTCTTTGCTAACAACCAGTCTCATCGGGCTCCTTGCGACAAGTCATTTATTTTGAATTGGGGACCAGCACACTACCTCATAGCACCCCTATGTCAGGGCATTTATTCTGCATTAAGGACTAGCTAAGTGGGTCATGAAGCTTTTTACAGTATAATTCTGTGAGTAAGTCGAGAAGCCATGCATAGAGGATAAACAGAAAACTAATGAATAATTTTATGTACTGTAGGTCCTTTCCCTTAAGTTCCCCATTAATTTAATGTGCTCCTTTAGAAAAGACATGTTTTTGTGAAGTAGGGAGTTGGTATGGTTTATTTGTAAGAGTGCCCCTTTGGAAGGTTGCCAGAATGGATTGTGCTATAAACAATATAGAAATCACCTATATTTTGCTAGGAGTCCTGGGATGCAGTGATGAGGGAAGAGATCACTCCTTCTATATCTCGCTTGCATAAAGTTGCAGGAAGTACACAGGCCTCAAGGGCTGTTGTGTGCAGGACAGCAGCTTAAGACCTAGCTCAGGGTCTGTAGGCTCTTTCCCTATTTCTTTTTTTTTTTTTTTTTTTGAGCATTAAAGGAGCAAAAAGTAAGTCTGAAGCTTTCCATTTCTGTTTTGCTTCTCTAAGGGACTGAGGAGAGGCGAGAGTTCTCCAGTATGGATGATAGCTCTCACTTGTAGGATCTATTTTCTTGGGGAAGGAGAGGGATCTCTCTCTGAGACTGGGTGAGCTTTCAAGGGAGAAGAAGTCTTTATTCTGACACTTCCAGTCAGCATGACCCAATGTCAACCCAGCTCTGCCCATCACTGGGAAGAAGAGGAGTCTGCATCCACCTGGGACTCTTCCTCATAGGCGTTAGAATGGGGTGGGTCATTCAGGCCCTGGCCTGTCTGTTTTGCAGTTTGTGCTTCCATGTTTACCCCGGACCTGGAGAGGAGCAGCAGGAACCCACACTACTGTTCCCGCTGCAGCTCTCATTTTGTGCCAGGGTCACACTTCTTGTCGGCTAATCTTGCGATGAACGAGATCAATCTATTGGAAATGCCGCACACTCGCTGGTGGCTCAGACCAAGAGAAATGGGGGGACATCAGCGCAGGCTGGTAGATGGGATGGTACGAGAGCAGCAATAGATGGCAGAGAGCAGCAGCAGCAGCAGTAAGGTGGTGGTGGTGGTGGTGGTGGTGGTGGGGAATAAACTGAAGGTGCTGGGGATAGGAAAAGGAAAGAGAAATTGGAAGAGCTGGGGGAGGGAGGGAAGAGAAAAACTGGTGGGCTGGGGAGGGGAGGGTGAGGGAAACTGGTGGGCAACTGATTGACTGGGAGAGGGAAGGAAAGGAGGAGAGAAACTGGTAAGGGTCTGCTAAGATTAAGGGAGAGAAACTGGTCGGAGGCTACTGAGACTGGGGGAAGGGGAAGAGAGGGGAGAAACTGGTAGGGAACTGATGGTGCTGGGGGAGCATATAGTGGCCAAGAGGGAAGGGGTTACTAGATCAAGGCTTGGGTTACATACTTGGTGCACTGGCTTATGATGGTGGGGGGGGGGGGGGGGGAGGGGTAGAGAGACTGGATCAAGGCTTTTGGCTCAAAAACCTGGATCTAGCTCTCCTCTCCCTGGGCCATTCTCTCCCCCAAAAGCAGCATGTGGTAACCAAGAGGGGAGGAGGGCTGGATCAAGGCTTTTGAGCCATAGTGTTATATTGAGAGACTGAGCCTCTTGTCAGTCTTCTGCATGTGTCTCAAGCCGATACAGTAAAAATCGCGGGAGAGCGGGTGAGCGCCCGTTCTCCCGGCTCGCGCACAGGCCACTCTCCTGTGCACGCGATTCAGTAAATAAAATTATTCAAATTAGGGTCCGCGGTAAAAAGAGGCGCTAGGGACACTAGCTCGCGCCCTAGTGCCTCTTTTTGGACAGGAGCGGCGGCTGTCAGCGGGTTTGACAACCAACGCTCAATTTTGCCGGCATCGGTTCTCAAACCTGCTGACAGCCACGGGTTCGGAAACCGGATGCCGGCAAAATTGAGCATCCGGTTTTCAACCCGCGAGCTGCGGGCCGATTTTAAATTTTTAAATTTTTTTTTATTTTTGATTATTTTTAACTTTTAGGACCTCTGACTTAATATCGCCATGATATTAAGTCGGAGGGTGTACAGAAAAGCAGTTTTTACTGCTTTTCTATACATTTTCCCAGTACAGAGAGAAATTAACGCCTACCTTTGAGTAGGCGCTAATTTCTGAAAGTAAAATGTGCGGCTTGGCTGCACATTTTACTTTCTGTATCACGCGGGAATAACTAATAGGGCCATCAACATGCATTTGCTTACTGAATAAGGGGTAAAGCTATCATGTCGAAAACACGCGTCCAAACGCGGTTTAACAGTGCGTTCCGCCGGAGCACCTGTACTGTATCGGCCTGTATGTGTGTTGTGGGGGAGATGGGGGGGATTTCTATGTTGGGGTGGCTGAGTTCCTTTCATTCTTGTGGGAGGTGGGTATTGTGTTAGGGCTCAAAATTTCCAGATGAAAAGTAGGAAAAATTCTTTTTTTTTCAATTTAGTAACTGGAATATGTTAGCTTTGGGTGGGAATGGAAATTGGGAAGCTCTTCTATCTTCATTTACTGCTCAGAACAGGAGGATTTGCATTTTTTATTCTATTTCTCCAGGGTTGCACTGCATGCAGTGTCTGGAATCTTGGGGATTTCCTATTTCTGTCTGTGCATTTCTAGTTCTAATTTGTGATATCTTATTCTGTATTTGCTGATGGTCTGTCTGTGTTCTGTATGTGAGGGATTCTGCCAGCATGTGGCTTCTGTGTAGGGATCCATAGCAGTCCAGTTTAATCTGTCTGCCAGTGCCTAATAAGAGGTATATGTGCTCTAGGGCCCTGTGTAATTTCTGCAGTGCTGCCTACTTTGGGAATCCTGTGAATTAGTGCTGCTGTAGTGTGGCGAGTTTGCTATATATGTGCTGAGTGGGTTGTTTTTTGTAGGATTTTTTATTATTTCATAATGTGCCCGGTAGTGGAGGAAGTTTGTGTTTCTGCTACTTAGATGGCACAGGAATTCGTTTTGTATGGTGAGGTGTAGGGGAAAATATCCCGCTTCACCACCATTGTTAGAAGGCTGTGTATGTGTGTGTATGTGTTTGAGAGCGGGGAGTGGGGGATGTGTGTGTGTATCTGTGGCTGCAGAGTATATATTTACAGAACTGGAGGTTCAGGTTGAATGTTGTATCGGTACTGTGGGGGTTTGGTTGAAAGCAATGGCTTAGTGTTTAGCACTAAGAAAACAGAGATTCTACAAGTGGGTCAGGTATTTGGGAAATTTATAGGGTCATTTATCAAATCGCATTATGGCGTTTTTCGCATGCGTTAAGTGCCTTTAATGCATGCGAAAACACCTTTAATGCCTGCGATAGCACCATAATGCATGGTGCGATGCAAATCTGAAAAAAAGGAGGAGTTTTGCGAAGCCCTAGCCTAGCTTGATGTTACCCAAGTAGAGATTCCATCAAGCTAGGTTGAGAGAACATTGCACAAATCTCATCTTTGGCTGAGTTTCCTCACTCCGAAGGTCCTCAAATCTTCACAAGAGAGCATTGTTCTGTTCGTACGTCTCACTTTGAATGTCAAAGTGGCCCCTAACCCCTACACGAATACCTAAACCTCACCTCAAGTTTATCGCATGCAATATTTAGTGCATTTTGATAAATCTAGGCCTTAGTTTGAAGATGGAAGGAAGTTCTGTGATAGTGGCTGAAGAAGTAAAATCTTGAGGAGTAAACTTGGATAGTGAGTTGAATTTGTAAGGTGATGTGGCTCAAGTGGCTTGGAGTGCTTATTTTAATCTTAGGCTACAGAGACAATTAAAACCATTTTTGGCATTTTGGGCTCTGAAAGCAGTGACTTATGCACTGGTGCTATCCCACGTAGACTATTGTAATACACTGTATTTTGAACTTCTAAATAGAACTTCCAGAAAACTTCAGTTAATTAAAAAAACAAGTGCTAAGATTGTTTGTGGAAAATCTAGAAGAGACTCAGCAGTACTTTTATTGTGGAAATTACATAGGCTACCGATTAGATCACATTGCAAGTTTAAATGTTTGATTTTTGCCTTTCAAAATTTTGCGGGATTTTTGCCTGCCTCATTTTTAGGGACACTTAAGACAAGGCAGGCAAGAATTGGCATCGTACAACCAGGAACCTGCAATCTAATGCCTGCCATTTGGTCCAGCTTCCCTCAATGCAGGCTTTTCGGCATGCTAGAATTTAGAATTTGTTTTTTTCAGCTATGGCGTCATATTTTTGGAACAGTGTACCTTTTGAATTACGAGAGGAAAAGGAGCTAGTTGTTTTGGAAGAAATTGGACTTGGAAGATAATATTAGAAACATAAGTGGTGTCAGTATACTGAAGAGGTGTGATTATTATCTGTTCAGTGGCTGCATTTTATATGTGTTGGTTTTTATTTGTTTCATGTTTTGTATAATTTTTGTGTTAAAAATGTTTTTATTTTTCTGATGTTTGAGTGATTTCATGAGATGTGCATCGCTTTGGGAGATTTATTGTAATCTAGAAGGCAATTTATAAATTTAAATAAATGCTTTTCTGTTTAAGGCAACTACTTTATACAATAGTATATCTCTCAGGATGCTGAAGAGAAGTTATGTAATTAGCCTTCCAGCTAGCCTAAGCAATTATGAACTTTGAAGAAGCTGAGAGGAGAGGGAATAATTACCTGCCAAAAGTAAACAGACTTCCATGGCCTCAAACTTTTACATGTCTAGCCCAAGGGTAGTGGTGCTTCCCCATTCAAGTTATCTTTCTTAAATGAGCGGAGACAGGTTTCACAGAATCTCATGATTGGGATACGGCCATACCAGGCTATAACTTGTTAAGGAAGGACAGAGAGGACAGAAATGGGAGAGGGGTAGCTCTTTATGTCAAAAATAATATCCAGGCAACTGAACTGCAAGGAATAGGGGGTAGAGAAGAAATATTATGGGCCATCCTTAAAAAAGAGGATGGTGCATCCATTTTTACTGGAGTGGTTTACAGGCCTCCGACTCAAACGGAAGAACTAGACAGAGAACTGATTGAAGACATCCAGAAGGTGGGAAAGAAGGGAGAAATGTTGATTGTTGGCGATTTTAATCTGTCGGCATAGACTGGAGGATCCTTTCTGCGGAGTCTAACAGAAGTAGAGAGATGGTGGATGCCCTGTAAGGGGCTCTGATCAAACAAATGGTAATGGAACCCACAAGGGAGGGAGCTATTCTTGACTTAGTGCTCACAAACGGGGATAGCTTCTCAAATGTCTGGGTGGGGGCCCACCTTAGCACCAATGATCATCAAAAGGTATGGTTTGATATTGCAAATAGGATACAGAAAAGTCACATGAAGACCTGAGTTTTGAACTTGAAAAATACAGACTTTGCTGAAATGGGAAAATTCCTGGAGATGGAACTTGAAGACTGGAAGAAAATGGGAGAGGTGGAATAACTGTAGGCTAAACTAAAAGGAGCAATTACAAAGGCAACTAATCTTTACGTTAGAAAAGTAAACAAAAACAAGAGAAATAAGAAACATACCTCAAAGGAAGTGTCTGATAAAATAAAAATAAAAAGAACAGCGTTCCAGAAATATAAAGGATCCCAAAAAGAGGAACACAGGGAAGAATATAACTGTGAGAGACAAAAAAAAGTAATCAGGAAAGCAAAATGACTGGAGGAAAAAAGGATTGCCAAAGAGGTAAAGAGAGGTAACAAAAATTTTTCAGATACATCAGAGAAAGGTCCAAAGTGGTATAGTGAAACTGTTAGGATTTGTAGGTATGTGGGCCCTAGCCGAGTTGAGAGATGGTACCGCCCACAAGGAGTAGCCCTGTGAACCTCACCGTCGGGAGGCAAGGTCTCAGCAGATGTCAGACCCAGCTGTGGAATAGAGTCTTTATTAGAGAGAGAGAGAGAGAGGCACTGCCCGAGAAGCGGTGAGTGTAGGAGAGAGTCACAGAGTCTGTGCGGAGGGGTATACCCAGAGGGAATACCTCAATAGTGGAGATCTGGCGATGGTCTGCAGAGTGGCGTACACCGATGAGGTTCCTCTGTAGCGATGATTCAGTAGTGGCCTGCAGCGCAGGGTACATCGGGGGTTTCCTCACTTAGAGATGATATGGTAGTGGCCCGCAGCACGGGGTATGCCGGTGAGGGTTCCCACTAGAGATGATACAGTAGAGGTCCACAGTTCGAGGTACACTGAAGAGGTCTCCTACTAGAGATGGTACGGTAGTGGCCCACAGCGTGGGGAAAACCGGAGAGGATTCCACACTAGAGGAGGTACAGTAGTGGCCTGCAGCGCGGGGTACACCGGAGAGGATTCCACAATAAAGACAGTACAGAAGTAGCCCGTAGAGTCAAGGTACTCACATTGACGAATGTGCCAGCAGAAGCCCCGGGGAACAGGGATAGGCAGCAGTCCAAGGCAAGAAGGCCCTCCGAGGAGTGGATAGCCAGAGACAAGGAAGGGCCCCCGAGGAGCGGGTATCTAGAGCGTCTCACGCCAAATGTGCAGGAACTGGAACGGGAAGTCCGTAATGAGCGAAGCAGATTCAGCAATGAGGGAACTCGTTGCCAAGTCGTCAATAGGCAAGGCCAGCCGGCTTAAGTATCGTGGAGTGAAGACGTCATGCGGAGGGGTTGCCCCAGAGGTTCCTGCCATGACGTGCTTAAGACTGGCCCGTGCGCCTAAGTGATTCTGAAGGCAAGATGGCGGTTGGCAGCGCCCACACCATCCCGGGGACGCCAGACACGTCAGCGGTAGCTAGCGGAGGCAGCCACTTTCCCCAACGGTGTCAAGGCAGCAAAGAAAGAGGTGAGCATTAGCTGTCTGTGACTGACGGGCGTAACAGAAACTGAAAGATGAAAAGGATCAATGTGTATAATAAGTCGAAGAAAAGGAGGAAATATTAAACAAATACTTCAGTTTGGTGTTCACAAAGGAAGACCCTGGAGAAGGACCATCGCTAGTTAACAAGGCTGTGGATGGGGGTGAATTTGATGAAACCCCATTCACGGAAGAGAATGTATGGGAAGAGCTAGGAAAACTGAAAGTGGACAAAGCCATGGGGCCTGATGAGATTCATCCGAGGATACTGAGAGAGCTCAGAAATATGCTGAGGGTGGGGGTGGGGGTCCGCTGAGTGACCTGTTCAATAGATCCCTGGAAATGGGAATGGTGCTGAGTGATTGGAGAAGAGCGGTTGTGGTCCCGCTTCACATGAGTGGGAGCAGAGAGGAGGCTGGAAATTATAGACCAATTAGCCTCACCTCGGTAGTGGGAAAATTAATGGAAACTCTGCTGAAAGAAAGGATAGTGAACTACCTACAATCAGGAAGATTGCTTGATCCATGTCAGCACGGATTCACCAGGGGAGGGTCCTGTCAGACGAATCTGATTGAATTCTTTGATTGGGTGACAAGAGAACTGGATCAGGAAAGAGCGCTCAATGTTATTTACTTGGATTTTAGTAAAGCCTTTGATACGGTCCCGTATAGAAGATTCATGAACAAAATGAGAAGCTTGGGAGTGAGCGCCAAGGTGGTGGCATGGCTTACAAACTGGTTGACAGATAGAAGACAGCGTGTGATGATAAATGGTACCCACTCTGAAGAGAGAACGGTGTTAAGTGGAGTGCTGCAGGGATTGGTGTTGGGACCGATTCTGTTCAACGTCTTTATGAGTGACATTGCGGAAGGGATAGAAGGTAAAGCTTGTCTATTAGTGGATGATACTAAGATCTGCAACAGAATGGACACACCAGAAGGAATGGAGAGAATGAGACGTGATTTAAGGAAGCTTGAAGAGTGGTCGAAGATATGGCAACTGTGATTTAATACCAAGAAGTGTAATTCATGCATCTGGGATGTGGTAATCTGAAGGAACTGTATGCGAAGGGGGGTGAAGCACTGCTATGCACAGAACAGGAGAGAGACCTTGGGGTGTTAGTGTCTAGCGATCTAAAGATGGCGAAGCAATGTGACAAGGCAATAACTAAAGTTAGAAGAATGCTAGGCTGCATAGAGAGAGGAATATCTAGTAAGATAAAGGAACTGATAATCCCCTTGTACAGATCCTTGATGAGGCATCACCTGGAGTACTATGATCAGTTTAGGAGACCGTATCTCAAAAGGGACAAAGCCAGGTTGGAGGCAGTCCTGAGAAGGGCAACCAAAATGGTGGGAGGTCTCCATCAAATGATTTATGAGGAGAGGTTGAAGGACCTAAATATGTATATCCTGGAGGAGAGAAGGAGCAGAGGAGATATGATACAGACCTTCAGATACTTGATGTTGCATGTGCCAGCCTCAGCAGGCCTGCGGCCAGGCCCTCTTACCCCCGTTCGCCTGCTCCAGTGCCTGGTTCTGCCTCTCTCACGGCCGTGGGCCACCGCCTCCAACTCCGGGCCGCTCCCCATGCTCCCAGCTTCGCAGCGGATGTCCCAGCTCCTTAGCGGGCCTCCCTGCGTGGTCTGCGGGGAGACACCACCATCTCACACCACGCCCCTCCCTAGGCACGCACATGCATCAGTTCTCCCTTTAAAGGAGCTGCGGCGGGAATCCAACCCGCAGCCTCGGATGATGATGTCTCTGGGTCCTGGTACTTAAGGCCGGGCCCAGCCAGTGCTTCCTTGCCTTGGCGACAGGTCTCCACGCTGGTTGTGTGCTTAGGTGCTTGTTCCTGTGTCTCCTCCGTGTTCCTGGTTCCTGATTCGTCTGCGTTCCTGTTCCTGGTACTCATTCCTGCTCCTGTGTTCCTTGTCTATCTTGCTTGTTGCTACTGACTGACTCCTGACTTTGACCACTGCTTCGTCTGACCACGCTACTGAATGTCTCCTGGCTTTGACCACTGCTTCATCTGATGCTACTGATTGTTTCCTGGCTTTGACCTCTGCTTCGTCTGATTACAATCCTGCCCACCTCCTGGTTTGATCTTTGCCTTGCCTAACCATTCTCCTGCTGACTTCTTGTATTGACCCATGCTTGTCCTGCCACTCTTCCTTGCCTGCTGCCTGCCCTAATTTCAGCCTGCTCTACAACGCTCCTCTTGTCTTCACTCTGGACTTGGTCTATCAAGCTTTGGCCTGTTCTTACTCAGGCGCCCTCTGTCTGCGTCCTGTTCTCATTGGTGCCCGGGTCTCCGGGACTCCTCCTTGTCCAGATCAGACCACCTACTCCTACTACTGTTGCTGGCCCCTGGCTGACCTACTCGTCATCCCTGAGAAGACCTCGGACGGAGGTCCACCTAAGTCCAGCCGGCCCCGGTACCCAAGGGCTCAACCTGCAGGGGAACGAGGGCTGGTATTGGTGAAGCTCCAGTCGGCTTCAGTCAGCCAGCTCTGCCTGCCGACGGTGGAGACCCGAAGGGCTTGCCCTGCGGGAAGTGTCAACCCCACCTCGGCCCACGGGTCCACCTCCTGCGCAACACTTGAAAAGTTTTAATGGTGCACGATCAACAACAAACCTTTTCTGTAGGAAGGAGATCAGTAGAACTAGGAGCCACGAGATGAAACTCCAAGGAGGACGACTCAGAATCAATGACAGGAAATATTTCTTCATGGAGAGGGTGGTGGATGCCTAGAATGGCCTTCCGGAGGAGGTGGTGAAGATAAAAACGGTGAAAGATTTCAAAAGGGCATGGGATAAACACTGTGGATCCCTAAAGGTAAGAGGAGGGAATGAAGTAAGAGGCATGGGAGTAGCTTGCTGGTGTGGCGGTTACTACCCTTAACTGATAAGCTGTTATACTGATGATGCAACTCCCTTTGCTCTCTGCTTCAATGGCAGGGGGTAAAGAGAAAAAGAGAAATTAGATTCAGAGATTGAACTGCACAGTCTGTGATAACAACTAAGCATGGGGGTAACTTGCTTGATACAGCAGTTACTACCCTTAACCTATAAGGCTGATACTATACTTCTGATGCAACTCCAACATTGCTTTCTGTTTCAACGACAGGGGGTGGATGGAAAATTGGACTCAAACAGTAACCAACAAGAGCCCTGACCTTGGCAGTCTAGGAGACCAATAAGTATGGGAAACATAAGTATGGGAGCTTGCTGGGCAGACTGGATGGGTCATTTGATCCTATTCTGCTGTCATTTCTATGTTTCTATGTTGCAGAGGATCATGGACTGGCAGTGATTCCACTGCCTCCAAGCCCTCTAACTGCTGCACCTTTAAGGGCTGACTCATATGGAATATGACCCTGCTGTTAGGGATGGGGCCTGCTGGTCCCCAGATTTTTGCTGCTCTAGTGTGCCTGCCATAACAACTGAGCTATTCCACATCACAAATAGAATTTCTACTCATAGAGATTCCATAGTGCATTTTGACACCTGCAGGACTTTTATCCTATTTGATTCTATTCCATCCTTAACAATAGCACCACCTTTCCACCAATTTGACCTGGCCTATCATTTCAATATAATTTGTACCCTTTGTTTATCCTCCTTCCACCAAGTCTCTGAGATACCTATTATGTCTATATCCTCGTTCAATGCCATACATTCCAACTCTCCAATCTTTTTTTTCAGACTTCTGGCACTGGCATACAAATAATTCAAAGTATGTTCTTTAATTGTATTCACAACTTGCCTAGCAGTTGAAATGGAAAGTTTGAAATAATTTAGTTCTGTATGCTTTTTATTTAATTGCACCTAGGCTATTTTTATCTCTATAACAACCTCTCAATTGGGATATTCTGACTTCCCTGTTATGCCAGTATCATTTGAAGATACCCCACTCCGAACCATGCACTCCTGAGTAACTGTTGGCTTTCCCTCATGAACTAGTTAAAAGCTGCTCTATTTTTTTAAGGTAGAGCCAGTGAAAGGCAACCTAGGCGAACCTTAGAGCTTTGTGCGCCCCTCCCTCCAGATTGCACCCTCCCCATACACAATTAAAAAGTACACACTTAGAACAATAGATTTTACATTAAAAAGGATATTCAAGGTACAGTCTTTTGAGGTAAAAATATCACTTCAACATGTATATTTACATATACTGCAGTGCTGCCAACCAAAATATCTTGCAGAAAATAAACCTGGAATCCATAAGATATTAGGCATATTGTAATGGATGTTGGATATGTGCTTGGCCCTCAGAATGCTATGAGTAAACAGAATTACAATTACAGTATGATAAATCTCCCATAATAATATCGTAAACCTCCCATATCAAATAGCACTAACTGCCAGCACTAGCTCAAACAGCAAAATCCTCACCTACAGTGTGTAAAGGCAACACTGCAATACACCACCTATTAGGAAAACAGAACAAGCCAAGCTGATCTAGGTCCCTACACAGAAACTGCAGACTAGCAGAATACTTCACCTTGGTCACACATGTGGAACACAGACAGACCCTCATCAAATACAAATTGGAAACTGCAACAAGCCAGACTCTGTATACGGTGCAGTAATAGAAAAACAGAAACATCATCATTCGTCATAAAACATCAAACAATTAAATAAAAAAAATATAAAACATCCTTAAGAGTTAAATCATACTAATAAAAAGAAAACACACATTTGTCTAGAACAGGATAAATGCACTGGATCCTGTCTGGAGGCAAGGGATAAAAAAGCTGACCTCCTGAGGCCCATTCCAGCTCTGTCTTTCTGTTGTCATTCTATGCATGTAGCAGACTGTTCATGGATGCTATCATTTATTGTCCTAGTAAAAGTAGGTGTGTGCATTTGTTTTGAAATTACATGAATAATGCAACAAAATCTCTAATTAATTTGGTATCATTTCAAAATGAAGCAAAAAGAAGAACTCAACCATCGGGCTTTTCCTGCCACAGACACCGCAACCCCCCGCCCCCCCCCCAACCCCACCCCAGTATCACAGCAAGAAAATAATTTCCCCCCTGCCTCAGGCCTCCTCCATCTCTCTGTCCTCCCCAATCCCAGCTTACCCCTTCTGTGGAGATGAATAAGTCAAAAGGTCAGGAATGATAGCCAGTTGCAAAATGGAGCTGACCTCAGGGCTGGCCGGAGCCATTCTGACAATGGAATCCCGGAGGGGCAGGAGTGCCTGGAGTTCATTCCTGCCCCATTTTGACTTAATCCTATGGATAGGGGGTAAAATTGGAATGGGGAAGGTGAGGGAATGGGGTAAGGCTCAGAGGGGTAGTTACTTTTTTTGTGAGGGGTTTTGTAGTGGGGGGAACTAAGTACCTTCCATTTCTTTTTTATTTTCTGTTTCAAGTAAACCAAAAGAAATGAAATAAACACCAAATGCAACAAAAAATTTAATTTGAAAAAAAAAAACAACAAAAAAAAGTGAAACAAAACAATTTTTCCCATGCCATTCCTAAGTAAAATATGGATGTAATTTACATATAAACTGTAAGGAAACCACTCTGGGAACTCATTCTGACAGAAGTAATTTTGATTTGGTTCCCAAACATCTAGATGTTGTTGTTGCACTTGGCAACTTGTGGGCTTCCCCTGCAAGCCGCTGCACTCACCTTCGGTCCCGGTGCCGTCCGACGCTGGGGGAGACCTCCGAAGGAAGGCATGGCTGTCTGCCACGTTCTGCTGCCTCTATCCCTCCTGCAACGCCGGCGAGGCTCCCTCTCTACCGGCATGGCAGGCCATTGTGCTCAGCCTGCATTCAACGTTGCTGGCTGTCTGGGCCCTCCCTAGGCACGCACGTGCCCATTCCTTCTCTTACAGGGCCACCACCACCATTATCTTGGTAAAGGTCCTGGGTGCCGTGGCAAGCCCGAAGGGCTTAGCGCAGAATTGGAAATGGTCCCCCAGAATGGAAAACTTCAGGAATTTCTGATGGGCAGCTTGGATCCCGATGTGCAGAGATGCTTCGGTGAGATCCAGGGATGCTAGGAACTCGCCTTTGTGCACCGACACCATGACCACCTTTAGGGTGAGAAGTATGCCTGAACAGAAAACCAAAATGGAGAAGGAAATCCCCAGAAGCCTCTGCTTTTCTTTAGCCTGCCTAGGCTGAATGGACTCTGAGTGACTTTCTGAGCATGACTTACAAAATATCCCTGGATATCTGTAGAGGCAGGCAAGCTGGCACCAGACAGGTGATGCCTATTCATAGGGTCACAAAGAAGAAACCACAGGGGAGCTTCAGGCACTATTCTCTAGGGATGTGAATCATTTTTTGACGATTTAAAAAAATCGTCAATATTTTTTAAATCGTCAAAAATCATTAGAGTGCGCGATACAATACAAATTCCCCCGATTTATCGTCAAAAATCGTTAAATCGGGCACGAGAATTATTTGGGGGGAGGGCGGGAAAACCGGCACACCAAAACAAACCCTAAACCCACCCGACCCTTTAAAACCAATCCCTTACCCTCCCCCACCCTCCCGAACCCCCCCCCAAATGTTAAATTACCTGGTGGTCCAATGGGGGGGGGGGGGGTGTCCCCGGCGTGATCTCCCGCTCTCGGGCCATCGGCGCCATTTTGGCTGCCACTAATATAAATGGCGCCGATGGCCCGATAAACCCCCCCGACCCTTTAAACCGACCCCCTTAGCCTCCCCCACCCTCCCGACCCCCCCCCAAAACCTTTTAAAATTACCTGGTGGTCCGGGGGGGGGCACGGGGAGTGATCTCCCGCTCTTGGGCCATCGGCTGCCACTCATAAAGATGGCGCCGATGGCCCTTTGCCCTTACCATGTGACAGGGTATCCGTGCCAATGGCATGGATACCCTGTCACATGGTAAGGGCAAAGGGCCATCGGTGCCATTTTTTTTTTAGCGCAGCTGATGGCCTGGGAACTGGAGATCGCTCCCCGCGGCCCCCCTGGACCACCAGGTATGTGTAAAAAGTTTTTTTGGGGGGGGTCGGGAGAGTGGGGGAGGCTAAGGGGGTAATTTTAAAGGGTCGGGGTGGGGTTTTTTTTATCGGCGTGGGCCTCACTAAAAACAATTTGTGATATGAATTGGAAATCAGAACCGATCCCAATTCACATCTCTAACGATCAGATTCCCCCCCCCCAGCCGAACCCGATCGTTAAAACGATCGGGCACACGATTCACATCCCTACTATTCTCAGGAGTTTGTAATCAACACAGCTACAGACATGTTGATTGTCTTGACCAGTAAGATTTTAACAGAACAAAGAACTATCTCGACAGCCATGGGAAATGGGCTACAAGTCCTGGGTAAACTAATCAGGGGTAGTTAGGGATGATGTTATCATGCAGTTGACAATTGACATTACAACTTATGTAAATGATCCTTTGGGCAGTCACGCAAATCTCTAGAACCTTCTATCTTTTTCCAGAATTGAATGCTATCTATAAAAGAAGGGTCACTTCCTGTATACGATGAGATGCTGGTCAGTTTGTCAGACAAAGGGCATTCAGTACCCAGCATCTCCCGAGAATACTTATACTGATTAATAAAAAAAGAAATGATACTTTCTACTGGGTCTAAGTGTTCTTGAGTCCCTGGCTATAAGCGTAGAGTGCGCTTTACATTACAAGGGTCTCCATGCAAAACCGCGAACTTGAAGACAGCGGTTGACCCTTTTTAAGGCCAGAAAGGGCCTTCTTTCTTGGACACCACGAAGTAGATGGAATAACGGCCCCTCCGCTGTTCCGCCGGAGGAACTGGTACAATGGTTCCGAGGTCACGTAGGCATTGTAAAGTGTCCCGCACCGCCTGACACTTCTCTGCATAAGAGCACGGGAGAGGAGGAGGTGGTCTCGAAGGCGTCGAGCAAAATCTAAAGCGTAGCCGTGCCTTATTACACTGAGGGCCCACTGGTCTGAAGTCAACTTGGTCCACTCCTTGTAAAACTGAGACAATCTGCCTCCGACAACCGGAACCGAGGATTGGACCGGCCTCGTTTCATTGGGAGGACTTAACTCCTCCTGCAAACTGGGAGGCTCTGACCCTGCTGAAGCGACGGCCTCGAAAGGACTGGGACCAAGACTGTTGCCTGCCAGAAGTCTGCCTAGACGAGGAGCCCGAAGACCAGGAAGAACGGAACCTCTGATTCCACCAAAACCAAGGCTGCAAAGGCAAAGAACCTTTCGACCTGGGTCTATCCTCCAGCAGGCAATGGACCTTGTTCTCCCCCAATGACTGAATCATGTCGTCCAAATCGTTCCCGAAAAGAAGTTTGCCTTTGAAAGACAGGGATCCCAGCTTTGGAGGAGATGTCTGCAGACCAGTTCCTTAACCAGAGGAGCCTGCGGGCATAGACAGCTGAGACCAAGATCTAGCCGAGGTACTTAGCAGGTCATATAGGGCATCACACTGTAAGCCACTGCCGCTTCCAAGCATCCTGCTTGAGTGGCATTGTCACCAGAGAGAGATGAGATACTCTGCAAATTTTGCATCCAGTGGAGCCCAGCTCGCAAGGCGAAGCTGCTACACATGGCAGCCCGTACCCCCAGAGCGGACACTTCAAAAATCTTCTTGAGTTGGACCTCAAGTTTACCATCCTGAAGGTCCTTGAGAGCCGTCATGCCTGTCACCGGGATGGTGGTCTTTTTGGTGACCACCGACACTGCCACATCAACCTTGGGGGACTCAGAGCGTCTTCTGGTAAAGGATAGAGCTTATTCATAGCTTTACTGACCTTCAATCTCAGGTCCGGGGTGTCCCACTCCTGAAACAATAAGTCGGTGACAGAAAGATGAAAAAGAAACGACTGTGTCGGGCCATGAAGACCCACCATAACTGGATCGATGGCCCCCATCCTGGAATCCTCCGACGGGGTCTCAATACCCAATTCCTCCAGAGCCGCTGGAATAAGGGGGCCCAACTCGTCCCTTCGAAAGAGACGAACCACCTTGGGGTCATTACCCTCAGTGACATGGGGGCTATGGCCAGGACCACAGACCTGATCATCCCCATGGTCCGGCCCCCACGGAGCTTTATCATTTGGCTCTGGATCCTCCAGATCGAAATCCTTGGAGAAGGAGTCATCCACCATATGGGCCAATGCAGACCAAAGGGGGCGCTTTGCCCTAGGATCCTCAGTTCCAACCTGGTGCCTAGATCTTTTGGGGACCTGGGCCCCTGCAAGCGCCGTAGAGCTTACCCCGGAGGTCTCTTCGCTGCCTTCCGGGCTTTAAAAGCCTTGCGGAGCAGAATAATAAACTCTTAAGAAAAGGAGGAGGAGTCCGAAGCCCCCTCAGGGTTCTCCTCAGCTGCGCCTGCCAGGTCCTCCTGCAGCTTGCCTCCCTCGGAGGTCGATCGCTGCGGAGATAAAGGAGGAGACTTCCCCTTCCTCTCAGCTGTGCATGCTGCCGCATGAAAAGAATCCACTATGGCATCCGTTCCCGTGCTGAGCCGGAACGGATCAGGAGATAAACGCCACAGCTGCCCTGAGCACACCGAGACTCTGCGCGTTCCAAAACCAGCACCCACAGCGTCCACTGAGGTGCCCTCGCCATCTGGAAGACAGGCAGAGCACAAACCATGACAAGACAGCCGCGCACTCGCGTCTCCGCACACACGGCATCGGCAGCAGACCGCAGCTCCCATGGCAGCGAAAACAGACGCAGGTAACTGCGCTACTCATCCCCCAGTGCGTCCCCGCCCCCTCAACGGAGGAACTAACAGAGACACCCACCGGCTCAACAAACTGAACTTTTTGCTTTTTTTTCAAACCTGGCTGTGGGTCCTGCTTCCTGGGGTGAGTGAGCCGGGCTCCCTGGTATCAACCCCTAGTGCTGAGGGTAGGACTGGTCCTCAGGGTCCTCGACCCTGCCATCAACAGCCTCTAATACCAGGGAGGATGGTCCCCTCAGGACCTGCCAACTCCCTGGGAGGCTCCAGCAACTGCTGACCGCTCTGGAGAAACTTCTTCTTTTTTTTTTTTTTTTAAAGGAACACCAATCCTAAAACTGTGCCTAAACTGGCCTCTAAGAACTAACCAGAGCCTTTTTTTTTTTGGTAAACTATCTACAGACTGTAGGATTTTGCACCCCCACCATCTGCTGGAGACAGAGAAATACTGATGGACTGTAGATGGCACCTGAGGGTATAGGGCAGAGTCAGTCAAAACTCTGCTGGAGGGGAGGCAAAACCCAGGAGTCTGGACTCATCCGGCTATGAACAGGGAATTAGATTTTGACATTTTGGACTATGTGTTTGTATTACAAAAGTGGAATTATGAATGTGATCAGAAAAATGGGACTGTGATTATACCAAGTAGTTTTTGTCTGAGTTATAAATAGAGTTTTTTTTCCCACATATGACTGTCCCTCAAATTTATAGTTTCAAATTGGAGAATGCTATATGTTAGTGATTTTTTTGTGGATTTTTGTTATATTTTCACCAGTTTTGGGATTTATTTTTTATATGTAATCTATTTTATAACACTCTGGTTTAGAAAGCACCTGGCAAACACTAATATATTAGTAAATTAAAGCCAGGCTAATGATGTCAATGAAAGAAAAATCATATCCCAAACACTGCATTATTTGCTTTGTCAGTAACTGAGTTGATAAAAATAAACAATTTTAAGCAGAAAACTGTGCAGATATGACTTGGAAGTCTTAAAACAGGAGCACAGAGATGAAACAAAGGTTTCAGTCTTACATGGATACCTTTAATATCATTATTAGGACACATTTAGACATTTGGAGTGTTCTCCCCATTATGTCTCTACATAGACCTTGTAAATGTGCAGGATTGCCAGCCAGAAGCAGCCAAATGATCTCATTGACATAGGACTCTGCTCCAGCCAACTGTAGCAGAACAGCTGTAACAGCAGCTAGTCACATTGCAGTCTGCCATCCTA
Organism: Rhinatrema bivittatum; assembly: GCF_901001135.1. Classification (NCBI taxonomy): domain Eukaryota; kingdom Metazoa; phylum Chordata; class Amphibia; order Gymnophiona; family Rhinatrematidae; genus Rhinatrema; species Rhinatrema bivittatum. The sequence goes on from NC_042617.1 coordinate 304,906,588, forward strand.
TAGTTTGTGACAATGACCTGTAGTCCAAGGCCTCTCAAACCTGTCCCGGTGATCCCCCAAAGTGAGTCAGATTTTCAGGACATAATATATTACTACTAATAATAATCATCTAAAATCACTATTAGACACACATACAGCACTATACAGATACATATAAAAGACAATCCCTGCATGGAGTTTACTATCTAGTCAAGACAAAGATACATGACAAACAAGAGTCTGTGGGAAGTGTATGTATAGTACAAAAGTGTTTAGGATTTAAACACAGCCTTTAAACAGATGAGTTTTCAAACTGGATTTGAAATTGGCTAGAGAGGGAGCACAATGAACCAACTCAAGAAGTCTATTCCAGTGTTTTCCAACCCTCTCCTAGAGGCATACCTAACCAGTCTGGTTTTTGGGACATCTGCAATTAATATGCATGAGTCAGATTTGCATATATTGCAGTCCCAGGATATGCAAGTCTATCTCATCTATATTCATCATGGCAACCCTGAAAACCTGACTAGGTGTGCCTCTAGGAGAGGGCTGGAAAACACTGGTCTGTTCCAGTCTCAAGGTTTAGCGGAAAGCATGGAATTGGGAGTTGAAATAAATTTGCATATACCATATCTTCCTTTCCTACAAATTTATCTCATGCATGTTTACTGTGGATATCCTAAAAAACCCAATTGGCTATCAGGTCATCAGGACATGTCTGGGAAGCTCTGTTGTAGCTGCTGATTTTTAACCCTTAACACAGTCAGAGCCTGTTTTACAATTTAGATGCGTATAGCAGGAATGACCAACTCCAGTCCTCAAGAACCACAAACAGGCCTGGTTTTCAGGGTATCCACAATGAATATGCATGAGATAGATTTGCATGCACTGCACCCATTGTATGCAAATGAATATCATGCTTCTTCAAGATACACATAGCCTTCAGATTTTCAGGATATCCACTACCTCATTGTATGCAAATCTATCACATGCACATTTATGGTTGATATCCTGAAAACCCAACCAACCATGTCAGGGAGTAGGCAGCACTGATCCTGGGGTGCCACAAACAGGTCTGGTTTTCAGGACATTCACCATGAATACGCATGAAATAGATCTGCATGCACTGCCTCCATTGTATGAAAATCTCTCTCGTGCATATTCATGGATATCCTGAAAACCAGACCTGTTTGTGGCACTTCAGGACCTAAGTTGCCTACCCCTGGATTAAGTATGTCCTGAAGAATGGGTTGAGAACCCCTGCCTTAACATGATTAAGGATGCATTTGGGATTCATTTCAGTAGGGCTGCCAAACTAACTTTGTGCCACTTTAAACTGATAGCCTAGTCCTGGTTCTCAATGCTGCCTAGACCTTTTTACCCTGCAGATGGTGCTGGTGCAAGACTATTTGGTGCCCTAGGGCCAGGCGAACATTCGGTCATGCACCCCCCACCCCCAATACACCACGTGGCAGCAGCTCCAGCCCAGCCCTCCCTTCTTTCGCAGTACTGGCTTTCCCCTTTGGGCCTCGTGCTGGTGGGATTTTGCCACCCCTAAAATGTTGGCACTCTAGGCGACCACCTAGTTTGCCTAATGGAAGTACCGGCCCTGCCTGCAGACAAGTGTCTGGACAGCAGAACAGAAACCAGTAAATGGGATTCAAATCTCACAATGGTAGGGAGTGAGGCCAGCAGCACTGCACTTTCTGACTTTAATTTAGAAACAAGGCAAGGCCCATGTTTTGAAATTAATCATATCTCACAATGAGAAACATTTCAGCAGTCAGACACAAAGGAGTGTACTTACTGTGTATTATGATAAGATTAAAGACACCCAGAGGTGTAGCTCAGGATATTAATTCTCCCAGGTGTGGGTATATGTAATTTTTCTACCAACAACTGCCCCTCCTCCCTAACACACACACAAACAGAAACACTTCTAGCAGAGCTTCCAAGAAATCAGTTTCAGAAGGGAGACTTTTTGGCCAGTTCTGGTTTTGAACTTAACTCCCAAAGCATATCAGTATTTGTAATCCCTAATTCTACCCATTAACCTCAGTGCTGCAAGTCCCATAATGCAAGGGTGGGCAACTCTGGACCTTGAAGGCTACAAACCAGTCAGGTTTTCAGGATATCCCTAATGAATATGCATGAGATATATCTACATGCACACTGACTGAATTGTATGCAGATATGTCTCATGCATATTTAGTAGGGATATCTTGAAAGGAAAATTAGTTTCTTATCTGATAATTTTCGTTCCTGTAGTACCAAGGATCAGTCCAGGACACCTGGGTTGTGACCCCGCACCAGTAGATGGAGACAGACTAAAACTTGTGGGCGGAGCTACATATGCTCCTGTGCCAGTCACAGCCCCTCAGTCATACGTAATGTCAAAGTAGACAAAAAAATAGAACAACCAAACTAAATAACTAACCTTAACAGGGAGCCATTCAAGGACCCCCAACCGGAACAGAACCCCAAAACGAGGGAACGAAGCAATAACCGGAACAGTTAACAAAGAAATGAGCGGACTCTCCGTTTCTTCAAAACAGTACGGGCGGGATCCTGGACTGATCCTTGGTACTACAGGAACGAAAATTATCAGGTAAGAAACTAATTTTCCTTTCCCTGTACGTACCAGGATCAGTCCAGGACACCTGGGATGTACCAGAGCTAAATTACCGAGGGTGGGAAGCAGAGAGTCCCGCTCGGAGTACCCTCTCTCCAAAACCCCCAGAATCCGCAGCCTGAACATCCAACCGATAGTGTCTGATGAAGGTATGTAAGGACTTCCAGGTAGCTGCCCTACAAATCTCTTGAGGCGAAACCTGAGAAGATTCCGCCCAAGAAGCAGCATGAGCTCTTGTCGAATGAGCCCTGAGACTGTTCGGGATAGGTTTCCCTCGTAACACGTACGCTGAGCCAATGGCCTCTTTAAGCCACCGTGCGATTGTCGTCCTGGAAGCTGGGCCACCTTTCTTTGGACCCGAGAATAGGACAAAGAGATGATCGGACACCCGGAAAGGGTTAGTGACTTCTAGATAACGGAGGAGGACCCTCCGCACATCCAACTTCCGCAATTCTTTCCATTGCGGGTCCGAGTATTCAGCACCTGCGAAAGCAGGAAGCTCAATAGACTGGTTCAAATGAAACGGTGACACCACTTTTGGCAAAAAAGACGGAACCGTCCGCAGGGAAACTCCCGCATCTGAAATCCGCAAGAATGGCTCCCGACAAGACAAAGCCTGTAATTCCGAGACTCTCCGAGCCGAGGTAATCGCAACCAGGAAAACGGTCTTTAAAGTAAGATCCTTAAGAGTAGACCGTTTTAAGGGTTCGAACGGAGCCGCAGACAAAGAAGAAAGGACCCAATTAAGATTCCAGGTGGAACATGGATGATGTAGTGGTGGGCGAAGATGCTTAGCCCCCCGAAGAAAACGAGAGACATCGGGATGCAGGGCCAGAGAGGAACCGCGAACCTTACCCCGCAAACAACCAATCACTGCCACCTGTACACGAAGGGTACTACAGGAAAGCCCTTTGGCTAGGCCGGCCTGAAGAAAAGCCAAAATATCAGAGACGGAAGCGGAAATGGGATCTAGCCCTCGGCTGACACACCACTCCTCAAAAACTACCCAGACACGTACATAAGCCAAGGACGTAGACTGCTTTCTTGACCGCAGTAACGTGGCTACCACCGCATCTGAATAGCCTTTTTTCTTTAGACGTTGCCTCTCAAAAGCCATGCCGCGAGACAGAAGTGATCCGCATCCTCCAAACAAACGGGGCCCTGACGAAGGAGCCCCGGAAACCCCTGTAGCCGAAGGGGAGCATCCACCGACAGCTGAACGAGATCCGCAAACCAATGGCGCCGTGGCCACTCCGGCGCTACCATGATCACGTTGGACGGGTGCAACTCTATGCGCCTTAAGATCTTGCCTATCATTGGCCACGGAGGGAATACGTACAGCAACACGTTGGTTGGCCAAGGAAGAACCAACGCATCGACGCCCTCGGCTCCTCGCTCTCGACGTCGACTGTAAAACCGAGGAGCCTCCGCGTTGTGCCACGTGGCCATCAGGTCCATGTGGGGCAGCCCCCACTGATCGCAAATGAGACGAAAGGCATCTTCCGTCAGCTCCCATTCCCCGGGGTCGAGGTGGTGTCGACTGAGGAAGTCCGCCTGAACATTGTCGACCCCGGCAATGTGAGACGCTGCTATGGAGTTGAGATGGCGCTCTGCCCAGCTCATCAGAAGCTTTGCCTCTTCCGCCACAAGTGGACTTCTTGTCCCCCCTTGGCGATTGATGTATGATACTGTTGTTGCATTGTCCGACAACACACGGACCGCCTTCCCTTGGACCAACGGGAGGAAGGCTTGCAGAGCCAGGCGCACCGCTCTGGTTTCCAGACGGTTGATGGACCACTGCGACTGGATGGAGGACCACCGGCCCTGTACCGACTTCTCTAGGCAGACTGCTCCCCAACCGGAGAGACTGGCATCCGTCGTCACCACTGTCCAGTCGGGGACCAACAGAGACACTCCGCAAGAGAGATGGCCCGGATCGAGCCACCAGTGAAGACTCTCCCGCGCCTGAGTCGTGAGTGGAAGTGGTAGGTGGAACTCCTCTGACACCGGCTTCCATCGGGAGAGCAACGCAAATTGTAATGGTCGTAGATGAGCAAAAGCCCAAGGAACCAACGCCAGTGTGGACGCCATAGATCCCAGAACCGTCGGATAATCGCAAACCAGCGGCAGCTGAAGACTTAATAATCGACGCACTTGACACTGAAGCTTGCGTGCACGATCCGTGGACAGAAAAACCTTGCCCTGCTTCGTGTCGAATAGAGCTCCCAGGTATTCCAAGGACTGGGTAGGAACAAGCTGACTCTTGTTGAGATTGACAACCCAACCTAAGGTCTGCAACAACTGGAGGACTCTGGCTACCGCCTGACGGCAACAGGTCTCAGACTTGGCCCGAATCAGCCAATCTTCCAAGTAGGGGTGCACCAGGAACCCCTCTCGTCGAAGGTGAGCCGCCACCACTACCATCACCTTTGTAAATGTTCGCAGAGCCGTGGCGAGGCCGAAGGGAAGAGCCCGAAATTGGTAGTGTCTGCCCAAGATGCAAAATCTGAGAAATCTCTGGAAAGATGGCTGAATTCCGACATGGAGGTACGCCTCCGTGAGGTCTAAGGAGGCCATGAATTCGCCTGGACGAACCGAGGCAATCACTGACCGAATCGTTTCCATCTTGAAGTGTGGAATACGCAGACATTTGTTTACTCCTTTGAGATCCAAAATTGGCCGGGACGTGCCATCCTTCTTCGGCACGATGAAGTAAATGGAATAACGACCTGCGCCTTGCTGATTGGGAGGGACGGGGACGATTGCTCCTAAATCTTCCAGGCGCCGGAGGGTGCTTAGCACTGCCGTCGTCTTTTTTGGGCACTTGCAGGGCGACATCAGGAACTTGTCTGCTGGAGTCCGTGCAAAATCTAACGCGTAACCGTGTCTTATGACGTTGAGGACCCACTGATCGGACGTTATTTTGGCCCATTCCTTGAAAAACAAGGTCAGCCTCGCCCCTACGTTTGGAACGGAGGCCCGTGGCTGCCTTAAGGAATGGACCCGCCGTATCTCATTGAGAGGCTTTGGGCCCCGTGCTGGACGGGGTGCCTCCCTGTCTGCCGTAACGTTTCCCCCGAAAGGACTGTTGCCATGAAGAAGCCCGGGAAGAAGTCGAGCGATAAGACTGACCCGAGGACCTCTGTGGACGAGATTTCTTGTTGCCTCGGAACCGGGATCTGGCCGAATAAGAGGACCGGGCTCTGGACCTGTCTTCTGGGAGTTTAAAAGCCCTGTTCTCTCCAAGAGAAAGCATCAGATCATCCAACTCTTTACCGAATAATAACTTTCCCTTGAAGGGCAGGGCTCCAAGGTGAGCCTTGGAGGATCCATCCGCCGCCCAATTGCGAAGCCAAAGTAAGCGGTGCGCCGAGACAGCAGAAACCATGGATCTAGCGGAAGTACGTAGTAGATCATAAAGAGCATCCGCACCATAAGCAATGGCAGCCTCTAGGCGATCCGCCTGTGTGGCCTCTTCAGGGGAAAGTCCTGCATTCCCCTGTAGAACTTGGGCCCAGCGCAAACTAGCCCGCATGGCATAGTTGCTACAGATAGCAGCTCGGACTCCCAATGCTGAGACCTCGAAGATCTTCTTGAGCTGCACCTCCAGCTTCCTGTCCTGTATGTCTCTAAGGGCCGTGGCCCCAGTGACCGAATCGTGAAACGTTTCGTTACCGCTGACACCGCAGAATCCACCTTTGGAAGCCGAAGAAGTTCCAGTGCGTCCTCCGGCAGGGGGTAGAGCTTATCCATAGCTTTGGTTACCTTCAGTCCCAGCTCAGGAGTGTCCCACTCCCGAAACAAAATGTCCGACCCAAGAAATGGAATGGAAAGGCTACCGCTGGACCAGTGAGTCCCAGCAGGACTGGGTCCATAGTTGCTCCGGGGCGAGAGACTGTCGGTGGGGCTTCAACCCCTAACTCGTTGAGAATTGCCGGGATAAGCGGGGACAGCTCGTCCCTTCGGAAAAGGCGTACCACCTTCGGGTCGTCCCCATCACCGGCTTGCGAAGGTTTGCCCGGCCCTGTCTGGGCAGAACTGTCCCCCGTCGCGCCATCGGCCCCCCTCAGGGGCTCGTCGGGCAGATCCACCTCATCTTGTGAGGTGGAGTCGGTATCTGTATCTTGTGGGACACCTCTTGGTGTCCGTTTTCTTGTCGCAGGGTCATCCCGGGATTTTTTCTTCCGTGGAGTATCCCTTTTGGCGTGGCCATGCAGCTCCTTGCGCCTGCGGCCCTTGTATTTTAAAACTTTGCGCAGCAGGAGGGCAAAATCCGCCGAAAACGAAGACTCCGAATCTGAGGTGACCGAATCATCGCCATCCTCATCCGGGGACTCAGCCCCCCCGGTGGAAGCCCCCCCCGAAGGCCGTTGTTGAGGCGACAACGCGGGAGGCACGGTAGAATCCCCTGCAGATTCCTGCCTGACTTCATGAACCGAAGCCAAGATGGCCGCCGCTCCCGCAGTGAGCGGGAAGGAGTCAGCTGGCGTGACAGAAGCGGCGGGAGTGCGCGACGGCGACCGCACCGACTGGGAACGGACCCCCTTGCCTGTTCTAGACGGTCCCTCCCCGCCTGGAATGCAGGCGGAACAAATCCCCTCACGCGAGAGCCGCGCGCGCGCTGAGCCGCAAGCGCGGCAAATTGTACCCCGAGGCATCCTCACAGTCGCGCGGGAAACGTGAAGGAAATAAAAATAAAAATAAAATTCAAAACGCCGAAAAAAACTCCCCTCCCCTCGCCGAACCGAGGACCTTTCCCCCCCCCCGGCGAAGAAGAAAACGGAGAGCCGGCACAAAACAAAAGAAAAATAAAATACACTTTTTTTTTTTTTTTTTTAAATCAAACCTGCCGCTGTCCAGGGTCCTGGGGCTCCTGCTCCTGTTGGGGGTGAGTGAACCGGGCTCCCCGGTGTCACCCCCGACGCTGCTGCTTTGGTAGTTCGGGTCCTCGACCCTCAGCAGCAGCCTCAACCAGGGGGGGATGGTCCTTTCAGAACCTTCCCACCCCCCTGGGAGGCAGGACGGACAGCTTCTTTTAAACTATTCTAACCAAAATTAGAATCAAAAATTTACCTTAGAAACAAACTGAGCTTAAAATTACTAAAATAACTAACATAACCCTGACTAAACTAAATATCAGTCCTCAGGGCACCCAGAGGCTGTGACTACACCTGCACCACCTACTGGAGACAGAGTAAGACTGAGGGGCTATGACTGGCACAGGAGCATATGTAGCTCCGCCCACAAGTTTTAGTCTGTCTCCATCTACTGGTGCGGGGTCACAACCCAGGTGTCCTGGACTGATCCTGGTATGTACAGGGAAAACCAGTTAGTGTCCCTTGTGGACCTAATTTGCCCTCCCGTGCCATAATGCATCAGGATAGGGGTGTGAGAAATACAGGACTGGCCTAATATCTTCCTAGAACTAGGTAACTTAGCAGCTCTGATATCACTAGAAGGTTCAACAATCTTGAAATCTAGAAGGTTCAACAATCTTGAAATCTAGAAGATTCAACAATCTTGATTTCTAAGGTGATAGTTCCATGCCATATAGCACAGGCTGAGCCAGTTTTGTTTTTACCCCCCTATGAATGTATGCCTTGTAGTTCTGATTTCACTAACCCCCCCCCCCCCCCCCAACAAAAAACAGGACTATATCCTTATGCATGCAGTGAAGTGAAACCAGGACTGTACTATCTGGGGTGGATCCCTGATGCATCCCCAGAATACAGGATATTCCCTGGTAAAAGCCACACCAAACCTTCCCATGTTTAAAAACCATTCTTTCTTTGCCTCCCTGGCAGTAATGATGGCAAGTTGTAAGCCTGGGAACACAATAAACACATACTCCCAATCTCTATACTTGCTCCTCCTCCCTCTCCTATGTGTCATGATGAGAAAGAAAGTGCATGCTACAGAGGAAATACAGCTGAGGGGACAGGGAACATATGCTCACCATGTCCCCAACCTGCTGGCCTGGCTGCCTAAAGAAATTGAGAGCAACCAGGTGTCCCACATGGCGGTGAATAGATGAAATCCTACACAGGATCTTGGACAGTCTTCAGTGAGACCTTTGTTGCCAGAACAGTTAGAGTGATCCATGTGTTTGGGGAAAGACCAGAAGGTTGGGAGGCAGGCAGAAGTAGCTGAGTGCTAGATGTTTTTCTATAAAATGCAGGAGAGTGAAGAATGCTGTGTTGTGCTTGGATTCAAAGGTGTCTTCTTCCTGTGTATGAAATCTGTGTAATGCACCATCTAAACCAGTGGTTCTCAACCCAGTCCTTGGGACACACTCAGCCAGTCAGGTTTTCAGATTAACCACAATGAATATGCATGAAGTAGATTTTATGGTTAATATGTTTATTATATGATCCAAGAAGGAACAGAGTACAATAGGCAACGAAACAAGGTAACATCCAAAAACTCAACCCAGCAACAATAGAGATCTCTTACTGAAAGGGATGACCTTGCAGCAAAATTGTAAGGATCATTACTCAGTTTTATCCCCATAAGCGGTCATTCGCCACCTAATGCAGGGTGGCCAGGGTCCCCTTTACTTCCCCCCAACAATTCAAGGTCCCCGCCGTGTCTGCACCGAGAACTTCTGACCCCTCACGGTGTTCTCCCTCCCCCCCACCCCTCAATCCATGACCACCAATCACACAGTTCAGGTTTCATGCCGTCGTAACAGCGGAGTCATTGAGTACCAGACTTCTAGCACGAGGAGGCAGTTTCTGAATGTAAGGTTCCCAAGTCTGAAGAAATGTTCCTCGGGCTGCCGTGGATACTCGAGCGGCCAAACTGTCATATTGCATTAGACGATGAAAATGTATCCGCCACGTCCAAAACGATGGTCCCGTCGGCTCCGTCCAATGAAGGAGGATAACTTTTTTCCCCACCAGTCCAGCTTTTTTTAACAAGATCCTAGAGCCCAAACTCGGGACCAAAAAGTGTGTTATACAATGAAACAACCAAAGGTAAGGGGAACAAAGCAGACGCACCCCAAGCAACCCCTCTAAATAACCCACAATTCGTCGCCAATACTGTTGTGTAGTGGGGCACGACCAAAAAACATGCGCCAGATTGCCAGTCCCCGTACCACATCGTGTACATTGAGCAGTAGGCGTTAAACCAGATTTAAACGCAATATAAGGTGAGATGTATGCTCTATGTAAAAATTTTAAGTGCATCTCTCGGAAATACATGTTACCAGTAATCGATAAGATCCCCCTCACACTTCCCGCGAAGATGCGGGGTGTTAACCTAAAACTCCCATCTTTGTTCCACCTCTCAACTGGAAGAACATAGTCTTCCGGGGATATTCGCCGCATCAGTCCCCTATAATACCTGGAGAGGGAGGGTTCCCTAGATGCATCAAATAGCAAAACCCCATTGAGCGCTTGGAAATTCGCCAAATATTGGGCTGTGGGTCCCAAAGACTTAATATAGTGACTGAGCTGCAGGTAGCCAAACCCATGGTGAGCAGGGATCCCATATAAATCTTGTAACGTCGGAAAGGAGAAATACCTCCCCTCCTCATCAAACACATGTCCCAGGTACTCTACCCCCTTAGACTGCCAACTTTGAAAACAAGCTGTAGTGGAACCAGGTGTAAACTCCGGGTTACCACGCAAGGAGACAAAATATGCACATTGTCGAGGGATCCCTAAGAATTTAGTGAGAAGGACCCACGCCTTCCTGATTGGGGAGATCAAAGGATGCTTTGACAATAAAGATGGTAGCGCATTCCCCGATCCCATCAATACGTGGCTTAACGCCAATGGTCTGGTGAAAGTTTTTTCTGCCAATAGATTAATAAAGGGAGACTTCCCCACCAACCATCCACGGATTAAATGCATGTTCGCCGCCAAACCATAACGTTGAAGGCTTGGCACCCCCATCCCCCCGTCCACCCAAGGCTGCCGCAGCCAACTTAACGATATCCTGGCCTTACCCCCTTTCCAGATGAACTGTCGTAGGAGCTGATCCACCCTACGAAGATCTCTGGTTAACAACAAGAGCGGGTAATTCTGTAATATGTACAGCCACTTAGGCAATATTACCATCTTAAATAACGCTATCCTCCCCGCTAGGGAAAGTGGCAGATGACGCCAAGCCGATAACTTCTCCTGTGTAAGCTGTAGAAGGGGGGTAATATTGCGAGAGTAAATAGTATGTAATTCCGGGGGCAATATGGATACCCAGGTACTTAAGAGAGCCAGGGGCCCACTTTAAAGGGAAGGGTCCCTCCCAACGGTCCCGAAGAGATTCAGGGAAGGCCAGCGCTTCAGATTTATTCCAGTTAATCCGCATCCCGGAAATTGCCGAGTAATGGCCATATACCTGAAGCAAAGTTCGCAATGAGCGGGCCGGAGAGGTAAGAAAAACCAAGACATCGTCAGCATAGGCCGCGTACTTAAACACCTCCCGTTGCTTCCCCGCCAGAAATTGGATCCCCCTGAAGTAGATTTTAATGCTCTGCCTCAACTGTATGCAAATCTCTCTCATGTATATTAATCATGGATATCCTGAAAACCTGACTGACTAGTTGTGGCCAGAGTCCTGGGTTGAGAAGCACTGCTCTACACACCTTTTCCTCCATCTGCTTCATGGCTCTGTGGTCCTTAAAAAAACCAAAACAAACAAACAAACAAACAAACCAAAATTCATACATCCTGCAGGTGAGTACCTGCACCTTTTTTTTCTAGAAAGTACACACTGCACACACACCCTAGCTCTGGAACAGTGGAATAGCTTGCTTTACCCCTCATACCATGCAATGGAACAGTCTTTTACTCCACTTTTTCCGTGTCAGTGGAACAGCCTATTCTCTGCCATTCCTCCCAACCCCAGCTCATTAAATGCGCCACAAGGATGGAGTGATCGATAAGATCAAAATCCCTGGACAGGTCCGATAATATAAGTAATACCAGAATAATACTCTCTTTTAACCTGGATGATCATTCTAAAATAAACTATGGCAGCATTACACCATCTTAGACTATCCTACTTCTCATATTTTCTCCAATTCTGTTCCAAACAGCATAACCCATGCTTCTGTTCAGCTAATTCACGAGTGTACCAAGGAGTAGTCAGACTCTTAGATGATCTACTAACTGGTCTAAACCCCCCCCCCCCCCCCCCCCCCCCCCCCCCCCCGGCTCAACAACCTATACCAATTATAAGTTAAAACTTCCACATCTTTAACTGTCTCCTTCTATTCTCCCTCCTCTGATAATGCCTCCACTTCCTCTAATAATCCCTCCACAATTTTCTCCAAATTTATCCTGATCGATTTCCCCCTGGACCTATTGGGAAATACCCCTATCTGACAATAATTAATAACCTTAAAATAAAAATGAATTACAAAATGGTCAGGCCATACAGATTTTTCTGAATCACTTTCCTGACGGGCTCGGCTAGACCCAAGGACCAAATCTAAAGAGTGGCTTCCTTCATAAGTCGGACCTTGTATTATCTGTAATAAATCTCCTATCTCTAAACTATGCAAATATTGGCTCCTCTAGAACAATCCAATTTATCTACTTGTAGATTAAAATCCACCACCAATAAAAGATAAGGGGCAGATTTTCAAAGGGGTACGCGCATAAGATGCGCGCGTAACCCCCGAAAAGCTGCCCCTTCCAACCCCTGCGCACGCCGAGCCTATGTTGCATAGGCTCAGCGGCGCGCGCAAACCCCAGGACGCGCGAAAGTCCTGGGGCTTTCCTGGGAGGGCATGTCGGGAGGGGGGGCATGTCGCGGCAGCGCGTCATCGGGGGCATTCCAGGGTGGGGCTGCAGGTGTGGTTCCGGCCCGGGGGCGTTTCGGGGGCATGGCTGAGGCCTCCGAAACTGCTCCTGGGCCGGGGAATCGTGCGCCGGCAGCTGGCCGGCGTGCGCAAGTTACGCCTGCCTAGGGCAGGCATAACTTTTATAATAAAGGTTGGGGGGGGTTTAGATAGGGCTGGGAGGGTGGGTTAGGTACGGGAAGGGAGGGGAAGGGAGGGGAAGGTGGGGGGGGGGGGCTGGAAAGAACGTTCCCTCCGAGGCCGCTCCGATTTCGGAGCAGCCTCGGAGGGAACGGAGACAGGCTGCGCGGCTCGGTGCGTGCATGCTGCCGATTTTGCGCAGCCTTGCGTGTGCCGATCCCGGATTTTAAAATATACGTGCGTATCTATTAAAATTCGGCATACTCTTGTTTGCGCCGGGTGCGCGAACAAAAGTACACACGCACGTACTTTTTTAAAATCTGCTCCTAAGTGTATTTATTTGCCTGAGCCAGTACAACTTTTGCAACTGCCTCCAGAGCGTCAACCGAAAAGTCCTGGAGGACAATACCATAGTGAAATCATAACTGGGACAACATAAGACAGAGAGTATTTTATTGGTATGACAGATATATGAATTAGTCTGTGTGATTTGTTTTGTTTCATGTACAATGGAGTTTATGAATGTTTTATTGTTAACCAGTTAGAAATCATAATTTGCGGTATATAAATTCTAAATAAATAATCCAGTTTCACTAAAATGCTCTCACATCCTGACGCAGACCCCATAAATATAGTTTTAAGGGGCACCGACTCTCTAAAAATAACTGCCACTCTCCCTCCCCTCCTAGAAGAGGTATTTTGCATGATAGTCTTAAAACCTACCCGGCACACTTGAGAGACAGGAATTGACTTATTACTAGATAACCAAGTTTCTATTATATATATACATAAATCCACCCCCCTTCGCAACAATCAAATCATGAAAATATAACAGTCCTTCTGTATGCATCCAGCATTAATCAGTGAACATTTTAAGCACTTAACCCCATTATATGAACCCCCAACAATTTCAGACCTACTCAAATGATTAGGAAATGTCAAATACCCTTTTCCCAGTAACCTTTTTTTATCCCCTAAACCAATCCATAACCTCATCATCCATATCTCCCTTCTGAAACCACTGATAAAATAGGTTCTAGATCCTCCATCGAAGCCCAAACCCCAGACTCCCAAGATCTCATCCTTTTAGGCTTGCTGCAGCAGCTCCCCTTGGGATCTAAGAAATCCTGATCAATGTCGTCAGGGTAGACGGGTCCAGCAGCCATGTCAGAGCACGGAGATGGGGCAAGTGAACCCAAAGGACATGGGGAGCAACTCTCAGTATCTCTGCCTGGTAAGCAGAAAATAGTAGAAGTAGAGTGAGAGGGCAGGGACACTGAAGAGACAGAAAATAGTGTTGCCTGAAATTAAAAGGGTGTAGCCACCTCCTTGAAGATCCATACAGGATAGAGTAAGGGGATAAGATAAGAGGAGGAGCAGGGCAGGAGGCTGGCCACAGTGCCCATCTATATTAACTTTGGGGGTCCCCCCCCAAAAATTAAATTCAGTTCTGGCTATGCCCCTGCTCAGAAGGAAATACTCTGCGCTGGAAACACTCTTTGAGGGTGATGATTCATAGGAATTAACTCAAGTTACAGTGAAACATGAAGATGTAATAGAGATATTAAGCTCTTTAGGAAACAAGTAAAATCATTTTATTTTAATATTGTTTATTGCTGATATATAATTTGTATTGTGGTTTTAAATATTTTATTGTTTTTATCATTGATTGTGTATGTAATGATGTTCTCTGCATCGATCTTGTGTGGAGATAACAGAATATAAAAAAATTAAATAAATCGGCAAACTAAAGAATAGTAAGTCACCGGGACTAGATGATATACACCCCAACATTCTGACAGTGCTAAAACTTGTTAAAACTGTGAGAAAGCATGCGTTATGCTAGTGCACAATGCGATATTGCCCCTCATTTTACTAAATCCCACCCAAACTCCTCCCTGATCCTGCCCCTCCCAAAAAATTTGCATTTGCGCTGTGCGTTATCATTCTTATTGAATGCGTTATGGTGTTAACGCATGCAGTAATGCCATAACGCATTTTGATGAATGACCCTGAATGTTAGGTATTATAAGGAAAGGAATGGAAAATAAAAGATATCATAATGCCTCCATATCGATCTATTATGTAACTGCACCTTGAGCTTTTTGTGCAGTTCTAATTGCTCCATCTCACAAAAGATATAGTAGAACTGGAAAAGATGGAGAAGGGCAACCAAAATAATAAAGTGCAAGGAACGGCTCTTGTATGAGGAAAGGCTAAACTTGTTAGGGCTCTTCAGCCTAGAGAATGCTGACAGGAGATATGATAGAGTTCACCAAAAACATGAGTGAGTGGAATGGTTATCTATCCTTTCAAATAGCATTAGGACTAGGGGTAGGGGCACTCCATGAAGCTTATAGGTAGCACATTTAAAACAAATTGGTGAAAATATTTTTCACTCAGTGCACAATTATGGAATTTCTTACCAGAGGATGTGGTGAAAGTAGTTAGCACTGCTGAATTTAAAAAGGGGAAGACAAGTTCCTGGAGGAAAGGTGCATAAACCATGAATAACCATGTAGACTTGGGAAAGATACTGCTTATCCTTGGTTGTAAGCAAGAAGAATTGGACCATTTTTTGAGATCCTGCCAGGTACTTGTGACCTAGATTGGCCTAAGACAGGATGCTGGGCTTGATGGGCCTTTGGTCTGACCAAGTAAGACATTTTTTATGTTATTTTCATACTGTATTTCCTGATATACAGAAACATAGAAATAATGGCAGAAAAGGACCAAATGATCCATCCAGTCTGCCCAGCAAGCTTATGGTAGCACCAACTGCGCCATACAGGTCTCCCCCATAAAAGGTATCATCAGAGGATGGCAACTGCCGTGCTGTACAAGTTACCCTCATACTTAGTTTCTCAAACTGTTAAAGTAAGGGCCGTTGTTGGTTGCTGTCCGAGTCCAATTCCCCATTATCTCTTGCCATTGAAGCAAGCAAGCTGTTACTGCCCTCTCTTGCTCTGTGCTCAACAGCCCTTCACTCCCCATCACTTTCAGCTCTTTTGGATTACCACACCCCAGATGCATGACTCTGCACTTCTTGGCACTAAATCCCAGCTGCCATATCTTCGACCATCATTCAAGCTTTCTTAAATCACGTCTCTTTCCCTCTACTCCTGCTGGCATGTCCACTCTGTTGCAAATCTTAGATTCATCCGCAAAAAGATAAACTTTACCTTCTATACCTTCCGCAATGTCGCTCACAAAGATATTGAACAGGACCAGTCCCAACACAGATCCTTGCTCCGCTTTATCACCGTTCTCTCTTCAGAGTAGGTTCCATTTACCATCACATGCTGTCTTCTATCCGTCAACCAGTTTGTAATCCACGCCACCACTTTGGTGCTCACTCCCAAGCTTCTCATTTTATTCACAAGCCTCCTATGCGGGACCATATCAAAAGCTTTGCTGAAATCCAAGTAGATCACATTGAGCGCTCTTCCTTGATCCAATTCTTTAGTCACCCAATCAAAAAAATCAATCAGATTTGTGTGACGGGAGCTTTCCCTGGTGAATCCATGCTGCCTCGGGTCCAGCAATCCTCTTGATTGTAGATAGTTCACTATCCTTTCCTTCAGCAGATTCTCTATTACTTTTCCCACCACAGAGGTGTGGCTAACCAGCCTGTAGTTTCCAGCCTCCTCTTTGCTCCCACTCTTGTGAAGCAGGACCACCACCACTCTTCTCCAATCGCTTGGCACCACTCCCATTTCCAGGGATCTATTGAACAGGTCATGCAGCAGACCCACCAGCACATCTCTGAGCTCCCTCAGTATCCTGGGATGAACTTCATCCAGCCCCATGGCTTTGTCCACTTTCAGTTTTCCTAGCGCTTCCCATACAATCTCTTCTGTAAACTGAGTTTTGTCTACTCTGCCCTCCTCCAATGTCTTGTTAAATAGCGATGGTCCTTCTCCAGGGACTTCTTTAGTGAGTACCAAACTGAAGTATTTGTTTAATATTTCCCTTAGCTTCATCTCTCTTCACACATTGATCCTTTTCACCTTTCAATTTCACTACACCATTTTGGACCTTTCTCCTTTCTCTGATGGATCTGAAAAATGATTTATCATCTCTCTTTACCTCTTTGGCAATCCTTTCTTCCACCTGACTTTTTGCTTTCTTGATTACTTTCTTAGTCTCTCTCAGTTTCACCAGATAGTCTTCCCTGTGTTCCTCTTTTTAGGATCCTTTATATTTTTGAACGATGTTCTTTTTGCTTTTATTTTATCATCCACCTCCTTTGAGAACCAGATCAGTTTCTTATTTCTCTTACTTTTGATTACTTTTCTAACATATAGATTTGTTGCCTTAGTAATTGCTCCTTTTAGTTTGGCCTACTATTGTTCTACCTCTCTCATTTTCTCTCAGTCTTTTAGTTCTACCTCCAGATACTTCCCTATTTCAACAAAGTCTGTATTTTTGAAGTTCAAAACTCGGGTCTTCATGAAATTTCTCCATATCCTATTTTCAATATGAAACCATACTGTTTGATGATCACTGGTGCTGAGCTGGGCACCCATCTGGACATTAGAGACATTTTCCCCATTAGTGTGCACTAAGTCAAGTATAACTCCCTCCTTCATGGGTTCCAGTACCATTTGTTTAAACAGAGCCCCTTGCAGGGCATCCACCATATCTCTACTTCTGTTACATTCCGCAGAAGGGATTCTCCAGTCTATGTTCGGCAGATTAAAATCTCCAACATAAGAACACAAGATATGCCTTACTGGGTCAGAACATGCGTCCATCAAGCCCAGTATCCTGTTTCCAACAGTGGCCAATCCAATCAATACTTCTCTCTTCTTTCCCACCTTTCGGATGTCTTCAACCAGAGTTCTGTCTAGATCTTCTGTTTGAGTCGGAGGCCTGTAAACCACTCCAGTAAATATGGATGCACCATCATCTTTTTTTTAGAACGGCCCATAATGCTTCTTCTCTACCCCATATTCCTTGCAGTTCAGTTGCTTGGATATTGTTTTTGACATCAAGTGCTACTCCTCCCCCTTTTCTGTCCTATCTGTCCTTCTTTAACAATTTATAGCCCGGTATGGTCATATCCCAATCACAAGAATCCGTGAACTATATCTCCGTAACAGCAACAATGTCCAAGTCTGCTTCCACCACTTAGGGCTTGCAGGTCTGGGATTTTATTGCCCAGACTACAAACATTTGTTTGTAGTCTGGGCTTTTCTCATTCTAGCTTCTCTCATTCAGGTTACTGCTTTTTTGAACTTGGTTTGTGTCTTATTCAGCTGACTTTTGTTATCCCCTTCAACCATTTCCTTTGTATTTGTATTTGGGGGGTGACATTCCAATGTCCTTCTGCCACCCCTGTTATCTACTTTAAATGCCTTATGGCATATGATTTGAATATATATCTTAGGATGCTTTTTCTTGCCACAGACAGATGTAAACCATCTTTGACATTCAGGCCTTTTACTACAGCCAGCCATTTCAAAGATGTCAGTCTTTGAAATGTCTGGCTGCCTGGCCTAGGAAATTTCTCCTTTCTATGCACTATGGATCCCTAAAAGGCTAGAGAATGGGAATAAATAAAAAAGCTAAATCTAAGAGAATCATGGGGGGTAACCTGCAAGGAGCGGCAGTTTACTAACCTAATCGTTTACCTGTGTGAATTAATAACCTGTCCTTTCTCTTTCTTCTCAGCCAAGTTCTTATCACCCTGTTATATGTAACTGCCTTTTCAGCACCATCGTTATAGTTATGTTTACTATATTTACTATGCACCCATGTTCTATGTGAACCAGCATGATGTGACTGCTGTCTCGAATGCCGGTATATAAAAATCGGAAATAAAAATAAATATAAAATAAAATTAAGAGAAACATGGGGGTAACCTGCATGGAGCAGCAGTTACTATCTTGGGATGCTTGCTGGGCAGGCTAGATGGACCATTTTGGTCTTTTTCTGCGGTCATTGCTATGTTACCATACAAACAAATTTTCAAATTCTGTTGTCACTTCAGTAACAGTGACACAAACTCTCAATTGCCAGGCAATTTGTGAAGTAACACAAATCTCTTAAAAAAAAAAAAAAAAAAAAAAGACATTCAGAAGCTGTAAAGCAAACCTACCATAGCAAAACAGCAGTAACTCCCAGAACTCAAACAGCAACAACCCTGCCTATTAAAAACCAACATTGCAGAAGTTGCACAGGGTCCAAGCAAACCAATACACCTCCGGCTGGGAAAACAGAACCAGCCAGACTGCTACAAATTCCTCCACAGAAACCTCACAATAGCAGAGTACCTCACCTTCCTCACATTGGCAAAACAAAGACTCTCAAAAATATAGAATAAACTATTACAAATTCAAAACAGAAATATGAAGGCAAAACGTCTGCTCTGCTGTTCACTCCAGCATCACAACTTTCCCTCCTGATCCCTGCAGACAGGAGGGGAAGAGAGGTGGGGAATTACAAGAGGGAAAGTGCTTTGTCACCTCTCCCGGCTTGTACCCAGCACGTTCCTTGGAATAGTAAGCAGAGCAGTTGTTCTTTATTGTCTTAAGATAATAAGAGTTGCCCTTCCTGTCACCTCCTCAAATTGTGGTGCTCTAAGGAATGGCCTAGTTCGCCTAATGGAAGAACTAGCCCTGACACTTAGCTTGATCACACCGATGAGTCCAAAGGATGAACTTTCCTTGGCAGTTATATATACAAACAATTGCTAGATACCTAGTCTGGTGATAATAACAGAGAGCTCGATAGCAAATCTCCGAGGAGGACTGGCTCGACCAGAATCTCACGGCGAGCCTCCTACCTCCCTCCTCTCTCTAACACACACACACACAGAGGAGGTGCGTCGTATATCCCAACCCAGCCTGGGAGGGTTCACCCCATGAAAACTCCTTTAGGTCCTCGGCCAACTGTTTGCTTAGTGGAAGGCTCTTTGATTTTCCCTGCACGGCTGGCCGGGGCTGCGAAGCCCAGCGCGCTGCCGCCCTTTCTCCTCACACCTGGACGGCTGGGCTCTCTGCTTTTGGCAGCCCAGCGGACGAGGCTGTGAGGGATCGGGGAAGCAGCGGGCTGGGGGCCACCTGCGAGCTGTCTGAGCGCGCGCGCGCTGCCTGTTTGGCAGGTGCGCGAACGGTGCACCCCCCTCCCGGCCGGGTCGGCTCGGCTCTCCCTGCGCGCGCCGCCCTGGAAAGTTTGCAGCGCGGGACGGGGTCCTTTCTCTCCCTCCCCGCCGGAAGGCGCCGGTTTCCTCCCCAGCGCCAGCGCGACGGCCCCTCCTCGCGCCCTGCCGCGTGCCGGGGAACCTCTCTCTCTCAAGAGCCCTCGCGTTCCGCTTGGCGGCGGTGACATCGAGTGACCCGGCCCCTGCTTTGGCCATTCAGCATCTTTTTTTTAGTGGACTATAAAAAAAAATAAATAAATAAGGCGGCAGAGAGCCTAAATCCCGGAGCCGGAGAGTCGCGGGACGCTGGCAGCGGGTGGGGAGGGCTGAGTGACGGCTTTCTTCCTCTTCTGTCCCTGAAGGCTGCCGGAAGAGGATGCCGGGGGGGCCCGCGCCGGGACCCTCGCTGCCTCCCCCGCCCCGCCGCAGCGGGGCTCTGCCAGGGACTTTCTGAGCGGCTCACGGGGAAGGCGAGCGGACTTGGAGCCCACTATGCACTTCTTCAGGAGTTACAGCTACCAGATCCACCTGGAGCGGGACCCGGCGGAGCTGCCCAGGATCCAGGGCATCCGATGGGTATGCAAACGTTTCTTCCTTCACCGATGTCTGTAGCGATGTACTCCTGAGAAAGGATTACCCACTGTCTGTATGTTTTTGGGGCGGGGGAGAGACAGAATGATCCAGTCTCGGTTTTACGTCTCTATGCCACTTCTTTTCTTAGAGGATTTAGAACTGCAAGCCTATGCATGCAGTGGAGGTCTTGAAAAAGTGGAACCAGTTAATAGCCTGGAGCTGTAGCACACTCATAATATACCCTTCTTAATAACATACATATTTTACAATATTTTTATTAAAACAAAAACTAGTTGACTGTATGCCCTGCAGATATGCACACGGGAGCAAAGGTATCTGGATGAATTTCACAGAAACAATGCTGGGGCTATTAACTGAAGCAAAGCTCTGTGAAACAGGTTTTTTTTTTTTTTGGTTTTTTTTTTAGCTGTGCTGACAGTGTTTTGGTTTTTAGGTTAGTGGTGAGAGTGGTTATTTTGAGGTTTTGCTGATTTTTTTTTAAATTTAGGATTATGTGGTTTGTTGGGTGTGTAAGTTTATTACATTTACGTTATTTGTATGGGAGTTTTGGACTGGGGTGCTTTTTTTGATGTTTTACCATTTATATTTTGTAATACAACTTCTCTATAGTGGTTATTGTATGCATTGTTGTTATTTGGGGAAAGAGTGTTATTTTTACAGTGAGAGTGGGGGTTGTGATCAGCAGTGTTTATATTTATTTATTTGATTTATATTCTACTTTTCAGGCACTTCAAAGCAGATTACATTCAGGTACTGTAGGTATTTCCTAGTCTCCAAAGGGCTCACAATCTGTTTTGCACATGAGGCAATGGAGGGTAAAGCGAACTCCTCGCAGCATCTGGTTGTGCACAACTGGATGCTGAGAGAAGTGAGAGCAATTATGTAAGCTTCAGTAACCTCCGGACAAGGAATCCCTTCAAAATGCAGTCAGCATAGGGTTTTTGCATCATCTTTGTCTGCATCAGTAAACCCCAGATAAGTTATTTGTTCTTTTAGACTTCAAGGATTTATGAAGCTGATGGCAGTAACAGATCCAATTTTATATTATGCGTTTAAAATATAATGGTATTGGGAGATATTAAACACAATGGAGATAAAGGTTTTAAGGAAAACAAATGATGACACAGAGTAACCGCTAAACACAGTGATGAATGCAGGACCATTCTGATGTTTTCCTAGCGCACACAAAAAATATTTAAAGAAGTGGTTATGCAACTATACAGTGATTCAATTTCTATTATTTTCATTTGTTCTTGTGATCTATTTATGTTTTTTTTGTTTTTTTTTACATTTTCCAGCCCTTGACATTGTGTGCGCATTTCTGGGTTTGGTGTGCTTTGGTCTGTGTGTGTGGTCTATCTCTGTATGTGATGTGGTCTGTCTGCCTGTGTTTGGGTGTGCTGTGTCTACGCCTCTCTGTGTGTTTGTGGTGAGTCCGTGTGTCTGTGTTTTTTTCTGTCTAGATGTGGTATGTCTGTGTCTCTATGCCTGTCTGGGTTTGGGGTGTTTTTGTCTCTCTGTGTCTTGGTAGGGAGTAACTAACTCTGCTCCATATTAGGAGCTACCACCCTGGAGAAAGATGTAGGCATCATAGTGGATAATTCATTGAAATTGTCGGGTCAGTGTGCTGCAGCAATCAAAAAACCAAACAGAATATTAGGAATTATTAGGAAGGGAATGGTTAATAAAACAGAAAATGTCATAATGCCTCTGTATCGCTTAATGGTGAGATTGCACCTTGAGTATTATGTACAGTTCTGGTCATCGCATTTCAAAAAAGATATAGTTGCACTGGAGAAGATACAGAGAAAGGTGACCAAAGTGATAAAAGGGATGGAAGAGCTCCCCTATGAGGAAAGGCTGAAGAGGTTAGGGCTATTCAGCTTGGAGAAGAGACGGCTGAGGGGGGATATGATAGAGGTGTTTAAAATCATGAGAGATCTTGAATGAGTAGATGTGAATTGGTTATTTACACTTTCGGATAATAGGAGGACTAGGGGACACTCCATGAAGTTAGAAAGTAGCACATTTAAGACTAATCTGAGAAAATTCTTTTTCACTCAACGCACAATTAAGCTCTGGAATTTGTTGCCAGAGGATATGGTTAGTAGAGATGTGAATCGTGTCCTCGATCGTCTTAACGATCAATTTCGGCTGGGAGGGGGAGGGAATCGTATTGTTGCCGTTTGGGTGTTTAAAGTATCGTGAAAATCGTGAGCCGGCACACTAAAACCCCCTAAAACCCACCCCTGACCCTTTAAATTAAATCCCCCACCCTCCCGAACCCCCCTCAAATGCCTTAAATTACCTGGGGGTCCAGCGGCGGTCCGGAACGGCAGCGGTCCGGAACGGCCTTCTGCAATTGAATCGTGTTGTCTTCAGCCGGCGCCATTTTTCAAAATGGCGGCGGCCATAGACCAACACGATTCGACTGCAGGAGGTCGTTCCGGACCCCTGCTGGACTTTTGGCAAGTCTTGTGGGGGTCAGGAGGCCCCCCCAAGCTGGCCAAAAGTCCCTGGGGGTCCAGCGGGGGTCCGGAAAACGATCTCCTGCCGCGAATCGTTTTCCGTACGGAAAATGGCGCCAGCAGGAGATCGACTGCAGGAGGTCGTTCAGCGGGGGTTCCAGATCGCCTCCTGACCCCCCCCTGGGGGGGGTTCGGGAGGGTGGGGGATTTAATTTAAAGGGTCGGGGGTGGGTTTTAGTGTGCCGGTTTTCCTGCCCTCCCCCTTCCCCCGATTTACGATTTTTTGACGATAAATCGGGGGAATTGGTATTGTATCGTGGCCCTAACGATTTTTGACGATTTAAAATATATCGGACGATATTTTAAATCGTCAATAAAAGATTCACATCCCTAATGGTTAGTGCAGTTAGTGTAGCTGGGCTTAAATAAGGTTTGGATAAGTTCTTGGAGGAGAAGTCCATTAACTGCTATTAATCAAGTTGTCTTAGGGAATAGCCACTGCTATTACTGGCATCAGTAACATGGGATCTTCTTAGTGTTTGGGTACTTGCCAGGTTGAGCTTGGTTTGGCCACTGTTGGAAACAGGATGCTGGGCTTGATGGACCCTTGGTCTGACCCAGCATGGCAATTTCTTATGTTCTTATAGTTTGTCAATTTGAGCAGGTGAGTCTTGAAGCCATAATCACTGCAGGTGCAAGGGTATTTGGCATCCTAGGGAACCTTCAGTTATACGCCTTCCTTCCCCCTCAACTTACCTATAGGCAGCAGCTCCAGCACAACGCTTCCTTCTTTCGCAGTATGCTGGTGGAAATTTGCCACCCCCAATGTTTTGGTACTCTATTTTGCGTACTGGAAGCACTGGAGTTCTGACTGGGATAGTGGGTTGTGTGAGGGATCATTTCTTGCAGCCTTTCACCAGTTCACTGCATCAGGAGGCTGCCAGAGGGGGTACCTCTGGGAACATGGGGGGAATAGACAGGGTGCAGGCTTTGAACTTTTGATAATTCGTGGAGAACTTTTCTCACCAGTAAAAATACAGATCAGCATCCAGAGAAAGGATTTCAGCTTGTTTAGCTGCTGTGCGGCATTATTCTATAAATTAACATGATTCATCCTAGAGGGCTGTCAACAAGCTCTACTTTTTCTGGATGTGTTGATTCTGGCCTGGTTTTATCTCACTGCATCTATGGCCTTGCGGTTCCAATCTCCCAAAAAAAAAACCCAAAACAAAACAGAAATCAAGCTCCATGCATGCAGTGAGATGACACTAGGGACTGTTTGGAAAAAATGGAACCAGTTAGCAACTGTATCAATGAGCTGGGGTAAATAAAATCACACATTGTTTTGCAATCGAGTATCGAGGTGAAGGAAGGAGATGACCAGAGATCCGGGGATGTGTGTGTGTGTGTGTGTGTGTGTGTGCGTGTGTGGATGTGTCCTGCAGTGCCCCATCTATTAAAGAAAAGTGGGATATAAAATGAAGGTGAAGTTGAACAGGGGGCTGAAAAGGTCTTTATTCTGTCAAAAACTACTGTTCTTTCCTGTGTGGAAAATCCTATGCCCATCTCCTGTACAGACAATTGTCATACTTGGTGGATCCATTTCTGTAGGTTATGTTAGAACGTTCTATTTCTGTGCAGGCATGCCACATGGCACTGGAAAAGTGAGAACACCTTTTTTGTGTTTAAAAAAAAAAGAAAGGGCCATTTCTTTGTTTTTCCTGTAAGAAAGGTCATCCAGGCCAATGTATGTCCACGAACCCTTCTGACATATGCCTTGTTTCCACCCAATGTCTCAAAATGTTCCTTAGAATAGCACTAGGAAATTGGTAATCTTATGGTCACATCTTCATAAAGAGAACATTGCAATAACATGTAAATAAATGGGCTGTTTTATGCCACCAAACCCACAATCACAGCCAGATGTGAGGAGGAATCTCGGGTAGTTATTACACAGTGATGTTGATTGGGAAGTGGTTCCCAGCTCGTTGCCTGCGGGTAGAACACTCCACAAAGTCAAGTCCTGCCCCAACTGCCATCCTTGTCACTTTGTTCCTCCGGTTTTAATTCTTTCAGTGTTTCCAAAACTAAGAGGGTTTTTGGTGCAGCAGTGACAGCAGAGGATAGTAACACAGAGGTGAATTTTAAGATTCGCTCATGTGTGCACACGTGCACGAATATGCCGGCTCACGCACATGGATGTGGCAGTTTTATAACATACGTGCACATTTGAGCGTATGTTATAAAATCTGCTGTACACGTGTACATGTGCGCTCAATTTATATAGACGCGTGCATGGTCGTGCAAATGCCACGTCTACCGCGTAAGTGGGGGGAATTTTATAAGGAGTGCGTGCCAAAGCTACTTACTTTTTTCCCAGTTCGTTCCCAGTTTGCCCAGTGTAGGGATAGGGCTTCTTAACCCTCCTAGTTTTAAAGGCTTCCTTCTCTCCTGTTAGACCCGACCCTTAAAACCCCGCTGACTAGCCGTGATTTATGACTTACACGCCAGCAAGAGCAGAAGTAAATTTACCTGGTGGGGATCCCTGGTGCGTGCTTGTGCTCATAATTATTTATGCGCACATCTCTTGGTCTTCCCCCGCCCCTTTTTGAACTTTTGGATTTGTGTGCATAGCGGGAGATACGCATGTACATGGGCACTTCTTAAAATCATCTGCGCGATGCATACCGGCCCAAACACATGCAAATCTCCCGGCTTTGGCACGCATAGGGCTTTTAAATTCCACCAGATAGTGAATGATGTCAGATAAAGACCAAAATGGTACATCCAGCCTGCCCAGCAATTTTTTTTTTATTCATCTATCTTTTTTTTTCTTTAGTTTAGTTTTAAGGTAATAGCAACTGCTGCTCTTTGCAGACCACCCCCAAGCCTTATGTTAAAGATAGTAGGAACTGCCATTCCATGCAGACCAACCCCCTAGCGTAAATGTAAACTATAGATGTAACAGAAAAGTTGCCTCATTTTTTCATTTTCATTCTCAAGTCATCAGGGATCCTCTGTCCTTGTCCCATGCCCTTTCGAATTCCATTACTATGCCCTTCTTCGCCAACTTGTCCAGGAGGACTTCCCTTTCCATGAAGAAATATTTCCTGATATAGTTATTGAATCTTCCCCTTGGAGTTTCATATTTTGACCTCTAGTTGTACAGCTTTCTTTCCATTGGCAAAGATTTGACTTTTGCGCATCATTAATTCCTTTCAGGTATTTGAAGGTCTGTATCATATCTCCACTGTCTCTTCCAGGGTGTACATATTAAGATCCTTCAGTCTCATCTCATAAGACTTTCTGTGCAGACCCCATACCATTTTGGTTGCCTTTCTCTGGACTGCTTCCATTCTGTCCTTATCCTTTTTGAGATGAGGTCTCCAGAACTGAATGCAGTACTTTAAGTGAGATCCCACCAATAACGTGTTCAGGGGCATTATCACTTTCTTTTTTCCTGCTGGCTATGCCTCTTTCAGAACAGCCCAACATCCCTCTGGCCTTAGCCACAACCTTGTCACATTGGTTCGCCACCTTCAAATCATCAGACACTATCACACACCGAGGTCTTTCTCTCGGTCCATGCACGTCAGTTTTTTACCCCCCAATATGTATGGCTCTTTCAGATTGTCATTCCCCAAATGCATGACTCTACACTACTTGGCATTGAATCCCAACTGCGAAACCTTCAACCACATTTCGAGCTTTCCTAGGTCACTTCTCATTCTCTCTATTCCTTCAGGTGTGTCCACTGTGTTCCAGATATTAGTGACATTTGTAAAAACATAAATTTTATCTTTTAATCCCTCCGCAATGGCACTCACAAAGATACTAAACAGAATCGGTCCCAGAACAGATCCTTGAGGAACTCCACTTATCACTTGTCTTTCTTCAGAACAGGTTCCATTTACCACTACATGCTGGCATCTGTCAGTCAGCCAATTTGTAAACCATTCCACCATCTTGGGACCCACTGGCAGGTTTCTCATTTTATTTATGAGCGTTCTGGATGAGACCGTATCAAAAGCTTGCTGAAATCCAAATAAACTACATCAATTGCTCTTCCTTCATCCAATTCTCTAGTCACCCAATCAAAAAAAAAATCAATTGGATTTGTTTGACAGGACTTTCCACTGGTAAAACCATGTTATCTCAGATCCTGTAACCTATTGAATTGCAGATAGTGACATTAATGGGCACCTCACTCTCTCCTCGGTGCACAGTAGCAAGACTCATCCCATCTGAAATGCCAGATGTTTCCTTGTACACCACTGTAATGCAGTGCAGGTTGCTCTCATTGGCTGAGGTGGAGCTTCTGTTCCTTTGGAGACTTTTGGATCCCAAGCTGTGACATTGACTGACTGTGAGACCTTGGGCAAGTCACGTCATCATCTTATATCCCAAACTACCCAAGGGTATTGTGCTCTTCTTCTTTCTGTCTTTTGAAGTAGAGACACAAGAGAGATGCTGCTCAGATTTCGTATCTGTTATGAAATGCAGTTTCAAGGCAACTGGAGACGAAAGGCAGATGGAGAAGTCCATTAACTGCTATTAATCAAGTTGACTTAGGGAATGGCCTCTGCTAGTACTGGCATGGGATCTACTTAGTGTTTTGCTACTTGCCAGGCACTTGTAGCCTGGATTGGCCACTGTTGGAAACAGGATGCTGGGCTTGATGGACCCTTGGTCTGACCCAGTATGGCAATTTCTTATGTTCTTTATTTTATTTATTTTTATTTATAGTTTTATAGTTGTATTTCCATACAAAGAAAGCAGCCTAAATGTCTGTGACTGGTCAGATCTCAATAGAAGGCATTTCCTTTCTAATATTCTGCATCATTATTTACTGATTTGGTACTCTCCATAGTAATACTGGTGATTATCAATTAAATTAATAAAGGCACTTTCCCCAGCTAGACTTACTATCTGGCTCAAATTTTTTTTTTCAAAATAGGGCAAAGCCAGGACTGGATTAGCATGGAAATGTAGTTCTGATTATCCTAAAACAAGGGTTCCCAATTTCGGTCTTCGAGAACTGCAAACAGGTCTAGTTTTTGGAACAATCATCTATGCAAATTAACTTTGATCTTGGGCCAAATAGATATGAATGCATCTGATGAATATTCATTGTGGATATCTTGAAAACAGACCTGTTTGCAGATCTCAAAGACTAGAATTGGGAACCTGTACCCTAAAAGAAAAAAAAGCAGAACCTACATTTTTGTGGAGGCAGTGGGGGTAAAACCAGGACTGGCTCATCCAGAAAACATAATGGAGCCAGTTGATAACCCTGTCCTTAGCAAACTCCCATCTATTTACAGTGTTGCTGCTATAGTGAAGAGCTGTCTATACGCTGGTGAGAAAACAATTAATACTGAATTTTAAAGATGGTACAAATTAAATGGTAAATGAAGCAGAATTATTATGAACATAGTAACCAGACCAGCTGCTTATTAGCTAGAACTGTTTAAAAGAAGGCCTATTATTTGTAGTAATATTCATAAGTTAGATGTGATTTAAAAATATTTAATCAGTGGTTTATGCTGTTTTTTTTAAGTCACATCTTCTCACTGTATGTAGCAGGCTAGGTCCCATGGGAAGCTGAGCTGCAAGCATTCTTCAGGAACAATGTTGTCTTGTTTGACCCTGAGCAGCAAGGCTATTAAATCATTTCCAGGAAATAAATAAGCAGACCCTGATGTATTTCATACCTATTTCTACAAAGAAAGTACAGACTTGATTTCCAATTTTTTTTTTTTTTTTATGAATTAACTATCTTAATTTACCTGGAGTCCCTTAGCAGGTTTGACTGCAGTTACTATTGTTCTGATTGAGAAAAAAAGGGAAGAATGAGCTGAATTGCATTGTCTATAGACCAATGTCTCTTCTCTGTGCTGATATGAAGGATCTGGCTAAGGTTTCACCTATCAGGCCTGATTCAGCTGGACTCATCAAAGGTAGATCCTTAATAAATAATACCAGGAAGATATTCACTGTGGCCCACTTAGCAAATGATGTGGAAACAGCAGTTGATAGGTTGTGGTATCCTTTTTGTTTTGTTTAAAGGGGGATACATGGAAAAAAAAATGAACTCTCTTGCTTGAAGTTTATGTTGTAAGGAAACTGACGTATACAAGTGAAAAGAAAAACTTAGGGGTAGACATTCAAACTTACATGGACGTACCAATTTTATAATATGCATGCGCATTTTATAAAATCCAATGGCCGTGTGCACATGCACGCTGGATTTTATAATCCGCGTGTGTATGTGGGGTGGCATGCTCAAGGGGGGGACTTTTGCAATTTCTTCACGGTGACGGATTCGGGCCTTCCCCCAGTGCCCTCCCAGTCCGCTGCAAGCCTTTCCTCTCAGCCTCCGAGGGCCACGTTGACCACGTGGACTTTTCCATTATGCAAATATCTATGGTAGAGATTAGGTAGGCGGCCCTCACTTCGTGTAAATCCTTGGGAAGGAAGTGAGGTCCCCAGATTCCATCTAGTAACATCAGAAGCCCCATGGTGTCACCGAGACTCGGACAACATGCAGGAGTAATAAACGCTCACTCTCAGCCAGTTTACGCAAGACAATAAAAGATGTGGCAGATGGCAAGATGGCAAGGAGGGAGATGTAAAGCGATTAATAATGGAGGATGGGGGTAGTACAAGATGGGGTGACTGGAAGGAATAGAAGAGCTTGGAAGGGAGTGAGAATGAAAGGGATTGGTTGGAGATAGAGCATTGAAATTATTTAGGAGGGGAGTTTGAGGGAGCCAGAAAGGTGGCGGCAGTTGGGAGGACTAGGGAGCCAGATAGTTGGAGATAGAGGACTGAGAAGGGATAGTTGGGGAGGTATAGGGTTGGGACAGGGAGAAGTGAGTGGATGAATGTCCTGTTGAATATATTTGCCTAAAATTATCCTGCTACATGCAGCTGGATAACTTAAAAACCTAACTAGCTATGTTTTGAATATAGCTGGTTAGGTTTTTAAGTTATTTGGCTTTGTGTGGCCAAATAACTTTCTACTTAACTGGATAATCTTCAAAGGTATCTGGTTAAGCAGCACTGTCAAAGTACAAAAATAAAACATAAAGGGGCCTATGGGCCCCTTTCACAACTTCCTCTCCTTCACATTTAATATACCCGGCCCTATCAGGCCTTGTAAACCCCACCCCCGAAGCCCCCAAAATAATACAAAAGTGCAGCGGGTTGCAGTTGGGGCCGCTCCCTCCACCCCTTCCTGGTTTCTCTATGGTTAAGAACATAAGAACATAAGAAAATGCCATACTGGGTCAGACCAAGGGTCCATCAAGCCCAGCATCCTGTTTCCAACAGTGGCCAATCCAGGCCATAAGAACCTGGCAAGGACCCAAAAACTAAGTCTATTCCATGTAACCATTGCTAATGGCAGTGGCTATTCTCTAAGTGAACTTAATAGCAGGTAATGGACTTCTCCTCCAAGAACTTATCCAATCCTTTTTTTAAACACAGCTATACTAACTGCACTAACCACATCCTCTGGCAACAAATTCCAGAGTTTAATTGTGCGTTGAGTAAAAAAGAACTTTCTCCGATTAGTTTTAAATGTGCCCCATGCTAACTTCATGGAGTGCCCCCTAGTCTTTCTACTATCCGAAAGAGTAAATAACCGATTCACATCTACCCGTTCTAGACCTCTCATGATTTTAAACACCTCTATCATATCCCCCCTCAGCCGTCTCTTCTCCAAGCTGCCCCGCAATCCTCCCACCGAGCCATCTACAGTTTTTACATAGCGGCCCGTACATCCCCCACTCCCTGCTGGGAGTGGGGTAAGAACTTAACCCACTCCTGGAGCGCCAGTGCTGCATCTTTCAGGAGGGGAAGGAGAAAAGGAGTCGCAGGCCCCTTTATTTTGTGGGTTTCGATTAGAAAGTTATCCAGCCACATAAAGCTGGATAACTGAGGTGGATATATAACTAAACCCCTACCTGAAATTCTCCTGGAACGCCTCTTTTTAAAAAAAAATTTTTTTATACAGTTAAATTATAGCTGGATAATGACTTACCCAGCTAGAATTCAGCTGGGTAAGTGGCTTAGTATTCAAAATTTGCCATTTAAATGGATAACTTGTGAATTCTTCTTCTTTTTTTTTATTTATAACTATTTTACAATCCTTAGACAACAACTTAAATTTGTCAATGAAAAAGTCATATTACATATTATTCATATTACCTATTATCCAAATCACATTACAAATTTTAAATCCATTTACAAATATTCATTCAAGAAATTGTAACCATAATTAAAAAAAAAAAAAAAAAAAGTAATTCAATTTATTCTGAATGACCGTAAAAAGTAAATTCGGTGTTTCAAATATTTCTAGAGCACACTTATAGGAAAGAAAAATTGCGAACTATACTTTATCTAATTAAACTCCTATTTCTTATTATGTTGGATTTACAACTTCTCTAGGTGTCTTTCCTTTTAAGAAAGACCTTAGTTGGACTGGGTCAAAAAACACATGTCTGTTGTTATTCCAGTTAACCATACATTTACTTGGGTATCTTATGATAATTCCAGCCCCTAAATCTCTAACTTCTTGACACATTGAAAGAAATTTTTTTCTACACAGCTGGGTTTCTCTACCTATGTCCGGATATATCCACACTTTATCACCTAAAAAAATTTTTTTGATCTGTTTCGAAAAAAATGTCTCAGGATTGAATCCCGATCTGAAGGGAATATAAATGAGACTAACAAAGTTCCCCTGAATTCAGTCTGATCTTCCAAGGATTGTTCAATCAATTGTTATATTACCTATTTCTCCTTGCTGTACTCTGGAATTCACTTGCACTTTCCCCTTTTCTTTCTTGCCACTATTTAAAAAATAAAACTTAGCTATAGGGGGAATAGCTTCCTGAGGAAATAATAAAACCTCTGATATATATTTCTTAAATGTATCTAGGGGTAAATTAAATTTAACATAAGGGAAATTCACAATTCTTAAGTTTTTATATCCTAACACATTTTCAAGATTTTCTATTTTTCTTGAATTAATTGTCTCCTCTTGGACTAGTATGTTGAACTTCCTGTAACTGAGATATCTGTTTTTCTATTTCACTAATTTTACTCGTATGTGTATTTACTACTGGATCTATTTGATAAATGTGTCTCTTAGTTTCCGACATTATATTTGCTAGCATAGAAATAGAAATTAAGAGAAATTAAGGCTTTCCAAACATTCTCTAATGTAATTTCCTGTTTGTTTTTTTTTACCAAGTCCTATCCTAATGTTTTGTATACTCAACATAGATTCTTGACCATGATATTTCGTGGTCAAATCCTCTCGCACTAAAGGTGTAGAAGTCGTCGGAATAAATTCTGGTTAGTCCCCACCAGTTGCTCCCAACCCTCGTTGTTGCAACTGAGGCTGTTCTCCAGAGTCTCCGAGAAACTTAGTATCAGCATCAGTAATGTTGGATCTCCAAACATCTTTAAGCCCCGGAGCTCCGGAAATACCATCTCGCCCATGCAGCGAACAGCTTCGTTTATCAGGCATTCTCAACCATCGAAAGTCGGTGAATGAGTTAATTCCTATCTAGGTGATTACTGAAGTTGAAAACTGTGAATTATTCTTCTAAATGGTTTTTGAATATTGATCTCAAAATGTCCAGACAACAAAGGTAGAACTTTTTTTTTTAAATTTATTTTCAGGTCAGTAATTGGAATATATCAGCTTTGGGAATATGCATCTTTTATACTGTGGGCCAGATTGTAGTAGGTATGCGCGGGCGTAGATTTGTGCGCACAACCCAGCACGCCCAAATCTACGCCCGATTTTATAACATGCGTGTGCAGCCGTGCGCATGTTATAAAATCCGGGGTCAGCGCGCCAAGGGGGTGCACACTTGTGCACCTTGCACGCGCCGAGTCCTCGGGAGCCACAATGGCTTTCCCCATTCCCTCCGAGGCCGCTCCGAAATTGGACTGGCCTTGGAGAGAACTTTCCTTCCGCCCCCCAGCCCTACCTAAATCCCCCCCACCTTAATTTTTTTTTTTTTATGCCTGTCTGCGCGCGATCCCCTGGCACAGCCGCTGTGCCGGAGGCCTCGGTCCCCGCCCCGCCCACTTCCCGCCCCTTTTTTCAAGCCCCGGGACATATGCGTGTCGCCGGGCCTATGCAAAATAGACTCAGCGCGTGCAGGATGGTTTTTAAAGGGTTACGCGCTTATATTAAGCATGTTATAAAATCGGGTTGCGCGAACAAATCTGCGCCCACGCGCAGGT
Organism: Rhinatrema bivittatum; assembly: GCF_901001135.1. Lineage (NCBI taxonomy): Eukaryota > Metazoa > Chordata > Amphibia > Gymnophiona > Rhinatrematidae > Rhinatrema > Rhinatrema bivittatum. Next base: position 304,939,608 of record NC_042617.1, read on the forward strand.
TTTAAAATCTGCCCCATTTGTTGTAAGTGATATTGTTTACCTCAAAATGTTCTTTTTCATGTAAAATCTGTTACTATAAATGCATAATTTTTAATTTTATGTGGAGAGGGTGAGGGGAGAAGGGCAGGGCACATAGTATTGTAGTTAACAGTAAAGATGACAAATAAAGACCAAATGGTCCATCTAGTCTGCCCACCAAGCTTCTCATGGTAATAACTGCTGCTACCTTATGTTAAGGTTAGTAACCGATGCTCCAAGCAGGTTACCCCCATGCCTTCTGTTAATGGTAGTAACTGTAACTCCATACAGGTTAGCCCCATGCTCCCCTTTTCGCATTTCCAATACCTAGTATTTAGGGATCCACAGTGTCTATCCTATGCTCTTTTGAAGTCATTTACATTTTTGTCCTTACCACCTCTTCTGGGAGGACCTTCCAGGCATCCACTACCCTTTCTGTGAAGAAATATTTCCTGATGTTGGTTCTGAGTCGTGTCCCCCCCCCCCCCCCCCCCCCCCCCCCCCCCCCCCGGAGTTTCATTTTGTGACCCTTAGTTCTACAGTTTTCTTTCCAACAGAAAAGGTTTGAAGTTTGTGCATCATTAATACCTTTCAGGTGAAGGTCTGTATCATATCTCCCCTGCACTTCCTCTCCTCCAGGATATACAAACTTAGATCCTTCAGCCTCTCCTTGAAAGCCTTCCAGTACCATTCTAGTCACCTTTTTCTGGATCACCTCCATCATCTCTATCTTTTTTGAGATAAGGTCTCCAGAACTGAACACAGTACTCCAGGACTTGTACAAGGGCATTATCGCCTCCTTTTTCTTACTTGTTATCACTCTCTATGTAGCCCAGCATTCTTCTCGCTTTAGCTATTGCCTTATCACAGTGCTTTGCTGCCTTCAGATCACTAGACACTATCACCCCAAGGTCCCTCTCTTGGTCCATGCACAGCAATCTTTTTGTCCCCCATCGCATACAGCTCTGATTACCACACCCCAGAAGCACAACTCAAACTTCTTAAACTACAAGAAAAACATATTTACCAAAAATGACACATGAATAATATTCTTCTATGGGACCATCATATAAACCCAAGATTTTAATATCTTTTACAGCATTGAATATGCTCCATAGATAAATCAAAGGGGTGCGGTTATAATCATTGGTCCAATTTTTAAAAGATTTTTTTTAAAGCATTTCACAAAAAATTATTTTTAAAAAAGTGCACTACTTCCCCATTAGTCGAAATGAATTCATGCGCAACACGGTACCATGTTTCGCAAAGCTGCTGCTTCAGGGGCTGGAATCAGTAAATTTCAGAGTCCAAAAAATTCTTTCTGTTCTTTTCAGTCCCGTAATTTTTTATGGATTGACGCGGCTGCTTGTTTCTTCAGAAAGCATTTTTACCCACTACAAACTCAGCGTTTTTACAAAGTTGACGAGCCAATTTTTGAATTTTGTACGTGATGACTATTGTACGTGATACTATTGTACAACTCAAACTTCTTGGCATTAAATCCCAGCTGCCAAATCCTCAACCACTCAAGCTTGTTTAAATTACTTTTCATTTTCTCTACTCCTGTCCACTCTGTTGCAGATCTTAGTATCATCTGCAAAAACACAAACTTTACCTTCTATCCCTTCTGCAGTGTCGCTCACAAAATTATTGAAGTCTGTCTCAAAACTGATCCTTAAGTCAATCCACGTAATACTGTCTTCTCTCCTCAGAATAGGATCCATTTATCATTACACACTGCCTTCTGTCAGTCAACCAGTTTGTAATCCATGCCATCACTTTGGCACTCATTCCCAAGCTTCTCATTTTATTCACAAGCCTCCTATGCGGGACCGTATCAAAAGCTTTGCTGAAATCCAAGTAGACTACATTGAGCGCTCTTCCTCGGTCCAATTCTTTAGTCACCAAATAAAAAAAAATCAATCAGATTTGTCTGACAGGATCTTCCCCTGGTGAATCCATGCTGCTTCGGGTCCAACAATTCACCGGCTTGGAGATTGTTCACTATCCTTTCCTTTAGCAGTCTCCATTAATTTTTCCACCACTGAGGTGAGTCTGACTGGTCTGTAGTTTCCAACCTCCTCGCTGCTACCAGTCTTATAAAGTGAGACCACAGCTGCTCTTCTCCAGTCCTGCAGCACCACTCCCATTTCCAAGGGATCTATTGAACAGGTCTTTCAACGGACACACCAGCACATCTCTGAGCTCCTTTAGTATCCTGGGATGTACTCATCCGGCCCCATGGTCTTGTCCACTTTCAGTTTTCCCAGCTCATATACAGAAACATAGAAATGATGGCAGAAAAGGACCAAATGGTCCATCCAGTCTGCCCAGCAAGCTTGTGGTAGCATCTGCCACACTATACAAGTCACCCCCATATTTAGTTTCCCCAAACTGTCAAGGTCAGGGTCCTTGTTGGTTACTCTTCCCATACATATTCTTCTGTAAATGGGGTTGCATATACCCCACTACCATCTATGGTCTTGTCAACCAGCAATGCTCCTTCTCCAGGGTCGTCTTTAGTGAACACCGAACTATGTATTTATTTAATATTTCTGCTATTTCTTCATCTTTCTCCACACATTGCTCTTTGTCACCTTCCAGTTTCACTACACCACTTCGGGTCTTCCTTCTTTCTGTTATGTATCTCTCTTCTAGCTGTAAGGTTCACCTAGGGTGCCTGATTGCATTAGAAAAACAATAAAAAAATTAAATGTTTTAAAAAAATAGAACAAGGAAATGTCAACACGGTAACTGTACGCACAGGATAGCAAAACTAGCACTGGTCCTGATTTTGTCAGGGGTGGGGAGTGGGGAGTGGGGAGGAGAGATCTCCGAAGCTGCTGTAGGTATTGATGCAAGTGAAGCTGGTATATTTCACTGGGGGTTAAGGGAACACTAACTTTAGTTTTCACACAGCGCACAGGTTAGCATAGAACCAGCCCTATGGGCAGCTCAAATGCTATTTGGGGTGGTCTTTACCGTGCCCCCTCCCTCCTGGTATAAGTTTATCATACTGATTGCATTTATTATATGTTACAAAAAATGTTGGTACCGAAACGTAAGTGATTTGGACCTTTGCCTTAATGGTTTTGTATCTGCTGTTCCTGAACAGGAACACTTGGAGATCCTGGCCGTAAGGCAGGAAGGGATTGGGGAGAGAGAAAGAGGAACTCTCTTTTGCATGAATTCTTATGGAAGTGTTGACGGCTGAATTCATATTCAGCTTCTTAAATTTGGAATGTTTTATATAAGGACTGAACAGTAACAGCAGCCTGCAAACCCAGCCCTTGCAAGTGGCTTCATTGGGAGGGATGAAGTTCTCCTGGCCCTGCTCTTGTCTCAGTGCCTGCAGTCTGTGCTCTGCACAGCCCCAGCAGTGAATGTTTTCATGAGTCCAGGGCTGCATATCTCTCTTATCAGCCAGGGCTGTTGGTGGCTCCTGATACAAAGACCCAGGCACAGCCTGTTTACAGGCTCATGGCACTTATATGAGATTGCTGGAGTGTGCCCTGTCCTCCACTGAGGGTGACATCACCAGCTTTCTGACTAGGGCTATACATTATGTCCAGCTGTCCACTGGGAGCCACACGCTGTGCCCAGCTCTCCACTGAGGGCCACCCAGTAAGCACAAATTTTCCAAGTGGCCTTGTGCTCCTGCCGCCTGCAATATCTATACGAGTACTGCTTTCCAAAGCATCCCTGAATTCCCACTTCCTTTCTCCTGCACTGTCAATTAGCCTGATGTAAGAAGGAGCCTGGTAAAACTGAGTGAAATTCAGCGCAGTTTTCTAACCCATGCGGTAAAATAATATTTATTTATTTATTTATTTATTTATTTATTTAACAGCTTTTAATATACCGGTGTTCGTGCGAGCACATCACGCCGGTTTACAATAAACTTGCGAAAGGAGGAAATTACAAAAAACAGGGAGTGGGAGATGGAGCAGGTTTGAGAGAAAGGGTGGGGGGGAGAGGGGGGAAAGTAAAGGAGGAAGAAGATAGCAGCTGAGAAATTAAAAGGAACGTAACATTATTTACATGAGAGGCAATAAATGAGGGATAAACATTGTTACAAAGTTACAGCGGATAATGAAAGGAAATATGGATTGTATGGAGTATATATATGGAGGCTTATTTACGGTAGTTATGGCAAGTTATGAGGAAACATATATATATGCTTATTTACAACAGTTATGGCAGGAGAAGAAAGACAATTAGTTTTAACTTTTAACATGCAGATTGTACAGGTTGTAAGGTAGATGGGGTGCGGTAAGGTGGGGGGGTATAGGGTGGGTGGGTGGTGGGCGGTACTGTGACTAGGGGGGATAAGGGGGGGGGGTTGGCTACGAGGGGTTGGGTTCGGGGTAGGCCTGTCTGAAGAGCCAGGTCTTAATGCCTTTTTTGAAGTTGGGTAGTGAGGGTTCAAGACGGAGGTGTGTGGGGAGGGAGTTCCAGAGGGCGGGGCCTGCAATGGTGAAGGCTCTTTCTCTGGTGGTGGAGAGGCGGGCTGTTTTGAGGGGGGGGGGGGGTGTGGAGGGTGCCTGTAGATGTGGATCTTGTCTGGCAGTAAGCAAAAGGCATGATAATGCACTGGGAGTTAAAAAGCATGCAACCCCCCAAGTTAAAATGTGCACTCAGGGATCGGGGGGGGGGAGGAGCCAAGATGGCGGCGTGAATGTTCGGCAAACTCCACCTGACCGGTTGGACTTTGATTCACTTTGATTACCTGTTTTAATGACTCCAAAAAAAAGAAAGGGAAAGGTTTAGGGTCTTTCTCTCCGAGGCCTGACTGCTCTCCTAGGCAGCGTTCGATCACAGAGTTTGCGGTTCCTGCAGTGGAAGCAGGGGGCCCTGGAGGTCCCCCCCCCATGGGTGATTCTGGCGAGGGAGCGCTGTTTTTGCCTGGGGAGGAGGTGTCGCCCCGCCCCCCTCAGACACTCGTTTGCTGAGGGCGTTGTGGAGCTCTCCTGCCATGGTGACTGCGGCGCTGGATGTTGAAGTCACTGGGATGGCGTCTGCTTTGGAGGGCGTCGCTGCTGCTGCTGTTGGCACTTTGGCAGTTCCCTCATTGGCAGGGGGGGAAGTCCTGGGCAGATGGTTGTCGGCACTGCGCTATCATTGGGAGATTTGCGAGTGGACGCTGAAGGGGTTGCCCACCTTTGCCGTCTGGGAGTGCTGCTTCATCGGAGCTGGAATTGGGTCCCGCTCAGCCTTTTGTCCTGCCCCCCTAAACGTTACAACGTTAGAGGCCCATTTGGGAGTTAACGGCCAATTTTGCTTTGTCCTTTTACTGCCCTGCTCTGGTAAAAGTAAACAAAATCTCCTCTAAGTTGGAAACTCTTTCACAGGATACCTTCATTCAATACCAAAACTCCTTGGGGAAGATTAATGCCTTGGAAACTGATGTTAAACAGTCACAGTCTGTTAATGCTTCTTTAATTAAGGAATGGGAAAACTTGTCGAGGAGAGGGGAATATATTGAGAATAACTTGAGACATTTAGATTTAAGGTTCCTAAATTTTCCTTGTTTTGTGGGTGAACAACCTTGAGTAACTTTGAGGAAATATCTGATAGAAATTTAGCATATTCCCCCAGATAATGTCCTTCCAATTAACAAGATGCATTTTTTGCCTTTTTGTTCTCCTATTACCCAGGAAGTGGCGGATTTTGATTTGACTGCTAGGCTAGAATCCTCTTCTCAAGACATTATTGAAATAGCTATATTACTGGTTTCCTTCATTAATGAATATGATGTTAGTTATATCATGAAATGTTATTTCCAAAATTTGAACGTTCCTTATCTTGGTCAAGCAATCGGGGGTTTTCCTGATATGGCAAGGGTGACTCCTTGAAAATATGTGGTGAATTGTAGAGCAGACTGTTATATTTTCTTTGTACCGGATCAACTTCGTGCTTTTTTAGATTCTAGGCAGTCTATTGGGCTTTCACCGAATTAGATTGAGTTGCTAAAGTCTGTAGATTGTAATGCTGCAGGTTTATTCACGTAATTGCTGTGCCTTGTAAAATATTTCATTTTGGTTTTCTCCCTTTTCTTCTGCTTTCCCCCACAATTTTTGTGGTAATTAAGTTGAGATCTGAGATAATATAGATAAACATTATTGATAGTCCCCTTATGGTTGGGTATTATTGCTACTACGTTTTCTATTATATGTGATCTCATTGTTGCTGTGCAATGATGATTCTTTATATTTGTTAAAAACTTAATAAATATACAGTTAAAAAAAAAGTGCCGTCTTTTGCATAGGCTGAGCGCACATTTTAACTCCGGTGGAAAAAAGGCTCTCAGACTTATGTGTCCCTAAAAAAGCACTTTTGTGAGCAGAAAAGTCTTTTATGTGCTGAAAATATGATTTATGTTCTCACAAATGTTTCAGTGCAGAAAATAGATTTTGTGCACATAAATCATATTTTATGCACAGAAAACATGCATTGTGTGCAAAGCACTTTTCTGCGAATAAAATCCTGAGTACAGGTCTCAGCATCGGGAAAACCTGCTTCTGCCCATAGACTATCACTAGCGCTAGAAACTTTTCTCCATCTCTGACTGAGTTAAGTTTCCAGTGCTAAAAAACATGAGCTATGCCAGTATACCTCTCTACACTGAAATATATTTTATCCCTTCCTATTAATTTTTTAAATAATTTTGAATATTTATATAATTTTGCAGAAATTCAAAAAGATCTCCACACCTGAGACCTTCACACAAAGTTACTTAGCTTAAATGATGGCAAGAGGAAAGTGTGTAATTTTATTTAAAAAAAATTAAGACAAGTTTATGGCCAGTGATTAAGAGCTTTTTAAGCTGATAGTGACTTGCTCATGTCTGAGGTCTTTTCCTCCTTTTTCAAGGCTTTTTAGAGTTTATATTCATTATCATACTAATATATCCATTGGCTGGTCTATGATTTTCTGTTTTAAAAGTTTTCTGTTAGAATTTGTAGATTGTGTATTTTTCATCTCGCTTCCCCATACACATTTTTGATAGCTAATGCCATCATCAGCGTGGGATTTGTGCGAGAGGGTGCTAAACTGTGCGCACATTTTTTGTGTGCAAAACTCCTTGCTGCATCGACAGTAAAGTTTGCATGCAACACATGTGCATGCACGTAGCTGTGGGTTACCCTCTGCACTCTGTCGAATGCACCTTCTTACAGCTGCCCCGTAGTCTGAGCATATCCCTCCTGAGTACCCCTGTGCCCCTGCTTCCCGTTTCCTGCTTCCCATCTCTTGTACTTTCTGTAGTCTGAGCCCAGGTCTCCTAGAAAGTGTCCCTGCACCTCTGTTTTTCCTCCTTTTGTAGTGTCTGTTAGTTTGAACACAGCTGTCCTGGAGTGTCCCTGCCCTGTGCCCCAGCTTCCTGCCTCTTGCTTAGATGGAGAAATCCTGTATTGCAGGCAGAGATCCGGCAGGAGCTGGATTGCTGCCCGAATTGGTGACGACTTTCTACCTTCTTGCAATTCTTTTCTCCCTCCCTCTGCAACTTATTGGCTCTGTTTGATGTTGTGGAACAAAACAAAATTGCTTTGATAGTTGCACTACACTTGTGGGATCTCCACCTTTTCCGCTTCATTGAACTAGACAATAGAAAAGAGCCGAGATTTTCCTTTTGCAGTGGACTTCAGGGGATAAGACCTGCACAGGCGCATATTTGCACTGTCACACAAAGACGTTGCATGCATGCACAGATTACACAAACCCACACTCTGAACATATATACACACGCATATATATTATACTCTCCCAGGCGTGCACATGCATATCTATACCTAATGGTTTCCTTTGCCAGAATGTTCCATAATTTCCCTACTCTCTGACTTTAGAATTCCTTCTTCTGAAGGTGGAAAAATCTGTTTTCCCTTGGCCAGAGACGACGCCTTCTTGTTTTGTCCGTTGTTTCTGAGGGGAAAAAAAAATCGCCTGTGAAACCTTTCAAGAGATCCCATTGATATTTTTAAACAATGTAATTACATCTACCCAAATAGCCTCAGTCTAGAAGATATTTCAGCACAAGAAAACCCTCAAGTCCCCTTTATTCGCAGCCCTCTTGGAACATTTTCTAACATTTGAATAGAGGATGGCCGGACCAAAACTGAGCACCGTACTTTCAGATAGCAACTTCTCTGAGCCACTATCTTTCCCTTTGAACTGCTGAAGAAGATGCAGGACAAAAAGGGGGAGATGCAGCTAAAAAGGGAGCCTTTCTCTCATTAGAGACCCGTGGAGGCTCCAGTTCATCCTCTTCCTGCAGTGGCAGTGTCGGGGTGACCCCCTTTGACCCTTTTTCTCTAATCCTCTCAATCCATCGTTTGGGGATTGAAGAATATTGAGGGCTGTGCAGGATGATGAGCTTTTCTAGCTGATGAGGTTTAATAAGGGCGTAATAGATGTGATAGTGGTGAGAGCAGGGACTCAGGCATAGGGAGATGATTGGGCTTATGCTTTATTATTTTATTATATGATTTTGTTAAATGTATGGTATTTCATATTTTGTTATTTACTACTGATGTGAATCATTCTGGTTCCAGGGAGCCTAATTTTTCAAACCTATCCGCGATAGAGCATTTACTGCATGTGCTAGTATTATATAAACTATGTGGCGGGGGCACGCATATGTTTCAGTATGCACCAATATTTCTGTAACCCCTGGCTGGGATAGAACCCTGATGCTGTCCCCAAGGGTACATAGAAATAAAATTGACCCTACTTGCACCAGTTCTTCATGGATAGCTTTTACTTCTGAGCTCCAGGGCTCCCTGTAGGGGAAAGTGTAGCTTCAAGGCAACTTTTGCATTAACCAAAGTGCTCGGCCCTTTGGTAGACCCTGTAAACAGCACTGATGATATCTACAGTCTATGACTGATAAGCTATGAGGTTTCCATCTCCTTTACTGTTAGTTGGACTGAAGATTCTTTACAGCACATGGGTTTTAAATAAAGTTGATAAACAATAACAAAGAATAGAAATTAATGAATTTGTGACCTCGATCTTCTAGCAAAACCTTTGAATTTTATGGAAGCCAAGTCCTTAGCAATTTCTCTCCTTCTTTTCAATTACTCAGATGGAAGAAGGATTATTATTTCTTCAAACTCCCAAATTTATCTCATTCTTCTCCCCACTTTGGAATGGTTAGAATTTAGTCCTAGTTATTCATCAGAATATGGCAAGTCCCAATTATCATACCTCTCCTGCAATCTTCTCAAATCTTTCAGATCGCCTTCTGGAAAGCACCAAGTGGGCACTCTCCTCCCAAGTGCAGCACACTTGGGTCTGTAAAACAAACAAACAAAAACTCTTGAAAAAGTAACTTTAACGCCTTCCCTCTGGTAATGGACCGAAATCCATTTCTCTCAAATGAAACCTCCACTCCTCAAGCTCTTAGGTGAAAGATACCTCTACTTCCCAATGATTTGGAAACTGGGCCCTGGTACCAAAGGTACTCAATTCCAAAAAGGAACAAAAATATAAACTCTGACTCAACAAGGGATAAACAAATAAGACATAGGAAGGGTGGAAAAAACATCTTTGTCTCTAAATGAGAGGATAGTCGCTGAGGAAAACAACTCATAATTGAAACTTCTCTGTATCGGGTTACTAACAGGATCTATACACTGGAGGTGAGAGAGAGAGCAGCAGAATCTTTCCTATCCCTCAGTCTAACCTTACACAGGGACTCCCCAAATCTTCTGTGAAGGAGTACCAAGGCAGTCACAGGGATGGTTTCCAAAAATGGATCAGAAAGCACAGCAGAGCAAAAATGAGTCCAATGGTTGACCCAAGGAGTGCAGCTCAGGAGAAACCAACAGAAATAAATCAGCAAAAATAATTAACTCAAGGAGGGCCATCACAGGAGGGCAGCTTCTCTTACCCAGGCGCTGGAACACTGGGTCAGCTCTGGAGATCCCTGTCAGAGGAAGGGGATGGCGTCTGATGTCACTGCAAGGTGCCAGCCCAGCTATAAAATCCAGCATGCTGAGGTCACACCCCTTCTGCAAGTTTTTCTCTTGAAATAAAGATGGTAGAATATCGGGAGGAGATAGTGAGTACTGCTTCCTTCCTTCTTTGTTTTTCTTGGCCTTCTCTATTGGATATGGGGGGGAAGAAGAAGAAAAACTCCATTAGGCCCTCCTCATCTGGACCAGTGGAGCCAACTTCTTTGACCAACCATCAATTGAGGCCTTTATGTTGAATCCAAATTCAGGCTGTTTTGCTGGGCCAAGCCAGCTTGATACATCGGATACCACTTTGAAAGGACCTGTTTTATCCTTGAGCAAGATGCCAATAGAACCATGTCTCCAGATGGAGGAAGACTCAATCCCATTAGACTCTGCAAGAACAGGCAACGACAGAATTCTTGCTAACTCTGAAGGGGGTAACCTACAGAAGTTACCCTCTGTCACCCTGGAGATGTTACCAGTTGCCATTAGAGGTCTAGAAAGGTCATTAGCAGATAGAATTGACAACTCTTCCAAGCCTGGGAACTACAAATGCAGGTTAATTCTAATAAGGAAAGGATTAATGAGCATAATGGTTAAATAATGGGTATTGAGGAACAGCTGGGGTTAATGCAAGATAATTACTCTGCACTGATTAAAGTTATGAATCGTAGAATGGAGAAATTGAAAAATTATACTGGAAGATCTAATTTAAGAATGTCAAGGTCCATATTCAGTCATGCTAGTTAGCCAGTTATACGTAACTGGCTAACTAGTGTTGTATGTTCAGCAGTGAAGCCATGACTAGACCAGACTCTCCTCCACTCCGCCCCAAAATGCTCCCAGTACAAGCTGAATATAGCTGGGGAAGCCATTTAGATGGATAGCTATTACGTTATTTGTCTAAATGGTGTTTAAATATGGATATCATTACATTTTTCTAAGTCTGCTTTGTTATCTCCAGTTGAGATGTTGAAGTTTACATTGGTTTCTTGAAGATTTCTCTGGAGATTATTCCACTAGTGGTTAAAGCTGTATATATCCCAAATAGTGGTTGATGGTCAAGATCACAAGTAGTCCTTGCTCTGGAGATTCTGGAGGAATCCTAACTGAACTACTCCATACTTCTCAAGCTGAGGTAGATTCTAGGGCTACCTTACTAGTGACTTATATCCTTGAGCCTGTCAGGAACTGGGCTGTGCAGATGTTTTTTTTTTAATTAAAAAATAATATTTTTCTTGGAGATAGGATTGCCCTTTTCTCCTGTGTGTGCAAGGCTAACCAGCTGAGACGTAAAGTTTTTTTTACTTAAAAAAACAAAAGGGTGCTTGCTTTGGATTCCTCATTTCTTCTTCAATTTCTGTGTAAGTGTTTGATTAGCTTGGGATCTACCAGATATTTTATTTTCACCCAGAGTGGTTTTTGCAGAATAGGATTGTGTCAGAAGCTTCGGTAATATCTGGATCAGTCAGTTAATGTGTGATTTAAGCCATCTAGTACTGCTAATAAGTATTTTTTGCCTGACTTGAATTCTTATTTCTTTACTATTTTCATTCATGGCCCCCTCTTTGATTTTGTATGGAGAATTTTTTTCTTGTAATAAGTTATTATAATTATAATTAATTTATTTATATACCATCAATCTGGGATACAAACTTGGCAGTTTACAATAAAGCCAAAATAAAATGCATAGCAAATAATTAAATCATACATTAAAATCAAAATACAAGTCTATATCAAAAAAACCGAACATGATAAATAATCAAAAGTTTCTCAAATTGTGTTCCATCTAGGTTGACCTATGACTGTTATCCTTTATCTGGGAGCTGAAATGCAATTCCAAATAACCACATTTTCAGATCTTTTTTAAAACACTTTTTTGCTGGCATGGTGTTCCAGAGTTTAGGTCCGGCCGCTATTTAATTTTTCTATTTCATCCTTGTTTTTGCAATCAAGTATTCTTGATATTCAAATTCTTAAATAAATAATAATTTAAAAAAAGAAAGTATAACCCAAGAATCTTATGGCTAAATTTTAAAACCCAGCGCATGCAAAAACTGGGAGATATGTGTGTGGCCGAACCGAGCGCATTTTAAAAACAGCCCAGCCACGCGCGTATCTCCCGATATGTGCAGAAGTGTCAGGCTTTGCGAAAGAGGTGGGGCAGGGCGGGAGCCGACCGGGACAGCGGCCATTAGGCCCCGTCCCGGGGAAGTGAGTGCCGGCAGCCGGCTGGTGAGCGGAACTTACTGCTGCTCGAAGGAGCAGGTAGATTCGAAAAAAAAAAGAGGTTACGTAAGGTAGGTTTAGGGGTCGAGGAGGAGAGGGGAAAAGGGATACCTACGAAGAGAACAGTGGTCTCTTGTGAAGATTTGCTGGCCTTCGGAGTGAGGAAACTCACTCCAAGATGAGATTTGGGCAAGGTTCTCTCAACCTAGCTTGTAGGTATCACGTAGAATGTCAAAGTGGCCCCCAACCCCCTACACTCATACCTAATCCCCACCTCGAGTTACTAGGTGGGCCTCCCATAGGGATACAAATACCTGTCTAGGGAGGAGATACTATAGCAAGGCGCTCTCTCTCTCTCTCCTGCAATATATACTTGGCAATGTAGCCCAAATTGGGTTAATAGTGCAACTTGCGCTAAGAGCGTGTTGCATAGCTGTTATCGCAATTTGTGATACACATGCTTATTAGCATAAGGTAACATCCCTTTTTGGTATCGCATGCGATGTTGGAAAATGAGGCCCTGAATCTCATCTGCCACTTCCCTGCCCATTTGCCTAAGGTATCTGTATTCCAGAGACTTCTACTCCCCTTCCTAAGCTTTGTTGCTCTTCTTTGAATTCTTCTTTTCTCCTTCTGGCACAGAAACAACTAAATCTACCCTCTTTCCCCACCTTCTGTCCAGTGTCTCAGGTGAAGCCTTCCCAGAGATTTTACCACCTCCATCTAGGTTTAGAAAGGTACAGGGAAGACAGGTTGCCTTGGAGATTCAATTTATTTACTCTGTTCAGCATCTCCAAGATCATACGTGCTGTTTGGAGTGACCAGTCAAGGAAGCAAGATTTTCACTTCAACATTCCAGACATGCCAATGTATTCTCTAGAAAGGAAGCTCTACCCTTAGAACAGCATTGCAAGAGTATACACAGCAAACAGTAACTCTACCCCTGTACATCAACTGAAATTGTTACTAAATCGTTATTATTCCTAAAACAATTCGAGCTGCGTAACTGTATCCCTCGAGCATGCATGTTAGCAAGAGAGTCACAAAGTAACTTATGCTCATTGGAGCTGATTGATCCGTATAGGCTATGATGTCACATTTGAGGGAGAAAAGATGGAGATGTCTTAATTAAGAGGCTCAATGTTCAAATGCTAATTTAACAGAGTTCAGGGTGTGTGTGTGGTAGTTCAGCATTAGTACTGTGGGTCTCCATATTGTAGTTCTGGGTCTAATTCTTGGAATATGCTACATAGCAAGCATCCAAAGCTCCCTTAGAGAGGAGGGAGCCCCAGCCATTGTCCAACAGACACAGGGTGCACACACATCAAGCTCCAGAGGGAGTTGTGGCCTGAGGCCCCTGCAAAAAGGCTGTCACTGCAATGCCTGAAGTAGGTGTGGTGGGGGGGGGGGTTATAAAATAGGGGGGAAATGCAAACACATGTTCATCACACTGTAACCAAAAGAGGCCAGTTCCAATTGAACAGGAAACCCAAAATGCAAGAGGAAATTGCTGGGTCCAGGAAAAAGAAAACTAGAGCCATTTATATGTTATTATTGGGCTGTTGGATGCAAGCCAGTAGTAACATCTAATTTCAACTAGAAATATATATATTTTTTAAGTGTAGAGACCTCTTGGTTCTCTACCAGTTCAGCCTAGGCCAATTCATGTTTGGGTGGACACAGGATAAGAATGTGGGTAGTTTACTCCCCCTTGTGGGAGATGGTGAAGGGTTAGTTCCTCTAGGATATAAAATTTGACCACCCTTTTACCTCGTGAAATTGCTATTACCCTTCCTTGAGTCAACATGCCCTGTCTGCATACTGTAGAGATTTAAGATGGCTGCTGTTCTGCTACTGGGCCACAATAAGAGCAAAAGCATACAAAGTTATCATGTGGTGAGCATGATGGCAGAGAGTGCCTTAAATTGTAGATCAGTCAGCTCTCCACAACTTGGCTTGTAGCATAGGCACATCTTACATTGATGACGTTATTATCTCCATTTGTAAAGAGCACGAGGACCGGGGTGCAGCTCATACTGGAAGTGAGAGGTATGTGCTGAGCTGTGCTGGGATCTTTGTGAGCAGTACAAAGATTTTTCTTTCCAAACTGGACAGTGACTGTTCTCTGAAGCTTTTGTGGGTGTTTGCGATCCCTGCTATGGAACCGCTGAGGAAAGAAATGCAGTTCACTGTTCAGCTAGACCGACCTAGGATGGGAGGCGCCATCGGCTGCCACATCCCAAAGGTCTCATCTGCATCCTTACTGCTGCAGTGTACCCGAACCACAGGTATGGCCAGAGAAAATTGCTTTGAAAATCCTTATGCCTACTGGGTCTGGGGCCACATTTGGCTGCGGCTGGGTGATGCTGTTTCTCAGATTAGCTATGAATGTGGCTGCTGCCACATGTGCCAGCGCTGATTGTCTATAATTCTTGCATGCAAGTGATGATGAGGACATTTATTTAAGTGGGAAGGTCCTGATGATACCTCACCACCTTTGGGTTTCCTAGTTATCAGGGGCCCATCTTCATCCTCAGGAGGGATGACTATTGTTCCGTTGGATATCGCAGGACTGGCATCTAGGTCATTGAGAACCGGTAGTGTACACAGCTGTATAGAGGGAGAGCGTATCAGTCCCCAGGAGTTTACCACTGCTGTGCCCCGTGATGCTCTCAGTTTCCCAAGCTGAGGAAACTGAGAGATCTGTTTCCCCTGGGACTGAAGGAGCTACCGGAGGAGTCATGGAGCCAGCTGTAAGTCATTGGTTTGGGCCAAGACCTGAGCCCCATGGAGGGGTGAGGTTATTATCTGTGCCATCTATGGGCCTAGAGACCACAGCATCGCCTAATGTTACTGGAGTCTGTCATTCCTCACTTCATTAGCACTGCTTCATTCCCTTGGAATGGGCTGTAGCTTACTGAGTAAAGCATATGAGATGGTATTGAAATGTCTTCAAAGATCTTTGCTGACTATCTTGCCTAGCAGTGGGCTAATAACTTGGAAAATTGGGGCCACATGGAAATTTAATGGTCTTCAGTTGGAGGGGATACTCCAAGTCCCCATACAAGTTCATCATTGATGCTCCCCACACCCATCACCTTCCAGGATTACCTGGACCTGGCCAAGAAACCTGGTTACTCCTCATCTTCTGGAGTCAGGGAAGCTGGGCTGGGAGTTGTAGCTATGAGGAGGGTCTTCCCCTTGCAGAGGAAGGGGACAATCTAGATCCAGGACATAAGAACATAAGAAAGTGCCATACTGGGTCAGACCAAGGGTCCATCAAGCCCAGCATCCTGTTTCCAACAGTGGCCAATCCAGGCCATAAGAACCTGGCAAGTACCCAAAAACTAAGGATACCCAAAAACTAAGGATACTGGGCTCTGCTGCTGAGTCCAGTGAAATGTCTTCTTTACCAGAAGTAGACTTTTCCACCATCTCTCTGTCAATGTCCTGACAAACTGGACACTGGGTGAGCCCAAGTAATCCACCAGTTGGCAAAACACCCACCTATCCCAAGCAGACTGGCTCATTATGGAAAATGTACATCAGCTATTTGGGGCTCAATACCCATATGTGCCCCTGAATGTGATGGATTTTTTAGAATGCTAGTGGAATCAATGGCTTTGAGAACATATTGCGGAGCAACTTTTAAAGAACAATATATATGCAGAATACACCAGAAACCACTCACTGTTCCAGAAAACTGAGAGTGATGCAAATGAAGCAGGGCACAAATATCCATAAGCACTATGTCATATACGAACTTCCCAGTGGTGCCCGTCAGTATGTCCAGGAAGAGAAAATCTGGCCAGATGGGACTGTCATCCAAAAACCTCATCAATAGCACTACTTGGCATGCTGAGGATCCTACCTTCTACAAGGACTGGACTTTGGTATTGCTGCATTGAAATTGATTGCCTCTGTTTGTTTGTTTTTTCTGTGTTTTCTTATAGGTCCCAGTGTTGAAGAGATCTGAGAGCGGTTGCAGTTATCCTGCCAGGAACTTACATTGTTCTAGTTTTCTCTGTTGTGGAATGAATCAGACTGTTATCTGACATAGACTTACCAGAGGCCGTGGACATGTCTTTGTGTTGCTGTTTTGCCCAGTAAACCGACATTTTCTATTGGAGTGGGTCAGGTTTCCATACACCTGAAACTCAATTTGTTTTTATTTCTTGTAATGAATTAGTATGTAATTATACTTTTGTTTTTAATTTCTCTCCTAGTTAATTAGTGTGATGATCCAGTGTTGATTTTCCTTAAGAGATTGTGTGGTATATGGTAGAGTAAGACTAAGAAAATATTGTTCTTTTTCTGTTGTATTGAAAACAAAAATCATATAACCTCTTTCTATTAAAAAAAAAATTAATACTAAAAATTGAGAAAATAGTTTCCAACCTACTATCTGTTTTTGGTCAATTTTGTTATTTACTAATGTTTCTTTAATTATAGGTATATCGATCATCAGGATGGACTATTGTGTTTAACCATCTTGTTTCTTTATGGCAGGCATTTCTATGGCTGAATATGATAGGTGAAGATATTACTATGTGGAATAAGAGAATTAGTAAAAATTCTAACTTGGAATCTTGGGAAAAAATAAGATAACTAGTAGCAGTATTTCTGGTGTGGCCATACCTGCACATGTGTTATACTAGGAATATTGATCTTGAGAACAACAAAAAGGTACTTTTATGTAGAGTAGTGTGAGGAGTGGAATAATGAATTTTGTGAGTGGTATGTTATTAATATTGTTATTTTTTCCTTCTTCCTCTTGGATTGTATCTTTTTCCTGGCCAGAATGAGAAATCTTCCATGTCTAGTCTTTGTTTTCTTTACAGATTTTGGTGTTCTATCAAAGGAAGGAAGTTTTTTCTTTACATCTGGAGAAGTGAATCTTGCCATTCTCCTGTGCTTAACTTCTGCTTCCTCCTAGGTGGAAGTGGGATATAGCCTAAAAATAATGACTGCCAACTTATATATAATTCTCCACCTGATGGGAAGCTAATGCAAATCAGCCATGATAAGAAGATATGTGGTCACAAAACTTGGTACCAGACAATACATGGGCAGCGGCATTCTGAGCTAACTGTAGTGGTCTCAAAACAGTATTTGGATGACCAGCATATAGAGCATTGCAGTAGTCAAAATTACTAAGAGCGAGTCTCGCCTGAAGTACCGTACGAAAATCATTGGGGGAAAGCAAAGAATGAAGTTTCCTTACAAGGTATAATTTGAAAAAGGAACTTTTGGCAATAGAATTAATGTGAGAGTTAAATGATAGATTATAATCCAGAAGCACACCAAGGTTACGCACTTCACTCCGAATGGGAATATTACAATTATTAGAAGAAAAATGAGAGGAAAAATTGGAAGATGGAAATTTGGACAGGACTAGTATCTCATTTTTTCCACATTTAGAAGTTTATTATGAAATAACTATTTTTCCACAAACTCTAAACAGAGGGAAACGTGTGACCATGGGGAAGAAAACATAGTGAAAAACTGAACATCATAAGTATAGATTCTGTAATTGATGCCGAGCGTAATAAAAGTGGCTGATAGTGCGGACTCTTGGGGTACCCCTGCTGTAACTGTGATTTACTTCGGTTTAGGTTTTTTTTTTTTTTGGGGGGGGGGGGAACCCTCCAGGGAAAACGAGACTTCCCGAGTTCTCCTGGGGCTGACTCGCTCTCCTTGGAGCCCACCCATAACTTCCACTCCCCCCCCTCCCTTCCACACACCCAAAAGTTACTAGGGGCTGGGAATCATACCAGCCCCCACTTACCTTGTCCAGAGGGGCAGGAAAGATGCCTACTAGCCTCCTACCCCAGGGCCATCTGCATGGGTTAGTTAGCCCTAAGAACAGCACCATTGTATGACATCTAAATGGCGCTGGCCAGCCTGGTACCCTATGTGATCTCAAAATGGCACCTTCTCAGGACTGGTAGTGCCATTTTCTTGTATGGCCATATATTTGTATGGATGTTACAAGAAAATGTCCCCGTCCAGCCGTGAGAAGGTGCTATTTTGATGTCATTGTATGGCACCAGGCTGGCTGGCACCATTTTCGTCACACTATGGCGCCATTCATAGAGTTGATGGAGCTTTTTCATGTGGATGGCCTCAGGGCAGGAGAACTGTGGACATTCCTCCTGCCCCTCTGGACCCCTGTGGATGGGGGAAGTAGGAGCTGGGGTGGTTCTTGGTTCCGGGACTGATTTGGTTAGGGTGAGGAAGCATAAGGGGAGCATGGAGAGGAAATTAAATAAACAGTAAAGGAAATGGAAAGCTGGAAGAAAAATGTATCCAGAAAAGAAAAGGAAACAAAACTTTTGAGGCTGCTCACTCCTATGAAGCATTATTATACTTGCATTGCTGACTGAAAATAGGAGGTGCATGGACTTCAAACACTACAGTACACAAGGATGTAGACTGGAAAACCAGGATGGGCTGAATGTCTCCTTCCAGGAAGTAGGTCACTTGGCAGTTTTGCCCATCAGCTACTGCAAACAGGGCATTATCTGGTATCTGCCAGTATTTATTTATTTACATATTGTTTGAAAGATTTTGTGTCCATCCCGTCCACCAAGAAATGTAGTTTTAAAACACAGCTTCCCTCGCTGTAGTCCCTTTTCTGTCTCCTTGATGGGTAAGGAGCTGAGCAGCGGTAAAAACATCTCCCAGTAAATAACCCTTCCTGGCTGAGGCCTTCTCATTCTGTTGCTCTATGTGCTGGCATGGGGGCTGGCAGCAGTTCTGCTGTTTGCTGTGTAAACATGTTCTCTGTGGGTGGGGAGCTGCTGGCATGTGGCAGCTGTGGAAAGAAGAGTCTGAGTAATCATTTTATGTAGGTGTGTGCTTCTGTGAGTGTATGAGCCCAGGTATGTGCTCCTGTGTGTAGCTGTCTCTGTGTGTGCCCATCTCTATGTGTGTATGCATCTGTGAAGGTGTACGTGCCTGCCTTTGTGTCTTAGTGACTCCATCTATTTATGTAGTTCCTGAAAGCTAGTCATGAAATCTATTAAGTTAATCCAATAAAAAGATATCACCTTATATTTCGATCTCTCTCTCTCTCTCTCTCTCTCTCTCTCTATATATATATATATATATATATTGAAAGAGAGAGACAGAGGCCGATACAAATGTTACTTAGCTGGATAATTAGGACTTATCCAACTAAATGGCAGCTGCTGAATATCCAGATACATTTAGCAGCCACCACTTATCGAGCTAAGTAGGTAGCTGGCTAAGTTGTGGGCCGGCAATGTGCAAAATAGAGTGGCACTATTTATCCAGTTAACTTAGCCAGATAAATAGCAATATTTACACTTATCCGGATAAGTTAGACTTGTTCAACCGTAGGTCTAAACTTCGTCTGATAACACTTATCCAGCTAAGTGGTGATTTTGTTAGGGATTTTCAGCAGCATAACTGTGCTGCTGAATATCCCGTACAAGATGGCCAGATAAGTCTTATCTGGCTAACTTACATAGATATTCACTTTTGAATATTGGCCTCATATTTTTTAATTGTTTTTATTTTTATTTGCATATATTCAAGTGGACTAACAAGGCAATCCCATTACTATATCTATGTATGTCTTTGTCTCTCCTTTTGTTCCTGTATATGTGTGTGTGTGTGTCTTTGTGCAATATCCTGAATCCGTCCCTGCCTCCAGGAAAGAGAGCAGCAATTGAAGCAGAGTTCTCAGGAGAAAGCCAGGTCTCAGTCAAGTCATGAATATAGGCAAGGTTGTTGGAAATAAAGTAGGCATTCCACTGAAAACATAAGAAAAGGAAAGAAGTGGGAGGAAGAAAGGGAATAGTGATAAGATTGGAGAGGTAATGGTTTGATAAGCACAGATGGGGTGAAATTTGCCTTGGAGGACCAAGATTGGGATTGAGAATAAGAAGAAAAACAGGAAAATATGTATAGAGGTAGAGGTGTGACAACAGCAATGAAGATAAGATGCTGTCATGGCGAGTGGAGATGACTGGATGAGAGGAAGAAAACAAGCTTCAGAGTAGGGATATGCATCCGTTAGAAATTAAATAGGAAAGGACAATGATATTTCCTATTTCGTTTTCTTTTCAAAATGAAACAATTGAAAATCCGACTAAATTTTGTTGTTTTTCATGTTTCATTTTGAAAACAAACACACAAAAAAGTCACGCATCGGGCCTAGGCCCAGACCTAAGGCCAGGGCCTCACTTAGGTATAATCTGCTGCCCAACACAGGGGCTGTGGCCTATGCCGGAGCACAATGCTAGCACCTCGGCCAAAGCCCAGGCCTGAAATATTTTGTTGGGACGGGGAAACTTTCTGGCCTCCATTTACCTTGTCTGTCAGGGATCCAGTGCTGCAATCCAGGCCTGACACCAGGGCCTGGCCCAAGCCCAGGCCTGAGGCCAGGTCCTAACACCTGGGCCCAGCACCGAAATCAGGTCAGGAAACCTGGGCCTGGGTCTCAGCCTAGGCCAATGTCCAACACAGGGATCCGGTCCAGAGATTGGTTCCCAATGCTGGGACCTTGGCCTACTGCCATACACCAAAATGGTGCTCTCTGCTGAGCAAGAAAGCGCCAGAGTTAATTTACTCCTGCGAATCCTTAGCAGATGCCGTCATTTTGAAGATGAAAGAAGAGGATGTTTGACGTACAAGGCATGGGCTCTAGCCTCTGGGCTTTTGCCTGGGCCGAGTCCCGGGTTTGGGACTGGGTCCCAGCATTGGGTCTTGGCCCAGTCCAAGGCCAAGGTGTCAGAATCCGGCCGCGGGACTGGGTGCTGGCATTGGGCGTAGGCCGAAGTCCAGGCATCAGGACCTGCTCTCTGGGCTGGGCCCCAACATCTGGCCTGGGCCTCGTTGCAAACGTTGCTGCTCGACGCCCTCACTCCGCCCTCTTTACCTCTGTGGCAACTCCCTCCAGGTCTGATGGACGGCTGGCTGCCGTGGCATCTCCATGCCGCCTCCTCCAGCATACCCGGACTGGCTCGACGCTGCAACTCCGCCATCTTGTCCTGATGCCTAGGGCGCGCGTCCCGACTCTTGTACCAGCAAGGGCGCGAACATCAGGGGCGTCCCCACGAGATGACATCATCTGCTTCCAATATTTAAAGGTCTTTGAAAATGCTAACAAACTTGAGTTAGCAAGGTAATTGCTTCGGCTTTACTCCCAAGCTACTCTGCCTCCTCGGACTTACCAGAGGTACCCGCTCTTCAGGGGCCTCGCTCTTTTCTTTATTTTCAGATTACAGATAGGAACCGGTACTCGCTCCTCGAGGGCCCATGTTCCTGGACACTCTGAAGATTCTCTACTGCCTGGAAGCTATCACTGCTACAAACAATTGTGAGTTACCATCATTCTCTCAGAGTTTTCCCTGGAACCAGGTACTCGCTCCTCGAAGGCCTAATCCTTTCCAGCTCCTGAGCTTACCTGAGACCTTACGTGAGTTTTGTCATCTAGTTCTGTTCATGAACTCTGCCTACTCACTTTCTACAGTTTCTCAACAGCTCAGCCATCCTGGGATCATTGTTCCAGTACCTGAGGGACTACAGCCCTGCCGGGATCATTGTTCCAGTACCTGAGGGACTACAACTCTGCCGGGCATACCAGTTAACTACTGCCACCTCTGGTGGTTTCTGATAACCTGTTTAATAAAAGAACTAATGTGTGTCTGTCTCCATACTCCAGCCTAGCCGGTGGTCCCCCTCGGGGTATCGTCCCGAGGGCGTCATCTGCCATCGGCCCAGGGATCCACCAACAGCTATATCAGATTCATTACAGATTGCTACTCCTTAGCAAGACGATATCTGAGACACGACACGATTGCTGACTCCTCCCTCTCCAGGAGCCTGCTACACAGAGCTTTCTCTATAGATTGCTCCTCCTATCTGACTGCTCCTCCCATCAAGCATCAGATTTCCATCAGATCTCTAACTGATTGCTAACTCGAGTAGCAGATTTACAACAGGCGTCAAAGCCTGGCCTTTGCGTAAGGCCCAGGTTGAGGCTTTGACCTGGGCCTAGGCCTCTACAGTGGATCCCCCCAAGGACTGGATACGTGAGACCTGGGGAGGTTCCTGGCTCTGGAATTTTTCTGGGTGGGATAGTGGGAACAGGAGGTCTTGGGAGGCTCCGTTTTTTTGTTTTTTTTTTTCATTTTTGTTGTGGTTTTTAAAAATGTTTATTTCATTTTTGTAAACTAAAGACAATGAAATAAACATTAAACAAAATTAAAACTGTGTAAAAAAAAAAAACACCCCAATAACGAAATTAAAAAACAAAATTAATTTTTTTTCTTAGCACATCTCCTACTTGAGAGTTGTGGACAGTGCAAATGATAAAATTGCAGATGAGGTAAAGAATGTAGGGAATGGGGAAGGTGGAGTAGGTGTTAACTAGTGGTTTGCAGCAAGGAGTAAGATTATGGAAGATTAGCATCAGGAAGAGAAAATGTTGTGGAGCCATAGGAAAGGAAAGAGAAGAGGCCAAGAACCTCTCCAGTGCCTGGCCAGCTGCTTGAGGAAAACTGGGTGGGAGCGGCTCAAGCCTGAGCTGGGTTTGGTGATTTCCAGAGTCAACCATGGAGGCAGACGCGCTACATCCCCTCTATTACCTGGCCGGCTACTCGGGGAACGCAAAGTGGGAGCAGTTCAGGCCCGAGGTGGGTGTGATTTCCGGAGCTGTCAACAAGGTAGCTGGGAGAAGTGGGCAGATATGGGCTGCAGCCTCCCCAGTACCTGGCCGGCTACTCGGGCTGGACATTCTGGATGGGTGTTCCAAAATTAAAATTTACTGCTGTGAGTAATTCACTGACACCATACACATATTTTTTCCGTTACATCCATGTCTAGGTTCAGGTTTTCCAAAACCTCTCTATCTATGCAAGTGTCCCTCAGTATTTGGGATCCAGGGCATGGTAAAGTGAGAATCCTTGATGACTATTTATTTATTTATTTATTTATTTATTTATTTAGGGTTTTTATATACCGACATTCTCGATATACATATCGAATCAAGTCGGTTTCCATAGAACAAAACTGTCGCTGGTAAGGCGTTACATTAAACAATAAACAGCGAATTGAACAATAAAACGTAAATCAATAAATATTAAATATAAAATAGACTACAAAATTTCATTTTTGTAGTCTTCTTAGAAGACTACATCTTAGAAGACTAGGAAGACTTAGAAGACTTAGAAGACTACATCCTAGAAGACTAGGGGTCTTCTAAGATGTAAGCAGAATCCCTTTCCAAAAATTGCTGAGGTCCAGATATTCTCCAGTACTTCACTACTCCTTAATCATCTTCAGTGGAGTCTCCAGATGAACAAAACTTCTTCTTTACAGGATGTTGTTTGAAAATGTTCAGGGTAAAAGTTGCAGTGCAGTAAAGAGGGAACCTCCTCTCCTTTCCCCACCCTTGGGCAGAAAGGGTGGCAGCAAATTTCCTCCCGAAACAAAAAGCCAAAAAAACCAAAATCACACACATACTCAGCCACTCAGAACAGAATCACTACTGTGACAAGGAACAGCAGATCTTCTTTTGCCCTGATCCTCAATAGCGGCGGGGGATCTTCCCTCTTTGAGCAAGGACAAAACACAAAAAAAAAAAAAAAGTGCAAAATTCTTTAGCGAAAAACGCAAAAAAAAACTTGAGGCAACCTCATTGGACCAGAATACCTCCTTCCTAGCCCTGGGGAAACAAAGCTGTGAGGCCTAGTCCAGCAAAAGTTAGGGGAGCAAAGTAAAAAATCACTTTTACTTAGCCTCCTAAACTCTAAAGGTCGCACTGGACTCTGAGGCAGCTTGCCGTTGAGCACTCGAGCCTACCACCACGCAGGGTTTGTACAGCAAGTGGTTTGCTCCACTCCTACACTCTCTACCCAGGTCTGTTACTATGACCAAATCTAGTGCGGAACCTAGGGTTCCTTCTGACAGGGAGGAAAGAGCTCTCTCTAGACTCCTGGGCTTGCAACTTGGTTATGGTTAGATATGAGGCATTTTGTTTTGTGTTGGTAAATGATGTTTTAAACCTGTTTTAGTCTGTGTACTATGCATGTGCTGTGATCCAGTCTGAAGGGATATTTAATTGGGAAGGGGGCGGAATACAAGCATTTTAAATAATAACTAAATAAATAATAACAGTTTCCAATAATTAGTCTCGCACAGAGGTTGGTGTTACAAAAAAAGAAATAAATTTACTGAAAGGAAACTTCATCAATTGTGACATTTTGACACATTGTACATATTCTGGGAGATGAATCCATTTGAGTAGATAAATCCTGTTTTTTCATTACACTGAAGCATTCAATTTAAACACAGAGTCCCTCCCAGGATTAAGTTGGTATTACGTCTCTGCACAAACAGTCCTAGGGTTACTTTCCCTACGCCGTAGGTGGTACCTGTACTCCAACAGTGATAATCTGCCGTCCCTTTAGAATATAAGAACAAAAGAAATTGCTATACTGGGTCAGACCAAGGGTCCATCAAGCCCAGCATCCTGTTTCCAACAGTGGCCAATCCAGGCTACAGTTACCTGGCAAATACCCAAACACTAAGAAGATCCCATGCTACTAATGGCAGTGGCCATTCCCTAAGTCAACTTGATTAATAGCCGTTAATGGACTTCTCCTCCAAGAACTTATCCAAACCTTTTTAAACCCAGCTACACTAACTACACTAACCACATCCTCTGGCAACAAAGTCCAGAGTTTAATTGTGCGTTAAGTGAAAAAGAATTTTCTTCAATTAGTTTTAAATGTACTACTTGCTAATTTCATGGAGTGCCCCCCAGTCCTTCTATTATCTGAAAAAGTAAATAACCAATTGACATTTACCCATTCTAGACCTCTCATGATTTTAAAGACCTCCATCCTATCCCTCCTCAGCTGTCTCTTCTCCAAGCTGAAAAGCCCTATCCTCTTTAGCCTTTTCTCATAGGGGAGCTGTACCGTCCCCTTTATCATTTTAGTCGCCCTTCTCTGTAGCTTCTCCAGTGCAATTGTATCTTTTTTGAGATGTGGCAACCAGAATTGTACACATTTTCTCAAGGTGTGGTTTCACCATGGAGCAATATAGAGGCATTATGACATTTTCCGTTTTATTCACCATTCCCTTCCTAATAATTTTTAACATTCTGTTTGCTTTTTTGAATGCTGCAGCACACTGAGCTGACCATTTCAATGTGTTATCCACTATGATGCCTAGATCTCTTTCCTGGGTGATAACTGCTAATATGGAACATAATATTGTGAAACTACAGCATGGGTTATTTTTCTCTATATGCAACACATTAAATTTCATCTGTCATTTGAATGCCCTATCTCCCAGTCTCACAAGGTCCTCCTGCAATTTATCACAATCCGCTTGTGATTTAACTACTCTGAATAATTTTGTATCATCTGCAAATCTGATTACTTCACTTGTCGTATTCCTATCCAGATCATTTATATTGAAAAGCACCGATCCAAGTACAGATCCCTGAGGCACTCCACTGTTTACCCTTTTCCACTGAGAAAATTGACCATTTAATCCTATTTCTGTTTCCTGTTTTTTAGCCAGTTTATAATCCACGAAAGGATATCACCTCCTATACCATGACTTTTTAGTTTTCTAAACACCTTGTCAAACGCCTTCTGACAATCGAAATACACTACATCTACCGGTTCACCATTATACATATGTTTATTAACCCTTTCCAAAAAATGAAGCAGATTTGTGAGGCAATACTCCCTTGGGTAAATCCATGCTGACTTTGTTCTATTAAACCATGTCTTTCTATATGCTCTGTGATTTTGATCTTTAGAATAGGTTCCACTATTTTTCCCGACACTGAAGTCAGGCTCACTGGTCTATAGTTTCCCGACTTGCCCCTGGAGCCCTTTTTAAATATTGGGGTTACATTGGCCATCCTCCAGTCTTCAGATACAATGGATGATTTTAATGATAGATTACAAATTTTAATTAATAGATTTGAAATGTCATTTTTGAGTTCCTTCAAAACCCTGGGATGCATACCATCTGGTCCTGGTGATTTGCTACACTTTAGTTTGTCAATCTCGCCTACTACATCTTCTAGGTTCACAGTGTTTTGGTTCAGTTCATCTGACTCATTACCCTTAAAAACCATCTCCGGAACTGGTATCTCCCCAACATCTTCATTAGTAAACACAGAAGCAAAGAATTCATTTAGGACTGGATTTTAATACCTACGCACGGGCGTAGATTTGTGCGCGCAACCCAGTGTGCACAAATCTACGCCCGATTTTATAACATGCGCATGCAGCCGCGCATGTTATAAAATCTGGGGTCGGCGCACGCAAGGGGGTGCACACTTGTGCACTTTGCACGCGCCGAGCCATAGGGGAGCCCCAATGGCTTTTCCTGTTCCCTCCGATGCTGTTCCGAAATCGGAGCGACCTCGGAGGGAACTTTCCTTCCGCCCCCCAGCCCTACCTAACCCCCCCCAACCTTTGTTCCATACGTTGTGCCTGCCTCTGGGCAGGCATAGGTTGCGTGCGCCAGCCAAGTGCTGGTGCGCGATCCCCTGGCATGACCGCTGTTACGCGCGTCCCAGGGATTGCGCACATCGCTGGGCTTATGCAAAATTGGCTCGGCACGCGTAACCCCCCTACGCATGTAAGGCTTTTAAAATCTGCCCCTTAGTCTTTCTGCAATGGCCTTATCTTCCCTAAGAGCCCCTTTAATTCCTCAGTCATCTAACAATCCAACCAACTCCCTCACAGGTTTCTTGCTTCGGATATATTTTAAAAAGTTTTTTTTATGAGTTTTTGTCTCTACGGCCAACTTCATTTCAAATTCTCTCTTAGCCTGCCTTATCAATGTTATACACTTAACTTGACAATGCTTATGTTTTATCCTATTTTCTTCAGATGGATCCTTTCAATTTTTTAAGGATGTTGTTTTGTCTAAAATAGCTTCTTTTACCTCACCTTTTAACCATGACTGTAATTGTTTTGCCTTCCTTCCGCCTTTCTTAATGTATGGAATATGTCTGGACTGTGCTTCTAGGATTTTATTTTTAAACAATTTCCATGCCTGTTGTACACTTTTAACCTTTGCAACTGCACGTTTCAGTTTATTTCTATTTTCTTCATATTATCAAAGTTTTCCTTTTGAAAATGTAGTATTAGAGCTGTAGATTTACACATTGTCCCCCTTCCAGTCATTAGTTCAAATTTGACCATGATATGATTACTATTGCCAAGCGGCCCTACTACCATTACCTCTGTCACAAATCCTTTGCTCCATTAAGAATTAGATCTAAAATTGCTCCCTCTCTCATCGGTTCCTGAAATAATTGCTCCATAAAACTGTCATTTATTCCATCAGGGAACTTTATCTCTCTAGCATACCCTGATGTTACATTTACCCAGTCAATATTGGGGTAATTGAAATCTCTCATTATTACTGCACTACCAATTTGGTTAGTTTCCCTAATTTCTCTTAGCATTTCACTGTCCGTCTCACCATTTTGGCCAGGTGGACGAGTATACTTCCGCTATACTCTTCCCTGACACACAAGGGATTTCTACCCATAAATATTCTAAAGAGTCTCTTCCAGGATCCTTATCTTGTTGGTCTCTATGTCATCCTGGACATAAATGGCTGGATTTTCAAAGGGTTAAGTGCGCCGGGCGTAAAGCCCCGGGACGCGTGTAAGTCCCGGGGCTTTACTAAAGGGGCGGGAAGGGGTTGGGGGGGGAGGGGGTCAGAGGCTCTTGGCACAGTGGCCATTTACCGCTGTGCGGGGATCGCGCACCAGCAGTTGGCCGGTGCATGCAACTTACTTCAGCCCCAGGGCTGAAGTAAGTTTTAAAACAAGAAAAAAAAAAAAAGGAAAAGGTAAGGAAGGGGAGGTGGGGTGGGGGGTAGGGAATGGGGGAAGGCAGTGCGGCTCGGCGCGTGCAAGGGGCACAATTGTGCGCGCACAAGCTATAAAATTGTGCGTACATGTGCGCGCACCGGGTAGCGTACGCACATGTATGCCTTTGCGCACCTTTTAAAATCTACCCCAAAATGCACCCCCCCTCCCACCAAGTTGTTCCGCCCTATCATTGCGATATAGTTTGTACCCTGGTATGGCACGGTTTCATTGATTATCCTCCTTCTACTATGTCTCTAAGATGCCAATTTAGTCTATCTCATCATTCACTGCTATACACTCTAACTCTCCCATATTACTTCTTAGTCTTCTGGCATTGGCATACAGACATTTCAAAGAGTGTTTTTTGTTTGTATTAAAAGTCTGCTTCTCATTGACAGGGATAATTTGGAATTCTTTAGCTCAGGTGATTCTTTACTTGTGGGCACATGGACTACTTTTGCTTTTATTGGAACCTCTCTGTTGGGATGCCCTAACTCTCCTGTTTCATTAGTATCATTCAAAGATACATTTCTCCGAACCATGCGCTGCTGAATGACTGTTGGCTTTCCCCCTTGTTCTAGTTTAAAAGCTGTACTATCGCTTTTTTAAAGATTAGCGCTAGCAGTCTGGTTCCACTCTGGTTAAGGTGGAGCCCATCCTTTTGGGAAAAGTCTCCCCCTTCCCCAAAAGGTTCCCCAGTTCCTAACAAACTGAATCCCTCTTCCCTGTCTCATCCACACATTGAAAATCTGGAGCTCTGCCTGCCTCTGGGGACCTGCACGTGGTACAGGGAGCATTTCAGAGAATGCCACCCTGGAGGTTCTGGATTTCAGCTTCCTACCTAAAATCCTAAATTTGGCTTCCAGAACCTCCCTCCCACATTTTCCTAAGACGTTGGTGCCCATGAGTACCACTACAGCCGGCTCCTCCCCAGCACTGTCTATAATCCTGTCTAGGTGACGCGTGAGGGCTGTCACCTTCGAACCAGGTGATTCTCATGTCCACCAGCAACCTAGCTATTTACATTCCTAATAACTGAATCACCAACTGTGATGGCCGACCTAACCCTTCCCTCCTGGGCAGTAGCCCTGGGAGCCTTTCCTCAGTGCGAGAGGACAATGCACCACCTGGAGGGCAGGTCCTTGCTACAGGATCACTTCCTGCTACACCAGGGTGATGTTCTCCTTCTGCCACTCCTCTGGATGTCTCCTGATATAAGTACCTGAATGGTGCTATCTCCTCCAGCTCCCAAAGATGATTGCTGGTACCTGGTACAAGAACTGGATTAGTTAATGTACAACTCATTCTCTCTCATCAAAAGCCTCCAAAATGGCTCTGTGTGGTTTCCAGACCCTGTTCAGCAAACCTACCACCAGCTAACATTACAAAATATGAATGTAACTACCTCCCCCCTTTGATACCTGGGTTTCTTTTTGTTAGGTATTGTAGGTTTCGTGGACCCTTGGCCCGAGGTGTGAGTTGACTCTCCCTGAGGGGTTGAACCCCACAGGGCCCCACCGTCGGGAGGCGAGGTGGAATGGATACACAGGCAACTAGACTATGGCTGTGGCCCAGGAGAAAGGAGGCGTAGCCGAGCTATCTGCGTCACAGCCACGTGATCGCAGTCTGAGAGAACCAGTTCCAAGGTATTGCAGTGCAGGGTAGGACAGGAGATAGAGTAAACCAGAGGAAGGATCTCCAAGGCAGAGACGCACAGAGCAGGCCCAAGGAGCGGGAAGCGTGGAGACAGGATCGCTGGTGGAGTAATGCTGAGTCTACGCCGAGGAGCAGGGAAGCGCAGAGACTGAATGTCCGAAGTAGTAATGCTGAGGCTACCCCGAGGAGCGAGGGCGCCTAGAGGCAGGAATTCCGGTGTGGTAATGCTGTGCCTTCCCCAAGGAGCGGGGGAGCGTAGAGACAGGATCTCTGGTGTAGTAGCGGGGCTGTGCAAGACAGAGTCCCGGAATGGGAAGCGCAGAGCAGGACCCTGAGGTGCGGGTACCCAGGGCCAGAGTCCAAGGTAGTAGATAAGATCCAAGGCTGGCACAGCAGGTCCGGAGAACAGGAATAAGCACCAAAGGAGCTCAGGGAACTCGTTGCCAAGTCGATTAGCGTAGGCCAAAGGAGGTGCTTGAATATCTCAGTCTTGTGATGTCATCAGCCGGAGACACCCCTGGAGTTCCTGCCATTGGGCCTTTAAAGAGAGGCCCCGTGGTGCACGCGCGTGCCTAGGGAGGCCCAGAGTCAGAGTGTGGGTTGGCGGCGTCCCAGCCGCCGTGAGGAATCTCGAGAGCCAGGAGGAATGCCGCAAGTTCACCCGGAGTGGAAAGCAAAGCATGACATGATGTGAGTTGGGTCAGCCGCGGCCAGCGGTCATAACACTTTTAGACTTAGGGGCTTTAGAATGTCTGAGGTCCCACAAGCTCATTACACTCCACAGGTTCTTCCGATCAGAGGGAAGCTTCAGCTTCAGGGCCACAGGCACTGGACTATGTTGCTAGCTTTCAGTACAAAGTCCTCACATAGTTGTGGTGTTCCAATAGAAAATGTCTGTACTATGAAACTTCTTCAATATAAATGTAACCCCCTTTTCCATGGGTGTCCTGAATGCAAGGGTACACAGTGGGGTAGATTTTAAAAGAAGCGCGATCAGCCTACTTTTGCTTGCGCATCAGACTCAAGCAAAAGTACGCTGGATTTTAGTAGATACGCGCGGAGCCGCGCGTATCCACTAAAATCCTGGATCGGCGCGCGCAAGGCTATCGATTTTGTATAGCCTGTGCGCGCCGAGCCGCGCTGCCTCCCCCCGTTCCCTCCAAGGCCGCTCCGAAATCGGAGCGGCCTCGGAGGGAACTTTCCTTTGCCCTCCCCTCACCTTACCCTCCCTTCCCCTACCTAACCCACCCCCCCGGCCCTGTCTACACCCCCCCCTTACCTTTGTCGGGGGATTTACGCCTCCCGGAGGGAGACGTAAATCCCCGCGCGCCAGCGGGCCTGCTGCGCGCCGGGCCGCGACCTGGGGGCGGGTACGGAGGGCGCGGCCACGCCCCCGGGCCGTAGCCACGCCCCCGTACCCGCCCCCAAAACGCTGCCGACACGCCCCCGCAACGCCGCGCGCTCCGGCCCCGCCCCCCGACACGCCCCCCTCCGAGAACCCCGGGACGTACGCGAGTCCCGGGGCTCTGCGCGCGCCGGGAGGCCTATGTAAAATAGGCTTCCCGGCGCGCAGGGCCCTGCTCGCGTAAATCCGCATGGTTTTGGGCGGATTTACGCGAGCAGGGCTCTGAAAATCCGCCCCAGTGTCTTGGGGCATATTACTCTCCCTCTCTCTCAGTCCACAAGCCCCAAGTATCAGGATTCTTTCTGGCAGGAGGATGGAGAGAGTAAACCTCCAAGGCTCACAGTGGGGAACAGTCTCTACACAGATGTACTCACAGTTATAATGTCCTTGCATTAATAACATCCTTTAATTCTTCAAGAAAAAAAAACAAAACACTGGGCAGACTGGTATGGTGTTCTGACAGAAATTTCCTGAAACCAAAAATATCTTTAAACTGATCAGCAACAAATCTCCAATGGCTCTTCATAAAAACTTCAATAGTTCTAATTGTCTCAGTGCCACATAACTGAGCTAGTGTCCCTTCAGGTGTCTGGTGATAGGAGGTGGGCTGCTACTAGGGGACTGGGATCTCCTGTCTCTGCTGATAACTTAGACCTCTGGGTTAGAAAATCCCAAAATACAGCAAAAATTAAAGTCATTACTCCTTCTCATGGGCAGGAATGATAACAAATATTTTCTCCCAACAAAAAAAGAACCAAATCTCAAAAATGCAAACTCACTTTTCTAATGGTAAAATACTGCTGTGCTTTCATGATGTGCAGGTCCAGAATAAAAAAAAAAAAAAAAGACTCAAAAATATACTCTCCAAAACTTTTCTCCAACTCTTGAGAACAACCCCTGCCAGTCTGGTCGAGTACTGGGCCACAAAATCTGCTTCTCTCCCTATTATCAGTCTGTGGAGCCTAAAAGTGGAAGATACTCTGGCACTCTCTTTCTTCCTAGAAACCTAACTCAAAGTGCCACACCCAAGCTCCCACTCTGCCTGCTCTTATACAGGCTGGCTGACCAATCCAAACAGCGTCACTGGAGGTGCTGGTCAGGAATAGTCCACCAGCTCCTACCTCCTACTTAAATCCAAACTTAGGGCTTAAGCTAGGGACAGAAATAGAGAGTGGGGGCCTAGGGAGTCCCTACATAAATGACTTGGCATCTGATACATTTATTTGGCGTGGCATCCAAAATACATTATAACAGTAGAAAATGGAGCTTTTGATCCTTCTCTGCACAATTCCTGGGATCCTTCCCTTCCCTTCTGGAATCAGGGATCCCCCCCCCCCCTCTGTTGCACCTTGTATCTGATGCTTGGGATTTGCTGCTTTCTTCTCTGCATGAGCATTGGATGGGTAGTCTCCCCTTTCTCCTCCTCTGTATGTTTGATCTGGAAAGCACCTTGGTACTTCAGCTGGTTTAGCTGATACCCTTCTTCTCCTCTTCAGATTGCATAGTATTTAACTGCCAACTCCTTGTTCACTGCTTGAGGTCTCAGTTTAGACCAGAACGTTGACCACGGGTTCTCTCCCCTTGGAGACAAACTCAGGTGTGTCGAGTTTTACGTTTTTAGATATAGGGATATCTCCACATTCTAGATACTGAGACAGGAAAAAGCAATTAGAGTGGACTGCCAAGTGTACCGCCACAGGGAAACTTGTGGGGTGTCACCCTCAAGGCATTGCAGGCAGGAAGACAGGAGGCTGCCTTTCTTCTTCTCCATCTCTTTGCCCTGTTTCCTAGAATCTTCTTTTGGACCACTGCAGAAAACCTAAGACTGAATCAGCGAGGCCACTCCATTGGGGAAGTCCTACCAAATAGTTCAACCCATTCATTCCACTCTGCCAGCTCCACTATGTCTTTTATGGGAGGGACATATTTCCTTATAAGGATTCAATGGCAGGAGACAACATAAGAACTGGAAGCTTCTAAATCACTTTTGAATGCCAGGTCTTCAAAAAAAACTAGAGACTACAAACTCATAGACCTTGGGTTTGCAGCTCCTGCCCAACACACAGGACCACCTTGCTGCCTGCATTTTTTTGTCCACTCTACTCCAAAAACTACTCCCCCTAGAATTCTCTATGGACCAATAGATTAAAACCCTTGAACGGGCCATGTAACACATCCTATGGGAGATGCTTGGCAAATAGTATCATTCTACTGCATATATTATCCAACCACAATATGACTTTCTTGTGAGGCAACTGGTAAGGAACCAGTGGGATCCTTACCTGTTTGTGCCTTACTGTCTATGTCCACCATGTATACATGTAATGTATACGTGTCTTATCTTATTCCTCTTTATCGGTATCTGTGCACTTGAGTGCCTCTGTATGCATGAATGTATGTGTGTGTGTGTGTGTTTCAGTATTAGTGTACCCCATTACTTTTTCTGTAAATGGGGAGATAGTTATGAAAGCCTTTTCTCTGGGTAAAATGATTTTCCTAAAAACTGCCCTATTCTGCCCAGCTATAAGCATGCATGTGGGTTTCTGTAGTGCACACACTTTTAGCTGATTTAACAAGAGACTTTCCTTTGAGTGTGTTTAGGTCAGAAGAGTAAAACATTGTAGATACTTATTTTCAAATATGTGTGTGCCATTCTATTTTCTCGCACCGTCCACACAAATAGTATATGCAAAGTAACATGGATATTTTAACCTTTGTGCTTTACACTTGCTAGTTTGAAAGAGAAATTATGTGCAATATTTCCCTTTGAAAAGTGACTCCAATGCACACGTACATAGCAAATAACATATTCATGTACATAGCAAATAACATGGACTGTTCAAAATTATCACCATGAAGACTACAGCCTGTCGATGGCCAATCTTCATTTGCAGTTTTAGCGTTTGTGTGAAACGCTGCAGGTGCAACCGATCCTCTTGCATCAACTTGCAAATTTTTAGCATGGAGGAAGATAAATATTTAAAAATGACCCAAGTGCTTTAAATGCCTTGTATTGCTTATTCAACTTAATTGCATTTCCATGCAAATGAAATTTTATTTGCTTGTGTGTATTCTGCAGTAAAAGCAAGGCATTTAATGTTTTACATATCTGCTTGAATCTCCAGTTTGACCTTCATTTTTCCCCTTGTGGTGCAGTAGCAGATTTGCTGTATCAGAGCAATGCGATTGGCCCTCTTCTGCTGAGCTAGCTCCCATTGAGCTGTCACTCAGTTTCTCATACTTCAGTTTGAATACTTTTGCTGCTGCGGTCAAATAGCACATAAGTGTTAAGCATTTCCTATTTCAGTGTCCCTTTGAGGAACTTTTAAAAATGGCTGAATGCTGAAATCGCTCAGATCAGGGTGAGAGTATTTTTCTTCAGGTTGTACTGATGACTAGAAGCAGCTATAGTGCTTTGCTGCATGCTGCTCTCAAGCAACATCCTGCTGTTCCCAAGGCTTTGGCAAATGCGTCTTTACTTAACTAAAATAGCACAGCCGTAAGTAAACAGTGGGCTGCAAGAACAGGATGCCCAGAGAAAGGTCACCCTTCTTGACTGTTGCTGCTGTTCTACTCTACTGCCATAGCATGTCATCCAGGGTCCCTGCCTCTGTAAGACCGCGCGTATCCCAGATCCACTTGCAAATTCATGTCCCCTTGCCAGGGTCTCCTGACGCATCACAGATTGAAAGAAGGGGGTACATCAGGGCTAAAAAAAATAAAAACCCCAAACCTTCTTATGTGTATTTTGTTTGCTTTGCAGATGCAGACGTCACTGCTGTTAACCACTGCAGCTCCACTTCCACTCTTAGGCGGTGGCCATGTTTGGAACAGCGACACGGGTAGCTTGGCAGGGACATGATCTGATTAGCTCAGGAAGAGGGGCTGATGTCTCTTGTGACATCATAATTAATGTGGGCCAATCAGATTCAAGGAAAGTGATGGGAAACATTGCAGAGGGGGGCATTTCTTTATACTTTCGAAACATAATTATTCGACAGCAGAATTTTCAACCGATACAGGGTTAGTGTTGCTTAAAGGGCAGGCTTTTGAAATGCCATACAGTGTAAAAAGGATATGTGTTTTTCTTGTAAAGTAGTACTAGCTAATGTTATACAAGGGCTACAAGGTTAGGTACAGGTTAGGTTTCAGGAATTGTACAAGCTGTGGTTGAAGTAATCTGCACGGAAAGGGGTGTGGTATACCGCCAGGGCCCAGATAACTTTCAAAGAGTCCAGATAATTGCCTTTCTTATCTTGGTAACTTTGTCTTTTGTTTCTTAGGTGTGTATTTGAAGCCTGTCATTCTCCTTTGTGAGCTTCCCCTTTGCCTTTAAAATGGCAGAACAGGCTGCTGAATGTCTATTTGCTTCTTTCTTTGATCTATTTCAGCGAAGTCCTAGGGCTGAAAATCTTCTTCCAGTGATTTCCACTCCCATTGTCTCACCACACTGAAAAGTCACAATAGTAATAATATTAGTAATAATATGCATATGATGTAATTTGATGATATCATGCACAAAACACTGTCACGTCTCTTGACATCATAGCAATCACTTGGATTGACTGACATGTTTGTTATCCTTCCTACCCCACTCTCTGCTTTACATCAGGCAGTTTAGGGGAAGGGAGAGACCTCAATTGGTTATAATATAATGCAGTCCTCATTTACATACAGGCCGATGCAATACTGTGCGCTCAAACTAGCGCACTGGTTAACTCATGGTTGGACATACGTTTTGGACACATGTCCATAACCTTTTATCTAATAAACCGGCCAATACAGTAAACTGAGCGGGAGAGCTGGCGAGTGCCCAGGCCACTCTCCTGGTATGCAAATTAGGGTCCGTGGTAATAAGGAGGCGCTAGGGAAACTAGCCCGTTCCTAGTGCCTCCTTATTGACAGAAGCGGCAGCTGTCAGCGGGTTTGACAGCTGACTCTTAATTTTACCAGTGTTGGTTGTCAAACCCGCTGACAGCCACGGGTTCGGAAAACGGATGCCGGCAAAATTGAGCGTCTGTTTTCCAACCTGCGGGGGCCGCGGGCAGATTTTTATTTTTTTTTCATTTTTGGGGCCTCCGACTTAATATCGCTATGATATGTATAAGGGGTAAAAATTGCGCGGCAAACGCGCGGCCAAACGGGGGTTATGGGTGCGCTCGATCGAGCGCACCATACTGCATCGGCCGAAAGGGATTAGCACGCCTAAAATGCACGTCCAAACCAGCGCGTAGCTAATAGCACTCATCACATGTAAATTCATGTTGATGAGGCTATTAGTTATTACCCACTCATTTAAAAAAAAATGTGCGCCCGACGCACACATTTTTACTCTCAAAAATTAACGCCTGCCCCAGAGCAAGCGTTAGGTCTTGAGGAGCCCCTAAAGTTAACAGAAAAGCAGAAAATACTGTTTTTCTGTAGTTCCTCTGATTTAATATCGTGGCAGTATTAAGTTGGAGGAACCGAAGAAAGGAAAAAAAAAATCTTGCCAGTGGTCAGGTTAGGAAAACGGACGCTCAATTAATGAGCATCCATTTCCCTAACCTGTGGCTGTACATAGGTTAAGAAATCGGACGCTCGTAAAATTGAGTGTCCGTTTTTCTAACCTGCGCGGAGCCATTTCTCCTGGGTGCGTGAAGCTGAGAAGGCGCTAGGGACGCACAGTTTCTCCTAGCGCCTCCTTTTTAACACGTGGCTCATTTGCCTACTGCATTGCGAGCTCAGAAGAGTTGGATGGGCGCGTGTTAGAAAAGTGGACGCTCAACAATCATGAGCGCCTGTTTTTCATTTCCTGATATTGTGTCAGCCTGTCAATGTTTCTCTGAGAAACACTGGATTCTTTGCAGGTTGTTCTGATATCTTTTATTGGACCAATATAAGAATTATCGAAAGATGATTTGGTGCATGAGCTTTAGAGACAACATGGGTCATTTGTAGCGGTCAAGAGTCTTTATGTGGTTGGATGTGATTAGTCATACCTAAAACTGAATCTATTATGTCTTGTACATCATCTTTGGATAATTCATATGTTAGTCCTATGAAAAGCCTCCTAGTTGCAAAAGATCTGGTTTTCTGCAGGAGCCTTAACGGCTGCTAGAGCTCTGCAGCCCAGGAAGCATTGAAGTCTACTTGACTGCTGGGAATGGGAATAAGCACCCAGAATAAATTACTCTTGAGTAAGCAGTGCATTGTAAAAGTGCTATCAGCCACGGCAGAATTAAATGGGCTGTAAAGACATCCCAGACTGGCAGTCAGCTCACTTTCTTTTTTTGTGGCTTCGTGCATTGAGCTGGTAGCATTCTAGGAGCAGAACCTACCCTTATTAACTCCAGGCGGTGTGTGTGTGTGGTGAAAGTATAATCTTCTGGCAAGCAGACAACATAAAGAAACTTTTCTCAAGAGTTTTCTTGATTAGTGTAGAGAGAATGCCAGCGGTCGTAATACTGTACGTCAGTCTCTGGGTGCGGAGAAGCCTGAGAAAGTCTGTAAATAGGCACTGGGATGTGTATGTCCTGTAGCAGGCTTGGCAGTTCGGATTCCACCTCTGCAGTATCCATCATGCGCAACAACTGCTCAGATCTCACTTGGGAAAGGAATTTTACAGGCTCCTACAATTACCTAAGTAGTTTGGTTGAACACAGAGGAGTCTCAGGTCATCTCTTCTAAAACTATTCACCTTGGGCCATTAGCTATGTATGGTGATTCAGAGGAGGGCAAATAACACACTATCTCTCCTTTCCCTTCCTGAGCCCTGGGAGGAAACTCTTGGATCAACCCTTCTCGGTGGTCTTTCCAAATCCAGATACTCAGTGATACTGTTCATCTCCTAGGAACTGATGCTTTTTAATTTTAAAAGCATACACAGCGGTGGCTGGAGCTGGCTCAGTCAGCAGTGTATTTATACCCGTAACAGAGTTAAAAAGCCTTCTCATCAGAATAATCTTACACTTTCTGATTCCAAAGGGTGATGCATCCCTATCCATCCACAGTTCTCAGCAGCCTCAGATCCTTAAACCATTATTAAGAAGGACTTGGTTTAGTTTATTGATCTTAATATACCACCTTTCAAAGATAAATTCTACAATTAAACATAGCAAAATATAATAAATAACATATCACTGACACAATTTGAAGAAATCCACTGCTTACCCTCTGGGAAAAGTAGCCTGGAATCTATGGACGTTTTGGAATCCTGCCAAGTACTTGTGACCTGGATTGGCTGCTGTTTGAAACAGGATACTGGGTTTGATGGACCTTTTGTCTGACCCAGTATGGCAAATCTAATGTTCTTAGGCAGAATTCCTAAGCTGTGTAAATGGATAGATTGGAGATATTTCATTCACAGAAGTTTTTCTTTGATGCTCAAAAAAAAGATATTTGGGTCTGCGTGGCGGGGATGTTTGTCCTGTCCCTTGGAGATCTACTCCTGTGCATGAGAGCATGCATGGCTCTGAATTTTATAGAAGAGAGACCAGCATAAAATGGTCTGTTATACCCTGACAGGTTCTGCTCTGATATACTTGTACATGGTGATCAGATCTAAAGTAAACTAAGAGGGTGGTCTAAAGAGAATTGTGTCATTACTGGGTCCCTCAGCGCTATGCTAATGGAATAAAATGCCTTTAATACTGTGTGAGAGGGTCATGCCTTCCAGGTCAGTGGCTGATATTAAACAGCAAATGTGCAAATCCCATTGCACATGGGACCTCACTTTTACTCTTCCCAGTGACATTTATGAGGCTTTTTGTGACATTTATGTGGTCTCTTTGTGTTCTATTATAATAGATGGATTCCTTATTATAAGCCAGTGTGGTTTTTATTTTTTTTTTTTTACCAGGGTTCCGCTAGTATGCCTCACAATTTTGCATAAGAGGGAAGGAGAGAAAGAGGGGGTTGTGGATCTGCAGAATTTCACAGTGTACTATCATAGCACTCCTTAAGGTTGAATATCACTGTTGAAGCTATTAGTGTGAACCTGTGGATTGCCTCTGTTGGTGCCAACGTGGTGCTTCCATTCGTGACATGCAGTGCCAACATTTTTAGTTCAGTTTGTTTTTTTCATTTGGGGAGGGAGGTTTCATCCAAATTTTGGTTCATTTGCCAAACCAAAAAAAAATTTAAACCATGCCTTCCCCAACAACAAAAAATAAAAGAACCATAAAAAAAAAAAAAAAAAAAGGACCTCTGCTCAGAACAGGCCTTGGTATTAAGACCTGGTTCCAACACTGGCGCCCAACCTGAGACCTGGTCATGACACGGAAGCCTCAGCCCAGCCCAGCGCCTGGTTTTGGTGCTGAGGCCTGATCTGAGACCTGGTCCCGGCACCGGGATCTGGCCCAAGGCTTTGTCCTGGCACCAAGGCCAGGCCCAAGATTTGGACCCAGCACCTTGGACTGGTCCAAGACCTGGTCTACTCCCACCTCACCTCTTTTATGGTTCTTTGTTTTCTTATAGCCCTCTTCAATCCCAGCCTAGTTCTCCCACCATGTTTCTTTGCTGGTCATACTGGGATCTTTAGACCCCAGAAAAAGTTTTGAAAAAAATAGAAAATTATACATTTCTCCTCCCTCCTCATATCTTTTCTGTTTTGTTGTACATCTCTAGGATCCCAGCCTAGCTCTCAAACCTTCTTCTTACTTGGTTATACTGGCATGTGTTATCCCCAAAAATCCTCAATCAGAAGAAAGAAATGCAGGCACAACAGAAAACATATACATGAGAGACCTTTTACATGTTCTGAAAGTGGTAAAGTTTTCAATAGGAAGAGAGAACTAATGCTACACCCAAAAAATCAACAAAGGGAAGAGACTGTGTTCAGCTGCAGAATATGGGAAAAGCGTTT
Source organism: Rhinatrema bivittatum (assembly GCF_901001135.1). NCBI lineage: Eukaryota > Metazoa > Chordata > Amphibia > Gymnophiona > Rhinatrematidae > Rhinatrema > Rhinatrema bivittatum. The sequence continues at coordinate 304,979,609 of NC_042617.1, forward strand.
TTAATAAAGCAAACCTCCTAAAGTCTTAATGCTAATACCCCTCATGTTACTCCTTAGGGGTCTTTCTGCCACTCTGCCTTGCTGTCATACCCTAACTTGTACACCTTGGTGTGTTCTTGCCACTGTGAGGGGCTGCTTTCCACCTCTCATGGTGTCCTTGGTGTGTTGATTCCACTCTTTGTGCCACTTTGTCCCTTTATCAGTGCCTTGGGGTTTTTCCTGCCACCATTTCTGTTTTATTCCCCCTTTATGGTGCTTTAGGATGTTGATGCCACTCTTGGTGCTTCTTTGCCTCTCATGCTGCCTTCTTTTGAAACCTTGGCGTGTTCTTCTCACTCTTTCTCCTTCTTTTCTCCTCTGACAGTGCCTTGGAGAACTCCTGCCACTGCTGGTACACCTTTGTCTCTTTACAGTGCCTTAGGCTTTTCATGCCACTTTTGGTACCACGTTGACAGAGTCTTCATGTGTTGTCATGCTTTCTCTCTTCTGATGATGTGTACCCATCAATTTCATTAGAATTGATTAGAAAACCCAAATTTTGGAGGCCAAAATAGTCTGCAGTGCTTTCTGAATTGACTTTTTTTAAATTTTCTCTTTATTAATTTTAACATACTTACAAAGCATCCACTTTGACAAAGAAATATGATTTGAACAATTGAAAGAAATGCTTTTACCAAAACAGAATACCAAAAATACAAATCAATTGTACAAAACCCATTAGACCTCAATATCCCTGGGGGGGGGGGGGGGGGAGTGCTTGCAAATTAAAGGAGAACAAAGGCAAAATATTTTCCAATACAGAAAAAGGTGTCATGCATTAACCAGTGCTTATTACATTAACTTTGAACTCATCCACTGCTTATTGCAGCGATATTTTTCTTTGCCTCTATAAAGTTCTTGAGCTGGTCAGGTTGAAAAAAGATATAATTATTTCCTCCATGTCTGATTACACATTTGCTGGGGAATCTCAAAAAGAAAGAGGCCCCCACTGCTTATGCTTCAGATTTCAATGCCAGAAAACTCTTCCTCTTTATCTGAGTCACTTTAGTTAAGTCAGGATAAATCCTTACATTTGCCCCCATGAACACAACTTGAATCTTTTTAAAGTAGGCACGCATAATCTTTCCCAGATCAGCCTCATTAAAAAAAGAGATTAATAAGGTTGTTCTCTCTGCAATCTCGTATGTCGATGTTTCCAAAAAGGTTGTTAAATTCTCTAAAACATTAGAGGCCATTTGTAAGAACATAAGAACATGCCATACTGGGTCAGACCAAGGGTCCATCAAGCCCAGCATCCTGTTTCCAACAGTGGCCAATCCAGGCCATAAGAACCTGGCAAGTACCAAAAAACTAAGTCTATTCCATGTTACCATTGCTAATGGCAGTGGCTATTCTCTAAGTGATCTTAATAGCAGGTAATGGACTTCTTGTTCTTGTTGGGAAGAACGAATAGGTAAGAAATACACCTTATCCAGGGGTGGAGTTTGATCTGAGGGAATTTCTAATGCTTCTATAAAGTAGCGCTTAATAGTCATCCTTAGAATTTCTCCAATTACCCTAGGGAAATTAAGTACCCTCAAGTTTAAATGCCTCATAGTGTTTTCCACATTCTCGAGTCTTCTATTAATATTACCACAGTCCTGTATTAATGTTGCCTGTACCTGCTTTACTTGTTTGATTTCAGTATCTAAATTCAGTAATTTCACCGAAGTTTCCTGCTTTTGCTCAAAGAAACTGCTGTTCAATATGTCCATTTGTTGTGACATTGAAGTTATTTTCCCTGAACAGTCCACCAGAGCCTTAACCAAGGCTGACGTTAGATTCCAGAGCGAATCTAACGTTACTACCTCCGGTTTACATATATTAAGAATAGCATCGGGTAAGGAAAGAGGGCATGACACAGTTCTCTCACCTCCTTCACGCCTCTGGTCACCTCCTCTATCCTGATCCAACTCTCCGATGCTGCTCTCTCCGTTGTCCAAGGGATTCTGTGCTAGGGTTCTCCTCTCTGCCGCCCCTCAGATTGAAAGAGATTTGCCACTTCAGACGTCGCTTCCAGCCACAAAGTCAAGGTCCCTCTCACCGCTGGTGGCAGTCGTTCGTCTAAGGCAGTGGTTCTCAACCGGTGTGTCGCGACACACCAGTGTGTCGCCAAGCACACACAGGTGTGTTGCCACACTTCCCGGTCCCCTGCTGACCCAGCTGCTCCCCCTACCCGAGCAAGACAGGTCCTACACCCGGGCTTAAAACACTGAAAGCCCGGGCGGAATGCGGCAGGAGAGCTGGAGTCAGCAGCACCGGCATGCTCTCTTCTTCCCACCCCCTGCCTCCCCCCCACAGCCCGGAAGAGGAAGTGGTGAGCAGCGGGTGTGTGCGCGGGAAGAAGAGACCATGCTAGTGCAGGCAGTGTCGGCCCGAAGAAAAGAAGAGAGGCGCGGCCTGAGGAATGAGCAGCACGGCTCAGAGAAAAACAAAGAACGTCGTGAACCCCCGCAGCTGATGGGACTCCTTGCTCTGCGAGGGCTGAAAATGAAGTAGATTGCTGCTGCCTTTAGGGTTAGAAGTGGAGGAGGCTGCTGCTGCCACTAGTTTGGGGGAGGGGGAGAGTGGGTGAATGAGCAAGCATGTGTGTTTGAGATCCTGTGTGTGTGTGAGTGAGATAGCATGTATGTGAATGATTGAGAGCCTGCATATGTGAAAAAGAGTATGTGTGTGATTGAGAGTTGGTTTAGGTGAGGGAGCATGTGAGTATGTGATTGAGAGCCTGTGTGAAAGTGAGAGAAAGACAGCATGTGTGTCTGTGTGATTGAGAGCTGATTTAGGTGAGAGAGCATGTGAGTATGTGATTGAGAGCCTATGTGTAAATGAGAGAGAGAGAGCATGTGTGTCTGTGTGTGATTGAGAGCCGGTTTAGGTGAGGGAGCATGTGAGTATGTGATTGAGAGCCTGTGTGTAAATGAGAGAAAGAGAGAGCATGTTTGTAAGCATGTGAATGAGAATCTGTGTGAGAGAGAAAAGGACGGCATATATGTGTGTGATTGCAAGCCTGTGTGTGTAAGTCTGAAAAGATAGACAGCATGTGTGTAAATGTGTAATTAAGAGCCTATATAAGTGAGAGAGAAAAAGCATGTGTATATGTGAGTGACTGAGAGCCAGTATGAGAGAGAGAGAGAGGAGAAAGTTGCAAGCAAACCACCCCTCCGCCTTCTAATTCAAAACAATCTCAGGGCACCTGGATATCAAACATTCCCAGGTATGCAGAGCAAAACATTTTTTGTATCCTTATTATTTTTCATTACTGGGTCTTTGTGTCTGCTATTTTAAAATATTTTATTGGTATCTAGAAAATTTTGATATGAGTTTTTTAATTATTGGATATTCCATTCATCAGCTGTTTTGAAATAACCTGTTCTTTTTGTTAATATGGTTTTACTGCTACTGATTTTATATTTCTTGATTTGTTTGATAAGGATGGGTGATGTTTCTTTTTTTCCTTTGTTGCACTGCATACAGAGACTCTGGCTTGTTGCGGTTTCCAATTCAGTTTTTGTCTGCATGTTTCTAGTTATGCATTTTGGTCTCTTTATTCCTTGTTAGGTATACTGACGCACATGTGATTTAGGTGAGGTTCTCTGCTGGCGTATAGTTTCTGTGTAGGGCTCTTTGGCAGCCTGACTTGGTCTGTTTTCCTAATAGATGTATTGTCTTAAGGCCTGGTATAATATTTTCAGTGTTGCCTTTTCTTAGGTTAGGTGGTTACTGTTAAGTGCTGGAAATTGGTGCTGTTTTGGTGTGGGATGTTTACTGTTTATGCAATTTCTGTTCAGATACAATATGTATCTTTTCCTTGTGTCATTCTTAACAATAAAAATAATACTGAACCTTTATTTTTTATTTCCGCCGTAAATTGTAATGAGCAGCGTGTCACACATGTGAGCGTGGTCTGTCAGGTGTGTCACGATGGGAAAAAGGTTGAGAACCACTGGGCTAAGGGATACTCCTTCCGAGGTCGGGTCACAATCTCCTTCCTGTGACCTGACAGCCAGACCTCTTAGCACCGAATTCGCTGCTGTTCGCACACTGTTCGATCGTTCGCTGTCTGGGGGGTGACCACTGGAGCTGAGGGGGTAATTCCTGGGTCTCCCCTTTCTCTTTGGGGGCATTATGAAAATTATAGAAATTCTTTTGGAGGAAAAACGCCAGAGCAGGTATGAACATGCAGCCTTTCAAGACGCCATCTTGACTCCACCCCTCCTAAATTGACTTTAATGGTAAATGAACGAACGAATAAAACAGAGATTTTTTCTTTTGAAACTAATGAACCAAATGGAGGTGTACTACAAAACAAATGAATGAACCAAAAGAAAATTGTTTCCTCTGCGTATCCCTAGTTGTGTCTGCTCCCACACTGTTGTGACCACTCCATGCAACCAACCAACAGCCTGGAGAAATTTGAGGGAAACACAGAATAGTCAGGCTGTTGGCTGCCAAAGAAATTGCCCTCATCTGTAGGGAGTTTCCTGCTTTCATGCAGGAGAAATACTCCTGAAGTAGGAGACTCCTAGATGCAAGTGATTTAGTGATTTAGTAGGTCTGCAAGAAGGTCTACCCTCTCTTCCTTCAATCTCTGGGAGCTCAAGATTTTAAAGGCTCCCATGTCCAGTTTACTTAATGGGAATCCTCCTTTCTTTGCCTATACTCTGATCCTTCCATGTGCAGATGGACTCTGCTGCTCCTCCAAGCAGAGCTAAGTCCTCTAACAGACAGGTAGACTGTGTGGCTCTAGTCAGGATCTGGTTCCTCCTGCAGACAGGTTGGGTATATGGTTCCACAATGGCATCTGAGCCCCACAATAGTGGCAAAAACAACCTGTTTATTTATTTAAAAATGTTTAGCCGCATACTTCCATACAAAATTGTGTCCAGCATGGTTTACAAATAACATCTATAATATAAAAAATATAAATAATTAAAACAAATGAACATAAAAATTAACCACTTTTAAACACAAACTTCATCAGTCCCCAAATGGCTCCTGGAATAACAAGTTTTAATGCCCTTCCTAAATCATTTTACATCTGTAATCTTCCTGATTACATCTGTAATCAACCTAGCATTTCCGGCTTGTTACTCACGGTTGCACTGAAATACCTTCCACAGATTTCCCTTGCACCTTTGCTTCTCCTAGTGCTTAACTGGCTCTCCAATTTAAAAATATATTCTCTTGGGTCTTCAGTTCCTTAATGTCACATTCTGACGTCACTTGCAAATGGGGCTCTGCACCCACCAGGAGTCCAGGTTGGGTGTTGGCTTCCATGCTGCTCACCAATCTTGGCTGTCACCGCCAGCATCTCTGCAGTTCAACCTCTTCCGCCCTCCCTCTCTGGCCCAGACAAAGTCTTACCCCTATAACCCAGGACTGACTTCTTCTGCAACTGCCTAAGCTCATCCTCTCTTTACATCAAGTTGAAGCCCATATTGCTATGCTACTTCCAGCCACCTGGGTTTTCTTCCTTCCTCATGAGCCATTCATGACTGCTTCCTACTGCCAGGGACCTGCTAATCTGTTTTGCTCTCTCCCGCAGCCCATTCCTTTCTCAGATGCTTCTCTGCCCCTCTATCCCCTGCTTTCTTCTCCCTTTTTGGCACCTAAAGAACTGCTATTTAAGGAATCAACCCTGATGGCCTACTTGTCTTAAATAGATTGTAAGTTTCATTAAGAAGGAACTTGTCTCTTATGCTAAATGTTCAACCAGGGCTGTTCTTAGAGTGACTGCCCTGCGCCCTGTGCTTTGAGGGATCCATGCCTCTTTAGCCTTTCCTCATAGGGGAGCTGTTCCATCCCCTTTATCATTTTGGTTGCCCTTCTCTGTAGCTTCTCCATCGCAACTATATCTTTTTTGAGATGCGGCGACCAGAATTGTACACAGTATTCAAGGTGTGGTCTCACCATAGAGCGACACAGAGGCATTGTGACATTTTCTGTTTTATTAACCATTCCCTTCCTAATAATTCCTAACATTCTGTTTGCTTTTTTGACTGCTGCAGCACACTGAGCTGATGATTTCAATGTATTATCCACTATGATGCCTAGATCTTTTTCCTGGGAGGTAGCTCCTAATATGTTGTGTAACTACAGCAACGGTTATTTTTCCCTATATGCAACACCTTGCACTTGTCCACATTAAATTTCATCTGCCATTTGGATGCCCAATCTTCCAGTCTTGCAAGGTTCTCCTGTAATGTATCACAGTCTGCTTGTGATTTAACTACTCTGAATAATTTTGTATCATCTGTAAATTTGATTACCTCACTCGGTGTTTTCCTTTCCAGATCATGTTTCGAATAGGCATGTTGGTTCTTCCCTGTTGAGAATTAGTCTTTGTAGGCTGTGATATATCTTTTTTTTTGTGTGTTCTTTATTTATATTTTATTAAGTTTCCATCAGTTTACAAAATGAGAAACTTTGCAATAATGGAATATAGGAAAAGTACATTAATATTCATAATAATATCCTCAATAGATGATTCTAAGAAATCAGATATAGATGGACTTTCCATAAAAGAGTCCATCTCACCCTCATTAGTAATAAGCCTATCTTTAGGTAAATAAAAAATATTTGAGAGAATGGGGCATTTATTTTCAGGAAAAAGTAATATCTCTAAAACATATTTTTTGAATAATTCATTGGCTGGCCAATAATAGCCTAGCATATGGAAAGTTGAGAAAATGCAAAATTTTCCCCCTAATCTGATTTTCTATATTTTCCAACTGAGTGTACAATATCAATTTGTTTGTGGGTCCTTTAAATATATCAGAACCTATAGATATTCCCTAGATCAACAGGTGAGTTTTTATTATGTAACTTCTTATAACAATCTGGATTCTGGGGTTCAAGAAATTGCACATTTTTAAGTTAACATGTATTTTCTTATTTTATATTTAAATATATTTATTAAATGCAACAATACAGCAGACAAAGTAACATGGAAGTGATTGTTCCTTTACTCTCCATGTCCATTGAATATGTGCAAATTCAGCATAATACAAGAATTGAAGCCCTCAGCATATTATTTGCTTAAATGTTCAGTGGGAAATCTCGGGGTGAGCGAAATCCAAAAATCCCATGTCTGAATAATATGTCTGTAAAGGGGATTTTCAAATGTTCTTTTTTCTACAAGGATGGGGTGGGAGTCCAAGGGGGTTGGTCTCAATGTGTTGAAAACTTCCATCTCATCCACTGCTCCTCCTTGGCAACTCTGCCTCCAGAGAGATTAAGAAAAAAGAATTGTGTCAGGAGCTGCAAAGCCACAGCCACAGCCATGGCCATTGCCTCGGTGCCTGCTTCTACTGCTACTATTTATTGATGGAAGCTTTGTCTAAAACTAAACATCAATTAACAATTATCAAGCTATCCTCAAGTGCAAGTGGTTATTTATACTAGCAATGAGTAAATCCAACTCTGGAGTACCTAAATTACCATAAAAAAGGCAAGGTTGGCTCACACTGGTGAACTTCCAGTGAAGTCCAGTGCAGTAATAAAACTCAAATGAAAGGAAATTTCAGTACGGAAAATACAGTCTGTGGAAGTTGTGCGTGAGGGACAGTGGGTGGCTATTCATTTCAGGGGCTATATGAGACACACTTTCACATGAGGGCCCTGGCCAAAGGTTCCTCAATAAACCATCTAACTAGCAATAGGTACAAGGAGAGCTGAACCCACGCAGTTATTCTGAGGCTCCTACTGTTACGCTTCTGTCCAGACTGTGAGTGGCTCTGGGATCCCACTGGACTGAATGAAAAGAATAGTGTTCCTGGATGATTTCTTTGTCTACAGTGAAAGCATAAGGAAACAGGTGCAAAGCTGATGGTTGATCCAATCAAGTCTAGTCCTTATTGTGAATCTCATATCATCAGCACATACGATCTGTAAAAAGATGGAAACGTGGCAGGAGCTCTGTTTTGCCAGTGTGTTCTATGAAGCCGGTATTTCAGAGTTAAGAGTTTCCTAAGAATGCAGCCACGTTCCTTCTTTTGACTAGCATGCCTTCAACCACCTGATTACATGATATCCATCACATGTTATCTGTCTTTATTTTGCTAATCCATGCATGCAAGATTGATAATCAAACCAGATAAGGTGATCAGTGCTACAGTGGTTATCTTGTTTTATAGTGTCTCATATGCAGGTGACTCTCCCTCTCTCTCATTGTTTCCTTGTCACAAATCAGTGAAAGAGGCGTGCAGCAGAATGAACAGATTTCATAGCAATCTCATCGGAGAACTGGACTGCGCCCGCTGTCCCTTTTACTTAATCTATCTGAGGTTTGATTTGAACTGGTAGCCTAGAGCTGTTTGTAGAAAAGCACGTGATTCCCCAAGAAGACAGCCTTTTCTGGGTTCCACTTACTGTGGCTCTCCACTTGTGACAAAAAACCCCACAAACAATTCCCCCCAAATTATGTTTTTTTTTGGGCTCTGCATTTGTGGCAAAACCGAATAATCCCCCAGTATAGTTAATTATAGGTACTAGACCTTACTTGCCTTTTCCTTGCAGCTTTCAGTCTGTATCCATTTATTCATTGATCCCCTCTTGCTTACTTCCCTGCTGCATTTGGAAGGGAGGAACTCTATCTGTTCCTCCTCCATCTGCTAGCGCTCTCCCATCTCATATACCTCTCTTGTCTCACTGATGAGAGCGAAGTCTCCATCCATCCTGTTCTCAGACTTCACCCCAGAGCACTAATGGACTATCCAATCCCCCTGCCTTCTGGGAGTTGTATTCCTTTCTCTCTGCTTGCTTGTTTTGAGGGCATGTAGCTTTCTTAAGCTTGGCTATCCTTTCCTGATACTGGATCTCTTTAATATCATAAGAACTGTCATGCTGGGCCAGATCAAGATCCGTCAAGCCCAGTATCCTTTCTCTGACAATTGCCAGTACAGATCACACTGGTTAAGTACCTGGCAGATCCATAAAGTAGATTTAATTCCTGTGTCTCACTCCCAGAGATAGCAATAGCTTTCTTTAGCCTAACTGGCTTATAATGTATTATGGACTTTTCCTCCAGGAACTTATCCAAACTTCTTTTAAACCCTGCTGTGCTAATCATCTGGATCAGGTCTTCTGGCAGCAGATTCCACTGCTTGATAGTGTGCAGAATGAAAAAGTACTTTCTACAATAGGTTCTGAATCTGCTGGTTGTAAGGTTCATAGAGTGTCCCCTTGTTATAGTATTTTTTGAAAGTGTAAATAACCGTCTTTTATTTACCTGTTCCAAACCACTGATGATTTTATAAATTTCGATCATGTCCCCTGTCTCTTTTCCAAGTTGAAGAGTCCTAACCTCCTGTTGCAGAAATGGACCCTTGGGCCAAGGCAGAGTTGGTGCAACCTGCAGGGAGGAGCCCTGCAAGTCCCTGCCATCGGTAAGCAGAATCTGGCAGGAGCAGAGGCTTAACTGGAGTTTCATCAATACCAGCCCTCGTTCCCCTTAGGTTGACCTTTTGGGTGCTGGGGCCAGCTGGACCTAGGTGTGGGCCTCTGTGGAGGTGAAGATCCAAGGCATGGTAGACGAGGCAGACCAGCACAGTGGGAAGCGTAGTCAGGTCAGACACCAATCTGGACAGGCGACACTCAGGAGAGTCTGGATGAGGTCGAGGTTAGAGGCAGGCAGTGTTCAATTGAAGACAAAGTACAGGCGGTGGTCAGTGGCAGGCGGAAATCAAACAGCATTGAGACTAGTCCAAGATCAAGTCAGAGATCAATCCAAGCTAGACGACAAAGAGGAGGAAGACGAGGGACCACAGGAACACAAGGAGATGCTGAAGACAGACAAGAGGAAGACTGACCACAGAAGAGGAGATCCAAAGGCAAACCAGACTGCAGGAGACAAATAAAACACACAGACTCAGAACATCACAACAGAGACCGAAACCAGGAAGCAGGATCAGGAAGCAGGAGCACTGGCAAATCACTTCTCCAGAAGGAGATGCCCTACAGCTGACGCACCGAAGAGGCATCCCTGGCAGTCTTATATTGTTCCGTGCCAGTGACATCATCATTGGGTGCCTCTGGGATTTTTCTGCCATAGGCCCTTTAAGACAGGTGGCGTGCGTGTCCCTAGGAGGGCCCAGAAAGAGAGTCAGCAGCATGCCAGGCGCAGGGGCCTGCTAATTGGCCTGGGCATTCGGCCCAGCGACAGGGAGCTTGATGGAGGAGGAAGTTGAAGTGCGGCGGCCTGCCGTGTACACAAAGGGAGACCTTCCCCGACAACGGTGACCAGCATCCAGGGCCTGGGGCTGAAGGTAAGAGTGGTGGTGTGTGGGATGGGCCCGCAAACCGCCAGTTGCAACACCTGCGTAGCCTGTCATTATAGGAGAGACATTCCATCCTTTTTTATCACGTTTGTTGCTCTCCTCTGCACTTTTTTCTAGTTCCACTATGTCTTTCTTGAGATGGGACGACCAGAACTACATGCAATACTCAAGGTGAAGTTTCACCATGACTCAATACACAGGCAATATGATGTTTTCCATTTTTTTTCCATTCTTATTTGAATCATTCCTAATGTTTCATTTTCTCTTTTGACTGCCGCTGTGCACTGAGCCAAGCATTTCGACGTATGGTCCACAAGGACTCCAAGGTCTTTTTCTTGTGTAGTGACTCCCGATACAGAAACCAGCGTACCTGTAGTTAGGATTATTTTTCCCTTGGTACATCACTTTGCACTTTTCCTCTTTAAGTTTCATCTGCCCTTCAGTTGCCTAATCTCCTTATCTCACAAGGCCTGCAGTTCCTTGCAATCTGCCGCTGTTTCAACAGCTTTGAATAAATGTGTGTCACCCCTTTTTCCAGATCATTTAGGAATATATTAAACATCACAGGTCCTACTAGTAATTTTGACAGCACTTCACTAACAACCTTTCTCAGTTTGAAAAACTGGCCATTTAGTCCTACCCACTGTTTCCAGCCTTTTAACCAGTTCCCAATCCACAATAGGACACTGCATCTTATCCCATGACGTCATAATTTCCTGAGGAGCCTCTCATGGGGGATTTTGTCAAATGCCTTTTGAAATTCCAAATACGCTGATTCACCTTTATCTACATGTTTATTTATCCCTTCAAAACATTGTAAAAGATTGGTAAGACTACCCTTTGCTAAAACCATGTTGACTCTTCACCATTAAGCCAGTGATTTTTGTTTTTAAGAATGTCTTCTGCCATTTTGCCCAGCACTGATGTCAGGCTCACCAGTCTATAGTTTCCCATATCATCCCTGGAGCCCTTTTTAAAGATCAGTGTCACTTTGGCCATCTTCCAGTCTTCAGGAATTGTGGATGTATTAAATGATAGGTTACCGATAATTTAATATTTGAGTTCTTCTGGAACTCTGGGGTGGATGCCATCTGGTGGCCCCCAACTGGGATGAGGGAGCTACCTCATCACAATATGGGGCAGATTTTCAAAGCCCTACACGTGCCGGGCCTATTTTCAAAAGGCCTGGCGGCGCGCGTAAAGCCCCGGGACGTGCGTATGTCCCGGGGCTTTTCTGAATGGACGGGGCGGGGCAAGTGGCTGGGAGGTGTGGCCGAGGACTCTGGCACAGCGGCCCTTTGCTGCTGTGCTGGGGGATCGCGCGCTGGCCAAGTGCCGGTGCAAGCAAATTACATCTGCCTTGTGCAAGTGTAACTTACACAACAAAGGTACCGGGGGGGGGGTTTGGGCTGGGGGGCGGGACAGGGAGGGGAAGGTAGGGGGGGTGAAAGGAAAGTTCCCTCCGAGGCCGCTCCGAAATCAGGGAAAGCCAGCTGGTCTCCCCGAGGGCTCGGCGCACGCAAGGTGCACTAGTGTGCACCCCCTTGCGTATGCCGACCCCTGATTTTATAACATGCGTGTGGCTGCGCGTGCATGTTATAAAATTGGGCGTACATTTGTGGGCGCCGGGCAGCGAGCACAAATGTATGCTGCACGCGTAACTTTTAAAATCTGCCCCTATATATATATATGTAACTAGGTCCTAAACAAGGGATGTCACTTAACTTCTTTTTTTTGTTAACTCTGTTTATTGGGTTTTGTTTTTTCAATTGTAACCATAAACATACAACAGCAGCATGATATAAGGTAACAGACATTACAGAATGAAAAAAAAAGGAGATCATTACATCAAAGGTCTGTCATGTACAACATCAGGTATAATATTTCTTTCAGCCCCTAGGGGCCAACAGTGAAAAGAAAAAAGAAAAAGAAAAAATACCAGTAACCTTAACCCTGATTCTCATAGTCAACCTGTAGGTACCACTGTTGACTTAACATTGTCCCACATCTTTTCCCCCCTCCCATTTCCCCCCCATCCTCCGTCTTCCATTCCCCCCTCCCCTCGCTTGGGTGCGTTTTCCTTAGTGTGACTAGTCCCGCGTGCAGGGAGCTCATTGGCTAGCCGCCTGAATCTACACTGTTTTAGGTTGTAGATAGGTGTGAAAGGGTGCCCAAACTTGTTTGGTGTCTAATTGCTGAGAAGAATATTGGTGGCGATAAGCATACATTTCGTGAGTATAGAGCCTGAGGAGCATTTTAAACCAGGTATCCCATAATGGGGCCGAGTATCGTCTTTTTCCCAATTAGGGCCGCTTTGGTCAGAAAGGCTTTCAATGGTTTTCGACGAGGGCCTGAGAGAATATCCCTTCCCATAATCCCAAATAGCCAAAGGTCAGGTGTCAGAGGGAGCCTGCAATGCCAGATGCGCATGCAAAAGGAGCTGATCTCCAGCCATAGAATTTGAACTGTCGGACAGGACCAAAAAACATGAAAATATGTACCTGGGAGAACACCACATTTTTTTACAAATAGGGGAGTCACAGATTTTTGATTTAAATGCTTGGAGAGGAGTTATGAAACCCTGCCATAAAAATGTATATTGGGTCTCCCGCATGTCCTCGTTTATGGATATGTCCGGAATTGATGCAAAGCAGCGTAAAAAATCATCGTAAGCAATGGTAAACTCACTCCAACCCGACCATTTCTGATAAAGGGATTGTAAATGGTGTTCCCCCGTCGGTTGAGCTAGTTCCTTATAGAAGTTGGAGATCTTGGGACATTTATGAGGCCCAGTATTAAGAATTTCTTGTAGTGCTTCGGTGCTAGCTGTGTTGTTCCAGTGTCTCCTACAGGATTGCATGAAGTGGCGAAGCTGCAAAAAGGCATAAAAATCTGTAAGTGGGATAAGGAGTCACTTAACTTCTAATGTTGAGTTATTTGATGAGTCACTGTGGCAGAGGTATATTAAGGGGATTTGGAATATTCTTTTAAGTGAGGGTTATGAGGGAGTACCGCAAGGACGAATTTCCATAGGGTCAGTATAAGGTGGTGGTCTGAGCAGGAATTCTCTTCTTGCTGTGGTTTTTTTAAAGAGACTTTTATTGAGGGGAGAAGCCATGGGAAATCAGTAAACGATTACTGGACTCCTGGGTCGTATCCTGTGGAATCCCAGGATGCATATGGATCACCACAGCCTTATGGACATTTTTGCAAACAAGGTAAATCGTTTAGGTGGGACTGTGACTGAGAAGAATTCCATGTGTGGAGTTAATGCTAAATATCATCTTTATTTATTCAAAATCATTTCTTACCTCCACACTCTACAGATCATAATAGTTTACAGTAAAACATACATAAAATATAAAACATGACATATAAAATGCATACTAAAGGTTAAGCCACTTAACATGACATAAATATTCCTGCCAAATCAATGTCTTATTCTTTTACTTCCATTCAGGAGCATTACCGATCACATAATTCATACTAACTTATACTGCTCAGCTTGTCTTTCTAAAGGCTTATGTAAAAAGCCAGGTTTTTAATGCTTTTTAATAATGCTTTAGGATCCTGTAACAGCCGCAATTGCTCTGGCATTGTATTCCATATCTTTGGACCTGCAACTAATATAGCTCGCTCCCTTACTTTTCCCAAGCTTGATGCACTGATGGAATCACCAAAAGGCCTTTATTTTTTGAGGGGTATATATTTATGGAGGGCAGAACCTACCCATGATGTTTCAGGACTATGGATTATTTTCTTATTAAAACTTTATATTGAATCCTGAAATACATTGGTAGCCAGTGTAAATTGGATAGCACAGGGACAATATGTTTGTATCTTGTTAGCCCACTCAAAACTCAAGCTGCAGAATTCTGCAATGAATTAGCTGGAATCACCAACATTAGGGAGTTACAGTAATCTAGGCTTGAGAAAATAATTGTCTTCAGGTTTTAATAAAGGTTTTTGTCTTCCTAAGACTCAAAATGTATAAAAACCTACTTTTATTAGATTCCAAATATGAGTTTTCATCTATAGTTTGGAGTCTAAAAAAATTCACCTAAATCATACACCACTGGTGAAATTGTGATCGCCTGTCCCTCAGATGTAAACTTAGGCAACTCAACCAATTGTGTTTGCCTAGATAGAAACATAACTTCTATTTTTAAAATACTCGGGGCCTAATCTATTATGAGTCAACCAACTTTGCATGGTTCATAAGTAAATATCTACTTCTGTTGTATAATATGTCTATTTTTTAAAAAGATGTCAAGAATGTTTAAACTCCCCCTGATGAAGCCAGTGGGCTGGTGAAACACTGAGGCCTCCATGTTGGGGTGTGTCAGCCAATGAAGATCTGTTAGACAGCTACATGAGCATAAATACTTGTGAGAACGAGTGGGAGTGATTATCCTTTGAAACTCTGTGATACAGCTAAAAAATATGGCATTTGGGACATTATTGGGGTGTAATGGATACCTCCTTACTGTAAAAAGCTTTTTCTGAGAAATAGTATTTGCTGAAGTGGTGAATTCTTCTAAACACGTGAGTGTTGAGTTTTAAAAAAGTTCTTGCAGGAATAATATGTGGGTTGATTTTAAAGATGTTGTTGTGAAGTACTATGAAGAAAATAAAAAGAATTTGTATGTATCCTCATATGTGATTTTACATATATATATCAAAAGAAAATAATGATTTATTGTTAATGCCAACTCAAAAAAAAACTCAACACAAAAGTGTACAGAACAAACACCTGATACAGTAATAATATGAACAATTTATGTTTATTCAAGAAACAACTTAGATTGCACATAAAAATGGTGTTCCTCCTGGGTATGATGTTTCAAATAACGTTAATAAAGATTCTGGCCCTTAAACTGTAAACCCTCAGGGGATAGGGAAATACCTACAGTACCTGAATGTAGTCTGCTTTGAAGTGCCTGAAAAGTGGAGTATTAAAAAAAATAAAAAATATATATTACATGGGGGAGTATAAAATTGCCTGCCTGATATGCACATATGTTCCTTTTTCTTTTAATTAATATTGATCTCATTTTAGTAAAATATCTGAAGTCTTTATTTATTCTTAATATTTGTTTTAAGGAATTTTAAGGTAATTTGTTTAAATATTATAGTTTTATGATATTTTAACAGCTTAAAGAAGACTTTAAGGCCAAGTAAAGTCTTCTTTGTGCTTTTGGTGTATATAATACAATTGCAGAGTGCATCTTTGCTCCAGTGATATACTGGGTTATTTTAACAGCTAACATTTTCTGTGCTTCATCTTTTTTAGTAATGTTAGCTGTTATTTCTTTTATTAACTTATTGTATTTTCCTTGTTAATACAATTGTACACCGTTGTGAAGGCTTTGCCGATGTGACGGTATAGAAAAACAATAAACTTTAAACTATAAGTTTACCTGGACTGAGCAGAAGCATTCCTGTGAGTGGAGTTGGGTAAGGATTTGCACGTTCATGCATATGTTTCAAATGTATGTGCATACATTTTCCCCAGGAGTTTTTTGCTCACTGTATAACAGGTGTAAGTGTATGTGGATAGATTTGATAGGATAATTTTCAAAGCAGATTTAAGTGCATAAGTCCTAGTGAAAATGCCAAGGCTGGGATGCAGAATGCCCAGGCAGCAGATGATAGTGCAGGAAGGAATCCAGTTAGCCCCTTTCTCATTTGCCTCTTCTCCCCAAGCCAATAATGATACAGAGAAAAAGCCACCTAAATCCATCCCTTCTTGATTAAAGGCATCAATTAGCATCATCGTTAAGCAGTTCCTTGCAGCTTTAAGCTTTCATAGAGAAATTCTTTGTTCTGTTTTGTTTGTTTTTTACAGACTCCGCTTCCAGAAAGTGTCCCCCACCTGGACTACAACCAAACCATCAAACAGGTAAGGATGGAGCTTTTTACTCTGATCACAATCCCTCTATTAGGAGGAATCAGTTCTAAGGCAGCTTTGAAATTGCCCAATAACATCTTAAAGCTCTAGTTAATTGATTGTTTACTCTATCAAAAAGTACAACGACTAGAGGACACAAAATGAAGTACTAGGTGATACTTTTAAAACTAATGTAACCCTTATTTGGAGTTTTAAGTCCCAAAGGGCACATAAACATATTTATTTTCTTTGGGGCAGCTCCAGCTAGCAATTTATTCCCTTGCTTAACTCTTTATCCTGGTGGGATTCTTTATATGGGGGGAATCTATCGCTTATGACCCAGTGTGTGTAAGTAGTAGGTGCATCCCATAGAGTGAGATGCTGGGACAAATCAGTCAGGACCAGGATCTGAGTATTAAAATAAAGTTTACTGATTGGTAATAATCAAATGAAAGTCCATTTGTCTTCAAATGTTGACATTATATCTGACTGTAGTACAAGTGTATTTCTTTGTAGATAGGGGTTCCATTTTTTTCAGGCTTTTGGGTAGAGCTCCCATGGTGGTTTTAATTGTGCAAAGCTCACCCAGCAGTTAACTGTGAATCTATTGGAGGGATCCCCAACTTCACAGCAAACCAGTCCTACCTGATTCCATATCCTTTCTGGACACGCAGCTCGTCCTGGCTCCATGAGTGTGGAGATCCAGTTGGGATATCCCGATCTTGCTCTTTCATCCTTACTTGCTCTTTCATCCTTACTTGTTGTTACTGAGGACTTCTCTTGAGGAAAAGTCAAAAGGGGAGCAGGCTATGCCAGCACTGCGTCCCTATGGAGAAGGGTGGATCAGAAAAACCTTCCCCCACACTGTTTGGGTTAAAAAAATAATTCTAAATTTAAAGCTGGATACATCTTCAGCCATCACTGTCTCTCGCAGCAGGATCCGTCACTTGTGCTTGCCCACCTGGGGTTTAGAGTGGACTCACAGGTCTTCGGTCCTCTGGATGAGAGCCCTTTCACCCCAAAATGGAATCGGGCATAAAAAAATCTATCTTTCTGTAAATTGTAGGAGAAGAACCCTCTGGCAGAGGGAGTGCATGATGAAGTATCACTTCCAATTGAAACTCCAGGGTGAAGCTGGGAGGCCTCACCAGAGTGTAAAACTTTAACATCCCCACTGTTACAAGGCTTCTTGAATCTGATCCCATTGAGCTCTAAATGTGCTGGGCTAAATTGGGTTGAGGCATCCAACCACAGCCCTCCAGGTGGAAGTGGCTAATGAGGGATGACAGGCTCATGATAATAAGGTTCTCTGTAGGGACCTAGTGACATCTAGGACCAAACCCGTAAGTGTGCCACACTAATAAGAGAAAATATTTTTTTACTCAAATCATAATAAAGACTGGAATTTGCTATCAGAGGATGTGGTGAAAGCAGCTGCATTTAAAAAAGGTTTGGACAAGTTCCTGGAGGAAAAGTCCTTAAACAGTGATTAAGGTGGACTTCAGGAAATCCAGTTCTTATACCTGGGATAAGCAGCATGGAATCTATCTACCCCTTGGGATCCTGCCAGGTACTTGTAACCTGGATTGGCCACTGTTGGAGACAGGATACTGGGCTTGATGAACCTTTGATCTGACCCAGTATGGCAAGTCTTATGTTGTTAGGTTCTTAGTTGAAGCAGATAAGCATATTAAATTCTTGAATTTGTTCTTGCAAGGAATCTGATTTTCCCAAAGTGTCTAATAGAAAAACGGAGAATGCTCTGAGACTAGAAAGTTGTTTCCATTAGACCCCTAAGGCATTTATCTTATTTTCCTGACCTCTAATCTTGGGGAAGCTATGTGCTAGACCCTCTGGTTTCACCTCAGGTTTCACCGAGGAGGCCATAATAGGATTGCCATAAGACACACAGAGACTGAATTGCAGTAGTATGCACTTACATTTTTTTGTTTTGTTTTGTTTTTTATTTGTTTATGGCTTATTTCATTTTATTTTGTATTTTAAAAACAAAATAAACACACAATAAAAAAAAACCCAAAAACAAAAGAATAAAGAATAAAGAAACAGGTCTACAGCCTTTCCTTCCTCCCCCACCCCTCACAGAAACCCTGGAGCACCACCAAATAAAAAAAAAAATTAAAGCCCTACCCCACTGACTGTGCCTTTCAGATCAATCTTACCCATTTTGGGGTTCTCCGAAGGCCAAAGGGAGAAGGTGTGCTCCCTAGGTGCTTATGCCTTGCCAGGTCAGTCTTTGAAAATGGTGCTGGCTGGTTCTGAGGCCTGCTCCATTTTGTTGAACCTGCAATTATCTGTAGAATACAGTAGAGGTATTTAAATGTCTCTTATGACTCCCCTATCCTGCCTTTCTTCTAGGGTACACATGTTTAAATCTTTAAGTCTGTCCCCATATGCTTTACAGCTGACCATTTTAGTAGCCACCCTCTACACTGAATCAATCCAGTTTCTACATTTTTGAAAGTGCGGTCTCCAGAATTGTACACAGTATTCCTTCCAAATGAGTTCTCTCCAGGCAGTTATACAGGTGCAATATCACCTCCTATTTTTCTGCTGACAATTCCTCTCTGTATGTAACCAAGCCTCTTTCTGGCTTTTGCTATTGCCATAGTCACCTGTTTGTGGACCCTTTGAGACTGTCAGATGTGAATACCAAGCCTGCTTTTTGCATAGAAGAATTTCATCCCTATACTGTTCTGCCTTGGACGTTTGCTACCCAAATGCATGACTCTGCCATTTTTAGTAACTCTAGATCTCTCCTAATGTTTTTCCACATCTTCCTGGGTGTCTACCCTGTTTCAGATTTTCGTATCATTTGCAAAAAGACAAACCTTTCCCAATACTTCTGCAATATCGCTTCTAAGGACTGGTCCCTGTAGCACATCACCAGTAATGCCTCTCTCCTCGGAGTGAACTCCATTTACCACTACCCTTTGTCACCTCCCACTCAACCAGTTTCTAACCCAATCCATCACTTTAGGGCCCATACCAAGGATATTCAACGTATTTATAAGTTGCTTATGCAAAACTATGTCAAAGCCCTTACTGAAATCCAAGTACATACCAAGTACATACCAAGTACATACCAAGGCCAATCCAGGTTGAAGTACTTGGCAGATCCCATAAAATAGATCTGATTCCTGTTACTCATGCCCAGGGATTGCTATAGCTAATAATGGGTTATGGACTTTTCCTCCAGGAACTTGTCCAAACCTCTTTTAAACCCCGCTATGTAGGTCGACTTGATCATGTCCTCTGACAACAGATTCTACAGCGTAATAGTGCGCTGAGTGAAAAAAAGGACTTTCTGCAGTTTGTTTTGAATCTGCAGGTTATTAGGTTCATGAAGTGTCCCCTTTTTTAGTATTATTTGAAAGATTAAATATCCATCCTTTATTTACCCTTTTCATCCCACTTTTTGGTTAGAAGGAGGCAGTAATTGAGGAAAACGGAAGCTTTTATGATGGGTGATGCTCCAATTGGGGGGGAGGGGGTAAGGGGGGGGGGATGTAAGGGATGGGAATGTTAATTGTTATGCATACAGGTCCCTGGGAAATGTCAACCAGGATACCTGATCCTATATATTTGTTTTTGTTTTACTGATTGCATTGTCTTGCAACATTGAAAATTTCATAAAAGGAATTTAAACATAAAAGAATGGAAATAGTGCTTGAGAGAGAATATGGTGGAGAAGCCTCAAGTGTCTTCTTTTCATGAGTGGGATATGTGATGTGCCAAGGGAGGAAACCATTGGAATTGTCTGTATGACATTCTAGGAGAAACTGCATTGTTTGGATCAGATATTGAAGATGACAGGTGTCATACTCAGGACTTGATGGCAGCTGATATTATTAGTGGATCAAGTAGCCCCTATGCCTCCCTTATTGTGATTGCCAGGAAAAAAGAGCACCACATACTGGACTGGTACCCCTAGATTACCAAACATCAAAGCACCAGACAAGACAAGCACACCATGCCGTGCATAGAGGATGCCTTGGATTATTTAACCAGAAGCAGATGATTCTTCTGCCTTGACTGCCAGAATAGGTACTGCCAGAGAAAGCAGCCTTCATTTGTCTGCTTGACATTCTTAGTTTGAATAAGGAGATAGGTCAATCTGTCCCTGTTCAATCGGGGCTTTGGGCATGCCTTAGTGGGCCAGTCACGTGATTGCAGGGCTAACTTGTGCCAAGGCCGTGCGGAGAAAAAGAAGATGCCACTGTCGGCTGGGCCGCACAGCAGAAAAGAAAGAGGCCCCTGACGGCTGGGCCGCGCAGAGGAAAAGAAGAGGCTGCTGTCGTCTGGACCACAGGGAGGAAAAGAAGAGGCCACTGTCTGTCGGCTCGTGCGGCTGAAGAGAAAAAGCTGCCATTAGCTGGGCTGTGCGGCCTTCTCTTTTCTGCCTCGCAGCCCAGCTGACAGCGGCCTCTTCTCTTCAGCCACGCGGCTGAAGAGAAGGGGCCCGTCTGCTGGGCTGCGAGGAGGAAAAAAGAAGACTGCTGTCTGCAGGCCATAGGGCTGAAGAGAGGTGTTGCACAGGCCCAAGGACCAGGCTTCTGTTATTGGTATATTCCGGGGAGAGAGAAAGTGTTTTTGTGTGTGTGTGTGTGTGCGTGTGTGTGTGTGTGTGTGTGTAGGTATGAGAAAAAGAGTATATGTTTGTGAGATGGAGCATGTATGTATGTATGAGAGAGCATATGTGTGAGCGAATAGCATGTAAGAGAGCATGTGAATGAACATGTATGCATGTGAGCAAATAGCATGTAAGACTGCATGTGTGTGTGAGAAAGAAGCTGTGCAGTCCCAAGGAAGCCTCTCCACATCATTCTTCCAAATGTGTTATGGCCTTAACTTACGCGTTAAGCACCATAATGCGTGGCGTGATGCAAATTTTTAAAAGGGGAGGGATTGGGGAGGAGTTGGGGGCGGGATTTCTGCAAAAGTGGGCTGGCTTTGCAAAGTGCAAAGCCATAACGCACGATATCGCACAGTTTTAACGTCGAAAATAACTACACCTTTTTGAATAGCTTTAAGCTGTGCGATATCATGCATTATCCACATAACGTGATTTTTTCCGCAAATTCTGTATTGGGGATTTTTAGGCTAGGGAAGGGCCTGTGATGTAGGAGGAGAGTGGGGGAAAGGGAGAGGAGAAAGAGAGGGGGAAAAGGGAGCACGTCTCTGGGAGTGGCACCATAGTAAGCAGCTATTTATGCTACTATAGGAGGCCCACCTAGTAACTCGGGGCGAGGTTTATGTAGTAGTGTAGGGGTTAGGGGCCACTTTTACATGCAGAATGAGAAGTACAAACAGAATTATACACTCTAATGAAGATTTGATGTCCTTCAGAGTGAGGAAACTCACACAACATTGAGATTTGTACAATGTTCTCTCATCCTAGCTTGATGTTACCCAGTAACAGTGAGGAAAACGGAAGCTTTTATGATGGGTGATGCCCCAATTGGGGGGTGGGAGGGAGAGAAATGGGGGGGGGGACTGTAGGGGATGGGAATGTTAATTGTTACCCATCAAGCTAGGTTGAGAGATCGTTGTACAAATTTCATCGTTGTGTGAGTTTCCTCACTCCAAAGGACACCAAATCTTCACACGAGTGTACTATCCTGTTCATACTTCTCACTCTACATGTAAAAGTGGCCCCTAACCCCTAAATCACCTCGAGTTACTAGGTGGGCCTTCTATAGAGATATAAATTGCTAACTACTACAAGGGCCTTGTAGATAGTCTCAGCCTCTCTCTCTCTATTGGATGTGAAAAGTAAGGTTTATTGCACTGCAGTGTACCGCGCAATGTGATAATACTGATGCAAAGCAGTAAGTTACCGCATGGTGTTATATGTGAAGTGTTGCCTTTTCATAGGTAGGGCTGTTACTGTTTGAGTGCTGTTAGTACTCTTTTCATATGGGAGGTTTACTATATTGTAATTGTTAACTTAAAGCTTTCTGAGGGTTGAACATGCTTTACGATAGTCCCAGTGCTATGTGACTGCAGGTGTCTTTTTTGCAGAGTTTTCCAGTTGGTACCACAATAGTGCATGTAAATAATATATATTTTTTAAGTGATTATTTTTACCTTAGATCACTGAATATTCTTTTTCATGTAACAGTTGTTACTATAAATGCATATTTTTTAAAATTATTGTTGGGAAGGGTGGGACCAGGAGTGTAAGCAAGGCTGTAAGTTTCGCTTATGACACCTAATACCCTTGTACCAGCTCTGGCTGCACTGGCTCCACAAGAGAAAACAGGATTCCATCTGGAGCTGTGCTACTCTGAGTTACTGGCTCTCCCCAATCTCGGCCAGTGCTTAATTTTCTGTTTTTATAAGCCCAGGGAACAGTAGGGGGTCACTTCTTGTCCCCTCTCCCCTGGAATTGGTAGGCAGAGCAGGCCAGGGGAACCATAAAAGCCAGCAGACTGTGTAGCCTGCAGTCAATGGGAATGCGCTAGAATGGAGGGAGGGTTGCGTAGAAGTGGAGGCAAGCTGCAGGCACAGGAAGGAAAGAAGGTAAGCCAGGAGGACGTGCCTGTGCAGTGTTGGGGAGGCTTCTGTCTGAGCTGACTACCAGTCTCCTAGAAAATGGGATTGGGAAAGGGAGGGGGCTGCTGCAGAATCGGGAAAGGCTGGCCGCAAGCAAAAACTTTACATCATGATGCAGCAGTGCTGGACTGGGGGCACTCACTGTCAGCTCGATACTGTAAGGTGCGGTTGGAGATTAACTCGCTGTGGGCGCACAATTGGGACGCGTAAGGCGATCCTGCGATACAGTCTCCAGTTTCACGCGTCCTTAGCGCTTCTTGAAACCGACCCGTAACCTTTCCCGCACGCAGCATGTAATTGATATGTAAATGAACGAATTAGCTATTTAATGAACGAATTAGCTATTCCCTCCGATACTGTGACGCGCGCTCCGACTATCGCTTTTTTTCCCTGCCGATTTGCCGCGCGTTTAACCTGTTAGTTTACCGCCTACCCCTACCCCTGCGTTAGAGGCAGGAGTAAGGGTAAGCGGCAAACTTTCCCCCAGCCCCCGCTCACCTGCCCTGGTCGCGTCCATGGGTGCCGGTCTCCGGGGTAGCCCCAGTCCTCTCCCTCCTCCCGAAGCAAAAAAAAAGCGAAAAAAAAAATCCAATGCGGCCCTACTTCGGCAGCCCCCCTTCGGCGGAGACGGCAGTGTAAAGCGAGACGGACCACGGCGGACACGGCACTGTAAAGCGAGACAGACCGCGGCACAAGGAGAGGAGGAGAGAGAAGACGCAACTTACTCCAGCCAGCCCTCCTCCGGACAGCGGCTCCTCTGCCTCCCAGCTGCCGGCGAAGATAGACGCCTGAATGGGTAGGCCCCTCGTGCAATTTGACCTCAAGGCGTGATGTCATGACGTTTGGCGTCACGGCATGCGACGTCACGCCTTGAGGTCAAATTGCACGAGGGGCCTACCCATTCAGGCGTCTATCTTTGCCGGCAGCTGGGAGGCAGAGGAGCTGCTGTCCGGAGGAGGGCTGGCTGGAGTAAGTTGCGTCTTCTCTCTCCTTCTCTCCTTGCGCCGCGGTCTGTCTCGCTTTACAGTGCCGTGTCCGCCGTGGTCCATCTCGCTTTACACTGCCGTCTCCGCCGTAGGGGGGCTGCCGAAGGGGAGCTGCCGAAGTGGGGGCTAGCTGGAGTAAGTTGCGTCTTCACTCCTTGCGCCGCAGCCCCCCCTCCGGACATCGGCGACGACTGCGGCGTCTGTCTGACAGCTGGAGGCTGGAGCCGCGGTCGTCGCCGATGTTCGGAGGGGGGGGGGGCTGCAAAAGTAAGTAAGTAAGTCGCTTCGTCGCTTTAAACTGCCCCCCCCTCCTCCCGGAGCAAGGCTGCTTTTCGCGCCCTGCTTCGGGAGGAGAGGAGAAGGGACTAGCAGGCCCGAGCCTAGGATTGCCCGTCTCTCCCCTCGCTCTCTTGCTACTTTTTCGGTTTTGTTTTTTTTTGCTTCGGGAGGAGGGGACAGGACTGGGGCTGCACCGGAGACCGGACGCGGCCAGGGCAGGTGAACGGGGGCTGGGGGAAAGTTTGCCGAGCATCGGAGAACATAACTGTCCACTTCCTGGTACCTGTCATTTCAAATGTCATTTGAAATGACATTTGAAATGACAGATACCAGCGTGGCCGTGAAGTGTTAGGCCCGCGCACCCAGGATACTGTATAGGCGCTCTATACAGTAAAATGGGTTGCGCGGGCCTAACCTTCGCCTAACGCTTTGCAGATGCGGCATGCATTTGCATGCAATTTGAAGAGAGTATCGAGCGCTAGGTGAAGAGAACTGTGCGTGCGGGGAACGAGGGTGCGCCTGGCACTGCCGCACTCTTTCTAACGCGGCATAACTGTATCGACCTGTGTGTGAGCACATAAGCAGCAGTAAATAGTAGCATGTCAGAGAGAGTGTTTGTGTGTCTGTGTCAGAGAGAGTGAGAGAGAGAGAGAGACACACACCCATAGACACCATGTCAGTAAGAGAGAGTGTGTGTGTGGGTATCTTTGTATCTGACACAGACATACACACACTCTCAGTGTGTGGGTGTGTCTGAGAGAGAGTATTTGTCTTTTTTTGTGTCAGTGTGTATGTGCCAATAAAGTTTCTACACAGTAACGAAAAAAGTGCAGAATAAAGTAAGAATCCACACAATATTTCCAATATGGTATAGAAAGTGATTTACTCAGTGGTAGCAATTCCACAAGACTTGAATCTGTACCATATTGGAAATATTATGTGGATTCTTACTTTATTTTGCACATTTTTCGTTACTGTGTATTTCTCAAGTGCAAGACTTGTTCTCCTTTGTTGTTTTTGGATTATTCCAATAAAGTTTCTGCAATCTAAAAAAATCTGTTTGTGACTGAGTGTGATGTCTGATACTGGCTGGCAGCATCATTACTTGCAACTGGTTCAAGAGCCAGACTAGGAATCTAGAATATATCTTTATAAGAGATATAAGCAGATGTGTAGGGGGTCCAACCAACTTGCATGGATGGAACACCCATGGTTTCTGCTCACCCATGGTTTCTAGAATGTGTTCAACTTTTTAGTTATTTAGGAAAGATGAAGTTTATTTTGAAGATATTTTGGCTCAATTCTGATGGGTTCCAGGGTTGACTTAGTGTGCTTTTGGGAGCTGTTGATACACATGCGCTGCAGGGAAAGTGCATGAAGGAGTCAGAAACCCCATGGGTCAGTTTTGAAAAATATCCCCCGGCCCAGTGTTTTCCTGCAATCCGCCCCGAGATTGAACTCTGGATATCTTTGTGTCTCATCAATGTAAGGTAGTGTTAATGTCTTATGACTTTATAATTTATCTTTTGTTATTGACATGTCAGAACTTGCATTGTCAGTCATCTATACTCACACACAAACACAACTAGCACAGGCTCAGGCCCCTTTCCACCCTTCCTCCAGTTACATGGGGGCAATTTTCAAAGGGTTTAGCTACCTCTTTTTATTTTAATTTAGGGGAATTAGGTTCCTAAATTGTTCCTTTTGAAAATTTACTGGGCCTGAGTCCCTAAATTTAGGAGCTAAAAAGTGGACAGCTGCAGGGGCGGAGTTAGGGTGAGGAAACAAAGTTAGGCACTTAGCCTTGATTTTCAAAACTAGGCACTTAACTTAGGATCCTAAATCTAGGCAAATGACTAGCAGGCCCACATTAAAAATTCTAAATTTTGTATGAATTTTTATCTGAAATCATAGAGGTGCACACACACCGCTGACTGCATGGAAGTGCTGCTGTAACAGAGATTTCTGTTCCCATCCAATAATGAACTGTACAGAGGAAGGAAGTTTGTCACAAGGTAAATGTTCTTCTTTGTGTATCAGCATACTCAGGAACTACACCAAATTCAGCTTTCTTAAACATCATCCTCCCATGGGATCTTAGAGGAAGTTGACAGGAAAGGGAGGGGACAACAGTTGTTGTTTCTCTAACTGCCTAATTGTCTCCACTATAATGCCAGGTCACGAGGACATAGCAGTAGCACCATCTTCCCTCACACACACATCACCTCAGATTCTGCTCCTCCACAGAACAGGCAGCAGCAGTACAAGACAGACAGACAGACAGACAGACAGACACGCACACACGCACACACACACACACACACACCTAATTTCATACTTTTCTTAGGTAACTCAATGGGACAATCAGAACTACAGATTCCATGATTCCATAGGTAAAATCAAGTCTGGATTAGCATGTTCCTTATGAGCTGAAGCTAGGTGGCATCTTTAGACAGAAATATTTGGGGTGGCGACAGGAGGACAAGTCAAATATGGAGGTGGGGCAAGTTAAAGTGTCATTTACACACATCACGCCCTCATGCCATTGAAAACCCTTTTAAATTGTTTAGTTATCTCCGTAACAGCAGCACGAACACTACCAGCCACTTTGAGAAGTAACACAAAGCTCTTATCATAAAGACACTTAGAATCTATATAGCAAACCTGTCATACCATAAAAGCAATTACTTCAAGGATTCAAACAATAAGAACCTTTCCTTTGAAAGGCAGCACTAGAAATATTACACCAGGACCTAAAACACCAATACACCTCAGGCTGCTATAGATTCCTACACACAAACTACACACTAGCAGAATGCCTCCCCTCTGTCAAACATGCAGAACACAGATAAACTCTCTCCAAATAGAATAAACAGATCATAACGTACAAATAGAAATGTGCAGACAAAAACTGAACTGGAAACTGCAACAAACCAGTTTCTATATATAGTGCAACAATAGAAAAATAGAAACATCACAATTTCTCATAAAACAAACAACAAAATTAAGAAATATTAAACTTCAGCCATATTAACAAAAAGAATAACTATTTCAAAAGAACTGATGAGTAGAATAACATCCAATAATTAAAAACATAATAACATTTTTAAAAATGTACTAAATATCAATAAAATACTATATTTCAAAACAGCAGACATATATATATAACATTCAATAATTAAAAGTAATGGGATGAAAAAATCCTCTGCTCTCCATACCTTGGAACTTTTGATTTCCAGTCACTCTGAGATTGTCCTGGATTAGTGGGGGAGGGGACTGTGGGAAGTTGCACAACTTTTATCCACTCTCGCTCATACACACACTAACACACATGTTCATTCTCTCTCTCGCACATACGGGTTTACTCTCACTCACAGGCTTTCTCCCCCTCACACACACACACATGTACAAGCTCACACTTACACACTCAGTGGCTATCCCTCTCTCTCTCTCTCTCACACACACACACACACACAGGCTGTCTTACACTCAGTGGCCCTCTCTCTCTCCCCCCCCACACACACATATACACCCACACACACACACACACACACACACCCACACACACACCAAAGCCTTCCTAGTTCTGAGGCACCAGAGAAAAGAGGAGCAAGATGAGGTGGGAAATCCAAACTGCTTGCAAAAAAAAAAACATAGACACAGGCTCTTTCTCTCTCATAAGCACACACATGCTACCTCTCTCCTTCTCACACATACACACACATGCATGTAGGCAGGCTCCTTCTCGCACATGCGAACAGGCAGGCAAGCTCCCTCTCACACACACATGGATGCACATGAATGCAGGCAGGCGCACATGCTCACAGACAGGTAAGCAGGCATCCACTAACACAAACACGTACATGCACGCAGGCTCCCTCTCACTCACACATGCAGCCAGGCTTCCTCATATATGCATGTGCAAGCAGACAGGCTCTCTCTCTCGCATACACACACACACACACAGACAGGCAGGCTCCCTCTCACACTCAGACACACACACATACACAGGCTCCCTCTCACATGCACTTATGCAGGCAGCTAGAATCCCTTATACACACACATGCAGGGGGGCAGGCTTCCTCACATACATACACACACAGACACATATTCACGCAGGCAGGCTTCTCTCACTCATACACAGGCAGGCATCCTTTCACACAGAGGCACAGGCTTGCTTCCTTTGTTATGCATATAGAGATATAAGTACTCTCATGCTCACTGGCAGGCCCTTTCTCTCACACACACACACACACACAAACACACACACACACATATACACACACACACATAGGCAGGCACACAGGATCCCTTACACATGTGCAGCAGGCAGACAGGCTCCCTCATACACACACAGAGACATATTCACGCAGGCAGGCTTCTCTCACTCATACACAGGTAGACATCCTCTTACAATCAGGCAGAGGCATGCACACAGAGATGTAGTTATTCTCCCTCTCTCACGCACACAGGCTGGGCCTCTCTTCTCTCTTCTGCCACTGACAGCATAGGATCTGTTGGCAGCTCCACCAGGTCTCCTTCTTCCATCCCTGCTGCATTGGGGGAGGAGGACAGGAGCCCTTTCTGCCACTCCTCCTTGTATGCCTGCCAGCCCCAGGAGTGTATTCAAAACTCATGGGCTGGCATTGTGAGATCAGCTTAATGGACATGCCAACTCTGTAAGTTTTGAATACACTTGCAGGCTGGCAAACAATGAGCAGCGGTGAAACAGCACCCACTTCTGCTACATATCCGATTTGGGTGCGGGTGGGTGGACTGAAGTGCAGCATGCGTAACAGCATGAGGAGCTATGTGCGGCCACATCCGCATGCATTCCAGAGGGAGCAGTGTAAAGGCATCCCTGTCTGAAACTGGGATGGCAAGCCATATTTTGGGGGCGGCAATTGCCACCCCTTGCCACCTCATAACAATGCCTGAGGTGGCAACCCTACACTGCCTCACCAGAAAACAGCTATAGCATGGGAAGCAGCAGTGCAAATTTCCCCCAGCACATAACAAGTGCAGCATGGTCAGTGGTAGGGCAAGTTTCACCAAGATTGTGTGTCAGTCACCTGAATAGACTGGTGCTAATGGTGCAAGGGTCTGTATCCTATTTACAGCCCTTCCTTCCAAAAGCATTCTGGGGTTTCTATATGTCTTTTATAAATGGTGATTAGAACCTGTGACTTGGTGTCTTGCGTATGGTTTTTGTAATGAGGAGCATGACGGATGTTAATACGATGTCATGTGATCACCTCGGGCCAGTGCTTTCCAGTGACTGTGTACTGGGTGCCCGGAGGCCACAGGCTGAATGGTTTCATTCTCAGAATCTGTTTTAGACAAATGACGTCAGACGTGTGCAGGGCAGGTGCACGGCGCACCTGCAGGATAAACCAGGCGAGCTGGCTCGGAGGTGTAAACGAGAGCAGATCAAACAGTCTTATCCTGCTGTGTGTTTGAGTGTCTGCTTCTGGTATTTCTGCGCCTGTATGTGAGGCTTTGAAAGCCCTGTGTTGAAGTGGTAGGTGTGATTCATCCCATCATAACTCTCCAGCACCTCCACTACCTGTCAGCTCATGATTCATTAACAATTCATAACAGCATAGATTCTGCCATCCAAACAGCCACTGCTCTGCTTCCTGTTTTCGGGACATTTTTCAAACTGTCCACACTGGGTCAAAGCCCTGGGGTACTTTTTACCTGCAGGATTGCTCGAAGTTTCAGAGCAAAAGTCTGTGCAGACTTTTACTTTGAAACTTGACGGGGGAAGAAATTACCTGCAGATACTTGCGTCTGCTTTTTGTCGGGTACTTTTCTCAATGGAAAATAATGCACATACATGTGAAAATGCAATCTATGAGGCTGAAGTAATAAGCTGTGTGTTAAAACTCTGCACTGAAATTCAGTGCAGTTCCTTAATTCCCACTTAAAAAAAATGTTAACTGCTGATGCGCTGACACATGTGGGTGAATTTTCAAAGCCCGGCCCGTGCAAATACCGGTAGATACGCGTGTGGCTGGGCCCTGCGCGTACCAAGCGCATTTTAGGAATGGCCTGGCCATTCAAAAGGGGCGGGCCGAGGGGCGTGGGGGGACTGGCCGGGACAGCGCGTACAACTTATTTCTGCTCCTTAGAGCAGGTAAGATGTAAAACAAAATATTTTAAAGGAGGTAGGGTGGGTTTAGGGGTTGGGGAGGAGAGGTGAAAAGGTAGGAAGGGTAATTAGGGGGATAGGGAAGTTCCCTCCCAGTCCAGTCCTTAATTGGAACCGACTGGGAGGGAACCGGGAAAGGCCTACTTGCGTCGCCACTCGTTTTTTAAAATCCCCCCCTTGATGGTGTGAGAGGCCACCCGCCCACACATGCGTGCGTATATTAAAATCTGGCGTGCATGTGCGCGCGAAAATTGTATTTTATAATATGCGCGCGGCGATGCGCGCATGTTATAAAATCACCATGTCCATGTGTGCGTGCCAGCAACCACGTGCACATGGACGCACGAGCGCTTGTTTGAAAATTTACCCCATAGTGCACACAGACCTCTATTAAAATGTGCCCACAACATTTTGCATAGGCTAAGCGCACATTTTAACTCGGGTGGGTGGGGAGGGGGATTAAGGAGGATAGTCCCAAATTCTTGATTTATGCACCCAAACAAGCAAATATAATGTTTTAAGCAAACAAAAGATTTTGATATCTTATTCAGTAAGCCGGCAAGTGGCAAATTTATCCAGGTAAAAGTTATCCAGATAACTTTTCCAAATAGTCAGTGGAATAAGTCTCCCATTGAATATACTCATCTAAATATATCCAGGTAAGTTTACCTGGATAACTTTACACCTAGCTGGCTGTAGGTTGAAAATATACACTGAGTATAGCTGGTTAAGTAAAAAAACAAAACAAAACATCCTAGAATGTACAGTGGGTGCCAATCTCCTCACCAATTCCCCACCTTAAAAAAAAGGTGTTGGCCATAACCTCAGGCCCACTCCCACCCACTACCTCTGAATCCCCAAAAGTGGCTTCCTCGGCTGAATATTAAGTGTAAAAGAGCTTATAGCTTCGGACACATTAGTAGTAATTTATTCACTTCACTTGGGTGAAAAGACCAGTAACTGGTTCCTCCCATGGACAGCTGTCAGTGAAGGAACAAATCAGAACTGAATAATTTTAATTGACCAATTAAAATTGCTTTGGTCTGATTGGGCCCTTCAGTGACAGCTATCAGTGAAGGGACCAACCACTGGCCTTTTCACCTGGAGTGAAGTGAATAAATGAATACTTATGTGCCAGGAACTATCAGCTCTTTTACCCTTAGTATTCATCCCAGAGGGCCACGTTTGGGAGTTCAAGGATAGGGGTGAGGATTTGGCCAACACCTTTTCATAAGTTTAATGGGGAGGGGAGGGGGAACCCGGAGGAATCAGCACTTGCTCTTTACATTTTATTATTTTTTTTAAATTTGGCTAATGTTACAACTGCTGTTTTTTCCATCCAGAGTTTTCCAGATAACTTTACCTGGCTAGCACTGAATATCAGTGCCCTCCCTCTTTTTTATCTGGACACATTTTAGCCTAGTAATGACTTAGCTAGTTGAAACTCAGCTATTCACGGGGCAGGATATTTAAAACTCAAGGTTTGCCTGACTTAGGACTAGATTTTCTAACCTACCACGGCTTCGTGAATCCGAAAGCTGGCAGCGATCGCATCTCTGCGGTGCGATCGCTGCCGGCTTTCGCACCCAATAACGCCATCATAAAAGGTGGTGCTATTGGGTGCGAAATAGGCAGCGAAAAGGGTTCTTACCTTTTTTGCTGTCCGCCATGTCTTCGCAGCGTCCGCCCCGACTCCTCCTGTTCCGGTCTTGACGCCGCCCCTTGATATTGCTTTGAAAAATGACCCCCTAAGTCTCAAATGTAGCTGAATATTGACCTCCTTGTGTTTCGTGCACATAAGATGTTTTATGTGTGCTTGTTTTATGTGCATGAAATATGAGGCAGGAGAAGGAAGAGCAGATCTGAGCACTGAGTCCCAGATACACCATGCAAGCTCAAGCTCTGCTTCTCCTCTATCCTGGCACTACCACCACTCTTTCCTGAGACACACACCCACACTGCTCCACTTCATCCCAGCACAGGACCGTCCCACCATCCGATGTTCCAGGCGCAGCCAGTGGGGAGGACCAGAAGAGCCAGGAAACATGCTCCTGGGGAAGATGAATTTAGAGGGCAGCCAACTCCCTGCTCTGATTAGCCGTGCATCTCCAGGATAACTAGCAGACTACAGAATGGTTTGATAGGAGTTAGGAGAGGCCAATCGAATAAACTAAAAATCTAACACCTGATCAGACCATGTTTTATGGGCGTGCATCATTTTTTGTATGGGAAAAACATTTTTTATGCACACAGCAAAATTTCCAAATTATCTTTATAATTGTTTCTTACAGTCTGCTTGATATGCATCAGAAACCCAGGTATGTTGAGCATTTGTTCATTTTTGCTTCCTTCAATAAACAGTTTTAAACATATAATTAAACATTATTTTGGACTATGGTTTGGAAATTTAGAGGTCAATGAGCAGAAAATTGGCAAGCGGATAAGTTATCTGGCAAAAGTTAGCCATATAATTTGTGAAAGATATTCAGTGGCGCAAGTCTCCTAAATAAACTCACCTAAAGTTATCTGAATAGCATTTACTCTGATATGTTTAACCCTACTCAAATACAGCTGGGTAATTAAAAAAACAAAACAAAACAAACTTCAGGCCTGTTCACCCCAAAATATTTGAAAGCATGTGCAGCTTAGCACCCAATCTTACCCCAAATAAAAAAAAATGGGGGAAAGTGATTCGAGGCCAGACCCCTGCCTCTCTCCACAAATGTCGTAGAGAGACACTGAACCCCCTCCTGTCACCCACTCATGTGCCAATTTTACTTCACCCTTGTGGACCCCCAAACTCCAGCTGGGAGTACAGTACAGTCTTATCTGCTCCCAGCCGTTTCCCGTGGAAGTGAACACAAACGATGCTGGAAGCAGCTGGGAATAGGCAACACTGTACCATGCTCCTGGCTAGGGTTTGGGGACTTGGTGAGGAGTGGGGTAAAGGTTGTGTGTGGATAAGGGGGGCAGGCGGAGGCTTGGTGTCTGTGCATGACATATCGAAGTGGTGTGACGTGGGGTCTGGCCTTAGGTCACTATGGCCACCATCTTTATTATAAATATTTGGGGGTATGGGAGATAGGGCATTAGCCCACACATATTTTAAAATATTTTTGGGGGTGGGGTCTGGGGGCTTAAGCCTATAGGCCTGGAATTGTTTCATTATTTATTTTTATTTTTTTTAAAGTATATTTAACTGGCTGTATCCTGAATATAGCTGGTTAAGTATCAAGTTATCCAGATACATGCGCCAGATAACGTTAGGCCTGCTCTGAGGCAGTCCTGGAGTTTTCTGGATAAGTTCTAGATTCACTAAAGCTTTTTCCCCATTTTGGGGTAGATTTTAAAAACATAAGCGTGCGCATCCATGTGCACACTCTACCCGACGTGTGCACATGGACGCGCGATTTTATAACGTGCGTGGGCTGGAGCGCACATGTTATAAAATTCGGGGCAGCACGCACAGGGGGATGAAATATTGCAATTTTTGCGCCTTTCCCAGTTCCCGCCCAGTCTGCTCCAATTAAGGAGCGGACTGGGAGGGAACTTTTCTACCCCCCTACCTATCCTCCCTCTTCCCTTCTCCTTCCCAACCCCTTAAGAGTTCCTAACTTTTTTTTTGGTTTGTTTCACAACTTACGCCAGCTCCTGAGCTGGTATAAGTTGCATGCACCAGCAGGCTCGATCCCCCGGCACAGCAGCAAATGGCCCTCTGTATCGGCCGCCTCCAGCCCCACCCTTGACCACCCCTCCCCGCCCCCCGGACCACCCCTTTTCCGAGGCCTGGCTCTTGTGCGTGTAATGGGGGTTACGCGCGCGGCCAGGCCCCTTCTAAAATGCGCACTGTGTGTGCAAGGCCCAGCCACACACACACATAATCCCCGTATTTTACACGCACAGGAGATTAAAAATTTGTCTGTTTGCGTCTAAGGGAAAACAGCTTAGTGAATCTGGCCCTTTTAGCTGGATAACAATGTTCCACCTCAGAATCTTCCTAGCCGGTCCAGATTTATCCAGTTAAATAGTTAGCTGGATAACTACGTAGCTGGATAAGGGGCAGTGAGAACAGTGAGAACTACGTAGCTGGATAAGGGGCAGTGAGAACAGTGGGATTTTCAAGCTGTCTGGCTGAGTCCTGGACAAATGCTTTGAATATGCACCCCTTAATTCCTGGGTCAGAGGAAGTGAGCTATCTTTACGCCACCTCTTACCAGGAGTTACATTTCCCGCATAAAAATATTCTTGCATTAAGCCTACAGGTGTTTAACACACTTTCCTGTTGTGACGTTTGGCCAACCATGGAATGGCTCTGCAGCCGGCCTCACTCATCCCAATGCTTCAGTTTCTTTTGCGGCCAGATGCTGCTGATGCCAGACTTCCTGCCTAGGTGCATGTGCCTCTCCCCTACATAAAGGCCCCGCAGTGAGAAACTAGTTGCAGTGCCAGATGATGTCATCAGCGACTGGGTATTTAAATCCCAGTCGTCCATCATGCCGGCACCTCAGCAACAGGTCCCCTGCCATGCCTTGCCGTGCTTGTAGTGCATTTTGCTTTTCCTATTCCTCTTCTTGCCTGTTCCAGTCCTGCTCCTCGCCTTGCTTTGCCTAGCCTTTCTCCTGTTCCAGCCCTTGCCCTCATCTCTGCCCACCGTTTCCCTCTCATACTGATCTTTGTTACTTGATCATTTTCTGGATCTCATCTCTGCCTGACTGCAGCCTGCCTTGACCTTTGCTAGGATCTTGACGCTGCCTATCTCCACCTGCCTCAGTCTCCGCTGTGTCTGACGCTACCTGACTGCTTTGTTGCGGGACTATTTGTCTTAAGTCCTGCTGGCCTCAGAATCCATGGGCTCATCTTTCAGTGGAAGAGGCGGGTATAGGTAAAGCCTGGTCCTAGTCCCAGCCGGAGCGTGTCTGATTGATTGCTGTTGGCGTGGACCCAGTCTCGCCACAGGCCCAAGGACTCATATGTCATGTCACCTGTATTAGGGAGTCATAGCAAATGCCTTCATTAGCATTGGATTTGGGTGCGAGGGCGCCGACCTGTTTTTATGCACACATTTTTTTTTTTTTGGTGTGCAGATCTAAAAACTTGGTTGTTTCAACAGGTTTTTACCTAGACAGCCCTCCCTAAGGCTTAACTAAGCCCAGTAGTCTGCTCCAGCCTGTACAGAAGTTTATTTTCCCTCCCCACCCCATACTTCTTGTAATACCCCTCTAAACACCCATCCTTGTCCCATCCTTAGACCTATATGATTCTCATAGAATCTACCTTAACTGAAATCTTATCTCTTATTTGATAGTACCACGAGACCAAGTTAACTACAGCTTATTTTAATTTGTTTTACCCACTCTTTGTTAATCTTCCCATGTACCTTTAATTGCATTCAAATGTTATTCTTATGTGTTCCATGTAACGGTCGTGCCTTGTTTCTGGCCTTCCTACTGTTCCTTGTAAACCGGTACGATGTGCATACGGCTATCGATATATAAAAATGCTTAAATAAATAAATACATAAATGTAAAACTGTGCGCTCGGCTGAGTGCACTTTATGACATTAGGCCTTATGTGCAGTCTTTTCTTCTCTCTGACCTAAATACTCCACCAGGAACACCTCCTCTAAATGCAACTACATTTCCCTTTACTGGGGAATTCCCATGTATACTTTGAACTACACTGAGGAAGGTCAGCTTTCAGAGAGGCAATCAACAACATGCGTAAAATCACTATTTGGTTGCATAAATGGTTTGGAAAATTATCCTTTTTAATCCTTTCCAGGTCAAAGATTTAAATTTGCCATCGCTTATTGCACAGTCACATTATATTGGTTGCACCTCGTTAGCTGTACTTTTGTATAATGGCGAGTAGCAAGTTTAATAAAGAAAATGAGAAATGATATGAAAGTATCAGATTCTGCGTATAGGGACTATTGTCAAATTACACAGGCATAATTCATTAGCTAGGAACCATCTGACAATTAACCATTCTAGAAACATAGTAACACAGTAAATGATGGTAGATAATAATCCAAAATGGCCTATCCAGTTTGCCCAGTAGATTCCCACAGGGAACCTGACATCCGCTCCCTCTGAGGGTCTTTTAGGATTGTAACTGCTCCGCTGTGCAGGTTACCCCATGCCTTCTAAGAAACATAATTTATATTATCAAAATGTTGTAGGCTGTAAGTGCTGCTCCTTGATGGTTAACCTAGTGCTTTTTACTATTCTTTTGCCACTAGGGATCCTCTATATTTATCCCATCCTTTTTTTGAATTCCATTGTTGTTTTTGTCTTTTCCAGCTCCTCTGGGAGAGCATCCCAGGCATCCATCACCCTCTCCATGAAAAAACATTTCTTGACATTGTTCCTGAGTCTGCCCTCTTGGAACTTCACATTAATACCCTTAGTTCTACAACTTTTTTTTCACTGAAAAAACTTTGTTGACCTTAGGAGGAATAGGTGGGGGGGCGGGGGGGTGTGTGTGTGTGATCTGTTTTATTAGATGTTTGTTTTGCTTTGTTGATGTGTATTTGAAAACATTCAATAAAAAGAAAATTATTAAAAAAAAGAAAAAGTTTTGCTTCTTGTGCATTAATATCTTTCAGGTATTTAAATGTCTATATTATATTTCTGCTCCCCTCCACTGTCTTGCCTCTCTTATAGTGTATACATATTGAAGTCCTTCAGTCTCATTTCATAGGGCTTTTGGTACAAATCCTGCACCATTTTGGTTGCTTTTCTGGAGACTATCTCTAGCCTCTTTAGCTCCTTTCTGAGATATGGCCTCTAGGAATGAATACAGTATTCTAGGTAAGGACTCACCAATGACCTGTAAAGAGACATTATCGCTTCTTTTTTCCTACTTGTTATGCCTCTCCCTCTTCACCTCAGCATTGCTCTGTTTCTGATCACTGCCTTATCACATTGTCCTGCTACCTTGAGATCATCAAACACTATCACCCCAAGGTCTCTCTCCTGGTCAGTGCACATCAGCTCTTTACCACCTATTGAATACTGCTCCCACAGATTTTTGCATCTCAAATGCATGTCTTCACTTTTTGGTGTTGAATCTTAACCGCCAAATATTCAACCACTCTTCGAGCTTTCTTAGATCACTTATTTATTTATTCATTCATAGACATTTGACATTCTGCCTTTTACCAAACGGTCACAAGGTAAATTACATACAAAGTTAATTGCAATTGAATCTTAGTTTTCAGTTATCGCAGATTTAATGATCATAAAGACATAACCAGAAGGAGCAGAAATGAGGTAGACTGTTCATGATTGTTTGGCTTGCAGCAGAGCATGTCCTAGGAATTTCTCTCTTTGATGTGTAGACTGCAAGTGTAGAACAGTAATGGATACAAGGGAACAATGCAGGTATCAGTACAGAAAGAGAAGGGTTGATAAATGAAATGTTAAACTAAAACCCCTTGGGAGTTGAAATTGTCTCATGAAAAGAATTCTGGTGGACTTTGCAAGGAGACAGTTTCTATCATGGGGTCAGTGTGAAGGCCTAGGTGAATAACCTTGCCTTGGCTTGCTTTCTGATTTTAAGGTAATTTGTTTTGAGGCAAAAGGACACAGGTAACTTGTTCCATAGTTTTGGGACATGGCATTTGAATGCCCACAGTCTTGGACAAGTGAGCTTAGAAGCTGTCAAATGAGGGAAGGGGAGGGCCATTTGTGAAGATTGAAGTTCCTCTTGTGGGCATGTAGGGGGCTAGAAACTGGGAGAAATATTCAGGGATCAGTTTGTTCACACATTTAAAGGCTAGGCAGAGAGTTTTTAACTGTATTGTGTATTCAACCGGGAACCAGTGCAACTTCTTCAAGGTCAGCCTTATGTGATCTGATGCTTTGTGCCCCAACCAAAATTCTGGCAGCCATGCTCTGTACAAATTGGTGGCATTTCAGGTTGTGTTGTAAAAGGCCGGCAAAAAGAGAAGTACAGTAGTCCATAAGACTGGTGTTTAATATATGTATAATAATAACGAGGTTGTGTTTCTCAAAGTAGCTGTGCAGTTGGCAAATCTGGTGCAGATACTTGAAAGGGGTTCTTACTACCTTTGAGATGTGGGATTCTGTTGTAAGGTTGTGGTCTAGGTGAACTCCTGGACTCCTTAGTGGGTCCTTGAATTTTAAGGGGGGGTTCCTGAAAGGGAGAGAAGCAATACTAAAGCATATCGTTGTTGGCTTAGCTACAGGAGTTTGAATTTAGTGAAGTTCAGTTAAAGTTTTGTGGTTGTTGAGCCATTATACTATTGCTATTTGACATTGGTTGAGATTAGCAATGGAAAAGGATTGGTCTGAACCTGTTCTCTTCTTATTCTGTTTAATTCCTCAGGGGTCTCTGTTCTGTTACAGATTTTTGTGTTATCTGCAAAAAGGTACATTTTTCCATCTAGCTCCTTTTCATTATCACGCGTAAAGATATTGTATAGAACCGGCCCTAGGACTGGTCCCTAAGGCACTTCACAGTGAATTCTGTTTACTACTATCCTCTATCGTCAGTCACTCAACATTTTCTAATCCAGTCTACCATCTTGGAACCCAATCCTAGGCTGCTCAGTTTATTAATACATTTCCTAAGTGGACTAGTGTCAAAATCTTTGTGAAATCCAAGTAAATCACATTCAACACATGTCCTTGATCTAATTCTCTAATCACCCAAACAAAAGAAATCATGAGATTAGTTTGACACAATCTGTCTCTGGTAAAACCATGCTGCCTCCCATCCTTCAATTCACTGGATTTTAGAAATTCCACTATTCTTTCATTCAGTAGAGTCTCTTTCATTTTTCCACTATCAAGATAAGGCTAACAGCCTGTAGTTTCCAACCTCCTTTCTGTGACCTCTTTTATGTCCACATTTGCCCTTCTCTAGTCCTGGTGGGACCAAACCTGTCTCCAAAGATGTATTGAACAGGTCGCCACGTGGCTTTGTCCACTTTCAGTTTTGCTAGTGGCCCACAAACACTTTCTTCCATAAATGGTGTCTTTTCAACCCTGCTCCCATGACAACTGTGAGCAATACTTTTCCAACCCCATCTTCAGTGAAAACTGAACAGAGGTAATTATTTAGCATTTCTACTCTTTCTGCATCTTCCTCCATACATTGCTCCTTGTCTCCTCAGTCTTACAATTGCACATCTGGCTTTCCTTCTTTCCCTGACATACTTGAATAAATTCTTGTCGCTATCTTTTCTTCCATTCTTGCTTTGGCCATCCTGACTTCTTTTCCCGCTTCTTTTAGCTTTCCCAGATATTCTTTCCTGTGTTCTGCTTTTTTTGGGATCCTTTGTACATTTTGAATGCTAGTCTTTTCATGCTTACTTTTTCAGCCACCTTTTTGGAAAACCATACCGGTTTTCTTTTACGCATACTTTTATTAACTTTCCTGATATAAAGATCTGTCACCTTTGCATAAATCCTTTTAATTTAACCCACTGCTCTTCTACTTCTCCATCTTCCTACCACTTTGCCAGTCCCTTAGTAAGGTACTTCCCCATTGTACCAAAGTAGATATTTTGAAATCCAGGACTTTTCATTTTGTGTGACTCCTTTTCTCATAGTCTGTTATATCAAAACATGCTGTCTAATGATCACTGGTGCTAAATTGGGCACTTACCCAGATATTTGAAATACTATCTCCATTTGTGAGTATCAGGTTCAGTATCACCCATCCGCTCATGAGTTCCATCACTATTTGATAAAGCAGTATCCCTTAAAGTGCATCCACAATCTCTCTACTTCTTACAGATTATGCAGCAGGAATGCTCCAATCCACATATGGCAGATTAAAATTTCCAATCTGCAACATCTCTTCCTTCCTTCCCACATTTTGTATGTCTTCAGTCAGATCTATGCCCAGTTGCTCCATCTGAGTAGGAGGTCTGTAGATACACCAGTGAATCTGGGAGTGCCAGCGACTCTTTCTAAGACAACCTATAGCAGCTTCTCCCTTTCTCAGTTCTCATGCATTTCAGTTGCTTTGATATTACTTTTGATATAAAGAGCTGCTCCTCCCCCTTTTCTGTCACCTCTGTCTTTCCTAAACAGATTATAGCCCAGATTATAGTCATATTCATGAGCCTCATTGAAGTGAACAAGCACTCAGATTCAAATGCTGAGCACATCAGAGCCCGAAATGGTGCATAATGTAAGCAAATACAACTGCAGGGGGTCTCCCAAAAATGCAGAAAGCAGTGAAGCAGCATAGTAAGAGCAACAGTACACTGTGCACTGAAAACTGCGGCTACTTTGAGGCACAACATGAAGCTGGCAAGTGCTCAGCCTATAGCACAACATGTGGAAACTGTGGTAAGAAAAAACATTAGGGCAAAGTTTACAGACAAAAGCAGCAAAGGAAAATGACATCTCACATTCTTGACATAGACAATAATGACCTAAGTAGCGACTGTAACAGTGAGATCTTACCCTTGTGGAGTATAAATAAATTATAATTTTTAGATATGGCATCAGTGCAATACAAGGACAGAATTCAAAATAGTTTGTAAAACTTGTAGGCATGTGCACAGGCAAAATTTTCATTTCAGTTTGTTCATGTGTTTCATAGGTCACCTCTATTTGTTTCATTAGTTTCAAATGAAAAATTATTTTTGTTTGTTTCATTTGTGTACCATTAAAGTCAATGGGGGAAGCAATGTAG
The DNA here is from genome assembly GCF_901001135.1 of Rhinatrema bivittatum. Classification (NCBI taxonomy): domain Eukaryota; kingdom Metazoa; phylum Chordata; class Amphibia; order Gymnophiona; family Rhinatrematidae; genus Rhinatrema; species Rhinatrema bivittatum. The sequence continues at coordinate 305,020,487 of NC_042617.1, forward strand.
CTTATTTTGAGCTTTAAAATTGGGGGTTTTCTAATCAAGTCTAATGAAACTTGTGGATAGACAATATCAGAAGTGGGAAAGCAAGGCACCAAGACTGTGGCAAAGTGGCATCAAATGTGGCGTGAATAGGCTAAGGCACCATAAAGGGGCAAAAGGGTACCAGCAGTTGCAGTAGTTCTCCAAGGCACTGTCAGAGGTGCAAAGCAGCAGCAAGTGTCGAGAAAATCCCAAGGCTTCAAAAGAGGGCACTGATAACAGCGGCATGAACTCACAAAGGCAGCATGAAAGGGGAAAAGTGGCATGAGCATCCTAAGCCTTCATAAAGGGTGAGCAAAATATCAAAAGTGCAGACAAAACTTGGGCACCCACAGAAGGACAAAACAGCACAAAGTATGGCATAAAGACCCCAAAGCAACATGAAAGATTCAAAGCTGCCAACCGCGGTGGCAAGAACACCCCAAGGTGGTTCTCAACCTTTTGTCTGTCAGGACCCACCTGACAGATGGTTCTCACCTGCGTGACGCACTGAAACATGACAGTCACAAGACTAACTGTTAATGTACCCTTTGCATCCAAAGGAACCCCCCTGCCCCGCCCCTCAGCTATGGGTATAAAGCAGAACTAGAACATTCCCTGTACAACTTGTCATACAAAAAATGATATTATGGTGTTATCTCAGTAACAGCAACACAGACTCCCTCTACTACCAGGCGCAATAGCCCTACTTGTAAATAGACAGCAGTTCACCACCAATGCATGTCCTATTGAGAAAACACAATAGCCATGCTAGTTAAATACCTCACCTCGTTCTTACACACACACACACACAGAACTGACTTTCACCAAGTACAGAAAGACCACAAATTACAAATAGAGACAGAAACTGGAATGGAAACCCAAAAAAGCCACTCTGCATGCAATGCGAACCTGGAGAAATGGAAGCCAAGATATAGCACCTAATATACACCCAGGATCTGCAATAGTGCACACAAACTATTCCGCACAAAGTTACACCTGCATTTTGGCATGCACTCAAATTGAACAACCCTACCTATAAAAAGGCAACCCTACAAATATTAAACCAGGCCTTAAACACCAATGCACCTTCAGTTAGAAATAGATCCCCCACACAGAAATAATTGTAAAACTGTACTGATAAATGTTTCAAAACAACTTATGAACAGAACATCTAACAATTATAAACTCTTAAAATTATTAAAAATTATCCAAACACTAATAAAATATTTCAAAACAGCGGACATCACATAATACCCAATAATTAAAATGGCAGTCAAGAAAAATGAGCTTAAAAAGCCACTTTAACTTACCCTCTCCAACAGCTTTCCTACTTCTTTCCTTGCAGACCAATAGCACACACCAGAAGCAGCAGTGGCTGCTGAAGCTCTGTCCTCACCCTTAGGGACCACAGCCTATCTCTGTCTCTCTCTCACACACATGTCACACCCTCAGGACCAGTTTCTGTATCTCACAGACCAATCATCTTCCCAACCAGGCTTTCTCACACACACACACACACACACACACACACACACACACACACATACATGTCACCTTCCTCACCAGCCTCTCAATCACACAATGCTCTCTCTCTCTCTTACTAACACACAGGCTTTCAATCACTTGCATGTTCTCTCTCTGACTTATACACTGGCTGGTTGATTGTCTCACTTCCACTCCCTCCCTTCCCCAGAGCATAAATGGTAGCTGCAGCAGCCTCCTCCAACTCCCATGGCCCAAGAAAGAAGAATCCCATTGACCATGGAGGCTAACGCTGCTGTCTCCCTTGCTGATCACCGGCTGCTTCTGATTTTGCTCCAGGCCTGAGCTGTTGCTTGAGGCTGCTGCTGCTGTTGTTCAATGCAACATGGCTTTTTCTTCCTACGCATCCTGCTACACATGCACTTGCACACATCACACTTCCTCATGCCAAGGCCTCTCTCCGGTTTTCCTTTCTCCACCACCAGCAGCTCTACCAGGGCCTCTCTCTTGCCTTTATGTCTTCAACTGCTGGCCCCCTCTCTCTTTCCTTCCTTTCTTTCTTCGGCTGCAATGGCCCCCTCTGGGTCTCACCCTTTCTACCACTGCTGCCTCCACCCTCCAGGTGTGAGATCCCATCCCTTCCCTTTCATTCACCCCTCTCCCCTCCTTTCTCTCCCCACTCTGCACCATTCCTTTTGCTCATCCATCTCTCCCTCCCCCTCTCACACCGCCTTTCATTCACTCCTTTCCCCTCACATCCACCTCACTCATCCCTTTCTTCCTCTCTCATTTCTTCTTCCATTGTCTCATCCCAATCTCTCCCCTTCCTTCCGTTCCTCACCTGCTTGGTGTGATCTTGCCTCCTAGTCAGTGGCTGTGCTCCTACAGTGCCCCATTGTTCTTTTTCTATGGGTGAGGCTTGGCCCTTCCCACTTACTCACATGCTCTTCTCTTTTCCTTCCTTCCCCTCTCACCTCATCCACAACCGCTTCCCTCTCCTTCAGCCCTCCTCCACCCCCTCTTTTCCTGGCAAGCATTTGCTCTGTAGACAGAGGGTGGAAACCCAGCCAGCGCACCATTATTCTTTTTGCCAGAGGGGCCTTGTACGTCATCAAATCGTGCTGTTGCACCCGTGTGGAACTCTGCCTGCCGAACAGTCAAAAAATTGCCCTGTTCTCGTCCTGCCAGTGGGGGTGGGAACCTCACCGGCACATCTCTAAACTGTGCCATTCCCATCCTGCCGGTGGGAATGGGAACCTCACCGGCACATCTCTAAATTGTGCCGTTCTCATCCTGCCGGTGGGGGTGGGAACCTCACCAGCACATCTCTAAACCGTGCCGTTCTCGTCCTGCCGGTGGGGGTGGGAACCTCACCAGCACATCTCTAAACCGTGCCGTTCTCGTCCTGCCGGTGGGGGTGGGAACCTCACCAGCACATCTCTAAACCGTGCCGTTCTTGTCAAAAATGGAACAACCAATATAACAACATGCACTGTTTTAATTATCCACCCAAAACACACTACTTTTTGTTTTGTTTTCACATTTGCAAATCAAATAAAGACTGTATGAAAAATTCACATTATTCATTTGTCCCTGATACACTTAACTTGAAGATATACAATTCAAGAATAATGCTGGAATCAGTATTGTTGCAGGGTAGCAAGGTGCAAAGATAAAGGCCCTTACAGACTGCCAAATATAAACCTGACACTGATGTTTCAGCAGAATATCTGCTTCTAGGATCACAACAATGTTGTACTGTTGTACTGTACGAAGGCAGACGGGACGAGGAGCTCCACGGAGAACAGAAGACCTTACAAGGCTCTGGCAGGCGGGAGCCTCCAGAGGGAAGTCACCACGATGCAAGGCCAAGAACAGCCTGACGGCGCAGCCCATTATAGGGCTGAAGCAGGAAGTCCCATCCTGTGCCTGGCCCTTTAAATCTTGCAGAGAGGCGCGGCCGCGCGCCTAGGAGGATGCAGGAAGCTGTGCAGGACCGCGGACAGCGGCCTGCACCGACGTACAAAGTTGAAAGAGGCAGGGCTGGCCTGGACGCAGGCCCTGACGTCGGCAGCGGCTCCAGCCGCTGCAGGAGGCCCCAGGGGCAGCTCCAGCTGCTACTCCGACCCGGGGATGCGGCCTCCACGCCGTGAAGAAGAAGACGTCGGCGGTGTTCCCAGCCGCGCTGAGGGGGCAGAAGACCCGCGGCTCCGGCCGCGATGGAGAGGGGAATCCAGGGCGGTCTCCGGGCCGCGTGGGCAGGCTGACGGCGGCGTCCTGCTGCGTTGGCGAAGAAACAGCAACAGTAAGTGAGCCTGCTCGCAGGGGAGCCCGCGGGCGGGAACGTTCATAACAGAACTGTCTGAATCAAATGCAGATGAAATGGGTCCCAGGGACCATGCATCTCTCCCAGGGGAAAATACCAGCAAAGATGTAAATATGAATATCCAAAATGCAACAAGCATTCATTCCATCTGCCACACAAGCAATAAAGTAGTCACCCATCACTTGGAACACTTTTTCTAGAGTTACAGTTCTTGTTAAAATGTGTTTTCCTCTTTTTTTTTATTTTGTATACAATTTTATTGTGATGTAGGTTTGCAGGGAAAGGATGCTGTCCCAAATGAATATGAGGAAGGCAGTGTTATGATAGGTGGCTTCCTCTCCATTAGATGGACAAGCAGCAGTGTTCTGCAAAGAACTGAACAATGTAACATCCTCTATGGCAGTCTTCCAGCAGACCGGTGTGAAGTCAGAGGGCAGTCAGTGCTAGGGAGCAGTGACAGTAGCAGGCATGTAAATGCACTGATTTTTTGAATAATATATATATTATTAAAGATCATATGATTCTGTCTGGATTCTGCCACAAAAACACCAGCTGAATTAGAAATCTCTGTGTAGGTTACCTTTGTGCATGGTAGCTCTCATGGAACAGTGGTTCAATCCAAAACCACATTGAAATGATTGTATTGTGCTTTCAAGAAAAGCATGGCGGTAACCTGCATGGAGTGGCAGTTACAACCCTAAACACCTCGCTGGGCAGACTAGATGGACCATGTCAGTCTTTTTCTGACTGCAGCATTCTAGTAGCTGTGTCAGTCCTGGAGAAAACTAGATTTTTTGCTATCTGTGATCCCTTGTATTGGGCTAATGAAAGAATTATCTAAAGAGGCATATGAGTACATAGGTTGTGTCTTCAAATATCTAATTTCTGAGTTCTGTATCTAAGATCACAAGATCTATTGTGCTTGGTTTGGATATTTTACTGCTCTGGAGCACCATGAGAGAGCATGTGTTAAGAGTCAACTGAGTTCCATCTCCCTCCCCAGAAATCAATTTTCTCTTATTACTAGTGAATGAGAGTTATCAGATAATTCCAGATCATCAGCGATAGTCTAAGTCAGTCCTGGTTTTACTCCATTGCATCTTTGGACTTGTAGTTCCAATTTCTTTAAGAAAAGCAGGAACCACAAATTCATTCATGAAGTGAGGCAAATCTTGGACTGGCTCAACCTTTACTCAAAACTTGGAGCCATCTGGTAACACTAGCAGAACTTGGAGTTTCCAAGGTCAAGAACAAGGTCAGGCAAATAAATGAATGCATGAGAGGTTTGGTCAGGACAGATGGGAATAATTTTCCATTTTGGTTTGGTCTCCTATCTGATTGAATCCTTGAACTGCATGCTTCAGTTGTATCATATCATAAACTATTTGACTGAAGAAAACTGTCCCAAAAGCTGGTAGCATTTCACCGCAGATCCATTTTGATGGTATCATACCTTGTCTTCCCTTCTTTTGCCCGATCTGAAAATGTTTCCTTCTTATTTGTGCAGGTTTCATCTCAAAAAGTCTGGAGAGCAGGAAAAGTTCTTTGTACTCACCTGCTAGGTCTGACTCCATCCCTCATACGGAACCGAAAACATCACCTCCGGAGCTATAGGTACCTCTATTATCCTCCTTAGGACTTTTCTGATTAGCAATAAGATGGAATATGTCCTTGCTCACAGAGGATTCTGGATATGAGAACTATTTCTTTGGAATCTCTATAATTTTATGAATTCTGTAGATTAGAAATGTTTTTTTCTGCTGAAATTAAAAGGGAGAAGGCAGACTAAAGAATATTCTAGAGGGGAGCTTCTGAACTCAGAGAAGGAAGGTCTAATCTTATCTGAATTTTTATTTCGTGCCTTTCTGATCCACCAAAAAGACCATCCAGTGTGGTTCACAGCATCATAAAATACATAATCAAATACATATTACAAATTAATACCTTTAAAATACAAAATATAATAAATAATACATAATAAAAAATATAACAAAATAATATTGATACAGTCCCTGGCTCAGTGGCAAAATTCCAATAAACTCTCATTGGGGAAGCACACTTCTCTCTTTACAATCTAAATTAACATCAATATATTTAAACAAAATTACATCAATATATAAAAAAACCCTACAGCAGGCTGACTCCTGCCCCTCTCTCATTCCTATCCCATTCTCAGTGAAGGATGGAGACAGACTGCATTAACAAACTATAACAAAACAGCAATAAAAAATCTCCCCCCCCACCAAACCCAAACATAATTTAAAGCTCCGCAATAGTCCTCCCATCTACTCTTCCTTGCTCACTGCCTCGACAAGAGCTAGAATACTCTGTTGGACCTTTAATTTGAAAACCTGGCCTGATATACAGGTTTTTTGCCCCTCTGTTTCACCAGATGTTCTCATTTCTCATCTTTGGTTGCATAATGGCTGCAATATGCCAACTCTGGATGGCCCTTTGAGTAATAACATCATTGGGGCCAGATAATATCACCCATGGAGGGAGCCGAACCTCAACATCACAGTTGTGTGGCTAAGAATCAGGTCTAGGCAGGCAAGCTCCAGGGGGGCCCCATCAAGTGGGAGATGTCAGTCTTACCTCCTACTTGCAACCGTATTGTACCTCCGATTTCTCTGCTCTTCACCAAGGGGAGTTCACCTTCAGAAGAGGCAGAGCGTTGACATCACCATGGAGTGGCTGAGGGAGTAGTATTTAAAGCAGACTTGGATGGTATCTTTTCTTCACCAAGGGGAGTTCACCTTCAGAAGAGGCAGAGCAGAGTTCACCTTCAGAAGAGGCATCTCCTTGCTGGGTCCCCTCAGGGCAAGCCCTGAGGGGACCCAGCAAGGAGATGCCACTCCTACCCTTGCTTGCAGCTGCTTTGTCCCTCCACTCCCGTCTGTCATATGTTCAAGTTGGCAGTGCCACTAATCACCAAAGAAGCTCACAGGTAGATGGGTTCTGATTTATCCCAACTTTCCCAGTACCACCATTCCATACTTATCAGCTCCAAGAGCTAGTTTCCTGAAAAGATACCATCCAAGTCTGCTTTAAATACTACTCCTTCAATGACCACTGCTGGAGATGAGCAACCTGCAAGATTACAATTACATGGAACACATTTCTAGCTATGTAAAACATGCAAGGTCGTGCATTTGGGTTGCAAAACCCAAGGAAGCAGTATAGTTTAGGGCTTAAAGTTCTTCTGTGCACAAAACAAGATCTCGCAGAAAGAAGGTGATTATGTCTGTGGTGAAATCTCATTTGAAGTACTGTGTGCGATTCTGGAGACTGCACCTTCAAAAGGATATCAAATAAATAGGGTTTATCCAGAGAGTGGCTACTAAAATGGTCAGCTTTCTTCACCGTAAAGCATATAGGGCTACTACTTCTAACGAATCAAGCTAGATATTTCACTTGGATGCAGCTCCATCACTGCTCTCTACATTAAAGGTGGGGGTGGAAGGGAAATAGAACCAAGAGCTAAGAGAAACAGATAAGTATGAGAGAAAAAATGTGTGAAGCTTGCTGGGCAGACTGGATGGGCCATTTGGTCTTCTTCTGCCGTTATTTCTATGTTTCTATAGTTAAAGATGTAAACATGTATATCCTTGAGGGAAAGAGGAGATATAAAAGAGATTAAATATCCAATGCAATCAACAAAAAGGAAGCTCTGGAATGAAGAGTCATGGGATGAGAGTAGGAGGAGTAATCTAAGGAAATATTTATTTACAGAAAGGGTGGTGGACCTATGGAATGGCCTTCCAGTGGAGGTGGTGGAGACAAGGACAGTATCAGAATTCAAGGAAACATGTGTTATGTTTCGGTGGTTTAGTGTGCCCATGAGTCTCAGCCTGACCCAGACCTTCTGAGCGGAGCCAAGGGTTGACGGTGGCCCCGCATGGCTAATGGTCTACCCTCCGCCAGGCCGCAAGCTCCCATGGCCAAACATCCGAAGATGTTGGAAGGTGAATGGTCCTCCGACCATTCCGGGCCCTTTCGGATCTGCTGCGAGCAGCATGAAGCAGCAGGCCTGGCCTGAGGTTGAGGGCAGACGGGCCTTGACATGAAGACATGACTGTGGATTGATGTGACGGCATCCAGACGAAGACAGTGGGTTGATGCAACTGCATCCTTGGACGACACTTGGGCTGAAGACATGACACCAGGGCTATGAATACGTGACACCAGGATCGATGCAGATGGCATCACAGACGAGACACTTGGGATCGATGCGGACGGCATCGCAGACGAGAGATTTGGGATCCACATGGCAACACAAGGCATGGACATTGGCACTGTCTCTCAGGGCGCCCTACTCAGGCCACCCGCGGGACTGAGTCGCGGACCACCCTGTCCGTTACGCGCCCTACACAGCCCTTGCAGACTGGTCACGGACCACGACGGGAGCGGGACAGCACAGGAACACACATCAGGACTTGATGGCTCAGGAGCACAGGACAACCGTCCACCGGCAGGCAGTCCACCCAGGAGTACTGCATCTGAGGGACCCCCGGCCTCCCGGTACCAGAAGGCTCGAGAGCGAAGACGAGGCGTGGCGAAGGCAAGAACATCAGGGAAGGCAGGAACACTGGGACGTAGAAGATAACGAAGACACCAGGACACCTGGACATGGACCTCAGGCACGGAGACATGACATGGCAGACGAGAAGACATCATGATGAGGAGCTCCACAAAACATGAAGACCTTACAACCAGCTCTGGCAGGCAGGAGCCTCCAGAGCGAAGACTCACGACGATGCAAGGCAACAGAGCAGCCCTTTATAGGGCTGGAGGCAGGAAATAGTCCCAAGGTGGGGCCCAGACCCTTCCTGTGTCTGGCCCTTTAAATATAGTAGAAAGACGCGGCCACACGCCTAGGGAGAAGAAGCAGAGGCTGTGCAGGACCCTGGCCAGCGGCCTGCACAGCATCTGTGCGTCAGACGCTAGGAGAGGCAGGGCTGAGCCTGAGAGCAGGCTCCAACGTCGGCAGCGGCTCCAGCCGCTGCGGGAGGCCCCGGGGGTGGCTCCTGCCACTAATCCAGCCCGGGGCTGCGGCCTGAGCGCCGCGAAGATGCTGATGACAGCAGGGGCACTCCCAGCCCCGAGGGAAGCCGCGGCTCCGACCGCGGAGCTGAAGATGAAGCAGGACGGCCTCCTGGCCGCGTGGGCAGGCCGACAGCGGCGTCCTGCCGCGTCGGCGAAGAAAGGCAGCGTGGGGTAAGTCAGTGCCTGCTCACGGGGGGACCCGCGGGCAGAGCTAGTTCATAACAACATGGAACAACCACAGGGGATCTCTGAGGGAGAGGAAGGGGCTCTGAAGCTGAACAGGAGAAGTGGATGGGCAGACTTGGTGGACCATATGGTCTTTATCTGCTGCCATGTTCTGTCTTTGTGGAAGGAGATTTATGTATTTATTTTTTTTAATTGATATATCATGAATTACAAAACATGTTCTAGGTGGCATACAATCTTTTACATTTACATCAGTAAATACAAGACAAAACTTAAAATATCAAACTAATAGCATTTACATAAAACATCTTACAGTAAGATTCTAAGTTATGCTATCATTAAAAGTTTCCAAATGCTTCAGTGAAAAGAGATTGTGATGACTCTAAATTATGTGCTTTTCATATCAGCTGTACTGAACTAAAGGTGAGCAGCTGGGCTGGATGAGAAGAGGATGACAGTCAGGAAAGCAGGCTGCGGCCCTTGTAAATGATCTTCATATCCCATTATCCTGTCAAGACCTGTGATGTCACAATCCCAGCTCCCTTCAAGACTGGTGATATCAAACTCCCAGCTAACTCCAAATCTGGTGATGTCATAAGTCCCAGCCTCTTCCAAGATTGGTGATGTCACAAGACCCTGGTTCCTCTATGACACTGTACACTTTCACAGTGTCTTTTGGGAAACACCATTGTCATTCAGGCAGAATGCAATGTAGAAAAGACATTAAATGCAGGGCTGGATCAGCTTGTTAAGCCTAACCTGATAAATTCACCATATTTAAAATCACTTTTAAGTGACTTCCCCTCTTCTCCTCCACCTTCAATGAATAAATAATTAACAATCCAGCTCCCACCTTTGCTTCTTGTTCTGTTTTTCACAGGTCTTGCTGCTCAGGGAAGGAACTTGTTGATTGGTTGATCAGTGCCAGTCCTACCATCCAGTCCCGGAGCCAGGCTGTAGGGATGTGCCAGGTGTTGGTGGATGAAGGCAGTCTAGCTCATGGTAAGACTACGCCAGTGCATCCAACCTTCAGGATTTGTTCTGTGGGACATTAGGGAACATAAGTGTTGTGAATGTGGGAGAAGTCATAAATGAACCCTAGCAAAATCCACTGAATTGCTTGGAGCAGGGCGGAAAATGTTCATTTCTTTGCCCAGAACACGGAGCTGTCCTCCAAAATATAGGATGGTTGACCAGCTTATGTTAACCTTTCAACTCTGAAATTGCTCACAAGGGGAAATCTGTGAGCTGAAAATCTGCAGACAAGAAAAGTAAATAAAGCAGACGCCACAAGAGACTTCCCAGGTTTTATGAAATGACTTTTCTCATCAGCTCTTAACCTCTCAGCAGCAAAAACAGTTCCTTAAAAAAAGTTGGGGTTTTTTTTTTGTTTTTTTTGCTGAATCAAGAGCAATAAAGTGACCTTTCGCTCTAGGTTCATAAACACTTGCTTCCCATTATTTGCTTTCAGTGAATCTTTACTCACAACAGTCAGGTTATTTCTTCTGCCACTTTTTATTCACCCTACCCAGAGTTAGGGCTGGGAAACTCCAGATTTTCTTGCTGGCTAAGGTCTCCTGCCAAACCAAGCCCCACAGTGATGTTCTTCTGCCATCAGTAGTATGTTTCTGTAGCAGCACCTGCCTTCACTCTCTCCCTGGATCCTGGAAGCAAGGCCAGCAGAACTCATTTTTACAACAAGCAGGGTGTGGAGGAAAAAACAATGTCTGCCAGGAGCAGCCACAGTACTTAAAGACAGAAAAATGAAACCCTAAGAAAACAACATATTTATTTATTATATACTGACATTTGATCTGAGATATCACATTGGTTTACATTCAGGTACTGCAGGTATTTCCCTATCCCCAGAGGGCTTACAATCTAAATTTTGCACCTGAGGCAATGGAGGGTAAAGTGACTTGCCCAAGGTCACAAGGAGCAACAGCAGGGCTTGAACCCTGGTCCTTCGTAGCCCACTGCTCTAACCACTAGGCTATTCCTCCTCCCTATTATATAATGCACACTATTGTGGTGTGGTTGGCATCCAGAGCTCTCAGGAACATCTGTGCCCTCAATTCATACCCGTGCCTCTTAGGGACAATCCTCACCCTCAGTTCATGTCCTGAGGATGTAACCAGTGCTTGAGACACGTAGGGACAGCCCATACCTCTTAGAATGTGCAGCACTGGTGTAGGAAGCAGACAGCATATACAGAAGATGGAAGCCATGGAAATCCATGCCGATAAACACTGTATAAATATTTATCACCCCTCCCTGTTCCCATGCCCCTTGCCTCTCTTCTCCTCATCTTCTGGGTTTATTTTAAGACCCTGTCTGTGCTGGTTTTGATTTATAGTTCCTGTTCTTCTTCCTCAGGCCACATGGGTATGACTTTGCACTGCCACAGGTTTGGCTATGAAGTCACATATAAAAGCCTGTAGAGACTGGAGAGAGGGGCACTATTTGAGTGTAAGAGGAGATTTCTGAATGGAGGGCTGGCAGTCTTTGGTACCAAGGAAGAGTGGTTTGTTTTTCAGTGGTGGGAGCAGGAGGTAGTGCCTCTTAATGGTGAAATCCAGATTTCTCCTGTCATTTGTTTTACAAGTAGTACATTGTTTAATAAGTGTCAGACTCTGTTCTAGCTATTAGAATTCTTTATAAAAAAAATTATATATATCTGGCTACTTACAACCAAAGGTTTACAATTTATGAATTAATAATTATAATCGAGGGGAAGGAAAAGCTTTCCTAAGACACAAAGCAAGATATTTAAATATATGCAGCCATGCACGCAGACCCATATACACACACACAAACACTTCGAGGCCAGTTTTAAAAAAATGGCTAGAACAGATTGTTTATCTGGCTGAAGTTAGCCGGATAAGTTATCAGGGATATTCAGCGGGATAAACATCCCGCTGAATATCCTCAAATAAATAACCAGCTATCTTTGAATATTTCTGTTTAGGTTTAAAGTTATCCAGTTAAAAGAAGCCAGATATCTTTAAGCTTATATGGCCATATTCAAAGAGTATGACCACATACGCACCGACACATTTAAAAAAAAAAAAAAAGACTGGGTCATGGCCATGCCCCCCCCCCCACCCCCCCATAGTGGATTTCAAAAACTGAGCCAGTGGGCCTATGCCCCCTCCCGAAACTTCCCGAAATTTTGCAAAAACGTGCTAGGCCTAAAGGCCTGAAAAAGTGAACCAGCCTCCTTCCTTGGCGATTCAAATGTTCTAACTTGGTAGGGGGTACTCATCCCCTCCAAGGCAACCCTAAGCCTACCTCCTTGGCCTTGGCCAGCATCCCCAAATGGTGACGGCTGCCGTGGCTGCGGTACAAGCCTACCACTCTCAGCAGAATCAATCTTTGCTTCGTCAGCAGCAACTGAACCTCCTCCTCGGGCCTTTTGGCCTGACACCTTTTTACCATATTTAGGGAAACTTGGAGTGGAGGGCGTGGGCCCACCAGCATGATTTTGAAATCCACTCTAAGGGGAGGAAGGCCATGGCCACTGGCCCGGATGTATCTGTGCTTATGTGGCTCTATCAGGAGTAGGCAGTTCTAGTCCTGGGGTGCCACAAATAGGTTGAGTTTTCAGGATATCCACAATTAATATGCATGAGGTATTTTTATTTATTTAGAGCAGTACAACAAAAAGGAATAGGCACCAGTACATAATATCATCAAACCAAAACCCTTAAGAAGCAAAGGCAGAGTCAAAAAGTAAAACTTTTAGATCCTTATGGAAGATGAGATAACTCCCTTTGTCTCACAAAATTTCAGGATCAGCCACTCAAAACTCCCTTTGTCTGGTTTCTTTTAAATGCAACTTTTTTACAGACAGGACTGTTAACAGTCGCGCTGTTGCAGATCGCAATGTTCGAGCAAGAGTATAGTATGTCAGAGCAGAGCAAAAATATTATGAGCCGCGTCTGCCAATGGCTTGAAAACAATTGCTATAATTTTAAATTGTAACCTCTGAAGCACCAGGAAGCCCAGTGTAAGACCTGTAGACATGGTGCAATATGATCAAAGTGCGATATCCCAGCAATGAAATACGCTGCTGCATTTTAAGCCAGCTGCAGGATCTGAATTGATGATTGTGGAAGACCTAAATAAAGGGAATTAAGTAGTTCTTATGAGAAAGAGCTAGAACCTGCACTACCAGATGAAAATAAATAACTGAAAAATAGAGTTTACCCCATCGTAGCAACCTGAGCTTGTAAAATATAACCTTTCCTACAGCTATTACCTGAGATGTAACTGTCAAGGGGGAGTCAGGGATGATTCCCGATAACGTAAATCAGTGACAGTAGGAATCTCAATGTCAGCCTCTATTCTGTGCAACTATATCTTGTGCATATTCCTTGTGGATGTGCTGAAAACCAGACCTGATTGTAACACTTCAGGACCGGTGTTGCCTAACCCTGGGTCCTGAAGTTTAATGTTATCTGGGAAACGTGTTCCTGGATAACTTTAACCCTGCTCCTGGGGCTGGCTAGAGTTAGCTGAAAAACGTATTTGGTAAACTCCAAATATTGGAGCTAGGCAGATAAGTTTCCCAGCTAACTGATCCCCACCCCCAAAAAGCATCTTTCTTATCTGGATAAATTGTAACCAGATAATGACTTATTTGGCAAAAAGTTAGCCGGATAAGTTCCTCAAATATTCAAAAGTCGATATTTAACTCACAAGTTATCTGGCTAAATACCTTTGAATACTGACTTCCTTGGGTACAAACCTCTACATATGTCAACACCCCAGAACAAAGCAAGCACAAACGTGCACAACCCCATCCATGCACACATTTACACATGCACTGGGGGATACGCGTATACCCACATACACATATGTGAATCTGCATAGAATAGGAGCTAACTTTTATTTTTTTTTTTACTGCCTTTCTTCATGCTGCAGTGAGACAGGAGCTGAATTTTCAGGACAAGGATTCGCAGTTTTACCGCTTCGTGGGGGCGGAGCTGCTGGCAGAGCAGACAATGAATGGGAGGGACTCAGAGGAGGAGCTGCAGGAGTCATTGGCCTTCCTGGCCTTGCTGGGACCGGATGCGCTGCTTACCATGATACTGCGCAAACCGTAAGTTTGGCACTGGGAGATGGTCAGCCGGTCACAACTGTCCATTCCAACATCGATGGCTTTGTTAATGGTGGCAGATAAAGGCTTTTCAGCCTTTTTAAGGCTTCTGTCTCAGGGTTTCAGTTCATGTGTTCATTTAAATATTCTGCAGGTGTAGGGATCCCTCCTGTGCAGCTGCTTCAGTCCCATGACCCTAAAGCCATTCCAGCATATTTCATTATCTTTCCAAAAATAAGGCATTTATTTATTAAATGTATTTCTTTAATTTATCGCCTATGCATAATGGTTCTGGGCGAAGCACTGAGTATGCCCTTACTCATCCTACCCCAGTGCTCTTCCCCCACCACCCAGTGCTCTTCCCCCACCACCCACCACCCTGACTCATCCGCTCACTCGTTCTCCCCTTGTGCAACTCTCCATCCTCACTCTTCCTCCCTCAGTGACCCCCTTCTTGTCTCATTTATCTTCCCCCCCCCCCATGCATTCACTGAGTTAATAGTGGCAACAGTGACAGCCTTGAAGTGGAGCCCATTAACCTGCAACCTAGGTTTCCTTCAGAAGATCACCTCATAGTGGCCAGTTTTTATTTGGCCTCTCCCCCTTTCCCCAAATTGCCCGCTGCCACCACATGTCTTTTTTTTTCTTACGGTAGGAGCCAGTCCTAGGCCCTACTCTGTAGTCCTCATCAGCAACAGATTGTGAAGTGCAAGGTGAGAACTGAGCCAGCAGGCATGCTCTGCTCTCAGGGCCCACCTTTTTATGGCTGCCTGAGGGGAAGGAGAGTCTGGGGAGCAAAGCACACGCGCTTGTTCAGTTCCCAGCAACCGTTTCCTCACGAATGATCACTGCTGCTGTCAACCCAGTGGGGTCTAGGACGGCTCCTTTTGCAAGAAGACAAGCCTGAGGTGGCGGCAGCAATTTGGGGAAGGGGGAGAGGGAACAAATTGCTAGGGATTCTATCTCTATGATAGAGGAATCGGATTTCTACTTGTAAATGTAGCCCTTCTGTTTCCCTCCTAATGCAATCCTAGCTTCTGCTACTTACTGTCCTTTCCTGCTCCTCTCTTTCTACTCAGCAGTTCCTCTGTATATTGCTCCTGCTTTTCCCCTGTCTGCACCTCTCTCTCTCTCCTTAGCAGTTCCTATATCTGTTTATTGCCCTTGCTTATACCCTGCCTGCCCCTCTCTTTTCCGCAGTCCCTGTATGTTTTTTTTAATTGCTTCTGCTTTATTCCACCTCCCTTTTATCTATGGTCCCTCTTTGTATTCTGCATTTACATAAAAACATAAAATATGATGGTAGAGAAGGACAGGAGGGCCCATTTTGTCTGCCTATTTATATTCCTGGTGCAGTGCCATAGACCCTTATTGATCTCTTGTTTTCTATTCACTTCTTTGAATATCCCAGGCTTTATCGCTGGCTTTTTCCCCTCATCTCCATTAAGGGGCTGTTCTAAACATCCACTACCCTATCCATAAAGAAATATTTTCTGATGTTGCTCGGAGACTACATGTTTAAGTCTCATACTATAACCTGTTATTCTGGGGGATTGTTTCCTTTGAAATATAGATTTGCTTCTGTTCATTTATACATTTGAGGTATTTGCATGCCTCTATTCCTCTTCTCTTTCTTCTCCTCTGGGGCATTCATATTTAGGTCCTTAAGTCTCATCTCATAGGAATTTTGGTGCAGACCCTGCACCATTTTAATAGCCTTTCTCTGGACCGCCTCCACCCTGTAGTATGGCCTCCAGAAGTGGACACGAGGTCTCACCAGTGACCTGTACAGAGGCATTATCACCTTCCTTTTTTCCTACTTGTTATGCCTCTCTCCATGTATCCCAGCATCCTTTGGCTCTGGCCACTTTCTTATCTCACTGATCCACTGGCATGAGATCATCAGACATCATCATCAACTTGAAGTCTCTCTCCTGGTCGACGCACATCCGTAACTTACCTTCCATCGCGTATGGCTCCCTTGGATCTCTGCACCTCTTCCCAAATGCACGATTCCGCACACCAGTCTATGGAATATTGAAAAGAGTTATATAAAAGGGATTGATGTCTGACTGTTTGTAGGCACGATAACTCTCCAAAAAGGGGACAGAAATTCACCCAAATTTGGCGAGCAGAAAGAAAATGTGAATATCTCAGACAAGTTTGAAAACCATAAACATCAGATCAGTGTGTTTTCAGAGAGCCAAACTATCAACAAAATCCCCATTGCTTTCTATAGAAAACTGTTAGAAAGGGTTAGAATTGTTAGAATGCTGACCAGCGCTCCATTCCAAATGCCCCCCCCCCCCCCCTTCCAGCACTGACACAGAGCAACACAGGCAGAGCGAGTCAGGCTAAAATAAGTGGAGCAACTGGTGAAGGGTAGCATAAAAAGGTGTTTTCAAAGCCACTTCTCCCATATGTCCAAAGTACACACCCTCCACACCCCCATACTGCCCCCCCCCCACCCATCATACACCTCCCATACTACTCCCACACAGACAGACTTCACGCACACACCCCACCTCCCCACCATCCCCCAAACACACACATCCATACACATATCCCATCCCCACACATCCCCACCCACACACCCCTCAACACATCTCACACAATTCACACATACCTCCCACATACACCCCACACCCATTTCTACCCCATACATTCCACACACCCCTAAATACCCTCACATACATTTAAACACACACACACACACACACACACACAAACCACAACCCCCAACTGAAAAACATATTCCCACGCACAAACACATCTGCTCACACACCCCCCTGCACTCATCCATGAATATTTTCACATTCCTACAGCCCTGCTGCCCACACAAACCCACACACACAACTGCACCCCTCCACACAAACAGGGAAAATAACTGACAAAGCTTCCCAATTCACATCCCCAACACTAATAACAGATATACCCCCATATACGCGCGCACACACACACACACACACACACACACACACACACACACGTACCCAACTATACCCCCACAACCAAACCCTTCATCTGCATACACACAGACATACCCTTCATAATTGATACACCCCAGAACTCCCCTTATACATACAATCTTATCACGTTACAGAACATACACACACACTCAAACACACACATCCAGACCTACATACCCCCATACACCCATCTGCTCCTACACCCGAAACAGATTCTCCCACAAGCACAACCCCTATATTCACAACTAATATACACACAACCTCCCCAAACACAGCCATCACCCACATTAATACAACCCCCAATCCACAAATACGCTCCACAAACATTACCTTATAATCACATCTGCTTCCTACAAGCATACAGCCATGTCACCATAAAAAACACATCTCGCAACCCCTATATGTACACAATCTTTCCACAAACCCTTCCTACCCGCCCCAAAATGCACACCCCCACACACATCCATTCCCTCTATACCTCCTATACTACACACTACCCTTTACCCTCACATACACAATTCCACATTCTCAAAAACACATCTCTAACACATATACCTTCCCTACATTTGCACACAAATCCTCCACACACTATCCCAACTATTCTTACACACACTCCATCTATATATATCCCTCTCATACATCCATACCGTCCATACCCTCAATTCCCCTCAACACACACACCCACACACATACACACCTCTTCTACAAATTTATGTCAGAAAGCATTCCCAAAGCTATGCCTATGCATGCTTTCCCTACTTGTTTGGATTAAATCTTAACTCCCAGGCAACCAACTACTTTTCAAGCTTTCTGAGATCCCGTCTCATTCTGTCTGCTTCTTCAGGGGTGTCCACTCTGTTGCATGTCAGAGTGTCATCTTCAAAAAGACAAACTTTTCCCATTAATCCCTCTACAATATACTGCTTATGAAGATATTGAACAGAACTAGCTCCAGGGGCAGATTCATGAGGCACTCCACTAAGCACCCTTCTTTTCTCAATGTGAATTCCATTTACCGTCACCCATCCAGTTTCTAATCCATTCCATCACCTTAGCACTCACTCCCATGCTGCTCATTTTATTTTTTATTTATTTATTTATTTAAAGTTTTTCTATACCGGCATTCGCGATGGGTATTGCATCATGTCGGTTTACAATTAACAAGTGAAGAGGTAACAAGAGGTCATAAATAACAATAAATAAATAATAATAAATAACAATAAATAACATAAATTATAAAGGTAGTAGTAATAGTAAAACAATATACAAGTGAAAGTTAAGAGTTGCAGTTACAATAAAACAAGGGAGTAATATAACTTGGAACAGAGAAAAGAAGCAGGGGTTTTAACTAGATACACATGATACATATATGATACATATATCCATATATATACATATATTTTATTTATAAGCCTCCTTTTCAGGACTGTATGAAACTTTCACTGAAATCCAGATACACCACCTCCAGAGTACGTTCATGATCTAATTCTCTGGTCACTTAAAGAATTTGTTCAGATTTGTTTGGTAAAATCATGCAGTCTCTGAGCTAGCATCCTGTTGAATTTGATTGCCGTCCTTTCCTTCTGAAGCGTCTCTATTAATTTGGCTAACTGGCTTGAATTTCCATCGAATAGTGAAAGGTTTGCTTTGTCTTTTGAAAATAAGTTCAGAAATACTCCCCTTAGTTTTCAGAATCTTACATTGACCAGAGTTAACTTACAATGAGCAGAACTGGGAAGAGTTTCAGTCAGTATCAATCTCTGAAGTAATCCAGTTACTGGTATGAACGATATGTTATGTCCATTAAATCCTTGTTCTACTGCAATATTAAAGGTTAAAAGAGAGGATATTGCTCCTGTCTTAACAAAATGAATTAATTTGTCCTTGATGGAAGGGGCACCTCGCAAAGATTCTTAAATGTGCCTTAGCCCATCCTTTATTTAAAAAAATCTCTGGATTCGAATTGTTTTGCTATCACCCCATTTCATCTTTGCCATTCTTGTCAAAGTTAATTGAGGTGGTTGTTTTTAAGCAACTTAATGACTACATGGAGGATTTTCCTATTATTAATGCCTTTCAGTTTGGCTTTAGGAAGACTTTGAATACAGAGATGTTATTAATTTCCACTATTGATTCTATCTGGTGAAGTTTTGAATGTGGTCAGAGGTTTGTTCTTTTCTTACTTGAAATTTCCGCCTTCTTTGATACCATTAACCACGAAGTTCTTATTCATCAGCTAAGGCCTTTGGAATTGCTGGCAAGGTTCTTGACTGGTTTACATAATATCTTTTGAACTGACAGCAGCAAATCCACATTGAGTCTGATATGCCTTCTTGGCATAAGATCAAGACTGGGGTTTCTATAAGGGTCAGCTCTTTCACCACTCTTTTTAATATCCACTTAGCTCTACTCTGTCATGTATTCTCTTTCCTTGGTGTAAACTATCGTCTTTATGCTGATGACGTTCAGATTTTTTTTCCAGCACTGTCATCTTGGCACACTACTTTTCAATTTGTGTCACTATGTCTTTCTACTATTAAAGCATGGTTGTCGCATAACAGATTACTTTTAAATATTACCAAGACCAAGATTATAATCCTAAAAAGATTTTGTGCCGATGATAAGCCTTCAAAACTTGTTTTTGAGAATTGTGAAATTCCAGTTTTGTCACAGGTTAAAAGCCTTGAATTTTTATTAGATTCTGGGTTACATATGTGTCCTCAAATAAATGCAGTTGCAAAGGCTGCTTTCTTCAAACGTGTGATGCTATGCACCCTTAAAATGTTCCAATTTTCATACTTTCAGACAGTTTTGCAGGGGCTGATATTCACAGGGATAGATTATTGGGACTCCCTTTATCTTGGGATACCTATGCCTACTCTACAGTAGTTGCAGATTGCACAAAACTCAGCTGTTCACATTAAAGCTGGTGCAGGCATAAGGAGACAAATTACTTCAGTTATGGCTCAATTGTAGTGGCTTCCAATCAGTGCCAGAATTAAATATAAAATTATCACCATTATTGTTAAATTTCTGGATAATGTTGAGTACCCATGGATTTGTGCTTTAATGAAAATCTATAATTCACCACGCATACGTTGTTCCTCGCAGACCCGATTATTAGTTGCCCACTTTATTATGTTGGCACACCTGTATGAAACTCATAAAAGGACATTTTATATAGCAGGTCCAACTTTTTGGAATAGTCTTCCTGAACTATTACAAATAACATAATTTACTAAGTCTTGTAAGAAATTGTTGAAGACACATTTGTTCCAATTAGCTTTTGAACTTCGGAATTGTTAGTGCTTCTGGCTCCCCACTTTCTATTCTGACCTTGCGTATTATTTTATAAGTTTTCAGTTTGTTTTATATGATGTTGTAGGGTTTATTTCCTTTTCTATCAGAAATATGCTTAGCTCTTACTATAATTTCTTTTAATTTGGTCCACTACTCTACTACTATACAAGGATTTTTCCAGCGTTTCTCCCATTTTAACAAAGTTGGTGCTCCTGTAGACCAGTACCCTGACTTTTGTGTGACCCTCTCTCCACCTTTGCACTTACATTTGCTATTCTGTCATATGATCACTGAAGATAGGTGACCACCTGCCTGTAGGTTAGAAACACTTTTTCTATCATTTATTTGAGGATGGCTGCAGCTGGGGTGTTTATCTGTTTCATCCCTCTGAGCTCTACTCACAAACTTTCTTTCTCTCATTTCCTCTCCTTAGCCCTTCCCAGCGCACGGAGGATGAACGAGAAGTCATATTTGAAGAACTGCTGCATATCAAAGCAGTGTCTCACCTCTCAAGCTCAGTGAGTGCCTTCTCAGACTGTGAATAGCGTTGGATGTTCACCAAGCATTGATTTTGATGTATAAAATGCCATTGGCCTTCACAGTGCTGTACAGTCACAGAACGGCGATTTATTATTTCTAAAGGGCCATTAGTGTACACAGCACTGTATAGTCAAGAGCAACGATTATTATTTATAAAATGCCATCAGCGTACACACCATTGCACAGTCACAGTGCAATAAGTATTATTCGTAAAGCGCCATCGGTATACACAGCGTTCTACAGTCACAGAGCAATGAGAATTATTTATAAAGTGCCATCAGCATTTGCAGCACTGTGCAGCCCTTGAGCAATAAGGGTGGATTTTCAAAGTAGGTTAGCTGGTCAGTCTGACTTCAGTTGGTCAGTCCTGATGTTTAAAACCCCAGTGCTTTTAGGCACTAAATTTAACTTCCTGGTTTCAATGCTGAGTGGTTAAGTTTGGCTGCTTAACTCAGATCAGCCACACGGCAGGCCTAAATCTTGGCAACTAAGTTTAGCTACTGCTGAGATTTAGGATCATTTTAAGCCATTGTGTGGTTGAAAATGTGCTTAAGATTGCTGCCTAAGCTTTAGACAGCAATTTTAGGTGCTCTAAGGGCTGCTGAAAATGCCTCCCAGAGTGTCCACAGAGATTATTTCACTTTAAAACAATCATTTTATAGCCACAACAAAATATTTTATTTTGTGGTGAAATAATTTTCCTTTGCCACCGTGGCATCTATGAAGGTGCCACAGAAGCCAAGTACTGGTTTTAAATAACACTTGGCAACATAGGGTTAAATGAGCCCTGGATTAGCCTAAAATGCAGTTGGCACATTTGGCGCCTGCCTGGGTGGTGCACACTCCGGGCCTGCTGTGCTAATGGAATGTATTTCTCATGCGACAGGTGAAGCGGGAACTCTCCTCTGTGCTGGTTTTCGAATCCCACGCCAAGGCAGGGACTGTGTGTAAGTATCGAGGGTCTTAAAACCCCTTGTGCCAAGAATGCAGCTCGCTTGTCCTGAAGGTTTAAGGAAGATCATTGCTTCAGTTTACAAAACTCATTGAAACTTTGATAAAAACTTACAGGCAGAGGAGTAAATGCTCCCACCCTGATATGTTTCGCTTCTGCTTTCTTAGAGGGACAGGGCTTGGTGGAGAGGAAAATGTGAGGGGTATCCAGCTTAAGATTGAAGCTTTCACATATATACTCAAACTGTCTATTACTTTAGAGTCAGTATGAAAGTCATGGTATACACATCACAATTAATTTGAAACAGGGTTAAACAGGAAAAAAAATCAATATTTTTTTTTCTCATAATAGGGATAAAGTGACTATGCAGTATTTAGTCACAAAAATCATATCTTGTACAGAAAGACAGAGATCAGTATTAAGACCTGCTGATTGGGTAAGGTATCTGGCTAATTTTAGCTGGTTATCTTTATGCAAGTATTCAGCTGAACCTAACCGATTAAGTTTTCAGCTGAATATTTGCCAAAATGTAGCCAGTCAAAATAGTGTGACTGAGAAGGTTATTTAATATTCATCACCTTGCTAAAAAAAACATCGAGTGCCTGGCCTTGTTTTGTTATTGCATGTTGAAAAGGCATTCTTGGAAATGAATGTTTGCAGTACTTGAACATATACTTGGATCAATTTACTTTACTCATCACCTAAGGCAAAGGTGCTAGCTAATGGGTGGCAATCTGATTTTTTTTTTTTACTATAGAAGGAGGAACTAGGCAGTGGTGTCCTTCTCCTCTACTATTTAACGTAGCATTGGAGCCTCTAGCTCAGAACATTAGAAAAATGTCAGCGATCTCTGAGTTTCAGTTTGGTTCTGCACATGAAAAAAATAGCTCTCTTTGCAGATGATGTTGTTTTGTGTATCCCCAAGCGAAGAAATCAGTGCCTATGTTACTTTTGAGATCTTGTGAGGATATAAACATCTTTCTGGATGTCAGGTCAATTATACCAAGTCTAGGGCCACGCAAATACCCTGTGTTTCAGGGATTTCTCTATTGCTTTTCCCAGCTTTATCCATCTTGGTTTACAGGTCTCAGCTAATATTACTGATTTATGTTCTCTCTTAATTACCCTGAGATTATTAAAATTCTTCAATCTGATTTGACTAGATGGACCCCCTTACCTATTTCTTTCCTGGGAGGAGTTATTTAGTTAAAATGATGGTGCTACCACATCCGTTGTACTTGTTTCAGTATATTCTCTGCACGGTTCCTCATAGAGTTTTTGCTTTTCTGAGGGGATCAGTCACCCCTTTCCTTTGGAGGGGTAAGATTCCTCGTATTACATTTTCTACACTACAACTACCACTGGACTGCAAAGGTTTGGCTATTCCAGATCTATTTTTATATTATCTATCCAAATGATTACTGGGGGTTAGGGGATGGTTAGGTAGATCCTGGGGCATATCCTTGGTGAGAATTGGAAGAGTTTCAGTCACAGGGGCATAGTTTTGCTTTATTGTGATGCTCTCCTAATTTGCCTGTTTGAAATAAGATATATAGATGTAGCCTAGTCTTGTCTCATACTTTAAAAATTTGGTTCAATATGCTTAAAATCCTTAAGAAGGAACTGTAGATTCCGTCCTTTGGTTCCCCTCATTAATAATCTGCAAGTTTCCTCTGTTACCCTTTCTCTGGACTCTAGGGATTACTTAAGTAATGGCTGTAGATTTTCAGGTCAGATATGGAAGGGTAATATATTTAAATCCTTTCAGGATCTCATGACAAAATTTGGAATTGCCTCTCATACTCATTTTTTTTAATCTTTACAGCTTCGTAAAAAATATATATATAACGAGAGCAGCAATGGTAGCTTTACAAGGGAAAGAGAGCATTGAAAGGTTTCTTACAAAGAATCTTCCCAATAGATTAATTTCTCAAACATATGGAGGTCCATTTTCAGCAGCTGTGCAGCTCAGCTAGTTAGCCGGATAACTTTATCTGGCTAACTAGCAGGGTATATTCATTGGCACAACTTCTAAGTTATCCATCTTATTGACTTTTTAATATCAATCTCATCATTTTCAATTTATTTATTTATTTAAATCCTTTTAATATACCGATGCTCAAGACCAGGTCTTATTGTACTGGTTTACATTAAACTAGGGGGAACCAGTTAAACAGAGCGAACAAAAAACAAAAGTTACATTATAACAGGGAATGTGGAACTAGGCTGTTAGAGAAAAGATAGGTTAAACAAATTCTAATTGGAGAGAAGGGCAAAAGGAGGAGAGGGTGCTTACAGGATAAGAATTATGTACAAATTTACATAGTGTATATGAAATTAAACAATTTATAAAATAGTGCAGTTGGTCGGACAACAGTTCCTTTGAGTTGCGGAAATGGGCACATCCGTGGGGTAAGAGACTGTGTGTGGGTGACCCTGAGGCTTTTTCAGGGGTAAGCTTGGGTGAACAGCCAGGTTTTTAGTTTTTTTCTGAACGTGATATGGCAATGTTCCTGGCGGAGATCTGGCGGGAGGGAGTTCCAGTGATGCGGACCAGCAATTGATAGTGCCCGTTTTTCAAAAGAGTTGTGAAAAACGGATTTTTGGGGGGGAATTTGGAGGGAATCTCTATATGCAGATCTGGTGGGTCTTGCAGAGGAGTGTGGTTTGAGGAGTATGGTGAGTTGGAGCGAGGATTCTTGAAATAAGGTTTTGTGGATAATAGTAAGTGTCTTGAAGAGAATTCTGTAGCGAATGGGTAGCCAGTGAAGTAATTTTAGAATCGGGGTGATGTGGTCCATGCGGCGGGAGTTTGTGAGGATCCTGGCTGCGGCGTTTTGCAGCATTTGAAGAGGTTTGGTAGAAGAGGCCGGGAGACCAAGTAACAGCGCATTACAGTAGTCTATCTTTGAGAATAGTATGGCTTGAAGGACCGAACGGTAGTCATGAAAGTGAAGGAGGGGTCTTAGTTGTTTTAATACCTGTAGTTTGTAAAAGCCTTCTTTGGTGGTGTTGATGAATTTTTTAAAGTTCATTCTGGAGTCTAGGAAGGCTCCAAGGTCTCTCACTTGATTTACTAGAGGTATGTTAGTATTGATGGCTGGTATGTTGTTATCATTAGGGGAAATGATTAGCAGTTCGGTCTTGGACGTATTGAGAACGAGGCAGAGACTTGTGAGAAGGAGGTTGATGGCGTGAAGGCAGCTATTCCAGTAGTTTAGCGTGTCGGAGACGGGTTCCTTGATGGGGATTAGGATCTGCACGTCGTCCGCATAGATGAAGTATGTGAGGTTGAGGTTATCGAGGAGTTGGCATAGGGGGAGCAGATATATGTTGAATAGGGTCGGCGAGAGCGAGGAACCCTGGGGAACTCCTTGTTTGGCAGCTATAGGGTGCGACTCTTTGTTGGTTATTTTTACTTTGTAGTATCTGTCGCTTAGAAAGGATTTTAACCAGAGGAGTGCAGCACCTGAGATGCCTATTTCCATGAGACGGTCGATGAGGATTGTGTGGTTCACTGTGTCGAACGCTGCCGAGATGTCTAGCAGAGCTAGAAGGTATGATTGACCTTTGTCGAGACCCAACAGGATGTTGTCAGTTAATGAGAGTAGGAGAGTTTCTGTATTTCTGCGTTTCCTGAAACCGAATTGTGATGGATATAGGATGTCGTGGGATTCAAGGTAGTCTGTGAGTCTAGTATTGACCAGTTTTTCCATTAGCTTGGCTATGAAAGGTAAGTTAGCGATAGGGCGAAAATTTGTGGGATTAGATGGGTCCAGGCTGGGTTTTTTTAGTAAAGGTTTCAGCGAGGCTGTTTTCAAAGCGTCTGGGACTGTTCCGTTTGTGAGTGAACAGTTTATAATGTCGGCCAAAGGTTTGGCGATGATATTAGGAATTGTAAGTAGGAGTTTGGTCAATGTGCTGAAGCTCAAATTATACAAACTAATAATATAATAAATGAGCAAGGGAGTGTGGCTCTCTCTCTCTGGATCTGGATGTAGATGATTGTCATGCTATTTGGTGCTCTACACAGAAGCTTTCATGCTATAATAAAAAAATAGAGAACTAAAGTACAAATTGCTGCATAGAACTTATAGATATTCTTTCTCCAGGTTTAGTAACTCATATCCATTGTGTTGGACAGGTTGGGGCAGATTTTAAAATGTACACCCGATTTTATAACATACGCATGCAGCAGCACGCAGGTTATAAAATCAGGGGTTGGCACGAGCAAGGGGGTGCAGACTAGTGCAACTTGCACATGCCCAGCCCTCGGGGAGACCAGGTGGCTTTCCCTCTGAGGCCGCTCTGAAATCGGAGCGGCCTCGGAGGGAACTTTCCTTCCTTCCCCTCCCTTCCCCAGTCCGAAATAAACCCCCTCCGAACCTTTATCTGACAAGTTACGCCTGCCAGAGACAGGCGTAACTTGCGCGCACTGGCCGACTGCCAGCGCGCGATCTCCCGGCCCAGCGGCCTTGCAGAGGCCTCTGGCCACATCCCCGCCCCGCCCCCGGACCGCCCATTTTTTCTAACCCCAGGTCTTACACGTGTCATGGGGCTTTACGCGCACCGCCGGCCTTTTGAAAATAGGCTTGGCGCGCGTAACCCCCCCTACGTGCGTAAGGCTTTTAAAATCTGCCCCGTTGTGTTTACTAACCACTTATTGTCATAGCACAGCTGGTCTGTTATAGACAGAATATAAGTGTTTTAAATAAATAAAAATGCAGTGGGATTATCCAATAGTACATTCATTTCGGTCTGGGATACACACAGAAATACAAGCAATTCTTAAGAGAACCTTCATTTTGTCTGCACCACTGTGTCTATCAAGGAAAGGAAAAGTCGGGTTTTTTTAAACTTCTAAAGAGAGGCATTTGGTTTCTCATTTATTACATGCGGCAAGAATAACTATTGCATTGTTTTGGAAGTCAACACCACTTATGGATCACTAGAGCCATAAATTTGCTGAATTGCTTCAATGGACAAAATTACCTACATGCTTAAGGACAGATCAGAGGGTTATGATCAGATCTGGGGCCTTTACTATTCCTCATGAAAAACGACCCTTGAACATTAACAGGCTAATTTTAAAATGAGCGTTCGTGTGCCCATGTACGTGCATATCAGTGAGCAAGTGGAGATATGCTGGAATTTTAAATCTTGCCTACCACGCGTAAATTTGCTTCTAATTTCAAGCGCTTAGGAACACAAGTACATAAGAAATTGCCATACTGGGTCAGACCAAGGGTCCATCAAGCCCAGCATCCTGTTTCCAACATTGGCCAATCCAGGCTACATGTACTTGGCAAGTACCCAAACACTAAGAAGATCCCAAGCTACTGATGCCAGTAATAGTAGTGGCTATTCCCTAAGTCAGCTTGATTAATAGCAGTTAATGGACTTCTCCGAGAACTTATCCAAACCTTTTTTTAAATCCAACTGCACTAACCACATCCTCTGGTAACAAATTCCAGAGCTTAATTGTGCGTTATGTGAAAAAGAATTTTCTCCGATTAGTTTTAAATGTGCTACTTGCTAACTTCATGAAGTGCCCCCTAGTCCTTCTATTATCCAAAAGAGTAAATAACCGATTCACATTTACCCGTTCTAGACCGTTCATGATTTTAAAGACCTCTATCATATCCCCCCTCAGCCGTCTCTTCTCCAAGCTAAACAGCCCTAACCTCTTTAGCCTTTCCTCATAGGGGAGCTGTTCCATCCCTTTTATCATTTTGGCTGCCCTTCTCCGTACCTTCTCCACTGCAACTATATCTTTTTTGAGATGCGATGATCAGACTTGTACACAATATTCAAGGTGCAGTCTCACCATGGAGCGATACAGAGGCATTATGACATTTTCCGTTTTATTCACCATTCTCTTCCTAATAATTCCTAACATTTTGTTTGCTTTTTTGATTGCCTCAGCACACTGAGCTGACGATTTCAATGTATTATCCATTATGATGCCTAGATCTTTTTACTGGGTGGTAGCTCCTAATATGGAATCTAACATCATGTAACTACAGCAAGGGTTATTTTCCCCTATATGCATCACTCAAAACTTGTCCACATTAAATTTCATCTGCCATTTGGAAGTCCAGTCTGAGTCTTGCAAGGTCCTCCTGCAATTTATCACAATCCGCTTGTGATTTAACTATTCTGAATAATTTTGATTCTTCTGCAAATTTGATTACTTCACTCGTATTCCTTTCCAGATAATTTATAAATATATTGAAAAGCACCGGTCCAAGTACAGATCCCTGCAGGGCTGGTGCGACCTATTAGGTGAACCAGGTGGTCGCCTATGGCACTGACCATTAGGTGGTGCCAAAGAGCAGCCATGTGGGGCCACAAGCGGAGCCTATCCCACTCACGGCAAAGAGGAGTAGAGATTCGGTGGGCCAAGAATGAGATAGGACTGGGGGTTCGGGGCCAAGACCGGGGTACGGTACGACCGGGTGGGGGTGGGTGCAGCGTGACTGGGGAGGGTGCAAGGCAGAAAGTACCTAGGATGCCTAATACCCTTGCACTGAGCCTGGATCCCTGAGGCACTCCATTGTTTACCCTTTTCCACTGAGAAAATTGACCATTTAATTCTACTCTCTGTTTCCTGTGTTTTAACCAGATGGTAATTCATGAAAGGACATTGCCTCCCATGCCATGACTTTTTAGTTTTCTTAGAAGCCTCTCATGAGGGATGTTGTCAAACGCCTTCTGAAAATCCAAATACACTACATCTACCGGTTCACCTTTATCCACATGTTTATTAACCCCTTCAAAAAATGAAGCAGATTTGTGAGGCAAGACTTCCCTTGGGTAAATCCATTCTGTGTTCCATTAAACCATGTCTTTCTATATGCTCTGTTATTTTGATTTTCAGAGTAGTTTCCATTATTTTTCCTGGCACTGAAGTCAGGCTCACTGGTCTATAGTTACCCGGATTGCCCCTGGAATCTTTTTTAAATATTGGGGTTACATTGGCCACCCTCCAGTATTCAGGTACAATGGATGATTTTAATGATAGGTTACAAATTTTAACTAATAGATCAGAAATTTCATTTTTTAGTTCCTTCAGAACCCATGGATGCTTACTATCTGGTCCAGGTGATTTGCTACTTTTAGTTTGTCAATCTGGGCCTTCTACATCTTCCAGGTTTACAGTGATTTGGTTCAGTTCATCTGAACTCATCACCCTTGAAAACCATCTCTGGAACCAGTATCTCCCCAACATCGTCATTAGTAAACATGGAAGCAAAGGATTCATTTAGTCTTTCTGCAATGGCCTTATCTTCCCTAAGAGCCCCTTTAACCCCTCGGTCATCTTACTCAAGCAAACATACTTTGCATATCTTCCTTAGGACTTTGTGGCTCTAATGTGCGTATATAAGTGGATTTTAAAACATGCTCGCATGAGGGAGATTTACAGTTTTTCCAATTAGTCTACCAGTTTGCACAGTCAATCTCGAGATTATCCAGACCCATCTGGTTCTTCATCCTGCACACTCCCCAGTTGACTCAGATCCCTCAGCCTGTTTTGTAAGCCATAAAATGCGATTTCTGCAGACTTGCTCCTCTTCAGGAATAGCAGTAAATATACATGGTTAACAAACAAACAAGTGCTGCGGCCTCCAGTTTTAAAATATGGAGTTACGTGCATAACTGATGACCCTGGCCTGGAACACCCTGGCCCCACCTATTCCCCCCCCCCTTTTTTTCCCTTTGTGCACGTGTATATACATATGCAATTAATGGCATTTAAAATCCATGATGCTTGCATGCATCCCACACATATATGATTGTAGGTAGTTTAGCGCAAGCAACGCTTTTAAAATCGGTCCCTAAGAGATGCATATTTCTGGAGGGATTGCCTTTGTTAGTATGCCTCTCTTGTTATTTCTTTTTGTTAGAATTGTGTCTTTTGACGTCTTTATTTCATTGGCTTTGTTTTATGTAACCCTTTTTCCATACATGGCATGTATCCTAAGGGTCCATAAAATAATTTATTAAATGTGGCTAGCTCCTCTGCCCTATCCTCAACTCTTCTGTCTCCAAAGGGTGGATTTTTTTTCTGTGGGGATAAGGCTAACCTTCTCAGACCAGGCAATGGAAACTTTCTGTGTGTGTGCTACCCTTCTTCTTCAGGACAGCTTCCTAGACAAAACAGGCAGGACTCGATGGATGGGTGTTAAAAACAATACAGTATTTACTGATACTGATTGTGAGATAATAAAAAAATGAATTAAAAATGTTCAAAAACATCCAGATTTCTTGTCTTTAGTATAGTACAATTTTGCCTGATGTATTCCTCTTGGAATTAATACTCCATTCATGCTTTGGAATAAATGTATGTCCCAAGGTAGCCAGGGTATCCTAACCAGGGTGGATGCCTTCTTCCCTACAGTACCTGATATCCAGATGGGGTACTCTTGAACTTCAGCTGCCTCTATCCCGTGTCCCAAGGTAGAAAATCTGCTTGGGGGTCTCCAGATGTTCTTGTTCTCCATCTCCTCTTCGAAAAAATAGCTTTCTGACCCTCCTGAGGAAGGGCCAGTTCTGAGGAAGGGCCAGATATTACCCTCCTGAGGAAGGGCCAGATATTACAGCCCAGATCTGGGCAAGGAAGGGGGAAGAAAAAATATGTCCTTCCCAAACAATTGGAAAAAATTCCATCATGACAAAAATACTGGATCTTATTCACAGGTCTCTGCAACCTTTTCTTGCAGGGGCGATAGAGTATACACATTCCCTCTTGCACCTCTGGAGATGGTGTCAGTCTCCCAAAAGGTGCGGGTCAGAACATCAAAAATCCTAGCTCTCAATTTAGGAAAAATTACCAAAAAAACCCCTCTTGTTTCCCTCTCTTCCCTCCTGACTCTCACCAAGAACTGGCAGGGCAGTGTCTTTCCCTTCCTTTGTTAGACTGAGGGCCTAACTCTGGAGAGCACACTGAAACATGTCTTTCTTCTTTAAAACCAAAACTACACTGCCTCCTGGTCACATGGTCTTACCCCCCCTTATGCCTAACAGACTGCCTATTCCTGTAAGCCTTTGGGGGAGGTGCAGTATCGAATGACATAGCCTGTAATGCTGGTGACTAAATGGGGCTGGGGCTGGAGCCAGCTCGGTGGAGACCTCATAGTCTCTACATAT
Source organism: Rhinatrema bivittatum (assembly GCF_901001135.1). Lineage (NCBI taxonomy): Eukaryota > Metazoa > Chordata > Amphibia > Gymnophiona > Rhinatrematidae > Rhinatrema > Rhinatrema bivittatum. The sequence goes on from NC_042617.1 coordinate 305,051,557, forward strand.
CGTTACTGGGTCTTATGCTAATAATGTATGTATTGCTCTCTGTGCTCTAAAAATTTGGGGGGGGGGTGCATATTCAACAAGATGAGTAGATACGTTATCCAGCTAAACGTCCCACTGAATATCCCAGATTAAAGTTATCCAGCTAACTGTAGCCAGATAATTTTCAACTTAACCGGGCAGATTTTGAATTTAACCAGTTAATAAAGTTATTCTGTCATAATTAGCCGGATAACTTTAGTCTTAACCGGCTATGTTCAAAAACAATATAGCCGGTTACGAGGAGTAGTAAGAGTTAAAAATAAATTTAAAAAATACAAAGAACGCTGGCTTACTGGCCCTAACGTCCCCCACCCGAGATCCAGTGTTGTCCCCTGCTAAGCTGAGCCTGCAGCAGCCCCCACACACACAACCCCCCCTTCCTTTTGTTTGGCAAAACTACATGCCATAGCCGGTCTAGTCTTCCCTCTCCCTCTCCCCCTCCTCCCACCTTCCATATCCTATTAAATAATCAAAATATTTATAATATCCAGGGCCCCCCCCCCCCCAACCTCCACTCCTCCCCTCCCACCCTCTCATTACCTTTTTGTGCTTTATTTTTCTGCCCGGATCATGGTAATGGCCTACGGCGACCCAGGTTGGGACTTCTGCTGTCGCTTTGCAGCTACGCTTCCAGCGTTGGGTTGGCAGAGGGAGGGAAGGAGGTTTTGGGGCCTCCTGGATATTATAAATATTTTGATCATTTGATAGGATATGGAAGATGGAAGGTGGGAGGAGGGGGAGAGGGAAGGGGTGAGATCGCACTGGCAGTGGTATGAAGTTTTTCCGAATAAAAGGGAGAGAGGTTTGTGTGTGTGTGTGTTGGGGGGGGGGGGGGGGCGTGCTGCAGGCTTGGCTCAGCAGGGCACAGCATTGGATCTCAAGTGGGGGATGTTAGGGCCAGTAAGCCAGTATTCTTTGTATTTTTTATTTTTATTTTTTTTTATTTATTTATACAGTTTTATATACCGTCGTTCGGTATTGCCATCACAACGGTTTACAAAGGTTTTTACATTGGGTTAACATGATTAAAGATTTTACGTAGGTGAATTGTAGAGGTCGGAAAGGTTATATGATACAAGATTATATGATACAAGAGGTTATATGATACAAAGTTATATGATATGAAGGTTATATGATAGAAGAGGTGTGGTGTTAATTTTTTTTTTTTTGAAGTCTTGCTACTCTTAACCGGCGATATTGAATATAGCCTGTTAAGATCAAAGTTATCTGGAACATGTTCCACCTCCTCTTCGAACATGTTTCCCTGATAACTGCATAAGAAATTATTCCTTACCTGCTAATTTCATTCCTGTAGTACCATGGATCAGTCCAGACGGTGGATTATGTCCCCATCCAGCAGATGGAGTCAGACAAAGCTTCGGAGGATGCTGCCTCATAAACCAGTGGCACCCTCTGTAAAGTCTTCAGTATAGAGAATATCAGAGCAATAACACAGAGAAGGATGGATCAAGATAACCAACCACACATGACTATGAATAAGATATATGTTACCCATAACCAAAGAACTGGTGCCAGAGAGTAATCTTGCAAAAAGAAACTGTGGAACATCCCGTAAACAGAGAGGCTAACACAGGATTAGATGAAACAGAGCAGCGAAGTCAGAGGAAAGTCGAGCAGTAAACCCCAAACCCCAGAAATCCTTAGGGAGGGGCATCTGGACTGATCCATGGTAATACAGGAACGAAAATTAGCAGGTAAGGAATAATTTTCTTTTCCCTGTACGTACCAGGAATCAGTCCAGATGGTAGGATGTACCAAAGCTTCCCTACATAGGGTGGGCCCTTGATAGGCCCTGCTTGAATGACTCTGTCGCCAAAGTATCCGGAAGTCGGCGACTGGAGATGCAAGTGGTAGTGCCTAGCAAAGGTATGCAATGATTTCCAGGTCGCCGCACGACAGATCTCCTGAGAGGAGACGGACTGGCTTCCACCCAGGACACTGCCTGAGATTGAAGAGAATGCGCCTTGATGCCCGGGGGGGGGGGGGGGGGGTGTTGTTGACCCGCCCCTATATACGCTGTCACAATAGCCTCTTTGAGCCATCGAGCGATCGTTGTCTTTGTAGCCTTGGAGCCTTTCTTTGGGCCAGAACCAAAGGACAAACAAATGGTCCGACAGGCCGAAAATCATTGGTGACCTCCAGGTAACGGATCAGTATGCGCTTAACATCAAGTTTGCGGAGATCCCATGGATCGTCGGCGGAGAAAGACGGAAGTTCCACCGTCTGATTCAAATGAAACATAGAAACCACCTTGGGCAGGAACAAGGGCACTGTGTACAAGGAGACCCCAGAGTCCGTGAAACAGAGGTAAGGCTCCCTGCATGACAGCGCTTGGAGTTCGGAAACCCAGCAGGCAGAACAAATCGCCACCAAAGAACAGTCTTGAGGGTGAGAGTCCTTAAGGGTGGAGGCGCGCATAGGTTCGGAGGGAGGGCCGCCCAAAATCCTGAGGACTAAGTTGAGATTCCAGGAGGGATAGGGGGCCTGAACCGGGGGCCTCAAGTGTTTCACCACTTTGAGGAACCGGACGATGTCGGGGTGAGAGGAAGTTCTTTCTGGAGGTGGGCCAGGGATCCAAGAGCAGAAACCTGGGCCATCAAAGAGTTGTAAGCGAGGCCCTTCTTCAGAACCTCCTGAGGAATGCAAGGATCTGAAGGCACGGAAGCTGACCGCGGCCATGCTTCCTGAGAAGCGCACCAGGATTCGAAGACCTTCCAGACTCATACATAAGCAATGAGGTTGAGGGTCTTCTAGCCTTGAGGAGAATCGAGACTAACGGCCTCCGGGTATCCACGGCGTCTAAGTCTCCGCCTTTCAAAAGCCAGGCCACAAGACAAAAGCGATCTGCCTGTTCGAAAAATACTGGACCTTGATGCAGTAGGCACGGCAGGTGGCCTAGGCGGAGAGGACCGTCCACCGCGAGGTTGATCAGGTCCGCAAACCAAGGACGGCGTGGCCATTTTGGTGCCACCAGGATCACCAAAACTTGGTGGACCTCTATCCTCCGGAGAACCTTGCCCACCTAGTGGCCACGGGGGGAACACGTAGAGTAGGAGGTGACGTGGCCATGGAAGGACCAGCGCATCCACACCTTCTGCGCCGTGCTCCCTTCTGTGACTGAAGAAACCGCGGTGCCTTGGTATTGTGAAAATGGCCATGAGATCCGGGCGAGGGGTCCCCCAACAATGAATGAGGAGCTGCATCGCCTCCTCAGAGAGTTCCCACTCCCCGGGATCTAAACGTTGTCGACTCAGAAGTCCGCCTGAATTTTGTTCACGCCCGCAATGGTAGAGGGCTGCCAGTCGAGAGAGGTGGACCTCCGCCCATGCCATCAACTTGTCCGTTTCTAACGAGACATGAACGACTTCTCGTGCCCCCTTGGCGGCTGATGTACGCTACCATGGTCACTTGTCCGAGAGAATCCTGACCGCCCGATGCCGCATGTAAGGGAAGAAAAACGTTCCGGTGCCAAACGTTCTGCTCTCGTTTCCAGGCGATTGATTGGCCACGCGGCTTGAGAATTTGTCCACTGCCCCTGGACTGAATTCATCTGGCACACTGCCCCCCCAGCCGGATAGATTGGCATCCGTGGTGACCACTACTCAGTCTGGAATTTTCATGGGCATTCCCTGAGCCAAGCGAAGCGGGTCTAGCCAACAAGCAGGCTGTCTTCTCGGCGACTGGAGGAGTGGGAGGATGATCTGGTACTCCTGCGACACCAGTTTCCAGTGAGAGAGTAGACAGCTGTCTGTAGGGGCGCATGTGCACAAGTGCCCGGGTACGAGCTCAATAGTGGATGCCATGGATCCCAGGACCTGTAGGTAATCTCAGGCTGTGGGAGAGGGGAGACAAGAGAAGCGCTGAACCAGCCCCAGGAGCAACTGGGCCCGATCCGGTCGCAGGAAGACTTTGTCCATCGCTGTGTCGAAGCGCACACCCAGGAAATCCAAAGACTGTGACAGAAATAAGACTGCTCTTGGTGAAGTTGACAACCCACCGAGGGGACTGAAGAAGCTACACAACCCGGGTGAACCACCGCTGACCCTGTGTCAATGTCTTTGCTTGGATGAGCCAGTTTGTCCAGATATGGGGTGAACGATAATTCCCTCTCGTTGGAGAGCGGCTGCCCACGACCACCATTACCTTTGTGAATGTTCGGGTGGGGGGCGGTTGCCAGGCTAAAAGGGAGGGCTTGGAATTGGAAATGCTGACTCCAGAATCTTGAAGTGGAGGAAATGCTGGTGCACTTTGAGGATGGGGATGTGAAGATAAGCCTCCGTCAGATCCAGGGAGGGCAGGAATTCCCCCTGATGCATTGCAGCGATCACTGAGCATAAAGTCTCCATCCGGAAATGAGGGACCTTGAAGGACTTGTTGACCACCTTGAGATCCAATATTGGACGGAAGGATCCCTCCTTTTTTGGAGACCAAGTAGCCTGAGTCCACCTCCATGGATGGTACTTGGCAGGATGGCCCCGAGAGCTGAGAAGTCTGTCGAGTCTGCCATACAAAGAGCTGCTTTTGAGGTGGTCCACAGGGAGAGAAGAGAAATCTGTCTCTTGGGGGTCGAGCAAAATCCAATGCGTAGCCATGTCTTAGGATGTCTAGTACCCACTGATCCAACATGATCCGGACCCACTCCTCGTAGAAAAGAGAGATTCGTCCCCCGATCCTGGGGGTCGGGGAGTGGGTCAGTCCTGGCATCATTGAGAGAACTTGGAGGGAGCCCCTTGGGCCATCCCGTCCCTAATTGGTCTACGGCCTTGAAAGGAATGACACCAGGACTGAGATCTGGAAGAGGGCATCCGAGGCATCGTCTGTCTGGGTGGTGTGGAAGCGGCGTTGCCCGCGGAACCAACTTCTGGAGGGATTAATGATCTCGAGGTTCGCGGACGATCTTCCGGAGGCGATGTTCCGCATTCTCTCCAAGTGACTTGATGATCTGGTCCAAATCATCCCCAAAAAAGAATTTCCCTTTAAAAAGGAAGACATTCCAACTGTGACTTGGATGAGGAATCTGCCGACCAGTTGCGGAGTCAGAGGAGACGTCGCGCCGAGACTGCCGAGACCATTGACCTTGCTAGAACTCGGAGGAGGTCATACAGGGCATCTGCTCCATAGGCTATGACCGCCTCCAGACGGTCTGCCTGTCTTGCTTCCTCTGGCGGTAGCTCCTGAGAGGTAAGGAGTTGTTGTACCCAGCGAAGTCCCGCTCTTTGCACAAGCGAGCTACAGATGGCCGCTCGGACGCCCAGTGCAGAAACCTCAAATACCCTTTTGAGGTAGACTTCCAGTTTCCTGTCCTGCAGAGCCGTGCCTCCTGTAACTAGGATGGTCGTATGCTTCATGACAGCCAAGACTGCGGAGTCGACCTTCGGAACTTTAAGTAGTTCTAAGAAGTCCTCAGGGAGAGGGTACAGTTTATCCATTGCCCTGCTGACCTTCAGAGAGGCTTCGGGCGCATCCCATTCCCTAGCCAACGATTGCAGGAAGGTAGGATGGGTAGGAAAAGCCCTGGTCGGAGACCCGCCAGCACTGGGTCCCCCTTCTTCCCCAAGGTAGTGGGTCGCGGGGGATCCAGGGGGGCCTCAATGTCCAGCTCTTGGAGGATATGTGGAATGAGAGTGTCCAACTCGTCTCTCTGAAAGATCCGGAGCAACCTAGGGTCGTCCCCTTCCATCTGGGCAGCGAGCAGGGGATCATCCAGTCCAGGATCCGGGACCAAGTCCCCCCCCCCGCATGCGGAAGAACAAGAGGGGCCACCGGTGCCGCCCCCCCCCCCGCTGGGACCTCGACTCCCTGGAGGACTCCCCTGGGAGGAGTATCAGCTGCCCTGGGCACCTTGGGGGGGCGGAGGCCCTGTTGCAGAATCCGGAGGCTGGGACATTCTTGCCAGATATGCCTTGTGCATGAGGAGCACAAAGTCTGTGGAAAACGGAGGCGGGCACGAGGGGAGCAAGGCAGGAGGATCCCCAGGTGGTAAATAGGGTCCCAGAGGCGGAACCGGTGTTAAAACCGGTGGTAACAGCGCAGCAAGATCTTCCGAATCCTCTCCTGAGGGCAACGGTGCAGCTGGCTCTGAGACAAAGATGGCCGCCGTACCCACGCGAAGCGGAATCGGAGCCGGCCCCCCTGCTTGTGAAGGCGCGCTTGACCGCGCGAAGAAGGACGTCCCGCCAGCTGCGAGGTGCCCTCCCCACCAGGGAGGCACCTCGTAGAAATCCCCTCGTGGGAGAGCCTCGATCCCGGCTCCACGCACGCTGCACATTTGAGAGCCCTCGGCATGATGGCAAGGGGGGGGGGGGGGGGAAGAGAGCCACGAGGAAACACAGGCAGTGCCGCGGGTAGCGGGAAAACGCCTCCGCTTTCAAACTCACCGACCCCGAGGAAGCATGAGCGCCAGCAGAGGAATGTTACCTCTCTGCGGTCAGCAGCCCCGAGGAATGCACTTCTCGGGGGCTGCGGGTCGGGATGCGGCAGGGGTGGAGAGGTTGAAACCCTCCAACATGCACCCCCAGGAGAGCTGGTTCAAGGAGAACCTAAAGGAATGAAATAAAGTCACAAAAGTTACCCCATACAACCAATAAGGAAAAGCAGAAACCAGACGGTGTGAAAGAGCAGATCTGTCTGCAAGTTTAAGGCAGTATAATCAACTTTTTTTTTTTCCAATCTAAATAACTTGATCCATCAAACAAAAGTACAAAGGAGAAAGAAAAGAAAGAATAACTCTCTCCCTATACTGGGGAAGCCAAGGTTCCCCTGCTCCTATCTGCTGGAGTCAGAAGATTACTGAAGGCTTTACAGAGGGTGCACTCACTGGTTTATGAGGCAGCACTCTCCGAAGCTTGTCTGACTCCATCTGCTGGACGGGGGACATAACCCACCGTCTGGACTGATCCTGGTATGTGCAGGGAAACCTGCTTTCGGGTACGTCTATATTTAGGCAGATAACTTATCCAGCTACCTCATAATATTGGAAGTAGTCCAACAGGATAAACATCCTGCATGAGACTAAATACAAATTGAATCTTTATGGGTAGAAATCCCTTGTGTGTCGGGGAAGACTATAGTGATAGGGGTATACTACCGTCCACCTGGTCAAGATGGTGAGAAGGACAGTGAAATGCTAAGAGAAATTAGGGAAGCTAACCAAATTGGTAGTGCGGTAATAATGGGAGACTTCAATTACCCCGATATTGACTGGGTAAATGTATCTTCGGGTCACGCTAGAGAGATAACATTCCTGGATGGAATAAATGATAGCTTTATGGAGCAATTGGTTCAGAAACCGACGAGAGAGGGAGCAATTTTAGATCTAATTCTCAGTGGAGCACAGGACTTGGTGAGAGAGGGTAACGGTGGTGGGGCCGCTTGGCAATAGTGATCATAATATGATCAAATTTGATTTAATGACTGGAAGAGGAACAGTGTGCAAATCCAAGGCTCTCGTGCTAAACTTTCAAAAGGGAAACTTTGATAAAATGAGATAAATTGTTAGAAAAAAACTGAAAGGAGCAGCTACAAAAGTAAAAAATGTCCAAGAGGCGTGGTCATTGTTAAAAAAAATACCATTCTAGAAGCACAGTCCAGATGTATTCCACACATTAAGAAAGGTGGAAAGAAGGCAAAACAATTACCGGCATGGTTAAAAGGGGAGGTGAAAGAAGCTATTTTAGCCAAAAGATCTTCATTCAAAAATTGGAAGAAGGATCCAACAGAAGAAGATAGGATAAAGCATAAACGTTGGCAAGTTAAATGTAAGACATTGATAAGACAGGCTAAGAGAGAATTTGAAAAGAAGTTGGCTGTAGAGGCAAAAACTCACAGTAAAAACTTTTTAAAATATATCCGACGCAGAAAGCCTGTGAGGGAGTCAGTTGGACCGTTAGATGATCGAGGGGTTAAAGGGGCACTTAGAGAAGATAAGGCCATCGTGGAAAGATTAAATGATTTCTTTGCTTCGGTGTTTACTGAAGAGGATGTTGGGGAGGTACCCGTAATGGAGAAGGTTTTCATGGGTAATGATTCAGATGGACTGAATCAAATCACGGTGAACCTAGAAGATGTGGTAGGCCTGATTGACAAACTGAAGAGTAGTAAATCACCCAGACCGGATGGTATACACCCCAGAGTTCTGAAGGAACTAAAAAATGAAATTTCAGACCTATTAGTAAAAATTTGTAACTTATCATTAAAATCATCCATTGTACCTGAAGACTGGAGGATAGCAAATGTAACCCCAATATTTTAAAAGGGCTCCAGGGGCGATCCGGGAAACTACAGACCGGTCAGCCTGACTTCAGTGCCAGGAAAAATAGTGGAAAGTGTTCTAAACATCAAAATCACAGAACATATAGAAAGACATGGTTTAATGGAACAAAGTCAGCATGGCTTTACCCAGGGCAAGTCTTGCCTCACAAATCTGCTTCACTTTTTTGAAGGAGTAATTAACATTTGGATAAAGGTGAACTGGTAGATATAGTATACTTGGATTTTCAGAAGGCGTTTGACAAAGTTCCTCATGAGAGGCTTCTAGGAAAAGTAAAAAGTCATGGGATAGGTGGCGATGTCCTTTCATGGATTGCAAACTGGCTAAAAGACAGGAAACAGAGAGTAGGATTAAATGGACAATTTTCTCAGTGGAAGGGCGTGGACAGTGGAGTGCCTCAGGGATCTGTATTGGGACTCTTACTTTTCAATATATTTATAAATGATCTGGAAGAAATACGACGAGTGAGATAATCAAATTTGCAGATGACACAAAATTGTTCAGAGTAGTTAAATCACAAGCAGATTGTGATAAATTGCAGGAAGACCTTGTGAGACTGGAAAATTGGGCATCCAAATGGCAGATGAAATTTAATGTGGATAAGTGCAAGGTGATGCATATAGGGAAAAATAACCCATACTATAATTACACAATGTTGGGTTCCATATTAGGTGCTACAACCCAAGAAAGAGATCTAGGTGTCATAGTGGATAACACATTGAAATCGTCGGTTCAGTGTGCTGCGGCAGTCAAAAAAGCAAACAGAATGTTGGGAATTATTAGAAAGGGAATGGTGAATAAAACGGAAAATGTCATAATGCCTCTCTATCGCTCCATGGTGAGACCGTACCTTGAATACTGTGTACAATTCTGGTCGCCGCATCTCAAAAAAGATATAATTGCGATGGAGAAGGTACAGAGAAGGGCTACCAAAATGATAAGGGGAATGGAACAACTCCCCTATGAGGAAAGACTAAAGAGGTTAGGACTTTTCAGCTTGGAGAAGAGACGACTGAGGGGGGATATGATAGAGGTGTTTAAAATCATGAGAGGTCTAGAACTGGTAGATGTGAATCGGTTATTTACTCTTTCGGATAATAGAAAGACTAGGGGGCACTCCATGAAGTTAGCATGGGGCACATTTAAAACTAATTGGAGAAAGTTCTTTTTTACTCAACGCACAATTAAACTCTGGAATTTGTTGCCAGAGGATGTGGTTAGTGCAGTTAGTATAGCTGTGTTTAAAAAAGGATTGGATAAGTTCTTGGAGGAGAAGTCCATTACCTGCTATTAAGTTCACCTAGAGAATAGCCACTGCCATTAGCAATGGTAACATGGAATAGACTTAGTTTTTGGGTACTTGCCAGGTTCTTATGGCCTGGATTGGCCACTGTTGGAAGCAGGATGCTGGGCTTGATGGACCCTTGGTCTGACCCAGTATGGCATTTTCTTATGTTCTTATGTAAAATTTATTCGTCTAGCCCTGCCCCTCCTCAGATCGCCCTCAATAGTCCCCTTTCTTATTTGGTTAATTCATAGCAGGATACAGACTTTAGCCAGATGTGAAAGGGGAATATTCAAAGCTAGCCATTTAAATGGATAATTCACAAGTTATTGATCTAAATGGCTTTGAATATTGACTACAAAAAGTTTACAAATTCAGCTAAATTTAGCCAGTTAGTGCTGAAAATCCTGCACTAACCGGCTATGTTCTCCTAAAAAAAAACAACAAATAGCTATCCAAAATTTTAATTTGAAAAAAATACCCCACTCTGCTGGACCCTCTTCCCTCACTCCCTCTGACCCTTCAATTAAAAAAAAAAAGGCCTAGGAGCAGTTCCCCTTCTCTCCCAGCCTCCCCATGCTCTATATTTGAAAAAAAATAGCACCCATCAGGGGAATTGCCCTCCTTTCCTCTACTACCCTAAAAGGAGAGTTCAGCTGGGGATCCCCTCTTTCTGTCCAAAAAAAAGTACCATGGCGAGAAGTAAGAAGCCATCTCCCAATTCCCCTTATTATTTTTTAAAGTACCTTGGCTAGAAGTCTCCCGAGCCCCCTTTTTCTTAAAACAAAATGTACTGCCACTGGAAATCCCCCTTCTCCCACTTCTTCTTAACAAAAAAATTTCAGATTACCCATCCCCCAGATTGTCTCTCCCTCTCCTGGCCGCCAACCCCCAATCTCAGAAGGAGAAGGACACTATCTTCCCTCCTCCAAACATAACTGAATTCTGAATGGGGATTAGTTCCTTTCACTGACAAGAGTGCAATGAATAAATTAATACTAAGTACCGGTACTGGTAAATAAAATCCCTTTCTGACCCCAAATATTCTGATCAGTTTTCACTCCGTGCAGTCTAACTAAATTATCACACACCGGTCCTTTTCTCCTCTGCAAACTTGTTACAAAATTTAAGGCAGTTAGGAAGTGAAAATCCCACATATGCATTTTTTTTCTAGTGCTTTTCATCTTGGACCCTATTAAAAAATGACCTCACTCTTATCGGCTCAAAGCTCATTTTGAATAGGTAGGTGCTAGGCAGATGTTCCACCTTGCCCAAAATTTGGACCCAGTCTGTGTAGACTGCAAGAAGTTATCATGCATCTGAACAAACAGACAGGTGGATTGAACCAGCCCCTAAACACTTTATTTCTATGCTGAAAAGAGCTGAAAAGGAACATTTTTGTTTTTAATTAATCTTAGTTTGAGGTTTGAAGCTCTGTTGCAGTTCTCAGTTGAAGTCGCAGTCTGAGTCAAATGTCTCTCTTTCTCTCTGCAGTGTTCAGCCAGGGAGACAAGGGCACATCCTGGTATATTATCTGGAAGGGCTCTGTCAATGTTGTTACTCACGGCAAGGTGAGTGATTTGATCAGTGGGAACCCTCCGGGAGAGAGGAGGGGCCAGCATGGCCATTTGGCTAGGGCTTACAATGTTCAAGGGGCCTACTTTTGTTGGGCAAAATTTTTAAAAAAGCTAAATATATCTATTTCTAATTTCTAATTGAAGAATTTGCTAACAAAAAAGCTCGTAAAGCCTTTTTAAATAAATAAAAATTATTTGGGAAATTTAGAAAATGATTTCTCTTATTGAGTATCACATCAGAACCTTACATAGGGGCCTACTTTTCTTAGTTGGCACGGGCCTAATGCCTGCTTTCTCCGGCCCTGAGTGGAAAGGAAGGAAGCGAGACAGGGTCTGGCAAAACATGGCCAAAAAACCTTAAACCTATTCCAGGGCATAGCTAGAGTTAGCTGAAACATTTATTTGGCTAGCTCCTAATATAAGAATTAGCTGGATAAATTACACAGTTAACTTGTCCCTGCCCTGGAAATGCCCATTACCTATCCAGCTAAGTATCAGGGGTATTTACAACTTGGCATTTAGCCAGATAACTTGTGAGTTATCCAGTTAAATGCTTTGAATATTAGCCTTTCTGTCTTTGCCTTGATCTGTCTGGCCTTCTTTTTCTCTCTTTTCCTTCTTTGCCTGTCTCTTCCTTCCTTCCTTTCTCTACTTGTCTGGGTCTATTTCTTCCTCTCCCATTCTCTCTTTTCTTATCATTTTCTCCCTTTGTCTCTCTCTATCTCTGAATTTTTTAACATCTCTTTGTATCACCGTCTCATAGACCATATAGACGGCGAGGGATTCCTTGAGGTGAGGCAAAGGAGGACTGTTGAGTTAAGGTGTGAGGATGTTGGCTTATGGCTCCTTGGCAGGATGTGATACCTTGTATTAGACTGATATGAACAACAGATGAGAATCTTTTAGTATATGAGTTTATGCGACCAATTTGGGTCCCTTCTGCAGACTTTTATATTGCCACTAACTCCTGCTTTTCTTCTCGTCTCAGGGCCTTGTGACGACGCTACATGAGGGTGATGACTTTGGGCAATTGGCACTAGTGAACGATGCCCCGCGGGCTGCCACCATCATCTTGCGAGAAGATAACTGCCATTTCTTACGGGTGGACAAACAGGATTTCAACCGCATCCTCAGGGTAGGTGCCAATTTCTATAGGGGGAACAGAGAGAGAGGTCTGACAAGAGGAGGGGATAACGATCAGACAGCTGTACCAGGGCCCCAAAATCACAAAAATAGATTTTGAAAATTAAATGGTAAAAGTACAGAAATAATAATAATAATCCATTTAAATAAGGCTGTGCCACAGATACTGCCAGTGTAGAACTATGCTGTTACCTAGCTGTGCCTCAGCCTCCTGTTACTGAGCTGTGCCATGCCGTAGACCTTGCTTTTACCAAGCTGTGCTATGGGCTGTAACAGGTGCTGCTGCTGAATCCACTTGCTTTGTTCTCATTGTAGGATGTTGAGGCCAACACTGTGCGTCTGATGGAACACGGAAAGGTGGTGCTGGTCCTGGAAAAGAGTCCGCAGGATATCATGGCCAGTCAGCAGACAGTGTCCCAAATAAGTTCTAAGTATGCTGCATCCATTTTAGGGATGGCTTTTCTATCAACTTTCATTGACTTCTCCTATTTCCAGACCCTGTATCCCTAAGATGGTTCAGTCCTCAAAATGTTCCGGCAGCCCCTAAATCCAGGATGTCCCTTTATGGGATGATTGTATCATGAACACTCTTTACAACCTGACATAGCTTAGTGTCAGAAGACTGTACTGCTGCCGGTGCAGACCCAGGGCCAGATTTAAGAGTTTTGCACCCATAGGCAGGGTTGGAGAATGGAAGGATGTTTGTAAAGTGAGTATGTATGTGTGGGGAGGCGGGGGAGAGTCCCTTTCCCCTTACCACTCTCAAAGTCCCAGAGTGCCATAGCAGCACTGCACTGAAATGGATAGCTGGAGCAGGCTTCTCCCTGGCATAATTGCACTCTTTTGTGGCCTCAGAATTTGGCGCCTAGGCAATTGCCTACGTTGCTTATACCTAAATCTGGGCCTGTGCAGACCTTTTCTGTGGTGGGACATTGTGCATATGAGGGAAGTTTGCATTGATGCTGCATGTGCTGTACTTGTTCTATACTGAGGCAGTGTGTGAAAGAAGCTTGCTTTGCTGTTGCGTGGTTCTGTATCTTTCTTTGGTGGGGCAGTATGTTTGTGTGAAGGAAGCTTATATATGTGCTGCCTGTACTGTACCTGCCTGTACTGCCTGTACTGTACCTGCTGTATGTTGTGTGTATGTGTGTGTGTGTGTGTGGCAATCTTGCACTGCTGCTGCCCATGCAGTACTTGTTCTATGGTAGATTTAGTATCAGTGAGGGAAGCTTGCACTGCTGCTGCCTGTGGTGGGTTTAGTGTGTGTGATGGAAGAGTGAACTGTTGCTGCCCTCGTCGTAATTGTGCTATGAATATATCCCAAACCTTATTTTTTACCACTATTGTCTTAGGTTCTTTCCCCTCTGTTCCACTACTAAGCGAAGTAATCAGGGCCATTATATTTCACTTAGAAGAATATTATTAAAAAAAGCAATGCTTCTGTCTAGCACAGTTTTAATAGAAATAGGATAAATTATAAAATTGTTAATAAAATTTCTTGTAGAGGTTTTATCTTATTAATAACCACACATACACACCTTAGTACAGTAGCTCTGTACAGCTCTGGGACTTGCTGTCCTTCGTTTCAGGTACACTGTGATGTTTGGGACACCAGAGAAGATTCTAGAACATTTGCTGGAAACCATGAAGCTGGATTCTACCTTCTCTGACCCTGCAGGTAAATATCTGTTTTTCTGACAGTAGCACAATATCACTGCCATGGTCTTATTCCTGGCACCACTTTAATGCTAAATTGCTTTAGAATTAATACTTTCCTTTCTCTGTGGGGTGAATTTTAAAAGCATTGCTCGCGCTGAAAGGCCTCTATAAATGAGTATCTGGACCGCATGTGAACAATCCATATTTTCAAAGTCACAATTTATGTGCGTATATACGCGATGCGAGTAAAAAAAAAAAAAGAAAGAAAAAAAAAGAGAGACAGAGCTAGGGTGTATTATGGGCGTTCCATGGCGTTCCCAACAGTTACATGCATAAATCCATATTTTAAATCTGATGGCCACACTGTGTGGTGACTTGTGAACCGCATATATTTGCTGCTGCTCCTGATGAGGTATAAGTCTGCAAAATTGCTTTTTAGGCCTAACACGACAGGGTGAGGGGTCCAGGTCAACTGGGGTTGTGCAGGCTGAAGAACCAGAGGGGTCTGGATCAACTTAAGATAGACTGGGCAAGCTGGTGGACTAAGAGGTAAAACTAGGAATGTCCTTCACACAAGCATGTTTTAAAATCCTCTTATCTGCACGTGTTAAAGCCAATAAAGTCCTAAGGAAGGTACATGAAGTACATTTGTTCGAATAATGGCTTAAAATTAGGAGCACACATGTGTGGTAGGCAAATTTTAAATCATACGTGCGCAACTGTGCACATGATTTAAAATTCCAGCATATGTTTGCTAATGTGCCCAAACACGCATGTATGGGCTCCCATAAGCTTGTTTTAAAGTTACTGTCCCTGATTTCAACGAGAGGTATGAAAACTTAGTCACATACCTCTTCCCTTTGACTAAGTGTGGGTGTATGCACTTTTAGTAAATTTTGATGCTCTTTGCCTGCTCTGTAGAGCACACTGAAACTGCAGGGCCCTAGTGCTATTGCGTGATGTGCGGGCTGACTCCATAATATGTAGCCATTTTAGGGGCCATGGTCCATGACCAGGATGAACAATTAACTTTGAACATAGTAATACAGGATTTTGACTTTCCATTCTACTGCTAAGCAATCTTTTCTGATAACTGAATAAGTTGCTTTCTCCCAGGACAAGCAGGATGGTAGTCCTCACATATGGGTGACATCATCAGGATGGAGCCCAATCACGGAACACTTTTGTCAAAGTTTCTAGAACTTTGACTGGCACACTGAGCATGCCCAGCATGCCACTAACCCTGCATCCAGCAGGGGTCCCCCTTCAGTCTCTTTTTTTCCGCGCAGCAGTTACCTTGCGGTTATCAGGAGCTTCTGTGAGATTTTCCTCACAAGTTTTCCTCACGGAACTTTTCAAAACTTTTTCCCCATCGACTATCGACCTGCGCTAGTGTCGGTAAGTTTTTACCTCATTCTTTGCAGTCAGTACCCGACGGTGCTCTCACCGGTGCCCAGCGACCACCGACCGCGCACCAAGTTTATTTTTTAAAAAAATGGTGACCGGCTTTCGGAAGTGCCCTGAGTGTCTGAGAGCTATGTCCATTACGGACCCGCATGATGTATGTGTTTTATGCTTGGGGGCCTTCCCATGACGTCCCAACTGTATACCAGTTGCGCCCAAATGACTCCGAAGGCCACTTAGAAAAAAATGGAACACCTATTCAAACCTAAGCGCTCGACCCTGTCTACTAAGAGTGCGCCAACTCAAAGGCATCTTCTTTATCAACCCCATTGCTATCGACTCTCAGCACCATCGAGACACCGGTGACCGCCAGTCACTGGGATCTTTGCGTTCAAAAGCATCGACATCCTCGGCACCGGAGAAGGACCAGGCCGAGCACCAAGAAAAGCACCGGCATCGACATCGAAGAACCACCGGCATCGTCATCGATGGAACCACTGACCGGGAGATGGAGCCCCCATCCTCCTCTGGACCTGGGACACCGAGGCGTTCCCCACCTGCAACGGTGCTGGTAGCCGAGACTCCACATATTCCTGTGGACCCTCTGGTGACGCCTCTGGAGCCTCCAACCACTGAAGCTGTGTTTACCAACACCAGCCTTCTGGGAGGAATTGGACCGGATGGTTCAAGAGGCAGTTCTCCAAGCACTTCGAGGATATCAGTCGCCACCGGCACAGACTCCGATGCCGAGGACTGACCCGGTACCTACAATGCTGGCTCCACTATTGGAAAGACTAGACACCCTCATCGTGCACTTCCATTGATGCCTGTGCCTCCCGGACTAATGATGCCTCCAAGGCTGCCGATTCCTCCACCACCATCATCCCCGATTCCTCTATCATCAGACGATGAAGACCGTGACCCGTCGATGCCGGACCCGATTTCCAGGGCCATCGGGAATATTGCCACCCCCGACGCCCGTCGAAAACACAGATACCATTGGTGCCTCCACCAAACTCGGTGCCGCCTCCACCCTTTTCGGTGCCTCCACTGATTCCATCGGTACCACCTCCTGATCTGGCTGGATTAGGGCTTCTCCCTCCATCAGAAGAACCACAGGGTGCAGGAGACCAGTCATACGAGCCCTGGAGTGATGATTCCTCTGCCTCATGATTCTGAGGACATCCCATCGGCGCCTTCACTCCCAGAGGAAACATAGAAACATAGAAATGACGGCAGAAGAAGACCAATCGGCCCCATCCAGTCTGCCCAGCAAGCCCCACACTTCTTTTTTTCTCATACTTATCTGTTTCTCCTGGCTCCTAGTAACCTTTGGTTCTATTTCCCTTTCACACCCCACCATTAATGCAGAGAGCATTGATGGAGCTGCATCCAAGTGAAATATCAAGCCCGATTAGTTAGGGGTAGCAACCGCCGCAATAAGCAAGCTACACCCATGCTCACCTGTCCCACACCCAGACTATGCCATTCAGCCCTTATTGGTTGTTTTTCTTCTCCCCTGCCATTGTAGCAGAGAGCTATGCTGGATATGCGTGTACTATTAGTTTTACTTCTCCCCTGCTGTTGAAGCAGAGAGCTATGTTGGATATGTATCGAAAGCGAAGTATGCATTGAAAGCCACATTATCTATCAACAAATATTGAATAAGCCTAATAATTGGTAGTACCTATAGCTTATGAACTCTTCGTTAATTATACATACTCTTGCCCACCCCTGTTTTTTTTTTTTTTTTTAAATATGGAGATGGCAGGCCTCCATCCTTCCGCTCCGTGAAGGTGGAACACCAACCACTGGCCACTGGCATCCCGCTCCGTGAATGCCTCTGTGGCTACTGCCGCTCCGTGCAGTGTTTTGCTGCCTCCTCTTTATACACTTCCTCTAGACCTGATGGATCCACAGTGTTTATCCCACGCCCCTTTGAAGTCCTTCACAGTTTTGGACTTCACCACTTCCTCCGGCATTCCAGGCATCCACCACTCTCTCCGTGAAGAAATATTTCCTGACATTGGTTCTTAGTCTTCCTCCCTGGAGCCAAAGGCGCTCCGCTCCAGAGGACCTCTCATTTGCAAGCTTTATAAAGGAAATGTCTGAAACCATCCCCTTTAAGCTGCAAACTGAAGAGGATGCCAGACACAGGATGCTGGAAGTTCTGCAATTCATGGATGCTCCCAAGGAAGTGATGGCAATTCCAATCCATGAAGTTCTGCTTGACCTGTTGCATCGTACATGGGAGCAAGAGCTTCCAGCATTGGAGGTAAGCACACACTATGAGGTGATGAACCCTCCTCCTTCAGGGGAGTTTCTTCATAATTAGAGGGTAAAAGAAATTGGGCTTTATCCACTCTAAGTTCTTTCTGGATTTTTCTCCACTGCGCCGGCATAGGTCTCCACATTAGTCACTCCCTTTATCATTGAGGTCATGGTTTAGTGTTTCCTTATGGTCAGAAGATGAAGAGAATTCCATAGGGATTCCATCTGCTTCCTTTATGGACATGCCAACAGCATACTCCCCTCTGTAGAATATATGCTACTTCAGGTTCTTGGATAAGCTGGCAAAGACTTTATCAGTATTAGGAAAGAAAAGGATTCAAGAACAAATATCTTTGGGCTCCTTCACTTTCTTCAACCTTCAGCGGATAAACTTCTCCAGGATCTATAGATGAATATGTGGCAGACTGGAAACTGGACTTGAAATATAGAAATTGGACCATCCTGAGTTTTAGGATAGTCCAATTGCCACACTACTCCATGATGGTATAATCAACATTGAAGCATGCCAAGTGGACTTGTGATTACTCCAGTAAATCCTCAGAGAAGGACCTGAAGGTGTTGGATACATTTGGGAAAAATATTTACCAAGGTTCCACCTTGAGTGCCCTGTTTGTAGCTCACCGACTCTACATGATGCAGTACTTGCATGAATGTGTCCAGAAGCTAAGACCCTTGATGGAATTGTCAGACCCTGAGCAAGCAGGCTTCTATCGAGTGCTGGAAGATGTGGAGGAATGTGAGAAACACCTTATCTGTTCCATATACAGAGCTTTTTATACTGCAGCCAGGACTTCAACTGCTTCTATAAGGGCTCAAAGGCTTGCATGATTGAGAGACAGCATCCTCCAAGAGAACATACACGATTAACTTGATGATGTGCCCTGTACAAGGAACAACCTATTCAGAGACAAACTTCAGGAGACAGTGGCTCTGATTAAAGAACATCAATCAACCTTATAATCATTATCAGCTGCAGCAGGGGACCAACTGGCCCCTACCCAATGCCAGTACTTCTCTTAAAAATGTCCATTCTTCCAAAGATATCTCTTATGCTCTTTTTAGTATCATTGAGCTTCTCCTACTCTTCAGCAGCAACAGCTGCCCACTCAAGGTTGACAAAGGGAAAAGCATCAGTCTAAGGCTCAGCAGCAGATACAACCTAAACTGGACAGCAACTTTTGATGAGACTGAGACCTGCCTCCCCACTTCTTGTGGTGGGGGCAAGAGTTTGGTCCTTCTTCTCGGAATGGCTCCAAATCACCAGTATTTGGTGGGTCCTGAGAGTTGAGTATGGCTACTGCTTACTCTTCTCTCACCCTTCTCCAGCCCAATGGATTTTAATCATCAGTCTGCTCAGCTGCAGCTGGAAGTAGAGTCTCTTCTCTAGCAGAGGGCAGTGGAACTTGTCCCTTCCCAAGAGTGTGGCCAGGAATTCTGTTCTCGATTTTTCTTAATCCCCAAAATGTAAGGGGGTGTAGCATTGGGCCAGCCACAGCATCTAGAATAGCCAAGAAACAAAGCAAGACTTGGCTATTCTGGTCAGGAACAAAAGGCTTATTTACAGGAGTTTCAAAGAAAACAGCAAAACAAAACAGCAGCTCACCTCACTTTAAAGTTCCAAAACAGTTCATACATAAACTGTACTTGGGTTCGAAACAGCTCCCCAGGGCCTTCCTAACCTGTTTAGGCCCTGATCTTTATACTGTTAGGAAGGGATCCTCCTGGGACCCAAAATTCCTTGCGCCTCTGCGCCTTAAGGAGGACTGGGACTAATGGCTGTAGTCTGTGTTTTAAGGTGGTTTAAAGGAGTCATTTCTATACTCCCTCACAGGTGAATTAAGGTCTAAACTGGATTTATGAAAAAATTGCTATTCAGGAAGAGGTTTAAGATGAACTCCCTCCAGATGATCCTACCTTTCATTCAAAAGAGAGATTGGATATGTGCTCTGCATCTAAAAGATGCTTATTCACACATTCTTATTCATTCCCCCATTGGAAGTTCCTCAGGTTTGTGGTGTTGTAGTATATGCACTAACAAAACAAGATGTCCCCCTTTAGCCTCTTGGTAACCCCATGGATGTTCATGAAATGCCTCACAATAGTGGAGGCAAAGCTTCAGCAGGGAGGCTGTGTATTCCCATATATAGAAGATTAGTTAGTGATGGGTCCATTGTTGTTAGAAGTTCGGGAATTCCTCTAATAGCACAGCTTCTTCACTCTCTAGGATTCCAGGTCAGTTTTGCCAAATCAATTCTGTTTCTGATTCAAAAAATTCAGTTCATAGGAGCCTGGATAGATTCACATCAGGAAAAGACAGTTCTCCTTGTCAAAGGGGCTGCATTGCTGGTCGGCCTTGCTTTAGCAGGATTGAATGTCAGCAAAATTAGACTTGGTCATTCTCTGCCTCATGGCGGCTGCAGTACATGTAGTGCCCTTAACTAGTCTGCATATACGGGACCTGCATAGGACATACATTATTTTTTCTTAGGACATCCTCTCCTTTTATTGTGGGGCCTCAGATAGCTTGGCCTAGTCTGGTGCTTCTGTGAACGAGCATTCAGTCTATACTGAATGTATCTTTGGGGACCACAGACACAGAAGGCTGTGGCAAGGGGAGAGAGCTGAAGGAGGGAACAGGAGGCAAGAGAGGTTCCTGAGAGCTAAAGTTTGGAGGGCCAGAGAAAGATGAACTGGCTGCTCTAGTGCAGTGCACTCATTAGAGGGTATGGAAGATGAGGACATTCCCTTGACAGCAGAGAAAGGTGAAGACACCTGTCACAGGGGGATGAGACATCCACTGAGAAAGTGGAGGAAGAATCCTTTGAGGTAGTTTAGCCATAGGTAAAGGAGGCATCATTAGTAATGTTGGGTGTGCAGGTTCACTACAGGGGGAGGTAGCATCCAAGGGCGCTCTGGCTACCAGAGAGTGGTCCATGCATCCAAGTGGTCTCCAAACCCAATGAGATCAGCTCTGTCAACCATTATCCCACCAAATTTCTATGACCTCTGGGATGAGAGCATCCCTTGAATGGTAGAGGAAGCTATAAATTCTACAGGATTCTAATAGTTCTGCTGCACAAAATAATTAGTTATCACAACAAGCAAATATATTTTCTATATATGTATACGTGGTTGCAATGATCTAGATCTCTAATAAATAACTAGAATCAATTATTATACTTCTGAGCTAAAACTTGAGTTATCTCACATACACATATGCATTACTTTAATGAACTAAAAACAGCATAATAAAAACAGTTAAAAAAAATTAAACCCCAAAATTGCCTTTGTGCCAAAATGTGAATGCACCCTAAAGATGGCTGCATGCCTCAAAATATTAAAAAATGTTCAAAGAAATATCTGCATTCCATATAAATATGCCTTCACAATACATAACAGTGATAAGAAGATGAAACATTTGTTTATTAGGGCTCCTGAGAAGCAAAACAAATCTAATTATGACTGCAATGACAAATTTTCTTTTATTGTTTTTCTTCACCTTCAGTAGGAGTTACTCTAAGCATATAGTTTTATCTTCCCAGATCTTTAGTTGTCTGACCTGTTCAAAGGCTATTTCAAATCAAATCTGATATTTGTTTCTATGAAGGGGTAAAATATATAACATTTCTTGGACTTTATTTCCTATGCTGTGTTGTAGGTCTGATTTCATATGCATAACAATTATGGGCCCAATATTCAAAAATATCCGGATATCTAAGCTATCTGGATATTAATTATCCTATTATCTTAGAATGGATATTCAGTAGCATAGATTTTTATCCAGATTTGTATCGCACAACTGTTTTGCTTGCGTAACTTTAAAAAGATATATGTGGATATTTTACCTGCACAATTTACAAGCATTTACTCCCCCCTCCCGAGTTGGGATTTGCGCATGCAAGTCAGAAGATTCTGTAATATGTGCATGTCAAGGAAATTACCAGTTTTAGCAATTTGTCTACCAATTCACCCAGTCCATCTTCAGTTCATCAAGACTCTTCTGGTTCTTCTGCCTGAACTCCCCCCAGTTTACCCAAACCTGTCACCCAGTCTGTATTTGACAATAAAGGCTTTTATTCTCACATATACCAGATAATTAAAAGTGTAATATACAGATCCGGGTAACAAACTTACACTTGTTGCTTTTGCAGGATCTAAACTAGTAACTTGTGTGCATAAGTGTTCACCCCACTCAGGAACACTCCTGGACGTGGCTATTTTATAACGCATGCATGTGTTATAAAATAAATTTTCCATGTACGCGAGGCGACGCGATCAGCCTTATTCCCAGTTCCCTCCCAGTCTGCTCCAATTGTTACGACTGTCGCTGCCCGATGTCTCTACTCCGCCCTCCTTATCTCTCTGGCGACTACTGCGGTTGACGGATGTTTGGCTGCCATGGTGTTTGCCTGTCATCCTTTCCGGCGTCCCCGGACCGGCTTGGGCGCTGCCTCCCGCCATGCTGTCAGTTGCCTTAGAACCCGCGCGCCGAGTGGCCCTGCTTCAACTACCTTCAGTGGCGTGAATCTCAGGGGTGTCCCCCTGTGATGACATCATGCATCCAGGATACAAAAGGCCTACATGATTGCTAGCTAAACGAGTTAGCAAAGGTTTCCTAATGGATGGGATTCGCTCTCCGTACCTTGCAACTCTGCCTCCTTTGGACCTACTCTATTTGGGGTACCTGCTCCTCGGGGCCTCTCTCTCTTTCTTATCTTTCAGGTCATAATCTGGAATCGATACTCGCTCCTCGAGGGCCCATGTTCCTGGACTCGCTACGCGGACTCCACTTCTGCCTGGAAGACACCGCTGCCTATAATAAAAGAACTAGTGTTGTGTGTCTCCTACGCTGAGTCTGACCTGTGGCCCCTCACGGGACTTCCCCCCGTAGGCTTGGTCATCTGCCACAGGTCCAGGGATCCACCCAAAATCCTTACAAATAATAACAGATTGCTAACTGTATGGATCCAACACAGCTGAATGCCCTGCAGGCCATACTGGGCCTGGCCCTGTGCATTTGGAGTAGCAAGACACTTTGGAGAAACTCACTTCAGCGCAGCGGTTCTCAACCTTTATAGTTCTGCGACCCTTTTAATACAATTCCCCACTATGTGGCGACCCCAACCGTAAAATTATTTTCTTTGATAGGCCTAAGTATCTGTACTGTATATATCGTATTTTCCGACTTATAAGACGACCCCCAACTTTTACAGTTAAAATATAGAGTTTGGGATATACTTGCCGTATAAGACTACCCCTCTTCCAACGCATTCCAACATTTACAGCCGGAGGGAGTGACTCGAGGAGTGAGGGCGCGTTGCCCGATTGGCCGGTGCTGGGCAAAAGGGGCTTGCTTCAGCACCCGCCAATCGGGGAGTGAGGGAGCGCAGAATGAACATTTTTACTGCATCCGGTAAGGGGAGGGAGTGACTCGAGGAGCGACAAAAAAACCTATATTTCCGATGGTCTCTTAGGTGACCCCTAGCAAATCATCATTCGACCCCCAAAGGGGTCGCGACCCACAGGTTGAGAACCGCTGCTTCAGCGTTTCATCAGCTGCACACACAGAAGACCCAAGGCACTGCTTCCAGCAATGAAGATCAGTTACAGGAGGTAACTTTAAAGACTGCTGTACCGCTGGCGGCTCCAGTTCGTTTCTCAGGAGAGATTCAGAAGACCAGGTGCTTTTTAAACCAGTGCTGCATGCATTTTGCTCTACAGCCTTCTCAGTTCTCTACAGCGTTTTCCAAGACTACCTACATCCTTTCTTATCTGGATGGAAGGGCCTTGTCATGGGCGTCTACCCTGTGGGAACACAAGGACCCTATATTGCAGGACATAGATGGATTTCTGGACTTATTTAAATCCATTTTCGATGATCCTGCTCGAGTTACCGTTGCCAGCTCTGCTTTGGTGGACCTGAAGCAAGGCAACAGACCACTTGCTGATTTTGCAATAGAGTTTAAAACTCTTGCTACAGAACTCTGCTGGGACCCTAAATGCCTGAAGACCCTTTTCTTCAGAGGCCTGGATACCCGTGTAAAAGACGAGCTGGCCGCTCACGAAACACCTGACTCGCTGGACGAACTAGTGGCTTTGGCCACTCGGCTCGATCACCGGCTTCGTGACAAGGTGAAGGAACTCCGGCCTAATAGAATACCTGGGTTGAAACAGCTAGTGCTAAACCTGCACCTCGGTTGGTTCCAGTAATTCCTGCTGCCAGTGAAGATGAACCGATGCAACTTGGTCACGGGCATTTGACTTCCAAAGAGAGAAGACTTTGGAAGAGGCGCGGTCTTTGCATGTACTGTGGTCAGTCTGGCCACGAAGTCCCTACATGCCCTATTCATCCGGGAAATGGACGGGCCTAAGTCCTGCAGGAGGACTGTTCTTAGGCCTCACTATGCCCTCTCCTCCACTCTCCCAGTCTCCTTCACCTGCGGACAGTTCACGGTTCAAACTCTTGCCCTGGTGGATTCAGGGGCAGGAGGCAACTTTATTCTCAGATGTTTAGTGGAACACCTGAGGATTCCCCTCGTCAGTTTGAAAGTTCCGCTTCTTCTATCCTCCATCCACGAAGAGCCCTTACCGGGCGACATGACTTGCCAAACCTTACCAGTGACTCTCCGCACCGGAACTCTCCATACGGAATCGCTTCCCTTCTTTGTGTTGGAAAAGGCATGCACCCCTATCGTCCTGGGGTTACCCTGGTTGCAAGCGCACCAACCCCAATTTGACTGGGCATCCTTGGAACTCTCCCGCCGGGGCTCAGAGTGTAATGGGAGGTGCCTTATGGAGATTGCTCCTGTCATCTGCATTGCCTACGACTCCGGCGATGCCAGGACTGTCACCCCAATACGCATCCTATGGAGATGTGTTCTCTAAAGAAATGGCTGACATTCTTCCTCCACATAGGTCCTATGACTGTGCCATAAGACTGAAACCCAATACTGAACCTCCTAAAGGACGTGTCTATCCTCTCTCAGCAATTGAGAACAAGGCAATGTCTGAATACATTGAAAAGAAACTTCAGAAGGGGTTTATCAGACCATCGAATTCTCCAGCCGGCGCAGGTTTTTTCTTTGTGGGGAAGAAGGGTGGTACCCCACGTCCATGTATCGATTACCGAGGTCTGAACGAGATGACGATTAAAGAGTGCTACCCCTTGCCTTTAATCTCAGAGCTGTTTGACCGGCTTCAAGGGGCCAAAATATTTTCAAAACTCGACCTGAAGGGGGCCTACAACTTAGTTTGCATTCATAGTGGCGACGAATGGAAAACAACCTTCAACACTCAAGATGGCCACTTCGAGTACTTAGTGATGCCCTTCGGCCTGTGCAACGCACCCGCCATATTTCAGAACATGATGAACGGCATCTTGCGGGATCTGCTGTACAAGAGTGTTGTGGTCTACCTGGATGATATCCTAATCTTCTCCCAGGACCTGCCCACTCACATTGAAGATGTCAAACAAGTAGTCCGCCGACTCCGTGAACACCAGCTTTACGCCAAACTTTCTAAGTGCGAATTCCACAAAGGCTCAGTGCCTTTCCTCGGCTATATTGTGTCTAAAGAAGGCTTCCAGATGGATCCTCACAAACTTGAGAGTATCAAAAATTGGTCCCAACCTACCAGCCTGAAGGCCCTGAGAAGATTCCTGGGGTTCACCAAACTATTATAGAAGCTTCATAAAGAACTACTCTTCTTTACAGCACCCCTTGACCGCTATGACCCGCAAGGGTGCCAATGCTTCAAAATGGTCTGCGGAGGCCATTTCCCGCATTTGAGTATCTGAAGACTGCCTTCTCCACGGAACCATGCTTGTGGCATCCTGACCCCAACAAGCCCTTTCTCGTTGAAGTTGATGCTTCAGATGTGGGCGTGGGGGCCGTATTGAGCCAGACAGGAGACTCAAAAGCCTTACGTCCCTGTTCCTTCTTCTCATGACGATTCTCCCTGGCCAAGAAGAACTATGGGATCGGCGATAAAGAGCTCTTGGCAATAAAGCTTGCATTCGAGGAATGGCGACCTTGGCTCGAAGGCACTCAACATCAAATAACTGTATTCATGGACCACAAAAATCTAGAGTATCTCCGCCACGCACAAAGTCTTAACCACAGACAAGCCAGATGGTCCTTATTTTTTAATCGTTTTGACTTTGAGCTTAAGTATCGTCCCAGAGACAGAAATACCAGAGCAGACGCCTTGTCACGCTCCTTTCTCTCGGAGGATGTGCCCGAAGAACCTCAGCACATAATTGATCCGAAGAAAGTCATCTTGGCGACTACCCAATCTGTGCCTGCTGGTTCCAAAACACCTCAGGAAGAAGGTGCTCTTTTGGACGTACGATTACAAGCTGGCTGGCCATCCTTAGTCAAACGCCGTACCCTGCTTAAAATACAGAAGTTGTATTGGTGGCCTACGATCAAGAAGGATACCTATTCCTATGTGGCATCCTGTACAATTGTGCCAAGAACAAAACCCGCTTCTGGTCAACCGTGGGGTCTGCTACAACCTCTGCCAGTTCCGGAACAGCCCTGGTCACACATCGCTACTGATTTTGTAGTCGATTTACCCCCTTCCGGAGGAATGAATACCATCTGGGTAACAGTTGTTTGCTTCAGCAAGATGGCCCACTTCGTAGCACTTCCTGGCTTACCCTCAGCCTTGGAGCTTGCAAAGCTCTTCATATCGCACATATTTCGCCTTCACGGCCCTCCTACCTAGTCACATTGTCTCTGACCGTGGTTCACAATTCACGGCACGATTCTGGAGGGCCTAGTGCAAGTTATTTGACATCTCTCTAGACTACACGTCAGCCTACCATCCGCAATCAAATGGCCAAACAGAACAGATGAATAGAACTTTGAAGCAGTTCATTCATGCCTACATCAGTTCCCGTCAGAATAACTGGGCCGAACTGCTACCATGGGCTGAATTCGCCATCAACTCTCATCCAGCAACATCAACTGGATCAACACCTTTTGAAGTGGTTATAAGGACGTCCTCCATCACCCGCCACTTCCACTTGAAGCTCTCCATGACGTCCCCAGCAGCTCAAGCTACTGCTGATGAAATCCATAACTTGTGGGTTCAGACAAAGGACATGCTGAATAAAGCGAGGGACCCATGCTAAGAAGTACTATGACGCTCACCATTCGCAAGCGCCAGTCTTCAAACCTGAAGATAAAGTCTGGTTTATCTACCAAACACCTCAGACTGAAGCTACCCCTCCACTCAGTTTGCTCCTCCCTACGTGGGACCATTTCCAATCCTCTGATGTCTTGGCAACATCACCTATAGTCTGAAGCTACCACCTGGACTCAACATCCATAACACTTTCCACGTTTCACTCTTAAAACCGCTCAGCGAATTTATTTCCAAGTCTCAGGAACTACCTGTTATCAACGCAGAAGATGACCTAGAATACAAGGTTGAAGAGATACTTGATGTCCGAAGACAAGGCAATGCACTTGAATACCTTCTGTCATGGGAAGATTTCGGCCCCGAAGAAAACTCTTGGGAGCCTCAGGCCAACATCCTTGACAAAGAGATGCTCCATCAATTTCACCTTGTGCATCCTTCTAAACCAAAGATTGGTACCCGAAGAGGAGGACCGCCCTTTGAAGGGAGGGAACTGTTACGACTGTCACTGCCCGACGTCTCCACTCCGCCTTCTTTACCTCTCTGGCGACTCCTCCTGCGGTTGACAGACGTTTGGCTGCCATGGTGTCTGCCTGCCGTCCTCTCCGCCGTCCCTGGCCCGGCTTGGGTGCTGCCTTCCGCCATGCTGTTCAGCTGCCTTAGGGCATGCGCGCCGCACGGCCCTGCTTCAAGTACCTTCAGTGGCTCTCCGTGGATGGAGGATAGAAGTAGCGGAACTTTCAAACTGATGAGGGGAATCCTCAGGTGTTCCACTAAACGTCTGAGAATAAAGTTGCCTCCTGCCCCTGAATCCACCAGGGCAAGAGTTTGAAACGTGAATAGTCCACAGGTCAAGGAGACTGGGAGAGAGAGCGGAGGAGAGGGCGTAGTGAGGCCTAAGAACAGTCCTCCTGCAGGACTTAGGCCCGTCCGTTTCCCGGACGAATAGGGCATGTAGGGACATCGTGGCCAGACTGACCACAGGTACATGCAAAGACTGCGCCTCTTCCAAAGTCTTCTCTCTTTGGAAGTCAAATGCCCGTGACCAAGTTGCATCGGTTCATCTTCACTGGCAGCAGGAATTACTGGAACCATCCGAGGTGCAGGTTTAGCACTAGCCTGTTTCAACCCAGGTATTCTATTAGGCCGGAGTTCCTTCACCTTGTCACGAAGCCGGTGATCGATCCAAGTGGCCAAAGCCACTAGTTCGTCCAGCGAGTCAGGTGTTTCGTGAACGGCCAGCTCGTCTTTTACACGGGTATCCAGGCCTCTGAAGAAAAGGGTCTTCAGGCATTTAGGGTCCCAGCAGAGTTTGTAGCAAGAGTTTTAAACTCTATTGCAATCATTACATTGGTTACCAATTAAATACAGAATACAATTCAAGATCCTGTCCATTATACACTCTCTCATCTACACTCCTAATTCAATTACCTTATGTTCCATTCTCCGGATTTACAAACCCACCAGACATCTAAGAACACTGGACAAAAACCTCTTAGACATCCCATCACCACGACAGGCCCGTCTTGACATCACCAGAAAAAGATCATTCTCTGTCATTGGACCAATCTTATGGAACGCATTACCAGACTCTTTAAGATCCATATCCAACTCCAAACACTTCAAAAAATCCCTAAAAACACATTTATTTCAATCTGCTTTCCATATATCACACACTAAATAACATAACTACTTCTCCATCACACAGGGCACAACATTATTATATATTGATTTATTTTTTATGTAAACTATTCATTGTTTCAGATTTTTATTTTTATTATATATTTTGTAATTTTGAGCTTTCATAATTTGATAATCTTTATGTCTTTTAAATTTAAATCTTTATTTACATTTGTTTTTTATTTAGTTATGTAAACCGTTTTGATTAAACACTGTTGTAAAGACGGTATACAAACACTTTTAAATAAATAAATAAAATAAATAATCAGCCAGTGGTCTGTTGCCTTGCTTCAGGTCCACCAAAGCAGAGCTGGCAACGGTAACTCGAGCAGGATCATTGAAAACGGATTTAAATAAGTCCAGAAATCCATCTATGTCCTGCAATATAGGATCCTTGCGTTCCCACAGGGTAGACGCCCAAAACAAGGCCTATCCAGATAAGAAAGGATGTAGGTAGTCTTGGAAAACGCTGTAGGGAACTGAGAAGGCTGTAGAGCAAAATGCATGCAGCACTGGTTTAAAAAGCCCCTGATCTTCTGAATCTCTCCCGAGAAACGAACTGGAGCTGCAGTGATGCAGCAGTCTTTAAAGTTATCTCCTGTAACTGACCTTCATTGCTGGAAGCAGTGCCTTGGGTCTTCTGTGTGTGCAGCTGATGAAACGCTGAAGTGAGTTTCTCCAAAGCATCTTGCTACTCCAAAATGCGCAGGGCCAGGCCCAGTATGGCCTGCAGGGCATTGAGCTGTGCCGGATCAATGGAGTTAGCAATCTGTTATTATTTGCAAGGATTTTGGGTGCATCCCTGGACCTGTGGCAGATGACCACACCCACGGGGGGAAGTCCCGTGAGGGGCCACAGGTCAGGCTCAGCATAGGAGACACACACACACTGGTTCTTTTATTATACAGGATTGGTGAACCACCAGAGGTGGCAGTAGTGAGCTGGAAAGTAGCCCAGTTGGGCTTGTAGTCCCTCAGACTTTGGAACAGCGATCTCACAAAGGCTGTGCTGTAATAGAGAGAAATGATATTGTGAGTAGTAACAGGATATGCAGAGTTCAGGAATAGAGCCTCGTAGGTAATGTACTCACGTGGCAGTCTCTCAGTGTGGAGCACAGGAGCTGAAGTAAGGCAGGCCCTCGAGGAGCGAGTACCTGGTTCCAGAGAATAGCTCTGAGAAATAAAGATGGTAACTCACAGATGTTATAGGCAGCGATGTTATAGTAGCGAGTCCAGGAACATGGGCCCTTGAGGAGCGAGTATCGGTTCCAGACTGCGACCTGAAAGATAAAGAGAGAGAGGCCCCCGAGGAGCGGGTACCCCAAATAGAGTAGGTCCAAAGGAGGCAGAGTTGCAAGGTACGGAGAGCGAATCCCATCCGTTAGGAAACCTTTGCTACTCGATTAGCTAGCAATCGCGTAGGCCTTTTGTATCCTGGATGCATGACATCATCACAGGGGGACGCCCCTGAGATTCGCGCCACTGAAGGTAGTTGAAGCAGGGCCCACGCGGTGCATGCGCCCTAAGGCAACTGACCAGCATGGCGGGAGGCAGCGCCCAAGCCGGTCCAGAGACTCTGAAGAAGACGGCAGGTAGACGTCACGGCAGCCAAACGTCCATCAACCGCAGGAGGAGTCGCCAGAGAGGTAAGGAGGGTGGAGTGGAGATATCGGGCAGCGACAGTCGTAACAATTGAGCAGACTGGGAGGGAACTGGGAATAAGGCTGATCCCGTCGCCTCGCGTACATGGAAAATGTCTTTTATAACACATGCATGCGTTATAAACTAGCCACGTCCATGCGTTTGCACACGCATGTAAGTAAGAAAATATACCCCTTAATGCTGACCCATCAATATACTGACTAACCTTTGGCATACTTTTTAGCATTTCAGCAACCTTGGCTATATTTTTAAGTCTGATCAGTGCAATCTCATTGTTCTGTTATTATCTTTCTGTTTCTTCAACCATCAACTAGTCTTATCTCCAGAGAGAACCTCTTCCAAGCAACCTTACAACTTGATTATCTCTGGGAATGGCTTTAAGTGCAGTCCTCTGCTTATTTGCTGTGCAGCTAACATATAGGCAGACAAGAGTGCTGACTGTAAGATCTGTGAAAGTCTTAAAGGAGGCCTCACTTTTATTAGTATGTCAGCGTGGGAATTCATAGTAAGGGTTACAGAGGTATGAGTACTTGTCCTTTAAGGGATAGTAACAACAAAGTCATAAGAAAAAATTGCTCTGCCTTTTGGCACATGTAAGTCCTTTGGCTGAGTGGTACCTCTAGGTTTTTCTGTTCTGTCCGTAATCCAAGCTATTTTTCTATTGTTTCAGACAATTTTGTTGGTGATTTTCTCCTGACCCACTGTGTTTTTATGCCCACCCCTCAGCTCTGCCAAGCACTTCTTCATCAATATCCTTTTGTGGCTTCATCATTATGAATATTTTTAAGGCTCCACTTGTGTAGCAGTTTGAACTCTTCTAGCTTTTAGTCTGAATTGACTTAGCCACTCCTTGACAGATGAAAGGCCTATCCTTAGTCATATTTGTGCAGATAAAATAAACATAGGTATACCTAATGAAGATCATAGTGAAAACTGGAATAGCTATGACATAATGGGAGTCTTAATGGATTCCCTCATTTCATTTACCAGTGACCCTGACTTGTAGAGCATCCCAGAAAGGGACAGTGAGAATTGTAAGTGCACCCCGACCCCCCCCCCCCCCCCCCCCATCTGGGAAATGATAGTTCCTTAACATGTTTACTTTTCATGCGGAACCTTCAGAGGGAAGTGAGCAGGAGAAAGTAGCATACTCTCATGACAAACAACAGAAGATCCTACGTCTCATTGGCCAGTGGGTAGCACTTTATGGACACTTGCTGCAGGAAGATACCAGCGCCATGGGACTACTCGAGGTACTGCAACAGTGTCTCCATACCTCTTGACTGTGACTTTAGTAATGGTGAAGTGTGGGGGGAGGGGTGCGGAGAAATGAACTCCACCATTTATCCACAGAACAGGTCAAGGTCATTAGGGGTGGGGGCATATAGGGTCAACCACTCTGGGCCCCGCATGTTGGAGGGTTGGGGGGCCTGATGCTGCTATAGTAGCCCCAACCCTGGCACTATAGTTTCCTTTCAGCTTAAGGGAGGAGTCGTGCATGTCAACATTTCAAGGTCCCACTGCGATTGATTCGTCCTGGGCCCTGCACCCTACTAAGGTCAGCCCTGGAACAGGTACAACATGGGCAGCAACAGTACAAGCTTCCCTCTTACACACACTGCTACTACTGAACAGGTATATCATGGAGACCAGCAATGGAAATTTCCCCTCACATGCACATACTGTCTGACTATAGAACAGGTACAGCACAGGCAGCATCAGTGAAAATTTCACCAAATTACCCTTGCCAGTGTGTACCTTGACCATATTATGGTGGAAGTATAAGAACATAAGAAATTGCCATGCCGGGTCAAACCAAGGGTCCATCAAGCCCAGCATCCTGTTTCCAACAGATGCCAAACCAGGCCACAAGAACCTGGCAATTACTTAAACACTAAGAAGAGGTTTGGGTGTAGAGGTGAGAGGTAATTCAGTATCTCTGCCTCTTCAGTCTTTGGCATCTCTGCAGAGAAAGCCAGAGGTGGTTCCAACTAGTGTAAAATTGTGCAGGTAGGTTTTGTGCTGTAGATACTTATTCACTGGGACCTGGGCTGGGGCCATCAAACCTCTTTTGAACAGTAATGACCCTTAGGCAGTACTGACCTGAGCTGGATTTAAACTAGTGATTTAGAGGTGAAAAAGTCTACAACCTCATGCCACTCCATTCAGCCCTATAGTCCTGGTGTTCTATTGTGATGAGCAGTTCCCTAATTGATCAACCTAATTGGATAATTGGTCTGAAATGCCTATGAATAGCCAAAGTGACCTGCTTTACAATCCCCGACAGCGAGTCTGCACTCAGCCATTCCCCTTCTTAATGGAATTAAGGTTCCTCAATAGGTTTCATTTCTTGCGGGATGTAAATAATTTTTTGCTAGTAATTGTCTCTAACCCACAGAAACTCTCAGAGTTTGTGAGCAAGGACCTGCGCTTGAGCAACCTGCTGAAGGAGCAGCTGCAAGACCGCAGAAAGACCAGAATGTAAGGATTCGTAACATATAGAACTTGTGTAATAACTCTTGTCAGTCCTGCACTGTGTGTTCTTATTTTAATTTAACAAAGATTCTTTATTTCAGAAATGTTCAGTTATACAAAAGCAATCAGAATAGTGGAACAGACATACACTGTATAAAATCACATTTCAGCTGTAAATATCACTCAATTGTTCTCTACAAAAATGGATATTATTAATTGTACCTATTTATATTTATTTCAATTGTTTTAATTACCATATAAATGAACTAACCCCAAAATTATATATATATATATATATATATATATATATATATATATATATATATATATATATATATATATATATATATATATATATATATAAATAACTAAATATAATACAGACACTCTGCACTTTCAAAACAATTTCATGAGATTTTTCCGTACATGTTTTGGAAAGGTTCCCAAATTTTAAAGATCTTTCCCATTTTATTTTTCCGTTTGGCTGTAATTGGTTCCATGTTGTGTAGTTCCAACAGCTTGGTCAACCACATTGTGGTAACATTGTAAGCGATGGTAGGTAAAGACTTAAACGGCCCATACACGCTGCCCAGCAAGTTGTTTAGAGTTGTAACTGCCGCTCCACGCAGGTTACCTCCGTACCTTCTGGTGTTTTTACGGATGTTTTACAGTTTAAAGTAATAGTGCATCTTGCTGCCACCAAGAGTAAGTTCTTCTGTGCCCTCGTTGGATGTTCCAAAACAAATTCCTACACTGTGTTAGAAATCCAAATCTCAGACAGCTCTATGTAACTATCTCATCTTATACCCAACAGCCTGTACATATCCTATCTAATATCCAGACCTGCTCCCTCTAAACCCATCTTATACCAAGCAACGAAACTCACAGTTCAGCTCCATGAATGTATCCCATCTTTTGCTCTACAACTCGAGTCACAGGGTTGTTGATAATTCCCTGCAATTATCCCATCTTTTTATCCAACATCCAAAAGCACAAAGGGGGAAGCAGGAAAATGTTATCCTCTCTCTTTCTCTCCCTTCCCTCTGCTCTCCATCCATTCCTCCATTTCTCTCTTTTCTTCTTTCCCTCCTCTTCTTTTGTCCTCTTGTTCCCCCTTTCCTTCCTTCCAGTACAGCTTTAAACACTGCTCCTTTCCAGCAAGCACTGGGCGTTTCTTGCTTGTAATGCAGACAATTAATCATGTGAAGCAGGCCTGAACCTAATGTTGTTTATTCTTCTCTACAGACTGGAAAATGGCAATGGAAATCTGATACCCCCGATAAAGGTAATAGGGTCATGCAGTGATAACGTTTGTCCATTTCCATCACTACACACATTCTTACTATTTGTTTCTTTTGGCTGTCACTGCAGGCAAAGCACTGGTAAGAATGCAAAACTGGAAGCAAACCAAAGACACTCATGACAAGGGAAATGCCAAGGTACTTAAAGTACCCCAGAGGCAAGCATCAAGGACAATAATCACAGTTCTTTTATACTTATGTGCAGCAGCCAGCTGCTGAAAATCCTGGTGAGGGGACTTTACAGGAGATACCATCTCAGCTCAGCTGTTGTCAGTTCCAGTGTATTTTGTTCATTGTTTTGTGTAGATTAGTTTTGTACACCTAAATTATTATTATTATGATTTGTATAATAGATACCACATATATGCATAGCTGTTACAGAGATACATAGGGCCTATTTTCAAAGCATTTACATGCTTATAAAATGGATTTTTCACATGTAAATGCAATTTATCTGTATAAGTAGGCTTTTGAAAATTGCTAACAATTATGCCATTGAATTATCCATAGAATCTACCACGTAAATGCCTTACACAAGTAAATGACCTTTGAACGTTGCTATAGTAGTAATTACAGTACAAGGTGTAAATCCATTTGAAAATTATCCCATAATAAGTGAGTCCCTACTCCTTGGAGCTTACAGTCTAGTCAAGATGGACAAACATGACATACAATAAAAGACAAATGGAAGGCTTTGATTAAGATAGCAAGTCATGACGAGAATACAGAGGTTCATAGCTGAAGCATTTAGCTGGATAACTTGTGAGTTATATGGCTGAATGCTGACTTTTGGGCACTTACCCAGCTAAATTACCCACTTAATGTAGGGCTGTTCTGGGGGCATTCCAGGTGGAGTTGAGTTATCCGGCTAACTCCGATATTCAGAATTAGCCAGGTAACTTATCCAGTTAATTCTGGTCCTTTCAAAGAGCAGTCCCTAAAATTAGCCAGATAAAGTTATCTGGCTATCTTAAAGATAGCCAGAATATATCTGGCTATCTTTAAGATAGCCAGAATATAAGCTGGCTATCTTTAAGATAGCCAAGCTATATTCAATAGTGTGGCTACACCGCTGAATATCCCTCCAGAGTTAGCCAGATAAGTTTATCTGGCTAACTTTCGGGCCAATTCAGTAAAGTCGCCCAGTGCGCACACAGGCCACTCTCCTGTGCAAGCGATTCTGTATTTAAATGAGGCCTGGCGGTAATAAAACGGGCAAAAGGAGGCGCTAGGGACACTAGCGCGTTCCTAGCGCCTCCTTTGGACCGGAGTGGCGGCTGTCAGCGGGTTTGACAGCCGACGCTCAATTTTGCCGGCGTCAGTTCTCGAGCCCACTGACAGCCAACGGGCTCAGAAAACGGACGCCGGCAAAATTGAGCGTCTGGTTTTCGACCTGACAGCCGCCGCCCGACTTCAATTTTTTTTTAATTTCTTTTTTTTTTTACTTTGGAAAGTTTCGGACCTCCGACTTAATATTGCCATGTTATTAAGTGCGGAGGGGGCACAGAAAAGCAGTTTTTACTGCTTTCTGTGCACTTTCCCGGTGCCCGAAGAAATTAGAGCGCCTACCTTTGGGTAGGTGCTAATTCTGAAAGTAAAAAGTGCGGCTTGGCTGCACATTTTACTTTTTGTATCACGTGGTTGCGGGCGCTATTATGTCCGGGCGGATTGACCGCGGCGTTTTCGGCCCCTTACTGAATAAGGGGGTAAGGGAAAACGCGCGTTCAGTGGCGGGGTTAACAGTTGCGCACTGTACTGTATCGGCCTGTTTGGTAATCTGGTTAGTGTCAGAATACTTCCCCCCATAATGTAGAAGGTATTACTTGAGGGAAAGGGTAACTTTGAGTAAAATTGTAGAGATTACTTTACTCAGTAAGAAATGAAATCATGCTCTAGTGATAATCCCTTAACAAACAGAGCAAGGAGAGGGGTGGGAGAGTCACCAGTATAAATGAGCTGAGCAGAAAGGTGGTGGCATACAAGTTACACAGAAGCTCAGATGCATTCACCGAGATTTTCAGTGGGACACTTTTAGAAATAATTTTTAAAATGACATGATGGAAGCACTTGCTCCTGAGGAGAGTACCAATTAGAGGCCCAGTTAGTTATTTTCATAGCCTTTAACACAGGCTCCCTAGTATGCCAGAGAAAGAGTAGCAATTCCTGACTTCATGGAAGCTGATGTTGAGCAGCCTCCTGGGCACACATTTCCCAGAGGAAGGCTTAAATATTGCACCAAAATTATTTAGAAAATCTTACTGGAAATTTAAGATACATTGATTACATTTTCAGGTGACATAATGTTGCAGAGATTCCAGTAAAATACAGAGGCACAGGGACTGAAAACGCTGGAGGAGACTCCAGAAAAATACAAAGAACACAGGCGAGGAAGATGCCAGAGGAAACGTCAGCAAAATACAGAAGGTCAGCAAAGAGAAAATTAAAAAAAAAGAACAGATTTAAGAGGGCAGTTTTTCAAGCTGCCCGCATTGCTATAAAATCCCCGGGTACTTTTTACCTGAGATCTTTGCAATCAGTTTTCAAAGTGAAAGTCTATGCATATTTTCCTTCTGAAAAACTGCCTAGGAAAAAAGTATCCACCAAAGAAAACCACCTGCTTTTTATGGAGGATAATTTTTCCAACCTAAACTTGCACATACTTTTCTCCCCTGACATAATCATGCCCCAGGTAAAAGCACACAGGTTATAGCACTAATGTGTACTTTTTCCCCCACATACAGGGAGGGGAAATTTTCAGACAGGCAATTTACATGGGTGAAATACTTTTTCCCCCAGAAATCCCTTTAAAAATTGCCTTCCCCATGATTGGGAGCCATTTAAAGTCAGCCATTTGAAGGCTATTGTTGGAATGCCCCTACCTTATCTCTCCTAGGGTGTGTAAGGGAGGGTCCTGAAAATTGCAACTTACTAGAGCAGTCTGTCTCCAAAAGATACTGCATTGAGGTGTATAATGTCAGAGTAGAGTAGAGGAGGTCTGCAGCTCCTCAGTGGTAGGTATCATGAGTTTAACAAAACTCCTGTGCCCTTGTGGTTCAGGGTTTCTTCAGGGGTACCTCTCTGGCTAAGAGAAGTGATGGAAGGATGGTTTCTCCAAGGGAAGAGGACTACTTGTCCTGTCCTGGGAAGGTGGCTGAGGTCTAAGATTGGGGTGCTCAGGCCTTCAGCATTAGGGATGTCTTTTCTTGGGGTCCAAGAATAGAGTCTCGATATATTGCTGAGGATTCAAGAAAGAGATCTCTAAGAAGAGGGGAGGTAAGCTCCATTTTCCCTGGACAAACAGGATGGTAGTCCTCACATGTGGGTGACATCATCCGATGGAGCCCGGCATGGAAAACTATCCACGCGTCCATGCGAGGTCCCCCTTCAGTCTCTTCTTTTCTGCAGTGCAGTAGCCTCATGGTGGTGGAGCTCCAACTCCTTGAAATTGTGTTTAACTTTTTCAGGTGTTTTTTTGCATCGGGTCCCCCTTCGCGATCGGTATCCCTCTGTTTTGGTAGGTACCCTTGTTTTCTATCTCTTGTTGCTCTTCGTGGTCCATTCCCAACTCTTGCACAGTGGTGCCCGTCGGTCATCGACTGCACGCCGGCCTCTTTTTTCAATGGCGTCGTCAGGTTTTTGACGGTGCCCCCAGTGCTCGTGGACCAAGTCTATCACGGATCCGCACGAGGTATGTATCCTCTGCCTGGGGGCCTCGCACAACATCTGAGGGTGTCGTTTGTGTCACCAAATGACACCCAAAGGGCATGAAGCATGCCTGGATAAAATGGAGAAAGCTCTTCGGGGTCTTCAAAATCTTCCAGTCCGGCTTCGGTGTCCTTGACGCCCAAGGACCACGGGGATCCCTTCCCTTGGTGGTCCCACTATCCAGCACCCCCTAAGGATCGGGGAGAGGAAGATCGATCCTCGGTGGTCTCTCCCCTTCCGTAGACCTCAGGGTCAATCGTTGTCCTTGGGCGCCAGGAAAGACCGGGCCGAGCACCAGAAGTCCAGGAAGCATCGACACTGGTCACTGTCATGTCACATTCCGGTTTCCAGAGCGGCATCAGCTGCCAAGCCGCCATCGAAGCAGCACTCGGCAACTGGAGACCCCCATCCTCCGGTGCCCCTGGTAACCCAGTGCTCTCCATTGGCAAGTGGTGCAGGGCGCCATGCCATCTTTGTGGACCTGAGGATGTGCCGGCGATGCCATCTTCCCCCTCCATCAGTCCTGACAACCCAGGACTTTCTAAGAGATGCAATCGCAGTGCTCAAGTGCTCCAGAGCGTTGAGCTGCTGACAGACCACCGGCCCCCATACCGGAGCCCGAGCCTCTGCCATCGATGCTTGCATCACCCCAGCTGGAGCGTCTGGACGTCCTTTTTCGGTGCCCTGCTGACAGAACCAGTGCCCGAGAGGCCTTCGATGCCTCCTCTGCCACTGACACCCTCCACCAGAGCGATCCCGATTCCTGGGTCCTCCAAGAAGGATGAGGCCTCTTGGACCGGGCACCCTTGCCCACGGTTCCCTGGACCGCTGCCAGATCCCACCGGCATGCCGAGGTTCCATGGATTGCCGTCAGTGACCCCTTTGGCCTTTGGTGCCCTTGGGGCCCAAGTTTGTTGCCCTTCACAGTCCCTGCCCTAAGCACCCGGGCCCCAGTGAGGAGTAGGGTCCTTATGACCCATGGGACGATGACTCTTCGGACTCATCATTGAAGTTCTCCATAGACCCCCCTCTCAGAGCCTTCCCCATTGGAGGAACGGTATCGGTCCTCCGACCGAAGACCTATTGTTTGCTAGCTTTGTAAGGGCAATGGCAGAGGCCATTCCCTTCCGCTCCTGTAGGAGGAGGATACCCGTCATAAGATGCTGGAGGTCCTCCAGTTCATTGACGCTCCCAAGGAAATCATGGCAGTGCCTGTCCACAACATCTTTAAGGAGCTCCTTCTCCGTATGTGGGAACACCCGGTGTCGGTGTCCCCGGTCAACAGGAAGGCCAATGCCACCTATCTGGTGCAGCAGGCTATGGGCTTTGAGCGGGCGGCACCCTCCCCCACCAGTCGGCGGTTGTGGAGTCCGCCCTTAAGAAATGTTCCCGGACACCTTGAGGCGGGAAAGCATGAGGTGAGGTCCACCTATGATGTGTTCGAAGCCGCAGCCTGCCTTCGGGGGGCATGGGCACCAGACAGTTGGCTTGGCTCTGGGTCTCAGGACTCCGTCCGGAGGTTCAAGACACTCGCAGATCTCCCCTGTACAGATGAGAACCTGTTTGGGACAAAGTGAAGGAGGTCATAGGAGCAGCTGAAAGATCAGCATGATACTCTTCAGCAACTCTCTGCCAGCCCCTCAAAAAGCCCTTCCTCCACAAGGAAGACCTCCAGGCTGGGCTCTTGCAAGCCCTTTTATCGGCCGACAAAATACTATCCTCCAGCCGCCTGTGCTTGCCTGCCTCGGACCAGTCCCAGGTGTCGCGGCTGGCAGCAGCGGGCTCTGAGGATCCAACCAGACCCCCAGCAGGCCCCATCTACAGGCTTTTGACTGGAGCGAGGGGGCATGAGCCAGACGCCGATTCCCCTGGCGGTCAATCCCCCGGTCGGTGGCAGGCTCTTTTGCTTTGCCCACCGTTGGGAAGTGATCACTATGGACCATTGGGTTCTCTCCATTGTTCGCCAGGGCTACCGCCTGAATCTCAGCAGGCTCCAGAGACCGCTCCCCCATGTCCATCGTGGGGTTCGCCCATCCATCAGGTCATCCTTCAATCAGAACTTTCCGCCCTTCTAGCAGCGGGTGCAGTGGAACCAGTCCCCCACGAGCAACGGGGCCATGGCTTCTACTCAAGGTATTTTCTTATTCCGAAGAAGAATGGCGGCTTGCGCCCCTTTCTCGACCTCAGGGCATTAAACAGGTTTCTCCTAAGAGAAAAATTCAAAATGGTCTCTCTGGGCATGCTGATCCCGCTCCTCTGAAAAGGAGACTGGCTTTGCTCCCTCGACTTAAAAGAGGCTTACCCCAATATTGCAATTGTCCCCAACCACAGGAAGTACTTCCGCTTCCTGATGGGGATGGCACATTTTCAGTACAAAGTACTGTCCTTTGGGCTGTCATCAGCCCCACGTGTCTTCACCAAATGCTTGGCGGTGGTGGCTGCCTACCTCAGGCGTTGCTTGGTCCATGTTTTTCTGTACCTGGACAATCCAGAGGGATTCCCACTCTGGGGCCTTGCAAGCACTGGCCCTGATGGTTCAGATCTTGCAGACATTGGGATTTGTCATCAGCTTCCCCAAGT
This sequence comes from Rhinatrema bivittatum, assembly GCF_901001135.1. Classification (NCBI taxonomy): domain Eukaryota; kingdom Metazoa; phylum Chordata; class Amphibia; order Gymnophiona; family Rhinatrematidae; genus Rhinatrema; species Rhinatrema bivittatum. The sequence goes on from NC_042617.1 coordinate 305,091,792, forward strand.
CGTATCTCTGTCTATCTCCACAGCTAGACTTCATAGGTGCCAGGTTGGACACGGCACAGACAAAGGCCTTCCTGCCCAAGGACCAGGCGGTCACCCTCTCCCCGCTGGCTACCTTTGTTCGCAACAGCATAAGATTGCCAGCCCAAATTTTGCTCCGCCTGCTGGGCCACATTGGTGGCTTCCGTCCACATGACCCCCTTTGCCCACCTCCGCATGTGGAACCCTCAGTGGGCCTTGCGGTCCCAGTGGGAGCAAGCATCACAGGATATGGAGGCTCCGGTTACGGTCACGGACCCCCTCCGCTCCTCCCTATCTGGAGAACAGACTCCCTTTTCAATCAGCACTACCTCAGATGACCCTCACCACCAATGCCTCGCCTCAAGGGTGGGGGGGTCCACATGGAAGGCCTGCACTCTCAGGGCCTCTGGACTGCAGCCGAGGCTCGCTGCCAGATAAACTTCTGGAGCTTCAGGCGATCCGGTATGCCTTGTGGGCCTTCCAGGACAGGCTGTCCTCTAGGGTTATCCTCATCAGAACAGACAACCAGGTGGCGATGTGGTACATCAACAAGCAGGACGGCACGAGCTTATCCCTCCTCTGCCATGAGGCAAAGCAGATCTGGGATTGGGCTCTTTCCAGAGGATGTATCTACGGGCTACCTACCTGCCGGGTCACCTAAACACTCTGGCGGACTGCCTCAGTCGGTCCTTCCAGCCACATAAGTGGTCCCTGAACCCTGCGATGGCGGCAGACTTGATACGCCGGACATGGACTTGTTCGCTTCTTTCCCACAATCACAAGGTGAGCAGATTCTGATTCCGGGGAAGGGTCATCCGACCTGCGATGCCTTCTCGCTTCACTGGGGGCAGGGTCTCATGTACGCATATCCCCCTATTCCGTTCCTCTTGAGAATTCTGATGAAACTGCAAGAGGACGGGGGGGCCATGATCCTTTGGCATCCTCCTGGTCAAGGCAGATGTGGTTCCCTCTTCTCCAGGACCTGTCGGTGAGCATGCCTGTCCCGCTGGGGATGGCTCCCGACCTCGTATTGCAGAACCAGGGCACCCTGACAACCCGAACCTCCGGGCCCTGGCCCTCACGGCGTGGATGTTGAGCGCATGATCCCTTCAGCCTTTGCAACTCTCGGAGGGTGTGAGTCTTGGAAACTTCCCACTTGGAAATCTTACAGCTCGAAGTGGAAGCTTTTCTCCATCTGGTGCAGTGGTCACAGATTGGACCCTTTCTCCTGTCTGCTCCCCCGCCTGCTCGATTACCTCTGGCATCTGTCTGCAGTCTGCATGCACCTCATCGCACTCAGTGCCTACCACTAGGATGTTGCTAGTGTGCCCGTTTCGGTCCATCCTCTGTCAGTCGCTTTATGTGGGCCTGGTTCCACTAAAGCCACCGCTTAGGCCTCCGGCTACCCTGTGGGATCTCAACGTCGTCCTGGTGAGGCTAATGCGGCATCTGTTCGAGCCTCTTGTCCTGTGACCTGAAGTTCCTCACCTGGAAAGTCATGTTCCTAGTGGCAATTACTTCCGCTCGCAGGGTCAGTGAGATCCAGGCCCTGGTTACATATGCTCCCTACACGAAGTTCTTTCTTGATTGTATGGTGCTGCGTACGCATCCCAAATTTCTCCCTAAGGTGGTGACTGCTTTTCACATCAACCAGTCCATCATCCTTTCCACCTTCTTTCCAAGGCCTCATTCCCACCAGGGGAACGTGCTCTCCACACCCTGGACTGCAAGCGGGCGCTCGCCTGCCTTCTATTTGGCTCACACAGCAGCCCATAGACAGTCCACCCAGCTCTTTGTGTCTTTTGACCCCAACAGACTGGGAGCAGCGGTGGGGAAGCAGACCTTATCGAACTGGCTAGTGGACTGCGTTGCCTTCTGCTACGAGCAGGCAGGCCTTCAGCTGGCTTGCAGGGTGAAAACTCACTCTGTGCGGGCTGTGGCGGCATCAGTGGCCCATCTGCGTGTGGTCCCTGTCATTGAAATTTGTAGAGCTGCGACCTGGAGTTCTCCACACATTTGCTGCTCACTACTGCCTTGACAGAGATAGTCACCAGGACAGTGTTTTTGGCCAGTCTGTCCTGCGAAATGTATTTCCAGTCCTGAACCCAACAGTCTCTTATCGTGCTCTCTGTGGGACCAGATCGCCCCTTGTTTTCCCCACAGTGCCGCAGTTATGTGTGCCCGTTGGCACCCTTGTTCGGCTACTGTGGGTCTCTCTGGTCGAATGGGGCAGTCTGGAGCTCTGTACTGACCCACATGTGAGGACTACCATCCTGCTTGTCCTAGGAGAAAGCGCAGTTGCAGCAGGATGTTAGTCCTCAGGAATCCTGCCCGCCTCCCCACAATGTTGTGTTCACCTTTGGTTTGTTGTGTTATTTTTCTCGCTCGTATTTTTTGCTATATTACGAGACTGAAGGAGGACCTCAAGTGGACGCACAGATAGCAGCAGGCTGGGCATGCTCAGTCTGACAGGCAATGTTTCTAGAAAATTTGACAAAAGATTTCCGTGCTGGCCTCCATCGGATGATGTCACCCACATGTGAGGACTAACATCCTGCTGTCCTAGGAGAACACCTGTTACAGGTAAGCAACTGCGCTTACTCCCTAATTTGTCTAAGTGGGATTTCTTCAGAGGTTGGAGAAAGAGGGCATTTCTTGGTGGGAGTCAGAGGGGAAGCTGCTGACAGGGGATGGATCCCAAGAGTTGCTGCCTGAGGAAAGCATCACCCAGAGGCTCATCTGTTTCTAACTATTGGAATTAAGAGCTGCATCCAGAGGAGCAGGTACCAGGGCAAATGCCCAGGGAGACTTTCTTTTATGCCCAGAGTACCTATCACCAGAGATCTGTGGTATCACTGTTAACAGAGACTGTTTCTGCTGAGCTTTATATTCTGTACTGACTGTGTTCTACGCTATAGCATACCTGTTGTGATTTTTATTTCCTGCAATCAAATTCACTGGTAAAAGATTTTAGTTTGAACAACAGCTACAGTGTGGTTGGTGTGTTTCGTTCCTTTACTGGATAGTATTGCAAAGGAGCTCTTTCCCCCCAGGAAGGAAGAACCCAGGAACATGGGTACAGCCCTAGCCCATGACCTCCCATGTGAGCTCCTTGTATACCAGCAGAACTTGGGACAGGGCTACAGGTGTAAAGCAGTGGTGTCTTCTCAATATGGGCCTTGGGATATTCCAGAGGACCCCTTGTCTTCCTTGCTGGGGGAGTTCAACACTGCTCTGAGCCTACTGAAGAACAGCATACTCCTACTGCTGCTCCCTGATAGGTTTGCAGAGGATTAGTGGTCACCAGGAAGCCTAGAATCACAAAAAAATTAACAATATATTAAGAACTGGTTTCCACTATTTGGGGGAAGTCCAGCACTGAATTTTAAGAGGTACCTCACAGGTACAAGGAAGCTTTTCAACTTATCCAATGATTGGCTGAGCCAAGAAGGAGCATCTCTTTTTGGTCGTATTGAAATGTACAGGGTGGCATCAGTTCCAAAAAGAAGCAATCTGCATTAAGCAGCAGTCCCCATTAAATGAAGTATACTTGTGTAGTACACAAACAGTGGCATTCTGTAATGTTTACTGTTTTCACTCCATCACGCTCCCGCTTATTGCCAGGTTTGGAACTCTGGAAGCTGGTTCCCTGGTCTGGATGAGTGGCTTCCCAGCAAAAGTTACATCATCAAGGCTCATGACAAAGGTAACACAGGCTCTGTTATTTGTCAGACTTTAACAAACTAGGCAATAATGAAATCACACAGACTGCTAATCTCCCTGCAACAGCAAATGGAGACAATAGCATGTCTTTTTTTTTTTTCTATCTTCAGTCCCCTATGACATTTATAGACCAGACCACTCCTGCATGACCAATCTGCTGCCCGTGAATGCGTCAGTGCAGGAAGTAATGTCATCACTACAGGCCAAATATGGCTGGCAAGGAGATCAAACACTACTAAAAGTGAACTCAGCAGGAGGTAAGTAGTAATTTAGCCACTGGTTGTTATCAGTGACTAATATTGTACTGGGCTAATTAAGAATCTGATGATGAGACAGATCCCACAGCAGTAAATCCTAGATGAAGACTATTTTAAAGGGTTTCAATGTATGGAATAGGGAAGACAACTTCTGATAGCTACTTAGTGATTCACCAGTGGGTCCAGACAGTGGTGGAACTAAGCCCTCGCAATGAAGCAAGGCCGGTCCACTCCTCTATCCCTCCTGTCAGAAGATGTCTGACTCTGTTTTAAGAGGAGTGGGCCAAAATCACAACGGACCAGTGGGTCCTCAACGTAATAAGAGATGGTTACATGTTAGAATTTGCTCAGCCATTAAGAGACTTTTTGATGGTGTCCCCTTGCACCCCATTCGCCAAGAGGAAGGTGGTCAAAGAGATCATAGATCATTTGCAGAGGATGGGAGCCATCGTTCCCTGTACGTACCTGGATCAGCCCAGACTCCTGGGTTTATTCATCCCTGCCAGCAAATGGAGACAGAGAAAGTTTTACTGACACTGCTACATAATCCCCGGTGTCACCTGCAATTCCTCAGTATTCTCTGTCTCCAGTAGATGGTGGTTGGTGCAAAACCTGCAGTTCTGTAGTCCAGAGAGTACTTTAATTTTGTGAACTTCCTCCCAGGGGTTTTTTGGGTCCTGGTGGATCCTTCCCTGTTCGGTTGAGGTGGACGAGCTGGAGGTCAGGGACCTTTTTGTATGCTTGCTCCGTTATTCCGTGGGGTGTAAATCTGATGGTCCAGATCCTTCCCTTTCACGAGGCTGCTCAGGTGACTGTGGGCTCAGGGCAACTGGTTCTTTTTCTGTAGCTTGCCTCTCCTATTTTTTTTAATTTGGCTGATCTGGTGCTGGACAGCTCTGTTTTCCATCCAGAGGGGTATTTTGCCAGTCTTGAATTTAGCAAAGAGTCACTTGTTCCCATCTTAGACCTGTGAGTATTTGGGAGCTTGGTTCGACTCGTGGACAGGCAAGGTGTTTCTCATGGAGGAGCGGGTTTGCAAGTTGCAGAGTTAAGTCTGGCGCTTGTTGGAGTTACAGATATCCAGACTCTGGGATTATTTGCAGGTTCTGGGTTCGATGGCTTCAACACTGGAGTTAGTGCCGTGGGCTTTTGCGCATATGAGACCTCTGCAGAGAGCTCTGTTGGCGTGGTGGAATCCGCTCTTGGAGGAGTTCATCTTCCCTTACCTCTTGAGAATTCTGTATGAGACAGTGTCTTGGTGGCTGCTGAGGTCCAATCTAGTTCATGGTGTCGAACTGGAGGTTCCAGATTGGGTGATTCTTGCTATCGATGCCAGCCTCTCTGGATGGGAAGCAGTATGTCAGCAGCAGTCAGCCCAGGGCACTTGGTCCGCAAAGGAAGCGTCTTGGTCTATCAGTCAGTTAGAGACCAGAGCAGTGCGTTTAGCATTACTTGCATTTCTGCCTTTGATACGAGATCGTTTGGTGAGAGTCTTGTCAGACAATGGAATGGCCGTTGCCTACATCAATCGGCAGGGAAGAACCAAAAGTCGAGCAGTGGCCCAGGAGGCTCAAGAGCTAATCCTTTGGGTGGAGCAACACTTGGAGTGGATAGCAGCCTCACACATCACAGGGATCGAAAATGTCCAGGCGGATTTTCTAAGTCGCAGTTTTCTCAATCCTGGAGAGTGGGAGCTGTCAGGCTGTCCCCATGTGGATCTAATGGCAACTCGTCTCAATGCAAAGGTGTTGCGACCGTTGCTGCCCGACGTCTTCACTCCGCCCACCTTACCTCTTTGGCGACTCCCTCTTTGGTTGATGGAAGTTTGGCTGCCGCAGCATCATTTTGCCAACCTCCTCCAGCGTCCTCGGACCGGTTAGATGCTGCCTTCCACCATGTTCTCCTGAGGCCTAAGGGCACGCGCGCGGTGCGGCCCCGACTCAAGTACCAGCTGTGACGCAAACCTCAGGGGCGGCCCCCTGAGATGACGTCATCATCGCCAGCTATTTAAGGTCTCTTGTTTTGCTAGCTAATCGAGTTAGCAAGGGTTTCCTACCTAGCTGCCTCCAGGTATCGCTGCGGATGGGATTCGCTCTCCGCTTACCTTGCTACTCTGCCTCCTCGGACTTTACCAGGGGTACCCGCTCCTCAGGGGCCTCTCTCTCTCTCTCTTGCTTTTCAGTTCGCAGTCTGGAACCGGTACTCGCTCCTTGAGGGCCCACGTTCCCAGACCTGCTACTGAATATAACTTCTGCCAGGAAGTCACCGCTGCCCACAGTGAGTTACCATCTCTCTCTCAGAGCTTTCCCTGGAACCAGGTACTCGCTCCTCGAGGGCCTACTTCATTCCAGCTCCTGGAATGTTCCAAGAGACTGTTGTGTGAGTGTTACCATCAAGGTTCTGTTCCTGAACTCTGCATACTCTGCCTACTCACTATCTCAGTTTCTCTACAGCTCAGCCATCCTGGGATCGCTGTTCCAGTGCCTGAGGGACTACAGCCCAGCCGGGCTCTTCCAGCTCACCACTGCCACCTCTGGTGGTTCTCTAAAACAGTTTAATAAAAGAACTAATTGTGTGTCTGTCTCCCAACTCTGAGCCTGACCGGTGGTCCCTCTCGGGATTTTCCCTCGTGGGCGTGGTCATCTGCCACCGGCCCAAGGATCCACCCACAATTATCACAAATAATAACATAAGGTGGCTCAGTTTTTCAGTCAAAGACAAGAGTATGGGGCCGAGGGAGTCAACCCACTGGTGCTAGCTTGGCCTCCGGAAGTTCTGCTTTATGTATTTTCCCCTTGGCCTCTGGTAGGCAAAGTGTTGCATCAGAAAGAGAGACACCCGGGTGAGGTAGTGTTAGTAGCTCCGGAGTGGCCATGCCAGCCATGTTTCATGGATCTAATCAACTTGGCAATGGACGGTCCGTTATGTTTCAGCCATCTTCCAGGCCTTCTTCAGCAGGGCCCCATATTTTCAGACCAGGCTGCTCACTTTTGTCTAGTGGCTTGATTTTTGAGAGGCAGCGTTTGAGATGCAGAGGGTACCCAGAGGCGGTCATGGCTAGGTGGAAGTCTATTTTATTGTTGTATGTGAGTCTGGAAGGATTTTGAGTCCTGGTGTATAGCTAACGAAGTGCAGGCCTTAAGGCCTTCGGTATCTCAGATTTTATCCTTTCTTCAGGAAGCTGACTTCAGGAAGGCTTGGTCAAGGGCTTAGCTTTCAACTCAGGGAAAGCAAGTAACGGCTCTTGCTTTCCTGCGAGTTAAAGTAGAAGTTTGCACACTGTCTTCTCATCCTGATGTGGTTAGATTTCTTCGTGGGAATAAGAATTTGTGCCCTCCGGTGAGGAGAGTTTGTCCATCCTGGAATCTTAATTTGGTTCTCAGAGGTTTCTGTGAGGCGCCTTTTGAACCTCTTCGGAGAGCAACGCTTAAGGATTTGACCCTAAAGGTTGTTTTTCTAGTGGCCATTTGTTCAGCTAGGAGAATCTCTGATTTGCAGACTTTGTCTTACCGTGATCCGTTTCTGCAGATTATGGACTTGGAAATGTCCATGCAGACGGTTCCCTCATTTTTACTGAAGGTATTATCGGTGTTTCATGTGAATCAGATGTTGGAGCTTTGTCTGCAGACCTTTGTTGGGATATCTCAAGGTAAAAAAAGAGTTTAGGAAGTCTGACCATCTTTTTGTTTTTTGGAGCGGTTCGAAGAGAGATGCCCAGGTTTCCAAGGCTACCATTGTGAGGTGGCTCAAGGAGGCCATTGGGTCAACATACATTCTCAAAGAGTGTCAGGTGCATAAAGGTTTGAGGGCACACTCTGCGTGTTCTCAGGTGGCCTCATGGGTGGAGGCTCAGTTGGTTTTGCCACAGGAAATTTGTAGAGCGTCGACTTGGAAGTCGCTACATACATTTGCAAGGCACTATCGTCTGGATTTGGGGGATCCAGAGTCTCGTTCATTGGGAGAGCATGTTTTTGCGAGCAAGACTCTCCAGGTCCCACCCTAAGTAGGGAACTTTGGTACATCCAGGAGTCTGGACTGATCCGGGTATGTACAGGAAAAGGAAAATTGGTTCTTACCTGCTAATTTTCGATCCTTTAGTACCAAGGATCAGTCCAGAACCTGCCCGATCTGTGGAGGTGGAGAGTCATCTGTTCAGCTGAGGTTTATTGGTAAGGAATACAGTTTTTTCATGGTCTGGAATACAAACTTGTTGAAACATTTTTTTGTAAATTTGTTGAGTTGGTGTTTTTACAGTTTTTTTGTGCTTGGGTACAGGTCAATACTGAGGAACTGTGGGTGGCACCAGGGATTATGTAGCAGTGTCAGTAAAACTTTCTCTGTCTCCATCTGCTGTCAGGGATGCATAAATCCAGGAGTCTGGACTGATCCGTGGTACTACAGGAACGAAAATTAGCAGATAAGAACCGGTTTTCCTTTCCCGTGCCTACAGGGAAGTGGAGAACAGGAAGTTATTCCCTATATGGTGCCCAAAAAGTAAAGGTCCTTCCCTCCAATTATGGATTTAAAAAAGGTAAATGTGGCTGTCAGGATCCTTCATTTTCGAATGGAGTCTCTGCGCTCTGTCATTGCTTAGAAAGAAGGGCATATTGGTTCACCCATATCTGGATGACTGGCTCATTCGGGTGAAGTCGGAAGTCCTCAAGACAAGCTGTATCTCAGGTGCTGCAGCAGTTGAGGTTCCTAGGCTGGGTGGTGAATCTGGCAAAGATCATCTCATCCTTTCTCAAGTTTTGGATTTCTTGGGAGCATGCCTCGATACCAGGATAGGGAAGGTTTTTCTTACCGGGGATCGCATGCTCAAACTGCAGATGCAGGTTCGCAGTCTGTTAGACACTATGGTGCCCAGGGTCTGGGACTACCTTCAGGTTCTAGGCTCTATGGCATCAACTTTGGAGTTAGTTCCTTGGGCCTTTGCACACATGCGGCCTCTGCAAAAGTCTCTTCTTTCCCGGTGGGATCCATTGTCGGAGCAGTTTCAACTTTCGCTGCCTCTCAAGAGTGCCGCCAGTTCCAGTCTTTCATGGTGGCTTGGTCAGGCCCATCTGAGTCGCGGGATAGACTTGGATGTACCAGACTGGGTGGTAGTTTCTACCAATGCCAGTCTCACCAGATGAGTGTGATGTGCCAGAGTCAGTCAGCTCAGAGGCAATGGTCCAAGGATGAGATATCCTGTTCTATTAATAGGTTAGAATCGAGGGCGGTGCATTTCACGTTGCTTTCCTTCTGCCTCTGTTACGCGATCATCCGATGTGAATCCTGTAGGACAATGTGACAATGGTGGCTTACATTAATCGGCAAGGAGGAACCAAGAGTCAGATGGTAGCCCATCCACAATTATCACAAATAATAACACTTACCTGCTCACTTTTGTATCTGGAATATGACAGATTGGTCCAGAGTCTCACCCTTGTTCTTGAGGAGAGTCCACATACTTCTTTTGTATATATGCTGAAGAATTGCTCAGGATTTCAGGAATGTTCTCCTGTTCCTATGATTGGAAAGGATTTTTCCATTTTGGGGTTCTGCTTTCCTCCTGCTTATTGTGGGAGTTTGTTCTATTATATTATGGCTTACGTACAGGTCAATACAGAGGAACTGCAGGTGGCACACGAAGTTATATTGCAGTGACAGTAAAACTTTCTCTGTCTCCATCTAATGGAAGGGAAGCAAAGCCCAGGAGTCTGGACTGATCTATGGTATTCCAGGAACAAACATTAGTAGGTAAGAACCAATTTTCTTGTACCTCTCTTCTGCTCCAGAAGGAAATCAGAAGGCAGGCTAGCTTCAGATGCTTTTTCCATTCTTTGAGAGATAGGTCTTCTGTATCCTCCAGTATCCCTAGTAGTGAAAACCTAGATAAAACTCTGAAGGAACCAAGGAACTATAATACTCAGCTCTTTTTTTGGCTGCGACATATTTGATTTCCAGTTCTGTGAGAAATAACCCTCAGGAAACCAGTCATAGTGAGGCTATGCGGAACCAGGAGCATTGCTTCACTCTCAACATCCAGTCTATAGCTCTCACAGCATAGATGTGGAAGGTGGATATAATTCAATCACTTGGATATTTTGATGAGGTATTTCTAATCCTTCCAGCTCCTAGAAAGGAATCCACTAAGAGGTCTTTATAGTTTCAGATGGAGGAGGGTTGCCATCTGATGTGAGGGCAAGTCCCTAGATCCTTTCTCCTGTACTACATAAAACTGCTTGGATACTTTCTGTAGCTTTCTGAGTTCACACTCACTAACAGGATTCACCTTAGTGCAACTGGCAATTATCACCAACATGTGGAAGGAACCCCATTTATGTTCAGTCTGTTGTCAAATTCATGCCAAACTTGTTCAAATGAAGCCTTTCACTGTGATATTGGACATCAGCATAGTTTTAATCTAGCTGATGAAAGCCCCTTTGAATCTTTGAACTCTTTTGGAAGGTCATATTTAGATGCCAGTCTCTTCAGCATAGGCAGTCAATGAGTTCCAGGTCCTAATGACTTATCTACCTTATACTAAATTTCACTGTAATGGAAAGGTGCTTTACATGCATCCTAAATTCCTTTCAAAGGTGATGTTAGACTACCACCTTAATTACTCAGTTATTCTGTACACATTTTTTCCGTAGGTCACTTGCCCATAACAGCAAAGCAGCTCTCCATACTTTGGACTGTAGGATAATTGCCACTTTTTGACTGGAGCAAACTTTGTTTAGCGTGTCCACTCAGCTTTTTGTTTCTTTTGACCCCAATAGGATCTATTAATGTAATAACAAAACTCATCATTTCCAATTGGGTAGCAGACTGAATCGCCTTCTGTTATACCTGGGCAGGGTATGTCAAGGTCCAGCATGTTAGGGCAATGGCGATATCAATTGCCAATCTAAGGTCTCTTCCTCTTGAGGAGATTTGCAAAGTGACATAGAGTTTAGTCCACACATTCATATCACATTATTGTTTGGACATGACCTCAGTATAGTAGGTTTGGATTGTCTGTTCTCCATGGCCTTTTTGAAGGGTAGTAGAGCCCAAGCTCCTCCTTGCTAGTGTCCATTTTTATTATTTTGGGTTGTCTTCCCCATTATCAATATTCTTAAAAAAAACAAGAAAAAAAACCTAACAAAATGAAAAAGGTGTCTCCCAAACAAAAACATGTTTCTCACCCCTTGGTGACTGTTATCATGTTCTCCCCTTTTACATTGAAAACAACTCTTATCTAGGGAGTCCTACTTCTGTGACATAGTGAACCTGCTTGTCTTCAAAGAAAGCTTACCTGTAACAAAGGTTCTCTGAAGACAGCAGTTCAGCAGTCACACAACCCTCCCTCTTCCCCTTCAAAGTTGTTTCCTCCCGTCAGTATGCATGGCTCCATGGGAACAACTGTGGAGTTCCTGTAGCACAAGAAGGCCAACATGTGCAGTAAAAATCTTTAGTTTATACCAGAAAGCTCTGGAAATCTTCAAAGAGTATCTGCTACAGGTAAGCAACTTTGCTTTGCTAGCATGAGGAGCTGGTGGAATGCTGTGAGACAGTTGATTGGTGCCCGCTGACCATGATCCACATCCCCGTTCATGAGTCTACCTCAGTTATCTGCTGGACCCCATGGATAGTCTTACAGATGTCCACTGATTCTTGGCATTTAGAATGGTAGATGGAGTGTAACTTTACACTGTGCTTTGACTCAGAGCTTTAGATGGTATGCAACTGGATACAGTAGTGTAGGAGTCAAAACTGTAGCATAACATCCTAACAAATGACTCATGTCATATTCATCTTCAGGGCCAATGTGTTGCCTAAGTACATGTAAAAGGTTTCAGCAAAACCACTGTTATCTCTTTTGATTCACTATCTGCATCTGGTCTCTCCCTGTCAGATAAAATCCCACTGAAACTGGATGCAATTGGGGTGTACACAGCATTGGGACTGAATGAAAGACTGTTCGTCTGCAGTGCACAGGAGGCTGACACATTGGTAAGTATGAAACCCATATAACCTAACTCCAGGTATGGCTTTTGCAGTCTGGGTCTTTGTGTTCAGATTTGGTGTCCATACTTCATATTACACTATTTCTGGAATGCAGATTTTGAGCTGGTAGGGCAGTGGATGATATTTCCATTCTGTAGCTTGCCCCCTTAATGAATCAGTGACATGGAGACAGAAAGGAAGTGTGGTCCATAGTGTCTGAGGCAGTTAGCTAAGTGTTTGGTGTTGAGAGTTTCCTGTTTATAAAGTCAAAATAATAGTATCCTGATTTTTAAAGGAAAGAAGTACAATTTTTGTAGGTCAGTTACTTCATTCTCTCACTGCCAAATCCAGGAGTTAACATAATCTGGGAGTTAGAGGATTTGGGAAGGATGCCAGGCCAAGGAAGTAAGGAGCAAAAAGTGGAGCCCAGTAGATACATTGAAGAGCACAAAGGGAGATTGCTAGTCCATAAAAAAAAACAAAACACTATACTCTCTGTATGAGAACAGAGTATATATTAGTTCTCTTTTCTCAGTTTCAGTTTTTATGTATTTAAAACTCTTATATTCCGCAGATTTGGTAATACCATGCCATCTGGATTACAAAATAACATAGATAATATTCAAAACAAGAACAATCAAACATCAAATCATGTATAACAAAATCCTCATAATATACATTAACAAACATACCTAAAAACATTATAAAATACAAAAGATCATTAAAAAATAATATAATACTAAATGGAATGCCTCCTGGAACAGATGAGTCTTTAACCCCTTGTGAAAGACTTTATAATTTTCAACCATTTGTAACTCATTAGACAAAGAATTCCATAACGAGGGCCCTGAAAGTGAAAACACATGTGACTGAGTTTTCTGTTTTTGAGCATCTTTTATAGAGGGACGCTGAAGTAGCTAGTGTCCTTTAGCACATAAACCTCTTGTTGGCCTATATTCTAATAATAAATCCGAGAAATAAAACAGACCAGTACCATTAAAGGCTTTAAATACTAAACAAAGTATATTAAAAACAATTCTATGGTTGACAGGTAGCTAATGAAGCTGATAGAGAACTGGAGATATATGCTCTCTTGGAGGAAAGCAATATTTCCCTGTACATACTCGGATCAGTCCAGAGTGTGGGTTATGCCTCCCTTCCAGCAGATGGAGACAGAGAAAAACTTGAAGGGCACCCTAACTTAACCTGGTGTGCCTCCTGCATCCCTTCAGTATTTCTCTGTCTCCAGCAGATGGAGGTGGTGCAAACCCTGCAGTCTTGCCCTGATTCTTGGGTTTAGACAGTTTCCCTTTAAAAAAAAAAAAATAATAATAATAATAATAATAATAATAAGGCAGAAACTTTATAGCTCTGAATCAAGCAAGCAAAAAAAAAAAAAAGTAAAGACGAGAGGAGTAACTTTCCAGTCTCCCAGGGGGTAGGCAGATCCTGCAGGTTCATCCCCCCTGATTGCAGGCTTAGGAGCTGGGGTTGATTACCCCGTAAGGCTCCGGGCAGGTAAGGCACCAGGGGAGAGATTACCGGTAGTACGGTCCCTCTCTTCCTCTGTAGCACTCACCCAATAAAACAAAACAAACAAACAAAAAAAAAAACGAGCAGCCTGTTAGGGGTTATTTCTTGACAGCTGCAATCCTTGACGGCTCTGGGGCATTTTCACCGCGTTTTTTGTCAATTTCAGGCTCCCTGCCGTTCCCTCTCGCCGTGATTTCTTTGTTTTTTTTCTTCTCCCTCGATGCCGCGGCCATCTTGTTGTGTTGCCTGCGGGGAGTCCTCCTCGAGGCTCCCTTGTTCAGGCATTTGCTCCCGCTGCCTTCCTGGAGGGGAAGGCAACTCTTTTTTAACCATAGCAAGCTCAGCAAAGCCCCGAGGTGCAGTTAAAAGATCAGCACCTCGGGATCCTCGGGCTGATCCGTTCCCTCTCACCGTGGGAACGGCAGCCATTTTAAATACTTTTGCAGAAGCTCAGGTAAGAGCTATGGGGTTAGGGGAGCTTCCTCCAGCCTTATCACCGGTCCCTGCCAGTCCTGATGATCCATCAGATCCGGACCAGGACGTTTTTGAGTGGGACCCCAATTTCCCGGGAGGGGATGGGGCCAGTTCTAATCCATTTTCATTGGATTTTGTCCTCCTTATGCATAAAGCTTTTTTAGCTTCGCAGTTTCAGCAAAGTGGTGCTTTGCATTTGAGACACCCGCAGGGACCCGCCCACAAAGTTGCCAAGCATCTAGATGTTCCAGCATCATTGTGGGTCGCAAAGTTGTGGGTGTCCATGGCTTGATGCGGTTCGGCCCTTTCGGAGGCTTCTACTTTGCCACCTGCTGGCATGGGATCTGTAGAGGATCAGGGAAAGCAGGCTCCTCTGGATGGAGATGACCCAAAGGTGGTCCGACTGTTTCATTGAGAGGAGTTTGAGCCTCTCATTCCCTCTGTCCTCTCGGAACTCGGTGTGGAACTTCCTCCTCATACTCCTCCACAGGATTCTGTGGACGTGGACCTGGTCCTGGCGGGGTTGCAGGCTATGACCAGAGCCTTTCCTTTCCATCCCATGCTCCAGCAGCTGATGACCCAGGAGTGGGATGTTCCAGATGCTGGCTTACGAGTTGGTCAGGCTATGGATAAGCTTTATCCTTTGCTCAAGGTGTCTCTGGAGCTCCTGAAGTCCCCCAAGTTAGACGCTTCAGTATCGGCTGTTACAAAGCGGACCACAATTCTGGTCGCAGGAGTGGCGGCTCTCAAGGATCTTCAGGATCGGAAGCTTGAAGTTCTACTTAAGCGCATCTTTGAGGTTTCGGCCCTCAGTATCCAAGCTGCGGTGTGTAGTAGTTATATGCTATGGGCGAGCCTGCGCTGGGTCCAACAATTATTAACATCCAGAGATCTCCCTCCGGGAGAGTCATAACAAGCAGAACGCTTGGAAGCTGCAGTGGCATATGGCGCTGATGCGCTGTATGACCTCCTCCGCCCTTCCTCTCGCACCATGTAATCTACAGTATCGGCAAGGCATCTCCTTTGGTTGCGTAACTGGTCAGCGGATGTGTCATCCAAAGCTCAGCTAGGTGCTCTTCCATTTAAAGGAAGGTTTCTCTTCGGTGATGACTTGGAGCAGTTGATAAAGTCCAAGGGTGAGAACAAGGTGCACAGGTTGCCTGAGGATAGACCAAGCCTTCCAGAGGTTTTCCATCGTCCCGCTCATGCTTTCGGGGGCAGCGTAGTAGGTTTCATCAAATCAGGCAGCAGCCAGCAGGTCAGTGACAACCCTTGGCCAGGCCTCAATCCTGGAATACTTCCTTTCAAGGCTGCAGAACCTCTCGGGAGGGAGGACCTGCCACTTCCCTCGCCTCCAGGACTCCACAATGAGATAAGGCCGGCCCATCCCTTGATCCCTCAGGTTGGGGATGGTTATCACAGTTCCACGAGGCATGGGCCAGGATTACTTCCGATCAGTGGGTGCTAAGCATAATAGAACATGGCTACGCTTTAGAATTTGCTCGACCTCTCCAAGCTTTTTTTATGATATCTCCCTGCGGAGCAAGGGCCAAGGGCCAGATCATTCGACAGACCCTCGACCGCATACTGTTTCTCAGGGCAGTGAAGTCGGTCACTCCAGAGCAATGGAATATGGGGAGATACTCCATCTACTTTGTAGTCCCAAAGAAAGAGGAATCTTTCTGGTCTATTTTAGATCTCAAAAAGGTAAACAAGGCCCTCAAGTACCGCATTTCGGCATGGAAACTCTACATTCGATTATCGCGGCGGTTCGCAAAGCAAGTTCTTAGCATCTCTGGAGCTAATGGAGGCATACTTGTACATTCCCATTCACGAGGATCATCAGAAATTTCTTCGCTTCATGATCCTGGGGATGCATTTCCAATTCTGCGCTCTGCCATTCGGTCTAGCTACTTACCCCCCCCCCCCCCCCCCCCGCACGTTCATCAAAGTCATGGTGGTAGTAGCAGTGGCCCTGCGGAGACAAGGGCTTCTGATTCATCCCTACCTGGATGACTGGCTCATCAGGGCGAAGTCGAGGGACCTCTGTATAGAAGCTATCAGCAAGGTAGTCAGTCTCCTGGAATCGCTTGGCTGGGTGACCAATCAGGCCAAAAGCAACTTTGCCCCTTCTCAGATGATGGACTTCCTAGGGGTCCGTTTCGATACCAGTGTCGGGAAAGTTTTTCTCCCCTCGGACCGAATGACCAAATTGATGGAGCAAGTTCGGTGCTTGTTATCGCTCCCACTGCCCAAAGCCTGGGACTATCTTCAAGTCCTCGGCTACTTGGCATCTACTCTGGAGGTGGTTCCCTGGGCTTTTGCTCATATGAGACCATTACAACGAGCGTTGCTTTCCCGTTGGGATCCCAAATCAGAGGAGTTCCAGTTCTCTTGCTAACCAATGACGCCAGGTCCAGTCTTGGGTGGTGGCTTTGCCCACACAATTTGTCTCGCGGGTTAGACCTCGAAGTCCCAAACTGGTTAGTGGTGACCACGGATACCAGTCTCTACAGCTGGGGGGCTGTCTGTCAGTCCCACTCAGACCAGGGCAGCTGGTCCCCGGAGGAGTCAAGCTGGTCGGTCAGATGCCTGGAAACCAAAGCAAGTTCGCCTGGCTCTGCAACACTTCCTCTCGTGCCTATACAATCAGGCGGTTCGGGTCCTGTCCGACAATGTGATGACAGTAGCCTACATCAACCGTCAAGGAGGCACCAAGAGTCAAGCCATAGCCGATGAGGCGGAATAACTCATGGCTTGGTGGAAGAAAAATCTTGCGCTGCTAGCGGCATCTCACATCGCCGGGAAGGACAACATACAAGCGGACTTCCTAAGTCGGAAGCGCATAGATCCAGGGGAGTGGGAACTTTTGGACCAAGCAATGGGTCTAATATCCCGCAGGTGGGGGACACACCCCACGTGGACTTGATGGCAATGCGAGACAATGCCAAGGTGCCTTGCTTCTACAGTTGCAGAAGGGATCACGGCACGGAGGGAGTCAATGCGCTGGTGCTTCCCTGGCCAACCTCAGTTCTCCTGTACGTGTTCCCTCCTTGGCCACTAGTGGGCAAAGTTCTTTGCAGGATAGAAATTCACCCAGGGAGTGTAATTGTAATGGCTTCGGAATGGCCCCAACCTCCGTGGTTCGCAGATCTGGTCTATCTAGCGGCGGACGGGCCCCTACGGCTCTGATATCTTCAGCATCTTCTTCGTCAAGGTCCTATATTTTTCAACCAGGCATATTGCTTTTGTCTAGCGGCCTGGCTTTTGAAAGGAAGAGATTGAGAAAGAAAGGGTATTCGGAGGAAGTCATTACTATGTTGCAGTAAGCCAGAAAAACGTCTACCTCTCTGTCATATGTTAGGGTGTGGAGAGTTTTCGAGACGAGGTGTCAAGAAGGAGGAATTCTTCCCAAGCATTCTTTTATTGCTAATATTTTGGCCTTTTTGCAAATCGGCTTATCCAAGGGCTTGTCTTTTAATTCCCTCCGTGTACAAGAGGTGGTCCTAGGTTCTCTGGTTGGCAGCTCAGTAGCATCACATCCGGATTTAGTGCGTTTCCTCAGAGGAGTAAGACATTTGATTCCTCCCATCCGTCTGGTATGTCCATCTTGGAGCCTTAATTTGGTACTTCACATCTTGTGCGATCCGCCGTTTGAACCCCTTAAAAAGGCGACGTTAAAGGACCTCAAGTTAAAAACTGTGTTTTTGGTGTCTATCTGCTCAGCTCGCAGAATCTCAGAACTACAGGCTCTCTCTTGTAGGGAACCCTTTTTGAGAATTTCCGATTCGGGAGTTTCTCTTCGAACAGTCCCTTTCTTTTTGCCAAAGATGGTCTCACCCTTTCATTTAAGACAGTCCGTAGAGCTCCCGCCCTTTCCTAATTTATTGGCCGACGTCCCGCACACAAGAGAACTTCGTCCTTTAGATGTCCGACGATCTCTATTATGCTATTTGGAGGTCACGAATCCTTTCAGAGTTTCAGATCATTTATTTGTCCTGTGGAGCAGTCCCAAGAGAGGTCAGAGAAAAGCTTCTAAGCCAACGATTGCACAATGGTTGAAAGAGGCTATTTCGTCCGCTTACATTTGTAAAGGTCGATCCGTTCCTGAAGGATTGAAAGCCCATTCCATTCACTCACAGGAGGCTTCGTGGGCTGAAAGTCAATTGGTTTCTCCACAAGAAATCTGTAGAGCGGCTACTTGGAAGACACTCCATGTTTTTGCTCGCCACTAGCGCTTGGACGTTCAGGCTCCAGATATCTGCAATTTTGGCAGGTGGCATTCTCACGCGCGGGACTCTCAACGTCTCACCTGGTATAGGGAAGCTTTGGTACGTCCCACAATCTGGTCTGATCCAGGTACGTACAGGGAAAATAAAATTGGTTCTTACCTGCTAATTTTTGTTCCCGTAGTACCACTGATCAGTCCAGACACCCACCCTGAGTTTGGGAGTGAGTATTTCAAGAGTTCACGCTCATATTCCGTTTTTATTACAGCACACTAAGAAAGAACACTACAGGTTGCTTTCACGGTTATACTTCTATTGTTATAGTTCCATTTTGCTTGATTTGTTGTTATTAAGGTTAACTGTTATTTTGCTTGGATAATCTATATACTGAAGGGATGCAGGAGGCACACCAGGTTAAGTGAGGGGTGCCCTTCAAGTTTTTCTCTATCTCCATCTGCTGGAAGGAAGGTATAACCCATAGTCTGGACTGATCCGTGGAACGAAAATTAGCAGGTAAGAACCAATTTTCTTCTATGCTATAATATTTTAGAGTGTTTGCACTTAGGAAGGCCAATATACAAGAATTACAGTAATCAATGTAAGTCAGAAAGTAGGCTTGCAAGACCACCCAAAAGTCACTAAGTGGTAAAATACATTTTAGTCATTGTTATAAACTTAACTTGAAGACCCCCATTTTAAAACAGCTTTCAGTTGTGTTTGCAAGGACCAACATGAGGTCTAACCAGATCCCAAAATCTTTAACAACTGCAGAAATCACAATCTGTGTCGTCTCCATCGATACAGAAGGTGACAGGTCAGGAATCAGGGAGTGGCTAACCCAATACAAAACCTTGAACACATCAGTGCACAAAGAAAAAAAATATGTACCTGTAACCAAGCCATTAAGATTTCTATTTCCAACCAGGCCCCCTGCCCCAGATAATGTTAATACAAAATGTAGGAATAACATGCAACTAAGCATCAACTCTAGCATCTGATTCGTACCACTTTTCAAATGGTTTCCATATAGTCTTAAATAGTAGGAGATCCATATTCAGACACAATCCAGATAGCAAAGTTAGCCAGATAAACTTATCTGACTAACTTTGGAGGTATATTCAATAGTGCCACCTAACTATAGCCGGCTAATTTTAGGACAGATCTTTGGCCCAACCAGACATAGCTGGCTAAGTCATAAGGCTAAATATTGGAGTTAGCCGGCTAACTCAGCTCCTCACAGTTACACTCCCTAACTTTGTGGGCTCAATTCTAACCACCTAACATTTTAGCCACCTAGATTTTAGCCAGATATGTGTCCAAATATTAATTTAGCCAGCTAACTTCTGAGTTAGCTGACTAAATGTTTTTTTTAATATGGACCTCCTGGACTCTCTCTCTGTGCAGAGCAGTAAGAGGTAAATATTCAAAGGGATCTAAATCATTTGAAAATTGATAGAGCTAATTGACTAAATTTGACTCTCTAAATTTCACTAGGAATCTAAATTTAGCAGGTCAGTTTCTGGGCAGGCCTGGAGGCTGGGTTAGGAAGGGGGGAACGAATTAAGTGGTTAGAGCTGATTTTCAGTGCTTCCTGTTCAACTTGGCAGGCCACCTTCCCCCTCGAGTCTTTAAATGTTAAAAAATAGCCCTGGCAGAGGGACCCCTTCCTTCCCTCCCTCCTGCTCTTTAAATACAAAAATCTGCCTAGGCAGCAGCAGCATCTTGTTCCCTCTCTACTATTTAAATCTTAAAAAAATAATTTTGCAGCCACAAAATCCTTTTCTTCCCTCTTCCCTCCCCTGTAAACGTGCCAAAACAGACCCTCCATTGTGAACAGCCCAAAATGACCACACATCTGCCTTACTTTTTTCCTCCCTTCCTCCCTCCCATTCAGCTGCGAAAAAATGGCCCATGAGAGCAGGATTCCCCCCCCCTCTCTCTCCAGTCTTCTTTTTTTGTAATGTTTTAAACATAAATCTCCAACAGATCCTATCATAAACTGTTGAGCATTGATACCTAAAAGGATTAAATGAGTTTGCTCCTTTTGAGCTATCCAAATCAGATTAAGTAGTCTCTGGATATTATCAGATGTGTGCCTACCAGGAATAAAACCTGATAGACCAGAAAGACGAGCGGCTAAAACTCATGCAAGTATCTTTATGCCAATTTTATTAAGAAAATAGTTTTATGTGACGTACATAGAGTTTCATCTTTCCCCTGCTTGGAAGTCATTCTAATGCCAACTAGTCTGATAAAGGGAGGCAAATATCCTATATCTAGTAATGAATTAAAAACACTAACTGGTGGCTTTACTAAGATCCACTTAAAACATTTAAAGAATCTGATGGTGAACTCATCAAGACCTGGGGACTTATCCAATTTCAAAGACTTGATGGCTATCAGTACTTTAGAATCCGAGATCTCTTTGTCTATCCTCAGTTGCTCCTCAATAGAGATTTATGACAGGCAAACATTAACCAAATAATCTTCTGTACCATCTTCAGTTGTACTGATATCCCTGGAATATAACTCCTAATGAAACTGGGAAAAACAAGCTACATGTCTGATTGTTATAAATAAGTAGTTCACATCCTCTATCCTGAATGTAGTATCTTTCTTAAGCAAGGTTATTTACATGAAGGTATTCGCTCCTCTCCTTCTTTAGAGACCTCTTCCTGAGCAACTGGGGCCGACGGTGGGTACCTGTGACATACTTGATCTCATCAGCTCCAAAGACTTAGCCAGCCAAATGTCGGACTATGACTGGAATCTTTTTCATAGCATTCACCAGGTAAAGTGCATCTTGAGATGGAATGCTGGCCCTTGGAGAGCCAAGAAGGGAAAATGAGGAATGAATCCCAGAGTGCATGCCCTAATTTCTACAATAGCTTTAAATGCTCACAAATCAGAGATCAAATGCATTGATTACTAAGTGAAATCATGTTCACGCTTGAACACGAGATCTAGATGGTCTAAAAAGGCTTATATGCAAATCTTATCTTGGTCTAATAAAAAGTATCATGACTTGCAAATAAATTCATATACTATACATGCCCTGCTGCTATTATGGGGAAATTCCATCATGGAGGCATGGCCTACTATCCCTCATAGAGGCTTTTCACATCTCTGTATTTATTCACACTCCTTCTGTATCTCAGTGTCGTCATATATCCCCATATCCATTCATTCCGACTTCTGTATCTCAGCCCTGTGACACATCCATGTATCAATTCACATCCCTTCTTAATCTCAGCTCTGTGATACATTTTCCTATCCATTCTCCCATCACTACCCCCTCCTTCTGTATTTCAGTGTCAGAATGGACAGGAGTTGAGCCAGCAGACCCTAGAAGGAAGAGGCTAGGAAGCTGGAGATGCAGAGGCAGGGAAAAGCCAGGAGACATTTACTCTCCAATTGCCAAGTACTTAGACATGCCCTTAGAAGGTCCCATTAGTTCAGCACAGGACATGTCCTGATTGGTGACAGTATATAAGGAGAGCAACAGAGACACAACAGACTTTGCTGGTGCAGTAGAATTCTGGAAAACATCCTCTGGAACCTTTGCTCATCTGGCCTTGTTCCTGCTCCGCATCCAGCCCTGCAGTCCTGCTACAGTATTTCTGCTCCATGCCCCTCTGCTAGGTTCCTGATTTTGAGCCCGTGCTAGTGTTTACAGCTGCATGCTGAGACGCTTCCAAACAAGGCCTGGATTTACTAGCCTTAGCTCAGTCTTTGTCCAGCCGTCCAGGCTGTTTAGGTACACCTCTTCCAAATGTACCATTCAAAAGCAATCAGATGTACCCTGACAGCTTGTACAAGCTAAAAAGCAAGAGGCTAAGCTGGAATGGAACAGACAGCTGTGATGCCTGATAATTTGAAGGACTTAATAAATGCCATTCAAACAATACAGGCCCAACCCCACATCCTCCAGTAGAAGATTTATACCCTGCAGGGGCCGAACTGAATGGTCATCCTAGGCCAGCCACTCACTCGCAGACCCTCAAATGCCACTCTCAGAAAATGCTGATGGAACAAGAAAATATTGCATGTATTTCTCAAGCAGTGTAAGCCTTGAATCTGACTACACCCACATGCTTATAATATGGACTCTCTTCAAGTGGGCTTAATTATCAGCCTACTTTCAAAGGAGGCCTTGGCCTGAGCCAGTCCACTGCTGGAGCAAGATAGTTGAATCCTTGACTGTGCTGACCAATTCATAGCCTTCATCTCTTGGGCCTTTGGGAAATCAGACTAGGTCCAGCTACCAGAAATAGTCTTTTGCATCTCTGCCAAAGTCAACAGACAGTGATAGAGTATGCTGCAGAGTTTTGTTGCTGGGCCATTGATCTGGACTAGTGCTTCAGGCTCCTTTTAGACTGGATCTTGCAAGCTACATAAAGGATGAGCTCGCAAGGTTGGACTCTCTTGGGGAGCCTGGAAGCTCTGATCACACTTTGTCTGAGTTGACAGGCATCTCACAGAATGGAACTGTGAAGTGAAGTGAGAAGACCCTGGTCCCGAGAGAAGTGCATCGCCCTCTGGTAGGCAGGCCCTGAAAATGTCAATAGGCACAGTGGGCCTGTGTCCATGGTGGCAGAAATTTGGGGGCAGCAGGCTGGTTGAATATTTGATGCCTTCCAGCTGTGCCTAATCTCAGTCAGCGGAGAAGAGCCCTCTGCTTCCTGATCCAGCCTCTTCCCTCCCAAGCAGTGTGTGCAGGAAACAGGATGAGAAGGGGGTAAGCTTGGAGCCGCAGAGGATGGGAGGATCATTTTGTGCAGGGTAGTAGGGACTGAGAGGGGATCATTGTAGGCTGAGAGATTTGTCTGGGAGACATGTCTGTGTGTGAGAGAGAAGGGAGCTGAGGAGGTAATGTTTGTGTGTGTGAGAGAGAGAAGTGATTAGTGCTATGTTTGTGTATGTGTCGGAGTGAATGGGAGGTCAGAGAGAGAATACAAGGGGGAGCAGGACCAAAGCATTATAGGAACACCTTTCTCCTCCCCCACCCCCACCCATGCAATTCAGATCCTCTCTCCCTTGAACTCGGATTCTTTCCTTCCAGATCCTGGAACCTCCCATCCTTCCTTCCTCTCTCTTGTCCCCATATCCTGAAACCCAGTCTGTAATCCCTCCTACTCTCTCCTCCCCTAGCACCTTCCTCTCTCCCTCCTCCCATCCCAGATTCCTGATCTTCATCCCCTTCCTCGATCTTCCCCATCTCCCATCCTCCCCATCCCCAGTCCTCTTTCCTTCTCACATTCCTCACCCCACTCCTGGTCCATCTCCCTTCTCTTCCCATCCATGGTCCTCTTGCCCTCTCCTTCTCCTTTTCCCACCCCTGATATCTCCTCCCTGTATTGATGCTTGTGTTCTCTTTCCCTCACCCACTAAAACAAAATTTCCTGAACATACCCAGATCAGTCCAGACTACTGGGTTGTGCATCCCTACCAGCAAATGGAATCAGAGAGCAAACCTTTGGGCACTGCTACATATACGAGAGTGCCACCTGCAGTCCCTCAGTATTTCTCTGACTCCAGCAGATGGTAGAGGTGCACTCCTGCAGTCTGTTAGTTAAAAAAAAAAAAAAAAGGTAGAATTTTAGATAGTTGGTAGGCTAGCTCCCTGAGGTGTTAGGTGCCGTTGTGGGCCATCCCTCAACGGAAGCCGGGCGACCGGGGGGGTTGGACACCTCTGACTGAGGCTTCGTTTGCAACAGGCTGGAGTGCTTGATAGCCAGGGGCTCCTGGCTCCCTCACACACCGAAGCTGCTCCTTCGGATCCCTGCTTCTCTAAGGCTGACTCCATAAAGTAAAAAAAAAAAAAAAAGATTGTTTTCTTTGGACTGAGGTAAGCAGTCTGCGCTGGGGATGGGCCTTATCCGCTTGCCGGTGAGATTTTAGCAGCTGGTCTTCCCACGCAGTTTCGTCGGCACCCAGGGCTCCGGGCGCTTTGATGGCGGGGAAAGGAGAAGGAATTGCTGGCGTGGTTCAGCAGCCGCGGCGTGTGGTCTGTTTTCTCCTCGGTGGTTTTTTTCTGTACCTCTCTGCTTCTGGAAGCTGCAATTTAGGCCTGTTGCGTCTGATTTTTTTGTACCCGGACCGCGTGGCTGCGCGGCACTGCTAATGGCGCCCGCTCCAAAATGTCGGCCTGCCGCGCATGTGGCGCACTGGGGCAGGTGTTGAATGCGGCTTTCCTTTGCCAAGACTGCAGTTCGGGCCAGGAGGGTTCCTCCTCCTCGGGCCTTAGGCCGGGAAAATCAGGTCTTCGGTCAGCGGGGCCTGTTCTCCCTCCCGCAGGGGGGCTCCTCCACAGCGGGGGACGTGGGAAAAGGATTCCCCCCCCCCTTTTTAGCCCATGTGCAGCAGGATTGCTCTTTTGGTGAGGGTGCACCAATGCCAGACCATCCTTCGGAGGGAGAGGAGGTCCCCGGGGAGTTTTCCCCTGAGTTTATTCTCCTTCTACATCAGGCTTTCCTGGCTAGGAAGCAGGTGGTCTTTAAGAGACTGGCTCGCCAGGGGGTCCCGTCGGAGCTTCCACTCAAGCGGGCATTAGTGGGTCCCGAGGAACCTCAGCAGCACCATGGGGACCAGTGTAGTCCGGCAGTTGACGCTAGGCTGCTAACCCCGCAGGGTGGAGTTCCAGATTCTGGGGTTCAGCTGGACCTGGTACCGGGTGTTGATCTGGGTGATGTGCCACAAGACAACCCGGATGCAGAGGTTCTGGGGCTTAAGGTCTCTCAAGAGGAGGTGTTAACCCGGTCCTGGATGGGATTCGCAGGCCGACGACAAACTTCCCTTTACCCAAGAAGGTCCGTAAGTTGGTAAACCGGGAGTGGGAAGCCCCAGATGCTGGTTTAAAGGTGGGCAGAGCTATGGCAAAGATCTATCCTCTTTCGCAGGACGTCTTGGATCTCCTTAAGGTCCCGAAGGTAGACGCGGCTGTCTCTGCCGTGACTAAGAAGACCACAATTCCCGTGGCCGCAAGCTGGAGATCCAGTTAAAACGGGTCTTTGAGGTCACCGATCTGAGTCTTCGGGAGGCGGTTTGTGCCAGCCTTATGCAGAGGGGTTCAGGAGGCCATTCCCAGTACCGGCCCCAGCAGTACTGGCCCGGTGCAGGCCGTGCATCTAGAAGCGGGCATTACATATGTGGCAGACGCCTTGTATGATTTGGTGCGTACATTCGCCCATAGCATGGTGTCCGTGGTGGCGGCACGGTGCCTCCTCTGGTTGCGGAATTGATCAGCGGATTTGTCTTCCAAGTCCCAGCTTTATAACCTTCCCTTTAAAGGCAAGTTCCTTTTCGGAGAAGATCTGGACCAATTAGTCAAGCTACTGGGAGAGTCCAAAGACAACAGGTTACCAGAGGATAACAGATCTTCGAGGAAAGTGTTTCCCCCTTGGGATTGCTTTCGGGATTCACGCAGATTCTGGGCGGGCAGATACTTTGCTCCTTCTGCACCCAAGCAGACTCAGGGACGTCAGCAGTCCTTTCGTGGCACACACCATCCAGGCAGAGAGCCCCGAGCCTCGGAGAAGGGAGTGGAAAGCCCTCCCAATGAGGCCACGGGTACCCATTCTGCCGTCAAAGCTGTAGAAGGCATATTGTCGAGCTTTTACGCGGCGTGGGTAAGGATTACCTCGGACTGTTGGGTCTTGGAAGTTGTCAGGGACAGTTACACTCTTGAGTTTTCGCGCCCGGTTCAAGAGGCATTTGTGGAGTTCCGAGTGGCGTCGCACGGCAAGCGCGAGACAGTGCAGGGGACCCTGCAACGGCTTCTCGATCTAAGAGCCATTGTCCCAATTCCCTTGGTAGAACAGGGCCAGGGCCGGTACTCGGTGTACTTTGTGGTTCCCAAGAAGGAAGGCACATTTCGACCCATTCTATATCTGCAGAAGGTGAACTGGTGTCTTCGGATCCCTCATTCTCGCATGGAAACCTTGAGGACGGTGGAGGACGCTGTGCACAAAGGGGAGTTCCTCCGTCACTAGATCTCACCGAGACGTATCTGCACATCCCGATCCAGCAGGATCACCAACGTTATCTGCGATTCAAGGTCCTGGGTCAACATTTCCAGTTTCGAGCCCTTTCTTTCGGCCTGGCGATGGCTCCACGCACTTTCACCAAAGTCATGGTGGTTGTGGCGGTGTTCCTTCGCAAGGAGGGGGGTCTTAGTTCACCCATACCTGGACGACTGGTTGATTCGAGCGAAGTCAAGGGAGGACTACAAAAGATCGGTCCAGAGGGTGATGTTCACTTTACAGTCACTCGGCTGGATCATAAATGTGCAGAAAAGCCACTTGGAGCCCACTCAGTCGCTGGTTTACTTGGGAGCGCCTTTCGATACCTCTTGAGGCGAGGTGTTCCTGGCATCGGACTGTGTGACGAAGTTGCAGGATCAGGTCAGGGTGTCAGAAAGCTCTGTTGTTAAAGCTGGTATTAGCAATCTGATGTTATTTAGAGTAGTTGTGGGTGGATCCTTGGACCAGTGGCAGATGACCACGCCCTCGGGGGAAATCCCAAGAGGGACCACAGGTCAGGCTTAGTGTAGGAGACAGACACACACTAGTTCATTTATTAGACAATATGGTAAACCTCCAGAGGTGGCAGTAGTGAGCTGGAAACGACCGGCTGGGCTGTAGTCCCTCAGGTATTGGAACAGCGATCCCAGGGTGGCTGAGCTGTAGAGAACTAAGACAGTGAGTAGGCAGTATATGCAGAGTTCTGGAACAAGCCCTTAATGGTAACACTCACACAATAGTCTTAAGGCAGCCCAGGAGTTGGTATACATTAGGCCCTCGAGAAGCGAGTACCTGGACCCAGGGAAAGCTCTGAGAGAAAGATGGAAACTCACAATGTTGTAAGCAGTGATGACTTCTTAGCAGAAGTGGTATTTAGGAGCAAGTCCGGGACGTGGGCCCTTGAGGAGCGAGTCCGGTTCCGGACTGCGACCTGCAAAGAAAAAGAGAGAACGAGGCCCCCAAGGAGCAGGTACCTCTAGTGAAGTCCGAGGAGGCAGAGTAGCTAGGGTCGCGGAGAGCAAATCCCATCCGCAGCGACCAGGAGGAAGCGAACCCCTTGCTAACTCGACTTGTTAGCGAAAACTGAGACCTTAAATATCTGGAGCTGATGACGTCATCTCAGGGGGACGCCCCTGAGGTTCGCGCCAACACTGGTACATCAGTCGGGCTGCGCGCGCGCACCCTTAGGCATCTGGTCAACATAGCGGCTTGCAGCGTCGAGCCGGTCCGTGAACGCCGGAGGACGGCCTGGAGATGCCACAGCAGCTAGCCTTCCATCAACCCCGAAGGGAATCGCCAACGAGGTAAGGTGAGCGAAGCAGAGACGTCAAGCAGCGACGGACACAACACAGGGCCCTCCTTCAGGGGGAGGCTCCTACAGTCTGGCATCATTTACAAGTCCTGGGTTCCATGGCCTCCACCTTGGATTTGCTTCCATAGGCGTTCGCTCACTTGTGGCCGTTGCAGCGTGTGCTGTTGTCAATGTGGAACCCGGTGTCAGAACAGTTCCACCTACCGTTGCCACTACTCCCAGAGTCAGTCTGTCGTGGTGGCTCTCACGCAACAACCTGGGGCAGGGGGTGGATCTGGATCTGCCGAACTGGGTGGTAATCTCCACAGACGCCAGCCTATCAGGTTGGGGAATGATTTGCTTAAACAAGACCGCTCAAGGCCTCTGGTCCCCAACAGAGAGATCCTGGTCCATCAACCGCCTCGAGACGAGGGTGGTCTGACTTGCCCTGTAAGCATTCATTGCCCCTATTCGAAAACAGAATGGTTTGAATGTTCTCAGACAACGCGATGACGGTAGCTTGCATCAACCGACAAGGTGGGACAAGGAGTCTTGCGGTAGCACTGGAAGCAAGGCTTTTGTTCACTTGGACAGAGCGCCACCTCAAAGGAATCGCCATGTCGCAGGGGTGGAAAATGTTCAAGCGGATTTCCTTAGCAGGCAACAACTCAATCCGGGGGAATGGGAGCTGTCTCCCGAAGCTTGGAACCTCATGTGCGTCATGTGGGGCGTGCCTCCATTGGATCTGATGGCTACTTGGGCCAATGCAAAGACAGAGCACTTATTCATCCGAAGACAAGAGGTGGGCTCGGTAGGATTAGACACCTTTATGTGACCTTGGCCCATGGGAATTCTTCTCTATGCCTTTCCCCCCTGGCCTCTGATCAGTCGACTTCTCCGTCACATAGAACAACATCTAGGCAGCATAGTGCTGGTGGCTCCAGAGTGGCTGCGTCGCCCGTGGTCCGTGGACCTGGTTCAAATCACGCTGGAAGGTCCCCTACATCTGGCTCATATCCTGCGTCTGCTCCGGCAGGGGCCAATATTTTTGGATTGGGAGGATCACTTCTCTCGCGCGGCTTGGCTTTTGAGAGGCAACGTTTGCGATTGAAGGGATATTCAGAACAGGTCAGTTCCACTCTTCTTCAAGCACAACGACCGGCTACTTCTATGGCCTATGTTAGTCTGGAAGCTTTTTGAGGTGTGGTGCCTTCAGCGTTCCTTGGATCCTTTATCAACAGATGTTCCCCAGGTGTTGAATTTCCTTCAACAGGGGTTGGCTAAGAGTTTGGCATTCAATTCCCTTCGGGTCCAGGTAGCGGCCTTAGGTGCCTTGCGTGGCAGGTTTCACGGTTGTTCACTGGTGGCTCATCCGTATATTACCCGTTTTCTCAAGGGGGTTAAACATTTATGCCCTCCCGTTTGCCATTTGTGTCCGGATTAGAGTTTAAACCTGGTGCTTCATGTGCTTTGTGGAGCTCCTTTTCAACCTTTACACAGAGTGACAGTAAAAGATTTAACCTTGAAGACTGTCTTCCTGGTCGCCATTTGTTCTGCTTGCTGGATTTCGGAGTTGCAGACTTTGTCGTGTCGGGATCCTTTCCTTAGAATCTATGAGGATAGAGTCTCGCTACGCACGGTTCCTTCCTTCATCCCCAAGGTAGTATTTGCCTTCCATGTCAATCAGTTGGTGGATCTGCCAGGGTTTCCACAGTGGCCCGGGTTTCCCCCCAGGAGAGAGATCTTCATCTTTTGGACGTGTGTCGCGCTCTTTTGCGCTATTTGGAGGTTACCAATGACTTACAGTGTTCAGATCATCTGTTTGTTTTATTCGGCGGACCTCAGAAGGGTGACAAAGCCTCTAAGGCTACAATTTCACGCTGGATTAAGGAAGCTATTTGCTCGGCCTATGTTGCCTGAGGATATCAGGTTCCCTTGGATCTGAGAGCTCATTCTACTAGGGCCCAGTCTACCTCCTGGGCTGTCAGATTCTGTCGCCGCAGGAAATCTGCAGGGCGGTGGTTTGGTCTTCCCTTCACACTTTTACCAAACATTATCATTTGAATGTTAAGGCGCATGATAAATCATCCTTCGGTGAGAGTGTTCTGCGCACGGGTCTTTCAGGTTCCCACCCAGTGTAGGGTAGCTTGGGTACATCCCACTGGTCTGGACTGATCTGGATATGTTCAGGAAAGGAAAATTGGTTCTTACCTGCTAATTTTCGTTCCTGTAATACCATAGATCAGTCCAGAGGTCCATCCCCTTTTCATATTCCGAGAATGCCTTAAGTTCGAATTATTGACTGAAGTGAGTTTTCCTATTACAGATGCTCTTGAAGGAGCAGGGTCTGAGGTGGTATTCTTGTTTTATTGTTCAGTTCTGGGTGAGTGGGTTGGCTGTTGTGTTTGGATTCCAATCTTTTCGCTCGTTAGTTTAGTTAGTTAGTTGTCACGGGCTTGGGTACAGGCCAATACTGAGGGACTGCAGGTGGCACTCTTGTATATTAGCAATGCCCAAAGTTTTGCTCTCTGACTCCATCTGCTGGTAGGGATGCACAACCCACTGGTCTGGACTGATCTCTGGTATTACAGGAATGAAAATTATCAGGTAAGAACCAATTTTCCTATATTATATACAGACACGAACAAGGTTAGAAAATTACCTCATTTGTATAACCTAGTATAAAAGATGGAAATGTCTGTCAGTGTGCTTCAGAGGTTTCTCATTTTTGCCACGGAATCTACCCCAAAGCTGCTGCAAGAAACTGTGAGGCTTTGCCTTAGAGTCCTTCTGCTCCCTGTGGTCTGACTTTATGGGAGTGGACAACAGCATTAAAAGTGGCAAAACCCTAAATCCGTCACACAGCACCATAAATGAAGTGTACAGACATATACTAACTCTACTTACAAATCCAACTGTATAGACCACTTGCCAGCTTAGGACAGATCTGAATACTTTTTAATTTTATTATTTATATTTCACTTTTTGATACTTTAAAGTGGACTACATTCAGGTACTATAGGTATTTTTAATGCAGAACTGATTTGTTGCTTCTGTGATTTTGCTGTTTTAAGGTGGAACTGATCTATTTCATTTTTGGCCGAAACAAGTTTCCAAACGGAACCATAGCAAACCTGGAGCGCTTCATGAGGCGCTTTAATGAGATTCAGTACTGGGTGGCCACAGAAATCTGCCTCTGCGCAGATGTTATGAAGAGGGTGCAGCTGCTGAAAAAATTCATCAAACTAGCAGCCCAGTAAGTAAACACCCAGACAGCAGGCAGGCATCCAGGAGGTCCTCCCACCTCAGACAACCATAGCTCCAGTCCCGGGGGGTGGGGGAGGATTCCTTCATTTCCGGCAGCATGCAGCAGTTGCAGGGGGTTCCCTCGCCTCAGCATGCCAGAATCCCAGATAAGAGCGGGAGTGACCCAAACGCTGGCGTGTCCCTCTCGGAGAGGGGGGTTGGTTGCGGAATGGTGATGTGCCCCTCCGCGCGACGCATTTGGTTGAAATGATGAGTGCCGGTAGGCTTTTACTGAAAGAAGCCTGCACATTCTTAGTGAGTCCTGTTTCTTTGAACATCTGTCTGTGTTCCTAATTGTAGCCTGAAGGAACAAAAGAACCTGAATTCCTTCTTTGCCGTGATGTTTGGCCTAAGTAACACAGCCGTGAGCCGCCTTGGCAGGACTTGGGAGGTAGAGTACGCTGTTTTAAGGATGTCTTCGCTTCGGGGAATAGCGCCGTGCTCAACAAACAAACAAACAAACACACACACACACACACACACACACACTCACTCTGCCATAAGCTGACTGACAGCATGGCACATGAACCCACTACTCCTTGAAAATAGGGTGACAGAGCATCAGTCTTTCTCATGTGCTGATGTGGGGGGAGACTGTCGTAAAAGAAAGAGTTTATATTAAAAAAAAAGACTGAATTGTATCGGTCTGATTCTAGTGTTAACGAAGGGTTAGCCAAAAAGTTTATGGAAGCAAGTACTGTAGGGATGAAAATACTGCCTTAAACAGGAGAGTCACCCAGAGATGAGAGACGGGATATTGCATTAAAGAAGTCATCAGTCCATTTGATTCAACCCATGTTTAGTATGGAGTGCTTCAGAGCAGGAATGAGGTGCTTTGCAGAACTGTATATTTGTGAGTCTCAGAACTGGAATAACAGTGGGTTCTTCAAGATAGGATTGAGGTGCATTGGCCGAGCTGTGTGTGTGAGACTGTCACCACTGGAATAATAGGGGTGCTGCAGGGCATGAGTGAGGTGCATTGCAAATCTGAGTGTGGTATTCATCTTTTATTGTAACTTTATCTAGCTGTCCTTGAGTCTTACTTTGAAAGGCATTTCTTTTTGTTCTTTCCCTGATATGCCAGAGGCTGCCCCATAAGAACCGGAAACTGTACTCCAGCTTTGAGAGCCTCATGGTGAGTTACTCTCTGTATCTGATCCTCGTCGTTCTATTTCTCTTTGCATTTTCATGATGTTCTAACTTCTTACCCCAAATTAACTGGATTTGCAGCAAAGGGTCAGTGTAAGTATGTGAAATTCTGTAGACTCAAGTTCAGATCCTACCTTCACCCCTGAGAGGTGACCTTGAGGAAGTCATTTGAAGCTCTAATGGACTGTATGCTCTCCAAAGCAAAGAGGTTGCATCCTATATGGTTATCATCCAAAATTTTTCCCCATAATATCTGACAAAATTATAAATAGCCCATGCTGTTTTCCAGGTACACGGGCACTTTTAACCCATGTACGGCACAATCAGTGTTCAAAGGGAAACCACCTGCATTATTTTACCCTTTCTGAAAATTGGCAGCCACAAAGTTCAGCTTTTGTTTACTTTGTTCTCTTAATATTCTGCCTTCTTGTTCAATCAAAATAGTTTACAATAAAAAAGATAAGGCATTTCCTAATAAATAAATAAAAGCATGAATCCATTACCTGCATGCCAATAAAATACTAAAAGGACATCAATAGTTGAACATTGAAAATACAAGGACAGAACAAGCAATTACAGTTAATAGAATTTGCACCAGCAACTTGTACAGGCAGCATAATGAGGGCTAAACCAGCATGCATGCATGCATCTGAAAACCAAATGCACTTATGATGCTTTCCTCTCCAGCCTAAATGTGCCTCTGGGAACACCTCATTTTACCCTGCTGAGAGAAGAGGCACCATGGAAATCCGGATGTGCTTTTAGTTGGGCAGAGGAAGGAAATCTTTAGTTAGGTAATTGTACCTGGGTGAATATTGTCCTCTGTGAAGGAAACTTTCAGTAGCCCAATTTATTTGCAAATGCAGGTGTGTACTTTGTACCTGCGGACTTTGTAGCAAATTTTCAAAAGGAAACCATTGGCTACAAAGTACCTGCATACATTTGCACTTGTTTTTTCTAAGGGCAGCAGAATGGGGGTAAAGCAATGCGCATAGATTTAAAAAATGTAATCTACATGCATAGTTTTCCCTCCCTCA
The DNA here is from genome assembly GCF_901001135.1 of Rhinatrema bivittatum. Taxonomy (NCBI): domain Eukaryota; kingdom Metazoa; phylum Chordata; class Amphibia; order Gymnophiona; family Rhinatrematidae; genus Rhinatrema; species Rhinatrema bivittatum. The sequence continues at coordinate 305,124,807 of NC_042617.1, forward strand.
ATCAAAACACGCCCCCGGGAATGGCTCTTTGCAATCTGGCTAAAAGTACGAGTAGAAGTACCCAGGAGTGCAATTTTCAGCCAGGCAGGTCTACCCAGGTACATCAGTATTTGCCCAGGTAGGATGCTTTGAAGATTGCCCATCCCTTGTTAAAAATATTTGCAAAATGGTTGAGAAAAATCAAGTCATCTGTCTTGCCAGTGTCATGCCACCTTCAATGCGTACTCACTACATCTTGAGGCACTAACCAATAGCAAAGTAGCTTTAATAGTGCCTGAATGCATCACAAATGCTGCAGCCACTTTAGCAACACATGATGACATCACAGCATGCTGGTAAGTCATTCCACCTTGAGGGTTTGCTTGACAGATTCTGCCTTTTGCAGGGACTAAACTCTGCATATTAACCATAACAAAGGTCATTACTTTTGATGCAGTCATTATTATGCTAATCTCAGATGTTTCTCTTCCCCTTCAGGACCCGTCCTGGAATCACCGGGCGTACAGATTGGCCATTGCCAAGCTGAACCCTCCGTTCATCCCCTTCATTCCGCTGCTTCTGAAAGGTACAGTATCCCACAGCCTCTCTGCATAGGAAACTTTAAAACTATATGAGCATACTCATTTGATATGGTAGAGCTGACAGTTCGGGTCTTGGGATGGGTTTTACTGACTCGAAGATTTCCCTTCCAGACCTGACTTTCATCCATCAAGGAAACAGAACGGTGGTGGAGCACCTCATCAACTTTGAGAAGATGGTAAGTGGGTGGAGAGGACAAAACATGAACAAAAGATAATGTCTGAAGCTTCTTGTCCTTTTTGGGCTTCCAGCTATGATGCCATGAGCTCATAGCTAGCTAGGGGGTTTCCCCCATTTTCAATCCCTTATCATCTAGTCCAGCCATTGCAATGAAAATCCAGGGCCTAGTACTATAGAATTTAGCTCCCTTTGAAACCTGGCTTGTTTATACCCAGGTCTGACTAGTAGGTGTTGCTATTTTAGGATGGCTGAGACTCCCTCCTGGGGGCTTCGAATGTTGTGGACATTTGAAGTGATGCACCAATACAATAACAGCAAATATAAATTATTGCAAGAACCTCAAAGAGACACTAGGGCAAATTAACAAATTAAAGAGCAGCAAATCACCTGGACCAGATGGTATATATCCCAGAGTACTGAAATAAGTGAGAAATGAAATTGCAGACCTGCTATTGGAAATTTGTAAACTATCATTAACATTGTCTATGGTATCTGAAGACTGAAGGGTTGCCAATGTAACACCAATTTTTAAAAATGGATCAAGGGTGATCCAGGAAACTACAGCCCAAAGAGTCTGACATCCATGCCAGGCAAAATGGTAGAAACTATCACAAAGAACAAACTTGCTGAACATATACAGTAGATAGGCATAGTTTGATGAGACAAAGCCAACATGGATTTAGCCAAGAGAAGTCTTGCCTCACCAATTTGTTACATTTTTTTGAGAGCATAAATAAACATGTGGATAAAAGTGATCTAGTTGATATAGTGAATCTGGATTTCCAGAAAGCATTTGACAAAATCCCTCATGAGAGACGTCTTAGGAAATTAAAATGTCATAGGATAGGGGGCAGTGTCCTATTGTAGATTTCAAGCTGGTTAAAAGGTAGAAAACAAAGAGTAGGGCTTAAACATACATTTTACCAAAGGAGAAAGGTGAATCAATGGAGTGCCCCAGGGATCTGTTTTGTGACCACTGCCTTTTAATATAGTTATACATGACCTGGAAATGAGAACAAAAAGTGAGGTGATCAGATTTGCAAATGACATAAAATTATTCAAAGTTGTTAAATCACAAGAGGATTGTGAGAAATTGCAAGAGGACCTTGCAAAACTGGGAGATTGAGCATGCAAATTGCAAATTAAATTTAATGTGGACAAGTGCAAAGTGATGCACTTAGGGAAGAATAACCCAAACTATAGCTACACAATGCAAGGTTCCACATTAGGAATTACCACTTAGGAAAAGGATCTAGACGTCATCATTGATAATACATTGAAATTTTCTGTTCCCTGTATGTACCTGGATCAGTCCAGACTCCTGGGTTTTGCCTGCCCACCAGCAGATGGAGACAGAGAAGTTTTCACTGACTCTGCCCTATACCCTCAGGTGCCATCTATAGTCCATCAGTATTTCTCTGTCTCCAGCAGATGGTGGAGGTTCATTCCCTATAGTCTGTAGTTAGTTTTAAAAAAAAGAAGAAAAAAAAAAGATCAAGGAGTGATTTTTAGTTGTAGTTAGGATTCTTAGTTTTTTTCTTTATCTTGGCTTAGTTAAAAAAAAAACAAACGAGAAGAGGGAAGCAATCTTCCTAGAGCCTCCCAGGGGGTTGGTAGGTCCCACGGGGGCCATCCCGCCTACTATTTGAGGCAGTGGGTACTAGGGGTTGAGGATCCTGTTACCCTATCCTACTGGCTGCATTTGGACAGGACCCGAGCCTTCCCTTCTCTCAGGTTTGGCAAAAAAAAAAAAAAAGTACAGCAGAGCCTTCCGGCGGGCCTGGACTCTCCACTTTGCCGACGCTGTTTCTGTTGTTGCTGCCTTCCTTTTGCTGCTGCTGTCCCTTGCCATCCCCAGGGGCTATTCCTAATGCTGTGTGTGCGGCGATGCGCATGTCTCTAGGGATGGGCTCTGCCCTGCCTGCCTCCCCGGGGGGAGGGCTGCTCAGCAGGTACCCGGGATGCTGTTTTACGGCCGCGCAGAGTGCCTGCAGGGACCAGGCGACCGCGGCTTGATGCACGGGAATGGATGCCATTTTGGCGACTTTTCACGCGGCAGCACAAACTGTGGAGGGGGAAGGAAATTCTCCCCCTCCTTTATCCCCACAACGGGCGGCCTCCGGAGGGGGCATGCCGATGGATGGATCAATACTGCTGGCAGAGGGTAGCCCCGAGGGGGCTTCAGACCCCTCCTCCTCCTCTTTCTCCTCAGATTTCATTTTATTGCTGCACAAAGCTTTTAAGGCTCAGGGATCCGCAAAGAGGCAGTTGGGGAGTGATACAGAACATAAGAACATAAGAAATTGCCATGCTGGGTCAGACCAAGGGTCCATCAAGCCCAGCATCCTGTTTCCAACAGAGGCCAAAACCAGGCCACAAGAACCTGGCAATTACCCAAACACTAAGAAGAACCCATGCTACTGATGCAATTAATAGCAGTGGCTATTCCCTAAGTATAATTGATTAATAGCCGTTAATGGACCTCTCCTCCAAGAACTTATCCAAACCTTTTTCGAACACAGCTACACTAACTGCACTAACCACCTCCTCTGGCAACAAATTCCAGAGCTTTATTGTGCGTTGAGTGAAAAAGATGGCCAAATTGGGCGGAAAGGACCCTAAGAGGGCAAAACTTTTTGAGGATGCCAGGGGCCAAAAGGCTAAATACCCCCTTTGGACCGCCTCATCTCGCCCGAGGATGGACTCATCCTCTTATGTTTCAGAACCAGAGGAGCAGGATATCAGGGGCAAGCCCCCTCTGAGGATGGATCCCAAAATTGACCAGGATCTTCTTTCAGGTCAGGGCCCCCATGGGTAGACGGAGATGACCCGAAGATGGTCTGTCTTTCCAGAGGGATGAGTTAGGTCCTCTTATTCCCACGATCCTGGAGGAATTGGGCATTGAATGATGGCCCTCCGGAGGACTTTTGGATGGGGTCTGTGGACCCAGTCATGGTGGGTCTTCGGGGTCCAACCAGATCCTTTCCCTTTCATCTTTCAGTCACTGACTTGTTTTGGGAGTGGGACACTCCGGATTTGGGTCTGAAAGTCAGCAAAGCAATGGATAAGCTTTACCCCCTACCAGAATACGCCCTGGACCTCCTCCGAAGCCCTAAGGTGGATGCGGCGGTGTCTGCTGTTACTAAGAAGACCACCATCCCAGTGAAAGAGGCAATGGCCCTTAAGGATCTCCAGAATTGTAAACTAGAGGTCCAGCTCAAAAAGGTTTTTGAGGTATCTGCCCTCGGAGTGCAGGCTGCCATGTGCAGCAGTTTCTCCTTAAGGGCAGGTCTCCACTGGGTACAGCAATTGCAGAATAACACGTCGTTATCGGAGGAGGTGGTTGTTCAAGCGGGGCGCCTAGAAGCTGCGGTGGCCTACAGTACGGATGCCCTTTATGATTTGCTACAGACCTCCTTCCGCTCTATGGTCTCAGCTGTTTCTGCTCGCCGGATGCTTTGGCTGTGGAACTGGTCTGCTGATTTCTCCTCCAAGGCCCAGTTAGGTTCCCTGCCTTTTAAGGGCAAGCTGCTCTTCGGAAAGGATTTAGAGGATATGATTCAGTCCTTGGGAGAGAATAAGGTGGATTGTCTTCCGGAGGATAAGCCTAAGCCGAGACGTTTCCCTTCATCTCAGTCTCGTTTCCGGGGATATCAGAGATTTCTGTCCTCCTGGACAGTGGGCTCTTCCTCTAGGCAGAACTCTGGCAGACAACAGTCCTGGTCACAGTCCTTTTGAGGGTGTCGATTTGGCAGATCTGGGACCTCCCAAGCCGCAGCAGGAATTAAGTCAGCGCAATGAGGTGAGGCTGGTCTACTCCTCCATTCCGGTGGTGGGAGGCAGGTTGTCTCTGTTTTACGAGGAATGGGCTAAGCTGACGTTGGACCAGTGGGTCCTCAGCGTGATAAGACATTCTACGCTTTAGATTTTGCTCGGTGCCCTCGAGACCGCTTTTTCGTTTCCCCGTATTTGTACAAGGAGAAACGTCGGGTGGTAGGGGACACCTTGAGACGCCTACTCTATCTCGGAGCCATTGTTCCAGTTCTGCCGGTGGAGCAGCAAAGGGGCCACTGTTCCATCTACTTTGTGGTGCCCAAGAAGGAAGGCATGTAACAGCCCATTCTCAATTTGAAGAGAGTCAACAGATGTCTTCGAGTGCCCTGGTTTCGCATGGAGACCCTCTGGTCAGTCATTACGTCAGTACACAAGGGAGAGTATCTAGTGTCTGGATCTCACCGAAGCATATTTGCACATCGGAATCTGAGCCACTCACCAGAAATTTCTCAGGTTTTCCATACTGGGTCATCATTTTCAGTTCTGCGCTCTTCCTATCGGCTTACCCCGGCGCCAAGGACCTTTACCAAGGTCATGATTGTGGTGGCAGTGGAGCTTCAGAAGGAAAGCCTGTTAGTCCATCTCTATCTGGACAATTGGCTGATTTGGGCGAAGTCTGAGTTGCTTTGTTGTGCAGGAGTAGACCAGATTCTTCAACTGCTGAGATCACTGGGTTGGGTGGTCAGTTTGACCAAGAGCTAACTTGTTCCTTCTCATTCATTGGAGTTCTTGGGAGCCCTGTTCGACATGCATCTAGGCAAGGTTTTCCTCACCGAGGAGTGGATCATCAAGCTGCAAGGTCAAGTTCGGGACTTGCTATCTCACAATCTTCCCAGAGTTTGGGACTATTTGTGGGTCCTTGGCTCGATGGCTTCTACATTGGAACTGGTCCCATGGGCCTTTGCTCATATGAGATCTCTTCAGTCAGCATTGCTGTCCTGCTGGAGCCTGGAATCTGAGCAATTTCATCTTCCACTGCCTCTTACGGATTCTGCACATTCCAGTCTCGATTGGTGGCTTCTCTCGGACAATTTGCACCGGGGGAGGGGGTCAGTTTGGAGGTTCCCGCTTGGACAGTGGCCACCCTGGACGCCAGTCTCTCTGGCTGGGGAGCGGTGTGCCAAGGAAAGTCGGTTCAGGGCCAATGGGCTGTGGAAGAGTCCCGGTGATTGATGAATCGCCTGGAAACCAGGACAGTGCGGTTAGCACTACAAGCTTTTCTCCCACTTCTGCAGAGGAAGCCTGTCAGGGTTCTATTGGACAATGCGACAGCAGTGGCCTATATCATTCTCCCACGACAAGCAGGATGGTAGTCCTCACATATGGGTGACATCATCAGGATGGAACCCAATCATGGAACACTTTTGTCAAACTTTCTAGCACACTGAGAATGCCCAGCATGCCACTAACCCTGCATCCAGCTGCGCAGCAGTAGCCTCACAGTTCTCAGGAGCTCTGTGAGAATTCCTCACAACTTTTTCCTCACAGAAATTTTCTTTAAACTTTCAAAATTTTTTCCCATCCTGAGGTCCACCATTGACCGCCGACCTCCGCCAATGCTGGTAAGCTTTACCTCGTTCTTTGCAGTCGGTTCCAGGCGGTGCTTTCATCGGTGCCTGATGGCCACCGACCGTGCGCTGCCCTTCTTTTTGAAAATTGACGACAGGTTTTCAAAAGTGCCCCGAGTGTCCAAGGACGATATCCATTACGGACCCTCATGACATTTGTGTCTTTTGCTTGGGGCCTACCCACGATGTCCAATGGTGCACTAGCTGTGCCCAGATGACTCCAAAGGGCTGCAGGGCCCGCTTAGATAAGATAGAACACCTATTCAAGCGTGTGTCTCCATCTACACCAGCCAAGACTACATCGGGTCAAAAGCCTTCATCTTCATTGACTCCGTCGCCAATGACATCTCAGCGCCATTGAGACACCGGTGACCACCCATCTCCGGCATCTTCACATTCAAAGGCATCGACATCTTCGTCCTCGGTGCCGGAGAAGGACTGGACCGAGCATCGGGAATAGCACGGTCATCAACATCGACATGAGCCTTCTTTCGGTGCTGCCACCGATAAACCTTCAGCATCGATGTCGATTGAGCCACCAGCCAAGAAGTCCCAGGGAGAGGAGGCCCCAATCTCCTCTGGACCCAGGACTCCGAGGCGTTCCCCACTTGCATCAGTGCCAGGAGCCGAGACTCCACTGATTCTTGTGGACCCTCTGGCAACGCCTTCTGAGCCTCCATCCCCGGCCGCTGTGTTACCAACACCAGCCTTCCGGGAGGAATTGGCTGGTGTTGGCTGGAGTTGGCTTCATGGGTTCCAATCGCCACCAAAGCCAACTCCCATGCTGGCACCAGATCTGATGCCTACCATACTGGCTCCGCTCCTCGAGCGCTTGGATATGCTGATCGGTGCACTGCCATAGATTCCTGTTCCTTCGGTGCCATCAGTACCTCCGTGGCCTGCGACACCGATTCCCATTCCATTGTCTTCAGATGAGGAACAAATTTTACCGATGCCGGAGCCAGTTCCGTGGAACACCTTCGGACAGAAGGTGTTCCACGGATCTAAGCTTATGGCACGTATAGCAGCCTACCAGCTATACATGACTCAGTACTCAAGGAATCTTTGGAAGAAAGTCCAAGAATTCTCCAAGACTCTACCGGAGGAATTTCAAGAGGGACTCACTGCAGTCCTCCAAAAAGGACTTAATAACGTTGCTCTCTTATTTATTAAATCGATGAATTCCTCCAAAAAAGTAGATACTCCTGGAGTACTCTCCTCCCCCCTCCCAGGTGTATTACTAGTTGGGACAGGAAAATATTATATTTTAGAGATTAGAGGTATCTCCTCACATGCCAGTTTTTCCCTTAAATATTTTGAAAACATCTCATAAGGTGCAAATAATCTGGTAATAGGGAAATTTACAAAACGTAAATTCTTAATTCTGATAATATTTTCTAAATTTTCCAGCTCAACATGAAATAACATATCAGATATATGAAGATTTTTCAACATTTTTACATCTTGTAATACTGATGTCATATTTTCCACTGATATCTCTACATCTTTTAATTTTTTCCCTTGTTGTTGGATAGCAATTTTATTTCCATTCACAATTGCTGAAAGGGAGGAACTCATCAGTGTAACATTTGAGTCGAGGTTTGTCAGCATCCTCCAGAGATCACCCATGGTAACATTAGACTCATCAACGGTGTTGAGCCATGTACTGCCTATGTTTATCGTTAAAGTTCTTTCACCTGCTTCATGCTGTTCTAGCTCCAAGCAGGAAGGTATCGCATTTTTCGGTGACTGTGAACAAATTTCAAAGCCACTTACATTATTTGTATCATTTGTGTTAGAAAGGGACAAAGAAATCATTCTAGATAAATTTATTAAAAACAAAGATATTTTATTCTGCGGGCAGAAGGTTTTCGTATTTCCTGATGTCTCCAAGCCTACTCAGGCAAGGAGAAAAACATTTATACTCTTGAAAAATAAAACCTTGGAATTAGGTGCAACTTTTTATTTGAAATATCCTAGCAAGTGTTTTATAAATTTTCAAGGAAAAAAATATATATTTTCGGAACCTTCACACCTGGAAATTTTTTTAAAGGATAAAAGTGAGGTCATTTTAGGTACAGCTATACCAGCAATAGTAAAGTCTGATAAAATAGAAGAAGCAGCCTCTTCTTTTTGATTTTTATATGTAAAAAGATTTTTGTTTTCGGCTCCCATCATTCTTGTATTAGTGTGATGGCCGAAGTGTTATGGATAAATGGGAATTAATCCCTGAATTTGTTAATTATGTGCTGTCATACTGAATTGCCTTTGTTATACACAGAAAATGTGATTTTGTAATTCGATTATGTCACAGATCTAACTAAAACCTTACCTATCTCCATTCCTGATGAAGACACCAAATCTAAATGTGAAGACCTAGCACTATTCTTCCATAATAAAATTACCAAACTCGTTACATGCTTTCCTTCCACACCGTCACCAATCAAAACTCTCCTAAACAACCCCAACATTGAACTAAATACCTTTGAGACCACTGCCTCGTCCGAAATTGAATCCATCCTCAAGAAAATGAGACCATCATCCCATCCCTCAGACATGATACCCTCCAAATACCTATTATCTATCACAAACACCATATCCAAACCAATCGCAGACATTGCCAACCGTTCCATTACACTTGGCACTGTTCCTAACTCACTGAAACAAGCCATAGTTAAACCAGTACTAAAAAAAACCTAACCTCAACCCTGTTGAACTAGCTTTCGCCCCCATATCCAACTTACCATTCATAGCAAAAATCCTCGAAAAAATAGTCAACCTACAACTTACTAACCACCTAGAAAAAAATCACATACTCTTCCCCTCCCAAAACAGATTCCGCAAATTTCACAGCACTGAGACCCTCCTCATCTCACTAACAGACCACATCCTCAAAGGTCTAGATAAAGGCCACTCTTACATCCTTGCATTACTAGACATATCCGCAGCCTTTGACATCATCAGCCACAGCATATTAATTGAAAGACTCAAAGAAATTGGCATCACTGGAATCTCACTCCAGTGGTTCAAATCCAATATACACAACAGACAATACAAAGTTAAAATAGGCAACAGTGAATCTAAGGTCATTGATCTATCTCAAGGTGCTCCTCAAGGATCCTCCTTATTCTCAACCCTTTATAACATTTATCTACTTCCTCTCTGCCAACTCCTATCCAAGCTTGGTCTTCCGCACTTCATATATGCGGATGATGTACAAATTCTCATACCCCTTACAGACTCCATACCCAAAGACATCAACACATAGGAAAATGCCCTCACTGCAATCAACGCCCTCCTCACCAACCTTAACCTTGCCCTTAATGCAAAAAAATGGAACTCATGTTTATATCACCACCACACATCACTAATAACATACACACAAACCATACGCCCCACACACCCTACACGCCCCTTTCCGCATTGACCTCCACACAACATGTAAGAGATTTAGGCGTCACATTAGACAATCAAATCAACCTCAAAAAATTCATCAATACTACAATTAAAGAATGCTACTTCAAACTACACACACTAAAAAAAACTAAATCCCCTTTTTCACCTCAACGACTTCCAGACAGTACTCCATTCTATTATATTTTCAAAAATTGACTACTGTAACACCCTACTCCTAGGCCTCCCCAAAAATACAACTTACCCTCTACAGATGTTACAAAATGCGGCTGCAAGGATACTCACTAGCACCCGCAAAAGTGAACACATCACCCCAATTCTCATGGACCTGCATTGGCTACCAGTAGCATACCGAATACAATATAAAGCCCTAACCATTATACACAAATCCCTACATAATCAAAATATGCAATGGTTCAACGATTCCCTAATGTTTCGCCCCTTCACAAGACCCGCCAGAACACAATACCTAGCAAGTCTAAACACACCATCACCTAAAGCTGCACACCTCAATACCACAAAGCAACGTGCACTTTCTATTGCTGGGCTTACACTCTGGAACACCATGCCAACTAACTTAAGACAAGAAGTCTGACCCAAAAAATTTAAACAAAACTCAAGACTTTGTTATTTAAGCAAGCCTTCAATTGAAACTGCTCCACCAAATCACTGCCCCTTCACCACTACCTATTCCATTCTTCCCCTCTCTTAACTCCCAACTTTGACCCCTTCTGTGAACCCGACACCTCAGCCCCCCTTTCATTCCTCGCTTCTATCCCTCCCCTAAAAAGTCCCCTTAAACCTCCTCCCCCACACCATTCATAATTATCAATATTCCTCTTTTCCCTTCTACTTCAACCGCTCTAACACTGTATTTCTAAATATATAGTAGAATTAAGTACCTTTACATTAATGTTTTACAACATTTTTTATCCTTTGTAACCTTTAAACATATACATAGTTATTATCATGTTGTTTTCTCATTGTTGCTTTTAACATATTTATCTAATCCATCTGTTACAAATATATTATGTTTTATTCTCTGTTCCTTGTAAAGCCATAGTACGCTACATTAATGTTCCATATAAACAGATATGTCGATCTATAAAAATGTTAAATAAATAAATAAATAAATAAATAAATAAATGAGAAATATCTAATAAAGAGTAAATTTAAAAAAAACAAAAAAGGACTTGATGCTGGAAAGTATGAAGTCAGGGCAGCTTATGACATCTTTGAAACTGCCTCAAGAGTTTCAGCAGCAGGTATAAGTGCCAGACGCTGGGCATGGCTCATATCTTCTGACCTACACCAGGAAGTCCAGGAAAGGTTGGCAGACCTTCCATGCACAGGGGACAATGTGTTTGGCGACAAAATCCAGGGAAACAGTGGCGCAACTAAAAGATCACCATGACACCTTGCGTCAGCTGTCCGCTCTCCCCTCAGACTTCTCATCTACCACCAAGAGGTCTTTTAGATGGGAACCTAGGAGGCTATCCTATAAGCCACATAGGTATTACCCTCCTCCATCCTGTACTCAACAGCCTAGACCCTCCCAAAGAGGCCAGACTTGGCAACACAGGGCCCCAAAAACCCACCCAGCTCCGCAGACTGGTCCAGCTTCGGGGTTTTGACTCCGTACTAGAGAGCAGAAGTCAACCCCCCTTAGCGCAACCATTCCTGTGGGAGGCCGCTTGTGCCACTTTGCCAGCATATGGCACATAATTACAACAGACCAATGGGTCCTTTCTGTGGTTGCCCATGGTTACCATCTCAACTTCCTCACACTACTACCGGACTCTTCACCACGTCCAGCGTGGAGTCTCACCGACCGCACTCCACTTCTCGAGGCGGAGCTCTCGACCCTCCTGCAGTCCAATGCCGTGGAACCAGTACCTCGACTGCAGTGGGGTCGAGGGTTCTACTCTTGGTATTTTCTAATTCCAAAAACGTCAGGCGCCATTCATGTATCTTGGACTTATGCGCCCTAAACAAACATCTCTGCAAGGAGAAGTTCAGGATGGTAACCTTGGCCACCATGCTCCCTCTCCTACAACGGGGAGATTGGCTCTGCTCTTTAGACCTTCAGGAGGCTTATGCCCACGTTGCCATATACCCTCCTCATCGAAAATACCTCAGGTTCATAGTAGACCACAGTCATTTCCAATACCAAGTGCTGCTGTTCGGCCTAGTATCAGCACCCCACGTATTTACAAAATACCTAGAAGTAGTAGCAGGTCACGTGCGACAATGCAACATCCACGTCTATCCATATCTATACGATTAGCTGCTCAGAGGTCCATCCAAGGAGGTAGTACTTAACTCCCTCCATTTTACCATCAGCCCACTACAGTCCTTGGGGTTTCTCATAAACTATCCCAGGTCACATCTGACTCCATCACACACTCTCTCATTCATCGGAGCAGATCTAAATACCATCCAAGCCAAAGAGTTCCTCCCAAAGGACCGAGCACGCACATTATCAACCTTGACCAAAGCAGTACAGACTCGCCGAACTACTACAGCTTGTCACCTACTAACCTTGCTAGGTCACATGGTGACCATGGTTCATGTTACCCCAGTGGTTACCGCAGAGTAACTCAATGGACTTTAAAGTCCCAGTGGTCCCAATCACATCAACATCTGTCCCACATTGTGCACGTCACCAACCAGCTTCATCTCTCACTAACGTGGTGGATACAGGAGTCCAATCTATAAATGGGACTACCCTTCCAACCTCTGGAACCTCAAATTACATTAACAGATGCCTCCAACCTGAGTTGGGGTACCCATGTCATCAACCTCCAAACCCAGGGTACCTGGACCACAGCGGAAGCGAAGCACCAGATACATTTTCTGGAACTCCGGGCAATTCATTATGCCCTTTTCGCTTTTCAAGATTGCCTGTCCAACAAGGTAATCCTAATTCAAACAGACAACAGGTAGTGATGTGGTATCTCAACAAACAAGGGGGCACAGGCTGTGGTATCTCAACAAACAAGGGGGCACAGGCTCTTACCTGCTATGCCAAGAGGCGGTGCAGATATGGGCCTGGGCTCTCTCCCATTCCATGCTACTGAGAGCAACCTACCTGGCAGGCGTGGACAATGTGATGGCGTACAATCTCAGCCGGACCTTTCATCCCCATGAATGGTCCCTGGATCCCACTGTAGCGAACAGAATTTTCCACCAGTGGGGCCACCTGCACAGAGACCTCTTTGTGTCAATTCACAACCGCAAAGTGGACAACTTCTATTCTCTACACCGCAGTCACAAGACACTTCTAAGGGATGCCTTCGCCCACTCGTGGACAAAGGGTCTTCTGTATGCCTACCCTCCACTTCCACTCATCAGCAAAACTCTCGTGAAGTTACGACACGACCGGGGCTCAATGATCCTCATAGCCCCTTACTGGCTGCATCAGGTTTGGTTTCCCATTCAGTAAGAGCCATGGCAACATCAGTAGCGCACCTCCGTTCTGTACTTCTTGCTGACATCTGCAGAGCTGCCACATGGAGCTCTCTCCACACCTTTGCAGTTCATTATTGACTCAACAAGGCTGGCAGGCAAGATTCCATCTTTGGCCAGTCTGTCTTGTGTAAGGTTTCCAGTTTAATAACCCAACTTCCTTCCTGCAACCCACTGTGAAACTCTGGCTGCCCTCCTACCCAAAACCACCTCTGTTGTGCCCATTGCATGTTGGGTGCATATAGTTTATTTACTCGGGCATCCTGTAGCTCGCTATTCACCCATATGTGAGGACTAACATCCTGCTGTCCTAGGAGAACACCTGTTACAGGTAAGCAACTCTGCTATTGCCAAGGGGGAACCAAGATTCGACCAGTGGCGATCAAGGCCCAACAGTTGATAAGCTGGGTGGAGCAGCACCTAGCCAGCATCGAAGCCTCTCACATTGCAGGGGTGGACAACATCCAATCCGATTTTCTCAGTCGTTACCGCCTCGATCCCGGAGAGTGAGAACGCTCTGAGGAAGCATTCCATCTCATTTGCAGCAAGTGGTCCAGACCGAGTGTTGACTTGATGGCGACCTTCCGGAATGCTAAGGCCCCTCATTTTTTCAGTCGGCGCCAGGAACCAATAGCGGAAGGAGTGGATGCTTTGGTTCTCGTTTGGCCAAGGCACGTCCTTCTGTATGTGTTTCCGCCATGGCCACTCATCGGCAAAGTGTTGAGGTGCATCGAAGCTCACCCATCCAAAGTGATCCTAGTAACTCCGGAATGGCTGAGGCATCCATGGTTTGCAGATCTCGTAAACCTGACAGTGGAATGGTCCCTGAGGTTTTGGGACCTTCCGAATCTTCTACATCAAGGTCCCGTTTGTTTGCAAGAGGCAGATAGCTTCTGTCTAGTGGCATGGCTTTTGAGAGGCAAAGACTGAAAACCAAGGGTTATTCGGACACGGTCGTCGCTACCCTTTTGCGTTCCAGGAAGGCTTCCACCTCTTTATTTTATGTCAGAGTGTGGAAGGTCTTTGAGTCTTGGTGTGTAGACCGCAAGGTGGATCCTACTCGAGCTCTGGTGCCCGATATCTTTCCTACAGGCCAGCCTAGTTAAAGGCCTCTCATGTAACTCTTTGCGGGTACAGGAAGTGGCCCTCGGTTGTTTCCGTCGTAAAATATGAGGTGTGCCCTTGGCTGCCCATCCGGATGTGGCGTGGTTTCTCAGAGGGGCAAAACACCTGCGTCCTCTGGTCAGGAATCCTTGTCCATCGTGGAGTTTAAATTTGGTCCTCTGAGTTTTATGTGCGGCACCTTTTGAACCTTTAAAACGGGCGACGCTAAAGGATCTTACCTTAAAGGTGGTTTTTCTCGTGGCTATTTCGTCAGTTCGCCGCGTGTCTGAGCTCCAGGCTTTATCCTGCAAGGAGCCCTTCCTCAGAATTACGGATATGGGTGTCTCTTTGCGGACGGTTCCTTCCTTTCTTCCAAAGGTGGTATCAGCTTTTTACTTGAATCAGTCAATAGAACTCCCATCTTTTACAGACTTGGACCGCTCTGATCCCCAAGCTAGGGATCTGAGGAAACTAGACATACGCCATGCTCTTCTACATTATTTGGAGGTTACCAATGGTTTCCGTATGTTGGATCATCTTTTTGTGCTCTGGAATGGTCCCAAAAGAGGATACAAAGCGTCTAGGGCTACGATCGCCCGCTGGTTGAAGGAGGCTATTAATTCAACCTACCTGCTTCATGGTCGGCCGCTTCTGGTCGGTCTTAGAGCATGCATTCGCAGGCAACCTCAGGAGATTTGTAGAGCGACTACTTGGAAGTCCTTGCACACCTTTGCTAGACATTACCGATTGGACATTCAGGCCCCAGGATCTGGGGGGTTTGGTGAAGGAGCGATCCGAGTGGGACTCTCAGGGTCCCACCCTGGGTAGTGGAGCTTTGGTACATCCCAGGAGTCTGGACTGATCCGGATACGTACAAGGAAAGGAAAATTGGTTCTTACCTGCTAATTTTCGTTCCTGTAGTACCACGGATCAGTCCAGAGTCCCACCCTTTTCAGCATGGAAATAACGAAGAGTTCACTCATTCAATACCTTTTTCTATTCTCTGCAGACTACTTCTTCAAAGTTTTTCGAAGTGTTCAGGGGTTCTGCTTCTACTTGGGGTTAGTGATCTGATTTTTATCACTGGTCATAGCCGGTATGAAGTTCACAATGTTCTGGTTAATTGGTTTTAAAATGTTCTGCTTTGATACCACGTAATACTGACGGATTGTAGGTGGCACCTGAGGGTATAGGGTAGAGTCAGTCAAAACTTCTCTGTCTCCATCTGCTGGTGAGGAGGCAAAACCCAGGAGTCTGGACTGATCCGTGGTACTACAGGAACGAAAATTAGCAGGTAAGAACCAATTTTCCTTTCAGTGTGCAGCAGCAGCCAAGAAAGCAAATAGAATGCTAAGAATTATTAGGTAAGGAATGGAGAATAAAACAGAGAATATCGTTATGCCTTTGTATCGCTCCATGGTGTGACCTCAGCTTGAGTACTGTGTGCAGTTCTGGTCACCACATCTCAAAAAAGATATAGCAGAATTAGAAAAGGTACAGAAAAGGTAGACCAAAATGATAAAGGTATTCCCTGTACGTGGGTTATGCCTCCCTTCTAGCAGATGGAGACAGAGGAAAACTTGAAGGGCACCCTCACTTAACCTGGTGTGCCTCCTGCATCCTTTCACTATTTCTCTGTCTCTAGCAGATGGAGGTGGTGCAAATCCTGCAGTCTTGCCCTGATTCTTGGGTTCAAACGTCTTCCCTTTAAAAAAAAAAAAAAAAAAGAGGCAGAAACTTTATAACTCTGAATCAAGCAAACAACAACAAAAAAAAAAAGTTAAAACAAGAGGAGAAACGTTTCCAGACCTCCCAGGGGGAAGGCAGATCCTGCAGGATCATCCCCCCTGGTTGCAGGCTTAGGAGCTGGGGTTGATTACCCCGTGGGGCTCCTGGCAGGTAAGGCACCGGGCGAGAGATTACCAGTGGGCCGGTCCCTCTCTCCCTCCATGGCACTCACCTGATTAAAAAAAAAAAAAATGGCGAGCAGCCTGTCCCCTGCACCCGGCTGCGGTCCTTGACGGCTCGGGTGCAGTTTCGCCACGTTTTTTGTTAATTTCAGGCTCCATGCCGTTCCCTCTCGCCGCGATTCTCTGTTTTTTTCTTCTCCCTCGATGCTGCAGCCATCTTGTGTTGCCTGCAGGGAGTCCTCCTCGAGGCTCTCCCATTCAGGCCTTTGCTCGCGCTGCCTTCCTGGAGCGGAGAGCAGCTCGTTTTTAACTGCAGCAAGCACAGCAAAGCCCCGAGGTGCAGCCAAGAGATCAGCGCCTTGGGAGCCTCGGGCTGATCCATTCCCTCTCAGCACGGGAACAACAGCCATTTTGAATACTTTTGTTGAAGCTCAGGCAAGAGCTATGGGGGCAGGAGAGCTTTCTCCAGCCTTATCCCCGGTTCCTGCCAGTCCTGGAGATCCCTCTGATGCGGACCAGGATGTTTTTGAAGGGGACCCCGATTCCCCGGGAGGGGAAGGATTTTGTCCTCCTTATGCATAAAGCTTTTTTAGCTTCGCAGTCTCAGCAGAGTGGTGCTTTGCCTTTGAGACATCCGCAGGGGCTGCCCCACAAAGAAACCAAGCGTCTAGATGTACCAGCATCTCTGTGAGTCGCAAAGTTGGGGGGGGGTCCCTGGTTTCAGGCGGTTCTGCCCTTCCGGAGGGTCCGGACAATGGGGCTGCGGACGCAATGGCTTCTACTTTCCCTCCTGCCGGCATAGGATCTGAAGAGGACCAGGGAAAACAGGCTCCTCTGGACGGAGACGACCCAAAGGTGGTCCGACTGTTTCATAAGGAGGAGTTGGAGCCTCTCATTCCCTCTGTCCTATCAGAAGTCTGAGTGGAACTTCCTCAACATACTCCACCATAGGATTCTGTGGACCCGGTCCTAGCGGGGTTGCAGGCTCCGACCAGAGTTTTTCCTTTCCATCCCATGCTCCAGCAGCTGATGACCCGGGAGTGGGATTTTCCGGATGCCGGCTTTCGGGTTGGTCGGGCTATGGATAAACTTTATCCTTTGCTCGAGGAGTCTCTGGCGCTCCTGAAGTTCCCCAAGGTAGATGCTTCAGTATCGGCCGTTATGAAGCGGACCACAATTCCGGTCGCGGGAGTGGCGGCTCTCAAGGATCTTCAGGATAGGAAGCTTGAAGTTCTTCTTACGTGCATCTTTGAGGTTTCGGCCCTAGGTATCCGAGCGGCGGTGTGTAGTAGTTACATGCTACGGGCAAGCCTGCGCTGGGTCCAACAATTATTAACATCCAGAGATCTCTTTCCGGGCGAGTCAGAACAAGCGGAACGCTTGGAAGCTGCAGTGGCATATGGCGCGGATGCACTGTATGACCTCCTATGCACTTCCTCTCGCACCATGTCATCTGCCATATCGGCCATATCGGCATGGTTACGTAACTGGTCAGCGGACGTTTCGTCCAAAGCTCAGCTAAGTGCTCTATTGTTTAAGGGCAGTTTTTTTTTTTTGGTGATGACTTGGAGCAGTTGATAAAGTCCCTGGGTGAAAACAAAGTTCACAAGTTGCCTGAGGACAGAAAGCCATCCAGAGGCTTTCTGTCGACCCGCTCACGCTTTCGGGGTCAGCTTAGATTTTGTCAGAGCAGGCAGCAGCCGGCAGGACAACGACAACCTATGACCAGGCCTCAATCCTGGAATACTTCCTTTCGAGGCCGCAGAACCTCTCGGGAGGGAGGACCTGCCACATCCCTCGCCTCCAAGACTCCACAATTAATTAAGACCAGCCCATTCCTCGATCCCTCGGGTTGGGGGACAATTGTCTCAGTTCCAGGAGGCATGGGCAAGGATTACTTCCGATCAGTGGGTGCTAAGCATCATAGAACATGGCTACGCTTTGGAATTTGCTTGGCCTCTCCAAGATTTTTTTATGATCTCTCCCTGCGGAGCGCAGGCCAAGGGACAGATCGTTCGACAGACCCTCGACCACCTACTGTCTCTCCGGGCAGTAAAGCCTGTCCCTCCAGAGCACTGGAAGATGGTGGAGATACTCCATCTACTTCATAGTCCCAAAGAAGAAGAGATCTTTCTGACCTATTTTGGATCTCAAAAAGGTAAACAAGGCTCTCAAGGTACCGCATTTCCGCATGGAAACTCTACACTTGGTTATTGCGGCGGTCTGCAAAGGCAAGTTCTTAGCGTCCCTGGAACTAATGGAAGCATGCTTGCACATACCCATTCGCGAGGAACATCAGAAATTTTTTCGATTCATGATCCTGGGGATGCATTCCCAGTTCTGCGCTCTGCCATTCGGTCTGGCTACCGCATCCTGCACGTTCACCAAAGTCATGGTGATAGTAGCAGTGGCCCTGAGGAGACAAGGGCTTCTGATTCATCCCTACCTGGACGACTGGCTCATCAGGGCGAAGTCAAGGGATCTCCTGTGTAGAAGCTATCAGCAAGGTAGTCAGTCTCCTGGAATCACTCGGCTGGGTGATGATTCAGGCCAAAAGCAACTTTGTCCCTTCTCAGACGATGGACTTCCTGGGGGCCTGTTTCGATATTAGTGTCGGGAACGTTTTTCTCCCTCCCCGGACCGAATGACCAAATTGATGGAGCAAGTTTGGCGCTTGTTGTCACTCCCACTGCCCAAAGCCTGGGACTATCTTCAAGTCCTCGCTCCCTTGCATCTACACTGGAGGTGGTTCCCTGAGCTTTTGCTCATATAAGACCATTACAACGAGCGTTGCTTTCCTATTGAGATCCCAAGTCAGAGGAGTTCCAGTTCCTGCTACCGCTAACCGATCATGCCAGGTCCAGTCTTGGGTGGTGGCTTTGCCTGCACAATTTGTCTTGCGGGGTAGACCTCAAAGTCCTGAATTGGATAGTGGTGACTACAGATGACAGTCTCTCCGGCTGGGGAGCTGTCTATCAGTCCCACTCAGTCCAGGGCCACTGGTCCCCGGAGGTGTCCAGCTGGTTGATTAATCGTCTGGAAACCAAAGCAGTTCGACTGGCTTTGCACACTTTCTCCCGTGCCTACGCAACCAGGCGGTCTGGGTTCTGTCCGACAATGCGACAATGGTAGCCTACATCAACCATCAAGGAAGCACCAGGATTCAAGCCGTAGCCGACGAGGCGGAACAACTCATGGCTTGGGGGGAGAAACATCTTGCGTTGTTAGCGGCATCTCACATCACCGGAAAAGACAATATACAGGCAGATTTCCTGAGTCGGAAGCGCAGAAATCCAGGAGAGTGGAACTTTTGGACCAAGCAATGTGTCTTATTTCTCGCCAGTGGGGGACAACCCACATGGACTTGATGGCGACGCGAGACAATGCCAAAGCCCCTTGCTTCTTCAGTCGCAGAAGGGATCACGGGGCAGAGAGAGTCGATGTGCTGGTGCTTCCCTGTCCGAACTCGGTTCTCCTGTACGTGTTTCCACCTTGGCCGCTAGTGGGCAAAGTTCTGCGCAGGATAGAAGTTCATCCAGGGAGCATGATTCTAGTGGCTCCGGAATGGCCCCGACATCCATGGTTCGCAGATCTGGTCAATCTGGTGGTGGTCGGGCCTCTAAGGCTTGGATATCTTCCGCATCTCCTTCATCAAGGCCCTATCTTTTTCAACCAGGCAGATCGCTTTTGTCTAGCGGTCTGGCTTTTGAAAGGAGAAGATTGCGGAACAAGGGTATTCGGAGGAAATAATTACTACGCTGCTGCAAGCCAGAAAAACATCTACATCTCTCTCATATGTCAGGGTGTGGAGCGTTTTCGAGTCGTGGTGTCGCGAATGAGGGATTCTTCCCAGGCAAGCTTCTATTGCTCATATTTTGCAAAAAGGTTTATCCAGGGACTTGTCTTTTAATTCCCTCCGTGTACAAGAGGCGGCCCTAGTTTCTTATGTTGGCAACTCAGAAATGACATATCCGGATGTAGTGTGTTTCCTCAGAGGAGTAAGACATTTGATTCCTCCCGTCTGTCCTGTATGTCCGTCTTGGAGCCTTAATTTGGTGCTTTGTGTCTTGTGCGATCTGCCGTTTGAACCCCTTAAAAAGGTGAAGTTAAAGGACCTCACGTTGAAAATGGAGCTTTTAGTGGCTATCTGTTCGGCTCGCAGAATCTCGAACTACAGGCCCTCTCTTGTAGCGAGCCTTTTTTGAGAATTTCTGATTCGGAAGTCTCTCTTCGAACAGTCCCTTCTTTTTTGCCAAAGGTGGTTTCAACCTTTCAATTAAGTCAATCTACGGAGCTCCCGGCTTTTCCTAATTTATCGCACGCAAGAGAATTTCGTCGTTTGGATGTCCGGCGATCTCTATTATGCTATTTGGAAGTCACGAATCCTTTTAGAGTTTCAGATCATTTATTTGTCCTATGGAGCGGTCCCAAGAGAAGTCAGAAAGCATCTAAGCCAACGATTGCGAGATGGTTGAAAGAAGCTATTTCGTCTGCTTACATTTGTAAAGGGCGACCCGTTCCTGAGGGATTGAAGGCCCATTCCATTCACTCAAAGGCGGCTTCTTGGTCTGAATGCCAGTTGGTTTCGCCACAATAAATCTGTAGAGTGGCTATTTGGAAGATGCTCCATTCATTCGCTTGTCACTACTATTTGGACGTTCAGGCTCCAGATGTCTGCAATTTTGGCAGTGGAGTCCTTCGCGCGGGACTCTCAACGTCCCACCTGGTCTAGGGAAGCTTTGGTACATCCCACAGTCTGGACTGATCCAGGTACGTACAGGGAAAAGAAAATTGGTTCTTACCTGCTAATTTTCGTTCCTGTAGTACCACGGATCAGACCAGACGCCCGCCCTGGGACTGGAAGTGGGTATATCAAGAGCCGTGATTATATTCCATTTTTATTGCAGCACACTAACAGGTCGATACAGTTATGCCGCGTTAGGAAGAGTGCGGCAGTGCCAGGCGCACCCTCGTTCCCCGCACGCACAGTTCTCTTCACCTACCGCTCGATACTCTCTTCAAATTGCATGCAAATGCATGCCACGTCTGCGAAGCGTTAGGCGAAGCGTTAGGCCCGCGCAACCCATTTTACTGTATAGGCGCTAATACAGCGCCTATACAGTATCCTGGGTGCGCTAGTACCTGTCATTTCAAATGACATTTGAAATGACAGGCACCAGGAAGTGGATGGTTCCCCCCTCCCGAAGCAAGGCGCAGGGCGAAAATTAAAACGGGAATAAAGTGTAAAAAATGGGGGTAAAACCAAAGGGAGTAAAGTGTAAAAAACCATGGACGACCTCCATATTAACATTGCAGCGTAAGTTGTTTATATATATGTATAAATACCTGTCACTTTCCTGTCACTTTCCGAATCCCCCAGGCGTGCAGTCATCGAGGCGGCGGGAGCCGGCGGGCGGGTGGGCGCGCGTTGGAGCCAGGCGGCGGCGGGAGCCGGCGGGCGCACGTTCGATCCAGGCGGCGGCGGGAGCCGGCGGGCAGGAGGGCGCTCAAGGCAGTCACATGCCGTGACGTCAAGCGTCGTGACGTCACACCTTGAGCGCCGAAATCGCACAGGCGTAAACAGGCGTGCATTCATTCACTGCCGGCAGGGGCTGCCGGAGGCTGCTTTCGCCACCGGCTCCCTCCGCCTGGATGAATGCACGCCCACCCGCCCGCTCCGGCCGCGGCCTGGATCAAACACACGCCCGCCGGCACCCACCGCCGCCTGGATCGAACGCGTGCCCACCCGCCCGCCGGCTCCTGCCGCCGCTGCCGCCTGGATCGAACGCGCGCCCACCCGCCCGCCGGCTCCCGCCGCCGCCTGGATCCAACGCGCGCCCACCCGCTTGCCGGCTCCCACCGCCGCCTGGATCCAACGCGCGCCCACCAGCCCGCCGGCTCCCACCGCCGCCGCCACCTGGATGAACGGGCGCCCACCGGCTCCCGCCGCCACCACCACCTTGATGATCGCACGCCTGGGGGATTCAGAAAGTGACAGGAAAGTTACAGGTATTTATACATATATATAAACAACTTACGCTGCAATGTTAATATGGAGGTCGTCCATGGTTTTTTACACTTTACTCCCTTTGGTTTTACCCCCATTTTTTACACTTTATTCCCGTTTTAATTTTCGAACACCACACTAACACCAAGTAGAGGGTAGGCGGTAAACTAACAGGTTAAGGACGCGGCAAAATAGCGGGTTACAAAGGAGATAATCTGAGCGCGCGTCACAGTATCGGAGGGGAATAGCTAATTCCTTCATTAAACAGCTAATTCGTTCATTTACATATCATATACATGCTGGGTGCGGAAAGGGTTATGCGTCTGTTTTAAGAAGCGCTAAGGACGCGTGAAACTGGAGACTGTATCGCAGGATCGCCTTACGCGTCCGAATTGTGCGCTCACAGCGGGTTACAGACGGGAAATCTTCAACTGCATGTTACAGTATCGATCTGTAAGAAAGAACACTACAGGTTGCTTTCACTGTTATGCTTCTATAGTTACAGTTTATTATTGCTTGATTCGTTGTTATTACGGTTAAATGTTATTCTGCTTGGATAATCTATATACTGAAGGGATGCAGGAGGCACACCAGGTTAAGTGAGGGTGCCCTTCAAGTTTTTCTCTGTCTCCATGTGCTGGAAGGGAGGCATAACCCACAGTCTGTACTGATCCGTGGTACTACAGGAACGAAAATTAGCAGGTAAGAACCAATTTTCTTATGGAATGATTCCCCTATGAGGAAAGGCTAAAAAGGTTAGGACTCTTCAGGCTGGAGAAGAGATGGCTGAGGGGGAAATATGATAAAGATTTATAAAATAATGAGTGGAATGGAACGAGTGAACGTTAATCAGTTGTTTACTCTTTCAAAAAGTACAAAGACCAGGGAACACACAAAGCCGTTCCTGGGTAATACATTTAAAACTAATAAGAGAAAATATTTTTTTACTCAGCGCATAATAAAGCTCTGGAATTCGTTGCCAGAGGATGTGGTGAAAGTGACTAGTGAAGCTACATTTAAAAATGGTTTGGACAAGTTCCTGGAGGAAAAGTCCATAAACCATTATTAAGGTGGAGTTGCAGATATCCTCTGCTTATTCTTCGGATAAGCAGCTTGGAATCTTATCTACACCTTGGGATGCTGCCAGGTGCTTGTGACCTTGATTGGCCACTGTTGGAAACAGTGTACTGGAATTGATGGACCTTTGGTCTGACCCAGTATGGCATGTCTTATGTTCGTATGTAATTCCTTTAATCTTATCCATGTTTTTTCCTAGCGAATGATGGCGAAGACTGGACAGATGTTCCATCGCTGCAGGAATCAGAGCTACGGTGAGCATTTATACTTGTAGGGTGTACTTGCAAAATGTTTACAAGTGTAAAATTGGAAGTCATGCACATAAGTAGTATATTAGTATTTTGCAAGAGCCCAAAGTAGGTGTATACTTAACTGTGTTTTGTGCTTAAATGTGAAATAACAAAAAAAATGCAGTTTAGGGGTGTTCTATGGCCCAGTTTGTATTTTGTAAGTGGTACACACATATATTATCAAACTTATCTGTACACTTTTACACCTGCTAATTAAGTTACAGAAGTGATCTTGCACTTGTCTTTTGTCTGTGGTTTTTGAGTGGGAGGTATAGATTAAGTGGTGGGTGGGGGGATCAAGGAGAAATGCTGCAGGGTCTGGGCGAAGAGGTGGAGGTGTTGGTAAACTGGCGATTCTGAGTGTATTTTGTTAAGTGGAATACACGCAATCCTTATAAAATAAATGCCACCACGTAAAACTCGGGGGGTGGGGGGTTATCAATATTCAAAGCCATTTAGACGGATAACTTGTGAATTATCCGTTTAAATGGCTAGTTTTGAAGATTTTCCTTTCTTATCGAGCTAAAAATTAGCCGAATCAGAAACAGGCATGTTCCGAGTGTTCTGGGGAGAGGCAGAGTTAGACAGATAACTTAACCGGCTATCTCTGATATTAGAACTTAGCTGGATATGTTTTCCATCTAAATATAGATGTCCCCTGAAAAGGTCTAAGGTTATCTGGAAACGTATTCCCGGATATCTAGACTTAACCGGCTATATTCAAAAGAATATAGCTGTTTAAATGGCAAGTCAAGTTTAAAAAAAAAAAAAAAAGTTCAAGGGCCTACTGGCCCTAATACGTCTCCCCTACTCCCTCCCACTCAAAATACAAGTGCTCAGCACTACAACGTAGATGCTTAGCAAAAGAGCCATAGCCAGGCAAGTTGGCGCCTAGGGCCATGTGAAAAACTGCGCCCTCATCCATTACACACAACATGACACCATGAGTTGGGAGACTCTACTAAATGTTTGTACAGCAATATCGAAGGCTGGTGCAAGGGTATTAGGTGCCTTTACAGCCTCGCTCCCCACCCCCACACCCGTTAATATGCTAGCGATATTAAGTCGGAGGAACCAAAAATGTTTAAAAAAAAATAATTTTTAAATAAAAAAAAATGTGCCGGCCGGTCAGGTTAGGAAAACAGAGGCTCAATTTTACCGGCGTCAGTTTTCCTAACCCATGGCTGTCAGAGGGTTCGGAAAACCGACGCTCCTAAAATTGAGCCACCTCTCCTTGGTTTCTGCTTCTAAGGAGGTGCTGGGGACTCGCTGTTGTCCTTAGTGCCTCCTTTTTAGTGCGACCCCCTCATTTAAATAAAGGATCGCATGCCCAGGATTGGTGGCTGGGCGTGCGTTAGGAGAGCGGGCACTTAACACTGAGCGCCTGTTTTCCCGTGGACCTTACAGAATCAGCCTGAATATGAATATTATATTTATATGCACTGCTGTGGTGCCAACCAGAAAACCTTGCAAAAAAGCAAATGACACTTGGGAACTTTAACATGTCTTGGGCATGGGCTTGGCCCTCAGAAAGCCACAAGAAAACAGAGTTACAATACAATAAGAACATAAAACTTGCCATACTGGGTCAGACCAAAGGTCTATCAAGCCCAATATCCTGTTTCCAACTGTGGCCAATCCAAGGCACAAGTACCTGGCAGGATCCAAAGGGCTAGATAGAGTCCAAGCTGCTTATCCCAAGAATAAGCAGTGGATATCTGCAACTCCACCTTAATAATGGTTTATGGAGTTCCACATCATCTCCCTTGAAGAAACTGGTGAGGCTGGCAGCTCTAGCTTAATCATCTTATTTGAAATCTCAGGGAAGTAAAATCACATTGTGATGCCATTGAGGACTATTAAAGCTGCCCCATTATTTACTAATACCCCTGTGATGCCATTAGATTGCTTTGCAGCAAAGGATGGCAACAAATGGTGTCTGCAAAATCACAGATCACCAATCTCAAGTTTTCTCAGTCCTTTTACAATCATACTTAAATTGCCCCACATCTGCTGAAAATCACTTTGATGAATCTGGCTTTCTTGAGTTCCACATACTCTGCTTTCTGACTTCCAACTCCTGAGAGCTGATTAGATTTCATTTTCTCCCCTTTTAGCTTCAAGTGATTTTCTTTCCTTCCCATGAAAAGAACCTTTTCTAAGCATGTCTTCATGCTTTCACTCAGCTGTGACCTATTGACCTCCTTGTCTCTGGTCCTTGCTGCCCCTGAGGCTGCCAAATGGGTATTGGGTTCTCAAATTCCCAGAGTTCATCAGAGTCTCAACCTCTGACCTAGTTCCTTCCTCAAGAAAGCTTTTTGGGATTTGGTTTCTGATCAATTGTAAAGCTTTTCTGGGGACTGATGAGACTAAGAAACTGGGTATACATATGGAGGATAAAGAATGCAGATGGGCAGGACCAGGTTAGCTTTGCAGTCAGCAAAATTCCCTCAGAAAGATACAGGCATTAATTCTGTGGTAGGATATTAGGCTCTTTGATGTTCCACAGTAACAGTCTTTTGATACTGGCAATCCTCGAGGGATCAAGTGTGACATTTGACGGGGTAGGGGGTCTCATGGAACTGGTTCGATGGCTAACAGTACGGTGCAGATTGTTCGTGATAGGTTCACTCAAGATTGGAAATACAAAAGAGTGACATATAGTAAGAGGAAATTTTCCGTTGCTGGTCCCGAGTTGTGGAGCTCTGCCCCTTCAACCCTTGGAGTGGAAGTGAACTATATAATATTCAGGAAAAAAATAAAAACATGGTTATTTCCTAACTGCTAAAATTAGGAGGTGGTCTATAAAGTAGGGCGTAGATAGCAAGTAGTTGGGGGGGCAGTTAATGGCAGTGGATGGTGATTATGATGGCTTTGGGGGAGGCGGGAATTATTTTATTTAGATTTTTATATTCCGCTTTTTGCACTTTTTTCAGCACTTCAAAGTGGATTACATTCAGGTACTGTAGGTATTTCCCTATCCCCAGAGGGCTCACAATCTAACGGGCCGATACAGTAAGAAACACGGGAGAGCGGGCAAGCACCCGTGCACAGGCCACTCTCCTGTGCACGTGATTCAGTAAATAAATTTATTTAAATTAGGCCCGGCGGTAAAAAGAGGCGCTAGTGCGTCCCTAGCGCCTCTTTTTGGACAGGAGCGGCGGCTGTCAGCGGGTTTGACAGCCGACGCTCAATTTTGTTGGCGTCGGTTTTCGAGCCCGCTGACAGCTACGGGTTCGGAAACCGGACGCTGGCAAAATTGAGCGTCCGGTTTTCAAGCCACGGGCCTATTTCAATTTTTTTTTTTTTTTTTTACTTTTTTAAACTTTCGGGACCTCCGACTTAATAAGTGCTTTTCTGTGCACTTTCCCGGTGCCCGGAGAAATTAGCACCTACCCAAAGGTAGGTGCTTGGCTGCACATTTTACTTACTGAATCACGCGGGAATAACTAATAGGGCCATCAACATGCATTTGCATGTTGCGGGCGCTATTAGGTTCGGGGGGGAGGTTGGACGCACATTTTGGACGCGTTATTACCCCTTACTGAATAAGGGGTAAAGCTAGCGCGTTGAAAACACACGTCTAAATGCCGTACTGTATCGGCCTGTATGTTCGTACCTGAGGCAATGGAGGGTAAAGTGACTTGCCCAAGGTCATAAGGAATGACAGTGGGACTTGAACCCTGGTCTCCTGGTTCATAGCCTACTACTCTAACCACTAGGCTACTCCTCCACTCAATTAGGTTACAGAGAGTGGAGTGTGAGGGGGATTTTTTATATGTATGAATTTGTATTTGTTTTTATGTTGTTGTACCCCACCTTGGGCAGGTTTGAACCTGGCAAGATGGTATATAAATGAAAATACAGCTCCAGCGGTCACCTGCTATTGTGGCTGGAGGAACAGGGATTGAGCGACCATGCCTGTCTGCAGGACTGGGAGTAGAAAGTTCTGAATAGAACCGTTTAGAACAGGGCTTCCCAAACATTTAGCCAATGTGTCCCCATTTTAGCACTTGAAAATTTATATGATCCCTGAGGACAACCAAAACAAATCAGCAGGGGTGGGGTCCCCCCTCACACTCCAACTGTTCCCCTCTCTCAACCATCCCCTTTAGCTGATCTCCTTTTATAGCCAACTGCTCCTCTTACCTTCCCAGACCACCCCCTCTCACCCCCTCCAACCCATTCCCATCTTCCTAGCTAATCCTCTCTTATCTCTCTTGCCATTTTTATAACCCCCTGTCATCCCTTCCTCTAAACCTGATCCTCCACCTCCACTTGCTCACCCCCAGCCTCACCTCCAACCCTTTTTTCACATGCCCCTAGTTGATCCCCTCTTACCTGACATCCCCCATTTGATCTTCTCTCATACCTCTCTTACCCTCTACAGTCAATTCCTCCGCAGATGATCCAACCCTCAAACCCCTCCTGCATCTGATCCCTTCTTTCAAACAGCCCCTCCTCAAGCATCACCCTAGTCAGGGTGAGCAACATTTTCCTTTTGTTCCTGGCCCAAAGGGGGAAGACAACTATTGGGAAGAGAGGGCAAGCTCCTGACAGGAGCAATATTTTTTTCTTGGGTAGGCTCAGTAGGGAGTGAGGAGAGAAGAGCAGTGGCAGTTCTCCACTGGACTGTCCCCAAGCTGATTGTGATCTACAAGTGGCATTAGCATAGGGTCTGTGAGCCAGTGCAAGCTCACAGGCCATATGGCAGCCCCAATCCCTCCCTAGTTAGGGATTCCTATTACCACAGAAACTCTTGTAGAGGTAAGACGCATGTGCTGGCTCACAGGCTTCACTCTGACTTCCACTGCTGTTGCTGATGCCTGAAAGAAGTGTGCTAACCTTTAAGGCACTTAAGACCCCCAACTGAGCATTTTATGACCTCATTTGGGGTCCCAATCCACAGTTTAAGAAGCCCTGTCTTAGAAGGATCAGAGAAGACCTGTGGGGGAAGGGGAAGGACAGGGAGGAGGGAGCCCCAGAAAACATAAGTCAAAGTTAGCCACATCCACTCTGAGGGCGGCACATTCCAAACTCTGAGGAGGTTTTCTGAACACTCAGCTTCTGTTTAAGGAGCAGGGGGATTGATTTGGGAAAGACATAAGGGCAGCTCCTATCAGCTGACTTTTGGAAATGCTTCCAACTTATTCTCATTCTCTTTCTTCTTCCCCTCTTCCAGTTCCGCTTTCTCCACTAAGAAACCGTCCTCACCATGTTTTGGAAGATATGAGCACTGCCCGGATATCAACCAGTAAGAGCGCCTGTTGTTAATTAGCCATTGTGTATGGAGCAGATCTGAGCTTGCTTTTGAGGGGGGTAGTGGATGCTGGCACTGGAGCACCCCTTCCCCACACAAGTTGTGCTTCATGGACTCCCGACCCAAGTGTTGATGCCGCCTCAGACGCTGTCCACGGTCCCTAGTGCCACTCCAGTGCTAAAAGTATCTACAGTGGGTTGTGATGCTCCAAGTGATTCTTTAAGGGGCAGTGATATTGATCTGGATCAGACAGACATCTGCGTTTGCCATCCAGGCAGATAAACTTTCTTTCCAATCAGTCCTCAAGACAAAGATTCTTTAAGTTTGAAATTATTTATTGTACAGGTAGATTCTACTTACAATTGTTGCATTTCAAACGTGAGCCCCAAGGCAAAAATCTTTGGTAACTGGAGACAGGGTAGCAGGAGGGAGAAGGTCTCTTGAGTTGCAGGAATTAGTTTATGGTGGAGGTAGGGAGCTTGAGGGATATGAGGCTGATTCAGTCTTCAGAAGAAGGCAGTAAAAAAGAAAATAAAAACTCGATTGTTTCAGGAGCTTTACAGAGCGCGGCTAGCTCTGAAGCCCGCATGGGCAAGACTGAGCTTTTGTCCCGAGCTGCTAAGGGAAACGCCTGCATAAGCTGGGGGCAGGGTCCAATGGCAGCGAGCCTAAGAACCATGTGACATAGGGGGAACATGAAGGACAGTCCCTTGAGCCTATAAGGCACCTAGGAAGACTCAAGTTAGATTGAGGGGCATTCGAGCTCTTCCGATAGTGAGAGAAAGTGGAAGGGGGAGGGAGCTGCTCTTAAAGGCAAGGCTCACAAACTTATCATAGGTTACAAAAAGTGTTTCAGTATCACGAATCCTCAGAAGGGAGGGACTGCACTAAACACAGTTAAACTACAGTATATACAGATACAAACATGTATCCACTGCTGGGAACAGAACAGATATCATCAAAAATTGGACAGCATTCTCTAGTAATGTCAGCTCCTGAAAGAATCATCATACGGCTCTGTGCGTTGGTACAGTGTGGTGACAGAACACGTGAAAAAAATACAACCTTTTAACCATGAAACTTAGGCAATGGGGATAGAGTTGCACAAAAATTTAAAATAAGAACAAGAGGGACACAAGTGCAGAATTCAGCACAAAGTATGACTTTCTGTAACAGTGAACTGATAGGTGTGTGCGTATGTAAGTAAGAGTCCGAATCAGTAACGGGATTCCAGCAAGTGAGAGCAGGTGGCAGCACAGAGAGGTCCATGTACGGCAGGGGTTGGGAACCTTTTTGGCTGAGAGAGCCATGAACGCCACATATTTTAAAATGTAATTCTGTGAGATACTAACTACAACCCCCCACCGTCCTGACCCCCCCAAGACCTACCAAATTAATTTACTACAACCCCCTACTCTCCTGACGCTCCCCAAGACCTGCCAAATTAATTTACTACAACCCCCCACCCTCCTGACCCCCCCCCCCCACAAGACCTGCCAAAAGTCCCTGGTGGTCCAGGGCTCGCAGACAAATCTTTAATAAAAAAGTAAAAATCTAACAAAACCCCCCACGCTCCTGACACCCCCCCCCCCAAGACCTCCAAAATTTACTACAACCCCCCAAGACCTGCCAAAAGTCCCTGGTGGTCCAGCAGGGGTCCAGGAGCGGTCCGGGAGCGATCTCCTGGACTTGAGCTGTCGGCTGCCAGTAGTCAAAATGGCGTAGATGGCCCTTTGCCCTCACTATGTTACTGGGGTCGACCAATGGCGGCAGTAGCCCCTGTGACATAGTAAGGGCAAAGGGCCGTCGACGCCATTTTTATTACTGGCAGCCGATGGCCCTTTGCCCTTACTATGTCACAGGGGCTACCGCCGCCATTGGTCAACCCCAGTGACATAGTGAGGGCAAAGGGCCATCAGCGCCATTTTGACTACTGGCAGCTGACAGCCCAAGTCCAGGAGATCGCTCCCAGACCGCTCCTGGATCCCCGCTGGACCACCAGGGATTTTTGGCAGGTCTTGGGGGGGTCAGGAGGGTGGGAGGTTGTAGTAAATTTATTTTGGAGGTCTTGGGGGGGGGCATCAGGAGGGTGGGGGTTTTGTTAGATTTTTACTTTTTTATTAAAGATTTGTCTGCGAACCAGATGCAGCCATCAAAAGAGCCACATCTGGCTCACGAGCCATAGGTTCCTGACCCCTGATGTACGGATATGAGCCTAAGAGGAAACAGAAAATGAAAAGGCAAAAGCTACGAATCTGCAACAGGGCAGAAAGAAAAGGGGCGATAAAAGAAAGGACAGCGATCCGAGACTGCATCCAGAGAGGGAAGAAACACTACATAATATATAAATGTTTATTTATACAGTATTTAGTTTTATTTGAAAATCAAAATAAGAATCTCCTGACAGGGAAGGTGTCAGGGAAATCTCCATGTCTGTAACCATGAAAATTTGGCAGATGGGGTTAGGGATCCCAGAATTGGACCTCATGTTGCTTTTCAGCATGAAATTGGTTATGCTTTCTGTAAATACAATAATGCCCATTGAGTTCTGGAGAAAAGTGGATCCTTTGCGCATCTGTGCTTCCACTTACCAGACTAAACATGAGAGTTATCCACAGATGATACTGCACGGCACAGGTCCCTTCTTCAGTTGTCTGTGACCTGTGTGGTTGCGAGAACTCATGTGCATTATCAACTGTGGATAATTCTCATGTTAGTCCTGTAGGCAAATCTAGAATAAAATCTCCTCTTGGCTAATGGGTTTTATTATGGTTGTTGCAAAAAAAATGTATTACAATAAACATAATGGTTGTCAGGTGTTGAAACATTACATATTTAGCAATCGTCTCACATAAGAAAAAGATAGACGTCCATATTCAGAAACAATCTGAATATGGCTAAGTCTGTCAGCCCGCAGACCTGTCCTAAAGTTAGCTGGATAATCTTATACGACTAACTTGCCAAGCTACAGAGCAGCTGAAGATGGACCTCAGTTTTTGTGCTTATAAAATGAAGACGGCACCGGTATATCAGATTAACTTAAATTTGCACTTTTACCAAAATAAAAACAGTCCAACTATCCCAGCTTTTATGAAATTAAAGAATCCAAATCTTATAACTGCAGTCAGTTTCAGAGATGTTAAGAGTTTGCTGCCTCTGTCTCGGGATCCACTGCCAGAGTTCAGGAATGTTTGCGGCCAATCTGGGCTGTGCCCAATCTCTGTCCTGTGAGAAAAGCAGAGGTGGACTGCACAATGAGGCTGTAACATGAGGATCCAGTTCTTGTGAGGACACTTGTTCTCACCTTTAAAAAAAAAAAAAAAAAGCCTCAATTTGCATTTTTCAGATCATTAATGCAAATTAATGGGCTTCAACATAAGCAGCATGATCTGACCATTCCATACAGTATTTTCCAACTGTTGGTTTAGCTTGTGGGCAAATGGAGTTATAAAACATAGCTGCTGGAGAAATCTAATCGAAAACTTTACCATCTCTGATTGGTTTATTTGTGAAAGACTCAAAAGACAAGACGAGCTGGCACCATGCCTTCCTGGTATGCAGCAAGACAGTAGTTCTTTGTTCAGAAAGATGGTCAAGTACCCCAAACTCCTTTGGGACATGACTCCATATTCAGTCAGCATGCAAAAGTCTGCTAGAAAGTTTCTTTGCTCCTACAGCCCCCCAAAAAAGAAAGCACAGCTTGCAAAGAATTCCTTAATACAGGGAGGTCGACATTCAAAAGCCATTCAGATGGGGACACCTATGCCATTGCTAGATTATTAAACTAATGTTTATCCTGCTGAAAATATGGGACCAGTTATCCAGCTGAACTATAGCTGGAAACTTGTCCACTAAACATCCTACTGAATATGGACCCCAAGATCTCCAAAATAAATACAATTACAACAAAAAAATATTTCCCTGTATGTATCTGGATCAGTCCAGACTCCTGGGTTTTGCCTCCCCACCAGCAGATGGAGACAGAGAAGTTTTGACCGACTCTGCCCTATACGCTGAGGTGCCACCTACAGTCCGTCAGCATTTCTCTGTCTCCAGCAGATGGTGGACGTGCTCAACCTGTAGTTAGTGTAAAAAAAAAAAAAAACAAAGGGGGATAGTTTAGTTAGGGTTTCCTTTAAAAAAAAAAAAAAAAAAAAGAAAGAAAGAAATAGAAGAGACAAATTAAAAAAAAAAGAAATTGTCAGGGAAACCAGCGAGGTGAAGGTTTGGCAGATCCCAAGGGGGCCATCCCTCCTGATATGAGGCTAGGGGCTCAAGGGGTTGAGAACCCCATTGCCCTGTGTGTTGACTGCCTTGGGGGTGATACTGGGGAGCCTGACTCACTCACCCCAGGAAGACTAGACCCGTTCCTGCAGTGTCAGGTTTGAAAAAAAAAAGTGAAGTAGTGGGCTTGCCTGCCGGACAGGCTCTCTGTTTTCTCTGTCACCGCAAGTTTTCTTGTCCCCTGCGCTGCTATTTCTTCCCACCGCGGGCCTCTTTCAGCCGACCCGTCCCCAGGGCTTCTGGTCACGCTGCGAGGAGCACGTTCTGAGGGATGGCCTCTTTTCGGTTTGCCTCCCCAGGGGGGGATGGAATGTCGAAAAGCACCGGGGGCAGCGTTTCGCAGTCGCGTAGGGAATCCATGGGGTTTAAAAGACTGCGTCCTGCCTCACAAGATCAGTCATTCTGTTGGCCTTTCGCACAGCAGCGCAAACTGGGGAGGGGATTTCCCCCCCCTCCTTTGTCCCCACAGAGGTCAACCTCCGGGGAGGTGGGCCGTTGTAGGATTTTCAGCTGCCGACAGAGGAGAGCCCCGAGGGGGCTTCGGACTCCTCTTTTTCGCCTGAATTTATGCTCCTGCATAAGGTTTTAAAGCTCACAGGTTAGCTAAGAGGCAGTCGGGGAGAAGCACAAGACACCATTTGGACACGGCTGGAGGCCGGATCCCTAAGAGGCCCAAGCCTCTGGAAAGGGCAGAGGGCCAGAAGGTTAAGCGCCCCCTTCGAACTGCCTTGTCTCCCCTGGAGGCGGACTCCTCCTCTGAGATTTCAGAGCCAGAGGAGCAGGATCTCAGGGACAAGCCCCCTCCAGGGGTAGATCCTGATGCTGGCCACGATCTTTTTTCCAATCAAGGGCCCCATGGTGTGGACGGCGATGACCCGAAGGAGGTCCGTCTCTTCCGGAGGGACAAGTTAGGACCCCTCATCCCCACGATCCTTGAGGAATTGGGCATTGACAGCCCTCCTGTGGACTCTCGGATGGGGTCCGTTGATCCGGTCATGGTTGGTCTTTCATCTGTCAGTCACTGACTTGTTGTTTTGGGAGTGGGACACTCCGGATTTGGGTCTGAAAGTCAGCACGGCTATGGATAAGCTTTACCCCCTGCCAGAAGAAGCCCCGGACCTCCTCAGAGTTCCTAAGGTGGTTGTGGCGGTGACTGCTGTGACTAAGAAGACCAACATTCCAGTGACGGGGGTGACAGCCTTCAGGGATCTCCAGGATCGTAAGCTCGAAATCCAGCTCAAGAAGATTTTCGAGGTATCTGGCCTCGGAGTGCGGGCTGCTTTGTGCAGCAGTTTCTTCTTAAGGGCAGGTCTCTGCTGGGTACAGCTATTGCAGAACAACAAGTCATTGTTGAAAGCGGGGCACCTAGAAGCTGCAGTGGCCTACAGTGCGGATGCCTTTTATGATCTGTTATGGACCTCCGCCCAGTCAATAGTCTCAGCTGTTTCTGCCTGCCGACTGCTTTGGTTGCGGAACTGGTCTCTAAGGCCCAGTTAGGTTCCCTACCTTTTAAGGGCAAGCTGCTTTTCAGAAAAAATTTAGAGGATATGATTCAATCCTTAGGAGAGAACAAGGTGCATCTTCTTCCGGAGGATAAGCCTAAGCCTAGACGTTTTCCTTTGTCTCAGTCTCGTTTCCGAGGAAATTGGAGATTTCGGGCCTCCCCGTTCGACGGGCTCCACATTAGGCAGAATACAGGCAGACAACAGTCCTAGTCCGAGCCCTTTCGAGGACACTGATTTGGCAGATCTGGGACCTCCCAAGCCACAGGAGGAATTAAGTCAGCGCAATGAGGCGAGGCCGGTCCATTCTGATAGTGGGAAGCAGATTGTCTCTGTTTTACGAGGAATTGGCCAAGCTGACGTCTGACCAGTGGGTCCTCAGCATAATAAGACACAGCTATGCTTTAGATTTTGCTCTGTGCCTTCGAGACTGCTTTCTCGTTTCCCCGTGTTCGTACAAGGAGAAATGTCGGGTGGTGGGCGACATTTTGAGACGCCTACTCTATCTTGGAGCCACTGTTCCAGTTCTGCCGGTGGAGCAGTGAAGGGGCCACTATTCCAACTACTTCATGGTCCCCAAGAAGGAAGGCACATACCGGCCCATTCTCGATTTGAAGAGGGTCAACAGATGTCTTCGAGTATCCCGCTTTTGCATGGAGACCTTGCGGTTGGTCATTGCGTCGGTATGCAAGGGAGAGTATCTAGCGTCCCTGGCTCTCACTGAAGCATATTTGCACATCGGAATCTGGGCCGCTCACCAGAAATTCCTCAGGTTTTCCATAATGGGTCACCATTTTCAGTTCTGCGCTCTTCCTTTCAGCTTAGCCACGGCGCCAAGGACCTTTACCAAGGTCATGATTGTGGTAGCAGCAGAGCTTTGGAAGGAAGGCTTGTTAGTCCATCCCTATCTGGACGATTGGCTGATTTGAGCGAAGTCGAAGTCGCTATTTTGTGCAGCAGTGGACCAGATTCTTCAGCTGCTCGGGTCACTGGGTTGGGTGGTCAATTTGACCAAGAGCCAACTGATTCCCTCTCAGTCATTGGAGTTTTTGGGAGCCCTGTTTGACACGTGTATAAGAAGTGTTTTCCTCTCCGATATTGTCAAACTGCAAGGTCAAGTTTGGGACTTGCTATCTCACAATCTCCCCAGAGTTTGGGACTATTTACGGGTCCTCGGCTTGATGGCTTATACTTTGGAACTGGTCCCATGGGCCTTTGCACATATGAGACCTCTTCAGCCAGCATTGCTTTCCTGCTAGAGCCCAGTATCAGAGCAATTTCATCTTCCACTGCCTCTTACGGATTCAGCACCTTCCAGTCTTGATTGGTGGCTCCTCTCAGACAATTTGCACTGGGGGATCAGCTTGGAGGTTCCCATTTGGACAGTGGTCACCACAGACGCCAATCTCTGCGGCTGGGGTGCGGTTTGCCAAGGAAAGTCTTTCAGTGCCAATTGTCTGTGGAGGAATCCCGGTGGTCGATCAATCATCTGGAGACCAGAGCAGTGCGGTTAGTGCTTCAAACCTTTCTCCCACTTCTTCAGAGGAAGTCCGTCAGGGTTCTATCGGACAATGCCACAGCAGTGGCCTATATCTCGGCAAGGGGGAACCAAGAGTCGACTGGTGGCATCGAGGCCCAACAATTGATAAGCTGGGTGGAGCAGCATCTAGCCAGCATCACAGCCTCTCACATTGCAGGGGTGGACAACGTCCAAGCCGATTTTCTCAGTCGTCACATCTCGATCCTGGAGAGTGGGAGCTCTCCGAGGAAGCATTCCATCTTATTTGCAGCAAGTGGTCCAGACAGAGTGTCGATCTGATGGCGACCTTTCGGAATGCCAAGGTCCCTCATTTCTTCAGTCGGCGCCGGGAGCCAATGGCGGAAGAGGTGGATGCTTTGGTGCTCGCTTGGCCAAGGCATGTCCTTCTGTATGTGTTCCCGCCGTGGCCTCTGATTAGCAAAGTGCTGAGGCGCTTCGAAACTCACCCATCCGAAGTGATCTTAGTAGCACCGGAATGGCCGAGGTGTCCATGGTTTGCAGATCTCATAAATCTGTCAGTGGAAGGGCCCAGTTTGTTTGGAAGAGGCAGCTTGCTTTTGTCTTGCGGCATGGCTTTTGAGATGCAAAGACTGAAGAGCAGAGGTTATTCGGATGCG
Organism: Rhinatrema bivittatum; assembly: GCF_901001135.1. Lineage (NCBI taxonomy): Eukaryota > Metazoa > Chordata > Amphibia > Gymnophiona > Rhinatrematidae > Rhinatrema > Rhinatrema bivittatum. The sequence goes on from NC_042617.1 coordinate 305,161,441, forward strand.
GTCCTTGCTACCCTTTTGCGTTCCAGGAAGACCTCCACTTCTTTAGCTTATGTCAGGGTATGGAAAGTCTTTGTGTAGACTGCAAGGTGGATCATACTCAGGCTCTGGTGCCCGATACATTATCTTTCCTGCAGGCCAGCCTAGTTAAAGGCCTCTCGTGTAGCTCGTTACAGGTACAGGTATCGGCCCTCGGTTGGTTCCTTGGTAAAATACAAGGAGTAACTTTGGCTACGGATCCGGATGTGGCGCGATTTCTCCGAGGGGCAAAACACCTGCATCCTCCGGTCAGGGATCCTTGTCTATCCTGGCCGAAACCAGCCATACTGTGGATGCCCTGAACTAGGGGTAGGGCAATGGTTTACCCATACTCGTATGGAGTTGAGGTTTGCCTCCTGGGCAATTCTTTGGTGCCTCTCCTAGGCAGCCGTGGACGGGATGCTGAGTCCATCTGTCTACACTAAGGAAAACGAAATTATCAAGTAAGTTAGTTCTCCATTTCCTAGCATGTAGCCAGATGGACTCAGGACCAGTAGGATGTAAAAAAGCTACTCCCTAATGGGGCGGGAGGCTGCCCGTGGTCCAGTTAGCACCACCCTTGCAAAGGCTGTGTCCTCTCGAGCCTGGACGTTCAGGCGGTAGAACCTGGAGAAGGTGTGTAGGGAAGACCATGTCGCTGCTTGACAGATGTCGGCGGGCGACAGTAGCTTAGTTTCCGTCCAGGATACTGCCTGGGCCCTAGTAGAATGAGCTTTGACCTGAAGTGGTAAAGGCTTCCCTGCCTCTACGTAAGCTGCCTTGATTACTTCCTTGATCCAGCGAGCTACAGTAGCTCGTGAAGCCACTTTGCCCTATTTCTTCCTGCCAGGAAGAACAAACAAGCGATCTCTCTTGTGCACCAGTTCTGAGTGCTCCAGGTACCGCACTAGTAGTCTGCCAACGTTTAGATGGCGAATAAGATGGGAGTCTTCTATGTCCTTGTGTCCCTCCGGTAGCAGTAAGGAAATGGATTGATTCAAATGAAACTCTGAGACCTCCTTTGGTAAGAAGGAGGGGACAGTGCAAAGCTGTACTGTTTCTGGAGTAAATCGAAGGAATGGTTCCCTATAGGATAGTGCCTGTAGTTCCAAGATGCGACGGGCCAAGCATATTGCCACCAAGAATACTGTCTTTAGTGTTAATAGGCGTAGCTACAGACTGCGCATCAGTCTGAAGGAAGGTCCTGCTACGAAGTCTAATAATAGATTGAGGTTCCATAGGGGGACCGGCCGCTTTAAGGGCGGTCGAAGTTGCTTAACCCCTTTTAGGAAGTGGGCCATATCCGGATGTGCCGACAGACTCTTTCCATTCACCTTGGCCCTGAAGCAGGAGAGGGCTGCTATCTGGGCCTTGAGGGAGCCTTTCTTCAGGCTGTCCTGTAAAAATTCCAGAATCATGGGGATCTTGGCCATTCGCAGGGAAACCCAGCGGCCCTCGCACCAGGCCTCAAATATTCTCCAGATCCGTATGTGTGCCAGGGACGTTGAAAACTTCCATGTGTGAAGCAAGGTGGCGATCATGACTGCCGAGTAACCGCCACTAGGAGGAAAAAACCTCTGTGGTGTTCTATCTTGCGGATGATCCTGCCCAGTAGAGGCCATGGGGGGAAGGCGTATAGTAATTCCTCTTCTGGCCAGGTTGTCTATCCCTTGGGAGTGCTGATCTTGCCTGCGACTGAAGAACCAGGGGACTTTTGCATTGTGAAATGTGGCCAGTAGGTCCATGGCCGGGGGCCCCAGCGATTTACTAGAAGCCTTTGGTCGACAGCGTCCATTCCCCAGGGTCCAGGCTTTCCCTGCTGAGAAAGTCCACTGTGACGTTGTCTTTCCCTGTGATGTGGGAGGCCAAAATCTCTTATAGGTTTAACTTCGCCCATTCCATAAGGGGGTCTATTTCCAGAGACACCTGATGTCTCTTGGTTCCTCCCTGGCGATTGATGTAGGCAACCATTATTGCGTTGTCACACATCGCCCAGATCGCTTGCCCTTGGAGCCTGCGGCTGAATTTCAGGCATGCTAGCCTGACTGCTCGAGCTTCCAGGTGGGTTATGTTCCAGTTCGCCTCTTCCTTGGTCCATTGTCCCTGGGCTGTCAGCTCCTGACAGTGAACTCTCCACCCTTGGAGGCTCGCGTCTGTCGGAAGTAAGATCCAGTTCGGTGGGGATAGGCTTACACCCTTACTTAGGTGGCTTTCCTGTAGCCACCACTGGAGCTGAGAGCATACCTCCGTTGGTAGGTGGAGGCGAATCAAGTAGTCTTGGGACAGTGGGTTCAGTGACAGTAAGCGTTGCAGAGGCTGCATGGGAGCCCTCACCCACGGTACTACTTCTAGTGTTGATGCTGTGAGGCCGAGGACCTGAAGATAATCCTATACCTTGGGGCACATTGTATTTGTTCCATTAGTTTCCTCCTCCTTGGGGAAGGGAGGAAGACATTGTTCTGCTTGGTGTCAAATCAGGCCCCTAGGTACTCTTAAGGACTGGGAGGGTTTGAGGCTGCTCTTGTCCATGTTCATGACCCAAGTTCCTCTAGGAGGGACCTGACCATACTGGTCACCTGGAGGCTCTCTTCCAATGACTTCACCTGAATCAGCCAGTCGTCCAAGTAGGGGTGCACCAGGATCCTTTCTTTTCTCAGTGCTGCTGCCATGACCACCATAATTTTGGAGAATGTTCTGGGGGCGGTTGCCAGACTGAAGGGTAATGCCTGGAACTGGTAAGGGTGGCCAAGTACCGCAAAGCATAGAAAACACTGGTGGTCTTGATGGACTGGAATATGAAGGTAGGCTTCCGATTGCACTGCCATTATGACAGAGCAGAAAGTTTCCATGCAGAAGTGCAATATCTGCAGATGATGGTTGACGCTCTTGAGATCCAGGATGGGCCGGAATGAGCCCTCTTTATTGGGCACGATAAAATAGATGGAATAATGCCCCGTATTTACTTGAGGCATAGGTACCGGTGTTTTAGCCCTCAGACTGAGGAGCCTTATCAGTGTGGATTCCACTACCAGTTTCTTGAGCTGGGAGTGGCAAGGTGATATCATGAACCTATCCCAAGGGATGCTACAAAACTTCAGAGCGTAGCCTTCTCGTATGATGTCCAGTACCCATTTGTCCGGAGGGAAAGTTGACCCCCTATCTCCTCTTCCCATGGATGGGTCTGACCAACTTCATCGGGAAGCTCGGGTCGAGCCTGAGCCCAAACCTGTCCCTCTTTTGGGTTGCAGTTCCGAAAGGGCTGAGACCACCCCAAGGGTCGAGGTGACTGGAACAGCGGGTGGCTATAGGGCCGGAAGCATTTGGAGCCCCTGGCCTGACCTCTCAGGGGTGCTGAGGCCTCTTTTTTTTTTTTCTGTCTTCCAGTAGTCGAGGCAGTGGAGATTCACCCCACTTACTGGCTAGCTTCTCCAACTCGCTTCCAAATAGGAGGGATCCTTTAAAGGGCATCTTTGTGAGGTTCGCCTTCGCATTTGTGTCTGCTGACAAGTTCCGCAACCATAGCTGTCTTCTGGCTGCCACCACCGAGGCTACTTCTCTGGCTGAGGTACACACTAGGTTCGAGTTTGCATCTGCCAGGAAGGCTATGGCGGGTTCAATCGCCTCTCCGGCATGAGCCCCGGAGCTATCTGCCTTTCTCTAGAGGAGCAAGCAGGAGAGAGCCACCAGGGCACAGCAGGAAGCGATCTGCAGTGTCATTGCTGTCGCGTCAAAAGCTTGCTTAAGGATGGATTCTAACCACCTATCGTGAGCATCCTTCAAGGCCTCCCCTCCCTCAACAGGGATGGTTGTTCGCTTAGAGACAGCGCAGACCATGGCGTCCACTTCCGAGAAACACAGGCATTCCCTGACCGCTGGATCCAGAGGATACAAGGCTTCCAAGGCCCGACCTCTTTTAAAGCTCGCCTCCGGGGCATCCCATTCCATGTCAATTGACTCCTGGATGGCTTCCAGCATTGGGAAATAGCAAGAGGCCTTATGAAGGGACACCAGGATGGGATTCTTCTTTGGTTCCATATGGTCCGTGCCAGGACCTCCCAGATTCTTCAGGGTCTGGGAGATTAGGGCCGGTAATTCATCTCTGTGGAAGAAATGAAGCATGATCCGGTATGGTTCCAGGTCCGGAGGGGTTTCCCCGTCCTCCAGTGAATTCCCGTCATCTGTGGTGGCTGGGTCCTGTTGCGTCCGTCGCTGTTCGACGCCCTCACTCCACCCTCTTTACCTCTGTGACGACTCCCTCCAGGTCTGATGGACGACTGGCTGCCGCGGCGTCTCCATGCCGTCCCCCTCCGGCGTCCCCAGACCGGCTCGACGTTGCAGATCCTGATGACCTAGGGCACGCCGCGCGCTCTGATTGAAGTACCAGCAAGGGCACGAACCGTCATCTGCTTCCAATATTTAAAGGTCTCTATTTGCACTATCTAACGGAGTTTAGCAAGGAGAGGATTCGGATTTGACTACGTTCCTCCAAGCTACTCTGCCTCCTCGGACTTACCAGAGGTATCCGCTCCTCAGGGGTCTCGCTCTCTTCTTTACTTTCAGATAGGAACTGGTACTCGCTCCTCGAGGGCCCATGTTCCTAGACACTCTGAAGATTCTTTACTGCCTGGAAGGTATCGCTGCTACAAACAATTGTGAGTTACCATCACTCTCTCAGAGCTTTCCCTGGAACCAGGTACTTGCTCCTCGAGAGCCTAAACCTTTCCAGCTCCTGAGCTTCCTTGAGATCTTATGAGTTTTGTCATCTAGTTCTGTTCATGAACCTTGTCTACCCTGCCTACTCGCTTTCTACAGTTTCTCAACAGCTCAGCCATCCTGGATCGCGGTTCCAGTGCCTGAGGGACTACAGCCCTGCCGGGCATATCAGCTCACTACTGCCACCTCTGGTGGTTTCCAAAACCTGTTTAATAAAAGAACTAATGTGGGTCTGTCTCTATACTCAAGCCTAGCTGGTGGTCCCTCTCGGGATATCCTCCCAGGGGCATGGTCATCTGCCACCGGCCCAGGGATTCACCACTACTATCTCAGATTCATAACAGATTGCTAACGCCTCACGGAGAACCCTAACAGATTGCTACTCCCAGCTTAGCGGAATATAACAGAATCTGAGACACTACAAGATAGCTGACTCCTCCTTCTTAGGAGCCATTCATTCAGATTGCTCCTCCCATCTAATGCCCAGCTTTCTTAACAGATATATCAGATTGCTAACTCCCTAGCAGATTCACAACAGATTTACATCAGGTCCCTGTCAGGGATACTCTTGGTGAGGCGTGGCATATCTCACGGCCTGCAGGCAAGGCAGGAGAACGAGGCCCCCCCACTTGGGGTTCAACCCGGGCAGGGGCCGGGGCTGACTGCGCTTGAACAAAGGCTTGGAGGCCCTGAAAAAATTCCAACCAAGAGAAGGCCGCTGGGTCCATATTTGTCCCAGGGGGAACCGGGGTAGGGGCCACTGAACTGCCCTCTCCCGGGGAGGACGCCATCTTGGAGTTGCTGGGGAGCTATCGGATAAGGTCGCTGCTGACCCGTCCTCCGACTGGGATGGGCTGGGTTTGGAGAATTTTTGAGAATCCAGCCCTCCCTGGGCCTCCTCACAGTGCTGACACAGGCAGGATGCCAGGTCAGACTGTGTGGCTCTAATATGGCAGGTCGTGTAGAGAGAATGTCGCCTGAGCTTCTTTGCTGCCGGGGCCATCGCCTATGTGGATTGTGTGTTTAGCCGGTTATTGCCTATCGCACGTGCACCAGCTCGCCCCAGCGCATGTATGTCTAAGCGGCCGGTTGTGCGCGAGGTTATGCGTGTAGCTATGCGCATATTTGTGCACAAGTTAGGCGCACAGGTCGGCCCGTACCATGTGTACCAACTGCTGAAGGGGGAAAATGGCACCACTGTGGGTCACCATGTGGAGAGTCGACCGAGCTGAAAACGGGACCTAGCCCATTGAAGGGGCTACTCAACCCGCTCGTAACCCCCTTCCCTTGCCCGAACGGAGATCAGGAATGAAGTCTGTACGGTGCGCCGAGCAAGGAGACTGGAGGAAAGACTTGCCGAAGCCTTTCCATGTCTCTGGATCGGAGTTCATCTCTACTTACCTGGTCTCAGCACTTATCGGCTGAGTACAGAGACAGTCTCTGGCTGCAGGGGGGAGAGGGCTTTGGCCTTCACTGCCACGCTCAGCTTCTGTACCCGGTGCCTTTCAGCTGCTTTAGCAGCTAAGTCCAGGCTGGGAACCGGCTATTGGACCAAGGCACACCGCTGAGGGATCTCGGAAATCACCTCAGGAATTCTCAACTGAGGTATTACCGCAGGAGAGTGGGGCTCAATCTTCCTTTAAATTGAAGTTAATAATTTTCTTTGTGTTTACTCAGATAAATCTTGTCATGGTGGTGAGCAGATCTAACAATCAGGGTAGCGGGATAACTTTAGACTTTTATTAAGCATGCATCCAGTTAAGTATTAAAAAAAACAAACCTCTGGGTTCCAGTAACACTGATCCTCCATTCCCTTTCCACCCAAAATAATTTAAAAAAAATGTGGGTGTACAGCATCTGATCCTCCACCTCCAAAATAATTTTAGAAAGTTATGTATATTACTGGCCTGAGGCCCCCCACCCCGTTAGAAACATGATGGCAGAAGACGACCCTAGGGTCGATCTGGTCTGCCCATCCAGAACAATTAATTCAGCTCCACAATCCCTACCACTCCTCAGAGATGCTGTGTGCTTATCTCGTGTTTTTCTGAATTCAGATACTGTCCTTGTCTCAACCACCTCTACTGGCTCTCTCCTACCCATCCCACCACCCTCCCATCCGTTATCTTGTACCCCTCTTAGAGTAAGAGATAATGTGGGCAACCTTCTGCCACTCTCCCAAAATCCCATGGTAGACTGGAGCCAGTAAAATCTAACTGCACTGCCAGCATCATGAGCATGAGGGGACCTGGAGCCAGTCTTTGACTTTAAGTTGTGTGGGGGGAGGGGGGGGGTGGCAGTCTTGATCCAGCAAGGCTTGTGATGTTTTAAAAATCTTTGGTGCTGGATAAAGAAGCAGGTGCTATGCTCCCATTTTTTTCCCCATTAATTTTGAGTGGAAGGGTTGAAAAATCAGGGTTGCTGGCCTCCAAAAGGTGTTTTTTTTTTCCTTACATAAAGCAGCTATAAAATGTCTTTAAATAAACAAACATATATTTAGTATATAGCCAATTAAGTTTAAAATTATCCAGGTAAGCAAATCCAGATTACTTTAGCCAAGTATATTGTGTGGGGGACATGTCCCACTGAACATTCATGACTAGTTATCCAGCTAACTTTAGCTAAATAACTTTTCCGCTTACTGAATATGGACCTCTTAGTGGCTTATTATTAAACAGCTTTATCCATATTGCTGCAGGTTCTGAACAATCCCTGACAGTACGGAGTCCAGCCAGCACCTGGGCCTACATCCAGCATACGAAGGTCATAGACAACCAGAAGATTCTCTCGCAGCTCTCTCGAGATCTAGAGTCATCCTGATGCATCACCAAGATAGAAGCCCTGACCTGGGCCACTAAACCTTCTTTGGTTTAGAGGCTGCAGAAGGAAGCGTTTTCCCACTGAAATGCACACTGTAGCAGTACTGATAGAGGAAGTCCTGCTGGTTCATGGACCTGTTTTTCAGGCCTGGTGCAAGGACACTGGGCTGCTATTATAGATTGGAAATTGACTTACTCTTTACATGCTATCTCTGCACATACAAAAGGCATGGATAAGGATGATGTGACTGTTGTGGAATTGAAAGCCTTGACAGCACCTAGACTAGTAGTCTAGCCAAACCTGTACTGAATTTCATGGCATCTCATGGTATAGGTACTGGTTACCACTCCAGCTGATATGAAGGGACTATGCTTCTATGACAGACTTCATTTTTAGGGAGCACGCTGTGTGTGCCTTCACATTCTGGGCATCAGTTGTAGACAATCTTCTCCCTGTAAGAGAACTTTTAATCGCACCAGTCAGAGATCAAGAACAGTAAAGGATTCAGCATCAGAGGAAGTATATATTATTTGGATTACAAAAAATCCCTTCTTGGGTGGAGTATGTCACTCACACCTGGCACTGAGTGGTAGGTCCTGCTACAGTCTCTTCAGTAGCCTCCATGGACTTCCAGTGATTATAGCAAATTAGGTCGGAGAGAACGCCATTGTATGGAAAGGCAGTTGAGGAATTAACACATGGTCAAGAACATTATAAAGCTGTACAGCTGTTCTGTTCCTCTCTAAACTCTGCTAAATAAAATCATCACTGTCTCACAGGTTGTGGAAGTAATTTTTAGGGGTAGCTCTTGCGTGGAGACAGGGAGAAGATGGAAAGAGACAGCCAAAGAGAGACTGGATGGCATACAACAGTTCAGGTAGGGCAGCCACCCAGTGGACAGAGGAAGCGTAAGTACAACATAGTAGAGCCCATTCCTCTTCTAGTATCCAACACCAGTATAGAAACAGAAGGAAGTGATAGCAAACGGCAAAAAGCCAGAAGAAAATCAGAGAGGAGCTGCTATACATGAAAGCAGCTTGTGGTATGCATAGCAGTGTCAAAAATAACCTATTAGAGGTGTTCATCTCTGCCCGTAGGCAACCAGCAAGATCCAGACCACCACAGACTTGCACTGTTACTGGTGTTAGTTGGGTCTTTTCCTGTGTCCTTGGAAATAGGAAGAGATCTACCAATACAAAAAGCACAATAGAGACACAGCAGTCTTGTACAATGCACTCTTTGGCGACACCTCCTTGGAGATGAAAAGGTACATCCTCTATACTTGTGTTTTCTGGCATCAATCATGTGTACTAAAAAAAAGCAATAACTGATTTGTCACCACCCTCCTTGAATGAGAGGAGGAGAAAGAGAAAAGGAAAGCTCAAGCATAGGAAAAAAATAGAGAGGAGAATAGAAATGCAGAGAAAAAAAAAACAAGTTAGACATAACCAATGAAAGGGGCACAGGGACAAGAAAAAAAAGTGACACACAAGGTTTGAGGAATGGGAAAGGGGGAGAAAACTAGGTAAGAGACATAAAGAAGACAAAAAGAAGAAATTAATACAGAAAGGAAAAGAAAAGGATGATTACAAAAGGATGATTACAAAACCAGAGAACAGGAAGGGGGGAGAATAGACCAGAAGGATTTATTGTAAGAGAATTATACAATGCGGGAGAGGATATTAAAGTTAAAGGGCTGGACTAGGAATCTGGCTGTTTAGTAGTTATACTTGAAAATCCAATGTAGTATATTTATGAAATTACAACAGAACACAAAATTTGATCAATTTAAAGCAGAGATGGCCAGCTTTGACCCTTTAGACCTGCATACAGTTAGTTCTGGTTTTCAGGGTTCCACAATGAATATTTGAATATAGTTGTAAGTTTGTTTATGAATCTGACTACCAATGAAAAAGCATGAGCTAAATCTAAAACAAAAATTTGCATGTTTTGGTTATATTGAAAACCAGACTGGTTTGCAATCCTTAAGCGCTTGAAGTTGGCCATCTTAGGATCTAGACAAGAAACAAATCACTGAAATAAATATTCACTCTTGTTCCAGATACCCACGCTTGATCATACCCCACCCTGTCAAAAGCTATGATTCCAATCGCTAATCACAACTGGTTACTGCTGACATTTTACACCAATTTTATTGATCAGAATGGAGTTTTCAATCAATAAATGGATCTTTGATCCCTACTTGCTATGCTTTAGTAAAAGATTCTACCGGAATAGCTTCAAAAAGTATAATACAAGAGTAACCCTGACTCATCATTGTCCACCGTCACTGAAGTCTGGGAGAAAGCTGGTCATCTTTACCACCACCACCACATAACTTGTCTCAGCATGGAGCTAGAACATGACAGCAGATAAGTCTTCCCTACTCAATCTCTATTTTATGCTCAATCCTGTACCACTGTGCATATCCCAGGCTATCCTGAATTGATATTTCCTTATTTTACTCTTCCATGCACCTCCCTACTGGCCTTATACATGACTTCTTGTTCGAAAACTTCCTTATCTGGTGAAAAATGCCTTGTAGATTTATAAAAGGTATTTGAATGTCTATTATATCCCTTCCTGATCTCAAGTAAGTTTACAAGTGTCACATTGTGGGCCTTTGAGACTGCACCATTTGGTAGCCCTTCTCTGCACTGTCTCCATCCTTTAGAAAATGCAGCCTCCAGAGGAAGTCTCTTAAGACATGATCATCTCTCTGTCCTGGTGGTTACACCTCTCCCTATACATTCTACTATCCCTTGGCTCTGTAACAAGTGACTTTTCAACCACAATAGCCAAAATCTTAGCCTGAAAAGAAATATACATCCCAATTCAAAAGCTCAATAATTAAGTAAAAAATGAACCACCATGAAAAAAACAAAACAAAAAAAACCCCCTTGCTTTGTAGAATACATTTTATTTAAAAAAAAACAAAAAACCCTGAACAGTATAACTTTACAGCCTTTCTTGAAGTGGGAATTTTAAAATCAAAAGTAGCTAAAAAGCACACATAGAAAATAAAATTACAAACAGGTAGTCATTGAATGTTGCAATACATCAGTCAAAGACGATGTCTAGATTGGCTGCATTAAGGCTTGATAACAGCAAATCAAACCTATGCTAACAGATCAGTTCTTTCCCAGTCTCAAAATTTAAAATGTCCTGTATTAGAAATGTCATTGTGTGTATTAGTGATATCATGATGCATTTCAGCCATTATAAGGGGATCTGCATTTCATTAAAAAGTATTTGGTACGTGGATATTCACTTCCATTTTTAAAAAAAGTCAAGTGTTGTAATTGTATTGGGGGGTGGGGGAAGGGGTGTCAGGGTGTGTGTGAAAAGAGGTATCATGTGTGTACTAGCAGCTTTGGGCTCTGCCATCACAGATTAGCTGTATATCCCCTCACCGGCAGAAAGGGGGGGGGGTGTTAATTTCATACAAAAAATGCACTCTGCTATGGTTAATTCAATTTCTTTTATATAAACTCTACTGAAAATGCTTTTATTATTTAAAAAAAACCCAATTATAAAGAAAGAGCAAACTAAAAATGGACTGCCATTCAACATGCAGGACAATAAGAGTGAAACATATAAGAACCACAGATATCTATAGATTTATAAATTCTGAAAGGTGTTATGCACACAGTGTGTCATCCCTGACCTCCCTAAACTCTTTCCATGGAAGTTAACTGGATTAAAAAAAAGAAAAAGCTGGAGGGCAGCCCTGTGGTAGTGCATTGTAGCACAGGAGGTTCGTGCCACTTCAATGGCAACCCTCCCCTTGGCCAACAAATGGCACAGAGGGCTAGCTCTGAAGACGTACCTCTTCAACCCGTGGGCTACTGCACGGCCCTTGTGCTTGAACCTTTACAAAACCATTAAGTTCGACTGCATAGTTGGTTCCTGTGCACACAATTAGGGATGGGGTGGACAGCAACATTTCCTAAGGCATGCCCATCTGCTAAGACTTCAGGATTGTTGGCATTAGCTTTTCTTGGGTATACAGAGTAAAGGAGTTATACTGAGGTAGTAAGCGTGCAAAGTGAAGTGCAATCAGAACAGGGCAGTTTGAGCAAACCTTCCCAGACTTGCAAATCTGTACATGGTAAGAAGGTGCCTCATCCACTGCAGCAGCTCCTTTTGTTAACATAGTGGAGGCACTTTAAAGTTTACAATAAAAAAAGGGATGAAGAACAAAACCTTGGAGCTTCCAAATGTGTTCTCCAAAGCTGGCTCCCTATAATTGAATTACAAAGCTTCTCTTTCTTCTCTGCTCTTCTATACTTTACTAGTCCAAATATATGCATTCAAGAGGCCCTAAAACCCAAGGACTGAGCCAGATGAAAAACTAGAGGTCATGTAGGTTGCTGTATGCGCACATAGAACCATAGTTTGGCAAAAATTGATCCCACTGGCCGATTTAGGTTTAATATAATCCATAATTCCCTACTCCTGGGCCAAAATCTTTGACTGGGTCAGATTTGCAACATTCAGTTAATCCCCATTAATGGTCGCTCCTCCCTTTTCTGCCACAGGCTTCTCTTGCTGCGACGGTGTGCTTCATTCAACTTCATGGCCGCTTCCTTGTGTGCGATCTGCAGCTCGGTCCCCGACTGGTCCCTTCCCAGTCCTCCCATGAGCCTGATATTTCCATTGCCTTCCTCAATCACCAACCGCGATGCATCCCATTCTGACCCTGAAGGGTCTTCCTGGCTTCTCAGACCGCGAATGAATTCTCCTGGGTCAACTCCTTTCTTAACCACCTCTTCGCTATCCTGCCTCACCTGAAGCTCTATAACATCCACACCGGAGTCCAGACTTGTTATGTTGTTCAGATCCTTCTTTCCAACGGGAGCACCATCTGAAAAGGGCCCATTTGCTAGAGATATGAACCAAGCCATCGGCTGAAGCAAGCCAGCTGATTTAGGAAGCTGAGTCAAGGATTTACCTGCAGTTTTTCCTTCCAAATTTACTGTAGCAAAGGAAGGTCTTTTTAAAGTACTTGGCATAGAAAGAGATTCCACATGCTCGCCATCGTGGTTCATGGCCATTAGCCCATTTGGCTGGCCCTGAACAGAGTTTTGAATCAAGGTATTAATCAAGGTGGCCGAGCTCCAGGAATACTGCTGGTCATCTAGACTTTCTGAGCCAGCAAGGCAGTCCTCCAGGTCTCTGGGAAGACTTGATGTACTTGAATGGCCAATTAATGAAGCATTTGGAATAGGAGATTCCATGGGGACAAACACAAAGTTTACATCAGCACTGCTCTTCATGGAGGAGCTGCACATTCTGTCCTTGACACAGAATGGACCAAATTCAACATCTCTGCCTGGGCCCAAAATGCTTTCCATTAAAGAAACACTGGGGCTGGACATGTACTGTAATACTGAAGTTTGATCTCCCTGCTCAAGTAGGTTTATAGGGATTTTTTCAGCATTGTGCCAGCTTTGCTGACCAGGGCAAGAGGTTGCACTCTTCTGGGCTATTTGGTTTTCTGAAGATGGACACAATATCACATACCCTTCTTCCCCATGAACTAGATCTTCTTTTACTGGGGATGGGGAATACTTGAAGGTCTGGTGCCCTTTAAATGTTAGGGATGGAGGGGCAGAAAGGATCAAGCTGACCCCAGTCATAGATGTAGCTTGGTTCTTGGTAAGAGCATTCAAGTTCAGGGACACTCTCTGGCTTTTCTTGGTTTTCAAACATTTCTTTCTGTTGGGAGAAAAAAAAAGTACTGGATTTTATTACTGTGATCAAAGCTATTAACCCAGATGTTAGTTTCACCAACAATTAAAAGGAAGAATGGTGTGTTGAAATGCATTGGGGTTGAATAGGTTTTAAACCATGGCATATTGTAAGCTAGCAGACCTTGAAAGGGAAGCTCTGCTGCTACTGGTTAGAACCCATTTTGTGGTAAAAGCAGCAAAACTAACAAAAAAAAAGTCCTCCATAGCGAGAAATGGAGTCTTTTAGATCTCTTGTTTTCTGCTGGCATAAAAGGAAGAGCAATTCTCAAGGTAAACTTAGCTCACTTTGGAGAAAGCAAATGTTCATGCAGATTCACTTTGTTACATAAATAAGAGTCTCCTTGAATTATAAGTAAGACTTTTGAGGAGAGGAGGAGAAAGAAAAAAGGAAACTTAACAGGTCATTAAAAATTTTTTTAATAAAAATTTCTTGAAAATTAACAAAGACAGAATGTAACCAGTTGCTAGAGTCCAAACATTTCACTGGTCACTGGGGTTCTTTGAAAGTGGTCGAACAGTTGGTATATTGGACTGTGGATAAACAAGACTACCCACTGCCCATAGACGAATGGTGTCCTCATACAGAAGATAATCTATAGGCACTTTGACCTCGGGAGAACCAGAAACCTGGAACAAAGATCTCTGTTCACAGGATTGGTGTTTCCAATAATGCTAAATTTATTAAACACAAAAATAGGGTGTACATAGCAAGTTCCACTTCCATGGTAAACCTTAAACAAGCAGTCTGTAGCAAACTAAAAAATTATCCTTAGCAGCACAATAGATCCCTCAGCACAGGGAAGTCATTTCAGACAAAAAAAATACTACACACTGTTCAGCCAGAGAAAGATCAATCACTTAATTCTGAAGCTGAAATATATGATCAGACTTCTACTGTATAAGCAGGCTATTCTCCTTGGTGGTATCCCCATGAGTCCTCCCAGGGCCTTTTCCAAAAAGAAACTAGGTCGTAAGCCTGGGAGTAGAGCCAAGTGATTTTCTCCCTCCATGGAGGGGGAAAAGCATCTCCACGGGTTCTTGCACCAGAGAACACAAATAAAGAACAAGCAGGCAGACCAAAAAGTACACACTCACTGCAAGTCTATACCACTAGATGTCACTGCTGACATCAAGACAAATAAAAAAACAAACCACAAACAAACCAACCCAATACACACAGCCTACTAACTACCACCCACTGTTTTCTATAGGCAGAGGGTAAAGCATGGCTCACTTGGGACTCGCATCACAGAAACAGAATGTGAGGAACCCAATGGTTCCTTATAGGGTTACCATCTCTCTCCCACCACTGGTGTTTTAACTTATTTCTTGTGGTTCCCGCTCTTTGATGAGCGGTAGGAAGGCTCTTTAAAACTCTGTGCAGATGTTGAATGAACTGTATTGAAGTTTGGGTAATTCTCGGAACTCTGGGTGACATAATTTGCTTAATATTCAGAAACAATGTTTTGTTTCTTCTCATCGTTTTAACCCCCTGAGGAAGCCCAATGGGGCAAAACATTTGGCCTTTGTCGGGGGAAGACATTTTAGGCATCAGCACTGGTTGCTGCGACACGTTTGCTAAGGATCGGCTTTCACGTAGAGACAAGACAATACCTGCAAGTCCAGGCATCAGCATTGGCTGATATAATAAGCTTTGCTAAAGACTTTTTTTAGTCAGAGTTTCATTTATTCTGACATTTAGTATTTTTCATATCATATATTACCTTTTGTATTAGAGATTACATCAGTTTGATATTTGGAGTATTTTTGTATATTGTTTTCAATTTAGTGTATACTTTAATAAAATAAAGAATAGCTGACGAAACTTTAGGAGGATGATTTTTCATTAGTGTTTTGTACAGCAACATTTATTTTTCTTATGAAGTTTTGAACACTAATTCTTTGTGTTTGCCTGTTATTTCTTCTTTACCACACGCACACATATACATTGGTCCTGGGAGAATTCTGCACAAATTGTTACTCCTGGGGGAATTTATAAGCATTAGCACAGTGCAAAATTTGCACAGAATATGGCATAGAAGATGAAGGCCCCCACGGGACGTGCTCCACTCGCAGCGTAGATGAAGGCCCTGGTGAGTGAATGCGTGTATAAGAGAGAGAGAGAGAGAGAGAATGAAAAAAAGGGATCGTATGTATAGGAGGGTGCTGGCCTTTGTGAAGGGATTGTGTATGTGTGAGAGAGAACTTGTGTGAAGGGGTGCCTGAGAGAGACATAGGTAGCCTGTGTAAGGGTGTATGCATGAGAAAGAAAGGGAGCTTGTATGGGTGTGTGTATATATATATATATATATATATATATATATATATATATATATATATATATACATACACACACACATACATACATACACACACACACAAGAGAGAGGGCCCTGTATGAGTGAGAGAGTGAGGGAGCATGTGTGAGAGAAAGAGGGACAGAGGGAGCTTGTGTGAGGGGCAGAACTGAGAACAGAGTCAAACTCTGGGAGTGGAAGGGGTTGAGCCTAGAGGTGGAGGGGAGAAATACTGGCAGGTGGAGGAATTGGGGCCTGAGAGGGCAAAGTAGCCAGAAGAATAGGGAAGGGACACTCTTTACAGTGAATTTCTAGGAAATTCTGCTCAAAATATTTAAAATTCTGCATCTCTCAGTAATAACTTTTCTGAATTAATTTAAAATGTAATTACTTAAAAAGACTGTCATGTAAATTGTGTTATGTTGACCAATATAAAGTTTGCAGAAGTTTAAGTTTTTGTGCGCCGAACTCCCCCAGGAGCAGATAGCAGTCAAACATGAATATAGATTGAATTAAATACATTTTATTGTATTTGATGTGGATTTTATTTAGCTTTTATGTATGACAAACTACATGCTATGTATTTGAAAATTAATTTATTGTAAAATCACAAAGATTATTTATATACCATCAATCTGGGATACAAACTAATAATAATCATCATCAAGAGTCCAATTCCATAAATCATTAAACCCCTTTTCCTAAAGGCCATGCTTCCTTTCCCATCTTTCACAGAAAATTTTTTTTTAACACTCACACATTACATACACACTCAAGGCACCTAATGGAGAAATTACTTACCTGATAATTTTGTTTTCCTTAGTGTAGACAGATGGACTCAGGTCCAATGGGTATAGTGTACTCCTGATAGCAATTGGAGACTGATCAGATTTCAAATCTGACGACAACCCCCGTACATATACCCCTGCAGGAAGTGCAGCTCTTCAGTATTCTTCTCGAAAAGCATTGTGGATATATATATGACTGAATAATTTGAATAACTTGATTAACTTTATAACTTGGCTAACTTAATAAATTTCAACCGGTTCAATTGGTTATAGCTGGAGACCGCCAGTGCCCTCAACTGAGAAACGTCGACACCCGATAGGATGGGTGTCCTAGCCGAAGGAAGCATGGCTTACCCGTGAATCCCATGAGTAACGGCAGCCATGGGTGGGATGCTGAGTCCATCTGTCTACACTAGGGGTGTGCATTCATTTTCGCCATAATGGCAATCCACAACATATATGCCCCTATTCGTTATATTTGTGGGGAGGCAAAACGCATCGCGACTCCCCATGAATATAACTTATCAGTTTCAACTGTTGTGTGGCACACAGCGCGCGCTTTTCTTCGCCATTTGCAATCAAAGGACGCCATTTCAGTGTATCCACTATCCAGAGCCAAAAACCAGCCCTTTCCTGTGAGTCATCAGTGACTCACAGGAAAGGGTCGGACAGGTTGGCACGGATCCCGGAATGCAGCGTATCAGCGCTTACATTTTGTGAAATGCACTGAATGCAGCCAATCGCACTGTCATTCAGTGCTCGGTGACCATTTTCCTGATGACCCAGCACTATATATACTTCAGCACGAGGCAAGCCACGCACTTTCTTTGCAGGGGTGGTGTGGAGAGGTGGTCTTTGTGGAAGAAGGCTGCAGTGAGAGCTAGCTAGGCTAGTTAGTAAAAAGAAAAAAAAGCTATTTATTCTTTATTTGGCTGCAGTGCCTGTGCCAGCTAGCCCCGTTTGTGTTTTAAGCAGTTTATTATTTAGGTGATCTGAGACAGTCTCTCTGTGCCAGGAAGAGAAGCTGCTAGCAGTGCCATTTTTTTTCCATTCACCCTCTAGGCTAGGCTGCAAGCAAGCACCATTTGGGTGTTGTGGCTGGGAGAGATATTCAATTTTGCTAGAATTTGCATTGGAAAATATATTTCATCGATTTTCCTGCTGTGCCAACAATTCCAGCTTTTTTAAACTGAGTTAACTCACTCAGTCTCTCTGTGCCCTGGGCTTCAGTGGGCAGTTTAACAGACTGAACTTTATTATTGGGACTGTCTGTGCCGTGAAATCCCCAGTCTGTCTCTTTTGTGCTTACAAGCAAGCTGCGTCTGTGTGCGCACCACACACGTTATATTAGTGCATAGCAAGGCACTGTGACAGTGGGCAGGCAGTAGGCACTAGGCAGTGACATTAAATCCATAATGTCAGGGAAAGCTAGATGTTGTCAAGTGATTGGGACTGGCAAAGGAGGCACTTCAAAAAAAGACACTAGTGCCACTCCCCTATTAAAGTTAAAAGGGACCTGTCGCAATCTAAACTCTTTGGAGGGGCAGGCAGTTCCATCCAGAAAAAAAATGAAATCTGACCATGATGCATTGCCATCGCCACCACCTGTTTCTGGCCCTTTAGTTTTGGAGGTGAGGGAAGGGGAGGCTGAGTCATGCCAGACAAAATGTCGACACCCAAAAAGCAGCAGGGGGACAGAAGTCTTGACTAACACTTAGCGTTGACAATGTAGCGCAGTCACTGTTTGCTTCTGATTCATATGAAGAATCATCTTATTTGGGATTCTCATCAGAATAGCTGACGAAACTTTAGGAGGATCAGTTAGTCCTGTCTTAGCCTCCACTTCAGTGCAGCAGGGAAGAGATGGAACTGATGAGGAAGAGGAGGAGGAAGAGCAGTCAGCGCAGGCACAGAGGGTGACTGAGGCCCCTGGCATTGCTTCTCAGAGTGCACCCACTACCTCAGCTCCAGTGCCAGCATCCACCCCCAAGGCTTTAGAGAAGGGAGGATCACGAAAGACATCTGCAATCTGGAGCCACTTTAAAGTGACGGATGACCAGAGTTTTGCTCGGTGTAATTACTGTGGCAGGGATATTAGCAGAGGCAAGCAAATGGGACATCTATCTAATTTTGGCATGACGCATCATATGAAGAGGCAACACCCAACAAGAGTACTGCCATCTGGGCATCAAGAGGACTGCCATCAGACGCTCTTCTAACCCCTGCATTGACAGGAACCCAGCGCCGACTTTAACCAGGAATAAGCCGCATACCGTAGTGGTTTTCTAATTGAGAATATGCCGCACGTCTTTAAAATCTTCAGCACATGAGTATACTGTACCCCTGAAGAAGGAAGAACTCCGAAACCCTGCAATGTCGGGTGTCCAGACATTGTGCGACTAAAATCTTGCCTGAAAGACAGGACTGTAAACAGCACCGGATCGTGCCTGCAGACCTGCAAGAAACCCTTTCTACATTCAAGTTTATCGCGGAAAACAGCGGAGTATCGCGGCGTCTAGTTTTTGAGAAAGCTGTTGTCACAGCACTCAAATCATACACCATTAAGCTAAGTATCATTGCTGAATAAGTTATTTTAGTGGACAGCTTTTTGGTTTGAGAGAGATAAAAGGCCTTAAGCAACCGATGATTATATCTATCAGCATATAGAAGCATTTAGCTCATAGGTTACCAGATACATACACTGGAACCTTGTGCATTTATGGTGGTTGCAGGGCTATTATCACAGTTGAATCTGCCAGTTTAAAGTCCCACCACTAGTGAGAAATCCTTTTCTCATATCTAGAGGTTTTTGTTCTTTGATCTGGGGATGGTGGCAGTACCAGTCAGGGGACCCCTTCCAAGCAGCGTAAAGTGGTTCAAAAGCAGCAGAGTCAGCCCTCATCCTCTTCTAGCAGTCAGGTGGCAGGACAGCAGCCCTCTGACATGTGGCAGAAGCAACAACCCACCATGGAGGAAATGGGGTGGAGTGCGGTAATGCTATCCCGGGGTAGGAGGCAGGCAGCCTCAAACGTTGTAACCAGGAGCATTGGGGAAATGATTACCCTTGATGACCAGCCCTTGCAGTTAGTGAAGAATGTGGGTTTCAAGTGTTTTCTGAAGGTAGTAGTTCCAAATTACAAAGTCCCCTCCTGAACCACATTTAGCAGAAAGGTAATCCCCAGCCTGTACAAGCAGTGTCGCAGTTGCATGCAAACGCCGCTAGCTAAGGCAGAGGGGAGAATGCATTTCACCTGCGATATCTTGACTGCCATGAATGCTGCACACTCTTACCTCTCCCTGACAGCACACTAGTGGGGCCTAGCTGAGGCAGGGGCAGCCAGCAGATCTATTACTGAACAAGTATCAGGGTGGAGGTAGGCTTTACTGCACACCCACCTGACGGACCAGGCCCATACCACAGCCAATATTCTAGCATGCATTAGACAGATGCTGGAGGGCTGGCAACTACACCAGCAAGACAGGAATCCTCAGGCAGGGTTCTTTGTCACAGACAATGGTGCAAACATGGTTAAGGCAATAAACAACGGGCACTTTAAGAACATCCAATGTTTTGCACACACTCTGCACCTGGTAGTGAAGTCAGCTCTGGGGTTTGATTCCAATGACAAAGAGAATGAATACCTGCATAGGTTAATACAGAAATGCGGGAACATAGCAGCTCACTTCCACAGAAGCGTGAAGGCGGGGCAGGTTCTAAGACAAAAGCAGACTGATTTGGAGATGCCTCACAAGCGTCTCATTGAAGACATTGCCATCCGGTGGAATTCCACCTTTATGATGCTCGAGAGGTTAGTGGAGCTGCAGACACCCCTTTATGAACTTTCTGGTACAATGGACATAGGTGTGCAGAATCCCCTAGGGCATCCTGATTGGTTAGTCATGAGTCAGCTGGTAAAAATCCTGCAGCCCTTCAAGGATGTCACGGAGGAGCTGAGTTCCAAAAGTGCCACCTTGGCTGACATCATTCCTATAGTTAATCTCCTGGATGAACATTTGGAGGCCTTTAAACAGGAAGAGGTAATGACAATTGAGGTACGGCATTGTCTGGACGTTTCGCAGCAGCAGGTGGAAGAGAGATTAAGGCCTTTAACAGAACAGAACACATACATGCTCGCCACAGTCTGTGATCCCCCTGTGAAAGGGAATCTCGCCCTACAGTAAAATTGTCTCTTATTGGTGAAGGACCTGCTGTTAGCAAAAGTCTGAACAGGAGCACCATAGGCAGAGACAGATTAGGCGTGAAGCAGAGGTGGAAACAGCGGGCAATTCAGAGAGTTGTGCTGCCAGCCCAAGCAGGAGCAGCACTGTGTCAGCGACAGATAGTACCTCCTCCTTCACTTCAGAATGCCAAAGGCATGTTGCCCATAAAGAGTCATCTGTTGTGCGACAGCGAGAGAGAAAGCAGCTGGCATGAGTGACTCTCAGCCTACCCAAGCAAAGGAGATGCCAGCACAGCTGTCAGTGACACGGTATCTCTCAGAGCCCACAGAGAACATGCAGACAGATCCGCTGGCATATTGGGCACACAAGTCCACTGTCTGGCCACACCTAGCCAAAGTGGCTCAGCGATATCTGTCATGTCCACCAACCCGTGGGCCCAGTGAACGTATCTTTTCAATGACAGGGGATATCGTGAGCCCTCACCGCTCAAGGCTGGCACCAGAGTTTATGGAAATGCTAGTGTTTTTTTAAAGTAAACCTGCCTTTGCTTGGGTTTCCAAATTTCCCCTGTGAATGGCAAGATGAATAAAAGCAATTGAAAGCCTTGCAGCAGCTCCAACTGCCTCCTATGCTCCAGATAATATAAGCACTGCAGCACATGTATCTGACCTGAAACACTGTGCCTGACTGTCCACTGTCCAGGCTGTACGTCCCTACAAGGGTTTGGCATCCGCTGTGATCTTCACTTGGAACGACGGCTAAATAAATACAAATAAATAGCTCAAATATCAATGGTTACAGGGAAGTACAAAAAGGAAAATAAAGATACACAAGAAAAGGCAGACTCAGAAGATGATCACTTTACCTGCAGTAGCAGATGAACAGGACGGAGGCTGCCAGTAGAAGTAGGACAGTTCCCACTAGGATAACAAGAAGAAACATTGCATGGTGTCTGGAGTCCATGGCAAAAGCTGAAAATAAGATAGGAGTCAATATTGAGATCAAGGAATAGATATTAAACCACCTACAAATACCAAGTCAGTAGAGATTCTTATTATGGAGCGACCACAGATGTTAGTATGGTTGATCAGCTAATCCCAGCCACCATGGGCACAGAATTGTCTCATAATATTAATAGACTCCCGTTTTTAATGGGGGGAAAAAGAAGCCTCAGTAAGGATCAGATTTGCTAAACTAGTGCTTCCCAAATCTCTCCCCAGGTATCCCCAGCTCGCTTCATTTTCAGCATCTCTCATGCATATTCATTATGAATATCTGCATGCACTATCTCAGCCATATGATATTTCTCAGGCAGATTTGGAAACCACTGGCCTAAACAAACGGTTTTCCCCAAAAAGACATAAAAAAGAAGAAAACTGGTAGATCTGATCCTAGATTAGTTGATAAGGACCTTGCTTTTCTCCACTAGGACTGAAGGGGGAAAACTTATCAGATATGCACTGTCGGGCCGATACAGTACTGTGTGCTCCGATGGAGCGCACTGTTAACCCACCATTGGGCGCGCGTTTTCCCTTACCCAGTAAGGGGCTGAAAACGCGCGTCCAACCCGCTGAACCTAATAGCGCCCTCAACATGCAAATGCATGTTGAGGGCCCTATTAGGTATTCCCCACGCGATTCAGAAAACCAAATGTGCAGCCAAGCTGCACATTTTGCTTTCAGAAATTAGCGCCTACCTTTTGGGTAGGCGCTAATTTCGTCGGGCACCGGGAAAGTGCACAGAAAAGCAGTAAAAACTGCTTTTCTGTGCACCCTCCGACTTAAAATCATGGTAATATTAAGTCTGAGGTCCCGAAGGGTTAAAAAAAAAAAAAAATTTAAAATGGGCCAGTGGCTGTCGGGTCGAAAACCGGACGCTCAATTTTGCCGGCGTCCGGTTTCCGAGCCCATTGCTGTCAGCGGGCTCGAGAACAGACGCCGGCAAAATTGAGCGTCGGCTGTCAAACCCACTGACAGCTGCCACTCCAGGCCAAAAGGAGGTGCTAGGGACGCGCCTCCTTTTGCCTGTTTCTACCACCGGAGCTCATTTAAATACTGAATCGCGCGCACAGGCGAGTGGCCTGTGCATGCGCCGGGAGAGTGGGTGTTCTCCCGCTCTCCCACAGCCTTTACTGAATTGGCCCTTATGTGAGTTAAATGGGAACTCAAGCATTTATATTATTTCATGTTACAATTGTATTGAAATCTGGACAGAGAAAAAAAAATGTACAAAAAGGTCCAAGATCCAGATTCATCAAAGAATTATAGAGACTGAGAAAATCCTGGATTAAAAAAAAAAAAAATTTCAGACCCTCCACAAGTGATGTGTTTGTTACAACAAACTGCACCATCTAGCAATGCTCAATATAACAGGAAACATGAAACCAAAAAATGACAGAGATTCTACACAGATGTGTCAGGTGGCACTCCAGTCAGCAGTTCTTCACCTGGGTGGTCTCAAACTCATGCACAGTATCATTGTTAGATGGGTCCTTCTGTTGATCCAATAAATAATATCACTCACGAGCATGTGTTCTACAGAACTCCAAATGATGCGTCTTGTCCCACTTTCAGACAGCTGCAATGCACCACCGGAAAGGAAACCTGGCAATCACAAGGATAGCTCAAAACGCAGAGACCAAGCTCTGTGGATAAATCACCCTGGATGAAGGCAAGAGTGCTATCGATTGAATCCAGTTCTCCAATGTCAGGGCCATCCTCTTGAAGGTGCACTTCTGCGGCCACATTACTTTTAGGCAATATCCTTGGGAGTAGGATGTGTAGCATCTATCTAGGATGCTGTATTACTGTAGCAATCTGCCCTTGTCACAGCACACACCATGCCAGAAGCATTCTTTTCATCGACTCTCAGCAGCAGGGAGCCTGATTCCTTTAGTCATTCTCTGAGAATGAAGCACTCACTGAGGGCTCAGCACCAGTACTAGTTACAATTGTTCTCATTTAGCATTATAACAGATTTTGGCTAAGCCAGGTTGGGCTACAACATGCTCTTAATTACGCAGTGTCTTCATAAGTACTAGCTGCTCTCTTTTCTATAATCTCTTACGGGCCGATTCAGTAAAAACGCGGGAGAGCGGACAAACGCCCGCTCTCCCGGCGCGCGCATCGGCCACTCGCCGGTGTGCACGATTCAGTATGCAAGTTAGGTGGTGCGGTAGAAATGGGCAAAAGGAGGCGCTAGGGACACTAACGCATCCCTAGCGCCTCCTTTTGACCCGGAGTGGCAGCTGTCAGTGGGTTTGACAGCCGATGCTCAATTTTGCCAGCGTCGGTTCTCGAGCCCGCTGACAGCCACGGGCTCGGAAACCGGACGCCAGCAAAATGGAGCGTCCAGTTTTCGGCCCGACAGCAGCCGGCCCAATTTACATTTTTTCTCTTTTTTTTTTTCTATTTACTTTTTACACCCTTCGGGACCTCCGACTTAATATCGCCATGATATTAAGTCGGAGGGTGCACAGAAAAGCAGTTTTTACTGCTTTTCTGTGCACTTTCCCGGTGCCGGCAGAAACCAGCACCTACCTTTGGGTAGGCACTAATTTCTTACAGTAAAATGTGCGGCTTGGCTGCACATTTTACTTACTGTATCCCGCGCGCATACCTAATAGGGCCATCAACATGCATTTGCTGTTAAAAGCGGTCGCGGCAGACAATGACCGGGACCGGGTGTCATGGCCGCCGGCCGCGGTCGGCCACGACGAAGAAAGGACCCGGAGCAGCAAGGGACTCACCCGGATCGCCGGGGTTGACTGCGGGGATCTGCAGGGCAGGCAGCCCTGCCTGTTCTCTTCTTCACCGCCACCATTGCTGAGCCGGCAGCGAGGCTCCGCAGCTAGCTGACTCCTCCCCCTGCTCCTCTTAGGGCCGCGCGCGGGGCTGTAAAGAAATTCTTAAAGGGGCCATGACAGGAAGTGTCATGGCTCCCTCTGTAGCTCCTCCTTCCGCTTCCTGTATTTAAGGCAAGGGCTGAGCATCCAGTCCTTGCCTTAGTATTGAGGTTCCTGCCTTGAGTGGTTCCTGGCTCCTGGTTTTGCTTCTTCATCCGTCCTTCTTCCCTGCTCCGTGGATTGATTCTTTGTTGCTGACTTCTGGACTGGTGGACGTGTCTTCTCTGGCTTGATCCTGGTACAGCTCTGGACTCCTCTCTGGCTTGACATTGGTACGGCTTTGGACCCTTCTCCTGCCTCAATCCTGGTACGGCTTTGGACCCTTCTCCTGCTTCGACCCTGGACCGGATTCGGATCCTGCTGAGGTATTGATTTCTGGACTGGATTTGAACTCTTCTGGAAACCCATTCTTAGACTGTCACGACCTGTTGGAGGCGCCAGCCATCTGGAACCTACGACCTGCAGGAGGAGCCTGCATCCAGACATCTTACAGTCTTCAGAAGAGTTGCCTAAGTCCCAGCGGCCGGACCCCTACGGGCTCCTCCTGGGGGGGGGGGGGTCGCGTGCTTCCAGGGTGAAGTCTTCTAGCAAGTCTACGGTCCAACAGGCCTCGCCCTTCGAGGTAGCCGCTACCTCGAAACAAGGGTCCACAATCATAACATTTGCATGTTGAGGGCGCTATTAGGTGCCGCGGGTTGGACGCGTAGCATGGGATCTTCTTAGTGTTTGGGTACTTGCCAGGTTTGGGCTCTGTTGTAAACAGGATGCTGGGCTTAATGGACCCTTGGGTCTGACCCAGCATGGCAATTTCTTATGTTAACATACCCTCACTTAAGAATGAAGTTCGGGGGATGTTTCCTTCCTTACCCAGGACCTAGAGGCTTTGGAAAATCTGAGCCGTAGGCAGTCGGCAGGACTCCTGTGCCCGACCTGAAGGACATGGGACCTTTAAATTGCGGCGTGCAGCAGTGCGCCGCCACCAGTGCAGCTAATCCGCTTGCCCCTTACGACTTTTTTTTTTTTTTTTTTTAGCCAACACTATGGGAAAAAAAAAATGAAAAAAACCCCAGCAGCTGTATCTATCTGTGGGAATTATGAGTTTGTCGGCAGGCCATGTCAGGGTTTAACACTAACTTCCCTTCTCCCTGGCCTTTGCACTGAATGAAGCAATACTAGTGCTTAAACCTCTCTGCCCAAGGAGAGGATACCTGACTGTCACGTATTTCTCTAGCTTATAATTAACCCTGATTGCCTGAAAGAAGAGCTAGTTGCCACGTAGTCAGATGCAGGATAAAGACAGGAGGTATAGGATTCAGCAGCCAATGAAATGATCCGTACACACCCCCTGAGCCAAGCCAATAGTGTAGTGACACGTCTGTATGCTATGGGGAGAGGAGCCAATGATGTGATGACACATTGTATGCTATTGAATGTATGCACAATAAAAAGGGGACCCACGGGAGTGGTCCTTCCCTTTTCCTGCCTGATGTGTCTTCATTGCCCCAATACTATCTACCCCCACTATAATCTGTGGGCCAATGGACTTACATGTCCATAAAGCTAATGCCCCACTGCAAGATTTGAGTATGGAATTAGCTGGACAATTCCAGTATTTCTCTGAGCTCTTCTTGTTACCCTCAGAGAGACTTGGATACTCGGGGGTAAAGGCTAACTCCAATATTCCAGACTTGGAGACTGCTGGAAACCTAGTTACATCTGTTGTTGGAACTACAATGTCTATGACTGCTGCTGGTCAATCTATCCCGAACTCTGTGTTAAGCTCTCAGGAGGAACCAGCAGAAATCTCTCTTTGAGATATATGGAGAGTGATTACTAGAATTGATAACTCCTTAACAAGTTCCCTGAATCAATGTTCTCTTTCTCCTGAAAAAGCATCCTTGAAGCTTTCAGATTTGGAAAGAGGATCTTCCAAATTAGAATCTAATGTAAAATTGCAGGCTGGAGCTATAGCAAATCTGCAATTAACGACAGTTGCAGGCAATAAGGATAAATCTAATTATTCACCAGAAGTGTGAGATTTTGGAGAACAAATAATGTAAAAAAAAAAAAAAAAAAAAAAACAACTTACAGTTATTAAATTTTCCTTTAACTCGCCTTATTTCAGGGGTTGAGTTAAGAAATATGTAAATGAGGTTCTTCGATTTTCAGGTGATAAGATTTTTTTTGCTATTCATATTCTTACCCTGGAAGAAGGGTCATTTGATGCCTTAACATCATTATCTAGCCCTGTTTCATCTTTTCTTGATTCAGATGATATAAATACAAGAGCTACTTTTGTTGTTACCTTTGTATTAGATTCCGATAAAGATATATTTTTCCGCCAATGTGTTTAAGTATAAGGAGAGTCTCTTCTGTGGTCAAAAGATCCAGATTTTCCCAGATTTCTAGGGAGACTCGGCTAAGGAAGGAAGCAATTTTCACAACTGAAAACTCAGGTTTGAGCCCTAGGAGCTTCATTTTATCTAAAGTTTGCCTGTAATTAAGTGTGTTATTAGTTTTCAGGGCAACACATTCATTTTCTTGGATCCCACACATTTGGAAAGGTTTTTAGTTGATAAGACCTAAATCAAGGTGAAGGTGGGGTATGGGTGGTCCCGGTAGGATCATTATTTTTTTCCCCTCTCCTATTCCTTAATTTGTCCCCCTCGATAATGTGGGCTTGTGCATGTGTACTTTTTAACAATATCCAATGGTATATTATTTTGATAAAGATGCTTTTTCTTGTTTTGTAATGTTATAAAACCCAAGAGTTAATAAAAAAAAAAAATGAAGTTCATTTTTGTCCTGTATGTGTAAGACAAACCCAACAAAGTCCTGTACACACACACATGAAACAGAGCAGGATATTTCCCTGTACATCTCTCCATACAAAAAAAAAAAAATGTATTCAAATTCTGGTGCTGTCTAAGTAACACAACACAAACCCTCTCTACTACTAGGCACATTGTGAAAAACAAGATACTGTTAAAAACAAAACACTTACACTGCATGTGTGTAGCAATCCTGCCATATCTCAGTAGAATCAACTCACAGGATTCCAATATCAACAAGTTTATCTATGAAAAGGCAGCACTACAAATATTACACAGGGCCCTAGAACACCAAACAATGAACAAGACTGCTACAATCTCTACAAGCTAGCATAAACACCTAAGCTCAGTCACACTTTTTTTTTTTATATACTTTTTATTTAAACAGTTTTGAGGCATAACAAACACCATCAACATACAAGCTCCATTGGCATTAGAGAACAAACACAGGTCATAAAGCATTCAAATGCTACACTGTAACATGGGTTACCAAATACTAGGCTACATAGTGATACCCCATCAAATCTCATGATTGCTACATTTTGGAAAGTTAGATTACTGGCATGCACAAGTCCCAGGATATTGCCAATATTGATAGTTGACATTTTGCTCAAATGAATGCTTATTCTAAGTTTCAGCACATATGAGGGCCTTACGTGGAATATAGCTCAGTCACGCTTGTCGAACACAGATGCCCAATCCTGCATGCCCTCTCACACAGCCTGCTCCAACCTCTGCACCCACCATCAGTCATTGCCTACAACCAACTAGCCTTACCCCACAGCCTGCCTCCAACCACCCAATTCCTCCCCATCAGCCAGTCCTGCAGCAAGCAAGATAGATATCCTAAGTCAGCCATTCCCACAGTCTTGCTTACCAATCCCCCAGCCAGCTTCCAGGGTCAAAGCCCCCACCCAAGGCAACAATGGATGGCCATCCAGCCAGCCCCTAACTTTGGAACACTCCAACAGCTTAGAGGACTCCCCCCCCCCCCCCCCCCCCAACCACCACCAAGCAAATCTCAGTCAACCTCAGAGCCTCTGCCATGGCTGCACCCCAGCCAGCCCCCATAACCCCCCAAATCAGACTTCCTCAGCCAGCCCCTAGAACTCCCAGTCCCCACCACAGCATCAGCCTTGGACTCCCTTCCCACCAGGAAGCTCCCAACCTCAAACTAGCCACCCCCACCGCCAAAAGCATAGGATGCTCCCAGACACAGATGGGTCCCCAGGCTCAAACCCTCCACGAGTCAGTCAGTCAATCTCAAGCCTCAGACCTCACCCCCAGCCTTATATCCTCCACTCCCGCCAGCCGGCCGGGCTCAGGAAACATTACCCTCCACCCCACGGTCAATCCCCAGCCAGTTGCAGAGCCAGAACCAGGCGTGGACCTCACCCCTCATACCAAAGTCACAACTGGAACCTCCCCAAGTGCCAACCCAGAACCAGACCCCTCCTTACTCCCACCAAGCCATTGAAAAGCCAACCCCAGACCCTTCCCCTTAAAGCCAGCCCGCCTTGTAACCCCCCACCAAAGCTAGCCATCAGCCTCAGACCACCGCCCCCCAGCTTCAGATTCCTACCCTACCCAAATCCCTCCTCTGCCAGCTTTGGTGGCACCCCCTCACCCAATCATTGACCCACCCTAGCCATTACTCCCCCAATCCCTTCAGCTAGACAGCCCACCTTGACCCCTCCAAGCCTGCTTTGAGCCAGCCCTGTATCCTTTCCCCATTCCACCCCTGCCCAAAAAGCCAGCCTCAAAATCCCTCCCCAGAGTTCGCTCTGCATTCTCCCCTTACAGAGCCAGCCTCAGACTCCTTCCCCCCACCAAACCAATCTCAGATGTCTTCTCACTCTCTCCCCCTCCCCCCAGCCTTGGAACCTCCCATGTACTAGTCCCCAACCTCAGACTCCCCCCACCACCAAGAGCCAACCGCCAGCCTCAAAGCCAATCCCTGATCACTTTCTGACCCCCCTCCAGAGCTATATTGTCCCTGGTTAAGTTTCTGGCCTGGTGGCAGGATACCACATATTTTACTGCTATAATTGTCTTTTTTCCTCCAGATTACATAGAGTTTTTCCTGCTAATTATTTTGTGGAACGTATTTGATTTTCTCTGTTAGCTTTAGGGAATGTGCATCTCTAATATATTTGTATTTTGTTACATCCAAGCTCTAGATGAGACTAATTAATTTTCCTCTAAGAGCCTCCTGTTCTTCTAAGTGCAGTGAAAAAGGAGTGCCCTATTCACACCATGACCTCATGAATGGATGAGTAGCGGACTATAAACCTGGTAAACCAGTGTTCAAACCCCAGTGCTGTTCCTTGTGACATTGGCCAAGTTGCTTTACTCTCCATTAGATGTTAAACCCTCTGGGGAGAGGGAAATACTTATTGTACCTGAATGAAATCCACTCTGAAGTGCCAAAAAGCAGAATATAAATACATACATAAATTTAAAAAATTCATAGCCAAGCATCTTTGCACAGCTATTTCTGTAGGAAATAATCCCAAGAATAATTTTTCTAATCTCTTTGTACTTTTCACAGTAAACAACACCTAAAGCTTGACTTTTAAGAACCCCTGTAATCCCTAACAAAAATGCATTATTGTTAACCCATTACCTGGGTACTTTTCTCTTATGCATACTTATTTTGGATGAACTAATCCCCACCTACTTTCTAACAAATGATAAAGTTTGTGATAAACTCCTGTCTCCAATACAGTTTATTTCTGGGGGTCTCACATCCCTTCCTCAGTTCCTAGACCTTTTCAGAAATCAGAAGGATTGGCAGTTTTTAAGATTAAGTTTTAGACACTAAATAACCCGCTATGTACCCACTCAGATCTACCACTCCCTGCACCTAAAACACAGTTCAGATCTTGCTGCTTTGCATACTTTTAGAAGTTCATAAGGTCTCTTTTAATTAGTTCATAAAATTAAAAAGAAACCTCTTCATTCAAAAGATCCAGCACAGCATAATCAGGAAGAAATGGAGCAAAGTTATAAACAGAAAGCAGCATTACCTGTTCCAGCCCCTGAGGTGGAAACAAAGGATATCGTTTAGCCACTCCGGAAAAGCTTCCTGTCTTCTCTTTATTCTCCAATCTTCCAGTCAGCTGAATTCTTAATTGGTAGCAAGAGAGGTGAGCCAGGGTTGATTTAAAGCCACACAACGAGCTGCTAGAGGCTGTCAAAATAACAATTTGCCTATTCCTTAGCACTACTGCTTCTTCTTTGGGTCTTCTTCACATGTGGTCTTTCTTTTTTATTCTAACATATGTTGCATTACTTATATTTTTACCCTTTTTTAAAAATAAGTTATTGAAACTTTTATTATGGCCAGGTCACCCATTTTCACACATCTTTTTTCTGGTGTCTGCTCTTCAGCTGTCCATCAAGGTGTATTCATGCTTTGTGTGTATCAGTGTGATGTTTGCATGGGACTGTGATGAAGCTCAGCACAGCAGCACCCTTCCTCTGATCCCACTCCACACCCCCCCACCCTTCACCCATTTACCAAAATTTAGACTGGTGAGAGCAGTCAACATGGAGGTTCAGAATCTTACTTCCTCCCAAGGGATTAAATATAAATGTGGGAGAAAAGGGGGATGTTAGCGATTCTATTTCAACTGGCAGTTAACTTCTAACACAGGGCTTCCCAAACCTGTCCTGAGGAAGCCCCACAGCCAATCAGGTTTTCCAGTTATCCATATTGGATATGCATGAGTTAAATTTGCATATCATGGAAACTCTACATGCAAATTTATCTCACACATATTTTAGTCCTGGGGGAATTCTGCGCCACTGCAAAGCACAGAATTCCACCCCCCCCCTGCGCAGAATTGCCAAATTCTGCACAGAAAATGGCAGAGGAGACCCTGTCATGCTGCGAACGGGACACGCGAAAATGAAAGCCCCAGTGCGCCGTTTTTAGGCCTCTGTGTGCCGTGGGACGCGCTCCACTCGCAACAAAGATGAAGGCCCCGGCGTGCTGTTCGCGGTGAAGGCCCCCATGTGCCGCGAACAGAGTGTGCTCCACTCGCGGCGAATATGAAGGCCCCAGTGAGTGAATGTGTGTGTGTGAAAGGAGAGGGTTGTGAGAGAGAGAGCGGGGGGGGGGGGAGGGTTGCTTGAGTGTGGGTTTCAGAGAGAGGGAGCCTATATGAGGAGATTGTGAAGGAGTGTGTAAGTGTGTGAAAGACTGGGAGCTAGTGTGTATCAAAAAGGGATTGTGTGTATGTGAGGGTGCTAGCCTGTGTGAAGAGATTGTGTATGTGTAAGACAGAGCCTGTGGGAAGGGGTGTGTGAGAGAGAGACATAGGTAGCCTGTGTGAGGATGTATGTGTGAGAGAGAAAGGGAGCAAGCGTGAGTGTGTATGCAAGAGAGAGGGCCCTGTATGAGGGGATGTGTGTGTGTGTACTAGAGAGAGAGGGAGCATGTGTATGAGAGAGGGAGGGACAGAGGGAGCCTGTGTGAGGGGCAGTACTGAGAACGGGGTCAAACTCTGGGAGTGGTGATAGAGTGGAAGGGGTTGAGCCTAGAGGTGGAGGGGAGAGATACTGGCAGGTGGAAGAGTTGGGGCCTGAGAGGGCAAAGTGGCCAGAGGAGTAGGGAGAGCGAGTGGAAGGCCACTCTTACAGTGAATTTCTAGGGAAATTCTGCATCTCTAAGTAATAACTTTTTTCTGTATTAATTTAAAATGTAATTACTTAAAGACTGTCATGTAAATTGTGTTATTTTGACCAATATAAAGTTTGCAGAATTTTAAGGTTTTGTACGCAGAATTCCCCCAGGAGTAATATTTCTTGTGGATACCCTGAAAACCTGAGTGGCTGTGGGGCTTCTCCAGGACAGGTTTGGGAAGCCCTGATCTAATGCATTTTTCTCCTAGGTGCTGCTCTTTTAAGGAACTTTTACAAGCGGGGCTGACCGGCACTTGCAGAGAGACAGAAAGGCTCCCAAGCTGGCATGTGAAATGACTGGTTGCAAGCTGGATTGGATCATATTTTGGGGTCATAATGGTGCTCTGCTTTGTAGTAATAATTACCTGTTCCCAGATCTGTACAGCTTCACACAGTGCTGCAAAGTGGCCCCGGAGGGAAATGCTGGATTTCTGACGAGCCTCACCCCTCCGCATTCCAGTACTAGCAACAGTGATTTCAAATAGTGCAAGCAGAGGCTACAAACATCACAATACGGACGCGCTAAAACTGTGCATCCAAACGGGCGCCCGCTCTCCTAACGCGTGCCCATCCACCTCTCCCGGGTGCGGTGTTAAAAAGTAAGCGCTAGGGGAAACTGTGCGTGCCTAGTGCCTCCACGGGATCGGGCGCCCAGAAGTGTCAAGGACTCTGCCCGCGGGCCTCCCCGCGAGCAGGCACTTTTCCCTCGCTTCTGCTGCCCGTCGCGGCTGGTGCCGCCGGAGTCGGGCCTTCAGCGCGGCCGGAGCCGCGGACTTGCCATTTTCATTCGGCCCGGAGGCCGCCCATCAAGCCTCCTCTTCACCACGGCCGGAGCCACTGACTTCTCCGCCGTCCATCGCGGCACACAGCTGCCGCCGACGTCGCCATCGTCTTCTCGGCAGGAGGCCGCATCCCCGGGCTCGATTGGCGGCTGGAGTCGCCCCCGGGGCTTTCTGCAGCGGCTGGAGCCGCTGCCGTCATCAGGGCCTGTGTTCAGGCCCAGCCCTGCTGCCTCTGATGCCTACGTTGGTGCAGGCCGCTGTCCGCGGTCCTGCACAAGCTCCTGCTTCTTCCTCAGGCGCGCGGCCGCGCCTTTCTTCAGAATTTAAAGGGCCAGCCACAGGAAGTGTTGCTGGCCCCACCTATGGATTATTTCCTGCTTCAGCCCTATAAAAGGGCTGGTCTTGCCATTGTTCCTTGCCTTGCATCGAAGTTACTTCACTCTGGAAGCTCCTGCCT
This sequence comes from Rhinatrema bivittatum, assembly GCF_901001135.1. Lineage (NCBI taxonomy): Eukaryota > Metazoa > Chordata > Amphibia > Gymnophiona > Rhinatrematidae > Rhinatrema > Rhinatrema bivittatum. The sequence goes on from NC_042617.1 coordinate 305,194,675, forward strand.
GCCACAGCTCCGTCAGGTCTTCTTCGTGGAGCTCCTCATCGTTTCGTCTTCTCATCATGTCATGTCATGTCTTGATTGCCTGAGGTTCCCGTCCAGGTGGCCTGGTGTCTCGTCTTGATCTTCCGCTTCCTGATGTCCCAGGTTCCTTGGTGTCTTGCTCCTGTGTCTTCAGCGCTCCTGAGCCTTCTGGTCCTGTCAGGCCTTGGTGCCTCGGATGATGTCTTTCCCGAGTTGAAATGGCCTGCAGGTGGAATTCGTTCCTGTGCTCCTGAGCCATCTTGTCCTGCCAGCCTTTGTGCAGCTCCGGATGACCGGCTCCGTCGAAGTTCTGCCTCGGCTGGATCCTTCCCTGAGCTCATCCCGCTCTCTGCGTGGTCCATGACCAGCCTCCTCGGGCTGTGTAGGGTGCGCAGTGGGACAGGATGGTCCACGACCAGCCCATTGGATCCACCCGTGAAGGTGGGCTGAGTAGGGCGCCCTGAGAAACAGTGCCAATGTTCACCGTCCCAGCTTCTCATCTCGTCCAGACTTCGTCAAGTTCCTCGTCTTGTTCCTGATGCCGTCGCATCGATTCTGGTCCATGAAGTCTTCGTGGTCCGTGATGTCTTCGCATCAGCCCTGGTGTCATGTCTTCACAACAGTTCTAGTGTCATGTCTTCATATCAACTCTCGTCGGTGATGCCATTGCATCAACCTTGGTGTCATGTCTTCATGTCAAGGCCTCCGTCTTCCCTCATCCTCAGGCCGGCCTGCTGCTCCATGCCGATCTAAGCGGCAGGTCCAAAAGGGCTTGGAACGGTCGGAGGACCATTCCCCTACCAACATCATCTTGTTCTTGGTGCTGGGAGCTTGCAGGCCTGGCAGAGGGTAAGACCGTAGTCCCGCCATGCTGGAACACGCCGTCAACCCTCGGTTCGGTCCTGGATCCATCTGGGGTCAGGTCGAGGCCCAAGGGCACACGAAAACATCCAACACGTAACAAGAAGAAGTGGCTGTGCGTGGGTTAGGAAAACGGACACTCAGTTTTACAAGCGCCCGTTTTCCTAACCCGTGCACAGCCACGGGTTAAGAAAATAGACGCTCGTTAATTAAGCATCAGCTTTCCTAACCTGACTTTTTTTTTTTTTTTACCTTACTCCTTTTTTCAGTTCCTCCAACTTAATATCGCGATGATAGTAAGTCGGAGAAACTGCAGAAAAGCAGTATTTTCTGCTTTTCTGTTAACTTTAGGGGCTCCTCAAGACTTAATGCCTGCTCTGAGGCAGGCGTTAATTTATGAGAGTAAAAATGTGCGCATCTGGCAAACATTTATTTTTTACGTAAGTGGGTAATAGCTAATAGCCCCATCAACATGAATGTATATGTGATGAGCGCTATAAGCTACGCACTGGTTTGGACACGGGTTTTGAACGCCCTAATCCCCTTATTGCATAAGGGGTTACAGACGCGCGGCCAAGCACTCGTTAACCTGTGCGCTAAGCTCAGCACGCGATACTGCATCGGCCTGACAGTGCATTAGGATATATGCTCAAAAACCAGGCCTGGGTTCCCAGAAAGACGAACCAAGTTGAAATGGTGGTGTATCTATAAACAAAAAGGCAAAGTGGTTGCATCTGCGTACCAGGGGATATTAGAGATGATATACAGTAAAGGTCAAACAAAAATCTCTTGTTTACAAGTGAATCTTGGAACTTTCCGTTCATCTCAATGAAGAAGCCTGGTATAAAATTTGAAAAGATGCTCATCCGATCGCACTATGCTGTACATGTTTGGACCTGACAATCAAACTTTCTCAATGCATATATAAGTTTCCTGTTTATTTTTGCAGATTCATCTCTCAGTCTAGCCCCTTCTGATTTGAGCTTTAGGAAGGAAAGGAATGTTCCAAGAAATTTCAGGTGAGGTAGGCTTCCTTGCCCTAGAACTGGGAGAGATGCATGAGTCTATTAAGAGGAAGAAGTTAAATCTCCCAAATGTTACTAGCTACCAGATTCATGATTGCCAAATTCTGAACATTTTCACCAGATGCTGGGCACTGGAGAGGTCATCTTTTTGAGGCTGCATGTGTAGAAAAATTGACATAGTGTCTGAAAGGCAATAGCCATAAAAATGATACAGCCTGGGGAAAATTCTGGGAATTCTAATGTGTCACTATGAATGATGCTATGGACTTGCCATGCTGGAATGCTCTTTCCACTTTTGTACTGGATTCAATGTGCTGTGATAGTTGCTATGGATTTTACTGCTGTTTGGTTTTGTATACATCACTATTGTCTGAGTTAAGAAATAAAAAAATTAAAAAACAAAAACCTCAGGACTGGTCCAATGTCTAGTTCCTTGAACTGGGTCACTTGACAACTCTGTGCACTATGGGCCCTGAGCAACTTCATTTGAATAGCACTGGACAAGGTTACGTTTTCGATTAGCTGAGGGGAAAAGTTCTCGTTAATTTTCACAGTTTCAAGGCTCCTGGTAACTAAGTTATAGGGTACAGGCCCATGGGGTAGTAGTATAAGTAACATAGGCAGCCGGTGCTGCTGCTCTGTCTCTGACCCAGACCTGCCTTCTCTTGTAGAAGATTTCAGGTCAGTCTTGATTATTTTAAACTTACAGCCCTTACATTGTGGTATCTCATATTTACAATCAGTACTACAGGTATACATTGGGAGGGGAAGGACTGGACTCAAGTCTCCTTCCAGGAAAAGGGTCTTTTTAGCAACTCTGCAGACTGAAATGGAGAAGGAAACCCTGATAGAAACACATTACAGAGCTCTATATTTATTTAGATTTTTATATTCCACTTTAAAGCGGATTACATTCAGGTACTGTAGTATTTGTACCAATGGAGGGTAAAGTAACTTGCCCAAGGACACAAGGAAAGACAGTGGGACTTGAACCCTAGTCTCCACTGCTCTAATCACTAGGCTACACCTCCACTCTGTAAATCCACTCTATAAATCAGATCTTTGAGGATATTCAGTTCTGTCCTGCTATTCCAGTAATGACACACGCACCATACACACACACACACACACACACACGCACGCACCATACACACACACACACACACACTTCTGCCAAATTTGCCAGTGCAATCCAGCTGTGCAACACCCCTTGCTATTCCAATACTTCAGCACAAAGCTCTGCCAATGTACCACACTCCTGCCCTACTGCACCCACCCCCAGCCCATTCCAGTACTGAGATGTCACACACAGCTATGTTAATGCACCTGACATACTGACATATATTTGACACGGTGCTTCTTTCATACAGATTATGAAACTGTACAGTATAGCGCAATATTAGCCCTCCTAGGCACACTGCAAAATGTATTTGAAATATCGTATTTCCGCGCTTGACTGCTCAGTGCGGAGTACAGTGATTCCACACACAATGTATAGACAAATTAGTGAAAGTGTATATTAATGGTAATAACAAAGAAGCATGCACTTTTATGTAAAGTATTACATCAGATATTTGGCTGTATTCTGTCTGCCTTAACCGAATACAACCTGCACGCCTCCCTCGCGCTGTGTCCGCTGCTTGCTCGCTGCCTCTCCCTCGCTCTGAGAATGTCCAGCCCAGGCTAGGACCTGGCTGGGGTGCTTCCTGCTAGTCGCAGTGACAGATGGCCGGACGAATGGTCAGAGGTAGATGGCGCTGGACCCAGCATGGCCTTGGAGTCCCCAGTCGATTTCGCTGAGCATTAGATTTCCTCTGCTGAAGGCCAGAAGGGCTCCTCTCTGAGGGCTACAGTATCCGATTCTCTGAGGGGGTGCACTTACTGCCCTATGCTCTGGAAGCGGAGAGGAGGGCACCATTAAAAAGTAAACAAACCCACGTCTCTCAGCTCACTGAGGCCAGAGGGAAAGAGCCTGTGCGCCTGCAAGCCAGCAATTCAAAACTACAAATCCCAGAATACCTGCGCTGAAAACCCGGGACCGGCTCAGCTTTCCTGCCGGACTGACGTGAGGGGGATTCCTTGTTTTGATTGGCTGACTTTGGGAGCTGTCTTAGTAGCTGGACGGTACTAATTAACTAAGCGACCGGGGGGGGGGGGGGGGCAGGTTGATGGCTTTGCTTTTCCTCCCCCGCCTCCACACGTCTGTGACTCCGGCTCCGCTCTCCCTTCCGTGGTGGTGGTGGTGGGGGCTCCCTGGAACCCCAACAGGTGCCTTTGGTGAAGGCAATTAGTGGAGTTCCTTAAACCACTCCCCTCCCAGGGGCCGCGCTTCTCCAGGTGCTAAACGGCGCTTTGCTTTGCGTGAGGTTCTCGGTTCCCTGCGGCCCCCGCTAATGTCCTCTCATCTTTTGGAGGAGCTGTCGCAGGCTTCCAAGCGCCTGCTGGACTACGAGCGGATGTACGCGTACGAGAGCCGGCTGGGCACGTTCACCGACTGGCCCTTCACGGAGGGCTGCCGGTGCACGCCGGAGAACGTGAGTGACTGCGGCTCCTGGGGGGGGGGGGGGGGTCAGCCTGCAGCTTCCTCACCTTTGCGCTGCGCTATGGTAAAGTGGCAGTTCAAAGTCGGATGCAAAACTTAAGTGTGTTTTCATCCAAAATGAGACTTTTCTGCTAATAAATCTGGCCTCTTCCCCTCCCGGCGAAACATCCTCCGCATTAAGAGTCACTTGGAAATGCCTCTTGTTTTCCTGCACCCTGCCTTCGTCGCGGCTGCGCCTAGCTAACCTCCTGCTAAGTGCAGCCACGCTGACCACTCCGCTGCCTTCCCTCTCTCTGTTCCGCAGATGGCCCGAGCTGGCTTTGTCCACTGCCCGAGTGTGAACGAGCCGGACGTGGCTCAGTGCTTCTTCTGCCTCAAGGAGCTGGAGGGCTGGGAGCCGGAGGACGATCCGTGGTGAGCAGGGGGCGCACCCTGGCGGGGGCGCAGAGGTGCCGGCTCTGCACTCTGCGGTGCTCGAGCACGCCCAGTACTGACCAGCGCCCTCACGATGGCTAGGAAGGGGTAATTTGGGGTTCAGTACCCCCCCCCCCTCACCCCAATCCTTTTGAAAAGTTGCCCTTCTACGCAGGGACTGACCTTTCTAGGGAAATCCCTGGTGTTTGGAGCCTCTCCTCTGAAAATTTGCTACTGTTCTGGAGAACTAAAAGTGCTTATCCTAGCTGGTATTAACATGCGTGAAGAGCAACCAAAACTCTTAACCTTTTAAGGTGGTTCTTTGCTGGGGGACTGACTGGCTTGTGTTAAAACTTTGTGTATGCAAATGGCACCACCTGGAGGCCTGCTCAGCTGTGTTATAGTGGAATAGGCCATTGGAAGAAGGGACCAGTGTTGTCTTAAACTCATGCGTAACTTTCCATCATTGTCTAATTCTTTGACTGGTCCAATAAAAGGTGACCACCTATTAAAATTGTAGGTTGGCTTCTTCCCTGGCTGTACAGCCTTGGGGGGGGGGGGGTTGTATTTGCAATGGCTAAACTCCAGCCAAGGGCCTATTGCTGCAATCTCTGGGCTGGGGGGGGGGGGGTTGGACCCCCTTAATTTTGCAAATGAAGGCTCATAGCTTAAAAGCAGTTGATTCTGAAACCCAAAAAGAATAGGAGCAAATGGCGGGGGGGGGGCAAAAAAATCCCCTTGCAGTAACTATTATGTTGACCAAAGTTTCCCCCCTCCTCTCCTCAGGATGGAACACACCAAGCGTTCCTCTAACTGTGCTTTTGTCACTCTAAAGAAGAACTTTGATGACCTGACCATGGAGGAATTCATCCGGTTGGAGCTGGAGAGGACAAAGTGCTTCTATGTGAGTGTCCTCTGGATTCATTTTACTGTTACAATATTTATAGTCCACTGTCTTAGCAGACCCAGCTGTTCATGGTGGATAGCAATCTATAAAATTATCAATAAAACAGTAAAAATTACATAATCATTAAACACTTCACTAAACAAACACTTTCAAAGCTTTCCTGCCAAGTCTCACCCTTAAGCTTCCCATAAGCTTCACCGGAGGGCTGTACTTGCTGCCCGCTCGTTTTCTCATCTCCACCTTCCCCCTGCCCCCTCCCCCTCAAAAGAAAAAATGTTTCTCATCTTTGCTTGCTCAGTGCTTTGTGGGAGAGGGAAGATGTAATTCATATTATACAAATGCTGACTGTAGCTTTTTTTTTCCTTTAAGCGTAAGCGCATTAATGATATTGTCATCCTGTTTGAAGAAGCTCTCACAGCCACTACAAAGAACATGCTGGAGTACTTTGCCACGCACCACCAATGCACTATTGACCTAGATTCCTAGCAGACCTTCTTAAAATGGGAAGAGATGCACTCATATTGGACTCCTGTGCTGTTGGCTGTCTCTTGTGTTTCCATCTGGCTGAGGGCTGGATTTACGATTAGAGTGTCCATAGGCAGAGGACCAGGGGTGGAGGGTTTCATCCCTAGAAGTCTGAGCAGTAGTGGGTATCCTAGTTCTTGGTCCCCTAGACTTGTGCCTCTGCCTATACACAAATCTGGCCCTGATCTGGCTGCCAGAGCTGTTTCTGTCATGGACCTCTGTTCCAGCTCTCTGAACATTTAATGCGAAGCTAATATTACCAGAAACAAACTTATAATGCAGGAAGGGACTCTTTGATTTGAAGTAAGTATTTTTTTTCTTCTTTTTCAGGGGGAGGGAGGCTGCTCTTCTATTCTTTTAAAGAAAGTTAACTTATATAAATGTAGCCAACTGTACCTTCTGTGAACCTATTCCTTGGTTTAAAAATGGCTGAAACTAATAAAATTGTATTTTATATTAGTGTTTCATGTTTTATATCTTTACTTTGCCTTTCTATGTAGAACACATGCATTCTTAACATCTTATGGTGATGTTTGTTAGACTAACCATTAAACAAAGATGGTGTTAATCTATGTAAGAGATGATACCAGACGAGGGATCTAAGTGCACAGCTGCCAGAGCTTTGATGCAAGGTATTATAAGCCTATGGCCAAACTTATCTTACTGGGAAACAAACTCCTGTTATTCCTTCTTGAATGTTTGCTATCTAGGGCTGCAGTACCCCTGTTTGCATATGCACATGGTTGGACACTGGCCAGGAGAGAGGCTGCCTTAGCTTTGATCCATGACAGTTATACATATTCCACCTCTCACATGGCAGAGGAAGATTTTGGAACTTAGGCCGATGCAGTATAGTGCACTCAGCCAAGTGCATGGCTTTACATGCGGTTCAGCATGTATCTTAGATGCGCATCCAAAACACCTTCTGCAATAAGGGGATTAGTGCAGCCAAACCAGTGCATAGCTAATAGTGCTCATCACATGTAAATTATGCAAAACATAAATGTAGGCACAGCATGCACATTTTTACTTAAATGTTAATGCTGACCCTGGAGCAGGGGTTAATTCTTGAGGAAACCTACAGTTAACAGAAAAGCTGAAACTACTGTTCTTACCTTTTTTAAAATAATTTTTATTGATTTTTCAGAATTAGACAGAAAAATAAGTAAATAATTACACCATAGTTTAAGATTTCAAAATCCAGAATTTACCTTCCAATGACAATTATTGGTCTAATTATGATCTAATCAAAAGATATCATTACATTACACATCTGAAATACCAGAGCCATGGCAAACTAAGGGAGAGACAAAACAGAAATTAATATAACCCACGATCATGCATTGTGATCCTGCTTTTAATTACATTTCACTGGTCTGTGCTGGTAACATGGCTAATCTTTTTTGCTCAACAAAAGTTTTTAGATCTGGGGCAAAGAATATATAAATATCCTGATGTTTCTTAACAATACATTTACAGGGATATCTGAGGGTAAAAAAGTCTAAAAGTCAGGAACTCTCTTCTTCTAACTTGAGTAGTAATGGATAAATCTAGAAACATTTTAACCCAACTTTCATGGAAAATGATAGGGTATTTACCAAAATATTGTTTCATAACTTTATTTAAATCAAGTAAATTTGAAAAGGAAACCAATAGTAAACCCTATCAATTATCTGACTGTCAGTACTTTCAAGAAAATTTGTGAGATTTCCTTGAAAAGGCATCTCTTCTGTATTCAGGTTTGGGTTTCTCTTAGGTAAAAAATAGCAATAACTAATTATCAGTAAATCATTTTCTGAGAAACTCAATGTTTCCACCAGAAATGACTTTAGCATTTCCATCGGTACCTGCCCATCTACCCTAGGGAAGTTATGCAGGCGCAAATTCAATTGCTTATTATTATTTTCAAATAGTCGTCTGGATAAATAATCTGACTTTTGCTACAGTTGACTGAAATTCTAAATTCTTTTCCTCTTTATCCTCTAAAACATTTATCCTTGATTCAGAATTCTTAATATATTCTTGGATTTGCATTAAGTCCTACTGATTTTTCCCTGTCGCAATGTCCACCTTTTTCTCTAACTCTCTTATAGCTATTGACTATTTAACACTTTTCTATACCGACCTTCATGGTTAGATGACCATATCAGATCGGTACAGATTTTAGCCATCATATCCCATAACAGTTCCAATGTGACCACACAGGGCGCTTTAAAGTTTGTGTGGTCACCCCCTGAGGCTAGATCTCCTCCCTCAGCCGTTATTCCATTCCCACCTCCGGGGTTCCTGACTCAATAGAATTGAGTTCTTCTGGCGAGCCTCCCATGAAACCTTCAGCCGCCCTGTACATTGGTGGTATATCCAGATTGGGACTCAGCGACTCTTCCTCCAAAGACTTGGGCTGTTCTTCCAAAGAGCCTGAGTCAGCGGTATCCTTAACTGCTGGTGATGCAGGAACAGACAGAAAACGAACAATTTCTTGCTGAATAGGAGACAGAGGGGGCAATGAGGGAAAAACCCTGATCTTCCCCTTCTGTTTTGGTGGCATCTTATAATATGATTAATTTTATCAATCAGCTCATTCCTGCTAACAATGCAATACTACTTACCTCTGTGGCGGTGACTAGTGTAGCAAAGTTCCTCCTCAAACCTCACTAGCTGAGCAAAGCCATGCAAGCCCCTTAGGTGCGCGCAGCTTTGGTGGCACGCCGGCGACAGTGGTGCACCTAGAGCACGCCGCTCTTATGGCGTCTCCTCTGCCCCTCCCGATGACGTTGGGGCTGGCAGGCAAATGAAACCAGAGGAAATATCGGGGCTCTCCGGGTGCTCCTTCTCACTCACACAGTCACAGCCTGTTCTTACAATTTTAATAGCGTGGTGCTATAAAGTCGAAGTACTCAAAAAAAAAAAAAAAAAAAAAAAAAAAAAAAGTGGGAGGTCAGGTTAGGAAAAAGGATATTCATAAAATTGACTGTCCGTCTTTCTAACCCATACTGACAGGCCATCTCTTCTGGGCTTCCAATGCTGTGGAGGCACTAGGGATGCACAATTTCCCCTAGTGCCTCCTTTTTACTGCAGCAATCCATTTAAATATTAAATTGTGTGTGGGAGGAGAGCGGGCGCTCAGTTATGAGCTCCTGTGTTGGCCTGCTAGTGCATAAGGAGGGTGCAGGAGCTAGAGCTGTGTGTTGCGGCTTCTATCCTGCCATGGAGAGTAGGAACTTGTCATGTCTAAAACATTTAACTGACAATTTTACATGTTTACCAAAGTAAGTCACAAACTAACTAAAAATAGGCACGAGTCCAGCACACCTGATGATGGCCCTGCTCTGTGCACACAGCTGAGGTAGCAAGGAGTTCTGTGCATGCATTCTGTGGTACAATTTAGTGTTCCTCCATGTGAATGCTATGTTAAGCAAGGGATTGGCTTTTCCTCCCTACTGCAGACTGGGAGGGAACTTCCCTAACCCCCTGCCTAACCTTCCTTCTCCTCCCCACCTCCTAAACTTAACCTACCTTTCCTCAATTTTTTTTTTCTTGTATTACTTACTGCTCCTTGGAACAGCGGCTAATGGCTGCTGTCCCGGCCAGCCTCCGGCCTGCCACTTACGCATGCGGTCAGGCCCTCTTGAAAATGTGTGTGCAGGGCCCAGCCATGCACGTAGTACCAAATCTTTTTTTTTTTTTTTTTTTTCCGCGCACTGGGCTCTTAAAATTCAGCTGTAAATGCACATACGAAATGGAAAAGTGAAATACCATTCTAATAAGAGTAGGCAAGCTTGTACACTGCTTCTAAAACCTTGCACATGAGAATCTAATCTAATCTTTTCTTTTTTTTTTTTGGCACCTGCCCTATGAAAAACATTTGAGGGAACAGTGCTCCTAACCATAACTTAGTATGCCTAAGCTATGTTTTGTGCCTTTAAATCATGCTGTCTAAGCATAAACAAATTAATGTACACAAACTTGATTTATGCATGCTCTTAATGGTGTGCACACTTTTGGGGTCAGATGGGGTTTGGTTTTTTTTTATTTCATGCTTTATTTGTATACTAGTAAGTTGCTGCAGCAGGTGTTTAAGTTTTTTTAAAATTAGGTCCTGTCTTATATTGGGCCTAAGGAAAGAAGGTTTCACCCAAATATCCCACTAGATGTCACTCTCTCTCCTTCAGTGTAAGGACTGAAGCAATGGTGCTGATGCTAAGGTCTCATTTTCATAACACAAAGCAGCCAATGTAATAAGACCCACAGTGAAATCAGCGTTAGTATCTTTTTTTTTTTTTCTCCCCATGCAACCCAATCAGGTGCCGCTGTGTATGTAAATGAGATGTGTGCCGCTGTCAACTCCATCTGGAAAAGTGCACACACCTGGGCACTCATGGTCATAAAGTGGTACAGAGATCCACATGGCATCTGTTTGGCAGGGGCTAGTAGGCACCGGTAATGCAGCAGCGATTTCTCCAGCTGCCCTGCAAAATGTACCTTAGCATCTGGGGAAAAAGTGAAGGTAATCCATGATTACCCCAGAGCTGCATGGACAACTACATTAATGCCAGCAAAACCAGTCTCCAGACACAGGCTTTAACTTAACTCCTGCTCTGAGACAGGTCCTAAAAAAAACAAAAAAAACCCCACATTAACGGATGCATTCCTTACTGCATAGCCTGTGAATAGTTAATTTGCCTCATTTGCATGTAGTAGCAGCACTAAACCAGCCAAGTGTTTTTAAGCAGGTTTCTGCATGCATTTTTCCCATGCTAAATATTATGGGGTAGATTTTTTAAAAATGCGCATTCGTGTACTTTTTTTGGCACACCAGGCGCAAACAAAAGTATGCTGGATTTTATAAGATACGTGCGTATCTTATAAAATCCTGGATCGGCGCGCGCAAGGCTGCCGATTTTGGGCAGCTGGCGCGCGCCAAGCCGCGCAGCCTGCCTCCGTTCCCTCCCCTCACCTTCCCCTCCCTTCCTCTACCTAACCCACCCCCCCGGCCCTATCTAAACCCCCCCCCCCCTACCTTTGTCCACGGATTTACGCCTCCCAGAGGGAGACGTAAATCCACGCGCGCCAGCGGGCCGCTGGCGTGCCGAGATGCGACCCAGGGGCGGTTCCGGAGGGCGTGGCCTTGCCCCGGACCGCCCCGGGCCGAAACCACGCCCCCGGGCCCGCCCCGACAAAAAACCCCGTGACTTACGCGAGTCCCAGGGCTCTGTGCGCGCCGGCAGGCCTATGGAAAATAGGCGCGCAAGGCCCTGCTCGCATAAATCCGGGCGGATTTACGCGAGCAGGGCTTTTAAAATCCGCCCCTATATACCTGCCTAAAGCTAGTGGGGGGAAAAACATGCATAAACCCCTGTAAGCATGCACAAAAACCTACAGCAGCTTTAATGCTGCTTATTCCATTAGCCCTAAAGAATGGTAGTGGCATGTTTGTGTCCCAGTATTAAGTTGTATGTTTTTGGTTTTTTTTTAAACAAAAATCTCTTCACTATTTGCTAAAGCTATTGAAACATCAAGTATAACAGAAAGATATCTGCCTCATCATTGTGATAATCTATGTGTGAAAGATGTCCTATGGAGGCTGATCACACCATCTAGCATCTCATACCTAAAATCTACAGCTAGCCAGACATACCCTATTACAGGGGTGGTTTTCTCCTGTTCTCTGGAGCTACAAGCAGGTCTGGTTTTCAGGATATCCATAATGAATATACGTGAGAGATTTGCATGCACTGGCTCTGTTTATGTACAAATTTATCTTATACAAATTATCTGTGGATATTCTGAAAACCAGGTATGTGGTTCTTAAGGAGTGGATTTGGCTACCCCTGCCCTATTAAGATATACCCCTTTCTCTCTGCGTATTGTACTTGACATCCACAAGCCATGCCTCTCTTGTCAGCCTGTAGCTGCTGCTACTACTCTGAGACTAGCAATAGCAGGATTTGGCAGGGTAACAGCTGCGGTGCTGCCCAATAAGTATGCTACTGATACAGGAGCAATTTTGATCTTAAAACTAATTCTACCCAGAATCCACTAATCAGATACTTGTAGACAGCTCCAAGTTAAATGGAAAAAGGTTCATTCCATAACCCCACACTTATTACACAGGGGAGAATTCAGCTAACCCATCTTAAAAGCTGGACCACTGTAAAATATGTCCAGTCTAACAAAGATGCTATTGGGTATGTCTGCTGGAGTAGTCCTGAAAATGTACAGCAGGTTTAAGTAAAATCATTTTTATAACTTATTCTACCAACCACTACACAAAGTACTGAGTTTTACCACATTCTCCTTTTTCAACTATACACTCAAAAACTTAATTGTAACAGTTGTAGGGTTTGTTCCTGTGGTATCCTGCATCTAAGGAATCCATTCAAAGGTGAACATTACAAAAATTGGTAAGAGGATTTAAAAAAAAATTATTCTGCTGAAGTTTTTTTTTTTATTTAGGTTTTAGTAATAAGATGACAAATAATACAATAAAAAAACCAGAAGTTTTTATATTGAATATATAAGGTATTTTGAAGTACCCTGCCACTTTGGAGTTGGGGGAACAAAATATAGGATACAATTCATAAGACTGGGGAAAATTGTGCATTCTAATAAAAAGTAAACTGCCCCAGGACCCCTAACTACCTGATCCTCAAAGTAACTAAACAAAGTTGTTCCAGCAGCAGTTATCACAGCTGTAAATCTGAGGCCTAGGTCGTGTGTGTGTAGCTTGCACTGCTGCTGCCGATGCTGTACCTGTTCTGGGGTGGGGCACTGTGTGTGAGTGTGTGTAGCTTGCACTGCTGCTGCTGTCTGTGCTGTACCTGCTCTGAGGTGCGTGTGTGTGTAGCTTGCACTGCTGCTGTCTGTGCTGTACCTGTTCTGGGGTGGGGCACTGTGTGTGTGTGTGTGTGTGAAGCTTGCTTTGCTGCTGTCTGTGCTGTACCTGCTCTGTGGTGGGGCAGTGTGTGTGTGTGTGAAGCTTGCTTTGCTGCTGTCTGTGCTGTACCTGCTCTGTGGTGGGGCAGTGTGTGTGTGTGTGTGAGGGAAGCTTGCATTGCTGCTGCCTCTGCTGTGTGGTGGGGCAGTGTGAGTGAGGGAAGCTTGCACTGCTGCTGCTGGTGCTGTACCTGTTCTGGGGTGGGGGACTGTGTGTGTGTGTGAAGCTTTCACTGCTGCTGCCGGTGCTGTACCTGTTCTGGGGTGGGGCACTGTGTGTGGTGTGTATAGCTTGCACTGCTGCTGTCTGTGCTGTACGTGCTCTGTGGTGTGTGTGTGAGGGAAGCTTGCACTGCTGCTGCCTGTGCTGTACCTGTTCTTGGGGGGGGGGGAGGTTAGGGGAGAGAGAGTGAATGTGAAGTTTGCATGCTTCTGAGATTTCCCCAATTGTAAGAGGCTGCACTGTGGACAGCACTCCAACTAATTACAAAAATCCTCCTGATAGCTCATTATAACTTGTATTTATAGGCCTCTTTAGGGCTGAGAATCCCCCCCCCCCCCTTTCCAACTAACCCTTGGGAGATCCAGTAAACAAGGTGGGACTTTGTTGAGGAGAAAAGGGGTATTAGTAAAATTTTCTCCTTTATTCTAAACTGGAAATGCATTTCTATAAATCATTCTTTGCTATTCTTCCTCTGATTCCCTCCTCTCTTCCACTGTCCCAAATCATCAAATGAAATTAGCATCTAGCGGAGGTGGTTTGGGTGTTGCTCGTATTCCACAACCCCCCCCCCCCCACTCCAACAGATGGTGAAGGCTTCTCTAACCCTCCCCCTCTGTAGAAAACTGTTGCGGCAGGACCATCTGCCACACGTATCAAATCTCCGAGGCTCTTGGGCCTGAGGGGCAGCACGGAGCAGGGTCCTTCCTTGCTCGAGCAGCATTAGCTTAAGGCACCCTCACTGCTGTTCTTTCTTACTTGAGGATGTAGGGGATGGACAGTGGTCAAGCCCGTCTTCCTGCGGCCTTCCTGCAGAGCTAGTGAGAGTCAGTCAAAGTTATTAATACTCGGCATTGATCAGATGAAGGGAGGGAATATTTTTAGCCATGGGCTCTCTACGCACTTGCAACCCTAAAACCAGGGGAACTTTAAAGGCTAGGGCCTTGAATGTTGTGTTGGTTAGTGAGGGGATAAGGGGGACATCTTCCTCCTTTTGCTAGGTGTAAAGGATGCCAGAACCTATGAAAAACGTGTGTGCACCCAGATTTAAACATAGGCCCCTGCCTAGGGTGCCATATTTTGAAATATCCGGGCCAAAGAGAAGCCTGCTTCCGTTTGCTTCACAGCCCTATGCCAGCAAAGCTTCAAAGGGTACGGCCGGGGCCCTCTGCCTATAGACACCAAAATATTAACTCTGGGTGTGTGTGTGGGTGTGTGTGTGTGTGTGTGTGTGTATTTTGGGAGGGGCAAGGTCAAAATGTCTGGGGAAATTAAAAGCCTCCTTTAAACACCCATCCCACCCCCAAACTGATCCTCCTGTTGCGTCTTGTGTCTCTCCCCCCTTCTCGTCAGCTCATCATCCCTCCCCTCCTCCAGTCCTTAACCTCCTTTCTCCCCATCCTTTCAACTGGCCACACCTCTCTGCAAGTGAGAGAGGCCCTTAGGTCCACAGCCGGCAGCTGTGGTAGTGTTAGCAACAGAAGGGAATAAGCACAGGGCCAAGTCAGGGCACAGTCATTGCCCACCCCCCACCCGCCTTCCGGGTTTCTATGCAGGAGGCAGGGCCTGTGAGTGCACACACACACACACTGACTCAGCCCCATGCTCACTTCCTTTTGCTAACACCGCTAGGCCTGACTGCAACGCCCTTCCCATGCCTGGGAGGGGAAGAGGTCTGTGGGGAGGGGGTGAGGGGAGAAGAGATGAAGGTTGTGGGGGTGAGGGGTGAAGAGATGAAGGTTGTAACATATCTTTATTTTCCTACAAACTGGGGAGGCTGTTGCCCGCTGGCCCACTATGGTCAGTGCCGATGCCAGGGGTTCCAGCTCACCCAGGAATAGAGTCGCCAACAATTTCCATGGCAAGAGGACCAAGCTAAGCCAGTCCTGGCTTTTACCTCCATTGTGTCTGTGGAGCTGTAGTGCTAATTTCTGTATGGAAGGGCAGGAACTACGAGTCCATAGAGGTAACAATCGTAGCTGAGCACAGTGAAATGCCGATGGGGATCACCTGTGGGTCTTCACTCATAGATGCCTGGGAGCTCACTCTCTCTAGATCTCCTTTGCCAACTGTCCAAAAGTCACTGTAGCAATCTCCAGCAAAGGAGCTAGGTGCACGCGTAAAGAACACAGGTAGGTCAGCCTTGAGGGAATCAGTGCATAGCACTGTCAACAGGGTGCAGTGCAGTATTTCAAAAGTACATGTAGCAGGCAGTCGCCCCATTGCTGTGTTTAACTCTTGCTGCAGTGACCCTGGAAGCAGCCGTGTTACTGAGAGAGCCATAGGTTTCCTCCATGCTCTTGGTGATATTTTTTCTTAAACTCACCCTGAGATTGTTGTTGGGGGGGAGGGGTGTTGTGCACAGACTCGTACACACACTCACATGCTCAGTGTCACATTCATTCAATCTCTCCCGCACACGGTCTCATACACACACTCACTCTCTAACACTCTCATGTACACATACAGATTCACTCACTCTCTAGCAGACTCTCTCATACATAGACATACACTCACTCCCTCTTTCTCTCTCTGACACGCTGACTCATTCTCCCCTCCCCTGAAATCCAGCAGTGGCAGCAGCCTCCTCTTGCAGACCCACTCGGCGGTGCGGCTCCTCCTATTTCTTCTGGCCACGCAGGTCCCCATAGGGCTGTGCAGCAGGTGTGCGGGCAGGTGTGGGGACAACTCTTTTTTTTTTTCTTCTTCCGGCACGCTTGTAGATGTCAGGATTGCTCTGTTGTCTTTGAGCTTCTGCGGGCCCATGCAATAAGCCATGTTCTTCCGGGCTTTTCAGTGCGGCACCTGCAGTTTTTCACGTGTTTGACTGGCGACTCGGTACTTCCTTAAGTATTCCAGCGCCTCCAGGTCAAACCCACAGGGTTCCCAGGTATGCTCATGGGCTGCGAGGGATCAGCTTTTAAAAAAAAAAAAAAAAAAAAAATTTAAACTGGTCTTGGTAAGATTGGATGCAAAAAGTTGAAAAGATTACGGTGATGGAAAACAAATCACTTGGATGATGAAGGATAAAACCAGCTATTTTTAATACCATCTAGGTAGCCTTTTTCCATTTTGTAAAAGGGCTGTAGCCATCCGTGCCATGGTGTCATTGGAGCAGGTTTATTTTAAATTCAGTTTCAGGGTTGGCTGCTAATTTTAGGCCTTCCCTCTTTTCTTTTCAGCCTTGGAATTTACTACTTTCTGCAGGACGGGGGCGGGGGTTGGGAATTCTTAGGGGGATGCAGTTTCTTTTGAGAGAATGATAAGTGGACTGCATGATTATTTCATCATTTTCCACGTTTCAGGTTATGCTTAGGTAAGAACATAAATGGCAGGTGGATGCATTGTTTTAAAATTCATTATTACTTATAGTTATCTCCACATCATCCTGCTGCTGCTGCAACATTCGTTTTGAGTTGTATTGTTTTTCTTATATTTTGCGTATGCAGTGGATAGAAATCTTTATTCTTTCAATAAATATTTAACTTAAAAAAAAAATAAGAAAACAAAAATTTAAAAAAGCTGACTGGACCCCAGATCTCTCCCCAATATCATCTCCCCTTCTCCACAGAGCACCCCCTCCCCCAAGACCACTCTGCTGGCTATGGATCTTTTCTTAAGAAATAGGGGCTTTCTAGGCCCCGCTGTGGGGGTGATGGTGGCAGCAGAACTGAGCCAGCAAGTGCTCTGCTCCGAGGCCCCCATAATGTCCCCACCCTCTTCTGATTTCTATACAGGAGGTGGGGCCTGAAGGCAGAGCACTTGCTGGGCTCTGTCCACGGGACACGCGTCTCTTAACCCGGGCCGCTGCCGTCACCTCCACGATCAGGCCTAGGATCAGCTTCTGCTTCACAAGAAAAGGTTTGCAGGGAAGTAAGGATGAAGGGCTGACTCATGGAGGAAGAAGGGGAGAAAGTTTTTGCTGCGGTAGAGGTTGTCAGTCGGCAAATTACCAGCAATAACGTTAAGGGATCCACGGGTTCCTTGGGGAGTTAGAGGAGTTGTGCAAGCAGAGGCTCTGAATGTTCTGGGGTTCTCCGAGGGTGGATCTAGAGCTCCCGGAGAAAGCCTCTGTGCCAGTTCCTGGAGCATCCCATGAGGGGGTTTCAGGAGGAACCTGGAAAGGATTACTGGAGTGAGGGAGTATAGTAATCTCCTGGCTCTGCTGGGGATTTTTTTTTTTGTATTTTTCCATTGGTTTCTGAAAGTGGAAGAGACACAAAGGAGTGAGGTGGTCCAGTGTGCACGAAAACTGTAGAGGGCCTGCAGCAAGAAGAAGACGAGTGCTGCAGGACCGTCTCCGTTTAGTGCGTTTCAAAGAGGAGAGAAGAAAGGAGAGAGAAGAGTTTTGCCGCCTTTCATTTGAGGAGAGTCACACAAAAATGATTCCAGGAAAATTCAGGCACAAAAGGGAGTCCACGGCAAACAAGCATAGATCCCTGGAGGAGCCTGAAGGGGGATCATGAGGAATACCTATAATTTTTCAAATGATTGTTTAAATTACTTTAGAACATCACAGTTTAGCATGTAACAGTAAGCACTAATTATTTTGGAACAACCCAAGTTGTCCTTATTTTAAGACCACAGGAACATTCCTAAAGACCCTGAAGCAAAGCTTCCTTCCTGCCAGAGGAATCCCAGGGAGCCCCATGGATTGTAGGATGGTCCAGCAGCTCCCACAAGTGCTCCCTTCTCTGGTGAGATATTTGAAGGGGATTTACAGTTACACTACTGGTTTAAAAGTCCTGCGGGCACTAGTCTCATTTCATCAAAAAACAGCTAGGTCGGCCAAATGTCCAGCAGTGAGCAACCCTTTGGGGCATGATTGGACTGGGCTGGCTATAACATCACACAGAGCACAAACCAGTCTGATCCCAGGCTCTCTTTAATAAGAAATAAATCAGTGAAACTGTTCTGCAGAGGGAACCCCCAAGTTCTCTATGGCTCCCATTTGTCAGCATTACTGGGTAATTCTCCTGTCAGCCCTATAATAGGGATTACAGCCTGCAACCAATCTAATATTGAGATTGGAAGGATTTAATATGAGTAGCTGTAGATCTATAGAAATCTATTAGCCTAGCTCAGGAAAATGGTATGAACTTGTCACCTCTATGCTGGGACAGTGGGTGGGGTTTATCAGGATCCCTGAGAAGAGCCCGAGGACCATGACAGGAGAGAAGGAGTGCTGGTATGCTCTCTCCGAGTCAGAATGCCAGAATCATCTGGAGCCCTGGAGGACCCAACACCACTCCCAATCCCTTTTTCTGTAAAGAACGCTCTCACCATCCGTAGCCCTGAGCAACAGGGCTGGCCCTGGGAGAGGCTGCCTGTGATCCAGTGGATCCATCCTACCAGTACCTTGGAGCACATTTCCATGGGGCCACCTGGGCACTGGCATTCCTGATCTGCCTCTGATCGTGTCCCAGTGGGAGAGAAGAGGGGCAACCCCCATTTTTTGGCATGGTGGCCAGAAGGTGGCACACTGTTGGACCTAACTGCTTGGGTTGGACACAGCTGGAATCTTTTCTGCCCCTAGAACCTGCTGCCCCAAACTGGAACTAAACCCATTCGGAAGTCTGCCCCTCTAGAACAGAAGAACAGACAGAAAAGAGGAAATACCTGTTCAGGAGAAACGGTCCGATTAGCTGGCTACCTTGTCTACATCTGCTGTAAACATCTGCAATGTTTGTACCTTAAAAAGGAAACTGGAAGTCCTTGGAAACCTCAAACCTCACGTAGACTACTGTTCGCTTAACAAAGGTAATGAGTTGGGTGTTTCCCTCCCCACTAGGGGGCCGATGCAATATTTGTGCGCTGAAAGCGGGCGCTGAACAGTCAGCACCCGCTTTCCTAACGCGTCCCTCCGGGGGACGCCATGCAATATTTAAATTAGGGGTCAAGTTATCAAGAAGGCGCTAGGGTCGCAAATTTATCGGTGTCAGTTTTCCTGAATGGCGCACAGCCAGGGGTTCAGGAAATGGACGCTTGCCAACTGAGCATCCGTTTCCTGCACCCGACTGCTGACGCTTTTTTTTTTTTTTTTAATTATTATTTTTTGAAAGATTTGTTCCTCCTACTTAATATCGCACCAATATTAAGTAGGAGGCAGTACAGAAAAGAAGTTTTTTCTGCTTTTCTGTACTACTTTTAGGAATGCTCAGTAATTAACGCCTGCTCCGGGCAGGCGTTAATTACTGAGCACAAAAATGTGCATCTTAGACGCACTTTTTTTTTTTTTTTGCATAGGGAGTGAATAGCTAATAGCCTCATTCATATGCATTTGCGTGTGATGAGCGCTATGGGCCGGATTTTAAAAGGGTTACGCGCATAAGGTACGCGTGTAACCCTTTTAAAACTCTCCTGCGCGCGCTGAGCTTATTTTGCATAGGCTCGGCGGCGCGCGCAAGCCCCGGGACGTGCGTAAGTCCGGGGGCTTGCCTGGGGGGGGGGGGGGCGTGTTGGGAGTGACGCAACGTTTTTGGGGTGTGTTTCTGGCTTGGGGGCATTTCGGGGGCATGGCCAAGTGCCCCGACACAGCGGCCTGTGTCGGGGGCCTGCTGCGCCGGCGCGCGTAAGTTGCTACTGCCCGGAGGCAGTAGTAACTTTTAAGTTAAAGGTAGGGAGAGGGTTTAGATAGGGCCGGGGGGTGGGTTAGGTAGGGGAAGGGAGGGGAAGGTGCGGGGGGGGGGTGAATGGAAAGTTCCCTCCGAGGCCACTCCGAAATCGGAGCGGCCTTGGAGCGAACGGGCAGCGCGCGCAGGGCTCGGCGCGCGCAAGGTGCACAAATGTGCACCCCCTTGCACGCGCCGACCCCGGATTTTATAAGATACGCGCGGCTACGCGCGTATCTTATAAAATCCCACGTACTTTTGTTCGCGCCTGGTGCGCGAACAAATGTACGCGCGCTCGTAGATTTGTAAAATCTACCCATATTAGTTTCCCTCTGGGTTGGATTGCACTGTGGAGGCGCTAATCCCCTTAGCGCCAATACAACCTGCACCCGGCCCCAAGAAGTCTGAGTCAGCATCTCCATGACCTGCTGGGGAAGAAGCTAGTGGCACTGGGCACTGGCGAGATAGAAATCTAAACGTCAGTACACTCCAACCACCTCTTTGGTTCTGAAAACTTACTCTTCCAAAGTATTAGTTTTGGAAGTAAAGCATTAATAATGGGCACAAATGAAATATATTTTCTCAGTTATATCAAGTTATATCTGTGTTTTCCCTATAGATTTTGGCTTGTAGTATTTTCTGCATTCACTAACAATTCCTGCAGTATCTCATTTTGAAAGTTTTTGGGGTTTTTTTTATTTCAAGTGCTGGGCACAGTGTGAGGTGCTAGGAATCATGAAAACATCCAAAGTGGGTAGAGGTGGGGGAGGAGGGGGATATTTTTAGTTCAGCAGGCTCCCTTAGTTATTTCATATCCCAAATCGAGAAGTATATGAAGTTAGTCCAATAAAAAAGATATCACCTTATATTTCCTGTATTTTGTATACTGACCTTTATTTCCACTCATTCAAGCGGACTGACACTGCAAATCACATTACTTCATATCGCAAATAAACTAGAGTTAGCTCATCGGCAGCCGGTGCCAGGCAAAGAATAATAGCTGCAAAAAATCTGAGGTGCGATGCACGCTTTGCATGAATACAAAAGATTTTCAAGAGATCTTTTAACCACTGCTCAGTTGATGTACTGGTGCCTTGCATGTGAGGCTCTCTTACTGAAATAAAGTATTAATTTCACGTCATAATTGCCTATCTTACAGAATGTCCCAGCAGTGCGTAAAAATACAAGAGGAACTTGAGGAGAGAGCGATAGGGGCAGGAGGAGGGGAATGGCAAGGTAACAAACAGAGAAACAGGAACTGCCAAACAGAGACAGAGAGGAGGGCAGGAGGGTAAAAGTAGGGGCAATAAGCAGAATTACAGGAACTGCTAAAGAGCGAGTGGAAAGCATGAAATAATAATGCCAAGTATTTAACTCCCTGGTGTAGGTAACTTTCAGTTGAATTATTGTAAGTCTGCAATTGCCCCCTACCTTGCAGTTTCTGGCATCTGCACTTCAAACACTCATTTTTCGATATAATATGAAGGTTGACAGCTCTGGTGCACCAGTTCTCTCTGTGCTCAGCTTTTCTCTTTGTTTTGTCCACGTTTCATATCTGAACCATTTTATAATGTCACCATCCCAGAGTGTTCTCTGCTTTCCTCTCTCGCCAGCTCTCCAGCACAAGATTAGCTAATCTGCCACCAGAGCTTCTGAGTACATGACTAACAAATCTCATTTTCCTTTTGACCAGGTCTTCTACCACTCCCATCATCTCATGCTCCCTTTCATGCCAGCCAATTTTCAGAATTCCTCTAAGAACATAAGAACATAAGATATGCCATACTGGGTCAGACCAAGGGTCCAACAAGCCCAGCATCCTGTTTCCAACAGTGGCCAAACCAGGCCACAAGAACCTGGCATGTACCCAAACATTAAATACATTTCAAGCTACTATTCCTTATTGATTAATAGCATTTTATGGATTTTTCCTCTACGAACTTATCCAAACCTTTTTTTAAACCCAGTTACACTAACTGCTGTAACCACATCCTATGGCAATGAATTCCAGAGTTTAACTATGCGCTGAGTGAAAAATAATTTTCTTCAATTTGTTTTAAATGAGCTGCTTGCCAACTTCATGGAGTGCCCTCTAGTCCTTTTGTTATCTGAGAGAGTAAAAAACCAATTTACATTAACCTGTTACAAGTCCTTTCATGATTTTGTAGATCTTTATAATATCCCCCCTCAGTCGTCTCTTCTCCAAACTGAACAGCCCTAACCTCTTCAGCCTTTCCTCATAGGGCAGCCGTTCCATGCCCCCATATCATTTTGGTTGCCGTTCTCTGCACTTTCTCCAGTGCAACTATATCTTTTTTGAGATGCAGCGACCAGAATTGCACAAGTATTCAAGGTGCGGTCTCATCATGGAGCGCTACAGAGGCATTATGACATCCACTGTTTTATTTGCCATTCCCTTCCTAATAATTCCTAATATTCTGTTTGCTTTTTTGACTGCCACAGTACACTGAGCCAACAATTTCAATGTATTATCCACCTTGATGCCTAGACCTCTTTCCTGGGTGGTAACTAAGATAGAACCTAACATTGTATAACTACAGCAAAGGTTATTTTTCCCTATATGCATCACCTTGCACTTGTCCACATTAAATTTCATCTGCCATTTGGAAGCCCAATCTTCCAGATTTACAAGGTCCTCCTGCAATTCATCACAATCCACTTGAGATTTAACTACTCTGCATAATTTTGTGTCATCTGCAAATTTGATCAACTGACTCATCGTACCCCTTTCCAGATCATTTATAAATATATTAAAAAGCACCAGTCCAAGTACAGGTCCCTGAGGCACGCCACTGTTTACCCTTCTCCACTGTGAAAACTGACCATTTAATCCTACTCTCTGTTTCCTGTCTTTTAACCAGTTTGCAATCCATAAAAGGACTTCGCCTCCTATCCCATGACCTTTTCGTTTTCTTAGAAGCCTCTCATGAGGGACTTTGTCAAACGCCTTCTGAAAATCCAAATAGACTACATCTACCAGTTCAACTTTATCCACATGTTTATTCACCCCTTCAAAAAAATGTAGGAGGCAAGACTTCCCTTGGGTAAATCCATGCTGGCTGTGTCCCATTAAATCATGTCTATCTAAATGTTTTGTGATTTTATTCTTTATAACAGTTTTCATGATTTTTCCCGGCACTGAAGTCAAGCTCACCGGTCTATAATAATATCGCATTTCAAGTGCCTGTAGTTTCTATATCACCTCTTTACTACAAGTCCATGATGAGGAGATCGTAAAGAAAACACACAATATATAATTTTTAATGAAATGTTTACTTATCAGTCTTAGTTCGGCAACCAAACCACAGACAGGTGGAAAAGAGGTCCTAACTGGAGGTCACCTGAAAACTGCACAGAAACGAAAAAAGTTGGATTGCTTTTCCTATATAAAATCACGATGATGTACATTGAAATGAATCAAATAATACAAGTAAAAAAATCATATACAAAAAAAACCCATAGAAATTAATTTTAAAAAGGATGTTTGTGCCAGAGGAAGGGGCTCAGGTGCTGGCAAGCTGCTCCTGGCCATCTGTTGCCAGCGGAGGGACCATTAGGATCCCCCCCAGTTCTGGGTCTGCCTTTCCACAGTGGATGGGGGGGTGGGGGCTGCAGCAGCAGCAGCCTCCTAAGGGGTTATTATTATTACCCCTTAGGACCTAAGCCAGGAAAATCTGGAGAGATGATGAGCTACGGGTGCCCATCCTGCTTTCCAGGGCTGGCTCCGGCTTAGGATCAGAGCCCCAGGCCCAGCTTCATCATCCAGCTCTCTTCAACAGCGCTGGCACAAAGCCACTTTGCCGGCTTCACTGGGGGGGGGGGGGGGGGGGGGGGGGAGGGGAGGGGAGGGAGGGGATCTTCTGCCTTCTCTTTCTGCCACAGTACCCTTGGGAGTAATGATGCACTAATTGGACCCCAGGGTGGGAGTTAGTAGAGATAAGAAAGACGCTTTGATCTGCTCGCATCACTGCGTGCTGCCCTGGTCTTGTCAGGGTTTAGCTACACCACACTGCTGTAGGGGGAGTTTGATTAGGGGCTGAAATATGTATATCTAAAATTCTTTAAGAAGCATTTTTGTGAAACAGACAAGGCATATAAGATTGTCCTTCTTTTCTCTTTCTCTTACATCTCTCTCTCTCTCTCCCCTGCTCCCTTTCTCTGCTTCTTTATTCCTTCTGTATGTCCTTTCCACTCCTAAATCCCCCTTCTTGACAGCTGTCACAAGTTGTTGGAGCCTGGGATTATATGTGTGCCCATGCCATAGAAACAGGAAATATGACAGCAGATAAAACCACAAGGCTCATCTTATCCACCTGTTCTCCCTACCCATGATAATACCTCAGGCTTGACATGGCCTCTGGCTACACCCTCACTTCTGCAACACCAATGATCCAGGATTTTTTGGGAATGGTGTTCCTGATACATCACTGCATCTTATATGATGTCATGAGTACGGTGACAAGCTGATCTAGTGCTGGTTTTACTTCACTGCATCTAGGGAAATGCGGTTCTGATTTCCCTAAGAAAAGCAGGACTACTTTTGCCTACATGCAATGGGGTAAAATCAGACTGGCTTAGCTTGTCCCTGTGGGCTTGGAGCTATATGGTCACTCTGGTTATAAGGAACAGACGAGCTGGTCCTGGTTTTCTAACTCTTTCTTTAATATATGTCCACTTTGAGATATTGCAAAAGAGGTGGCTGAAGAAGTAAAGGGAAAAAGATTAACATTTAAAATGTATCAGGAATCTCAGAAAGAGAAGCATAGAGAAGAATACAGTATCTGGAAAAGCTAAAAAAGGCTGGGAAAATAGTCAGGATGCAAAGGCAAAAATGGAAAGCAATTTTGCTTACCTCAAACAGTATTACCCATAGACAACAGGATGAATTAGCTATGACACATGGGTGATGTCATCTGATGGCACTGAACAAACCCTACTGTCTTAGCTGATAGAGCTTTTGCTCTACTGAGCATGTATGGGAGTTCCCATGTGAGTGCTGCCTCATCAGCTCCTCAGTTGATTTTAAAACTAAGTCTAGCTTGGCAGTTAACTCTCCAAGGAGGTGGTCAGGTATTTAGTATGACTGTCTACAGAGAACATGTTTTACGGTATGTAAACTTTGTTTTTCCATCGACAAGCAGGATTGAATTAGCAATGACACATGGGGCACCCCAGACTTAAGGATGCAGTGGAGTATTTACTGAAAAGCAATCTGGATCCCACCATGGAAAATAGACTACTGAGTGAATAGCTATGGAAAACTGCTTGTCCAGATTTACTTTTGCTTCTTGATACAGTAATGGGACATGAAGGTGTGAACTGATGACCACGTTGTAGCTTTGCAGATGTTTTTTGATAGGTATAGCTCGTGAATGAGCTACTGATGCAGCCACAGTTGTCACTTGATGGGCTTTGACAGAGTCTATAATCTGAAGGCCAGCCAGAGCATAATAATGCGTGATACAATCTACTAGCCAATTGGACAATGCACATTTGGCCACTGCTATTCCCAGACAGTTAGGATTGTAAGAGAAAAAATTGTGAGGCTTGACAATGTTTTCAAGATTTCTTCCTGTAGTAAGCCAAGGCTCTTTTGCAGACCAAAGAATGAAGGACTTTTTCATGTGCATGTGCTCTTGAAAAGAATATTGATAACACAATGGCTTGATTTATATGAAAAATTGATACCACGTGTGGAAGAAACTTTAGGTCGGTGTGGAGCACCACCCTATTATGGAAGCACTGCACATAAGGAGAGTAATGAACCATCACCTGAAGCTCACTGACTCTTCTGGCTGATGTGATTGCCACAAGGTATAACACTTTCTGTTTGAGAAATTTCAAAGAAGCCAACTCCAGTGGCTCAAAAGGTGGTTTCATAAGCTGTGCTAAGACCACATTAAGGTCCCATTGAACTGATTCTGAGTTGCACTCTCACTGATGAGGTACTGAGACCTGAGGAGGAAAGAAAGAGCAAGTACTGAAGTAGCTCTTGTGGTTCACATATGAACAGGTCCAAGGGGCTTTGTTACTATCAGGACAAGAATCATTTCCATTGAAAGCCATAAGCTCTTCTAGTTGAGAGCTTTATGGCATATACTATTATATCCTCAAATTCCTTGGGTAAGGAGAGGGACTCAATCAGCAAGCACTCAACATCCAGGCTGTCAAGCTGAGAGAGGGAAGGTTCAGATTATATGACTTCTTGAGTCAACAAGGGTGGAATGGCCCCTAAAATAATCGGGGGGAGGTACCTCTCTAGGTCAGGCTAGTGCAATGAATATTAGACAAGCCTGGTCTTTAAGGGCTTGCTGTACCATTTGGGCTATCAGCAGAATTGATGGAAAAGCATACATGAGATCTGCATTCCAGGTGAGCAGAAAAGCAACCTGAGCAGACCTGAGATCTCTGGGAAAAATGGAACAAAATCTTTCCACCTTTCTGTTTTCCTCCAACATGAAGAGGTCAAATACACAAATACACACACAAAGACTGAGGGATGTCCTTAAAGGTCAAACAGGCTGGGTACTGCTGAAGAGACCATTTATAAGGATGAAATACCCTGCTGAGGCAATCTGCAAACATGCTGGTGATCCCCAGAAGGTAGGTCACTTGAAGAATCACATGATGGTTGCATGCCCATTCCCATATCTTTATGGCCTCCTGGCAGAGAGTCCATGAGCCTCTGTCTTCCTGCTTGTTGACATAAAACCTGGCTACTTGATTATTGGTTTGAATCAGAATTATTTTCCCCTCAAGGAGACGAGAGAAAGCCCTTAAGGCATGTCTGATCACTCACAGTTCCAGCAGGTAAACCTGAAACTGGCTTTCCACTAATGACCAAGACCTTGGGTACATAAGGGACCTGTGTGCACTCTCCATCCTTTGGTGAAAGCATCTGTTGCTTTTGATGAGGTAGTAGATAGAATAAAAGAGTCTAACTACCAGTTGTCAAGGGTTGAGTTAACCAGTCCGACTGGGTATGGAAGCCCCATCGTAGGACTCACATGTGGAGGAGGGTTAGTGACACTAAATGAACTGCCACAGCCATGTGGCCTAGAACAACTAACACTTCTCTTGCTGTTATCTGTTCCATGTTCAGCAAGCAATGTGCTAGGGATTTGAGGACATCCACTCGATCTGTAGTAAGATATGCTCTTTCCTGCAGAGAGCCTATTCCTGCTTCGATGAATTTGGTTTTCAGAGATGGGATCAGAGTTGATTTTTTCGAAAGTCACTAAGAATCCTAGCTATTGTAGGAGTTGAATTGTCTTCTGTAGGAAAGTTAGCACTCCTTCCCGGGAAGTTGTCATTATCAGTCATCCAGGTAAGGAAACCTTCAGATGCCATGACAATGGAAACGATACTGCTACTACAGCTAGGCATTTAGTAAAGATCCTGGGTGCCGCTGAAAGACTGAAGGGGGGCACTTTGTACTGGTAGTGAGAGGATTCTATCACAAAGCGTAGATAGTACCAGTGGGAGGGATAGATGGTTTCTGGACATAGGCCTCCTTCATATCCAGGGCACAAACTGTTGGGATGAAGGGCAGAATTGTGTGGAGAGAGTTTATCTTCAATTTCTTCTGTAGTAGATTTTTGTTCAGACTTATCCAAGATGGGTCTCAATCCCTGGTTTTCTTGGAGATAAGAAAATAATGAGAATAGAAAACTCTGGCCATGTTGATTAAGTGGGATTGGTTCTATTGCTTGCTGTTTGAGTAGTGTCTAGACCTTCAGGCTGAGCTGTGCTGAGTTAGATGGATCCAGATTGAAGGCTTAGCAAAGAGGAAGCATAAATTGGGAGAAATGCAAACAGTAACCAGATTCCACAATGTTGAGTACCCAGCAAGCTTTGGTCATCTTGCACCATTCCTGCAGGTAGAGATGAATTCTTCCCCTACCAGAAAGGATTGGAGATTGATCAAAAACTTGATCCTGGTGTTGGCTGGACTTGCTGTGTTGCTTTTGGTTGGCGTCTTTCGCGTTACCGTCCTCAAACCAGAATTTGCTGTTGTTGCGGCAGCAAAGGAGGAGTACGATACCCTGGAATTGCCGGAAGGGACATCTCTGAAAGTATGACTGCTTAAAAGGATAGAAGGGTTGCCTCGAAGTCGACTCTTGTTCAGAGCAGTTGATAGCGACTTGATTTCCATATTTTGCTCTTTGATCTGAGCAACTGTTTCCCTGAATTTCTCTCTGAAGAAGTGATCTCCCAGCAAGGAATGTCCGCTAGTTTATTTAAT
Organism: Rhinatrema bivittatum; assembly: GCF_901001135.1. NCBI lineage: Eukaryota > Metazoa > Chordata > Amphibia > Gymnophiona > Rhinatrematidae > Rhinatrema > Rhinatrema bivittatum. Next base: position 305,223,000 of record NC_042617.1, read on the forward strand.
TGACATTGTCGCATAAACTTCTGTCCCTCAAGCAAGAAATTTGACGTGCTCCAAAAGAAGCTGATAAGAATCAGGATGTTGTGTCAAACACTTCATAAACTGAATGCAAGATGGTATAAGCATTCTTCCACATCCAGGCGTAGTTGCAGGTATGCAGAGTTGCCCTCAATTGGAGCAAGGAGCAGCTTTAGTTTTTGAATGCAGTCGTGTAAGTATTGCACTATGTAAAACTGGTGAGCAAAAAAGCAAGTATTAAGCATGGAACTCTGAAACACTTTTTCATCAAAATTATCCAGCAGCCTGGAATCTTTCCCTGGTGAAGTATTTGAGAATTATTATGAACCCTGCCGTGGAGCTAATCCCCACGAGCAGGCACTCATCTTCCTCCCATGCTGCTCCCGACGCTGCCGGATGCCGCCAAAGTCAGGCCTTCCCGTGCGGCTGGAGCCACGAACTTAGTTCCCTTCGCGGCCCGGAGGCTGCCCACCTTGTTTTGCTTCACCACGGCCGGTGCCATGGACTTATCCGCCATCCATCGTGGCACGGAACTGCCGCCAACGTCCTTAGGATCCCCGGGGCTGGAGGCCGCAAGCCCCGGCCTGGATTGGCGGCTGGAGCCGCCCTCGGGGCCTCCTTCAGCGGCTGGAGCCACTGCCATCATCGGGGCCTGCGTCCAGGCCCAGCCCTGCTGTTTCTGACGCTGACGTCAGTGCAGGACCACTGTCCATGGTCCTGCACAGCTTCCTTCCTGCTCCTAGGCGCACGGCCGCGCCTCTCTTCTACATTTAAAGGGCTCACGGCCGGATATGCCCTGGGCCCCACCTAGTGACTGTTTCCTGCTACAGCCCTTCAGTTACTTCAGTCCTGGAGGCTCCTGCCTGCCAGAGCTCCATCAGGTCTTCTGTCTTCTTCATGGAGCTCCTCGTATCATCTTGTCATCTCGTCATGCCATGTCTTCATTGCCTGAGGTCCCCATCCAGGTGTCCTGGTGTCTCATCTCCTGATGTTTCACTTCCTGGTGTCCTAGCCCTCCTTGGTGTTCGTTCTTGCTCCGGAGCCTTCTGTTCTGCCGGCCGTGGATCTCCGGGTGACGAGTGGCCGTCATGGGAGATGCCAGCAGTGGACTGGTGTCCTGTGCTCCTGAGCCGTCTTGTCCTGCCAGCCCTTGTGGAGCTCCGGATGACATCTGGCTACGTCGTCAAAGTTCTGCCTCGGCTGGATTCTTCCCTGTACTTGTCCCGCTCTCTGCGTGGTCCGTGACCAGCCTCCTCGGGCTGTGTAGGGCGTGCAGTGGGACAGGGTGGTCCGCGACCAGCCCATTGGGTCCGCCCATGAAGGTGGGCTGAATAGGGTGCCCTGAGAGACAGTGCCAATGTCTACCTGCCCAGCTTCTCATATCGTCTGGACGTTGTCAAGTTCCTCGTCTCGTTTCTGATGCTGTTGCATCAGCCTTGGTGTCATGTCTTCAACAGCCCTGGTGTCATATCTTCAATAGCCTTGGTGTCATATCTTCAACAGCCCTGGTGTCATGTCTTCGCTTCAACCCTCGTCTGTGATGCCGTCACATCAACCTCGGTGTCATGTCTTTGTGTCAAGGCCTCTGTCTGCCCTCATCCTCAGGCCAGCCTGCTGCTCCATGCCGATCCAAGCGGCAGGTCCGAAAGGGCTCGGAACGGTCGGAGGACCGTTCTCCTACCAACATCATCATGTTGTTGGTGCTGGGAGCTTGCAGGCCTGGCAGAGGATAAGACCATGTCTCTGCCATCCTGGGACACGTCGCCAACCCTCGGTTCGGTCCTGGATCCGTCTGGGGTCGGGCTGAGGCCCATGGGCACACTAAAACAACCCATTACATAACAGAATGCAAGGCCTTCAGAGGCCGTTCCGACTGCTACACAACAGATATTCTAGTTTTCTTTGCTAGTTTTAATGCTGATTGGTGAGGGAGTTGTACTACTCCAAAACGCAGAGTTTTCTGGACTCTATACTTTAGGTCTAACTACTTGGCTACTGTGGGCATGAAATCAGGTTCTCCCACTTTTTCATTTGTAATTCTTGCAGAATGGAATAAATTGGAATGGCTGCTGGCTCTGCCAGCATGTCTAGAATGATCTGGAGAAGGCTGAAGACTTCCATGTGGGGGTCTTTGTCCTTATGGATGTTAACTCAGAACACACTACTCAACTTATCCAAAAACCTGGAATGGGAGAGGTCCTCTGATGGAGATGTGTGTTTTAGAGTCTCAGGTAGGAGGTCAGAGGGGATTCCTGTCAATCCCTCCTCTGATCTGAGGGTAGAGAGGACACTGATCCAGAATGCTAATGATGAGGTAGGCGACTGAATAGGGCTCCTTGATCACTTTGGAGGGGAGTATTCCTTGTGAACATCTTCTGATTGGCTGAATTTTGCTGCAAGAGAGTGGAGAGGACTGGAACCATCTCTTGGGGTCTCTGATGGGAGTACTCTGTGGAATGGGGCAAAAGGGAAGACGCCGTGAGGGAGAAAATCTAACAACATTCTGGAAAGGAGAGTTGAAGAGTGCCCTCCTTGTCTTTAATTGAAGGAAGGAAGGTAAAGAAAGTCTTCACCAAAGGCTACTGTGCCCTTAATCAGGGTTGATGGGATTTGAACCCATGACCCTTGGACTTCTAGGTGGCTCTATAATGAGGCAGGGTGAGGCAGCTATTTCAGGCAGCAGAATTTTGAGGTGGCAAAAAATGCCCTTTTCAGAACGCCACTGTGGCATCTGCCTCACCCTGCCTGCCTCTGTCACGGCTGCCGACCCAGGCCGACACTGGCAGAAAAGAGGAGAATCGCTACTGCGGGCTGCTGCCGGCGGAGGCCAAGCGGGTGGCAACTTAAGGGAGGAGGGACGCCGACGGCACGTAGAGAAGGGATGCTGCTGCCACTGGAGGCCAGGCCAGCGATGCGTGGAGGAGGGACGCCGATACCACATGAGGCCAGGCCTGCGGTGGCTGAAGGGAGGAGGAGCAGGGGTCCGAGCGAGAGGGGGCAGGGCAAGGGGGCACCATCTCATCCCTCGCCTCAGGCGGCAGATTGCCTTGCGCCAACCCTGCTTCTATGGCATGAACCTGCTGCAAGGCTGTGGGGGTTCCTGGCTTTTGTGGGAGTTGTGGTAATTTGTCTTGTTTCCTGGGGACATCAAACATGCCTCTGCAATCTTCTGATTCGACCAGCATTAGGTGTGACCTTAAAAGGCACCCTATATAAGGAGGTCTAGCTTGCCACACCTTTGCTGGTCCAACAGCCTACTTGGTGTCTGCCCTGCAGAAGCACTACCTGTTTTGATTCTGATTTTCCTAGCCTTGTTTTTGTCTAGTATTGTGATCTTGCATTCCTTCAAGTGTATTCCTATTCCAACTTTCTGACCTATAAAGCCTTCCTACCTCACAACTGAGTCTCCAATTTCCTGCTTCTTGGTTTCCTGCTCCAGCCCTGGGTTTCAACTACTCTCCTGTTTCCTGTTTCCTGGTTCCTGTTCCAGCCCTGGGCCCTCAGCTATTCTTCTAGATCCTGTTCCATTTCCAGTCCTTGTCTTTGGTCCTACTCCTGGATGTCTTGCCTCCCAGGTATGCCCTTACCAAGAAACCATACCTTGCCTTATCTCCAGTGGAGTCATCTGATACACCATGTGGCCAGGCACCGGGGGTAGAACATCCTCATCAGAGACTAAGATATAATCTTCTTGCACACTTTCTGGACTTTGTAAAATTTGTCCCAGGGGCCAGTTAGGAATTAAGGGCAGCACAGAGCAGAGCGGATCTGATTTGTTGAACCACAGGCCTTGCTCCAGCCTCAATGGAGGAATTGCCATTGAAAAGGATGGTGATAAGCAAGCAAAACTCTTTCTGCACCTGCCATTCTCCCCAAGTGCATGGATGTTGGTAACCTAAAGCCCAGTGCACTGACGGTGTGGATTCTGGTGCTGAGGATCGAGGTGTTGAGGATGGAAGCATTGGTGTTGAGGCTCAATGTGCCAAGTGCTCCAAGGCAAAATGCACTGATGGTGCCAAGAAGCAATTTATGAACGGCACCGGGTCTTGCTGTGTTGTCAGCATCGGGGCTCAATGCTCCGGTGAATGGTGCAACAAAGGTACCAGTGTTATATGTATTGAGTGCATCATGGGTACCAAGGCTCAGTGCTTCTTTAGTGCCAGTTGCACCAGTGGTCCCGAAGAATGGCACATCTTTTTACTAGGACCTGAGGCTCTTGATGCTTGTAAAGGGCTTACTGCCCTTTGAGAATGGCACTTTTTCTGCTTTCTCAACCCCAGCAAGGTGAAGGGATTCCAGACCTGCTCCAATGAGGGAGGAGGCTTGCTTGAGGAGCTCCTGATCAACTCGGCACCTGAGGAGCTCAAAGAAATTCCACTCCAAAAGAGGTAATGGCTGCAGCTCTTCAGAGACTTATGTGGTTCCTGCATCTTCTGGTCTCTGGATGTCTGGGAGCATGGAGTCATCTGCCACAGTGATAGCAGTTGGACTGGTCAAGGTTCGGTCCTAGGCACCAGTAGCAAATGTCATGTCCATCAGTAATGGACATTTTCCTACTACATACACATTCTTTGAACCCAGATTTGTTTCTTTGCTGGACATCTTCTGTGAATATACTATTATGTATTTATTTGTTTTAGTAACACTGAAAAGTGCTGTTTGGGGGGTTGCCGAGGTAGCAAGGCAATGTGGTAAGAGAAAAAATGATATAGATCTAAGTTATATCATTAAAGAAAATTAGAGAGATGGATTACATGTCCATGCTGATGCTCAGACGAAAAAAGACAGGACTTATGAGGCAAAGCCCACGCAGGAACTCCCGCACATGCTCAGTAGAGAAAAAGCTCTATGAGCTAAGACAGAAGGGTCCATTTGGTACTGTCAGATGATGTCACCCAGGTGTCATAGCTAATTCAGCCTGTTTGTTCAATGGAGAAGTAAAGATAGCTAAGGTAATAAAGTGAGATGACAAGTCATTTCTTAAGGTACAACAGTGAAAGAAGGAAGGCCAGAGGTGGGACTGAAAGACTGAAAAGGAGAAATGTGTGGAGGAGAGAAAAGTTAAAAACAGAAATTTTAAACAAATACTTCTGGTTTTACTGAAGAGAGGATTGGAGAAGGACCGTTGATTGCTGATAATGGTAGATATTGGAGTGGGGTAGGTGCCAGACCTTTTACAGAGGAGAGTGTATGGTACAAGAAAAACTGAAAGTGGACAAAGTCATGGGGCCAGATTCAATACATTCTAGGATGCTAAGGGAGCTCAGAGAGGTTCTGGCAGGTTTGCTAAAGGACCTGTTCACTAGATCTTCTGAAGGAGAGGATGGTGAAGCATCTTGAATCTAGGTGGTTGTAGGATCTAAGGCAGCTTGTTTTCACCAGAGGGAGATCCTGTCAGACAAATCGGATTGATTCCTTTGGGTACGTGACCACAGAATCAGATCGAGGCAGGCACTGGATGTGGTGTACTTGGATTTCAGCAAAGCTTATGATGATGCCCTGCATAAGAGACTCATAAATAAACTGGGCAGTCTAGGGGTAGGATCTAAGATGGTAGACTGAATTAGAAACTGGCTGAGGGATAGACAATTGAACTTGGTGGTAAATGGATTTCACTGCTAAAGAAAGGTGATTAGTGGAGAGTCTCTGATCAGTCCTGGGGCCGATTTGAGAGAAATATTGCAGGGGGGTTTGGAGAAAAGGTTTGTCTTTTTTGCAGATGCCACTAAGATCTGTAATAGAGTGGACTTGCCTGAGGGAGGAGACCGAATGAGAAGCAATTTAAGAAAACTAGAAGAGTGGACAACTGCTTGGCAGCTGGGGCTTGACACTAAGTGTGACCCGTTACGTCACTAAAGCAAGTACTATGTGGTAATATTAAGAACTTTCCAGCAATGGGATGTCCAAGGGAGGTGTGAATTAGGAAGTGATGTATAGCATGGTTCTCCTGGAGGTTGTATATAGGGAGGAGTAGTTAAGAGGAGTTCTGGAGTTAATCCTTTGAAAAGTTTAGGGTTAGGGGTTAGAGAGTGGAAGATCACTGATTTGCTGGAGGAGCAGAAGGAGCTCCCTTCAGTTCAAACTAAGAGCCATCTGGGAGAATAAGAACCCCTCATGTCTATGGGGTCACCAATCTACCTGGGGAAGCCCACAGCCTGAGATATGAACAAAGAAAGTTTTCCTGTTTTTTCATCAAGGCCTAGAGGGAGGAAGGGACCTTGGTGAGATTCTAAGTGGGAGATGTTTCTGGAGTACTGTATCTAAGTATTGCAAGAGGACCTGTGAGTAATATTTTGGAGAATTATTGTGAACTGCCTAAAAAACTGGTTTTTGTTTTGAGTATTTTGAACTGTGCTTATTTTTCCCATCCTTTCATTGCCTTTTGCTGGACTCCTTTTTTATGGACTTCCCGTAAATTTTTCTCTTTTCTGTTTTGGAACACACTTTTGGATGTAGACTACTATTTCTTTGCTGTATGACTCCCTTTGGGCCTTAAAGCTAAAGCTATTCCCCACTGGATGAATCCTGATCTGGGTCTGCAATCTATATATTTCCAACCTTGCAGTGCCCGAAAGTGACTCCCTGCAAAGGGGTTTACATAAGATATGCAGTCAGACATTTAGGATACAAAAATCCAAGGGAGCAATTTGAAAAGGCAGCAGCCAGAGCTAGAAAGAAAACTAAGGTGCATAGGAAGAGGCATAACCAGTAGGAAAATAAAATGATTATACCATTGTGCAGGTTATTGGTTAGACCTCACCTGGAATATTGTACTTGGGTGTGAAGGCCATAACTATGGAATGGTATAGATGGATTGGAGATGGTCTAGAGAAGAGCTATTAAAATGATGCAAGGTTTGCACCCAAAGCCCTATGAGATGCACACCCTAGAGGAGCTGTGAGATAGAGAAGATATGATAGAGACATTCAAATACCTGAAAGATACTATAATTATGTCCAGGAGGGAAACCTTTTTCAATGGCAAGGAAGTTCTAGAACAAGAGATCCTTAAATAAGGCTCCAAGGGAGTAGTCTCTGGAGAAAAATCAAGAAATATTTTTTGATGGAAAAGAATGGTGGATGCATGAAATGACCTCTTGGAGCAGGTCATAGAGGCTAAACCAGTAACAAACTCGAAGAAGGCTTGCTATAAATACAGAAGATCCTTAATTACAAAAAAGTGAAGGAGTAGCAGAAACACAACCTACTGCTGAGGCTGCCAGAATGAATGGCAAAGTGGGTAATATGAAATGTTAGAAGTCACAGCAGAAACACTGGCAGCCACACAACCAGGCTATCTGGCAGACTGTGATGATAGAAAAAAACCAGCATCTGGATCTGTCTGGCAGGATATATACTCCTCATGTTGACCAGATCAGTGCGGTGGGATGGAGGTGTTGGGTACCATCTGGTAAGGTCATGGGAACCGAGGAGGGTAGATGTTCAGGCAGTGGCCACGCTGGTGTTGGTGGTTCTTTGGATTATTGGAGGATTTTGTGGTAAGATACGGGAGGAGAGAAATGCAGGATGGGACTAAATAGGGGATCTTGCATGCTCATCTACCGTACAAGTGTCCATGCTCTATGGCTGACAGCTGGCATATATCCTTGGCAGTGTGGCTAGGAGGAATCACTGGGCAGACTGGATGGGTCAGTTGGTCTTTTTCTGCCAGCATCTGCTATGTTACTATTCCCAGAAAGCCTTGCAAAAGGGAGCTGAAAAACCAGCACCGACTCACCTGTTCCTTATAAAATGAGGCCAGGTAGTCACCTTAAATTTTGAGTTCATCTGGGTAGGACTAAATCCAGACAGGCAGGTGAGGGGGCCAGGGTTCTAGAATGAACCAGAATGACTCCGTGGTTTCTAGTTACACTCGGCACCCAATGGCAAGGAATATGCCTCTGCTGGAATGGAATCTTTGAACAGGAAGAAAAGAATCAGCATCAGTAAGCACGGAGCTGAGTAGGGGAAAAGGAGAATGCAACAAGGCATGAAGCAGGGACAGACAGAATGAAGTGAGAACAGCCCAGAAATAAAATACATGCAATAATGAAAAAATATAGTACTCCACCCACCCTGAATGGGGACTATTTAAAAGCCTTTGAAAGGAGAGGATGAAAAGGGGTTTGGCAGCTATCGCATCTGAGCCCGATTTTTGCAAAGCCTGCTGCATTAATAGTCACTAATCCCGTAGGCCTTGGGAGGGCCATGGCACTAAGTGCAGGCCTATATAATCCCCTCCTGTAAATCCCATAGAGTAAGCGATACAGCGCTAACTGCCCTGATGGGACTCGAGCCACATCTGGTATCTGAGGCACACAGGAGAGAGCAGCCGTAAATTTTACTAAGAGGATGAGAACGCAAAGGGAATAATGCCACCCCCACAACCCTTCCAGTATGAGGGGTGAGCTAGGAACACAGCCATGCAATGCCTGTGTCTTTTTAACACCCTTTTCGAGTCTGTGCCTGCCTTTCTCCTGGATGTGAAGTATTGTGTTTTCAGTGTATGAGGACTGGATTTATTTCTCATTTCCAATATGAATGGCTTCTGTATATTTATAGAACATGGGGCGTGCTTTTAACATGGTATGGGATGGCTGTCTGTCTACTCTGCAGACCTGGCCCTGGTAAAAGGGTAGAGAGGACTATCCCAGGCATGTAAAGCTTTGTGGCTGAAGGCCGATCTTAAACATTTATAGTGTTACTGTGCAGTGTACCTCCCCTGGGAAGCTGGCCCCTTTTCAGCATGTAACCTGGAGGCGGCTGAGTTCTGTTTAGAGCATCTTGTAGTTGGTGAGAAGGACGCTTGATGGCAAAGAGCAGTGAATGGTAACACAAGCATACTCCCAAGAAACCAGGCGGTTGTTCCCCCAAGGCTTGCATTCATTTTTTTCTGAGGTAGATAGCTGAAATCTGTATGGGAAAGAAAAGCTGTTCAGTTTATTTAAATTCAGTGCTGTTTCTGAGCACTGATTAGAGATACCCTCCATGCCTCTCTCCTCTCCCTGTTCATCCATATGGAGATATAGGTTTCTTACAGATGAGTGGGACAGAATGGGAAAGGTCCCACCAGTGACCAGTCAAACTGGTTAGATCCAGATTGCAGTCTGGCCACTAAGCCAATGCTTAAGACCTTTTAAGGATAGTTGTCAGTGTCAAGACACAAGTGCCCTCTGCTCACGTGGCCCATTGACAACAACAGAGCTTCCCAAACTATAGTTCAGGACCCAAATGGGGTCGCAAAACTTTCAGCTGGGGGTCACAAGTGCCTCGAATGTCAGTGTTCTTCAAGCACAGCATTAGTAGTGGAAGTCAGCATAGAGCCGGTGAGTCAGCACATACTCCCAGGCCCTGCACTGGGACTGCCTTTGCATGAAGAGGGACTGGGGCTATTGCAAGGCCTGTGAGCTTGCACTAGCCCACAGGCCCTGTGCTGACTTTCCTTTTGATAATTAGATTTTACACGAAAACAACAATGCTTGTTTATTTAAGCATTTTATATACCGTCATTCCAAAAGAAGATCACAGCGGTTTACAAAAGCAACATTCATATTATAGGCTAACATAATACTTTATAAAGTGATTTGTGCCACAACACAATTTCCTTTTCAGAAGTCTTTGTACATTAGTCAGAGAGTTGTTTTATGATAATTTATATTATTCATTCCTTGTCATTCATTCTTCAGGCATTGTGCAGCGTGAAATATTATGTTAGATCGTGTGCATTTCTGAAGAACCATGTTTTCAGTTCACATTTGAACCTATTTCTTTCTGTTAACAGATGTAGCGACTCTGGTGGAGAATTCCACAATTTGAGGCCTGCTATGGAAAACATTCTGTCTCTATTTGCATTAGATATGTGTTTCGTGTTGGTGGTACAGTGATCTTAGAATTCCCTGTGGTGAGTGCAGTTGGAAATTCACACCTATTAAGCAGCTGTTTCTGTCGTTGATGATGTTAAAGATTAGGGTTAGAACTTTATACTGGATTCTAGCTTGTACAGGCAGCCAGTGTAGCGCCATCAGTGATGGAGTGATGTGGTCGCATTTCCTTGCCCCTAATAGGAGTCTTGCAGAGACGTTTTTGTAGTAGCTGTAGTGGTTTTAGAAGTCCTGAAGAAATGCCTAGTAATAGTGAGTTGCAGTAATCTATATTGGACAAAATTAGTGTTTGTAGCACAGTGCGGAAATCCTGGAATGTTAGTAATGGTTTCATCCGATGTAGTATTCTCAGTTTGGAGTATCCTGTTTTAATTAATATGTATATGTGCTTTTTCATAGTGATGTTTTCATAGATCTGTATTCCTAGGTCTTGTACTTGCTCAGATGGTGTAATCTGAAAATTACCCAGGTCAAGGGGAGGTGTTTTTACTAAGGAGGGGTTTCTCTTTAGCCATACAATTTCAATTTTATTTGTGTTTAGTGTTAATTTAAGCTTTGTAAGTTCATGCTATATTGCCTTCATGTATGTTGAGAGCATTGATGCTGTATTTTCAATTGATTTGGTGTAAGGAGGACCTTGCAAGACTGGAAGATTGGGCATCCAAATGGCAGATGAAATTTAATGTGGACAAGTGCAAGGTGTTGCATATAGGGAAAAATAACCCTTGCTGTAGTTACACGATGTTAGGTTCCATATTAGGAGCTACCACCCAGGAAAAAGATCTAGGCATCATAGTGGATAATACATTTAAATCATCAGCTCAGTGTGCTGCAGCAGTCAAAAAAGCAAACAGAATGTTAGGAATTATTAGGAAGGAAATGGTTAATAAAACAGAAAGTGTCATAATGCCTCTGTATCGCTCCATGGTGAAACCACACCTTAAATACTGTGTACAATTCTGGTCACCGCATCTCAAAAAAGATATAGTTGCGATGGAGAAGGTACAGAGAAGGGCAACCAAAATGATAAAGGGCATGGAACAGCTCCCCTGTGAGGAAAGGCTGAAGAGTTTAGGGCTGTTCAGCTTGGAGAAGAGACGGCTGAGGGGGGATATGATAGAGGTCTTTAAGGTCATGAGAGGTCTTGAACAAGTAGATGTGACTCGGTTATTTTCACTTTCGAATAATAGAAGGACTAGGGGGCATTCCATGAAGTTAGCAAGTAGCACATTTAAGACTAATCGGAGAAAATTATTTTTCACTCAATGTACAATAAAGCTCTGGAATTTGTTGCCAGAGGATGTGGTTAGTGCAGTTAGTGTAGCTGGGTTCAAAAAAGGTTTGGATAAGTTCTTGGAGGAGAAGTCCATTAACAGCTAGTATTAATCAAGTTTACTTAGGGAATAGCCACTGCTATTAATTGCATCAGTAGCATGGGATCTTTTTAGTGTTTGTATAATTGCCAGGTTCTTGTGGCCTGGTTTGGCCTCTGTTGGAAACAGGATGCTGGGCTTGATGGACCCTTGGTCTGACCCAGCATGGCAATTTCTTATGTTCTTAACTGTATGTCATCTGCATATAAGAAGAAGTTGATACCTAGTTTTCCTAGTAGCGCACACAAAGGAAGCATATAAATGTTGAAAAGTGTTGCTGATAGTGCTCAACCTTGAGGGACACTGGTATCGATTGGGAATGTGTCAGAGATATAGTTGCCCAGTTTGACTTGGAATGTTCTGTCAGCAAGGAAAGAAGAGAACCATCAGGTCGATCCAGTAAGGCCGCGGTAAAAACAGTGAGGTAGTGTCAGGCGCACCCTTCCTCCCCGCATGCACAGTTCTCTTCACTAACTCCCCGATACTCTCCTCTAATCGCATGCAAATGCATGCCGCGGCTGTGAAGCGTTAGGGAAGGGTTATGCCCGCGCAACCCATTTTACTGTATAGGCGCTGTAACAGCGCCTATACAGTAACCTGGGTGCGCTGGTACCTGTCATTTCAAATGACATTTGAAATGACAGGCACCAGGAAGTGTAAAAAAGTTTAAAAAGTGTAAAAAACAAAAAACCTGTGTGTTATATAAAAAATAAAACAATTTTAAATACCTGTCGGAGGGCCGTGGGTCCCGGTGGGCGGCGGGCAGCCATCAGCGGCATCCGGTAGTCCCTTCTCCCTTCCTCCCTCCCTCCCCTGCCTGGATGAGCGCCAAAATCGCACGGGCGGGTCGGCAGCGGGTGGGGCGGCAGCGGGGGGGGCGGCAGCAGGATCCGGGAGCGGCGGGTAGGCGGCAGCGGGGTCCGGGGGGGGCAGCGGCAGCGGGGTCCGGGGGTGGCAGCGAGATCCGGGGAGCCAGCAGCGGCAGCATGTTCGATCGGGCAGGCAGCTAGGTGGCAAAGTAAAGATGGCCGCCTGCACGGGAAAATCGTGCAATTGGCCGTTGAAGACGTGACGTCACACCCCGTGACGCCAAACGTCGTGACGTCACGTCTTCAGCGGCCAATTGCACGATTTTCCCGTGCAGGCGGCCATCTTTACTTTGCCACCTAGCTGCCTACCCGATCGAACATGCTGCCGCTGCTGGCTCCCCGGATCTCGCTGCCACCCCCGGACCCCGCTGCCGCTGCCCCCCCGGACCCCGCTGCCGCCTACCCGCCACTCCCGGATCCTGCTGCCGCCCCCCCCCCCCCCCCCCACCGCCGACCCGCCCGTGCGATTTTGGCGCTCATCCAGGCAGGGGAGGGAGGGAGGAAGGGAGAAGGGACTACCGGATGCCGCTGATGGCTGCCCGCCGCCCACCGGGACCCACGGCCCTCCGACAGGTATTTAAAATTGTTTTATTTTTTTATATAACACACAGGTTTTTTGTTTTTTACACTTTTTAAACTTACCATAGCAGGCCCGAGCCTTGCTACTTTTTCGTTTGTTTTTTTTTGCCCTGGTCCCGTCCGGTCTCCTGCAGCCCCGTCCGGTCCGGACGGGGCTGCAGGAGACCGGACGGGACCAGGGCGGGTAAGCAATGTTTTTACCCTACACTACACTACACTAACTCCTACTAGGGGGAGGCGGTAAACTAGCAGGTTAAGGCCGCGGCAGAACAGCGGGTTACGGAGGAGATAATATCAGCGCCCGTTACAGTATCGCAGGGGAATAGCTAATTCCTTCATTATACAGCTTTTTCGTTCATTTACATGCCGGGTGCGGAAAGGGTTATGCGTCTGTTTTCAGAAGCGATATGGATGCGTGAAACTGGAGACTGTATCGCCGAATTGCCTTGCGCGCCCGAATTGTGCGCTACGAGCATGTTACAGACGGGCAATCCTCGAGCGGACGATACTGGATCGACCTGCATATGAGCACAGTTCTTTCTATTCCAATTTTTCTCATTTGGTGGCATAGTAGGGTATGGTCCACAGTGTCGAAGGCTGCTTTTAAGTCTGTTAGAATCAGGATATAAGATTCATCATTGTCAAACCCCTATAGTACAGGGCCAATTAAAGATAGGAGTAGAGTTTCTGTTGAGCAATCTTTTCTGAATCCAAATTGATTTGGGTATAGAATACCATTGTCTTCTAGGTGGTTTTCCAATTGACACAGCACAGCCTTCTCTAGTACTTTTGCGATAAAAGATAGGTTGGATATAGATCTGTAATTGTCCCAGTCGTCTATTCTGCCAGTTTTATTTTTTAGGATTGGTTTGATAACAGCTTGTTTCACCCTATGAGGGACTCTACTTTCTGAGAGCGAGTGGTTGATTATGGTTGCAATTGTTGGGATGACTAGGTTGTTTCAGGGAACTCGCAGGAATTGGATCTAGTGGGTGGATTGCTGGTTTAATTTTAGTAATAATTTGATTTATTTCCATTTTAATGACTATGTTGAATGAGTTCCAAATAGGCTGCCTTTGCTTTTCCTCAAGTTTTTTAGATGGCGAGCTAGTGGGGAATTGTGTTTTTAAGTTATTAATTTTATCTAGTAGTGAGCTGGTATATTCATTGTAGGCATTCTTTGAGTAGTTACTTGCGAGAGATGAAGATGGGTGTTTTACTGTTTCGAAGAGTAGTTTGGAATTAAATATTACTCTGTGGATCCTCTTTGCATAATAGTTGGGGTTTTTTTTGCTTTGCTTTACTGATTTGTTTGCGATATTTTGCAAGGAGGGATCTGTATTTTCCTTGAGATTCTGTCAATGGGCATTTTCGCCATTGTTTCTCAGATTTTCTCAGAATCTGTTTGGTTTGTCTTAGTTCTTCGTTGTACCATGGTTTCTTTTGTTTAGAGATATTCTGATCATTTTGGAATGTTTTTGTCTTTAGAGGGCTTAGATCGTCTGAAATATCATTGATGATTTTTTCCCAGGAGTCAAAGGCTGTGGAAGTTATTAGTTTGATTACAATTAGCTTATTTTTTATTGATTCTTCAAATACATCTTTATCTTTTTTTCTGAAGATGAAGGTTTGGTTGTTATTGATGTTTATTTGTTTTGTTTTGAGGGGTGTTATGTTAGCTTTTATTAGTTGGTGATCAGACCAAGGTAATATTTTGTGGGAAGTATTGATTATATAGTTATTTTGGTTGGCAAATATTAGATCTAGGATATGTCCTGCTTTATGAGTAGGGTTGGTTACAAATTGTGACCAACCCATTGCTTCCATTGTGTCTAAAAATATTTCGCATGTGGTGGTTTTTGGTGTTTTGTCAACATGTAGATTAAAGTCTCCTATCATTAGTGTAGATTCAGGTGTTGGAAATGCTTTAGTAAAAAGTTTGATTAAAGGTGAGCAGTCTATTTAAAGTATTCCAGGAGGGCAATAGACCAGTCCAATGTTTAGTTGTGGAGATTTTAGTATTGCTACCTTATAGCGTGGGTTGATCTGTACTTTGTAAGGTGTAAGTTTAAGTTCTTTTTTACAGATTATTAGTAGCCCTCCAACTTTACATTTGAGTCTGGGGAAGTGAAAGATATCATAGTTGGGATGGTCAATTTGATTTAAGAGTACATTATATTTGTCATTCAGCCAGGTTTCAGAAATGCAGAATATAGGAGGATTTAATTCATCTAAGAGATCATTTATCAGTGGTATTTTTTTGTCACTGACTGAACATTCAGAAGTAAGAGTGTAAACATAAAGCAGGATGATATTTCCAGAGAGTTGTTACTCATCATGGGATGGATTTTCCTTGTATTCCTTATTTGTTTCTTTTTTTGTGTTTTTCTTCTTAGTTCTTCATATATAATTTGACCAAGTTATAGATTCGATACTGTGTATTTGCTCCATTGTTGTAATGGCCTCAGACATGTGTGAAGAAGCACCAAGGATCCTGAGGCTTATGTCTCTGGGTAGTTTTGAGATAGGTTAGGCTTCCCTTACTGTTTTAATACCTGCTATAGTGCCATGACCGGGAGCTGAATCTTCAGGCAGATGGAAACTGGTAAAACAAAGGAACTGAGGATGGCTATCAAGGAATAAGGTTGATAGAGAGTAGTACTTAGAAGTACAATGATACTTTAAATAGCTGTAATTTGTTTAACTTACGTTTCTTGGTTACACTCCAATGCTTTTATCGTTTGTTAGGGGTGTGTTTTTCCTCATATGATTAGAATGTCATCATAGTTGTTCAGGAAATGCATTATTATCTCAGGTTGGCACTTCAGGCTCGCATGAAGAGGCACACAAAGGGGTAAGCTCCTTTGTTGTGTTCCTTTGTGTGCGCACCAAGGGCGAGTGTGGCTCCCGGTACAAGGGCCTCTAGAGTGTGCAGCACGCCTTTCCCTCTTTGGTGGTGGTGGGAGGGTTCGGGGTGGTTCAGAGGGCAGGTGCAGGCCCTCTGGTGCCGGCTTCAGGAGGGGGAGGGGGCATCTCTCCAATGGTGCAATAGCTCCCGGTGCCTCCGTTCTCCCTCTCCTGAGGGAGACTGCCGAAGATTTGGACGCCGACGTTGGGTTACAATGCCGGTTGCGCTGTGTCCCCAGCAAGTGCGGCGCTCCTTTCCCTCTTCGTTGGTGGTGGCTTCCACTAGCACTGCTGCCGTTCTGTCCAGGCAGTTTTCTGAGGTAAAAATATCACTTACACCATGTATATTATGTTTACAGGTACTACTAGGCATATTGTAATAAGAAATTACTACTTACCCGATAATTTCCTTTTCTATAGGACAGTCAGATGAATCCTGAACAAGTGGGTTATGCACTAGGGATGTGAATCGTTTTTGAACGATTAAAATTATCGTCAGATAATTTTAAAATCGTCCAAAATCGTTAGATACGCGATACAATACAAATGCCCCCAATTTATCGTCAGGGGCATTTGTATTGTATCGTTAAATAGGGTGCGGGAAAACCGGCACACCAAAAAAACCCTAAAACCCACCCGAACCTTGAAAACCTTTAAAATTTTATAGTTTATTGTAAACCGGTACGATAAGACCTGGTCTTGAGCATCGGTATATTAAAAAGAATTTAAATAAATAAATAAAATAAATAAAACAAATCCCCCGCCCTCCCGAACCCCTCCCCAAAATGTTTTAAATTACCTGGGGTCCAGTGGGGGGGTCCCGACGCGATCTCCTCCCGCTCTCTGGCCACCGCTGCGTTGAGAAATGGCGCCGGTGGCCCTTTACCCTTATCATGTGACAAGGCAAAGGTAGCGCTGGCGCCATTTTGTTTCCTGGCTCCCGACGTCACGCGTGCGGGAGATCACCCCCGGACCCCCGCTGGACCCCCAGGGACTTTTGGCCAGCTTGGGGGGCCTCCTGACCCCCACAAGACTTGCCAAAAGTCCAGCGGGGGTCCGGGAGTGACCTCCTGCACGCGGGCCGTATTGCCAATCTTCAAAATGGCGCCGGCGCTACCTTTGCCCTCACTAAGTCATACGGGCAAGTCTTGTGGGGGTCAGGAGGCCCCCCCCAAGCTGGCCAAAAGTCCCTGAGGGTCCAGTGGGGGTCCGGGGGCGATCTCCCGCACGTGTGACATCGGGAGCCAGGAAACAAAATGGCGCCAGCGCTACCTTTGCCCTGTTACATGATAAGGGCAAAGGGCCACCGGCGCCATTTCTCAACGCAGCGGTGGCCAGAGAGCGGGAGGAGATTGCATCGGGACCCCCCCACTGGACCCCAGGTAATTTAAAACATTTTGGGGGGGTGGTTCGGGAGGGTGGGGGATTTGTTTTAAAGGTTCGGGTGGGTTTTAGGGTTTTTTTGGTGTGCCGGTTTTCCCGCCCTCCCCCGATTTACGATTTTTAATGATTTTTAGAAAAAAACAAACTCGACGATCAGATTTCCCTCCCCCCCAGCCAAAATCGATTGTTAAGACGATCGATTACACGATTCACACCTCTATTATGCACCTCTACCAGCAGATGGAGGTGGAGAAAACTGATGTCACAGTATATATACCCCTGCAGTGACATCAGCCTGCCAGTAATCTCTTCAAAAGTAACTGTGGACAGACTAGCAAAACTTGATTAACAGATAACCATTTCAATTCTCAACCAACAGGCAACACTGAGCCCAGACAAGAATATAGTAACTCTAATCTAGGGCGTGGACGGACACTTACCAGTAATCCCTACAACACGTAGCCATGGAGGACCATAATACAACCATTCACAGCCAAGGGAGGGAAGCTGGATTCATCTGACTGTCCTAAAGAAAAGGAAATTATCAGGTATCAGGTAAATAGAAATTTCTCATTTCTTAGCATCCAGTCAGATGAATCCAAAACAAGTGGGATGTACCCAAGCTGCTCCCGAATAGGGCAGGAGGCTGCTCGTGGTCCAGTCAAATCCACACTTGCAAGGGCTGCGTCCTCCCAGGCTTGCGCATCCAGACAATAATACCTGGAAAAGGTGTGTAACCAGGACCACATCGCAGCTCAGCAAATGTCAATGGGAGACAACAATTTCACTTCCACCCTTGACACTGCTTGAGCTCTAGTGAAAGTAGCCCTGACCTGAGTAGGTAACGGTTTCCCAGCATCAAAATATGCAGCTGTGACTACCTCCTTAATCCACTGAGCTATGGTTGTCCGTGAGGCCAGCATTCCCTGCCTAGTACCGCCATGAAGAGCAATCAGGCAATCCTTCTTCTGTAAAGGCTCAGTAACCTCTAGATACCAGATAATACGTGTCTTGACATCCAAAGGTCGAAAAAGACGATACTCCTCAACATCTTTGTCTTTGTCCAGAGAGGGCAGGGAGATGGACTGATTAAAGTGAAAGTCAGTGACCACCTTCGGTAGAAAAGAAGGAACTGTATGCAGCTGTACCACCCCTGGAGACAACCAGAGGAAGGGCTCCTGGCAAGACAAGGTCTGCAGTTCGGAAACACCATTTTCAAGGTCAGTAACCGCAAGTACAGGTTACACATCGGTCTAAACATAGGGCCCGCTAAGAAATCCAATACCAAATTAAGACTCTATAAGGGCACTAAGATAGTTCACTCCTTTTAGGAAATGGGCCACATCAGGATGAGCTGACAAGGATCCACCATTTATCTGACCTCTGAACAGGCGAGAGCCACTACTTGTACCTTTAAGGAATTAAATGCCAAGCCTTTATTCAAGCCATCCTACAAAAATTCCAAAATGAGCGGGATCTTAACTGAACAAGGAAGAGTACCTCGATCCTCACACCAGGCCTCAAACACTCGCCAAACCCACACATAGGCCAAGGACGTGGAGAACATTCTAACTCTTAGCAAGGTAGAAATCACTGTTGCAGAGTATCCACGTTTAAGTAAGCATGTCCTTTCAAGGGCCATACCGTAAGACAAAATCGAGTCAGATCTCATGAAGAACAGGACCCTGTTGCAACAGATCCCTGAGCGCCGGTAGCCAAAGAGGTGATTCCGCCATGAGCCGTCTCAGATCCGCATACCACGGTCTCCTGGGCCTATTCGGAGCAACCAAAAGCACCATCCTTCTGTGGCACTCGATCCTTCAGATTAATCTGCCCAACATGGGCTATGGAGGAAAGTTGTACAGCAACTTGTCTTCTGGCCACTCCTGCACCAATGCATTGATCTCCAATGATTTCGGATCCCTCCTGCGACTGAAGAATCTTGAAACTTTCGCATTGTGAGAAGTTGCCAGCAGATCTATAAAAGGGAGACCTCAGCAATCCAGAATCAGCTGAAATGCCTCATTTGATAGCGCCCACTCTCCTGGGTCCAGATTCTCCCTGCTGAGAAAGTCTGCTCTTACATTGTCTTTTCCTGCTATATGCAAGGCTGAGATCATCTGGAGATGTAGTTTGGCCTTTCCATAAGTTGATCTATTTCCTGTGACACTTGTTGACTTTTGGCTTCTCCCTGCCAATTTATGTAAGCCACAGTCATTGCGTTGTCCAGCATTATCTGGACCGCTCGACTCTGCAGCCTGTCGCTGAACTACAAACATGCCAGCCGGACTGCCCTGACTTCCAAACGATTGATGTTCCAGAGAGATTCTTCTGCATCTCAGTGCCCTTCTGCTGTCTGCTCCTGACAGTGAGCTCCGCAACCATGGAGGCTCGCATCTGTCGTCAGTACTAGCCAGTCCGGTGGTGGTAGGGAAATTTCCTTCCTTAGATGATCTGGTTGTAGCCACCACTACAGTTGGGAGGCGACCTCCATCGGCAGGTGGAGCCGAATCGAATAGTCCAGAGACTGTAAGTTCCACCAAGGCAACAGAGAGTGCTGAAGAGGATGCATATGTGCTCTCACCTATGGTACCACTTTTAATGGTTTGCCACCATTAAACCCAGTACCTGCAGGTAGGACCATACGATCGAGCGCAGAGTGCTCATCAACAGAAGTAGCCGTGCCATCAACTTCTGAATACGAGCTTCCAGTAGGAAAATCTTGCCCTGCTTCATGTCAAACTGAACCCTGAGATATTCCTTGCTCCTTCTTTACTCGGAAATTTTTACCTGCTGAATGAAACTACGGCATCGGGGACAAGGAATTGTTAGCTATAAAGATGGCACTCAAAGAATGGCACATTGGTTGGAAGGAGCGCAACAATGCATCAGGTTTACATCAATCATAAAAACTTAGAACATATCCGCCATGCCCAGCGTTTGAATGCTCGCCAAGCCTATTAGTCCCTGTTTTTCGAAGTGAAGTACAAACCGGCAACACCCGAGCAGATGTCCTATTCCGGTCCTTCAAGGTAGAAGACACACCTGACCCTCCTGGGTACATCATTGACCCGCCACAAATCCTACTGGCTACCACCATGACTGTCCCTCCAGTAAAGACGGTCGTTCCACTCCACCTCTGTCAAAAGATTTTGGAATGGTCCCATGATTCTCATGTCACAGGCCATCCTGGTCAGGCCTGGACCCTCGCCCTCCTCCAATGGTATTACTGTGGCCCCAGATGCAAAAGGATGTCAAGGCCTATGTGGACTCCTGTCTGACTTGCGCCCAGCAAAGACCTATGGTGGGACGACCTTGGAGGCTGTACAGTCATTGCCAGCCCCCAAGGAACCTTAGACCCATTTGTCCACAGACTTTGTGGTGGACCTCCCCCTTTCTAACAGCTGCCGTATTATCTGGGTCATCATCAATCATTTCTCTAAATGGCCCACTTCATCGCCCTTCCTGGTCTAACTTCTGCACCCGAGTTAGCAAAGCTATTCGTGACCCATGTCTTCCGCCTATGTGGACTACCTCGGCACATTGCCTCCTATCAAGGGGCTCAATTTATGGCCAGATACTGGTGTTCTTTATGCCGTAAATTTAATATCACTTTTTACCACAGCATACCATCCCCAAGCCAACAGTCAAGTGGAATGGACCAACTGCACACTAAAAACCTTCCTCAGATCTTTTTTCAGTGAACGCCAGGCAACTGGGCTGCTCTTCTCCTATGGGTAGAATTTTCTCATAACTCCCATATCAATGCCGGCCATCTCTTCAGCATTTAAAGGTACAGCAAGGGAGGAGGTCCACCAGTGATATCCTTGAGGGAGTCACCTCTTCTGCCTATAAAAATGTCTTGTCTTTATTCCTTCCTTGCCTTTGCATGGAGCCATTCCTCCTTAGGACTTCTCGTCATCTGCTTCTCAAGGCACTTCGTTTAATGTAGGATCCTGTGTCTTCATGATGTCCTCACGCTATGTCTACGTCTTCGTCTTCATCTCTTCAAGGTCTCCAGATGTCTTGTCTTGATGTCTTCCTTATCCAGTTAATCTTCGTCCTGGCAGGCAAGTCTCCAAAAGGTTCCAACTTCTTATTTTAAACTTTGTCATAGAGGCATCCCCTCGAATCTTCAACTTTGCCTGGATCCTTGGAGTCTGCACCCTACCTCCACTTCACGAATGAACTCTATTATCAGATCTGTTCTGGTGTGGCCCTGCCTGGCCTTTATCAGCTGTGCAGGGTGCATTTTGGAACAGGCTTCATCGGAGTCTTCACTTCATCTTCTTGCTTCCCTGTGTGGGGAACCACCAGCGTGGTCCATGACCTGTCTTCATTGGTTGAGTATATGGGCGTGTGATGTGCAGTACCAACTCAGCTCTGCCTACTTGTGTGGGGAACCACTAGCGTGGTCAACGACCAGCCTACCCCTGCTGTGTAGGGCGCGCTGCCTGCGTGGTCCGAGACCAGTCCGGCTAGGTTGTGTAGGGCGCGTGATGTCCAGTACCGACCGAGTCCTCTTCAAGCAACTCATGGTCTTCCAGAGTTTCTTCATATACGTGACCAGAGTTCCTCTTCACCCCACATATCCAGATTGCATTTCTTCATGTTTAGAAGTCTTGTCTTACTTCGTATCCAGAGTGTGTTCCACTCCACATATCGAGAGTCTTGTCCCACTTCAAGTCTTCGTCTTTGATGTCCTCATCCTCTGACCATTGTCCACCCTGTCGCAGTTGCTGCTCCATGTGGCAGGTCTGAAAGGGCTTGGAGTAGTCGGAGGACCACTCATGAGACCAACATTGCATTGTTTGGGTTTCTCTCTGCTGCATATAGGTGTGGCTGTGGTCGAGGCCATCATCCTTCCATCTTCAGCCCATACTGGGTCACCTCTCAGCTGCCTTGGTGCTTGCCAGAGCTCCTCTGCGGCTATATCGGGGCCCAGGGGCACACGAAAACATCAGAGATGGAACCGCTACCCGTGTTTCCACAACACTCTACTTCGTCTGACCATGCCATTGACTCTCTCCAAACCTGGATCTCTGCTTCGCCTGACCACTCCATTGACTCTCTCCAAGCCCGGATCTCTGCTTCGCCTGACCACGCCATTGATTCTCTCCAAGCCTGGACCTCTGCTTTGCCTGACCACACCATTGATTCTCTCCAGACCCAGACCTCTGCTTCGCCTGACTACGCTATTGCCTATCTCCAGACCCAAATCACTGCTTCACCTGACTATGCTACTGTCTATCTCCAGACCCAGACCTTTGCTTCACTTGACTACGCTTGACTATCTCCGTGATCAGATCTCAGCATTGCTTGCCACTGCCTTTGGATTGCCGCCGGCCCTGACTCAAGCCTGTTCTACGACGCCTCTCTGGCTTACTCCCTGGATGTGGTTTACTCAGGCTTCGGCCTGCTCTTGCTCGAGTGCTCCCTGTCTGCCTCTCTTCCATTTGGCGCCCAAGTTTCCAGGACACTACCTTGTCCAGAGTAAGACTGTACTATCTCTCACCTGCTGTCCCTGGGCTGAACCAACTCATACTTCAACTACATAGAGAGGCCCACCTAAGTCCTGCTGGCCCCGGCACCCAAAGGCTCAACTCGCAGGGAATGAGGGCTGGTATAGGTGAAGCTCCAGTGGCCTCTGTCTATCAGCCCACTCCGCCTGCCGACAGTGGGGACCTGTAGGTCCTCACCTACGGGTTGTGTCAACCCCACCTCGGCCCAAGGGTCCACCTCAGATGCAACACACACACACACACACACACACACACACACACACACACACACACACACTCTCAGACTTCCTCTCTCTCTTACACACACACACACACACACACACACAGGCTTCCTTTCTCTCTCTCACATACACACCCAGGCTTCCTCTGTATGTGTTTGTGTGTGTGTCTCTCTCTCTCACACACACACAAAGGCTTCCTCTGTCTCTCATACACACTCCCAGGCTTCTTCTCTCTCTCACACACAACCCTCCACAGGCTTTCTCTCTCCCTCATACACACACACACACACACACACACACACACACACACACACACAAACATACACACCCTTTCTCTTTCATACACACACACACGTTTCATTTCTCTCACACATTCAGCTGCACATATACACAGTTTCCCTTGCGCTCTCACTCGGGGCCTTTGGCTGTTGGTTGGCTGAGCTCTGCCCCAGGCCCTTTCAAGGATGGAAGAGACTCTGTGCACAGCCTTCCTGGATCTTCTGGCACTGGTGGGATGGGCTCTGCCCATGGCCTTTCCAAGGTCTCACTTTTTCATGTTTTTGGCTGCGAGCAGGTTGAGTTCTTCCCGCGGCCCTCCTGGGCCTTTATGTCTTTGCCACAGGTAGGATAAGCTCTACCTGCAGTCTTCCCAGGCTTCCTTTTTTTTGGCCATGAATGGATGGATTCCACCTGTGGCCCTACCTAGCCAGTGTTGCTCTTTGGCCCATGATTGTTATTGGGCCTTTTTCCATATCTTTAGCCAAGCACATTGGGCTGCCCTCCTTGTCTTCCAAAACCTCTCTATCTTAGGTGATTTTGATGCCCCCTAAGGGTTGGCGCTCTAGGCAACCACCTAGTTTGCCTAGTGCAAGCACCGGCCCTGGGAGACTGCCACTGCTTCTCTATCTTCACCCACCACTGAACCTACTAAAGAGAAAAATGTTGCCCATGTCATCAGCCTACCCTCTCTTCCCACCAATGGTCATCCACTTTTAGCCCAAGGCCAAAATGAAAATGCTGCTGCTGACTCTGGCTAGGGGGATGTTTGGAAGATGGGCTGTTTGAAAGGATGGATGAGATGCAGGAGGAGTTTGAGGATTAGATAAAGTGGAGAGGGATTGGCTATGAAGGGAAAGAGAGGGGGAATGACAGAAAATCAATTCATAAATGTAAGAGGAGACGAGATCAACTGGGGGAGTATGAAATAAGAATTTGAGGGGAGGAGGTGATGCTAGGAGATGAAAGAGGAGAGGGAGGATATGACAAAGGATCAAATGGGAGTTATAAGAAGGGGATTAGGGTGAAAGAGGATCAGTAGGGGTTGAAGGGGAGGGGATGGGCAAGAAAGTAAGAGGAGTAGAGGTTGAGAGAGGGAGGCCTGCTGGAGGTGAAGGAGGTTGAGGGAAGGGATCAGCTGGAATGTGGGAAGGGTTAGAAGAAGTGATTGCTGGAGAGGGATTGCACCCCTGCTAATTTGCATTGTTCGTTCTCTAAGGTCATGTGAATTTTCATGTGCTAAAATGGAAGTCACATTGGCTACACATTTTGGAAGTCCTGGCTTAGAAAGCAAGCACAAGGGGTTTCTCAAAGCTCCCAGACTGCCTCTGTATTTTTCTGGCATTTTTCCACTAGAAAACTCTTTCCAGACTATACAGTTTTGACTTGTCTGTCTACAGACTCTTGTATAGGGTTGCTTACTTTCAAACATGGTAAAAAAAAACAAACCCAAATGGCTAGCCCTGCACCCCTCTTCCCACCTCTTCTCCTCCACAGTCATCCCCTTTCTCCCACCTGACTTTCTCTTATTGAGCAGGGGCCATCCTGGCCCCACCGTAGAGGCAACATTGGTGGTGGCAGCAGCATGCTGTGAAGATGCCCAGGCCAGCAATTGAGCTAGTACTTGCTCTGCTCCCAAGGTCCTGCCTCTGTAAAAAAAAAAGCCAGGAGGAAGCAGGGCCTGGGAAGACAGCACAGAGCACACACACTGGCTCAGTTGCCTGCCCATGCACCTTTGTAGCTTGTTGCCACTGTTGCTTCTACAGTCGGGGCCTAGAATGACCCATGCTCGATAAGAAAAGGTTTGTGGTGTAGAGTTTCGCAGTGGGTATAGAGATGAGGATGGCCTGTGGAGAGGAAGGGAAGGAAGCTTTGCCAATGAAGGTCAGCAGTTGGCAGAATACCAGCAATTACATTGACAGTTTAAAGGTCCTGCCCACTACTGGCCTCTCTTCATTTAAAACCAACCAAGATAGCTGAATACCAGCTGGTTGTCAAGACTTCCATCAAATTTCTTGTGGGTTGTGTATGCAAAAAAGCTCTCACGTGCAATGTAGGGTACAAATTGGTGCAGAGCATTTTTTGAAGCAGCATTCTATTTTTCTTTTCTTGTCTGTTCTGTGTTTTCCTGTGTGCATTTGTTTCACAATCTGTATGTACACGCACAAGCTTACAGGAAACATTGGTTGGCGACTCTCCTCTAGAAACTGCCCAAAGGATAAACCCACACCCCGTAGTGGATGAGAACATACGTTGTGTATCGAGAGGAGTGTACTGGATGATAACCTTCCCTGCATGAATATGAATTTTAAAGGCAAAAGGGCCTTACATGTGTTATTGGTGGTGTGTCCTCATGTGGTACATTAGTCCTTTTTCAGGCTTCTAGGTGCAGTGTGCACACTTTTGGTAAACTATTATCTTAGCGGCGTGTGGCTCCTTTGTTGCATCAAATCCTTTTCAGTATCATCAGTTCAGTGTGCGCTTCTATGGTATATCGGTGCAGCGTGCGCTCCCTTAGTGCATCCAGTCTTCTTCAGTGTTATCGGTGCATCGGCCCCTTTCCAGTGTTAAAAGGTGAAATATGCATTACTTTACATTTTTCTTGACCCTGATGTTCTGCACTCTGCGGCATTTTCACCTTCCAAGAGTCCACTTGGTGCAACTGGGCATTCAGCAAAATCAGCAGCTTTGGGGCATAAAACCCTGAAAAATCTCCAAAGGTCCCCTGAGGGTCTTCAGAAGGCATAATCACCAGTGACGGTTTACCAGTTCAGTACAGCGTGGTTATGGAGTCAGTAACATCCATCATGTGCAGTGCTCCAGTCAGACCTCCTGTGGTGGCAGGCAGAGCTTCTTCCTGATGGCGCTGCCTGGGCAGCCTGGAATGAGTAGTTTGAAAGTTAAAGTTCCAGGAATGAAGCACAGGCCTTGCTGTTTTCGTTCCCGCCTTCCTCTCCTCTTTTGTGACTCCCAAGCAGCTTTCTGTGTGCTACAAAGGCAGGGTGAGTGGGCACAGATGGGCCTTTAGAAACCTTCTAACGCCTCGCGTCCCTCCACCCCCTTCCTCCTGCTAGGCGTGAGACTTACAAATAGCCTAGACTTACAAATAGCTCCCCCCCCTTCCAAAACAAAGTCCTCTAATTGAATCCACGCTTTTCTAGCTCATTAAGCTCCTGAGTGATTAGATTAGGCCCTGCAGCCTTAGGCCAGGCTGCCTGCCTCTGAGAAGAGCTGTCCAAGCTTTTCTGTCACTACGGGGAACAGGAGGCCCAGCCAGAAGCATTCAAAGAAAAAGCCGACCTATAGAATAACAGAGGGAAAAGGGGTCAAAGGCCTGAGGTCAGAGGCACTCTACTCCCAGACTGGAAAGCTTTTTTTCGATTTCCATTTCTTTTTTTTCTCCCCACTTCTAACTCATCTGAGATGTGTTGCCTCCAGTGATGGTGTAGGGGGACATGGGGGGGGGGGGCATACAGTAGGAACATCATGTTGGGGGGGGGAGAATTTTTACTCCCCCCATGCGCACACATCTATGTCTGTCCCATACTACAGGAATGTAAAGCTGTAATATTAGGGCAGTGGTTCCCAAACCTGTCTAGGTGACCCCGCAACCAGTCCGATTTTAAAGATATCCACAACAAATATGCATGAGATAAATTTGATTATACATGGTCTCCAGTGTATGCAAATTTCTCTCATATAGATATATATATATATATAGTTGATATCCTAAACCTTTGACTGGCGGTGGGGTCATCAGGACAGGTTTGGGGATACAAGCTCCTGGATCCGTGCCATATTGAACAGGCTGAATTAGTCCTGGTTTTACTCCCTTGGCATCTATGGATTTGTAGCTACTACTAATACTACTTTTTTCTATAGTGCTACTCGATGTATGAAGTGCTTTACAAATACACATAAGAGACAGTCCCCGATATGTAGAGCTTACAGTCTATTCAAGACAAACATAATCGGCAAAGGAGACTTTGGGAATTTCATTTATTAACCAGTTAAAACCAACAGTGATCAGTAAGAAACAGGGGTTATGATTTAAAAGGAGCCTGAAGTGGAGCCCAGGCTGTGGGGGGAGTAGGAGAGCCCAGGCCGATGGAGAGGTTAACTTTATTTCCGAATTCAGCAGAGATTACCTTAACTTCTCTTTGGACGGCAATTAAATTGCTTGAAACAGTGACTGTGAAATTGACTCAAATTTCTTTGGAGTCACAACAGTGTTTTTCAAACCTAGAAAGTTCAATATCTATAAATAAGACCAACTTGGGAAAAGCTTGATGTTATGCTCAGGCTTGTGAACCCTTGGGCCGACGGGAGGATGGTATACCTTGGAGGAAGAACCGTAGGTTCTCCCGTCGGGTGGTGAGGCAGGAACAGAAGATGTGACCAGCTGACCCTTGGCACTGTAGACAGGCGCGACTGTGAAGACGGATGAAGAGTCGTGATGTCAAGGAATGGAGGTGTGTCTTCACCACTGGAAGTCCGCGGTCCCCCCGGGAGGAGCCCGTAGGGACTAGGGCCGCTGGGACTTAGGTGGGCCCTTGGAGACGATGGTCAGGAAGAAGTCCAAGGTCAAGTGCCAGAGGGTCGACGCTTACCAGTCCGAGGTCACACACCAAGGAATCACCACTTGCCAGTCTGAAGTCACACACCAGAGAATCACCACTTGCCAATCCGAAGTCAATACCAGGAATCACCGCTAGCCAATCCGAAGTCAGGAACCAGGAACACCAAGACGAAACAGGAACAAGGAATCAAGACGCTGGAACTCACCGAAGCAAGCAGACTCAAACAACAGTCACAGGAGACGTTGCCAAGTCAAGGAATGAGCAGAGGAAGCCTCCTTATATACTTCCTCTGCAAGCCTCCTTATATACTTCCTCTGCTCTGGATCATTGGAAGCAAGTGAGTATCATTAAAGGGATCAGGTCTCTTTAAATCAAGCAAGGGGTCGCGGCCTCGTGCCTAAAGATGGCGGCGGCCATCTTGGATTTCCTCCGCGGAGGAAAGCCAGCAAAATGCCGCGAGGGAGGAGCAGGGACAGTTCCCCTCCCGGCGGCCAGACCACGGGCCAGCACCGGAGCGGCGGGCACTGGCCCGGGGGAAGCATTCAGGAGTTACCGCAGCGGGACGCCACCGCGGTGGAGGTAGGGGGCCGCGCCCGTGGACAGCCACGGGCGCGGAACACAACACTTGAAATGCGGATGGTAAACTTAGAAGTATTCCAACAAAAATTTGTAAGAACTGACATAATAAATGAGAAAAAACTGGAATTTATTGAAAATTCCTTAAAATACCTAAACCTTAGAATTCTTAATTTTCCTCAGATGAAAACGATACCGCCAAAGGATATCTTTAAGCAATATCTAATTCAGAATCTTAAGATGCCTCAGCACGCATTACCTGTGCTTTCTAAAGCCTACTACCTTCCTTCAAGATCTACTTCAGCTATTCCTATTGGAAATGAACCAGCGGAGGAACCTTTAAATCTGACTGAAATCCTTGAAACGACGTTGGAAACTGCGATTTCATCAAGATCAACATTATATGTGTCGTTTGTATTTTCATCAGACCGTGATGCAGTTTTACACTTATTTCCTCGACGCCGCTTGGAAAATTTCCATGGAGAAAAAATTTGGAACTACCCGGATCTGGCTAGAATAACACAAGAAAGGAGAAAGAAATTTCTCGGCATGAAACCAGAATTGGAAACTACAGGGGCTAGATTTCTACTTAAATTCCCTTGCAAATGTGAAGTTACGTATTCAAATCATAAATATGTCTTTTTTGAAGTTTCCCAACTCCGGGTGTTCCTGGACTCCCATGCCCCAGTGACTACAGCAATTGGCTAGGAGATTTAGAATGATACCAGATGCAGCCTCTTATTACAAATGTTGTACTGGATCCTAGTGTTCCTTTATTTCTTTCTTTTTCCGCTTATTTGCATTAACTCTCTCCATATTTCCTTATGATACAGATATTGTTTATGTTGTAGCAACTTACTATGAGGATTACAATATATCTGTATACTATTATTATTATTTGTTGTATTATTCAAAATGCATAAATTAAAAAATAAATAAATAAATAAAAGCAGCCTGAAAAAAGACGAGTTTTTAGGCTGGATTCGAATAAGGCCAGAAAGGAAGCATGACGCACTGATTCGGAAAGTCTGTTCCAATCCCACAGTGCAGCAAGGTGGAAAGCACGGAGTTGGGAGTCAGCGGGTGGAGGAACAGGGCACAGATAAGAGTAACTTGCCTGATGAGTGGTGTTTGTGAGGAGGGGTGTAAGGAGAGATAGGTGAGGAGAGGTCATGAGGAACTGCAGAATGAATGAGTAAAAGAAGCTCGAGCTGTATACAGAAGCAGACAGGGAGCCAAGTTATGATTTGAGATGAGAGGTTATATCAGCCTAGTGACATTGCCAGAGGATAAGTCATGCAGCTGAATACTGAAGGAGTGAGATGGTTCAGTCAGAGATCTATGACAAGCAGGTTGCAATAGTCTAAGGGGGAGGTGCTGAGAGTGTGGACAAGGGTTCTGGCAGTGTGTTCCGAAAGAAGAGACAGATTTTGGCGGTGTTACAGAAAAAGACACATTTTAGCAGTGTTTTAATGTGCAGAGAAAGAGGAGTCATGATGACCTGGAGGTTATGGGTGGAGGGGATTGGGAGGATGGCAGTGTTACCCACAGAAACAGAGAAAGGGGGAAGTGGGTTTGTGGGGGGAGGGGGAAACATATAAAGTTCTGTCTCGACCAATGGTGGAACAATGATCATTTGAGCCCCCGCTGAAAAGTTTTTATTTTGGACCCACCACCATCCAGGCAGCCTGATCCCAGCTGTCAGCGTACTTCTCTATCCCATTCTTCCTGCCACCAGCACCTCTCAGATCAGCTGTTTGAACCATGTGCTGTGCTGCAGATTTCTACAATGCACCATGTGCTTAAAGTTACTGTGAAGCAGGCGGGAGAGGCCCAGGCAGCAGGAATAGGAGGTTAGAGAAGTATCAGGCCCCACTGCGCCACATTCCACTATCCTGCTGTCAGCTGGGATATGAGGAGGGAACCAGCGAGATGGAAGACAGAGGCGATGGATGGCAGAGTTGCTAAGTACTTAAAAGACTTCAGAGTTCAAGCCCCTAGAGCTCCCACCCAAGATTTTGATAACTGAACCACTGATCACAGTTGTGCCCCCCTGCCCCCATCCAAGAATGATCCTGTAAAAACTCATAATTGGACATCATGAGGGCAATTTTCAAAGCCATGTCTGTGGTCAAAGCAGTGTTTGAATCATGGATATGGTCTTTTACAAAACTGTGTGCCCTAAATGTGAGTAAACATATGTGCTTAGGGCCTGTATGAGAGTAAGTTTAACAGCAGTAAACAGAGGCTTCCTCTTCATCCAGCTAGACCAGTCCAGGCGCATGGGTTATGACCACCAACCAGCAGATGGAGACTAACAGATTTGTTGATGTCACCCCTTATAGGCTTTTGTGCTGACCTCAGCCTACCAGTATTCTCCATCTCCAGCAGATGGTAGGCCCTGTGCAACAGAAAAAATTGAGATTTTGACAGGACAGATCCTGAGGTGAAAGTTTGGTACAACCTCCCTTGTTTGAGCTCAGCCCCATCCAGTGGGGCTTCCAGATTCTGGTTTTGGGGTTTCAGACTTAGTCTGTAGTAAGTCTCAGCCACTTTCTCCCTTTTTTTTCTCTGGTTCCGCAGGTCCTCCTTCCTTAAAAAAAAAAAAAGAAAAAAGGAGAAGAGTTTTAATATCTTGATTATTCTACTTCCTCTTTGTCCTTTTGATAAAGTTAGTTTAAAAAAAAAAGAGAGG
Organism: Rhinatrema bivittatum; assembly: GCF_901001135.1. Taxonomy (NCBI): domain Eukaryota; kingdom Metazoa; phylum Chordata; class Amphibia; order Gymnophiona; family Rhinatrematidae; genus Rhinatrema; species Rhinatrema bivittatum. The sequence goes on from NC_042617.1 coordinate 305,253,876, forward strand.
AAGCCTAGGCAGAAACAAGAGAAGCTGAAGTAACTGTTCTGCGGAGTTCTGGGGTGAGTAAAGGAGCATTTTAAGAGTTTATGCCTCCTGTTAGGATTAGGGCGGCAGCACTGCAAGATCTTGGCAGCTCCTCTATAGAGCGCGGGAAGAAAACCGTGTTCTGTGTCACGTGTGGGGTGCGTTGGCAAGTGCAGGGAGGAGGATCGCAGTGTTAATCATGCGTGGGGGGGGGGGGGGGAGAAGGAGAGAGGGGAACCACATCGGCAGGGTCGTCTAAGCAGTCAGTTCCCAGTGGCGTGGGGTGCTGCAATCAAGCCTTCTCGGCCCACGAGTCTTAAAGGAACAGGGCCCTCTTTGTTGTTTAATGAGACAGTTCCTTCCTCAGCCTGGGCTTCAGTTTCCATTAGACCAGGCGTTTTGTATGGGACAGAGTTCTGTCCCTGATCCCCGCCAAGATGTCAGTTTGAGGAGATCAGGGCGGAAGAGAGTAATTAAGGAAGATAAAGAGGTAGAGGATGAAGATTCCTCCGGTCTGATGGATCCCTCCCAGATTTGAAGATGCTGAAGAAAAATGGAAGTGAGGGGGATCTGGAAGAAAAAGAATATCCCCCTGAGAAGGAGGATGGCACTTCTGTGGTGTGCCCATTTCACAGTCTTGAATGTTGTGGAGGAGAAAAATCAGGAGGGTTCCAATTCAACTGAGGATCCTGGTTTGTTCGGTCACTAAACAGACTACAATCCCAAAAGAGGAGGGCATTGCCCTCAAGGATGCACAGGTCTGTAAAATAGAAGCGGTACTCAAACAGGCCTTTGAGTCTGCTAGTATGCTGCTTCAAGTGTCAGGCTTGGGCTTATCACTCTTTGGAAGGTAATGGATTGGTTTTAGTTGCGGCATCTCAGATGGAGACTGGGGCAGCCTTCTTGGTGGACGCTTCCTTTGATATGGTGCACATGTCAGCGAGGCAAATGGCCTCTACTGTGGTGGCTAGAAGTTTGCTTTGGTTCAGAAACTGGTCAGTGGATTCAATTTATAAGACTAGATTGACTAAGTTTTCCTTTAAGGGGAGTTTTCTATTTGGCAAACACCTCGAAAAGATGGCAAAGGTGTGTGAGTGTGTGTTTGTAGAAAGCAGGGGGCTAAAGTACTAGACAGATAACTGTTACCTCAAGACTAAGATTTACTATTCCAGGGCTAGTGAGGCATGAAGATCTAGCTGGATTTTGTCTTACAGCCTGTCTCATGAGAAGACTTGTTTGATTAAAAGAGGTCATTTGCAAGAAATTGTTGATACCCTTCTACACTCTAGAAAGAGCTGTATCTAGTTAATGTATGTGAGTTTGATGAATCTTCAAGGACTGGTGCTCATTTAAATGGATTTCACTCATATTTGCCTCTGTCTCTTACTTTCTAGGACTGAACAAGGGTTTGGCACTCAGTACTTAAGGGTGCAGGTGGTGGCTATTGCCTGTTACAGAGGTCGGGTGTTAGTATGGGCATACCGTCCATAGTGCGTAATGGTGTACAGGCACCACCAACTAAGAAAAGAGGTGTGCCAGGCACCACCAAATTCTGTGGGCCCAACCCAAGGCCTCCACAGGCCAGGCCCGGGGCTTCCTCAAGGCCTCCTTGAGCCTTGTCAAAAGCCTCTTCAGATCTTCCCCGAGACCTTCCTGGATCCAACATCAAAATGGCTCTGGTCTCAAGGCTTGCAACACCATTTTGTTGTATGACCAACCCTGTTTTGACGTCACTATGGTATTGATCTCACTGTCCACAGGTGCCATTTTTAAGGAATATTAGCAGGACAGGAGGGGAATGGGCATTGCGCCTCTCTCTTTTTATAACCAGTACCCCCATGGAAGGAACAAATGAGGGCCAGGATGGTTTCTGGGGGGTTTTGTTGTTGTTGTTTTGTTGAAGATTTTTTGGTACACCATCAACTTTGGCAGTCACCTTATGCCCCTGGGTGTTTAGGTCTTTATTCTCTCATCTGGATGTATCATATTTCCTAAGAGTAGTAAAACCCATTAAGTTTCCAGTAAGAGATCCAATTCCTTCCTGGAATTTGATTTTGTCATTTTTGGCAGGTCCACCCTTTGAACTTGTGAAGGAAGCTTCATTTAGACTTCTCTCCATTAAGACCATGTTTTTAGTAGTGACCTGTTTGGCTATGAGGATTTCTGAGTTGGAGGTGCTTTCATGGAGGGAGCCTTTTTGGTATGGTGAAGATTTGTATAGTTCCTTCCTTTCTTCCAAAGGTGATTTCAGCCTTTCACCTGAACCAGGTTAGTGTGTCTATCTTCCTTTCACAAGGATTTATTCCGGGGCTAGAATGCTCAGCTCTGTTGTTTTGATGTGAAGAGAACTTTTTTGCAATATTTGAAGGTCACAAATTCTTTCCAAAAATCAGATCCCCTATTTGTGTTTTTCAGTGGATCCAGAAAAGGTGAGACATTGTCCAGTGCTTTTTTGGCCATGGTGGTTCAAGGAAGTAATAGGAGCAGCATACAAAGATAAGGGTCTGCCCCTACCCAAGAACTCGAGAGCACGTTCAACCAGAACGTAAGCAGCTTCTTGGGCAGAACTCGGGTTGGTCTTGCCACTAGAAATATGCAAGGCAGTGACCTGGTTTTCCTTACATTCATTTTTGAAGCATTATTGATTGGATGTCCAAGCCAGAAAAGAGGCTTCATTTGGTTTGACGTTTTGAGAGCGCGTTTGGCAGCTTCCCACTAGCTTAAGGGTTAGCTTGGGTATATCCCATGCATTTGGATTGGTCTGGCTAGATGAAGAGGAAGGTGAAATGTATTCTTACCTGATAATTTCCTTTTCTTGAGACCAGCCAGACCAGTCCAGGACCCTCCCTATTCTGCCAGACTTTCCTTACAGCTGTGTTTATTTGAAGAAAGATTACTCATGTTTCTGTTTCTAGTGGGAAGTGGGAAGTTGTGAATCTGTACTTTTATGATGTTGATTGTTTTTCTCTCCTAATTATTCTTCTTAAAGTCCACTGGCCGGGAGGGGGGGGGGGGGATTTATTCTTAGCATGTTACAGAGGCTACTGGCAGATTGGGATTAGCACAAGAGCCTATAAGGGGTGAACTTCAGCCAACCTGTTAGTCTCCATCTTTTGGTCATAACCCATGCATCTGGACTGGTCTGGCTGGACTCAAGGAGAGGAAATTATCAGGTAAGAATTCATTTCTTCATTCTCGGGGCAGGTTTGGAAAGCAGTTTGCACTTACATGCATACTTTTACATTTTCCAAAGTATATATGTATTTTTTCCTTGAAAAAATCTACATGCACACATTAGTAGATATGCATGGGAATTTGTTTTGTGGAATAATTTTCAAAGGGAAAGTAGACATATTTCCCTTTGAAAATCTGTGTAAAGTCTGTGAGTAAAATATATCTACAGACTTTACACCTATGTGGGCAGTTAGAAAATTAGCTCCCCATACTCTTAAATATTAACTTTAAGCAAATATTTTACTTGTAGGGTCATCTCAGTAAGACAACTTCCCACCACTGTCAGGCACATTAAGTACTACAAAACACTGCCAAAAACCCACTCAGATCTTAGCACAAACATTCTGACAGTGTATGAATGACTAAAACGAAGTTCTTGGATACTTGACAAATTAGCTGTATATTGTCAGTATAGATCTTAAAGCATATTTCACAGTTAGTGATAATTTCACAATGTGGCAGCATGTAAATATTAAATAAAACAGCCAATATGGCCAAAACCTTTAGTAGGTGAAATTTAAAACTTACTCGTTAACTTCCTTTTCTTGAGACCTAACAGACTGGTCCAGACAAGTGTGTTACACTCTTGCACCAGCAGGTGGAGGCAGCTTCCTTTTATGACATCTTCTGAGCCTATATAGGGATAGCTGGATAACTTGCCAGTAGCCTCTTGCACTAATTTCTCCCTATATTGCTGATTCTACTTTGCCGCCTTCTATACAGGACAAGTAAATAGAAGGTGAGAAGAAAAAAATCAATTTATCTACTCATCCTTTCTACAAACAGGTTCTCCTGCTCTTCCTCTCCTGGAATCCTCTTAAGAACATAAGAACATAAGAAATTGCCATGCTGGGTCAGATCAAGGGTCCATCAAGCCCAGCATCCTGTTTCCAACAGAGGCCAAACCAGGCCACAAGAACCTGGCAATTATCCAAACACCAAGAAGATCCCATGTTACTGATGCAATTAATAGCAGTAGCTATTCCCTAAGTAAACTTGATTAATAGCAGTTAATGGACTTCTCCTCCAAGAACTTATCCAAACCTTTTTTGAACCCAGCTACACTAACTGCACTAACCACATCCTCTGGCAACAAATTCCAGAGCTTAATTGTGCGTTGAGTGAAAAAGAATTTTCTCCGTTTAGTCTTAAATGTGCTACTTGCTTACTTCATGGGATGCCCCCTAGTCCTTCTATTATCTGAAAGTGTAAATAACCGATTGACATCTACTTGTTCAAGACCTCTCACGATCTTAAAGACCTCTATCGTATCCCCCCTCAGCCGTCTCTTCTCCAAGCTGAACAGCCCTAACCTCCCTTCACCTTTTAGTTCAGTATGGGGCTAATTCATTGTCTGTATTCTTCTCCTGTTGGTTTTTTTTTTTTTTAGCTTAGCAAAGGAGAGAGCAAAAGTCAAACAATAATAAATAAAATTATTATAATGAAAAATGTATTCTTTCCTTTCTATTTGTTATCTTTAAAATAGCTCAAGTTTACTTTTTTGGGTGATTTTCGACTGGTCTGTCAGGATTCAAGGAAACTAAATTAATGGGTAAGTTTAAATTTCACCTTCCTCTTCATCCTGCCAGAACAGTCCAGACAAGTGGGACATGCCCAAGCAGTATCTATACTGGGTGGGATGAGGCTTTGATAACTCTCTTACTGAATTCTGAGCCCTCTCTTGCATGTAGATCCAATTTATAATGCTTTACAAATGAGCACAATGAATTCATGTTGCTGCTTTACATATATCTTGTGGGGAAACCAACTTATATTATGCCCTGGCAAGGCCTGGGCTCTCATTGAATGAGTGTTCAGCTTGGGTGGCAATTGTATGCCTGCACCACAATCGTTTCCTTGATCCACCTTGTTATAAACACTTTAGATGCCTCCTGACCCTTTCCTTTGGCCCCCAAAACAGTACAAACATTCTGTCCAACTTCCTTAAGTCATTCGTGACCTTAAGGTATCTTAGCATAACCCTCCTGACATCCAACAGGTAAAGGCTTCTTTTTGATCCCATACACTCCACCTTCCAAAATGTGGGTAGAGATATCTGCTGGTCCATATGGAATTCTGACACTACTTTGGGAAAAAAAGAAGAGACTGGGCAATTTGTGACTTTATCTTCATGAAACGTCAAATATGGATCTCGGCACAACAGCGCATAGAGTTCAGAGATCCTTCTGGCCACACAGATTGCTACCAAGAATACATTCTTCAGAGTTAAATTTTTAATTGATGCTTTCCTCAGTGGTTTGAAAGGTACATTTGTTAGGGCTCTCAGGACCAGGCTTAGGTTCCACGCTGGTACTACGTATCTGATAGGGGAACACACATGTTTTACCACTTTAAGAAGACGTGCTGCATCTGGATGGGAACTTATTGAGCTTTCCTCCAACTGGCCCCTATAACACATCAATACTGCTACCTGCACCTTCAGTGAGTTTAATGCGAGACCCTTGCTAGAAATTCTAAGATTGTCCCTATCTGTGCCTTAAATGGGGAACTACCCCCTTTTCTACATCAGGCTTCAAACACCGTCCAGATTCTGCCATGTGCAAGGCAGGTGGAGCATTTCTTTGCCCGTTAAAGAGTCAAGCTGATCACTTCTGAATACCCTCCTCAGTGTCCTCCTTTCAATAGCCAGGCCATAATACAATAAGGACTTGGATCCTCCATCATTCTTAGGCCTTGACGGTGCAGTCTCCTTTTTCCTGTGAATCTGAGAGTCCTTGTCCTGTTCAGCTTTACCAGGTCTGAGTACCTTGGGTGCCTGGGCTAGTCCATTGCTACTAAAATGACCCAACCATCATAGTCCACCATCTTCCCGAGCATCCTTGCTATCGTTGATCATGGCAGAAACATGAAGAGCAGCTCATCAGTTGACCATGGTTTGACTAATGCATCTATCCACCTTAAGCCATTTTTTCGGGATCGGCTGCAAAATTTCTCAGCTTTGGTGTTCCCGCTGATCACCATTAGGTCCCAATATGTCTGTCCCTTTGTGGCAACTGTCTTCATGAAGGCCTCTTACGATAGTTCGTTCCCATTCCCCAGATATAATTGGTACTGGTTGAGATAGTCCGCCTGCAGTTATTCACTCCTGCTGTGTGTCTCACTGTCAAGCCATTGAGGTGCACCTCTGCTCAGCTCATCAAGATTCTTCAGTAGTGAATTTCAGGTGTCTCTTTGCCTCTTGACATATGCTGTTGCTGTAGCACTCTCTGATAGCCTTTAGTCTGGGGAGAAAGGTGTTGAGTGCAATCTGACTGCTCTTTTGTCCAAGCAATTTATCGACCAGTGTTGTCCAGATAAGTATGAACTAGGATCCTGTGTTATCTGTCCTTCGAGATGGGCTCCCCAGTCTATCAGGTTGACATTGGCCCCTAAGGTAATCTATATTGGGGCTTCCAAACACTCCTTTGAACAGATTGGTGTCAATCAGCCATCACCAGAGGTTGACTCTGGGCTCCCCTGAGAGCAGGAGTCTCTTCTTATAATCCTGTCTCTGTGGAGACCACCATGTCAATAAAGCTCTTTGTAGCGGGTGCATATTGCCCTTTGCCCATGGCACTAGATGTATTATGGCTATCATTGATCCTAGCACCTGCAGGTAGTCCCTTGCTCTGGGTCTCCTGCTTGCCATTAATTCTTTCACTTGGAACTAAAGCTTCTGCACTCTTTCCCTGACTCATACCTTCCCTGTCCCTGTGTTGAAACTCACTCCCAGATAGACCAGGGACTGAAAAGGCTGCATCTGGCTTTGGGCTTCATTTACAATCCAGCACAATGACTCCAAGATTTGTTTACTGAGTGGACTGCCTGCTGTCCTGCTTTGACTTGGCCCTGATTAGCCAGCTGTCTAAATATGGGTGGATTAGAATACCTTCTTTTCTTAGTGCCACCATCACCATTGTCATTACCTTGGTGAAGGTGCAAGGTTCTATGGCAAGGCCAAAGTGCATGGCCTTGATTTGATAATGGCTCCCTAGGATTGCAAACCGTAGGAGCTTCTGGTCTCCGCTAAATCTAGAGAGGTAAGGAACTCTCATTTTTGGACAGCCCCATTACAGATTTTAGCGTCTCCATCCTGAAATGTGGTACTCTGTCTGTTGATCCCCTTCAAGTCTTAATACTGGGTGAATTGGCCTCCTCCATCTTTAGTACTACAAATTAAATAGAATAGCATCCTTCTCCAATTTCAGATTCGGGAACTGGGATTATCACTTCTAAGGCCAGCAATCTGTCTATGGTTGCTTGTAAGACTTTTTTCTTTATTGGGGCCCTGAATAGTGATGTAATGCATGCCTCTGGTACAGGATTTGCCAATTCAAGGGCATAGCCCTGCCAGATAATTTCTAGGGCCCATCTGTCCCTGGTAATACAGATCCACTTCTCACAAAAATCTGGCAGCTGGCCACCCACTGGGAAAAGCGAGAATCATGGGGCAGCAGGCTGGAGTCAAGGAGCACCTCTATAGAAGCAGCCCAGGGCTGCAGGAAAGGACTGAATGTGATCTTCTGCCTAACTAGCTCCCTCCTCTGCAAGTTGAGCCCTTGAGTTCTGGGGGCTGGTAGGAATTGCTTCTAGAGAATATCTCAGCTGGTGCTGGATTCAGACACAGGCTGGGAGCTGGATACAGGAAGGGCTGGAGTCAAGGCTGGTACTAATGGCAGGCAGGAACTGGATCTAGGGAAGGCTGGAAGCAAGACTGGTACTAAGAGCAGATGGAAGCTGGATATAGGCAGGGGTGGAACATGGTACAGGCAGGGATCTAGAACACAGTATAGGCTGTGAGCTGGATAGAGGCAGGGCTAAGGATAAGGCTGGGATCAAGGCAGGCTTGGACCCAAGGAAAGGGCAAGACTTGAGATAACTGGACTGGGCAGAGCAAGACAAGGACAGAACCAGACAAGGACCAGACAAGGAATGGACAAGGACTAGATAGAACAGGCAACAATAAACAGGAAAGCCCATCAAGGCATAAGCTAGCTAGACAAACTTAGAAGATCTGAAGGCCCCAACCTAGGACAGGAAAGCCCAAGGAGGCACAGAGCAAAGCAGGTAGGCCTGGAAGGCCACAGAGTAAGGTCAGAAGGCCTGGGAAGGCACAGAGCAAGGCAGGTAGACCTGGAATGCCACAGAGCAAGGCCAGAATGCCTGGAAAGTCACAGAGCAAAGCAAGAGGCCAAGGTAGGCCGCAATGCAAGACAGAAGGCCTGGCTAGGCCACAAGGCAAGGATGGCCAGGTCAAGGAGTTGAGGTGACTCAATGAAGAGTCCCTGAGGAAATGGACAGGCTGGGTTAAGAAGGACTGTAATTGAGGTGTCTTGTAATCAGCAAGAAGATAACTTGCACAGCTATAAGTGAGCCTCACCGAGGACCCCTGGTGGAGGGAAGGCTGCACAGCAGGTGGAACCATAACAGTGAGGAGTGGACCTTTGTAACGTCATTTCAACCCTCTAAGCCCCTGTGCGATTTGGGACCTTCTGTCTTGAAAACCCCTTCTGAGTACCCCAAAATGCTGGTCTCACTTGGGTTCTTCCCCCTTAGGGGGTTCGGCAGTCTACTTGTCTTATACTATCTAGGATCTTTAGACCATCCTTTAAAGGCTCTCATAGTACCCCTGACTAGGTCCTCCAGCAACCTCTGGGGCTTCCATTCCCCCAGATTCTTCAGTTTTTCTAGCTCCTCACCAAACAGTAGGCGTCCCTTAAAAGGAAACCTGTTTAGCCTAACTTTAAATGATGTATCTGCTAATCAGTTTCTCAGCCATAGAAATCTTGCACTGTCTACGATTGCCATCTGCTTTGATAAAGTTCTAATTAAGTCATACAGGGTGTTGGCTACAAAGGCTGCCTTTGGCTTCCTCAGGATCCTCTATTTACAGTCCAATCACCTGCCTCTACTGTAGCCAATTTAGCAATGCCCTGGCTACATATCCCCCACAAACTTCTGCTTGCATGAAGAGAATTGGAAATTTCAAAAATCCTCTTTAATAATGATTAAAGAGGATCTTTATCATTTATCTTTAATCACTATGCGGCCCTGCGAATATTTGAGGGCTGAGCCCCCCCCTCCTGCAGACTGCTTGTTTTCTTTGTTATTGCCGCTAACAGGACATCTACATTAGGAACTTTAAAGAATCGTTCTACCTCTATCTGTGGTACGGGTTAACTTTGTCATTATGAGGTCGATATGCAAAAGTCATTTAGATGGATAACTGAAAAGTTATCCGTCTAGCTAACCAGCGATATTAAACCCCGTATGCAGCTAAATTTAAGGTGCTAGAATTTAGCCGCAATAGTTGGGGTGTGAGGCGTTTTGGGGAGGAGCGGAGTTAGCCGCATAAATGATGTGGATAACTCCAACGCTGGTTGTGCCATAGGGCTGTCCTTAAGATAGCTGGATATATTCAGTGGCACTGCCACGCCGCTGAATATTTCCATTAAGTTAGCTGGATAGCTATATCTGGCTAACCTAACTAGCCTCTGCACAGCTGAATATCGGCCCCTATATGCCTAGTCTTTAAGGCTGTATTCAGGGTATCCCACTCTGCCATAATCATATTTTTATGGCCGAATGCAGGAGAAAGGCTCTGGTAAGCTTCTTAATACCCTGGAGGATCGGATGACCCCCGAGATTTCTTTTCCTCCTTCTGCTCATCTGCCAGATCTAAGGTTTGATCCACTTTTAGAAATGAGAGTGCTCAGCTCTACTCTGAGAAAGAGCCTAACTGCGGCATCTGATTCTGTCTCATCTCCCGAATCTTCTCCAGAGCCCTGAGGGCCTTACAGGTCCTCTGTATTTCCCATTTGAGCACTGTACACTGAAAGAGTTTCCTGGGGAAAGGGAGCTTTCTACCCTGAGTAAGGGTCTTTTAGGCTCTGCCTCACCTTGTCTAGGGGTGCCCAGGGGACACCTGGGTCCTCTATTTCCCATTCCAGTGCCCCCTTTAATTTCTCTACGCTTTCTGCATAAGAAGAATACATTCCGTTGAAAAATACAATGTCCCCGCAGATTTTCCTGTGACCATGTCCTGCCTGTCATGGGCCTGCTTCCTCCCCCGAATTGACTGCCCCACCAACATTCTTCCCTTGAGCCGTGCCCCTCGGGCTTCACCCTGTGCTGGCTTTGGTTCTTCCCCCAAGGCCAGCACATCACTGGTGTTTGCTTGGCTGCCCACTTCCCTGCGCACCAGTTTTTCTGCTGGGGTTTCTGGCACTTCACATTAGATGCAGAAGGAGCCTGCTACTGAACCCTGCTCCTTCCACCACACTGCAGGTACTTCCTACCTATCTCCATGGGCCAGGCAGCAGAAGAAGAATGTGTGTATGTGTGTGTGTGCGAGGGGGGGGGGGTTGTAACTGCTTTCACACTCTCAGCGCTTCTCTCACTCCTCTTGTGTGTCCAACACTATGCGGCCCGTAGTTCGCCTCCTTTCTACCAGGCCAAAATGGGAACTGGATTTTTTCTTCCTTCCCCCCCCCCCCCCTTGTTTTTTCATAGAAGAAGAATACCTATCCTCAGCTCACTTGCCTTTTCTGCGACAACTGACCCATCCACAGGCCATCGCTTCATCTATTTTTTTGCTATCCCGGCGCGGCCCCCACCAGCTTGAGGCAGAGAGCTACTGGCAATTTATCCAATCCCAGAACATATTGGCTCAGATGATGTTGGAAAAGGAAGTTCTCTGCCTCCCCCTGCTGGTGCAAGAGTGTGACCCACTTCTCTGGATTGATCTGGCAGGACGAAGAGGTATCCCATCCATTACTTGCTGCATGAGATTGGGAAAAAATATTTGGAACCATTCCAGCAACTTGCCACCTATCCCAATGGTGGCAACTCTTTCTAGGATGCTAGTAGGATGTTATGGCTCACTAGGGATGTGAATCGTGTCCTCGATCGTCTTAACGATCGATTTCGGCTGGGAGGGGGAGGGAATCGTATTGTTGCCGTTTGGGGGGGTAAAATATCGTGAAAAATCGTGAAAAATCATGAAAAATCTAAAAATCTAAAAATCACAAAACCGGCACATTAAAACCCCCTAAAACCCACCCCCGACCCTTTAAATTAAATCCCCCACCCTCCCGAACCCCCCCCAAATGAGTTAAATAACCTGCGGGTCCAGCGGCGGTCCGGAACGGCAGCGGTCCGGAACGGGCTCCTGCTCCTGAATCTTGTTGTCTTCAGCCGGCGCCATTTTCCAAAATGGCGCCGAAAAATGGCGGCGGCCATAGACGAACACGATTGGACGGCAGGAGGTCCTTCCGGACCCCCGCTGGACTTTTGGCAAGTCTCGTGGGGGTCAGGAGGCCCCCCACAAGCTGGCCAAAAGTTCCTGGAGGTCCAGCGGGGGTCAGGGAGCGATTTCCCGCCGCGAATCGTTTTCGTACGGAAAATGGCGCCGGCAGGAGATCGACTGCAGGAGGTCGTTCAGCGAGGGTTCCGGCGCCTCGCTGAACGACCTCCTGCAGTCGATCTCCTGCCGGCGCCATTTTCCGTACGAAAACGATTCGCGGCGGGAAATCGCTCCCTGACCCCCGCTGGACCTCCAGGAACTTTTGGCCAGCTTGTGGGGGGCCTCCTGACCCCCACGAGACTTGCCAAAAGTCCAGCGGGGGTCCGGAAGGACCTCCTGCCGTCCAATCGTGTTCGTCTATGGCCGCCGCCATTTTTCGGCGCCATTTTGGAAAATGGCGCCGGCTGAAGACAACAAGATTCAGGAGCAGGAGCCCGTTCCGGACCGCTGCCGTTCCGGACCGCCGCTGGACCCGCAGGTTATTTAACTCATTTGAGGGGGGTTCGGGAGGGTGGGGGATTTAATTTAAAGGGTCGGGGGTGGGTTTTAGGGGGTTTTAGTGTGCCGGCTCACGATTCTAACGATTTATAACAATAAATCGTTAGAATCTCTATTGTATTGTGTTCCATAACGGTTTAAGACGATATTAAAATTATCGGACGATAATTTTAATCGTCCTAAAACGATTCACATCCCTATGGCTCACTATTATCAAAAACAGCGGAAATACCCCATTATACACGTCTCCTCTATCTATATGCTTCAAGAGCAAATCACTCACTGCCACTAACAATGTTACTTTGACGAGTGTGCTATCCATACACTTGATGCTAGTTTAGAATACTATTATCCTCAAGAAAATAGTTTAATTGCGCTATGACAAATTTTTCCTAGTATTTTACTTAATAGTGGGAGTTTGGAAATTGGTCGATAAATGAATCGCTTGGAATAAAGATAAACTACCACAACTTGCTTTTCTTGGGCCTTTCCATTGAGCTGTCTTTCTCCACTGCAATCTATTCAACATTCGGCTGCATAGCTTATCTCCCTTTAACATAGCCACAGCCATGTAACTCCTCTTCTCAAGTCGCTACATTGGCTCCCAAATTCAGTTCAAGCTTCTCGTACTCGCCTATAAATACATTCACTCTGCAGCACCTCATTACCTATCTTCTCTTCTCTCTCCCCCTATTCTTGCTATTACAGCTCTAGGTGGCTCAGGATGCCAAACATGGAGCACATCTATTTGGCTTTCTTAGGCATTGCCTTAACTGTACAAACTGAGCTCCCGGCATATGCGATAAACCACAATACGACCCCATAATTACGATGAATACTGGGATCTTCTGCGGCAGGGTCAGGGAATATTTTAAGCCTTTGACTTTGTAGCTGCTTTAGCTATTCCCTTGTTTTGTTTTGTTTGTTTGGGGGGGGTTTGGCTAGTTATGTTGTTACCTGCTAAGACTTGGTGAAGGGCTTCCTACCTGATTCAGCTTGTGGTAAAAGCTGGAAGAGCTCAAACTGCTATGCAAGGGGAGTTTGGGAATGTTCTCTTGAACACCCTACAAAACTACAGGTTCTGATGCCAAAGGCAGAGGAGGGGAAAATCAAAACATTTTCCTGGTAACAAAGCCGAGTATATTGCATGCAGCTAGGCAGAGAAAACAGGGACCAGTTTACTGCTTCTCTAACAACAAACGTTATTCCAGCCTGAGGAAAAGGTAATTCTGAGCACATGGACGCCAGCCAAGGACTAAGCAAGCTGCCTTTAGCACTGTACCAATGATTTTAGTTTGTGAAAAAGGAAGGTCTCTTTTAAATGCACTCAGGCAACTAATACCAGCGTTTATATATGCAAAATCCTCTCTATGCCTTTTCATCTGCCATTCTCCTCACTGATTGCACCCTTCCAATAAATTGAATTGCTGAGAGGAGGTTAAAGACAGGATTATTGCTGTCCAAATTCTGATTAAAAAGTCCTCAAAATCTTATCCGGTGGGATTAAACAGAGCCCTAATCTGGAAGTAACAACCCTAGTCAATAGCTCCCAGTCGCAATGCTGTTCATCTATCGATGATTAAGTCGGGGGAGGCGGATCTCTCCTGAGCTTGTATATGAATAATAGAATATATACAGGACCAGGAGGAAAGGCCAAGGCAGGAATATTTCAGAATGTAAAGACAGCACAAGAGTGGCAGCGGCACTTGGTTCATCGAGCAGGACATTCAATGGCTGGAGTCACCAACTGGTCCCATGCTAACTTGCACAGGCTGAGCCGGTCCTGCTTTTGTCCCTATTGTATCTATGGACTTGTAATTTCATGTTTTCTCAGAAAATCATGAGGAGGCCGTAGCAGGGAAAAAGAAGAGTCAGAGCAGGACTGAGGTACGCATGGTATTCGCTCTTACTCCATTTCCATTATGCCTGCGCTCGGACCTGCAAACTGGGGGAGCTGGTTAGGATGCTGGTTGGAATCCAGCTGTGCTAACGTCACTTCCAGACGGGAAGGAGCGTTAGCAGCTGCAACAAACAAGGGCCCCAGGTGTGTGCAATCTCCTCTAATAAAATTATGGAGAAAATCACCTTTCCCTAATCCAGTTTCTGTGGAAACCGAGCTTTCTAATGTCATGCAAAGATTTGGAAAGATTTCTGGTGGGAATAGATAACATTTTCCATGGAGTGTGTGTGTGTGTGTGGGGGTGGGTGGGGGTTTCCAGCTCTGCTGAATCTTAGATCCCCCTTGCTGTGCTGTTCAGCTAATTGGTAATTAGCAACAGAAACAAAAAAAAAATGAATACATATTATTAGGGGGATTATTTTTGCTTGAGAAATCTAAAAATTACGCAGGCTACTCGAGTGATTTATTGGAGCATTTAGTGTTCATATGTGCCCTCTATCTTGTTTAAATCTCCCTCACTTTTTTCATCTTCATGTGGTAGTAAAACACAACATATTCTTGGCATTGTCTGTACGTTGCCTATTGGAGTGCATGCAGTTTATCTGCAGCAGAAATTAATGCAGCACCAGCAATGATTTCCTGATTACAGCAGATTTTATCGAAAGATTGAAACCCTGACATAGTAACATAACATAGTAACGACGGCAGAAAAAGAACAAATGGTCCATCCAATTGCCCAGCAAGGTAGTAACTGCTGCTCCGTGCAGGTTAACCCCATGCCTTATGTTAAGGGTAGTAATATTTGCAATCATAACCAAGCAACTGTCAAACCCATAACAAAGTTACTGCTGGCATCATTTTTACAGGGTGAGCAGCCTTCTTGGTAATTCAGACGATGCTGCTTGAATGTGTTTTGCTTTTGGACTTGGCTGTAGAAGCCGTCCTGTGCCTTATCCCTAATGTCTGAATATCAGTACACCAGGCCGTAAAAGTCGGAGCCCAGCATTGGCTGTTGTCTGAATCCTATTCCCCTTTTTTCACTCCCCACCATCGAAGTGGAAAGCGATATTGCAGTTGCATCAAAATCATGAAAGCTAATTGGTTAAGGTTAGTAATCCCCATTCCTTCCGTTAGGAGAAGTAGCTGCCGTTTTGTGCAGGTTACCCCCCATGCACCCCTTCATTCATTTCCACCTCTCGCCTTTAGGGATCCACAGTGTTTATCAAATTCCTTTTTTAATTTGTTTACTTTTTTTGTCTTCACCACCTCATCCAGAAGGGCATTCCAGGCATCCATCACCCTCTCCGTGAAGAAATATTTCCTGCTGTTGGTTCTGAGTTGTCCCCTGGAGTTTCCATTTCCTGACCCCTACTGCTTTCTTTCCAAGGGTATACATATTTAGGTCCTTCAACCTTTCCTCACAAGTCATTTGATGGAGACCCCCCACCATTTTTGTCACCCTTCTCTGGACCGCCTCCATCCTGTCTCTTTCCTTTTGAAATATGAACTCCAGAACTGAACCCAGTATGCCAGGTAAGACCTCACCAAGGACCTGTACAAGGGGATTATCACCTCCTTTTTCTTACCGGTTATTCCTCTCTCTATGCAGCCCAGCGTTCTTCTGGCTTTAGCTATCACCTTGTCGCATTGCTTCACTGTCTTCAGATCGCCCAACACTATTACCCCAAGATCCCTTTCTTGGTCTATGCACATTAGTCTTTCACTGCCCATCACGTACAGCTCTTTTGGATTACCGCACCCCAGATGCATGACTCTGCACTTCTTGGCATTGAATCCCAGCTACCAAATCTCTGACCACTCTTTAAGCTTTCTTAAATCACTTTTCATTCTCCCTACTCCATCATGCATGTCCACTCTGTTGCAGATCTTAGTATCATACGCAATGCATATAAATACTGCTCCTCGTGGCTGCTGCTCGAGCTGTAGCACACAGTAAAGAGAGTCTGTTGGATAAGTTCCACTATACTTGCCAGACAGGGGATAGGAAGGAGAAAGAGAGGGGGTTGTCAAGTATGATCTTTTACCTGAAACACATCACTCACCTTCACAAAGCTCCCCAGGACTGGATAATTTGCCAGGATGTTTCTCAGGTGAAAAAACTCACATGCATGCCTGAACCAGTGGTGGTTTTTTGCCGGCTTACTAACCTGGAACCTTTTTGAATTTACTTCCTTTTCCCCCCCACTGGGGGAAAAAAAAATGGAAGGTGGACACTGTTGCAGGTCTCAACCCCATACTGTTAAGGTTTATTTTTCATCTGTAGAAGATTACCACTGCCCTGAAAAGGTCTTTATCAGTGTCCGATCAAGCAATTTCCTTCTGCTCCTTTGGGCTTCCCAGCTCAATCAGAACTGACCTCTTCTGGGGCTATAGGTCGCTCCCGGACCCCCGCTGGACTTTTGGCAAGTCTTGTGGGGGTCAGGAGGCCCCCCCAAGCTGGCCAAAAGTCCCTAGGGGTCCAGCGGGGGTCCGGGAGCGATCTCCTGCGCTCGTGACGTCGGGGGACAGGAACCAAAATGGCACCGGCGCTACCTTTGCCCTGTCATATGACAGGGCAAAGGTAGCGCCGGCGCCATTTCTATTAACGCAGCCGTGGCCCGAGAGTGGAAGATCACACTGGGACCCCCCCACTGGATCCCAGGTAATTTAAAACATTTTGGGGGGGTTCGGGAGGGTGGGGGATTTATTTTAAAGGGTCGGGGTGGGTTTTAGGGTTGTTTTAGTGTGCCGGTTTTCCCACCCTCCCCCGATTTACGATTTAAACGATTTAAAAAAAACAAAAAAAAAACCAAAACCGCGACGATCAGATTCCCTCCCCCCCCAGCCAAAATCGATCGTTAAGACGATCGATCACACGATTCACATCTCTAATAAGCATTGGCAAGTTAGATGCCAAATAGTATTTAAATGTGCTAAGAAAGAATTTGAAAAGAAATTTGCTATAAAGGTAAAAACAAGTAATGAAAACGTTTTCAAGTACATTCAAAGCAAAAAGCCTGTGAGGAAGTCAGTTGGGCTGCTAGATGATCAAGTGATAAAAGGAGAATTCAGGGAGGATAAGGAAATAACAGAAACATTAAATGAATTCTTTGCCTCTGTCTTTACTGAGGAGGATGTCAGGGTCATACCCACATCGGAAACATTTTTTATGTGACTCTTAAGTGACTAAACAAAATCAATGTTAAACTGGAGGATGCAATAAATCAGATTGACAGGCTAAAAAACAATAAATCACCAGGACCAGATGATAGTCTCCCTAAAGTTCTGAAGGCACTCAAACATGAAATTGCAGACCTGTTTCTGGTGATTTGCCACAATATCTGAAGCCTGGCATGTGGCCAATGTGATGCTGTCACAGTGTGTCTGTGACAGTTTACTGGTGTTGGTTTTCATAACGGCAGCCGCCGCGGGTTCGTGTTAGCAAGGAGGCGCTAGGGGCACGCAAGCTACCCTAGCACCTCCTTGCTAGCGCCACCCCCTAATTTGCTTATAGCATGGCGCCCCACCCCCCTTGCGGGTGCCATGCACACATTAAGAAAGCAGGCGCTGACTTTTCAGCGCCTGCTTTCCGTGGTTTTTATAGCATCGGCCCCTATGCCGGGGGTGTTACAAATGCCAATTTTAAAAAGGGTTCCAGGGGTGATCTGGAAAACTATGAACTGGTGAGCCTGACATTTGTGCTCAAAATTACTAACCTCATAGATAATATGGTTTCATGGGGGAGAGTCAATATGGTTTTTGCAAGGGGTAGTCTTGCCTTACCAACTTACTAGATTTTTTGGAAGGTGTAAATAGGCATACGGATAAAAGTGAGCTGATTAATATAATGTGTTTGGATTTTCAGAAGGCATTGGCAAAGTCCCTCATAAAAGACTCTTCAGGAAATTGGGAGGTCATGGGATTGGAGGCAGTGTCCTATTGTGGATTGGGAACTGGATAAAAGACAGGAAACAGAAGGTAGGACTAAATGGTCAGCTTTACGAATGGAGAAAAGTTGTTAGTATAGTGCCACAGGGGTCTGAACTGTGACCTGTGCTATTTAGCATATCCCTAAATGATCTGCAGAAAGGAACCAGTGAGGTGACCAAATTTGCAGATGACACAAAATTGTTTTGAGTCGTTTAAACAGCAGAGGATTGTGAGGAACTGCAGAATGATCTTGTGAGACTGGGAGACTAGGTATCTAAATGGAAGATACAACCTAAGGTATACACGTGCAAAATAATGCACATAGGGAAAAATAATCTCAACTGCCAGTACTCGATACCGGGTTCTGTGTTGGGAGTCACCACCCAGAAAAAGAACCTCAGAATCCTTGTGGCTAATGCCTTTGATATCTTCAGCTGAGCGTTCAGCAGTGGTCAAAAAAGCACTGGGAATTATTTGGAAAGGAATAGTTTTATTCTCTGTGACTGCACCCTGAGTATTGTGTGCAGTTCTGGTTGCCCCATTTCAGTAAAGACCTAGCGGACGTGGAAAAGGTGCAGGAAAGGATAACAAAAACCAGAAAGGGGTTGGGAAAACTCCCTTATGGAGAAAGGCTAAACAGGTTAGAGCTCTTTAGCTTGGAGAAGATACAATGAGAGGGGATTTGATTGAGATGTGTAAAATCATGTCTGGCCCCTATGTGCCACGAGAAGGTGGGAGATGTTAAGACATGGAGGACCTCTATGAACCCCCCCTTTGCTTTGTCTGCTCTAGGCTCACACCCTCCCCTCCTGTCCCTGAATGAAAGGCGGGAGGGGGCAGGATCGCTCTTCTTTGCTGTTCCAGGCTCACTCTCCTCCTCTCTTGGTCCTTACTGCCTGGGGAAGGGAGGGATCAGGAAGTGGAGAGCTGATCTCTGCTGTGAGATTCAGCACTGCTGGAAGGCATTTGCTCTTCAGCCAGCCTGCGGTCCCAGATTTTGGCCATCCTAGGCACAGGCATAGGGTGTGTCTTGACAAATCCAGGCCTGCTGTTGGAGGGAGCGTACGTGACTAGGAGAGCTCTTTTACAGGTAAGAAGGCCGTGGAAGGGGGGCACAGGGATCTGGGGAGGGTTCTCTTTTAACCTCCTTCACTCATTTTTAGTCATCTTCTTTCCCTTCTCTTTTTCCCTCTTGCAAACTCTTTTTCTTTCTCTGTCTCAGTCTCTCCTGTTTAGTAGGATCTATAAAGGCTCCAACTGAAACCGTATCACAACTTTCTGTGTCCCTTCTGTCCCCTCTGATGTTTCCGCATAGTAACCGCATGAAATGTAAGGGTCAGAAGGTCATGTAAACAGTGCTGACCGTTTGCAAATGAACCATCTGACATTATCTTATTACTGAACCTGGAGAGGCGGGGTTATTCCTGAATATCCAGGACCCAAATCCCTCTGGGGTCCTCAAAGTTTCTTCCCCTCCTTCATGTTAGAACCTGAAGGCAAATGCTGGAGGATGATTGCTTTAAATAATTCACAACTAGCAAGGGGGAATGAGATCACAGACGAGGTGAGGGAGGGCAGAGGCTACAAATGAAGATACGGAGAGGAGCCATCTTTACATTTAGAGTGACACAGTTCAGAAGATGTCAGTCTGTTGACTTCTGTTTTCTTTCAACTCCCCATGTTTGGGCAGTTGTTTGTGGTGTATACGCTGGAGAGAAAGAGGATAAGGAGGAACAGAGATCATCAAAACCTTCCAAGGTATAAACAATTCAGAAGTAAAAAATTTTCAGGGCAAAGGAAGCTGTAGAACAAGAGATCATGAGCTGAGGCTCAAAGGGGGCAGACTCTGGAGTGAAATTTCATCTCTCTCTGCTGGGGCTTGCCTGACGCTTGGATTGGATTGGGTTGGTTTGGTTTGGGACTGAAATTTCATCTCTCTCTGCTGGGGCTTGGATTGAGTTGGTTTGGTTTGGGACTGTAAAATTTCGTCTCTCTCTGCTGGGGCTTGGATTGGGTTGGTTTGGTTTGGGACTGTGAAATTTCGCCTCTCTCTGCTGGGGCTTGCCTGACGCTTGGATTGGGTTGGTTTGGTTTGGGACTGGGCGGCTAAGTTCACCACACTAATGCCAGGGTCAGGGTAGGCGGTAAATTAGCAGGTAAAAGACGCGGCAAGATAGCAGGTTAAAAAGGAGATAGTCGGGGAGCATGTTACTGTATGGGAGGGAATAGCTAATCGGATCGTTTACATACATATACATGCCGCAGGCGGAAAGGGATACTCGTCGAGTAAAAGAAGCGGTAAGGATCGGTAAAAACAGATAGTGAATCACGGGTTAGACTTACGCGGCCAAATTGTGAGTACACAGCGGTTTAGAAACGAGGTAACTGCGGCTGCACTTTACTGTATCGGCCTGTTTGTAAGAAGCCAACAATACCCCTCAGTCCCTCCCACTTGGAGGTTGAAGCAACTGAACTGCAAGGAATATGAGGTAGAGAAGAAGCATTATGGGCCGTCCTAAAAAAAAAGATGATGGTGCATCCATTTTTACTGGAGTGGTTTGCAGGCCTCTGACTCAAATGGAAGACAGAGATCTGGTTGAAGACATCCAAAAGATGGGAAAGAAGGGAGAAGTGTTGATTGTTGGAGATTTTAATCTGCTGGACATAGACTGGAGAATCCCTTCTGTGGAATCTAACAGAAGTAGAGAGATGGATGCCCTGCAAGGGGCTCTGTTCAAACAAATGGTACTGGAACCCACAAGGGAGGGAGCTATACTTGACTTAGTGTTCACTAATGGGGATAATGTCTCTAATGCCCAGGTGAGTGCTCACCTCTGCAGCAGTGATCATAAAAAAATATGGTTTGATATCGCAAACAGAAGTCACATGAAGACCTGAGTTTTGAATTTCAAATATATGGACTTTATTGAAATGAGGAAGTACCTGCAGGTAGAACTAGAAGACTGGGAGAAAAGGAGAGAGGTGGAACAACAGTGGACCAAACTAAAAGGAGCAATTACAAAGGCATCAAATCTATATGTTAGAAAAGTAAGCAAAAGCAAGAGAAACAAGAAACCTATCTGGTTCTCAAAGGAGGTGGCTGATAAAAGAAAAGCAAAAAGAAAAGCATTCAAGAAATAAAAGGATCCCAAAAAGAGGATCACAAGGAAGAATATCTCGCGAAACTGAGGAAGACAAAGAAAGTAATCAAGAAAGCAAAAAGTCAGGCAGAAGAAAGGATTGCCAAAGAGGTAAAGCGAAGTGACAAAACATTTTTCAGATACATCAGAGAAAGGTCTGAAGTGGTATAATGAAACTGAAAGGTGAAAAGGATCAATGTGTGGAGAGAGGCTAAGAAATGACAGAAATATTAAACAAATACTTCAGTTTGGTGCTCACTAAATAAGACCCCGGAGAAGGATCGTTGTTAGTTAGCAAGACTGTGGATGGGGGGTGGAGTAGACAAAACTCCGTTTACAGAAGAAATTGTATGGGAAGAGCTAGGAAAACTGAAAGTGGAAAAAAGCCATGGGGCTGGATGAGGTTCATCTCAGGATACTGAGGGACCTCAGAGATGTGCTGGCGGGTCTGCTGTATGACCTGTTCAATAGATCCCTGGAAACGGGAGTGGTGCCAAGTGATTGGAGAAGAGCGGTGGTGGGCCTGCTTCACAAGAGTGGGAGCAGAGAGGAGGCTGGAAAATACAGGCCTGTTAGCCTCACCTCAGTGGTAGGAAAAGTAATGGAGACTCTGCTGAAGGAAAGAATAGTGAACTATCTACAGTCAGGAGGATTGCTGGACCCAAGGCACCTTGGATTCCCCGGGGGAAGGTCCTGCCAGACAAACCTGAATTATTTTTTTGATTGGGTGACTAAAGAGTTGGATCGAGAAAGATCACTTGATGTCATCTATTTGGATTTCAGCAAAGCTTCTGATGCAGACCCGCATAGGAGGCTTGTGAATAAAATGAAAAGCTTGGGAGTGAATGCCAAGGTGGTGGCATGGATTACAAATTGGTTGATAGATAGAAGGCAGTGTGTGATGATAAATGGAACCTACTCTGCAGAGAGAACAGTGTTCAGCGGAGTGCCACAGGGATTGGTGTTGGGACCGGTCCTGTTCAATATCTTTGTGAGCGACATTGCAGAATGGATAGAAGGTAAAGTTTGTCTTTTTTAAGATCTGCAACAGAGTGGATATACCAGAAGGATTAGAGAGAATGAGACATGATTTAAGGAAGCTAGAATAGTGGTCAATAATATGGCAGCTGGGATTCAATGCCAAGAAGTACAGAGTCAAGAGCATCTGGGGTGTAGTAATCCAAAAGAGCTGTATGTGATGGGGGGGTGAAAGGCTGTTGTGCACGGAGCCAGAGAGGGACCTTGGAGTGATAGTGTCTTGTGATCTAAAGACAGCGAAGCAATGTGTCAAGGCAATAACTAAAGCCAGAAGAATGCTGGGCTGCATAGGGAGAGGAATAAACACTAAGAAAAAGGTGATAATCCCCTTGAACAGGTCTTTGGTGAGGCCTCACCTGGAGTATCGTGCTCAGTTCTGGAGACCATATCTCAAAAGGGACAGAGACAGGATGGAGGCGGTCCAGAGAAGGGTGACAAAAATGGTGGGGGTCTCCATCAAATGACTTATGAGGAAAGGTTGAAGGACCTAAATATGTATACCCTGGAGGAGAGGAGGTGCAGGGGGGATATGATACAGACCTTCAGATACCTGAAAGGTTTTAATGATGCACAATTGACAAACCTTCTCTGTTGGAAAGAAATCAGTAGAACTTGGGGTCACGACTCAGGGAGGACGACTCAGAACCAATGTCAGGAAATATTTCTTCACAGAGAGGGTGGTGGATGACTGGAATGCCCTTCCAGGGGAGGTGGTGAATACAAAAATGGTGAAAGATTTCAAAGGGGCATGGGATAAATACTATGGATCCCTAAAGGCTAGAGGATGAAAATGAGGAAAAGAACGCATGGGGGAAACTTGGCTAGTGAGGCAGTTATTACCCTTAACCAATAAGCCTTCATACTATTGATGCAACTCCATTATTGCTCTCTGCTTTAACGGCAGGGAAAAAGAGGAAAAAGGAAATTAATCTCAGACAGCAACCAACAAGGACATTGAATTTTATGGTCTGAGGAAACAAATAAGCATGGGGGTAACTTGCTGATGCGGCTGTTACTCCCTTAACCAATAAGTCTTATACTTGTGATGCAAATCGAACATTGCTCTCTGCTTCAAAGGCAAGAGGTAATAGGGAATTGGATTCAAGCAATCAACATGTACCCTGACTTTGATGGTTTGGGAAACTAAGTATGGGGGTAACTTGTATGGCGCAGCAGATGTTACCCCCTGATGCTACCATTATGGGGGACACCTATCTGGCATGGCTGGGCAGACTGGATGGAACATTTGGTCCTTTTATGCTGTCATTTCTATGTTTCTATGTAAGATTATTGAGCCCAGCCATGTTTGATACCCCATGGGATTCAGTTAGAGAGAAGTCAGAGAGCAAGATGTATTTTTTCCACCCTCTGGTGGAGCATCCCAGCTTCACCCAACGGAGTTTCTTTTAGAAGTGACACCTCCCAGTGCACTCTCTGCCTAAGAGTCCTTCTTTTGATTTACAGAGAAATAGACTTTTAGGCCCAGGGGCAGATTGGCATATCAAGGGATCAAGCATCCCCCAGTGGGCCGGTTGTTCCAAGTCAGGTGATTTTTGCAGCTTCCTGCCCCAAAGAGAAACCTAGGGGCCGTAGCAGAGCCCATCCTGCTGTGGCCCAACGTGGGGTCCAGCATGGCTGCAGCCAGATGAGATGCCCTGCACGGCTATGGCAGAGCCCATCCTGCTGCGGTCCGACGAGAGGCCCTGCACACCCACAACTGAGGCCCTCCCCTCCCCATCTTGTAGGAGCCGAGGGTAGCAGTGTCCTTTTTCCACCTCCCAGCATTGAGGAGCACAACTGGCATCCCTCAGCGGACAAAGGGAAGGCCAGAAAAAAGGGGGATACCTGAAAATTATATGTGTGTATCCTTGTGTGTATGAGAGAGAGACTGCATGTGTGTATGTGTGCAAGAGAGTGTTGCAACCGTCGGTCTTCGACGGCTTCGCCCCGCCTACCTCTCACTACTTGCGGCTCCTCCACTCACCTCAGACTACTGGCTGCCGCGGTGTCTGTTTGCCGTCCTCTCCGGCGTCCCCGGACCGGCTTTGGTGCTGCCTCCCGCCAAGCTCCTCCAAGGTACCTTAGGACGCGCGCATGCCGCCCTCATCTTTATTTCCACGTTGGCACGAACCTCAGGGGCATCCCCCTGATATGATGTCACGCTGCCCGGATATTTAAGCCTACAGTATTTGCTAGCTCATCGAGTTAGCAACGGTAACTCTACGGATGGGATTCGCTCTCCGTACCGAAGCTGCTCTGTCACTCCAGCGCTATCTGGAACTCTTACACCCTTCGGGGTTGCTAACGGGGTACCCGCTCCTCGGGGGCCTCTTTTGCTTCTTTCAGGTGCTATCAGGAAACCGGTACTCGCTCCTCGAGGGCCCATGTTCCCTGAGTCGCCACCTGCATCTTCAAACTTTTCTGCTTGGAAGACTTCACTAACAGTTTCCATCTGTGATATTCCACAGTGCTGCTATGTGAGTACAATACAACTGAGTCTCCCTGCCCTAAGGGATCAGGTACTCGCTCCTCGAGGGCCTGCTCCCTGTCTCGGAGCTTCTCCTAATTCTACCTGGGACTCTGAATACTTCTTATTGTGTACTCATAACTCTCAGTCTCTTTGCACTACAGCACTGCCTAGCAGAGGACTCGCTGTTCCAGCGTTCTGTGGGAGACCTGCCAAGCTGGGCTCAACATCCACTACTCACTACTGCCACCTCTGGTGGTTTCCAAAACTGTTTAATAAAAGATTCAAATCTGTGTTTGTGTCCAGAGTCTAGCCTGACACTGTGGTCCCTCACGGGACTGCCCCCCCCGTGGGCGTGGTCAGCTGCCACAGTGTCCAAGGATCCACCCAAACATCAATAACCATAACAGAGAGCCTGCATGTGTATGAAAGTGCAACAGACCCTGTGTGTGTGTGAGACTGCATATGATTGAGAGTGAGAGTGCCTGAGACTGTGTGTGTTTGTGTGTGTGAGATAGAGTGAAAGAGCCTGTGTATGTGACAGTGTATATATGAGTGAGAGAGAGCCTGTTGTGTGACAGCATATGTGTTTGTTGGGGAGGGGGAGAGAGATAAAGATTGTGAGATCCCCTCCCCTAATCCACAGTAATTTGTGGGTGACTGGAAATCAAAAGATCCCAGGAATGGAGAGTTTGAAATATTTAATCCTATTATTTTAAATTTTGGGGTGTTATTTCATGTGTCTGCTGTTTGGGAAATATTAGAAAAAAACATGTTATTTTAATTATTGGATGTTAGATGGCTGTTGCCTGCTTGATATAGCTTAGTATAAACAAACAAACAAAAAAAAACCCCAAAAAAAGAGGGGAGGAAAAAAGCACCTCAGTTATTTAATACCACAAATTTTACCTTGCTAAGTTAAAAATCATTTTTATTGAAAATGTTTAAAATATAATTTACATATTATTTATCTTCAAAACAATCAATAGAACTATTGTATTAGTTTAATATATGAAATTCATAATCCCTGATTTTATTGTTTGATGCTCAATGAGGAATGGTGATGTTCTGTTTTTCTATCGTTGCACTGCATATGGAGTCTCTCTTGTAATGGGTTCCAATTCAGTTTTTGTTTGCATGTTTCTAGTTCAACTTTATTGTCTCTTTATTCTTTATTTGGTGAGAGTCTTTGTGTTCTGCATGTGTGACTGAGATGAGGTATTCTGCTAGTGTGTAGTTTCTTTGTACAGATCTATAACAGTTTGGCTTGTTCTGTTACCCTAATATCAGGTGTATTGGTGTTTTAGGGCCTGCTGTAACAGAATACGGTAGGTAGGCAGTGCAGAGCCCGGAGAACAATAAAACAGCAGACTCTGTAGCACTCAGTCAAAGAGAATGCACTGGAATGGTGTGTGTGTGTGTGGGGGGGGGGGGGGGGGGGGGGGGGGGGGGGGTATGGAGAAGTGGAGGCAAGCTACAGTCACAAAAAGGGATGGGGTGAGCCAAGAAGAAGTGCTGATGCAGTGTTGGGGAGTCTTCTGTAGGCTGGGCTTTCCTCCTGAAAGGGTCAACTGGCTGTGGAAACAGTGAGTCTCCTGGAGTGAGGGTGGGAATGAGAAAGGGAGGGGGTGAGTGCTCCTGCAGGCTGGGGAGGGGCTGGCAGCAAGCAAAAACTTTTTAGATAATCATGTGGCAGTACTGGAGAGAGGGCACTCAACTGTGTGAGCATATGAGCAGCAGCAGCACAATGACAGAATGTGTGTTTCAGAGTCCGAGAGTGTGTGTGTGTGTGTCTTTCTCCCTGACACAGAAAGACACCCATACACACACTTTATGACATACCCATACTCTGTGAGCAAGCGTGTGTGTGTGAGCGTCTTGGTGTCTGAGAGACTATGTATGTGTCTGACACTGGCTGGCAGTGTGGTTGTCACATCACTTGGCAACTGGTTTATGAGCTGATTGGTTGGCGAAAGACTTTAATACCAAACCAAGAATTCAAGCTATAATTATGAGAGATGTAACCAGACTTGTGGGCAGATGGCAACCGATTGCATGGATGGAAGATGGCACGCAGCTCCATTTGCTCACTTCTGGTCTAGAGTGTGTTCCAAGACTTAGTTATTTAGGAAAAATGTGACATTTATGTTGGAGATTTTTTGGTTCAATTCTGCCAGGCTCCAGGTCACATGATATACCTATGAAGGGTCAGTTTGGTGTGCGTTTGGGAACTATTGAAACACATGCTGCGGGAAAATGCACAAGGGAGTCAGACCGACCTTGTGGGCCGGTTTTGAAAAAAATCCCCTGGGCTGATATTTTCCTGTTTAAGCCTGATACCCTTTAGAGGCAAAAGAGCTCCCACCAGGGAACCAAATTCCTGTGAGCCCTTTCTAAACCCTAGGTGGGCAAGGCCAGTGATGGATCCTGCTGCGAGAGACAGTGAGGGCAGAAGAGATATCCAGTTTAAGCTTTAAAATATTTTTTTTGGACTTAAGAAGATTGGGGAGGTTTTTGGGATCCCCCTTCCCCACTGGGATGTCAGAGCAGAGAACTTGCCTGATCCCACTAACTTTTCCCCAAGAGAGAAGTTCCCTAGAGCGATCGGAATCTTTAAGAAAGGAAGAACAAGATCAGGAAATCCCATCCGGTCTTCCATCCAAGGGACCAGGACAAGCTGGGTGTCCGAGAAGATGTCCAAAGGTAGGATTTTTCAGTAAAGTTGGGGGGGACACCTCCACTAGGATTCCTGCACAGTCACTGGGAGAGCTATGCACATTTAAAATCACCTACTTACAGAAGAAAAACAGTCATGTACCATCAGTCAGATGTAAACACACACTTCTGGATAATGGACTTTAATTTATTATTACTAATCAGTAAACTTTCTTTTAACACCCAGACCTGGTCCTGTCTGAGTTTTTACAGCCTCTCACCTCATGGGATGCACCAAATGACTACACATACACTGGTGACCTTTTCTTATCGTCTGGGCCATAAGTGAGAGCTTTCCCCCCCCCCCCCCCCATAAAAAGAGTCCTCCCCAGGGATAAAGAGTCAGCATGTGTTATGACCTTGATGGGAATGTGGACCCCTGGCCTGTGTTGAGATTGACACCACCTGGGAGGAAGACCTGCTGCAGGTTCTCAACAACAAGAGGCGAGGAGGACGGAAGACAGGGGCCGGCTGGAGCTTCACCAATACCAATCCCGTTCCCCGCGGGTTGAGCCTTTGGGTGCCAGCACCAGCTGGACTTAGGTGGGCTCCTGGGATGATGGAAGACGAGAAGATGATGATAGCCGCTCCGAGGTCTGGAAGCCAGAAGACAACGATATCCGGTCCGAGGTCAGGAAGCCAGGAGATAACGATCGCCGGTCCGAGGTCAGGAAGCCAGAAGGAGACAACAATAGCCAGTCCGAGGTCAGGAAGCCAGAAGATCCATCCGAAGGGAGAAGACTGGGAAGAGGAACAGGCAAGGAGGATCCGGAGCAGGAAGGCAGGAGCAGGAACGAAGCACAGGAACAGGGAACAGGAACGAAGCACGCTGGAACGAAGACCGAAGCAGGAACGCTGCAAGAAGAAGACCTGTAGCCAAGTCACCAGCTACAGGTTAGAAGCAGGTTTAAATATCAGCTGGCTCTGACGTCATCTGGAGGGGCCGATGGCAATTCCCGCTGAGGCCCCTTTAAGGCCCCCTAGGTGGTGCGTGCGTGCGCGCGTCTAGAGAACATCAGGAGAGGGGAGTCGTGGTGTCCTGCTGCCGGAAGGCCTGAGACAGCCTGGAGGCACGGATCCTTTGGCGTGCTGGAGGGACGGCCGGGATGTCCGCGGCTGCAGGTGGCAGGGATGACCAGAGCATGGAGGGTAAGTCTAACAGCATGGGAGTGAATGGTTAGCCAGAGCAGCCCCTGAAGAGTATAAATTAGTATGAGTCCTTAGGAGCTACAATCCTTCCAAAAAGGGTTACACTAGCATCCTGGCATCTCTTAGTAAAAGGGGTGACATCACTCTAGTTGAATGAGGTTTGTCACATCTGCCTTAGTGTTACCCTGACACTCAATCAGGGGCTGATTTAATAAGGTGCACTCAGCAGAACACACAGTTTAATCTAGACTTATGTGCACAAACTTTACTGCTGATGCAGTAAGGAGTTTTGTACATAAAAAATATGCGAACAGGTTATTGCCATCTCATGCAACTCCCATGTTAATGATGGCAGACCAATGTTTTATTAGCACTGGAAACTTAACTCCTGGTTCAAGGTGGAGCAAAGTTTTTACAGGGCTAATGTTAGTCTCTGGGCAGAAGCTGGAGTTCCTGTGCCAGGGCCTGCAGTCGAGATTTTATGTGCAGAAAATGTGATTTCTATGCACAAAAAACTTTTTTCAGCACAGAAAACATTTTTGGGCATATAAATATTTTATGTGCAGAAAACACAAAGCATATTTTCTACATATATAAAAAAGAAAGAAATGTGCTTTTTCCTCTTTTCCTGAAGCGCTGGATCCTGCTCTCTTCCCAGACAGGGGTCTTGGCCCATAACTGGGAGCTGGCCTTTCCCCTGCTATGGGCCCTAGGACTTGAGTGACTGTCGGTGGCTGGAAACTCCTTTGATGAAACCAGTATAAAAATACCCTCTGTGCACACTCCTCTTCTTGCAGCCATGGCCGCTATGTCTCCCAGCTCTCAAATTATCTTTTATGCACACAAAAGATGATGAGTGAACCAAGAGAAGCAGCGGCCACAGTTGCAGGAGGAGCACAGAGGTTATTTTTACATTACAGGAGAAAGGCACCAATGAAAAGTCTATTACATGCATAAACGCCTTCCCCCATCCACCATTTTAACTCAGGATTGTGTGTTTTTTCAACTCCTGATGCATTAGTATACTATTTGCTTACTGAATTGGGAGTTACTATTTTTCCTTGCAGGTTAAAATACTGTACACTGAACATCTCACACAGTTTTATCACTCAACTTATTACATCAGGCCCTCAAGGTCAACCCAATGGACACTTGGAGGGTCCTGCCAAGCACTGTTCAGGCATACTTGCACCTGTACACATACACCTACACTGGTAGCCTCTCACCTGCCAACTAAGTACCAAATTGCTTCTGGGCAACTACACTGCACAAGCTATCTCCTATTTTCTAGGTTTCTCCAGTTTCTAGGAAATTTCTAGGTATCTCCAGTTTCTAGGAAAACTGAGATGTTACATAGCCTAAAATGTGCCTATAGACCAAATACACAAAAAATGCTGGGATTACTGATCAGTCACAGAAACAAAGTTAACAAATAAATTGTCAACAAACACTGGCAACAGTAAACAGGAAAATAAAACATTTAATTTGCAAACAACCAACAGATAAAATAACATGAATTCATGGACTGCATAGAGGAATATCTAGTAAGAAAAAGGAAGTGATAATCCCCTTGTACAGGTCCTTGGTGAGGCCTTACCTGGAGTACTGTGTTCAGTTGTGGAGACAGTATCTCAAAAGGGACAGAGACAGGATGGAGGTGGTCCAGAGAAGGGTGACCAAATTTTGGGAGGTCTTCATCAAATGACTTATGAGGAGAGTTTGAAAGACCTAAATATGATTACCTTCGAGGAGAGGAGGAGTAGGGGTGATATGATACAGACCTTCAGATACTTGAAAGGTTTTAATGATCCAAGGTCAACAACAAACCTTTTCCATTGGAAAGAAATCAGTAGAACTAGGGGTCACGATTTGAAACTCCAGGGAGAAAGACTTAGAACCAACGTCAGGAAATATTTCTTCACGGAGAGGGTGGTGGATGCCTGGAATGCCCTTCTGGAGGAAGTGGTGAAGACTAAAACTGTGAAGGATTTCAAAGGGGCATGGGATAAACACTTGGATCCTAGAGGCTAGAGGATGGGAATGAATGATAAGCAGCATGGGGGTAGCTTGCTGGAATGGTGGTTACTACCCTTATCCAATAAGCCTTCATACGGTTAATGCAACTCCAACATTGCTCCTTGCTTCAATGACAAGGGGAAATGTGGAAAAGAGGATTTACATTCAGACAACAACCAACAAGGACATTGAACTGTACAGTCTGGGAAAACAAATAAGCATGGGGGTAACTTGCTTGATGTGGCGGTTACTACCCTAAATGTGGAAAAGAGGAAACAGATTCAGACAATATCCAACGTGGCACTGAACTATACAGTCTGGATAAACAAGCATGGAGGTATCTTGCTTGATGTGGCGGTTACTACCCTTAACCAATAAGCCTGATATTTCACTTTTGATGCAACTCCAACATCACTCTCTACTTTAATGGCAGGGGGTGGCGGGAAATTGGACTCAAACAGTAACCAACAAGGGCTCTGACCTTGGCAGACTGTGAAACTGATAAGTATGGGAAACTGATAAGTATGGGAGCTTGCTGGGCAGACTGGATGGACCGTTTGGTCTTTTTCTGCCATCATTTCTATGTTTCTGTATATATAGTTAACACTATCTGAACAAGTTTCACTTTACTTAGTCAGTACCTGGGGAGGTTCAGGATAGACTGCCCTTACTAGGATGTATAAAACTGTCATAGGGCCTTAGCAAAAATCTAGTTCTTTGGACTCCTAGTCCAGGCAGAGAGTTCTAGTGAGTTCTGGGCTAGTTTTCACTAGAGTTTGGTACTGTACAACCAACAATAGCCCAAGACACTGGCTTTCTGACCAAGCACAATAAGACTGTTGAAAACTGGGGGCACATATGCACACACACACACACACACATACACACACACACACAATATGCTCCCTCTCTCTCATACACACACATACATGCTTGGTGAGAGACAGAGGGAGCATTGTGTGTGAGAGAGAGACATACACACACACACACACACACACACACACATACATACATACACACTTTCTCTGTACCTCTTTGACACATAGACAATGACATGCTTCCGCCATCTCTCTCTCACACACATACACACGCTTCCTCAGTGTCTCTCTCACATGCTAACACACACAGACACACGTTTCCTCTGTCTCTCTCTCTCTCACACATGCACACTTGCAGACAAAAACTGAACTGGAAACCATAAGCCAGATTCTGTATGCAGTGCAACAATGGAAAAGCAGAAAATCACTATTCCTCAAAACAATACAATCAAGAAATATAAATCAATCAGAATAGTAAAATAATACTAAAAAATATAGATTTCAAAACAGCTGATGAATAGAGTAATATTCAATAATTAGAAGCTCCTGTACAAATTTTTTAAAATGTCCTAAATGTCGATAAAATATTTAAAAACAGCAGACATCAAATAACACCCAGTAATTAAAACTAATAAGGATTTTAAAAATCCCCCACTCTCCATACATATCATCCTGAGATTGTTGTGAACTGGGGGTACACACACACAGTGACACAAACAAAATATGCTCTGTCTCTTACCCATACATGTTTGGTGAGAGACAGAGGGAGCTTGAGTGTGTGTGTGTGTGTGTGTGTGTATAAAAGAGACAGACACACACGTTTCCTCCATCTCACACATACATGCTTCCTCTTTATCTCTCAAACAGGATTCCTGTCTCACCAGCGCACATACACACATACATGCTTTCTCTCTCTGACCCTCAGCCCCACTCCCACACACAGGCACCCTCTCAACATATACACACCCACAGGCACACACACAAACTCACTCTTCTATACACTCACCATCTTATACACACAGGCATCCTCTCATATACACCCACCCACACACACATACACACACCTACAGGCATCCTCTCATACACACATACACACACACACACACACACACACACACACACCCAAACACCTTCATATACACTCCTCATCTTCACCCTCATACACACACACCCCTCCCCCACACACACACCCTCATGTACACACCTACCCAAACACCCTCATATACACACACACACCTACCCAAACATCCTCGTATACACACACACTCACACCCTCATACATACACATACACACAGGCATACTCTCATACATACACACATACAAAAACACTTGTATACACACACCCCCTCATACACACACACACACACATCAACCCACCCTCATATACACACCCACCCAAACACCCTCATACATACACGCACACACACACACAGGCATACTCTAATACATACGCACACACAAACAGCCTTGCATACACACACACTCATACACACACACACACACATACCACTCCACCCTCATATACACACCCACCCAAACACCCTCATGCGCGCACACACACACACACACACACACACACACACACACACACACACACAGAGGCACTTACTCTCACAGGGCCAGTCTCTCCCTTCTTCAGCCGCCGGCAGCACCACAGGGCCTCTTCTTCTGCCGGCAGCTCCAGGAACACTGGCTGCAATGCTGGGTCTGTTCTTCTGCTGCCAGCTCCTGGAGCATCAGGGGCAATGCTGGGCCTGTTCTTTGCCACCACGCCGGCTCCCGGAAATGCTGGCGGCGCCGCTGGCCACTGCAGCAATTTACTTTTGCTGGAGGGGTTTCCTTCGCAACGTTGACCACGCCGCCGCAGGATCTTCCTGCCACTGGCAATGGCACCCTTCCCCATGTTGCCCCCCCAGTGTGGACCACCCCTCTTAGCACACCTCTGGGGGGTACCAAGATGAAGTTGATGATGCTATTCTAATTTGCTGAATTTGATTATTAAGTTAAGATTTGAACCATGAGTACTAAACCAGTGATCCCAATATCTGTTAAACATTGGAGGAAATTGTGGTTTAAAGTGTAAATGCAGTTGTCAGTTGTATAAAAAAGTAGTTGCACAAATGAAGTACCAGAATCAAAGCCACGATACATAATATCAGTGCTAGGTAAGAGTAATGTTTTTTCTGTGCTTTGAAATCTCCTGAAACCAAATTGGTATTAATCAAGAATAGTTATTTTCAAAACATTGGGACAGCTGTTTCAGAATGACTGATTCTATTCCTTTAGCTAGAAATGGAAGTGATGATATAGGGCAAAAATTTGAGAAATCTGAGGATGGGCCTAATAGAAGCTTGTTTTAATGAATTTGGGAGAGTACCAGTAGAGACTGATTAGTTGACTATTCTTGTGATAGGTTCAACAATATCTCCACCATCTCTCACCACCATCTCTCACCAACACCCCCCCTCAGGACCTACACCCAACACCCACCCCCTCCAAGGAACTACAAACCTAAAAAAAAAAAAAGTACAACCGCACACTTTTCCCACCTCAATTATTATTGTTCTGCGCTTATACAACTTTGTATATAACCTGTGCACATATCAATTGTTCCTCGAACCCCTGTACATATCTTTTCCTTATGTATCCATTTTCACCCTTCCCCCGCCCCCTTTGTCTCATCTACCTCTACCCCTCCCTCCCCTATTTATCTAGTTAATTGCCCAGTTACTGCGTTTATGTTACAAACTGTTCCTTGTAAAGGCTTTGCCTATATATTCTTGGTTGTAAGTTATCTGTAAACCGGCACGATGTGCAAACGGTTGTCAGTATATAAAATAAAATAAATAAATAAATAAATAAAATAAAAATCATCTCAAAAAAAGATATAGTTGCGATGGAGAAGGTACAGAGAAAGGCAAGCAAAATGATAAAGGGAATGGAACAGCTACCTATGAGGCAGCTGAGGGGGGATATGATAGAGGTCTTTAAGATCATGAGAGGTCTTGAACGAATAGATGTGAATCTGTTATTTACACTTTCGAATAATAGAAGGACTAGGGGGCATCCCATGAAGTTAGAAAGTAGCACATTTAAGAATAATCGGAGAAAATTCTTTTTCACTCAACACACAATTAAGCTCTGAAATTTGATGCCAGATGATGTGGTTAGTGCAGTTAGTATAGCTGGGTTCATAAAGGTTTGGATAAGTTCTTGGAGGAGAAGTTCATTAACTGCTATTAATCAAGTTTACTTAGGTAATAGCCACTGCTATTAATTGCATCAGTAGCATGGGATCTTCTTGGTGTTTGGGTACTTGCCAGGTTTTTGTGGCTTGGTTTAGCCTCTGTTGGAAACAGGATGCTGGGCTTGATGGACCCTTGGTCTGACCCAGCATGGCAATTTCTTATGTTCTTATGTTCTCAAGCAATTTTAAGAAAGGCAATGGAACAGGGGTTAAGAGGACATGATGAACAATTTAAATTAATAGCTTGCAAAATTTCAGGCTGTCATACATATTCAAACTTATCCCAACATTGTTGTATTGTAGTGTTACTATTCAATGAGATGGGGTTATTCGCAGGAAAAGAAATCCAGAGAGGTTGGCAATTTTAGAAACTAAAAATCTTGAAATAAATCAGAACTCTGGTAAAGAATTTGCAGATGGATAATTATTGGATTTAAAAGATGGGCTAATGAGCTGCATCATGGTTTTGAATAACTCCCTAGAATTATTCTGGAGGCCTTGATGCATTGCTCAGGCCTACCTGCATCTGAGCAGTTGGTAGCCTCCCACCTGCCAACTGTGTTCCCATTTGTCTCTGGGCAAGTAGCCTACCTGAATGATATCATCTGGTAATTTGTAGGAACAGTGAGGCATACATGGCCTAGGTGTCATACAGTTATGTATCTAGAAATGCACCTACAGACCAAATATACAAAAGATGCTGGGATTACTCATCAGTCACAGAGACAGAGTTAACAAACTAAAAAGTTTAACAAACACTGGGATCAATGAACAGAAAAAACCCCCAAAGATTAATTTACAAACAGCCAATTGATACAATAAGAATTGATATAGTTCCACTAACAAGGCAAGTTTCACTGTACTTATTCAGTGCCTAAAGAGGTTCAGGATAGGTTGTGCTCACTAGAATGCACAGAGACGGGCCAGGACTTTGGCAAAAATCTAATTCATCTGCACTCCAAGCTCTTGGTGTCACAGATGTGAGCCCTTGGACTATAGCATGGTTAACACAGTCTAGTAGGTGAACCCACAAAGCCCATGCCAATAGCTGGTGGACACGCTCTTACTAGGACTAGAGCTGGAGCTTCACCTATACCAGCCCTGCTTTCTGCAGGTTGAGCCCTTGGATTCCAGGGGCTGGCAGGGCTTAGGCAAGTATCCCTTAAGTAACAACCAGAGTCCAGATACGGACAGTGGTCAGGGCTGGTAGCGAGCGAGATGACAGAGTCTAGGTACAAGCCAAGCTTGAGGCAGACAGTGCATAAGGATGAGTCAGTAGCAGAGGTTAGTACCAGGCAAGAGTGGTGAGGGTCCTTAGCAAAAGTCAGTACCAGACAGTAGGCAAGAGAGTAGTCAGGATCCATAGCAAAGGTCAATATCAGGGGGCAGGCAAGAGAGATAGAACAAGGAAAGATAGACACTGAGGACCACGACAAGACAGGATAGTCAGGCAAGGCAATAGAAAGGCGAACAAGGCAAGGAGGCACAATGGGAAACAAGGCAAGGCAGGAGCGCAGCAAGGAAACACAGCAGGACACCAAGGCAAGCAGATCAACGAGGCACGAAGGGTAGCAATATGCGCTGCAGGGTAGGCAGGAGGACTTGCTGCTGAGGCGTAGATATGGAGGCCAACTGGAACCTTTATAGTGGTACATGGATGATGTCATCAAATGGCGCTGTGGCTCAGTTCCTGTTACAGAGCCTACAAGATAAAGGAGTGTGCACGAACCTGTGCCTATAGATGTGCGCAGGAGTGTTGACGTTTTTGCCACGGTTAAGGAGACATGATGTCATGGCAGGCCAGCGGTGTTGGTGGTGATTGTGGACAGTCGTGGGGTCTTTCCATAGCCGGCCAAACATTACACTGGGCTTCTCCTCCCTAAAGCTGAATGTTGTACAACTGACCACAGCCAAAGGCACTAGCTTCCTGACCAATCACAATACAGAATGTTGCAACATTACACCTTCTTGGGAAGATTGAAAAAGTATGCATTCCAAGCCTCACTCTGAGATCTGCGGTAGGTTAACCGATTTGGTATTAACTACCAGAAACTGCAGAGCACAGCAGGAGTTAGGTTGCCACTTGTCTGTCTGTTCAAAGATTGCAAGGGAAAGGAAGTTGTACTAGGGAAAACAAAGTCCCAGGGCAAAACAAGGAATCAGTGCATGTAAAAACCCCTGTTTTACCATAACCTTATTCTCATGGAAGTTGTTCTATAATGACATTGCCTTGCCCCAGTGCCCCCCAAGAGTATTATACAGATATTCTTCATAAGTTGGGAGATCACATGTGGGGCTTCCTGTGGTTATTAATGCTAGGGTGTTTTAAATGTCTACATAAATATAAAACTGAGGGTTTATGTAGGTAACAACTGCCCTCACCTTACCTGTACTGAGCAGAAAGAAAGAAACTGTAGAAAAGCTGTTTGAGTTGCCCTTTTGGCAATTCAGTACAGAAAGAGGCCATAAAACAGGCATACCACTATATACTGGCTATATAGTGAGAAGGAATGTATGGAATTAAACTACGGTCCAGTAAGCCTCAGTGGGCCAGCACCCTGTGGCTAATCGCTACAGTCATAAAACATGAAATATGGTTAGCCAGGTGTGCATTAGTATTGAGGAAAATTCATGTCCCGATCAATGAGGCGGTGTCTTCAATAATGAGCACAATCTGGAAAATTGGGAATGTGGAAAAAGAACGTTATTCCTCCCAAGTCTGGGGAACATTCTGGGAAAACCAGTCGGTAACTCCTTGGAGTTAAAAGTATAAGAGTTACACATCGCAATGATTTCAGTTTGTCCTGTAAAGATATTGAAGATATTGTGAGCAATTGAATATATATGTAAATATCTTGTTGTTCATTAATAAGTTGTAAATAAAAAATGTCAGAACTCGCACACACAGACACACAATTCTTCCAATGCACCTCATTTTTGCCCAGTTGCATCTCTTGTAGAAGTAAGAACTGGGCACGGATTTGCAATTAATAAAAGTTTAGAAATATAAGCTTTCAGCCCTGGTAAGAGACTTTACCTGCTGTTAGAGCTACCAACAAGCTCCGGGTCACCAGGGACAGGCTGAGTCAATTCTTGTTTTTCACCCACTGCCTCTAAGTGCTTGGTCCAAGCAGTTCAACAGTGGTAAAACCGGGACCTGCTCATCCTGTCCAGGAGACAGGAAGCCAGTTAGTAACCCTGACAGCACTTCCCTGGAGCAGCAACACCCCTGCAGACTCAACCCGAGGCCACAGACAGAGCTTCTTCAGGCAGTTTGCAGCACCTGCTGCCATGCCCCAAGGGAGCCGGAGAGTGGGGAGGACACCCCGCAGGGACCCAGCTGCCACCAACCTCCGCTCATTACAGCCCAACAATGGGAGGTGAAAAGGTCGAGGAGAGAGTAGATGGGGGAAGACAATCGCATTCAGCCCAGACAATCAGAGCCAACAAAGTGCAGAACCGAACCAAATGTCGCCACTTGTGACTGATAGGGACAGAAAGGCAACTGGAGGAGGGGAGGGATCTGAGGAGACAGAGGTGCGGGTGGGACGAGGGGCATTTAAAGGGAGAGAGCCTCATTATTTTCTCAGGAGACAGGAGGAAGGGTCAGGAAGTTGAAGCACTTCCAGTAATGGACAGCTAAGATGAAAAAAAGAAGGTTGAATGTCTGTTTTTTTTTCTAGTCTGCTTTTAACTTAAAGAACCCTTTCCAGTGTTTGGGGGCTCTCAGTAGTTTCACTTAAGCTATGAGATACTTCCTGTATTACTTTACTTAAACAATAAGCCTCAGTGCTTTTGATGCAACTGCAACATCGCTCTCTGCTTTGGAAGGGGGGTGGAGGGATAGAGGAATTTGGATTCAGAGACAACTAACACGAGCCATGACTTTTTCACAGTCTGGGGTACTGATGCGCAGACATAAGGGAAAAAGCACAGGACTGCTTCTACAGCCAAGTCCATAAGCAAAACACGTCCAGCAACACTGACTGATACACGGGGGTAACTTGCACGGCGCGGCAGATACTATTATGGGAAGCTTGCTGGCCAGACTGGATGGAGCATTGATCCTTTTCTGCCATCATTTCTATGTTTTTATGACAATAAAGTTTCTTGAATCTTGAAAGGGAAAATGTTTTCAATTTTAAAATGAGCTGCCTTCTCTTGGGATTCTGATGATTCTGAGGAGAATCTGGCCTTCCCTGAGCGATTGTGTGGTCCCAAATCAGTGACAAGGGCACAGTGAAAAGTGCTCAGGGAAGGCCAAACAATCGAATCCGAAATTAGTGACAGGCTGGGCAGCAGAATTCACAGATTTGCAGGACTCTGTTAGGAGCTTTGATGTGACTGCTTTTGCAATGGCTCCTGAAACTAGGCTGAGACTACCAAGTCATTTCATGACATAGGCCACTTTTACTGGTCCCTGTGGGGCTGAGCTGGATTTGATTTTGTGACCTAGAAGTGAAAAGCATTAGGATGATGTTAGGAGTTCAATGAGCTAAAAATAATTGAAAAACATAGGTATATATTTTTTTTCCATTTAGCAAACAACTAAATTCAAAAGAGGTGAAATTTGCCCTTGTGTCACTGCATTCATAACCCCCCCCTTTATTAATTTTTTTTTTTAATTTTACATAAAGACAAAACACAGTGGAACCCACAGCATTATTCATTTTCTTTGGGGGGAGGGGGAGGGCAAGGGAGGCACAGAAAAGTAGGGGCAATAAACAGATACATTAATTGCTAAGGGGAGAGAGAGGAGCAAGAGGGAAAAGCAGGGTCAATTAATATATACACTAATTGCTGAGGAGAGGGTTTTTTGTTTTTTTTTTTTAAGGGGAAAAGCAGGCATAATAAACAGAGATGCAGTAACTTGATGCTTGTAAGAAAAAAATAAAGGTCGGGGAACTAAAAGTCTATTGATGTAATGGAGTAAATGGAGCACTGGCTGAGCTTGTTGGCCTTGGTAAGTAACTGTGAGCGTGTAGTTCTCTGGGAACAGGAGACCTACGATTCCATGGATGTATGAGGAGGCCAGACCAGCTCTGATCTGGAGCCTTCCTGTAACCTCGGTTCAAACTAAGAAGATGGGGAGATGATAAGGGGACAAAGGAGAAGTCCTGCAGGTGGGATGGGGATGATGACATCTTGAGACACAATGGTTTACCTTTAATAGTAAAAAAAAAAAAAAAATTAGGTGTTTCCACCAATTGGGAGGTTGGTGCCTCTCTCCTGTTCCAGCAACTTGAGGGAGAATACAGAGAGCTGTGGTAATGGATTGCTTAACAGTAAAATGTGAATGCCGGGTAGGGGGTGGGGGGGGGTGGTGATGTTAAATGTGGGATGGGGGGGAGAAGCCCTAAAGTGAGGAGAGGAGAGGAGAGGGGGCTGAGCCCCAGGCTATAACTACTGAGATGGTGCAGTTTTTATTGTGATGGAAATGAAGACAAGCTCCCAGTGTGATTCCTCTTCAGCTGCTGCTCTTCTCCTCCATTCAGAGTCACCTTCTAATTGAATTATCTCTGTCTTTGTTTATCTGTTGGAAGGGGTTTTTTTGGGGGGGTTTGCATATAAGGTAGAAGTTATGTGCTCTCCTCTAGGCCCTGGCCAGGGATGTCAAGCTTTAAGTGGGGCTTCAAAGAGGGTGAGGCAGCATGAGCATGGTCTTAACCTCAAAGCTAAAAATAATTGAAAAACATAGGTATATATTTTGTTGCCATTTAGCAAACAACTAAATTCAAAAGAGGTGAAATTTGCCCTTGTGTCACTGCATTCATAAACCTCCCTTTTTTTTTTTTTTTTTTTTTTTTAAATTTTACATAAAGACAAAACACTGTGTAAACCCACAGCATTATTCATTTTCTGACTCCTGCACAAAGATGTTCCTGTTTAAAGTCCACAAGTATAGGAGTGACTGGTTGGCAAGAAACTGGCATAATTATCAGGCCGATTTAGTATGGTGCACTCAGCCGGGCACGCTGTTTAGCACCCGTTTGGCCACGCGTTTTCGACGTGCGTCTATTACCCCTTATACTGTAAGGGGTAATAGCGCCTTAAAAATTTTCTGCCAAACTTGTGAAAACTAATAGCGCTCATCACATGCAAATGCATATTGATGAGCATATTAGTTAGCCGCCCGGGATACTGAAAGTAAAATGTGTGGCCAAGCCACACATGTTACTTTCAAAAATTAACGCCTGCCCAATTAGACAGCACAGGGTTAGTGTACAGAAAAGCAGAAAAAAACTGCTTTTCTGTACACCCTCCGACTTAATATCATAGCGATATTAAGTCGGAGGCACCAAAAATAAAAAAAAATAAAAAATGTCTGCCCGCCGATTGGCGGGTTCGAAAATGGACGCTCAATATTGCCGGCATCCGTTTTCCGAACCCATGGCTGTCAGCGGGTTTGAAAACTGACGCCGGTAAAATTAAGCGTAGATTAATTTCACCGGCGTCGGATTTCGAACCCGCTGACAGCTGCCGCTTCCGCTAATAAGGAGGCGCTAGGGACACGCTTGTGTCCCTAGCGCCTCCTTATTAGCGCAGGCCCTGATTTAAACAGAGAATCGTGCGCCCAGGAGAGGTGCCTGGGCGCGCGTTGGGAGAACGGGCGCTCTGCATGGAGCGCCGGCTCTCCTGCAGGTTTTATTGCATCAGCCCGTATGTCTGAGTAACTTCCTCCGTGCATTGCTAGCATTTCTTTGTCAGGTGTGCGTGTGCGGTGGGGATATCCTAAAATCGACCTCAGGCAGCAAAGGTTTATACTAACTTGCCATGGACCGTGAAGTGGATCAGTGGGTTGCGAGGGCAAGTATATATATATAGGCTTCTAGATGACTGTGGAACCTCTCACTGCCTTTCATACTAGTCAGAGCTTGCCATGTCAGTAAAGTTATCTGATTCTGATAAGGAATATCTGCCTGCTTTCTTGCCGTGCAACTGCAACCTAATCATTAAACAAAACCCAAGAAAGTACTCCACCACCAGCAGCCTCTTTTTAAACAAGGTTCACACCGTTTATTTGTGCTAAAATGCCAGTCTTCTTTTCTTTACAAAAGGATAAAACATTTCTCTTCCATACAAAACAAACAGTTCAGAGCAGGAACCAGATAGAGTCACAGTGCAGGGTTTGCAGCTTTCAAAAATTACAAACTCTGTGCAAAAAAAGGCCTGCAGCAAAACAGTGGTGGGAAGTTTGAGGTCACTCTTCCTGAATGAGATTTCAAAAATAGTGTGGCTTTCTTTTAAATTTGTATTTAAAATTTCATCTTTATAAAGACAACAAATCCCCTCACCCCCCCCAGAATTGCATAGTCTTTATAGTTATTGCTGGTGGTTGATAGCCAAAAATGTATTATGTACAGACCATAGGTGGTTTTTAAAATATATATGCTGGCACTTTTAATCCCTTCACGGAGTGATGAGTTATATATATATATTGTTCCTTGGAAAAATGAGCACTAACAAATATTCAAAAACAAAAAACACAGGAAAAGAATAATAAATTAAATAAATAGCAGTTAATAAATATGCGGGGAGGACAAAACCAACTATGCCATTAAACAAGAAAAAGCACTGTACAATAAATAAATATTCCTCCTCCTCTTCTTCAAACACCCTTACGTTTGGCGAAATGGGCTCTGGGAGTCCAGGTTCTGATGAGCAGCAGAGGGAAAGCTCCACCTTTGTT
This sequence comes from Rhinatrema bivittatum, assembly GCF_901001135.1. Classification (NCBI taxonomy): domain Eukaryota; kingdom Metazoa; phylum Chordata; class Amphibia; order Gymnophiona; family Rhinatrematidae; genus Rhinatrema; species Rhinatrema bivittatum. The sequence goes on from NC_042617.1 coordinate 305,296,042, forward strand.
CGTTCTGCGTCCTTTCCTGATTAGTACAGTGCACTCTGGATGTATTATTTAGCAGGGCGGAGTCACGAAATTTAAAATGTCCATTTTTGTTGTTTGTTTTAACTGGCGCTCTCTGGTTGTGGGAGAGGTGGCCACCCTAGTTTGACGTAGTAACACAGCAAATAACGGCAGAAAAAAAATGACCAAAATGGTGCATCCAGTCTACCCAGCAGGGTGTTCAGAGTTGTAGATGCTGCTCTGTGCAGGTTACCCTACGCCTTCTTAGAAGCACAATGCAGCCTTCCACTGCCGTTTGTGGGATGAATGTTCCCTATGTGCAGGTTACCCCCTAGTGCTGTGGTTCTCAACCCTGTCCTGGGGACCCCCCCAGCCAGTCGGGTTTTCAGGATATCCACAATGAATATGCATGAGAGAAAATTTGCATGTTATGGAGGCAGTGTACGCAAATTTTCTCTCATGCATATTCATTGTGGATATCCTGAAAACCCGACTGGCTGGGGGGGGGTCCCCAGGACAGGGTTGAGAACCGCTGCCCTAGTGTTTTATTAACGTCCTCTTTTCAGTAGACATCCTCTGTGTTTAATCCAGGCCATTTTTAATCCAGTTTGTCTCCAGCAGCTCCTCTGAGGAGGGGGCATCCACCACCCTCGCCAAGAAAAATATTTCCTGGTAGTCTCCCCTTGGAGATTTACATCATAACCTCTAGTTTTACAAGTTTCTATTGGAAAAGGTTTGCTTCTGGTGAACTAATGATACCTTCAATGTATTTAAATGCCCCTATCCTAACCCCCTTGTCTCGCCTGTCCTCTTGGATATATATATTTAGGTCCTTGAGTCTCGTCTCATATGGCTTTTGATGCAGAACCTGAACCATTTTGGTTGCTTTCCTCTGTACTCTCTCTAGTCTATCTCTATCCTTTTTCAGATACGGCCTCCAGAACTGAACCTAGTAATTTAGGTGAAGCCTTACCAACGAACTGTACATGTGTCTTTTTGCAGAGGACACGAAGATCTGCCACAGAGTGCATACCCTTGAGGGAGCAGACAAAACAAGAAGTGATCTTAGAAAGATTAAGGAGCGGCCAGATGTTTGGCAGTTAAGATTCTGTGCAAGAAAAGGTGCAAAGTCATGCTTTTGGGGTGAAGAAATCCTTAAGGAACTGTGCACAATGGAGGCGAGATGCTGATGTGCTCTGACCAGGAGGGAGACCTCAGGCTGATAGTGCCTGATAACCTCAAGATAGTGAAACAGTGTGATAAGACGGTGACCAAAGCCAGTGGGATGATGGGGTGCATAGGGAGAGGCATAAACAGCAGGAAAAAGGGGATAATTCCTCTATACAGGTCATCCTCTTCCTCCTGCAGAGCAGTCCAGACAAGTGGGATTATGCTGACTCACCAGTAGGAGGCAGAGAACATCTTCCTTTTTTTTTCTGACATCAGCCTATATATTCTGGGATAGCAGGCTATGAAGTCAGGAATTTCTGCCTCCAGCTGGTGGTGGTTTAACCTGGATAGCAGGAGGAAAACAATGAATAAATAAGAAAGAAAGAAAGAAGGAAAGGGAAAGAACCAGTGGCAAAGGGCCACCAGGTAAAGCTGTTCTTCCCTCTCGAAGGCCCAGTTCTCGTTTGGGCCTGGCTGGAGCACACTCATTACCCCATGGGCCATGAAAAAAAAAAAAGAAGGAAAAGAGAGCAAGGCAGTGAGAGTACAGAACGCTGCGGGAGAAGCAGCAATGACGGGAGAGAGGCAGGAAATGCCTCACTGCATGAATCGCAAGCAGAGCTCAATAGTGAGCTCTTTCCGTGTGCAGTGCAATGTGCTGGAGGCCTCTGGAGAGAAGCAGGTACAGCGAGGAGCATCAGAAATGGGAGGCCAGATCAGCAGGGAAGACACAAGAGGCATGTTGTTGGGAGAAGAGCCAACACCCGCACAGCGGGAAGTCCGGGGCTGGGGGAGCAAAGACAAAAGACCCTGGGCAACGATGCCTTCACAGAACACACGAAGTAGGGCTGGTTCAGGTGGTCTGCAGGGTCATGGACCCTGTCCTAGGAGAGAGTGAGAAAGAAATGGATTTCTCCACGGAGTTCATCATCCTAATACACAGGACATACAGGGAGATGAAAGGTAAGGCAGCTACTGAAAGAAGAGGCCCTAGATCGTTCTCATGCACCCCCAGGGAGAAGGAAGCAGAGGCTAAAAGGTCCTGACTGGGTAAGGAAGTATTACACTCCCAGAGTTTTCACTGAGGCTTTCCCTCTCGGCTTGTAGGCCTCAGTCTGAGCACGGAGGACTTGAGACGTGCACAGGACTCAGGAAAGGGCTCAGAGGGTGAGGGTAATCTGCAGGAAACCAGCGACACTGCAGTTAGGCTTTTCAGAAAGGAGGAGCCGGCTATGCTCATAGCTAAAGTGGAACAGGAGAAGGAGAATAAAGGTCATGGGGACCTGATACTCATCGGGATTAGGAAACCAACCAGATCCTTTCCTCTTCATTCAGCCATCAGAGAAATGTTCATGGTAGAATGAGAGGCCCTGGACACAGCCCTAAGGGGCAGGAATATGATGGGTAAATTAATTATATCCACTATAACAAAAGGAGAGAGAACTAAAGTTCCAAAGGTGGATGCCTTGGTCTCAGCACTGACGATGAAAACCACAATTCTGTAAGAGGGAGCACAGCCCTTAAGAATTCGCAGGATCAGAAGATAGAATCTCTCCTAAAGATGTCATTTGAATTATCTATGCAGGCAGCAGTATGTAATGGATATGTAGACAGAGCAATGGTGAAATGGCTACATTTTCTCTCTACCTAGCATGATAGCAGTTGGGTAGAGAGTGCATCAAGCTAGGTAGAGACTACATTGTACAAATCTACTCTTTTTGTACTTTTATTCACTCCAAATCACATAAAATCTTCACTGATAGCAACTCTGCTGTTTGTACATCTGTGCATGTAAAACTGCCCCCTAAAACCTGTCCCACCCTCCAAACCTCACCCTGAGTTACTAATGGCCCCTCTTACAGTGGTATAAAAGGTTTACATACATTTCAGCCTCCACAGTCTCTCTCTCTCACACAGCAGCAGCCCAAACTGCCAATCATAATGTGTGATGTGGTACCTGGAAAATTAGCCTAACCATGCCCCCTTTTTTTTTATCGTGGGCACTATTTCTGCTATATTTATATCAAAATGATAAATCTAGGCCACTGTTTGCTGAAATTTAAAAAAACCTGAATATTTTTGGGTGTTTTGGAGGTCCCAAGGACTCATTTTGTTTGACACAAACCAAACGAAAAATGGACTTTTGTTGGTTTGAATTCCACATTCATTTCAAATAAATGCACATCTCTAAAATATATTAAGCAGTAGAACACCAAAGTGACATATTTGTTCAGTTTTGCAGTGAGTTATGATAGGAACCTGGAGTTAGGCAGATTCAGGAACAATATGAGGAAATATTTCTGAACAGAGAGGGAAGGACTGAAGAGAGCAATCGTGGAAGTCAAAAACAGTAACAGAATTCAAGAAAGCCCAGGATAAGCACAGACCCCGCAGTGAGGAAGCAAGGGTTAAAGTCAGAGATCAAGTAGAGTGAGCAGTATTGCAATAGGATAGTGAAATGTGCAGACTAGATGGGCTTTGTGGTTTTTCTTGTTAACATCTGGTAGAAGGCCTGGTGGCAAGCATTGCTTGCTGGTTGTCTCTAAAGTCGTTTTTCATCCCCTGGCAATATCATAAATAGTGTTTCCCCCAAGTGCAATGTGGCTCGCAGTAATGGTAGACTTTATATTTTCAGGCTGGAACTGTACCCCCAGTTAGATCTGTTGGGATTCCCTAACAGAGCACTCTGCATGGTTACCAGGCCTTCTATGCCACAGTGTGGCATAGCGTAGTCAGGACACGTGTACCCCATGCATATACTGCCTACATGGACTTCTGTAAAAGATGTCAGCAAGCTCCTTATGTCAACAAGCTCCTTATTATAAGGTGCAGGCTTAGTCAGTTCTGGTTTTATCTCCCAGTGCTTCTATGAATCTGCTGTTCCAATTGAGCTAGGATGCAGCAGAGGTAAGACCAAGACTGCCTCGGCTTGTCCCTTGTGACCTGGAGCCTGTTCACAATGCAGCTGGGGTAAAAATCCAGGAGAACCAGTAAAAATCTGCCAACAGTGATTTGGCTGGCTACTTTCTCCTCAAATGAAAATGCTAGATGAAAACTGTATGAGTGGAATATATGGTTATATTTCAGAAGACCTATCTAGTATCTACAGTTACTCCCCATGTGAAATAGAAAAGTTACCTCTTACTTTGTGGAATTATGTAGCTAGTACTTCTAGTCTTAGGTTGTTTGATTTTAGAGCTAAATTTCACCGAAAACCCCCCCAAAATAAAACTCCTCAAATTAGTCTCTGAAATGGAATTTCAAAATTGGGGTTCAACCTGCTCAGCTTGGAATTATGTCTTCGAGAACTACAGTGCCAGCAGCTATAAAATGTTTAGATGACAGGAACTCACATTCCATAATGCAGAAAAAGAGGTGTGGCTACAAATGGGTCAAATGTGAGTTGTACGCTGATAGCCATCTTAAAATTGGATCCTCAAAAACATATTCTTCCTGGGAAACAGGAATTACATTGCCAGAGAAGGGTTGATGATCCCTGTATTTCTCAGTCAAAGTTGATAAAATTTAAGAGAGAAGGAGGCAGTACTGCTGTTATAAACACTAGGATTTTGCAACTTGTTTACAAGTTCTAGACCAGGAGCAAGACTGAAAAGGGTTCCAACAGTTCAATCATGTATGTTGCACTCCCTAGGAGAAGCCAAGTTGTAAGAAGCACACAAAGAACATTATGTGTTCTGTGGATCATTGGTAGGAGAGTCCCAAAAGGGACTACCCACGTGTCATGCATCAGTTGAACATCAGCTGCATGTTGTCACTTCAGGCATCTTGCCAACATGGATGTTCCCTCTGGAGTAAATCAAAGCAGTTTAAAGAATTTCAGAAATAGCAGCTTAAAATGACAGTTTTTCACTTAGCACAGTATCAGCACTGCTGCTGCCCTGAGAGACTACTGAAGAGATTCTGGAGCATATCGAGCTGAATCATTGTAAGCAGTGAGCGGCCATATTTCAGAACAATTGACCATTTAAAAGGCCTTCTGTTTGTCCATTGGCAGATTTGCTGTTTTAAACTGGGATCTTGATATATGTTTACAGATCCCACCTGGGTCAAGGAGGATCATCTTTTCTCAGTCTTTTATTTAGGGAGTTAAGCCTTACTTCTGAGTGATGATCCAAATACTGAAGAGGAAAGACCATCATCAAGATGGTGGTGATGGTTGGCAGGGGAGTGGCAGGGGGAGCGGCAGGGAGAAATCCAGCTGAGAACAGCAAACTCTACATATGGGGAGCTATGGAGGAATTTGTCTTGTCTGTTTGGGTTTTTTCTGTCATGTTGCAGTGGATCTGAACCTTCAGAAGAAAGAAGTCTGAGAATGCTCCTTGCAATCTATCATGCAGTGCAATGGATGCTGCAACAGAGATGCCTACAAGTTTACTTTCTTAATCAGTAACAGGAGATATGTTTAGCAGCAATGAAATGCTTATGTTATGACCCCCAACATATATATTTCTTTTCTGTAAATAGGTTTCTTTGGAGACTGTGATACTGTTAATTGGACCAACATATGAATTATCTCAAAGATAATATTGTACATGAATGTTTGAGATCACACAGGTCCCTTCTTTAAGTGACTTTTTTCACAAGGTAACTTTAATTGCTATTATCAGCCCTCTGAACACCCTCAAACCTCGATGGTCACAGGTCTATGTGGATGGCGGCCAAGAAGATTCAATGCAATGAATGATTGGTATTAACTGAGTGCCCTTCAAGGGTTCCTTAAAGAGAAGATCAGCATCTTCCAAACATCTGTCTGTTCATTCTTTGTTGTAGGGAGAGATATTTTAATATGCTTGGGGTTTATGGTATTTAATCAATTTCTCTTGGGAAATGAGAACCATTTTTCAAAGAAAAAGGGCTTTGTCTTAAAAGTTTTTCCTGAAGTTAGTTGGAGTCTCCTCTTTTATTCTTAGATTTATGTTCAGCTGGGTCTTTTCTCTCTTATCTCCCCATATTTAGTGCTACCAGCAGTGGCCACTTTCATAGTCTTTATTTTCCAGGCTGTGTCCTTTGCTTGCCAGAACTGAATTCCCCCAGACCAATCCCAAGCTTTGGCATCAGTGTTCCTATGCAGCAGGCTTGGCTTTTCATGGCTGCATTTTGACTCTGTCCAGGGATCCAGGGTAATGCAGATGTAAACTTAATTCCAGTATCTAGTAAAGTTCCTACATTTAAAAGCCACCAATGAGAAAATAGAATAGATGTTATATTTAGACCAATTCCAATCACTGAAAATTTGAAAGCGTGTTGGGAGAAAGCAGGAAGTAGCCAGTAAATTAGGAAGAGTGTGGTTAGAGCTAATGACTGTCAGAAACTCCTTGGTTCTTAGTTTCTGCTTGGCCACAGACTCCCTACGTAACCTTGGTTTAGACTCTTTACTTCTTGGTCTTCCAGTAATAATCTTGCTCCTTGCACCTCCTCTGTTTCAAAAGCTGCTATGCAGTGCCCTTGTACTTGTAAAACCTCTTGCCTGCTTCTGAGGTCTTGTCTTTATCAAGAGTGTTGACATTCTGTGTGAGTGAAATATGTGCTTTTTAAGAACAAGATTATTATTGCTGTAGTAAATGGGGTTTGCCACAGTCTCCTGGGAAGTTGACAGATCTGGGACCTGTGTTGACTCTAGTAGGCAGGTGGTGAATTACCAGAAAACAGTGAATGTACTCTGACTAAAAACAAGCCATAGTTTCCCCTTTTCATTGCTCCCTTGGTTGAGTTCATCATCCGCTTTCAGTTGTAATCATGCTTTTGAAGAGTCTGCGAGGAATGTGCTTTCTCTGACTACTCTGTGAACTCAAAGACCTGGAGTTACAGACAGTTATTTGTTAAATATGCCATTTATCTGGGATCCAACCATATGCTGTGGATAAGAGTCATAAGTCATGTCTATTGGAAGTTCATACCGGGGTACCACACTTTGAATATGAGATACATGCCGGTGGCTTTCTCCCAAGGATGGGTAGTGGGCCATAAAGGGGTAGGATTTGTCAAGATCTGGAGACCCATTTTGCTTTAAGGAGAAATTCCCAGTGATACTCAGGGGAGGGGTCAAAGGCCCCTCATATGGTGGAGTGGTGCAGTCTGGGTTATGACTTACAAAAGAAGAGTCCACTAAGCTTTTGAAGGTGGGAGGCTTTAAATGTAAGAGATGGGCTTCCATGTTGCCATAGGGTGGGCTTGGAAGCCCTGGGGACTGGTAATTGAAGGCATGGCCAGAAATGGCAGATTCGCAAATCATGGCCTTCTCTTCATGTTTGTCAAGAAACATAGCTGGGGAACCCAGCTGTAGGCAGCCAGCCACTAGGTTGCTGGTTGGCTGCGAGAGCCCCTTGCAAAGCATGTCGATGAAGCCCTTCCCTTCCGTGGTCTGCCCACTCTCCAGCACCTCTGACAGTGCCCAAATGTAATTCCTTGCAAGCCGTAATGTTTCGATCTTAGACAGCTTCTGTGTTTTGGAGTAGCAAGGCATGACCTGCCTCAGGTTTTCCAAGGCATCATTGAGGCCATGCATGCGGGTACGTTCTCTGGCATTGGCCTTCACCCTGCGTGCCCGGAATCTTTCCAGCCTGGCTTTTGTCATCTTCTTCTTCTTTGGTCCCCTTCTCTTTGGCTTCTCGCCATCTTCTTCCTCTTCCTCCTCATCCATGCTGCCTTGCTCCTCACTGTTTACACTGACCATCATGTCATAGGTGGGCTGCCTCCGAATCTGATCTTGCATCTTCTCCTGAGAGCTCAGTGCCTCATCCATCCAAGTAACACTGTTGGCCAATTCTGCCATTTCTTTGGATTTGACATGTGTTTTGGCCATCACAGAACTCTGCAAAACAAAATTGAGACCAAAGGGTGTTAATGTGTAAATACATGTGCTTTATTGATTCAAAATGTATACCAGGGTGGCCAACTCCAGTGCTTGAGAGCCACAAACAGGTCAGGTTTTCAGGATACCCACAATGAATATGCATGAGATAGACTTGCATACAATGGAGGCAGTGCATGCAAATCTATCTCATGCATATTCATTGTGGGTATCCTGAAAACTTAGCTTGTTTGTGGCTCTTGAGGATCAGAGTTGACCATCCATGATGTATACTATCAGTTCTTCTACTCGGCACTCTACCTCTATGCCCAATATTCAGTCTTTCCATTAGTTTGAATGGTCAAGTAGTTAGGCCTATGATTCCGAGCCAAAAGATCTCACTGACTGTGACATTTTGAAAGTTGCTTTATTTGTTTACATTATTTTTATTAATATTATGGCTTGGCTGTTTCCTCCTGCTCCTTTGAGCTTCCAGCTCAATTGACATATATTGGCTATGATACCATAAGCCTTCATGAGAAGCAGCCTATTGGTTAGAGCAGTGGGGCTATGAACTAGCAAAGTCAGGGTTCAAATCCCTCTGCTGCTCCTTGTGACCTTGGGCAAGTCACTTTACCCTCCATTGCCTCAGGTACAAATTTAGATCGTGAGCCCTTTAGTCATAGGGAAATAACTACAGTATCTGAATGCAATCTACTTTGAAGTGCAGAATATAAATCAAATAAATAACCATGGGTTTTTCAATATTTTACATTCCTTCCCCTCCCAACTCAGATATCACAGAGATAGCCCTTGGCCAGGGGCCATAGATTGTAGCTTTCTCCAGGACGAGCTGTCTGCTAGGTGTTACAATTGTGCAATGACAGACTCCCCCCCCCCCCTGCCTCCCAAGAGGCTATAAATGCTGCCCCTCTGACATCCTCAGCCCCAGCAGGAGAGCAGAAGAGCTGACATGGGAATTGAACAAAGGTCTTCTGCATGGAATTGCACAGCACTGTGAAGAGATGTTACACAGGCTAGGGCTCTTCAGTCTGGAAAAAAGACGGCTAAGAGGGGACATGATAGAAGTTTATAAAATCATGAGTGGGGGGGGGGGGGGACAGAAAAATTAAAGATGGTTATTTACCCTTTCAAATAATAATAAAACAGCAGATTTAAAACAAATCGTAGAAAGTACTTTTTCACTCAGGGCACAATCAAGCAGTGGAATCTGTTGTCAGAGGGATGTGATCAAGGCGACTAACATAGCAGGGTTTAGAAGAGGTTTGGACCAGGTCCTGTAGGAAATGTCCATAGCACATTTTATTAGCCAGGTAGGCTAAAGAAAGCAAATGCTTTATCTGGGAATGAGGAGCAAAAAAGAAATTTTCTTGGGATCTACTGGGTAGTACTTGGGACCTGGACCGGCCACTGACGGAGACAGGATGTTGGGCTTGGTGGACCTTGCTCTAACCCAGCAAGGCACCTCTTATCTTATGAGCCACCAGACAGACTCTTGTTTTCCTACATTCTAATCTCAGCTGCGCCATCCATTCTTTATATGGTTTTAGCAAAGCCACTTCATTACCATGGGCTTCCCCGGCTCTGCTGCTGTAGCTCTGAGTGGTTTAGGGCTAGGGAGCTTATCTCCCTGTGCCTCAATCCATTCATCTTCACTTAGGTATTCATAGGGATGATGTCGTGCCTCGTGCCCTTTAAGAACTGTTAGGTGGTCCCAACCATCAGAAATGTACCCCCCCCCCCCTGAGTCATTCCCTGCAGAGATGGCTGCACCGCGCATCTGTTTCTTGCCTACATGAATTAAGCATGCAAAGATGCTGTTTGGATGAAAAGCACTATAAAAATCCACATTATTAACAGTACAGTTTCTAAATATCATTGAAACCAGCAATTTTTCCTTATAAGCTATTAATAGAAAAAAAATGCCAAACTGATTTAAAAAGAAAATGCACAGTCCCAAATGTAATTTCTCTTTTATTTTCTTCCCTGTATTTTTCTCTCGTTGCCTTCCATGTTTTCTACTTCTGCTGTGAAGTACATAACATTGATAATCTTCATGCTGTCCAAAATAATGCCTCCTTCTCCTCTTCTCAGATTATGCAGCAGTGCTGAGAATACAGTATCTGTGATCCTCATCTAATCCACCTTTATCCCTCTTCCTCCTCCTCTCTCACATTATATAGCAGCACTGGGCACACAGCACTGATGAGCCTTATTCTTGCCACAATAATCCCTCTTCCTCCTCTTTTATACTGGACCCGAAGCAATAAGGTGTGATTGGCTATGCAGTTTTACCTGTGAATATGCACACATTTTTAAGGTGTAGACTTTACTCCTTATACAATAAGGAGTTTTGTGTGCAAAAAATGTGTGCTCAAACCTGCATTAAACTGTGCACACAAATTAGTGCTCCTCTATTTAAATCTCATACTAATGAAGACATTAGCTATTACCCCCTCCATGTACAGAGGTGCATAGGCTTAAGACATGGTTTCTTAACACTGGAAATGTAAATACTGGTCAGAACTGGAATAAAGTTACTTGGGCTAATTTTTTTAGGCTGGGGGGCTGAATCCAGAGTTCATGATACAGGAGTCCTGTACTTGAAATTTATATACATAAATGTGTGGACAAATCAATTTTCTGTGCATAAAGCATGTTTTATGCACGGAGAAAATGCTTTGTAAAAAATTTTTGTTTTATGAGCACAAATGTGTGCATAAATTATATTGTACCACATTAAACAAGTCTTCACACATTTTCTGGTTATCATGCTTTTTTTAAACTCTCGATTTATTAGCATAACATTAGCTTACTGAATGTCGAGTTAACTTATTTTTTTAGTGCGTGCATTAAGAAACAGTGAGTTGTATTTCACACACAGTTTATTACATTGGCCCCATTTTTTCAGCCGTTCTGAGGGGCACACAGCACTACTAAGCCTCAATAATCCCTCCTCCTGCTCTCTTTAAATTGTAGAAAAGTACTAAGAAGGACACAGCATCCATGATCCTCATTCTGTCCATAATAATCCCTCCTCCTTTCTCAAATTATACAACAGCAGAGATGCCATAGGGCCCAGTTGAGAAGGAATGCTTCTGGATAGTCTAATTTTTTTTATAACACCCTCCCCCCCAATGCATTCTGTTACCTGCAGCCCTGATTTCAAATGGTAGAAGCATGGACTACAGTTACCACAATCCATTGGGATATAAACACAAAAATCAGGTCCGACCTAAAGTCTCCATCCCTGAACTGGGCCAGTGGGCTGCTTTATGGCTCGGTTACAGCCGGCCACTTGTTCATTGGAAGCAGGGCAACTTGCAAACTGATTCTTTTCCCCCCGCTTTTCCTTATTAGAACACTGTACTCAGCAGCTGGCGCAATCGGGAGGAACAGAGCAACCTGGCTCCAGTTTCTTAGGGCTGCTGTATGTGATGAGGTGCAGGCGGAGCGCATCGAGTTGCACTAACCAACCCTCCCAAACGGGAACCTTCGTCCCGCTCTTTCCCCGCCGCCTGGCTTCCCTGCCCTAAAGAACGAGCGGAGGAGGCAGCGAGCGCAGACGACCCCAGCAGACGGGCTCGGACGACCCACGGACGCGAAGATTAAAGGGGCCGCGTCCGGGCTGCAGGCCGCATCTGCGCTTGCGCCTGACCCGCTTTGAACGGGGGCGGCGGGAGGCCGCAGAGATCCCGTTCTGCCAGGGCTGAGTCCTGCAAACAGTAATGTGCCTAGTAGGTAGTTGTTTTTTTTATTAACTCCATTGCTTTCGCTTTGAGTTTTCTTTCCATGTCTTCTCTTTTCCATCTTAATTCTCTGCATTTATTTCCTATACTGCATTCTCTGCATTTTATTTCCTATACTTTCAAGTACTTCTTTTTTTTTTTTTTTTTGGAAGGAAAGCTGGGCGAGGCTCTGCTCTGTTTTTATGAAAAAAAAAAAAAATCCAAAAAACCTTTCCCCGCACCCGCTCCTCTGAAACGCCTGTATCATTCTTGCAAGGTCGGATTCGGTGGATCTCTGGTCTGCTTATAAACTACCCAACTATACAACCCTGTGAAAGTGTGAGATCGCTGCATGAGGGGGGTGGGAGGGAAGTCTGATCATCCCAACAGCTGCGTCCCTGATTCACTTAACGTTCACAATGGCAGCCATGAGGCATTTTCCAAATTTTGAAAAACCGCTATTTCCTCAGGAATAAAATACAATTTGAAATTAAAAAAAAACAACATTTATTTAACTGAATAGAATTATGTAAGGAAAATGTTTGCTAATGTTGCCACTTTACTATCTTGGAAGTTATATAAGGGAGAGACAGAGAAACTCAGGGAAGAGGAGATGGGGCTTTTGCACCAACCCAACAGGTCCAGATTTAAACATAGGCAACTGCCTAGACTGCTAGATTTTTGAAGATGCCAAATCAGATGAAAGAAGAGCCTGCTCCTGTTTGCTTTTGGGCCATGTGCCAGCCCAGCTTCCAAGGGGGGCAGCTGTGGCACTCTGCCTATGGCTGCTAAATCCAGCCCTGCAAGCTGGGGGGAGGAGGTGAATCACCCTGTGCGTAAGCAACCCAGAAGGAAGCGGGCTGGAGGGCAACGCTTGCCCCAGGCGCTTTTTTTTTTTTTTTTGGTCCGGCGACTGCCCGAAGGAGAGAGGGATAGAGAGAGGAGGCAGACGGACAGAAACAGACTATGCTATGAAGGAAGAGGTCGTGAGAGACCTGGAGGGAGAAACTTGATGCTCATAAAACTTAGAATAGGTTGAGTGAGTCCCTGATGTTTGGTGATTCCTTGCTCTGCCTTGCAGGTTTTTACAACGCTGATTGTGTTACTACTGGCACAGGTTTCCCTTGAAGCTACGGGAGACGCAGGACCAGTTCTAAAGTCTGGGCACAAAGAAGAGCTAAAAAAAAAAAAAAAAAAGTTTTTAAAAGCCTGCAAGTCAGCTTGCTTGCACTGTTTGAAGCAATGCCTCCGTTGCACAAGAGCTTAATTTTCTACATCTTCCAGAAGAGAAAAAAACATCCCAGAGCATCCGTGAAAGCAGAATCCTGTGCACTTTTGCCCTCAGGGGTTAAAAATTAAAGTTCTGGAAGAATGTCCCAGGCCTCTCGGCACAAGGTCGTTCTTGCATGATTTCACAAGCTGCAGTAAATTAAAACCTTGGACAAAAGATGTGCATTCTCGGTATTGTGCCAGCAAAATGCTTCACAGGCCTTTGGCCCTAATTTTGTCCCAATTTTAAATCTGGCCCAGCGACTCAAATTGAAGAGCGTTTTTTTCCTGTAAATCCTATCATTTCAGAAATTGTGTCGGGTTAAACAGCTATTCTGTGTCTCCCTTAGAACCGCTCATTAATAGACTGTGGTCTTGAAGAGAGAATGTTTTAAATTAAAAAAAAAAAATCCTCTCTTGCAGTGAAGCACCTGACCCCATACAGCTCTGCTCATCTACCTCAATCTTGCCCTGCAGCACCTCCTGCTATTCCTGTATTGAACCTCCCCAAAACACCTACACATCTTTGCCAATGCACTTCAGTCCGACCCTTCAGCACCCTCCCCCCCAACAACACACCATATGAGTAGTGTGTGAGTTTTTGGCACTTCCCAGGTTCATGAATCAGAGACAGCCCTGAAATAAAAAAAGTGTCTTTTGCTGCAGTGTGTGCTACTGACAGTGTCATGATGCATTTTGATTACAGTTCAAAAACACTTGAGCTTCTGGTTTCGGAATCATGTTTTGTGTTGTGAGTGGTGCATTTTCCAAATACTTATATTTAATTTCCATGGGATCATTGTTAGCCTTTGTAAATTGCAGGCTTTTAATCGCTCTGCACACTATCCAAGTTCCCAAAACTGACTTGAAGCATTTTCAGGGATCAGCAGTATCTCCTTTCTAATTAAAAAAAAAAGAAAACAAACAACAAAAAACGAGAGCCTGTGTAAGACAGAATGCAGTGCTGTCTTCAAATAACCTTCCTCTGACACTTTCCTAAATTGTCATTGATCGGGAAACCGATAAAACAATTGCATTTTCCCTGAATTTTCATTAAAAAAACATTTTTCGGCTTAGTTAGTGTGCAATAACAAAAAGTAACAAAAAACTGGTTTTTTTGTTAGTGCGCACTAAGCCAAAAAATGAATTTTCAGGAAAAAAAATGCCGATCCGCGGGAATACGCGATTTTCCCACGGCCACACGAACCTAAAAGCGGAAATAATTGGGCACCCGATGCACATCTCTAGTTCAAGATGTAATTCGCAACAAGTTTCAAAAGTTCTCGTGTCAGAAAACTAAAGCAGGAACCTGAGCTGCCAGGAAGCAAAAGTTGAAAGTCAGAGATCTATAGCGGGGTCTGCGGTATGGTAGGGGCATAAAGTGGATGAGCCTGGGGATCTGTAGCTGCTCTTACTGTGTCTGCACTTCTCCGCTAAACCCCATGTCTCGTTAGTCTAAGTGACGCACCTACTTTTAACCGACCGCACATCTTCCCTACCTATCCAAACACTAGTCACAATCTGCAGAGACGAGGCGGGATACAAATGTTTGAAAAAAAAAAAAAAGACTAAAATCCCTGTTATCTCAATGGGCTTCTGCTTGCTTCAGGTGGGAATGAAGAAGGAAGCCTCAAGCCTTCTGACGCACTAACTCCCATGCTTCTGCTGCTTGCACGTCAGGAAATAAAATATGCACTCAGAAAATAATATATTATTGCTGTGGGCTACCTGAGCAGGCTCGACTGCTCCTCTCAGAAAGTTCATTGTTTTGGGTGCGAATCTTTGAGGAAATTAGAAAAAGTGACAAATAGTTGCTAGCTCAGCTCACTAATGATGCAGGACTAGCCTGTCTGAGGACGACTAAGCAAGCTGTGCTTTATCCTCATTCGGCTGAGAAATGAGATTTCGTACTGCGGGGCAGGCGGGCAGCTAGGGAAAGGGGGAAGAACACAGCTTGGGGGATCTGCAAAAATGTATCCAGGCTGATCCACTTCCAGAGTGGAATTAAATAAAAGGGAAGTTATTTTTCTCACGTCAGAATTAGGGTTATTTGTTGCTGGGGTTTTTTTTTTTTTTTTTAACAGATGACTTATGTTATCAGATACAAGCTTTAAAGCAAAATTACAACACGTGCGAGGTTCAAGCAGGAGCAAGGAACAGAGACACACCCTCAATTCTGAGGAGTGAGAGAAGGGATAAATATGGGAAAAGCAGGGGCAATAAACATACAGGAACCACTGAGGAGAGAGAAAAGACAAGAGGGGGAAAGCAAGGGCAATACACAGAGATACAAGAACTGCTGAGGGGGAAGAGAGAGAGAAAAGGGGACTGACCAGGCAATAAAGCCAGGCAGAGAGGTCCACCTGGAGCCCAGCAGGCTGGGACTTTAAGAAAGGAAGCAGGGTTATTTCCTGTCACCCTCTTATTGCCGACATACTTTATGACAAGTTTAGAAGGGAAGAGGAATGCATGCTTTACCTTCTTCTCTCTAAATTGCTGCAGGCAGAGAGGGGGTGCTAGGATGAAGGAAGAGCTCGGCGAGTTCCGCACCTACATCTCAGAGGGGACGGGCTCTGAGCTGGGCGCTGCTCTCTCCGGTGCCAGCCATGGCGTGCGGGCGCGGGGCTCCCAATCCACTTCCCTCGCTGCTATTTACTCCCGAGGTTGGCACATCCTCTTTGTACGCTCCAACTCCGGAGCCCTGGTTTTGTTTTGTTTTGTTTTTGTTTTTGCCTCTTGCCGGCTGTTAGAGACGTTTCAGCACCACGGAGCTCTGGCCAGCCTCTCCCCCGCCCTCCTCCTCCTCCAGCTTTCAGCACTGGTGCACGCCGGGCAGCTCCTGGCTTCCCTCTGTGGCACCGCATCAGGACCAGGACGGTTTTCATAACTCTCTCCTTGCCAGCTGTTTCCGCACCAATGAGCCACGCGTTGACTCCTCCCATTCCAGAAGTCCAGGCAGTAAAGTTCAGGCGGCAGCCTCTCCTTCTGTTTCCAAGCTGACAGCGAAGGGGGGAAGGGAGCATGGGATGGCGATGCTCCTTGTCCTGCTGCCGGCTTTGAATCTGGGCTGCTGTATCTGTGGACGAGTAACAGAGGCAGGAATATAACCCCTTGCAAACGGTGTCCGTTGCATTTGACAGGGGACAATTATTTTTTCACCCTACAATTCCAGTCCTGAGATCCCCTTCCCCGATCTGTAACTGTAAAAAAAATAAAATAAAAATTCCAGTAGACTGGAGCAAAGCCATCCTTTCTTTCTGTAACACAGCTTGCTTCTTTCTCACACGTCATTCTCGAGCGATATTTCTTACAGCCATCAAATTCTGCTACCAAAATTTGTACTTGTTTGAAACAATTTCCCGTGCCTATGTAGCATCCTCCTGTTGTTCAGCCAGAGGGAAGTGTCACTTTTTTTTTTTTTTTTACAAAGGAGGACACAATTTATATTAGGGAATGCAAAAGAACATAAGAAATAAGCACCAATGAAGTAACAACTTCAAGTTGATGCTTTGTGGAATTGAGCTATTGTTGCAACTTTTAAAAGAATGTCTCTCTCCAACGTAGCCGATGACGTATTAGCAATAGCATGTGATGGAGAACTCTGAAAACAGGAAAAAGTCTTAACACGCTGACCTATAGGGAAACTGGCCTTACAAGATCATCATGTCTGTGTATCAGCACCCATTTCCCCCCGAGTGTATCTCTTCCCCTCCGTCCAATTTAATTCAGATTTCTGCCACTGATAGTACAGTACCCAGCACCCCCCCCCCCAAAAAAAAAAAACCAAAACCCCACACTTTTTATATGCTTTTGATACCCCCTGATGGTTGGAATCCCTTTTAGGTGTTCTTTACAATAAAGAACTGTAGGAATATCTTATGCACCTGACAGCAGTGCCCTGTCCATCTGTGTCCTTTTCCATCTGCATATAAATGTAAAATCCCACTAATAGCCATATGACATGAGACTGGAACTTACAGGGTCATTCATCAAAGTGCATTATGGTGTTAATGCATGCGATATTTATCACAATGTGTGGTGTGAATGTAAATTTATTCAAAGGGGTGGGTTTTATGAAAATGAGGGGCATTATTGCACCACGCAATACCATAATGCACACTATCACATGTTTTTAATGACAGAAATAACTTCACCTTTTTTGCAGGTGTTAAGCTGTGTGATGTGGGCAAAATGGTTATAATGTAATTAGAGAGAGAGAGGGGGGGGGGAAAGCAAACCTCTGGGGTGGCATACATAGTAGTCAACTATTTATATCACTATAGGAGGGCTAGCTAGTAACTCAAGGTGAGGTTTTGGTGGTGGGTGTAGGTGTTTGGGGCCAGTTTTACATGCAGAGTGAGATGTACAAATAGCATATAATATGGGCAGCCAGGACTGACGCTTCTGCCCAAGCCCACCCCTTTACAACCACATAATACACAACACAGTTTTGGGAGTCAACAGGCCGCAGCTTTATTAAAACCCCGGAGCCCTAGCCATACACATATAATCTTGAATTCCCCCCATTTGCAATCATCTGCCACCAGCCAGCAAAATGGGCAACCCAAGCTACCCCAGCCTGCCAATTGTGCAAACCCAGGCTATCCCAGCCTGTATGAAGCACCCACCTTTCTCATGTCCCCCACGACTCCCGCCACCATCAAGCAAGGAGCCGAATAAATTGACCCCCACCACCGTCGAGCAAGGAGCTGAATAAATCAACCCCAGCCACCGTCCAGCAAGGAGCCTTACCAGCCACAACTGCACCCAGTTGTTTTGGCTAGGGACCACTGACCTGCCCCCTGTCAGGTCAGCCACCAGTTACCAAAGCACCCCCCCCCCCCCCACCACCACCACCAATCGGCTCAGGCTACCCACTTTAGCACCCATCTGGGTCAACCACAAGCCGACACCCCTGGTCCTCCACACCATGTACTTATTTTCCTCCATTAGGTCACGGAAGCGCTCATCATAATTGGGCCATGACCAACCCTCATACACCTGACTGGCATCCAAGATAGCATCGGCATAAGCAAGTAACAACCCATACTGGGCAGGGTCGCGATGAGCTACAACACTGGCCAACCGAAGGAAGGAGCGGATCCAATTTAACACATTATGTGCCACCCGGCGATCCCCCCCCCTTTAGGCCTATCACCCCCATGCTGACTTTTCTTCGCCTTCTTCCTCCCCCGACAGCCCTCGAGCAGCGAGAAGATATCTATGTACTTCCGCTGCCTGACATCACAGACCCAGGATACATAGAAACATAGAAATGATGGCAGAAGAAGACCAAACGGCCCATCCAGTCTGCCCAGCAAGTTTTGCACATTTTGTTTTCTCATACTTATCTGTTACTCTTGGCTCTTAGTAACCTTTTGGTTCTATTTCCCTTCCACCCCCACCATTAATGCAGAGAGCAGTGTTGGAAATGCATCTATGTGAAATATTTAGCTTAGTTAGGGGTAGTAACCGCCGCAATAAGCAAGCTATACCCATGCTTATTTGTTTTCCCAGACTATGTAATTCAGTCCTTTTTGGTTGTTGTCTGTATATAGATCATCTTTTCTTCATTCCCCCTGCCATTGAAGCAGAGAGTTATGCTGGACATGCATTGAAAGTGAAGCATCAGACTTTCTCCCCTGCCGTTAAAGCAGAGAGCTAAGCTGGATATGCGTAAAGTATCAGTCTTTCTCCCCTGCTGTTGAAGCAGAGAGCTATGCTGGATGTGTGTGAAGCATCAGTCTTTCTCCCTTGCCGTTGAAGCAGAGAGCTATGCTGGATATGCATTGAAAGTGAAGTATCAGGCTTATTTGGTTTGGGGTAGTAACCGCTGTAACAAGCAAGCTACTCCCTGCTTTTTTGTGAATGCAAATCCTTTTTTCCACATTCATTCACATCCTCTAGACTTTATGGATCCACAGTGTTTATCCCACACCCCCTTGAAGTCCTTTACAGTTCTGGTCTTCACCACCTCCTCCGGAAGGGCATTCCAAGCATCCACCAACCTCTCTGTGAAGAAATACTTCCTGACATTGGTTCTGAGTCTTCCTCCCTGGAGCTTCAAATCGTGATCCCTGGTTCTGCTGATTTTTTCCCGACGGAAAAGGTTTGTCGTCGTCTTTGGATCATTAAAACCTTTCAAGTATCTGAAAGTCTGTATCATATCATCTCTGCTCCTCCTTTCCTCCAGGGTGTACATATTTAGATTCTTCAATCTCTCCTCATAAGTCATTCGATGAAGACCTTCTACCTTTTTGGTCGCCCTTCTCTGGACCGCCTCCATCTTGTCTCTGTCTTTTCGGAGATACGGGCTCCAGAACTGAGCACAGTACTCCAGGTGAGGCCTCACCAAGGACCTGTACAAGGATATTTAAGCTTTGCCTCCAGCCACCACCAACCGACTTGGCAACGAGTTCCTTGGTTCCTATTGGTGCCTGTTCCTTTCTACGGACCAGTTGTTCCTGCTCTACAGATCTCAGCGCTCCTCGGGCCCTGGCTCAGCACTACTTCACCTGGACTCTCTCTCAGCGCTTCCCGCTCCTCGGGCCCTGGCTCAGCGCTACTTCACCTGGATTCTCTCTCAACGCTTCCAGCTCCTCGGGGCCTGGCTCAGCGCTACTTCACCTGGATTCTCTCTCAGCACTTCCTGCTCCTTGGGGCCTGGCTCAGTGCTACTTCACCTGGACTCTCTCAGCGCTTTCCACTCCTCAGGGCCTGGCTCAGTGCTATTTCACCTGGACTCTCTCAGCGCTTCCCACTCCTCGGGGCCTGGCTCAGCGCTACTCCATTTGGGTCTCTACCGCAGCGACCTCTGCTCCTCGGGACCTCCCACGGCACTTCTACATAGAGGATCTTGTTCCAGTGCTTTTACTCATCAAGATCTAGCTCAGCGTTGTACTCTTCTGGACTGTGTCTCTGTGTCCCTGCTCCTCGGGGCACCCCCCAGCGCTTTTACTATAGAAGGTCCTGTCACCAAAGTGCAGTGCCTCGAGCAGTTCCTCTGCGCTGCTACTCTACTGGCACCTGCTACAGCGGGATCCCCCGCTCTAGCCCTTATTCAGCATACCACAGTTCAAGTCTCCACACCAGTACCTCCTCATCTTGAGGCCACTCCCACATGGTCCTGCTCTACAGTCTTTGGAGCTGCAGTGGTCTTGCACCCCTGGAGACTGTCTCTCCTTCTCCCTCCGAGAGTGCCTCTGTCTTGGACTGTACCTAACCTCTCTGACACTCTCTGCATCCAGCCGCCTACTCTCTCCAGAACCAGCCATACAGAAGTGCTCCTAAGTCCTGCCGGCCCCGGCACCCAAGGGCTCAACCTGCAGGGAACAAGGGCCAGCACTGGCAAAGTCCCAGCTTGCCTTTGTTCCCGGCCAGCCTCGCCTCCCGATGGTGGGGACCTGTGGGGCCCAACCCCTCAGGTAGCGTCAATCCCACCTCGGGCCAAGGATCCACAATTCCTAACACTGGGGTTCTTTATTGTTTGTTTGGTTTTGTTTTTTTTTTTGGGGGGGGGGGGAGAGGAGCAGAATTCTCCGAGCACTGGGAACAAGCAGCCATTTGGCTAAAACTCTCTGCACTAACAGGATAACACACCCTGTAATCTGTTTCCATTCCAAGCTCGCATAGCAATCCTGATGGGCAACCTAGTCCTGAAGCTTAGTTTTGCACCCTAGCAGGGAAGAAAATGTGGATAGCGCTTTCTCCCCAGCAAATTTGCGTGAAGCCAATGTGTGCAGATAACTCTATTCTTAAGGGACTGTGTGTGTGTGTGTATGTAGCTCCCTACAGTGGCTACACTGGAAGAGCTGCAGCAGCAGGTGCAAGGGGGCCGCTGCAACAGAGCCAGCTCATGACGACACAGCAGCATGAGAGATACCAGGCCAAGGTGCAGGCAGGTGAAACTCTGTCTCGGAGACGTCATCAGTCCATTACCCCCAGAATGTTTCAATAAAAGCAGGAGTTGCTATCAAGGGTTCCTACACCAATATGACCTGCATTTCAGGTTATACCCAGAGTAATTAATGAGGGCATGATAAAGATTTACTGGGTGGTAACTTGGTTCAAAGGGATGGCCTAAAATGGGCTACCGCTTTAATGAAGAAAAGCAAAGATTTACCTTGGGAGAGGTTTCAGGAGGAGTTCAGGTGAGTATTCTCAAACCTGTACCAGATAGGAGCCTTCTACAGTTAAAACAAGACATAAGTTCTTTCCTATGAAATTACATTCTGTCAGCTATAGAGGGACACAAAATGAAATGAATCATCCTTACGGCATCAATCCTACCTGAGCTTAGGCGATGAAATCAAGGACAAGTTGACTCGGGAACCACTCTGGAGGACCTGGTTAACAGCTATATACATATAGACCCGTGATTAGGAGAATGTAGAGGTGTTTTAGGATGCTCACTCCCCCCCCCCCCCCCCAATGTTTAGCTCCTTACCTAACTCTGAGGATGCAAGTAGATGCCAGCGGCTTCTGGGATCTGGACCTGGGGAAAGGAACTTAGATGGTCACGACCCTGTTGTATGTGGGGTGGGCACTTCATGGCAGTATGCCCTCAATGGGGAGCTTTGGTTTGGCATGCCATGTCACCTGGATCAGATGGATATTAGACTCCTAGAAATAGAAAAGCTATACTACCTCTGAGGAATGAAAACAAAGACGACAGAGTAGGAAGAATCACTATCATGGTGCAAATCAAAGTGGCTAGAGCACAAACGCTGAATCGCTTCTGAGAACAGGAATTTATGCAACAATCCCATCACGAGAGATCATAAACTTTATAATTTCTAAACTGGATACAGCTATGATGCCTTCATTATACCAGCTGAGTGAAGTAGTCATACATCTCCAAAGAGGCTTGGAGTTCCAGAATGAAAGGGAGAAAGACTTCTGGGAGGTAACCCAGGAAAAAAGAGGAATTAATCATTGACTGATTACAGTCTGCTTGAGGAGAGTACCCAGAGGATTTTATGTACTAGGAGTACTCCTCCAACAGAGAGAGAGAGAGGAAAAGTCGCTGGCAACGGGCTGCCTTATCCAAAGGCTTATGTTGCATCACAGGTGAATCCAGACAAAAATGTGGTAGTGGCCATTACCTCTTGGAAGGATCAGGCTTGAGGGAAAGTCAAAAGCCAGGAACTGCAGGGATCACTCATAGGATAATCTGGGGGAAAAGAGGCCAAGCCTAGTTTCTCTTGGTAACTAAACAGATGAGGACCTTGCAGAGTCCAGTGAAGGGGACCTGGACTTTATGGACTTGGGGGAGATGGACCTGAGCTTATCTGAACTAAATTTTCTTCATACCAAGCTGAACTTGGGCTGCACCATTAGATCAATGGGCCCATTTCTACCAGACTCAATCTTCAGGAAATGCAATTTCCCATGTATCCAACCAAACTATCCAATGGCGGTAGATCAGCAGGCCCATTAAGGCCATCAATGGCATTTGCCCTCAGGGGCTAAATGCAGTCCTATCTCTGTTTTTAGAAGCAAGTTTTAATTGTTGTAGTTGATACTTCTGGTTTTTTGTACAGATGGAAGATGTTACAGCATAGTGATGAGAGGGGAGCAGAGCTCAGGAAGTGACAAGGACACAGAGAATGTCCTCTGTTACATTACTGGGGAGAGACAGGAGCAGAGCCTAGGAGGTAACAGGGACACAGAGGATCTCCTCTATTTTTACAGTAGAGGGGACGCAGGGCAGAGAGGAGCAGGGGATCTCTTTTGCTAGTACAATATAGAGGTAAGAGGAGAGCAGAGACCAGGGGGATTACAGAAACACCTGGTTTATTCCTCCCTAGTCAGAGTGGATGATCTAGACCAGAGCTTTCCAAACTTTTCATGTTGGTGACACACTTTTTAGACAAACATAATTTCGGGACACAGTAATTCAGTCTACTAGCAAACCAGAGGTTGTATGCAGTGTAACAAAGGAAAAAAGAAACATCACCCATCCTTATAAAACAAATCAAGAAATATAAAATCATCAGCAGTAAAACTGTACTAACAAAATGAACATATTTCGAAACAGCTGATGAGTGGAATATCCAATAATTAAAAACTCATATAAAACATTTCCAGATACCAACAAAATATTTCAAAATAGCAGACACAAAGACCCAGTAATGAAAAATAATAAGGATACAAACATTTTTTTGCTCTGCATACCTGGGAACGTTTGATATCCAGGTGTCCTGAGATTGTTCTGAATTAGCAGGAGGTGGGGTGGTTTGCTTGGAACTTTCTCCTCTCTCAGTCACATACCAGCGCTCGCTCTCACACTGGCTCTCAATGACACACCTATACACACATGCTCTCAGTACTCACATATACACATGTTTTTTCTCTCTCACTTATATAGGCTCTTAATTACACATTTACACACATGCTGTCTATCTTTTCACGCTTACACACACACAGGCTTTCAATCACATAAATACATGCTGTCTTTTTCTCTCACACACAGACTCTCATTCACATGATTACAAACATGTCCTCTCTTTCTCTCATTTACACACAGGCTCTCAATCACATACTCACATGCTCCCTCACCTAAATCAGCTCTCAGTCACACACAGACACACATGGTCTCTCTCTCTCATTTAAACACAGGCTCTTAATCATACATACACATGATTTCTCTCACACACAAAGGATTTCAATCATACACACATACTCTTTCACACAAACAGGTTTTCAATCACAAACTTACACATACAGGTTCCCAATGGTAAACTTACATTCATGCTCTCTCTCTCACAGGCAGGCTCTCAATCACAGACATACTCTCTTTCACATGTACAGGCTCTCAATCATTCACATACATGCAATCTCTCACTCTCTCATACACACACACAGGGCCCCGCGGCCCGGAAGAGGAAGTGGAGAGTATCGGGTGCGTGCGCGGCAAGAAGAGGCCACGCTAGTGCGCTCGGCATCGGCCCGAAGAAAAGAAGACTGCAGCGCGGCTCGGAGGAAAATGAAGAGGTTCAGCCGCGGCCGATGGGACTCCGCCTCCGCGAGGGCTGAAAATGAAGAGGTTAGCGTTGGGAGGAGGCTGCTGCTGCTGCCGTGAGTCCCCGGGGTGGGGGGAGGGAGAGTGTTGCAACACTCTCCCTCCCCCCACCCCGGGAACTCACGGCAGCAGCAGCAGCCTCCTCCCAACGCTAACCTCTTCATTTTCAGCCCTCGCGGAGGCGGAGTCCCATCGGCCGCGGCTGAACCTCTTCATTTTCCTCCGAGCCGCGCTGCAGTCTTCTTTTCTTCGGGCCGATGCCGAGCGCACTAGCGTGGCCTCTTCTTGCCGCGCACGCACCCGATACTCTCCACTTCCTCTTCCGGGGGGGGGGGGGGCAGGAAGAAGAGAGCACGCAGCTGTCCTGCCGCGTTCCGCCCGGGCGGAGGAGGACCGGGGAGCAGCTGGGTCAGCGGGAAAGTGTGGCGACACTTGTCTGCGAGCCAGATGCAGCCCTCAAAAGAGCCATATCTGGCTCGGAGCCATGGGTTCCCGGCCCCTGCACTTGCCGGTGTGTCACGTGCACCGGGCTTGCGCGACACACCGGCACACCTCAGGCGACACAGTAAAGTGTCGCGACACACACTTTGGAAAGCTCTGATCTAGACTAAGGCTCTAAATTGTTACATATAAATTTGTACATAATGTTACATAATGCCTCTGTATCGCTCCATGGTGAGACCGCACCTTGAATACTGTGTACAATTCTGGTCGCCACATCTCAAAAAAGATATAATTGCGATGGAGAAGGTACAGAGAAGGGCGACCAAAATGATAAGGGGAATGGAACAACTCCCCTATGAGGAAAGACTAAAGAGGTTAGGACTTTTCAGCTTGGAGAAGAGACGGCTGAGGGGGGATATGATAGAGGTGTTTCAAATCATGAGAGGTCTAGAACGGGTAGATGTGAATCGGTTATTTACTCTTTCGGATAGTAGAAAGACTAGGGGGCACTCCATGAAGTTAGCGTGTGGCACACTTAAAACTAATCGGAGAAAGTTCTTTTTTACTCAACGCACAATTAAACTCTGGAATTCGTTGCCAGAGGATGTGGTTAGTGCAGTTAGTATAGCTGTGTTTAAAAAAGGATTGGATAAGTTCTTGGAGGAGAAGTCCATTACCTGCTATTAAGTTCACTTAGAGAATAGCCACTGCCATTAGCAATGGTTACATGGAATAGACTTAGTTTTTGGGTACTTGCCAGGTTCTTATGGCCTGGATTGGCCACTGTTGGAAACAGGATGCTGGGCTTGATGGACCCTTGGTCTGACCCAGTATGGCATTTTCTTATGTTCTTTCTGATGTATTTATATGTTCAGGAAATATTTTAGATTTTGTTATATATTACTGCTGTATTATATTATGTTGTTATATATGAATTATTTACCAACATTTGATCTGAGATATCACATCTGTTTACATTCAGGTACCGTAGGCATTTCTCTATCCCCAGAGGGCTTACAATCTAAGTTTGTACCTGAGGCAATGGAGGGTAAAGTGACTTGCCCAAGGTGCAACAGCAGGCCTCAAACGCTGGTCTCCTGGTTCATAGCCCACTGCTGCTTTAACCACTAGGCTATTCCTCCAACTGCAGTGAGGTGAACACGAGCAAAAGTTTAGTTTTAAGTTCAAACTCTGAAGGATTTAGAAGACACTCAGGCAGTTTTTGGGTGTGACAGCTGACACTACACAGCAAATCACCTCCATTTAAAATCATAAGACCTCCTGGTGGATCCCTTTCTAGAAGTCAAAAGGATGTGAGATACCTTATCAGGAAAAGTACCAAGATCACTTGATGCGCCAGGTGGAACTGACCTGCTGAATGCTGGGACCTTGATATAACGAGTAAACTCTTTGGCGAGCTCCCTGTCCATCTCCACCTTGAACAGTGGCAATGGCAGCAATGTCATCAGACTAGTAGAAGAATGGATGTACTGTAAAGCTTTCTGAAGGTCACCGTTGAAAGTTCCTAACTAGATCTGTTCAGATCACTGCAGTATTGTGTGTGTGTGAGAGACAGAGCTCACTTCCAGATTTGGCTGCTTTGGATGGTGTAGAACCTCGTGCATCACCAGGCTTTTGAAACAGTCTTGGTTTTGTGAGAAAGGCAGTACATTAAGACACAGTAAATAAACTAAAATAAAATAGCCATGTTTAACTTTGTACCATGTAGAGGTTGTGTAAGCTTCTGTCCAATTAGAGATTCACTGAAACATAAAATTTGACCAGGGGTGCCTAAACCTTTGCACACAAATCATAATTATTTACTAATGTATTGTATGTACATTTTATAATGATTTATTTTTCTATTTTACTGCAATATTATTAGTTTCATGTTGTATTTTGACTATAGTATTATAGTGAATTGTCTTGGGTCAAACCTCTGATTGAGGGAGGCAATATCCAAATTTAACATACCATAATATTAGCACAGGCTCTGATCTACCACTATTTAATAAGCACAGGGACTGTGCTCCCACTGTATAATGCATGATGGGGCTGAGCTCCCAGTTTTGGAAATCCCATGGAGCTACAGACCACGTTAAGTCGCCACTGTAAGCACAGTTTCCATAGCAACTAACACCTCTTTTGGCATCTGTAAGGTGAACAGCATAGGCGGGCTGAGGATTCAGTGCATGCTGACTGACCAAGGGCATTCTCCAGGCAGGGATGCAGACTCTGCAGCTCTGCTGCTTATTACTTGTTGCCCCTTATCCATGGCATAGAGTTGCCACCTGCAACCAAGTCAATTGAACAGGCTTATGAAGTCTTAGTTTTGCCCTATTCCATGTATGAATATGTAGTTCTGATTTTTTGCATTGATTTCCAGAAAATCAGAGCTGCAAATCCATGAATGCATGAGGGCAATGCCAGGAATGGATCAGCCTATTTGTTTGGCCAAGAGTGAGGTGACAAACCTAGCAACACCCTCCATTCCTGTGCAGACCCCTCCCCTCCCCTCCCCCAAGACATCCAAGCCATGACCACAGCAGGCAGGGCTAGACCTGGCTTGGCCTCCTCGTTCTTGGTTTTCCTTCCTGAAACTTTCCTGTAATAATACCGTAGCTTCCGTTTTCATGGGGCACAAAAAAAATAACCTGTAATGGTTGGATCCTAGAGAGGTTCATATTTAGCAGTATGAGGAATGGGAATTTATCTGGGTAACTTTGGGTAAGAAACTCAGCAGCACTTACCCAACTAACTCTGTCTCTGAATATACTTGCCGAGAGTTCCCCTGCTACAATTTTCTCTGACCAGACATACCTGCATACGTTTAAACAGGTAGTGCTCAGTGTAGGGGCTATCCAGCTAAAATGAAACATCGCCCTTGGAGTGTCTCCCTCTTTTTACCTGGCTAAACTTTACCCTTGTAAAAGTTTACTTCATTAAAATCTCATCAGTGAGTGTGTGTGTGTGTGTGTGGGGATGTTTATTTAAAGCTTTCTGTCCAGGTAATTTTTCAGTTTCCTGTATAAACTCCTTTAAATAAAGAGCAGGGGTGGCCAACTCCGGTCCTCAAGAGCCACAATTAGGCCAGGATATCCATAATGAATAAACAGATTATATTCAGGTATTTCCGTATCCCCAGAGGGTTTACAATCTAAGGCCTGGAATCAAAATGCGATAAGTATTGCATGCAATAGCAAAGGGGGTGTGGTTTATGCTAATAGACAGTTGTATTTCCTGGAGAGAGAGAGAGAGTGAAAAAGCCTAGCCATAATGTCCTCTCCCTAGATAGGTATTTGTATCCCTATGGGAGTCCCAACTAGTAACTCGAGGTGAGGTTTAGGGGGTTAGGGGCCACTTTGACATTCAACGTACGAACAGAACAGTGGTCTCTTGT
This sequence comes from Rhinatrema bivittatum, assembly GCF_901001135.1. Taxonomy (NCBI): domain Eukaryota; kingdom Metazoa; phylum Chordata; class Amphibia; order Gymnophiona; family Rhinatrematidae; genus Rhinatrema; species Rhinatrema bivittatum. The sequence goes on from NC_042617.1 coordinate 305,323,905, forward strand.
GAAGATTTGATGCCCTACAGAGAGAGGAAACTCACTCCAAGATGATATTTGAACAAGGTTCTCTCAGCCTAGCTTGATGGACACTCTACCTGGGTAACATCAAGCTAGGTGGAGAGAACATTGCACAAATCTCATCTTTGGGTCAGTTTCCACTCTTTGTAGGTCATCAAATCTTCACAAGAGACCACTGTTCTGTTCGCACGTCTCACGTTGAATGTCAAAGTGGCCCCTAACCCCCTACACTAGTACCTAAACCTCACCTCAGGTTACTAGGTGGGCCTCCCATAGGGATACAAATACCTATCTAGGGAGAGGACATTATGGCTAAGCTCACGCTCTCTCTATTTTGATAAATGACCCCCTAAGTTTGCACCTGAGGCAATAGAGGGTAAAGTGACTTGCTCAAGGTCATAAGGAATGACAGTGGGACTTGAACCCTAATCTCCTGGTTCATAGCTCACTACTCTAACCACTAGGCTACATCTCCACTCCACATCATTGTAAATATTCTGAAAATCAGAAGTTAGCTGGCTAAATGAATATTTGGTCACTTATTTGGCTAAATTCTAGCTGGATAATTTATTATCTGGCTAATATTTGGCCAGATGAGTTAGGGGTGTTCCAGGGGCGTAATTGAGATGAGCTGAGTTAGCCGAATAATTTATGAGACTAAGTCAGTTGTCCCGTAGACGTGTCCTAAAATTAGCTGGATAGACTTATCCAGCTAATTTTAGGGTAGCTGGGTATTTTCGGTGGCACGCCAACACCACTGAATATATAAGCTAAATTAGCTGAATATGTTTCTCCAGCTAACTTGTTGAGCTGCATAACAGCTGAATATGACCCCCCTTTATGCTTTTCCAGCTCAAGAGTTCAGAATGTGCTACAACCATCAGGCAAATAGAATGCTAAAAATTATTTGGAAAGAAATAGAGAATACAACTGAGACTATCATAATGCCTTTGTATAGGTATAGATCCATGGTGCGACCACGCCTTGAGTATTGTGTGCAGTTCTGGTTGCTGCATCTCAAAAAAATTCATAGCAGACATATAAAAGGTACAGGGAAGGGTGACAAAAATGATACAGGGGATGGAAGAGCTCCCTTACGGAGAAAGGCGAAACAGATTAGGGCTCTTTAGCTTGAAGAAGAGACTGAGTGGGGGAAATGATTGAGAGGGGGTATGAGTGAGGTTTATAAAATAATGAATGAAGTGGAACTGGTAAATAAGGAATGGATATTTACCTTTTCAGACAATACTAGGACTAGGGGACACTCCATGAAACTTGCATCCTGCAGATTTAAAACAAAATTACAGGAAATATTTTTTCATTCAGCGCACAATCAAGCTATGGAGTCTGTTGCCAGAGGATGTAAATCAAGGCAACTAATATACAGAGAGGTTCAAAAGAGGGTTGGGCAAGTTCCTGAAGGAAAAGTCTATAAACAGATGTTAGCCAGGTAGACTTGGGAAAGCCAGAGCTTATCCCTGGGAGTGAAATAGATCAGTTATTTGGGATCTGCCAGATACTTGTGACCTGGACTGGCAACTGTTAAAGAAAGGATATTGGGCTCAGTGGACTTTGATCTGACCCAGTATAGTACTTGTTATGTTGGGTTTGAAGCTTAGGTCTCTATTTACAATTGTAGTGCAAATCAATAGAAAATATAGCTTCTGAGTTGTAGACATTTTTTCAGCCTGCCTACTGTTCTCTCCATTCTGACTTATGCTAGTTGTTATGTTCATGTTTCAATAAACAGATTTAAACATAAAACAGATTTAAACATAAAACTGTGAACCTGGAAGATGTAGTAGGCCAGATTGACAAACTAAAGAGTAGCAAATCACCTGGACCGGATGGTATGCATCCTAGGGTTCTGAAGGAACTAAAAAATGAAATTTCTGATCTATTAGTTAAAATTTGCAACCTATCATTAAAATCATCCATTGTACCTGAAGACTGGAGGGTGGCCAATGTAACCCCAATATTTAAAAAGGCTCCAGGGGCGATCCGGGTAACTATAGACCAGTGAGCCTGACTTCAGTGCCGGGAAAAATAGTGGAAACTATTCTCAAGATCAAAATCGTAGAGCATATAGAAAGACATGATTTAATGGGACACAGTCAACATGGATTTACCCAAGGGAAGTCTTGCCTAACAAATCTGCTTCATTTTTTGAAGGGGTTAATAAACATGTGGATAAAGGTGAACCAGTAGATGTAGTGTATTTGGATTTTCAGAAGGCGTTTGACAAAGTCCCTCATGAGAGGCTTCTACGAAAACTAAAAAGTCATGGGATAGAAGGCGATGTCCTTTCGTGGAATACAAACTGGTTAAAAGACAGGAAACAGAGAGTAGGATTAAATGGTCAATTTTCTCAGTGGAAAAGGGTAAACAGTGGAGTGCCTCAGGGATCTGTACTTGGACCGGTGCTTTTCAATATATATATAAATGATCTGGAAAGGAATACGACGAGTGAGGTTATCAAATTTGCAAATGATACAAAATTATTCAGAGTAGTTAAATCACAAGCAGACTGTGATACATTACAGGAGGACCTTGCAAGACTGGAAGAATGGGCATCCAAATGGCAGATGAAATTTAATGTGGACAAGTGCAAGGTGTTGCATATAGGGAAAAATAACCCTTGCTGTAGTTACACGATATTAGGTTCCATATTAGGAGCTACCACCCAGGAAAAAGATCTATGCATCATAGTGGATAATACTTTAAAATCGTCGGCTCAGTGTGCTGCAGCAGTCAAAAAAGCAAATAGAATGTTAGGAATTATTAGGAAGGGAGTGGTTAATAGAACAGAAAATGTCATAATGCCTCTGTATCGCTCCATGGTGAGACCGCACCTTGAATACTGTGCACAATTCTGGTCGCCGCATCTCAAAAAAGATATAGTTGCGATGGAGAAGGTACAGAGAAGGGCAACCAAAATGATAAAGGGGATGGAACAGCTCCCCTATGAGGAAAGGCTGAAGAGGTTAGGGCTGTTCAGCTTGGAGAAGAGGCGGCTGAGGGGGGATATGATAGAGGTCTTTAAGATCATGAGAGGTCTTGAACGAGTAGATGTGACTCGATTATTTACACTTTCGAATAATAGAAGGACTAGGGGGCATTCCATGAAGTTAGCAAGTAACACATTTAAGACTAATCGGAGAAAATTCTTTTTCACTCAACGCACAATAAAGCTGGAATTTGTTGCCAGAGGATGCGGTTAGTGCAGTTAGTGTAGCTGGGTTCAAAAAAGGTTTGGATAAGTTCTTGGAGGAGAAGTCCATTAACGGCTATTAATCAAGTTTACTTAGGGAATAGTCACTGCTATTAATTGCATCAGTAGCATGGGTTCTTCTTAGTGTTTGGGTAATTGCCAGGTTCTTGTGGCCTGGTTTTGGCCTCTGTTGGAAACAGGATGCTGGGCTTGATGGACCCTTGGTCTGATCCAGCATGGCAATTTCTTATGTTCTTAAGGCAACTCTGGTTCTTTAGTGCTACAAACAGGTCTGGCTTTCAGGATCTTATTAATAAATATGCATGAGATATATTTGCATGCACAGCCTCCACTGTAATGCAAATCTATCTCTTGTATATGTTTTGCCTGCTTGTGGCAATATAAGACTGGAGTTGCTTACCCCTGCTTTATAATTTGCTGTCATCAGGGACATTAGGTAACCATCTCACCCAGGTCACTTAAACAGGCTGATCCAGTCCTAGTTTTTGCCACTTAACATTCATGGATTTTTAGTTCAGATTTTCGTAGAGAAGGAAATGAGAAAAATAGAGAACTACAATTTTATGAATGCAATGGGGCAAAAGGCAGGCCTGGATCAGCCTGTTTTATTGACCTGGGATGAGATGGCAAACACTAAATGGTGGGCGTTAGGCACATGGGGCTCACAGGGCTGCTCCGTGCAAATTCTTGGCTGATTGGCTCCTCCTGTCAGCGTCTCACGAAACTCACAGGTAATTGGCCCTCGGAGCTATTTTATTGGAAAGGATGGCTCTTGCAGCTGACGGTGCCTCTGGCTGTGTAAGCGTCTCGTCTGTATGTTTGGCCACTAGGACCACAAATCAAGCTAAATGAGGCACTTGATTCTGGGCAGCCAAACAAGCATAGTTAGCGATGCTCTCTTAGAATAAAAAGGTTCCATCGCCCATACATATTATATTATTGTAACATATTTATACATTTTTATATTTCTAAATACCGTATAATGACATTTTTTATTTTATTTTAAAAAGTGCTGCAAAGAGAAGTTTCCAGGATGTGACTCCTGCTAGAACCATTATCCGACTGCATATGTTTAAAGCCATAACGAAAACACAGGCAGAGTGCTTGTGTGTGTGTGTGTGTGGGGGGGTGTCAGCAAAGTGAGTGATTTGATTGGCTGGCACGCCCCTGGTGTTCTCTAATCTAAAATAGCACCTGAGCCCCGAGGAACAGCTCTCGTTCACAATGTAGAACTTGTCTGTCTTGTTGCAGGCTATTTCACCCTTGCCTCACTTCATGTGCTAATCACTAATTGACTACAAGAAGCCCTATCTGTTTGGTTCACTGCTGATGACCCCTGTCTTCCCCATCTCTCCTTCAAGGAATACCTACCAGTACTATTGATTGTTCCTATAGTGCCACAACGCGTACATACTTTTGGGCCGATACAGTAAAAGTCGCGGGAGAGAGGGTGAACGCCTGCTCTCCCGGCGCGCGCACAGGGCACTCTCCTGTGTGCGCGATTCACTAAATTAATTTATTTAAATTAGGGCCTGCGGCAAAAAGAGGCGCTAGGGACACTAGCGCATCCCTAGCTCCTCTTTTTGGACAGGAGTGGCGGCTGTCAGCGGGTTTGACAGCAGACGCTCAATTTTGCCGGTGTCGATTCTCAAACCCGCCGACAGCCACAGGTTTGGAAACCGGATGCCGGCAAAATTGAGCTTCCGGTTTTCAAGCCGCGGGCCGATTTCACATTTTTTTTAACTTTTTTTTAACTTTCGAGACCTCCGACTTAATATCGCCATGATATTAAGTTGGAGGGTGCACAGAAAAGCAGTTTTTACTGCTTTTCTGTGCACTTTCCCGGTGCCCGGAGAAATTAACGCCTATCTTTGGGTAGGTGCTAATTTCTGAAAGTAAAATGTGCGGCTTGGCTGCACATTTTGCTTTCTGAATCGCGCGGGAATACCTTTTAGGGCCATCAACATGCATTTGCATGTTGCGGGCGCTATTAGGTTTGGGGGGGGGGGGGGGTGGACGCACGTTTTCGATGCTCTATTACCCCTTACTGAATAACGGGTAAAGCTAGCATGTCGAAAACGTGTGTCCAATAGCGGGTTAACAGTCCGCCGGAGCGCACTGTACTGTATTGGCCTGATAGTGTTGTTACAGGTACCTGGAAGAGTCTGGGACTCAGAGTCCCATGTGAGCTCTTTAACGCCTCCTAATGAAGTTAGCCTGGCACACCTGAGCAGGTCAGCAAGCCATAGCAAAATCTTTACAGGTGAGAAACTCTCCAATTAAGCTCAAAGGTGAAAACGAGAATGGGATCAGATTGCTCTGCAACTGGGGCTTTAAACAAGTTAAGGTTGGGGAATTTCTTTTGGTACTCCAGAGGCCAGATTTCTTCCTTAGTGCTGGCTAATGTACCCCAATTATCTATTTACTTGCAAACTACCGCATATCTGTATATATATATCCATGACTTTTGTATTCGATGCTTTATTAATGCTCCGTAGGAAAAGGCAGAATGTCACATTCAAATAAATAAATAATCACTAAAATTAAATAATGCAGTGCCACGAGAGGTCTTTTGGAAAACTGCACGTGCTCCAGTTCGACATTAATGTCTATAGGTAGAGAGAGTCGTCTGAAGAGCAATTCTCTGGCGGTGCCTGCCTCGAGCACCCAGGGAACGAGGCCCTTTTCTTCCTTTCTTTTTTTTCTGCTTTTTTGCACACGTGCTGACGCCGAGCTCGCTTCGGCTGCGTTGTTGAATGCACGCAGCTCGCTTCGCCGAGCTCTGGGGCTCATTCACTGAGCAGGTCGATGGACTCTCGGCCGTAATCACCCGGCCTCTTGGCGGGTGAAGGAACAGCTTGCGCCTTCATAAATCTGCCTGCCGCCGCTGCACCTCCCCCTCGTAGGCCCACACCTTGCTTCCTCGTCCTCAGCCTCCTACTCCGCTTCCCCCAACAGATGGTCCCCCACCGGCTCTCCCCCCTCCCCCTGCACTGGAGGAGGGGAGGGGAACGCGAGGATGAGGGGCAAAGCCGAAGGATCATCTCACTGTATGTGACAGCGGTCAGCCCTCGCAGAACGAAACAACATATGGGCGCCTATTCTGTTCCCTTTTTTTTTTTTTTTTTTTTCCTTCATCTTGACCTTGCCAAGCAGTCACTCTGCCTATTGTCCGGAGGCGGCCCCTCTGCCTTCTCTGTCTCAGTCAGTGGCGTTCTGCAGCCCCCACGTGCCAGGGGTTAATCCCCATTGTGCGACCAACTTTACATCTGTTCAAGTTAAGGAGGATCACAGCACCATCCCATGTCCCAGAGCCCCCCCACCCCTCCTCCCTCTCTCTCTCTGACAGATTGGTGCCATTTACCGTTGAGATCCTCCTGCTGCTTATTCCAAGAGACAGATTTATAGTAAAAATACAAGGCAAAAAAACCCCCAAACAAACCATAAAAAAGTGCAGAAAATCTACAGTTTGCTTGGCATATGTTTGAAAATGCATATCTTGTATTCAAGGATTTAATTTTCTGCAACTTCAGAAAAACATTTAAAAACTCACTGCAGGACTTTTGTCCCATGTGTAATAAAATTAAAAATTGTGCAGAACTCAACAATGTTTGCACCAGTTTTTCTGTGTGTTTTTTTTTAAAGTAAAGTTACACAAAAATAAAGACTTAGACAACAGATGTATTAATTAAAAACCAGACAAGCAAACTGTTTTTTTTGCTGTCAATCAAAGCTTACTTAGACATAAGTTATCTAGCAAAATGTCCATCCATGCCGAGGTAAGAGGAGTTAGACCAGGCACAGTTATTAGTATTTACAGCACTTCTCCATCCTTCTGTGGCATAATAATACAGCTGTGCAGCCCTGCACTGGGCTGAGGATTAGAAACTCAGTCAAAACTCAATTTAAGGGAAAAATTGTTGCTAGAAGCCATGTGTCCACTATAATGAAACGGCCTAGTCAGATATTGCTTTCTAGTGCAGGCACTGTGCTAAAACAGTAGCCTGGAAGCAGCAAGGACATGGGCAATGCTCACTGTATCAACAACGACAACCACTATAATTGATAGCTGCTCTGGGTGTGTGTATTTATAAAGATATAGATATAGCTGTATATATAGATATGAAAATAGATATAGATATTTTATCCAGTTTGTCTCTGTTTCTCAATCTAAACATCCATCTATCCAGACTGTCCATCTATCTACCTGTCCATCCATCAATCTGTCCATTTTTAATTTATTTATTTAAAACCTTTTCTTTACTGCCACTCCCAACCATCATAGCAGTTTACGGCAAAAACATACACAATTTTAAAATTGTATCAACCCTCTTGGTCTTTGCGCTCTTCTCAACGAAGTCTCTTAGTTGTTCCATCTCCTAAAGTCGCACGCCTACACACTATGCGTGAATGCTCTTTCTCTGTAGCTGGCCCAGAGTTCTGGAAGTCTCTTCCTTCTCAGATTCATCAGTGCGATTCAATTAAAACCTGCATGGCTCTCCTTAAAACATTTTTGTTTACATTTTGTTACTTTTAATTTATGTTAATTCAGATTCTTATCTTGAATTATTATTACTCTGTGTTTATCTTATAATGCATGTGTTTTACAGGCCGATACAGAAAGAAGCGCAGGAGAGACTGCGAGCACCTGCTCTCCTGACGCGTGCACAGGCCAGTGTTCTGGGCACGCGATTCAGTATCGGCCCGCATGCAAATGAGGGCCCGCGGTAAAAGGAGGCGCTAGGGACACTAGCGCGTCCCTAGTGCCTCCTTTTTGATAGAAGCAACAGCTGTCAGTGGGTTTGACAGCCGACGCTCAATTTTACCGGCGTCGGTTCTTGAACCCGCTGACAGCCATGGGTTCGGAAAACGGACACCAGCAAAATTGAGCGTCTGTCTTCCAACCCGCGGGCCGCAGGCAGAGTTTTAATTTTTTTTAATTTTTGGGGCCTCAGACTTAATATTGCCATGATATTAAGTCAGAGGGTTTACAGAAAAGCAGTTTTTTCTGCTTTTCTGTACACTTTCCCGGTGCCGGTCGAAATTAACGCCTGCCTTTGGCACACGTTAATGTCTGAAAGTAAAATGTGCAGCTTCACTGCACATTTTGCTTTCTGTATCGCGTGGGAATGACTAATAGGCCCATCAACATGCATTTGCATGTTGCGGGCGCTATTAGTTTCGGGGGGGTTGGCCATGCGTTTTCGACGCGCTATTACTCCTTACTGTATAAGGGGTAAAAATAGCGCGTCAAAAACGCGCGGGCTAACATTGCGCTCCACCGGAGCGCACTTTACTGTATTGGCACGTTAGTTTGTAATTTATATTTGCTTATTTTATTTTTAGCCTTTTAATTATATGTTAAAACATGGCTTTTTAACCAAGCCTTTCAATAATATCTGAATTTGATTTCACTTGTTTTTATTTTTATGTTTTTAAGATTTTAATTTTAAGTATTGATTTTAGTCGCTTATTTTAGAGATTTTATGACATGTTGAAATTATGTAATTATATTTTAGATTGCCAATTTTGAATTGCAAATGTTTTAACTGATATTTGCCCATTAATGTAAACCGACGTGATATGTTCTATATGAATGCTGGTTTACAAAAAACTACTAATAATAATAATGCTACTAGTTTTGTTATTTGAGTTAGGCGATTCATAAATCCAATAAAATGTATAATATAAATGTACAATAAAATTCAAATCCCAAACCAATATTCAAATTTAAAAAACAAAATCGCAAACAGAGCCTCCTTTACTGCTACTAGTCTTATTCATCTTACCTTATCTCTCTTCCTTTTATAATCGCTCTTCAAATTCCTGCCTAAATAGCCAGGTTTTTAAGAGCTTTCTAAATGTATTTATTTATTTGTCCATCCTATCTGTCAGAACTGTGATTGGGTCGATGTCACAAAGGCAGTAGATCAGTCAGAAGAGCAGTTTCCACAGTGGTAATTGTAAATGACACAAAAAAAGATCAGAATTTTTTAAAATAAAAGTTGATGGATTTTTACCTCCTACATATGGAGAACTGGCAGGCATCTCTGCTCAAGTTACATAACTCACAAGCAAATCCCTCACCCCTCCATGGCCCCTCCTCTGCACCATTTTTCCTGGTACACATGCTGCCCTGTCTGATTCTCTTCTCTGCATTGTATTCTTCCTCTGTCCTGGTCCTCGGAGAGGCCAAGAGAAACGGCAGGCCCATCTGTCAGGCTACAGTCTTTCAACAGGCCTCATTCTCCCTCCATTCCTGAGGGAGTTCAGGGTTGAGATTCCTGACACCACTCAGCTCATATGAAATCTGAGGTAACTCAGTCAGCGCTCTGGGGCTGCAGAGAGGAAGGGAACTCTCTTGGGGAGCTGCTCTCCTTTCACTGGGGCCAGAGCTGAGCTCACTGGCTCCCCTTTATCATCTCAAGCTCCTGGCCCCCCCACTCTCCAAAGGAGCTGAGCTGTAAATGAACCATAAGGAAGGAAGAGCAGTGGGGATATCACGGGGCAAGGACAATAGGCCACTGGGGATCTGCAAAGGTTTTCTGTCCCTGTGAAAATGGCATGTAAGTAGAGAAGAGCTACAAGGGAATAGGTTATGCCATCTTGAACTCTTTGAGTGAGGAGGCTGTGAAGTGTGATTGGCTTCCAACAGGATATGACCAGAGATGAGAATAAACCAAAATTTGTGGAACTAATCCACTGGGGACGGATGGATGGAAAGAAAGAGTGAAGAAGGTGAAGGATAGAGGGAGGAGAGTGTGCATTTGGGGGGCAGAGGTCAGATTGCATAATGGGATGAAAAGAGATTTTATACTCTTTACTCTTCTCCTTCCTTTTATCTCTCCTCATCCTACATTTTCACTTTCACATGCTTGTGCACCTTTTTCATCCCTGGACCAACCTGCAAATGAGTCACACTTTTCTTGGTATCAAGTTACATTTGGCTAGCCATGTTTTATTTTATTCAATCATGGGTGCTTGTTCTTGCTGGTTTACTGAACTGAAGTCCAATATAATACACTTTACTGGGATTGTTGGTGTATGTGCCAGGTGGTCTCCTCCCACACTGTACTATTGAACAGGCAGCTGACAAACAGATGTTCTGTTGTTTCCTTCTGGGATGTCTGCTGGTGGTCATTATGCTGGCAGGGGCACATTCAATACCAGGGCCTAGTCCTTGCAAAGTCCTGATCGCCACATCTCAAAAAAGATATAGTTGCACTGGTGAAGGTACAGAGAAGGACGACCAAACTGATAAAGGGGATGGAACGGCTCCCCTATGAAGAAAGACTAAAGAGGTTAGGGCTATTCAGCTTGGAGAAGAGACGGCTGAGGGGGGGGATATGATAGAGGTCTATAAAATTATGAGAGGTCTAGAATGGGTAAATGTGAATTGCATATTTACTCTTTCGGATAACAGAAGGACTACACAGTAACATACAGGCCGTCAGGAAAATGCGCGGGAGAGCCGGTGCTACGAGGTGAGCGCCCGCTCTCCTGACGCGCGTCCAGGCCACTCTCCTGGGCGCACGATTCTGTATGCAAATGAGGGCCCACGGTAAAAAGGAGGCGCTAGGGATACTAGTGCGTCCCTAGCGCCTCCTTATTGGCAGAAGCGGTGGCTGTCAGCGGGTTTGACAGCTGACGCTTAATTTTACCGGCGTCAGTTGTTGAACCCGCTGACAGCCACGGGTTCGGAAAACGGACGCCGGCAAAATTGAGTGTCCATTTTCCAACCCGTGAGCCATGGGCAGATTTTTATTTATTTATTTTTTAATATTTTTTTTTGTTTTTGAGGTGTACAGAAAAGCAGGTTTTTCTGCTTTTCTGTACACTTTCCCGGTGCCAGCCGAAATTAAATCCTGCCTTTTGGCAGGTGTTAATTTCTGAGAATAAAATGTGCGGCTTGGCTGCACATTCTACTTTCTATATCGCGCGGGACTAATAGGCTCATCAACATGCATTTACATGTTGAGGGCGCTAGTAGTTTCAGGGGGCTTGGACGCACGTTTCCATGCGCTATTATTACCCCTTATACAGTAAGGGGCTAAAGAGATTAGGGCTATTCAGCTTGGAGAAGAGATGGCTGAGGGGGGATATGATAGAGGTCTTTAAAATCATGAGAGGTCTAGAACGGGGTAAATGTGAATTGCATATTTACTCTTTCGGATAATAGAAGGACTACATAGTAACATATGGGCTGATTCAGTAAAATTCGCGGGAGAGCCAGTGCTACGAGGCGAACACTTACTTATACACTAAGGGGTGATAGCATGTGGAAAATGCACGTCCAAACGGGGGCTAACTGTGTGCTTGTCCTGAATGCACCATACTGAATCAACCTGCTAGTAACATAGTAATTACTGCAGAAAAAGCCAAAATGGTCCATCCAGTCTGCCCAGCAAGCATCCCAAGATAGTAACTACTGCTCCATGCAGGTTACCCCCATGTTTCTCTTAAGGGTAGTAACTGCCGCTCCGTGCAGGTTATCCCCATGTTTGTCTTAAGGGTAGTAACTGCTGCTCTGTGCCGGTTTAGCTTTATTTATTCCTATCCTCTAGCCTTTTAGGGATCCTCAGTGTTTATCCCATGCCCCTTTGAAAAATCTATCTATCAAGGGGTGCACTCCATGAAGTTAGCAAGTAGCACATTTAAAACAAATTGGAGAAAATTATTTTTCACACATTTCACAATTAAGGTCTGGAATTTGTTGCCAGAGGATGTAGTTAGTGCACTTAGTGTAGCTGGGTTTAAAAAAGGTTTGTATAAGTTATTGGAGGAGAGGTCCATTAACTGCTATTATCAAGCTGACTTAGGGAATAGCCACTGCTATTTCTGGCATCAGTAGCATGGGATCTACTTAGTGTTTGGGTACTTGCCAGGTACTTGTAGCCTGGATTGGCCACAGGATGATGGGCTTGATGGTCTGACCCAGTATGGTAACTTCTTATGTTCTTATGTCCCACTAAATCCTGGTATGTTTTTTCCAAAAAGTGGGAGAGGAAAGATAGACCTTTATAATGGAAAGCATAGTGCAGGGATGGCCAACTCCAGTCCTCAAGAGCCACAAACAGGTCTGAGATAGATTTGCATGTAATGGAGGCAGTGCATGCAAATTTCTCTCATGCATATTCATTGTGCATATCCTGAAAACCTGACCTGTTTGTGGCTCTTGAAGACTGAAGTTGGCCACCCCTGGCATAGTGTAGCTAGTCTTTCTGTGGGTGTATGCTCAGTCTCTGTACTGGAGATGGCCATTAAGCAGGCTGTGCACACGGGTAGGGTGTTCCAAAATATAAAGTTTACTGTTCAACTTGTAATTAATTTGCAGCAACTACATTTTCTTCTTGTTGCATCTATAATCACTTCAAAACATAAAATACAGAATGATCTGTAGCTGTCTTGAGTCTCTTCCCTGGGCTCCCTTTCTTCCTATGTGGAATATAAGGATGCCCAGGGATACCTCCTTCCAAATAACCGTGGTCCACTTCCTGACACTGAAATCTCCAAACCTCTTCTTTCTCCTACCAGAAACTCCTGGGGGGGGGGGGGGGGGTTACTTTTCCCTATGTGCATCACTTTGCACTTGTCTACATTAAATTTCATCTGCCATTTGAATGTCCAGTCTAACTTTAGGATAGCTGGGATTATTTACTAGCATGCATGCACCACTGAATTTACAGGTGAAGTTATCCTGATAGGTTTATCTGGCTGAATATGGATCTTTGAGTCTCCCTAACACCAATGGCCACTGTAAGCCATATGGATGATAGGATCCTGCAGGCTCCCAGCTTGTGAGAACCTCTGCGTAATTCTCTTAAGGGCACTGAGACAGGGTGAGGTCATCATAAAACAACCTGTTAAGGATGAGGTCCTAAAGAATGAAGTCCCCTTATTCATCAGGGTGTGCCAGAATTTGATATGTCTCATCAAAACTTGGACATGGGATGGGCAATGGCCCTGCAGTCTGACAGATACTATTTGCAGCGTCATCTTTTAGGCCAGCATGAACGGTGCCACCACGCCAGGCCTCACGGCTGGAGGTAGACCTGCCTCCCGTGCACTTCTTGTTTGTTAAAGAAACCTGTACATGTGGGAGGCGAAGCTATTGTGGAGCCTGTGAGCACATGCTGGCTCACGGCCCCACATTCACAGACTTTTCATTGCTTCTGCGGATACTGTTATTTATTTACTTATTTATTTATTTAGCATGTTGTTTATACCGTCATTCGGTTTCACCATCATAACGGTTTACAGTAGTCAGATTGGTTAAACAAACAGAGTTATATTAGAGAAAAACACAGAAAAAGACATTGTTACATCATATATTTAGATATAAGTTATATCAAGGTGACTATATAGTTTAAGTAATTCAGTCACCCCATTTGCACGTAGCTATGCTTATTGTCTTGTGTGTTAGTGAGCGAGCATCAGCCCAACAGCTTCCCACCTGAAAGATGTGACTTGGAGAAATGTGACTTGGAGAGGGGGATTAAGGAGAGAAGGTAATGAAGGACTCTAGTGTGCGGGAGAATGGCGACGTGGGGAGATCCATTGTTAAGGTTGATGTAATGTGGGGTGAGATCTTAATGGATGCAAGGAGGATGGGATTAGAGAAAGTTAAGATGGGGTAAGATAAGGTGATGGGATGGGTCATTTGAGATGGGGTGGTATGGGAAAAGTCTAGAGAGGCAGGAGGGGGTGCAAGTGAAGACCATGTAGAATGGCATAGGGCGGGGGGAGGAGAGGGCCACACAGGGTGGAGAAGGATTGGGAAGACAGGAGAAATCCATGTCAGGGATGGAATGGGAGGTATAGGTGAGGTGCATGTGGGGTGTGGTGGGCTGAGAGGGAGGGGATAGAAAGGGTGGTCCATCTGGGATAAAGTGGAGGGGAGAGGATGGTAGGGGAAGCCCATGTAGGACGAGATGGCAAGGAAGTCCAGATGAGGAGGGGAGGTCTGGATAGAGAGGGGAAGAAGGGTGAAGAGGGGATATTCATGTGGGATGGTGTGGATGTGAGCGAAGCAAGATGGAATGGAGTGAATGTGTGTGCAAACACTCATACAGTCCCAAGAAGGATTGAATCTATTCTTTGGAGGCCTGCTGGGTACTTGTGACCTCTACTGGTCACTGTCAGAGGCAGGATACTGGGCTTGATGGACCTTTGGTCTGACCCAGTATGGAATTTCTTATGTGTGTATAAAGGCACATCGGCCCAATTATTAGACACGTTTTTTTTTTTCCCTTTACTTTGTGTATGTCAAAAAGCCTACCAGGTTTTATAATTGTGGCCAGCCTCTTACTACTGTGCGACCTGCTGCCAAAGCTGTCATTCCTGCTCCTTGGCTTCCCCCTACACCTCCTTCTTCTGAAATCACCACCACTGATCACAAGGCTTCCTTGTTTTACACCTCCTGCTGGTGTTCTGCCGAGCTTGGTGAGCGAGGATGTCCTGGCACTTTGCTGGTCCCGGCAGAGGGGAAAAGGCAGTGGGTGCGCCACTAGCCCCAGCCAGGGGAAGGAGGCAGCAGAGTATTGTCAATCACTGGCTTGGGGGAGGAAGGAGGCCTCGGCACTACAATAGGTGACTCAAATTTTATTTTATGTATTGGCCTGAATTTAAGAGGCCCATCTTATGTAACCCCCCCCCCCCCCCTTCGGGAGGCTGCTGGAATGTCCCCGGGCCACTTGTCTTCCTCCTTTCTCGCACCATTCAGTCCCCGGGAGTGCCGGGGTTCTATCCTGGGCCCTAGGCTCCCAGGGGTAGAGAGCAACATGCAGTCTTTCAGGCTCTCTCTGGTTGCTCTCTCAGCTGAGCTCACTATTTCAATGTCTTTGCTTGAATGAAGATACTGGACACTTTGGTAGGATATTCAGCAGAAATTTACTGTAACCAAAAAAATACTTTTAAGTCCAGTTCACAAAAGAAATTCTTCACTTGGTCTTTTCACAAAGTAAGCAGTCCAAAGGTTACCCCCGTTCCTCAGTTCTAACAGCCGAGACAGTGTCCCTTGGCTCAGTGTGGCCCTCAGACCTCATCAGGTGTGCCGCGGAAAGGTCACCACTGCCCGATGCTCAGATCTCAGCCAGCACCTGGGCTCTGCCACCAGCAGTGGTTTTTAAACTTGTAGGAGCTTCTTCCCGTGCACATGCGTGATCAGAGCATTTCACGGAAGAGGCCATTCGGCCTGAACGTCGGGATGAAAGCCACCAGGCTTTGGGGCAGTGGTTACAGCTGCACAAACTTAAATATACAAAGACTGATAAAAGAAAGTCTTGATGATCCTGACTTTCCTCACATTTTGGTACAAACTGCTGCAGGGCAGGAATAAGATGTATTGGCAGAGCTGTATCTGTGTTAGTGAAAGGGGAGGGGGGGGGGGGGAGGTTGTAGTTTGCATTGTGGCTGAATGAGGTTTACTGGTTTACACTAAAGTTCACCAGCTCTGATAGGACCTTCACTTTCTCTCATTATCTGTGCTGATTCGCTCTGAAAGGTGAATTGCTAGCAGATCTCTGACTCCAAGCAGCCCAGGCCTCTCCCTCTCTCCTCCCCCAGTTTTGCCCCCTTGGCTAATCACATCCTCAAGTCAACCCTGCTGGGACAAAGGAACAAAATAGAATCACAGTTATACGGTCCTTCTGTCCATGAAAGGGAATTGCAAAAGCAAATATTGCGTGGAACCAATTTCCTTAACTTTATATGTTCTCAGTGCAAAGTACTCCCCTCCCTTTTGGTGGCTGGAATTCTTTCTCCCATGTGAAAATGTAATTACATGGTATTATTTTGCTTCTAATTTTCCTCTGGGCAGCTGCTCCCAGAGAAAGATGATTAGCATGACACTAGGAAGGGGAGGTGAGAAATATGATTATAGTCAAATCAGGTGTTCTTGCAGAGTTAATACTGTGGATGCAGCTGGGGCAGAAGTCTTATGTAGAGTTTGGTTGTCCCTGCCATCCTTTGTTGACCTGTAGTTTGTGGAACTGAATGAGTATGGCACAAAAAGAGATTATATTTGTTTCCTCCAATTTCTTTTTAACCACTTTATATATTACTTTGGCAGCTCGTGCACAATAAAGTTTCCTGAATCTGAATGTGAGAGAAAGCAAGAGAGAGATGCCCATGTCCCAAAGCCAACAAAGAAAAAACTATTTTTTTTTAAATTTAATTTTTATTCAGTTTCAAACAATATAACAAGAAAATACTTGTAAGGAAATACAGAAAATATATATTATAACAACAAAATTTTCCATACAAACTAGTGTACTTAACTCAATACACATAGATGCATTTATATCAGGAAATAGCAATAAATTGTATTCATTGGAAAAAGTGGGGGGAAGAAGAAAAGGAAAAAAATAAAGGAGTGCATAGGAAAAATTATATTATATTATTTGCCGCTGCTTAGGTCTCATAATACTTTCTTATCCCCTGAATGGTCTATGTTCCACCCTCCAGGAACTGTCTCAATTGTTCGGGGATAAAAAATATATACGTATTTCCGGCATATTTTACAATACATTTGCAAGGTAGTCTCAATAGGAAACTTGCCCCCTTAGCCAAGACCTCAGGGCGCATCATAATAAACATTTTCCTCCTCTGTTGGGTGGCCCTAGACAGATCCGGATAGATCCTTACTATGGCTCCCATAAAAGGAGTATTCATATTTTGAAAATATGCTTTCATTATTCTCGATCTATCTGGTTCAGTAAAGAATGAAACAAAGAGAACTGCTCTTTCTGTTATTTCCAAAGTTGAATTCTCCAGATATTGGGTTAAATTATCTAAATCCACCCTGTTCCCCTCATTTGGTAACTGAGAAACTTCTCTTTTTAAAGGTAAAAATAATACTTTCTTAGTAACTGGTTGAGATTCAACAGGTATCTTTAGTATTTCCCCCAAATATCTTTTAAAAGTAAGCATAGGAAGTTCTCCCACAACTTTTGGGAAATTTACCACTCTTATATTCATTCTCCTTAAATGATTTTCGATTGATTCAATCCTCCTCTGGGCAGTCATACGTTCTTTTATAAGAGCAATATTAGAATCTTGAAGTTGTTTCACTTTAGTTGACATGTCTTGAATTACCACAGTTTGTTCCTGGTAACTTTGCTTTTGATCTTTCTCCACTTTCTCCATTTTTTTATCCATAATCCCCATCTGCTGAGACTGTTCCCTTAAGGTCTGAGCATTGGCCATCATTAGATCCCAAAGGGACTCTAATGTGATGTCCGTTGGTTTCTTAAACGCCCAGGGTAAGGGAGCAACAATTCCTACCTCCTCCCGTTGTGGCATTACACCCGATGTTCCTGGCATCACATCCTCTGTTCCAGGAAATCCCTTTTCCAGAGTCTCTTGCCTGTATTCCGGGTTGGGCAGGTCAAGCACTCCCGTCCCTGCTCCCTCGGTGCTGGTGGTTCCTCCGCACTGCAGCGTCTCGGCCAGCCTCGGGTCGATAGGCACAGCCCCTCCAACACCGGGAAGTGGAGAGCTACATAACGGCACACGTGGGTCTGGGGGGCTCAGGGTAATCTCGCCTAGCGAGAGTCCCGCTCCTCTCGAGATCTCCGCAGCGGCGACTGAAGCCCCCAACTGAGCGCCATGAACTGCAAAGTCGGTGATAACCCTCTGCCCTGGGCTCGGTAAGTCCGGAGGAAAAACTCTTACTTTGCCCTTCCTCTTGTGCGGCATAGTTGAATTCGGGGAAAGATTATCGCTAGGTAAAAGAGGAGAGCAGCGACTCAGCGTCTACCAGCAGCGGCAGCCATCTTAACTCCTCCCCAGAAAAAACTATTTTATCTAAAGAAAATAAAAGATATTTCTCAAAAGAATAAGCAGGAAAAACTCCAGTTAATGCTGAGGGAAGACGGAGAAAAAGCAGCTATAGCAGCAAAATATATTGAGGTTCATATTCGGTTGCTGGCTGGCTAACAAAAGGGCCTCATTTGCGAAGTATTTTCCCTATAGACACAGGATGAGAGAAAAGCCTTAGTAAATCCAGCCTAAAGTTAGCTGTATAAACTCATTCAGCTAACTTAAGGGCCGATACAGTAAAGGTTGCGGGAGAGCGGGTGAATGCCCGCTCTCCCGGCGCGCGCACAGGCCACTCTCCTGTGCGCGTGATTCAGTATTCAAATTAGGGCCAGAGGTAAAAAGAGGTGCTAGGGACACTAGTGCGTCCTTAGTGCCTCTTTCTGGACAGGAGCGGCGGCTGTCAGCGGGTTTGACAGCCAAAGCTCAATTTTGCAGGCGGCGGTTCTCAAACCCGCTGACAGCCACGGGTTCGGAAACCGGACACCGGCAAAAGCCTCCGTTTTTCAACCTGCGAGCTGTGGGCAGACTTCAAATTTTTTTTTTAAACTTTTCGTAACTTTCGGGACCTCCGACTTAATATCGCCATGATATTAAGTCGGAGGGTGCACAGAAAAGCAGTTTTTACTGCTTTTCTCTGCATTTTCCCAGTGCCTGGAGAAATTAGCGCCTACCTTTGGGTAGGCGCTAATTTCTGAAAGTAAAATTTGTGGCTTGGCTGCACATTTTACTTACTGAATCACGCGGGAATACCTAATAGGGCCATCAACATGCATTTGCATGTTGTGGGCGCTATTAGGTTCGGGGGGGTTGGACGTGCGTTTTGGATGGGCTATTAACCCTTACTGAATAAGGGGTAAAACTAGCATGTCGAAAACGCGCGTCCAAATGCCAGCTAACAGTGTGCTCTGTCGGAGCGCACTGTACTGTATCGGCCCATTAGCCGGGATATTCAGTGGCCTGGGTACACTGCTGAATATACCCGGCTATTTTAAAATTTCTGCTACTACTTATCATTTCCATAGTGCTACTTGACGTTTGCAGCACTATAGAAGCAACACATAAAAGACAGTCCCTGCTCAACAGAGATTACAATCTAAGTTTATCCAGTTAACTTTAGCACTGTTCCTTGGCTATCCCAAGATTATTCATCTATTGTAGCTGAATAACGCTGAAAATCAGGGTTATCCAGCTTAGCCGGATAATGGTGCTCTGCCCAGCAACACCTCCAAACTACAATTCCTATGTCAAATAAGAGTTTTCCTTAGTTTTATTTATTTATTTTTATTTTTATATTATTATGTCAGCATAGCCCGCCTCGGTCCGTTAAACGACGCCATGCCATCGGGCGCCCGCACGCAGGGGAGGCCACCCACCACCACCGGGCACCCTGCAGCGCCTCTCAGGACAGAAAAAAAATGAAAAAAAGAAGAAACAACGCTTCAGAGATGAGAGGGAAGGGAAAGGAGAGATCCTCGATTGGTGGACCCGCCCCCTCGATGTCAGCTTAGCCCGCATCAATCCGTTAAACGGCGCCATGCCATCAGGCGTTGCGTGCCGTGTGTCGCGCGCCGAAGGGGCGCGACAAAGGGGTACTCCCTTTTGTGCATCCCTTAGTGCAATCCGGAGTGCTAGATCTAGGTAGAAACTTAAAAATCTGTGCAAAATGTCTCTCTATGTTATTTTAACATGTCTGTAACTTTCCCATGTTTGTGAACCGTTATGATTACTTTATTTGGAAGCCGAATGATGGTATATAAAACCTGTTAAATAAAAAAAATAAAAAATAAATAAAATAAATAATATATTAGAGATTCCAGGTCTTTTTTTTAAATTGTGGAAAGCTCTTATTTGACATAGAAATTGCAGATACAAGATACATGGAACACTGAGACTTAGTCAGTCATATCAAGTTTAACTCCAAGAACTGTAATATTTTTTGGACAGATCATAACCCAAGACAAAATGGGAAACCTATTCAGATGTCGATTTGTTTTACCTATCCATAATACTACCTTCTTCGACAAGCTAAGTTTCAGTTTATGCTCCTCCAGCTATAATATTCTTTGATTCTTTCATGATTGGACTATTGTAATGCCATAGATCAAGGTTGTGCTATTAGGCTTTTCAAACATTTGCACTTGGTGCAAAATACAGCACCAATACTCGGGGCTAGGAAGTATGCTTCTGCTATACTGCTCCTGATTAAATTACATTGGCTGCCTGTACTTGCTAGAAGTAATTTCAAAATGTTTACTTGTGTAGGAGCAGGCCTCAATATTTAGCCAACCGTTTGTTACCATATATACTGACTTGTTCTCTGCATTCTTCTTAGCAGGACCTACTTATGGTTCCACTTCCTGCTAAAATAAGATTGGGACAGACTTGAGGAGCAATGTTTAGCTCTACTGCTCTTTCCATGTGGAACAGTCTTCCGCAATGTATTAAGAAAGAAAACAATTATTTGAAATTTCAAAGCCTTAAAGCTTGGCTGTTCTTATAGGTTTACAGTAGGGGCTAGATTGCAAGACATTTCATTATAATATTGGAGGTTATTTTGATAATTTTATTTTAGCTATTTTAATTGAATTTATTTGACATATTCAAGTATTTATGATCTTGTTTTGTTTGAGTGCTATTTTTTCTTATTTTAATTGTAATGTTTTTATGTATAGATATTTATGACTACATAATGTTTTTGCATAACATTTGTGATTTTAAGATATTTTGATGTAACTTTGATTTCTTTCTGACTTTTATGATTTTAAGTTATTTCTGCACATTGTAACTTTTAGTTCTGTTTGTTTGTGAATCGCTTTGATGGTGCTAATGGGAATTGCACTATATCACATAAATAAAAATAATAATTTGGCCTGGGCCTTAAATTTAGACACTTGTTAATTTTTTTGGCATTTGATAAGTGCTGAAACTTGTTATGTGCATCCCTATTAGACCAAAACACGATACACTCTCTTAGCCTACAGCTACAAATTTAAGGAAAAAAAGATGTGATCTGGTAAAAGACAATTATGGTTAGGGGCCTCAAAAGCTGGAAAAGCTGGACCTCTGAGAAAGGCTGGGAACACTCCCACAAATCACATACACTTCTAATGAGAAAACTGCCAGCTTTGCCTCTTCCTGTGTTCTTCCCAAAATCGTTTACCAAAAGTGGAAAAAATCAATTGTCGCCCCGAAGGCCTTACCCCCCGACACAAAGCTTGGCAGAGTTAGGCCCAGCTGTTCCAAAGGTATAAAGGTGGAACTGGTGGGACACAGTTTAAAATGCACAGACAGACATTTTACCATCTGCTAAGGCTCTCTGTTCTGTCGAACCAAAGTGAAAAAGTATACTTTTTTCAGTTTTAGCCCCACTTCCTTAACATTTTTCCCCATTTGAATTCTATGGCAAAAAAAAAAAAATAAAAAAAATCAGTGGAAATAGATATTTTCCATGATGTTTTTCATCAATGGCGAAAACTCTAGCTTTCACAGTGAATCGTTTTCCCGTTCATCACTAGAGGCTATCATAAAATAGAATTGCATTCTGTAATTAAACCAGGAGCAGCCTCAGAGGACGAGATGGAGATTGGGTGTTGCTTATACTGTAGGATAAGCCGTGGCAATATAATTCTTCCCATTAGCATAGGTGGTCTTGGTCCAGGTATAGGTTTGGATACTCAAAGGGTGGCCTCCCAGGCTAATTTTGCACCTGCAAGAGTTAAACAAAACAACAGTCATTGACATTTGATTTATCCCTTTGGATTTTTCTCTTATGCTTCAGTCCACTTCTTTGGCTCAATCTAAAGAACCTCTGGGAGATGCTGGACAGAGGAGAATATGCTCCTTCCCTGGCCACATCTGAAGAAGGGGCCTGTGTGGTCTGAAAGACTCATGAGCATCATCATCATCATCATCTTTGAATAATTCTCACATTAGTGCAATAGAACGGTATCACAGATCAGCAAAGAATTCGGTTTTCTCCAGGATTACTGTAACTGCTAGAACTTCCTTTTCCCAAGTTACTGTCCCTCATGCTTTTCCATTCAGTGCAGGTTGGCTTGATATTTCTAGATATCAAGCCAACCTTATGTATGCATATAAGAATGCGATGTAACCGCATTCTTATATGCATGTTAATTGTTATATTGTAAACCGAAATGATATGTAACTTTGCTACATGAATTCCGGTATATAAAAATGTTAAATAAATAAATAAATAGATCTTTATGATCCACAATGAATATGCATGAGATGGATTTGCATGTAATGGAGCTAGTGAAATCTATCTCATGCATTTTCATTGTGGATATGCTGAAAACCCAACTGAGTGGGTGCATCCCAAGGACTGAGGCTGAGAACCACCGGCTTGCAATTTCCGCAAAACAGACAGGGCATGAGCATTTTCAATCTTTGTCGATTTTCAGTTCCCTTAATTAATGCTAAATGAAGTGTTTAAATGATTAGAAGTGTGGGTGCTGCCAGTTACTAGGGAAACTTCTGGTTAGAAATTGTGCATCTTCCGTCGCTGGCCCAATACCCTGCAACTCTAACCCTGAGCCGTTAAAGGATACCTCTGATTCAAAACACTTTAAAAGACCCTTGAAGGCGTTTCTTTTTAAACAGCTATTTCATGGGTATCACTGAATTATCCAGAACATTTAATTTCTTGATGGATGTTTGTTCCTTTTTAGGGTTTTAGATTATGTATGTTTTACACTGTGAACCACCTCAGGCCATTTTATAGAGCGTGGTCTACAACATTTTTTTTAAATAAATAAAAAAATAAATAGCGCCGCCTTGTTGCTCCGGCACTCTGTGACAAGATCTTGCTCAGCTCTTGCTGTGCTCCCTTTCTGCTGGTGACATCATCAGAGAGCGGGAAGGTGGCTGCTCAGTATCATGAGCACAGCCTGAGCCCACCCACAATCCACTGGACTCAGAGAGGGGAAGGCAAGGTATCTTAGCCAGGACCATGTGCCAGTAGCCAGAAAGGGCAGAGATACCCCCTGGATACCAAGCACTTCGTGTCGACAAAAAAGCCCTTCAGACGTTTTAGATGTGCTGCAAAATTCAAGTCGGCGATTCTCATCTCTAGTAGAAAGATGAATTAGCTGGTGGCCTCCTTTGCAAGGCTAACAAATGTCTAAGAATGACTGAGGAAGGGAGCTTTGCAGTCCCATAATGAACATTTTAAGACATTTGTTAGCCTTATGAAGGGGTCATCTTTAACCAGCTAGCCCAGCTGGTGGTTTTCTAGTTGGACTTACATTATGGAATATGATACCTTTGAATATTCATTCTGATCCTAATTATGTTATTTTTAGGAAGCAACTAAAAGCTTTTTTTTTTTTTTATCCAGGCCTTTTTTTTTTTTTCATAACTGATCCTTTTTCTCCGTGTTCGCCTGGGTTTGAGTTTTGGTCATTGTGACTTGTAGATGTGATTTTACTGGAAGATAACATGTAAAATGAGGATAGAGGTTGTGAGGGAGAAATGGATGGGAGACTATTGTTTGATCAAACAGGAGTTTATTCTTGAATTATTGTGTCCTCTTTTAGGATTATTATGCATTTTTCAATTTTCAATTTCATTTTTACATGATTTTTTAAATGTAATTCACTTTGTGGTCCTTTGTAATATTAGGTGAGAGAGCAAATTTACTAAATAAACATTTTATTTTCTGATCGCTGCTACAGTGCTCTCTTTCTACTAGTAAAGAGATAATCTGTCATGTTTAAAGAATCAAGTCAGGACCACAGTGGTAGGGTTAGTAGATGATTCCATGTTACCTAAGACAAACTGATCCAGTCCTTTTTTTTGCCCCATTGCATGCATGGACTTGTAGTTCCTGTTTCCTTAAGAAAAGTAGGAACTACATCTCCATGCATGCACCAGGGCAAATCCCGGGACTGACCCAGCCTGTCTTAGGTGTCATGATGCCATCTCTACAGTAGCACAGATGAACTACAAGTACTTACTTTTTATTGGGTCGCGTAACAAAACACAAGGTGTATATGGCAAAATCAAACTCTGGACTGGAGCCGATGAATGCAGAACCAACCTCCTTAAAATAGCCATCCCAGTGGAACTGCTTCCCCAGCACATCAGGGTAGGTACGCCACTGCAGTGAGATAGACAAACAGAGAGATGGAAAACAGGAGAAAAAGAGAGGAAAGTGTAATTAATTAGTACTACTAATAATGCTACTGGCTACAAACCCTACAAAGCTGCCAAGTGACCCATCTCCTGGCGAGAGACTTTAAGCCAGTCCTGGCTTTTCTCACAACCCCATTCTGATACCTTCTGGTACCTGCAGTGCTGATTTCAAATGGTAAAAAGCAGGAACTACGAATACCACAATGCCCTGGGATGTAAGTTCAGAATCCCAGGACTGGCTAAACGTCTCCCTCCTTGAACCGGGTCATGTGCTGGCTCTGCTTATCCCATAGCCACGAACGCAAACTTAGTTCCCCCTTCTTAAGGTAAGAAAAGAAAGATCTAAAGTGAGATTTTAAAGAAAAGCGTACGTAATATATTGCAACTTATGAAAGGAGAACAGTGGATAGGTAAATTGTCTTCCTGAAAATCTCCCACCCTTTCCGTGGCTAAAGGCCCGCGTGGGGATCAACGATGCAAGTGGGATCAGAGACAGAGGCTCAGTCGGGGGAGGCAACAAGGCGCGGAGTTTTTCAGGGAAAAAGAAGAGGCAAATCAGCGTGGGCAGTTTTTCCCTGGGCAGTTTTCACAGAGAAAGTCTGAGCGTATTTACCCTGTGAGAACTGGCGCAAAGTTCGCCGGGGGAAAAAGTACCTGCAGACATTTGAAAATTGCCCCCAAATGTTTAAACGGGAAAAAAAAAATCCCGGAAGGGGGAAGATTGTGAGCAGAGCACGTCATTCAGTGCCCGGGGGTCCACTGAGCTAGTGGACGCCACAGAGAAGTGTTCTGCTCGGAAGCGGAAGTGCTCTGTTGCCCAGAACAGGATCATATGGTCCAAGGGCATCTCACTGTGCAAGTGCTGCCTCCTTGCCTTGTGCATGCACAAATTATTATTATTTTTTTTTAAAGAGACAGAAAGGTCCCTTGCACTGCACAGGGTCCTGGACATGGCACGCCCCAAAATGAAAAAAAAAAAACCAACAATACATAAATAAGGGGAGAAACGCAACCAGAATTGCCACAGCGGGGTTTTTTTTGTTTTAACAACAGAAAAAAAGGGCACTGCAATTTGTCACAAAACAAAAAGATATGGAACAAGGAGTCCATCTTCCCACCGGAGGGTGAAGAGTCCATGAAGCACGCTAAGAACTTGGCCGTGCCAACAGCATCCTGCGTGACTTTGGAGAATTTGGAACCACAAGTCCACAGAATTAAATCCAGGGCTGCTTCAGCCTGTCCCTTTTTTTCTTTTTACTTATTTCTTTTGGATTTAGCTCACAAGTTATTATTATTATTTTTTGTATTGGTAGTTCAAGGTGAGTCACATTCAGGTTCTGTAGGTGTTTCCCTCTCCCCAGAGAGCTGACAATCTATGGGCCCGATTTAGTAAGCATTTTTCCCCAGAGACACAAAATGGGAGGAAACTTTTAGCAAATGACCCCCTAAGTTTGTACCTGAGGCAATGGAAGGTGGAGTGACTTGCCCACGGTCAAAAAGAGCATCGGCAGGACCTGACCCCTGGCTTCCCTGGGCTGCAGCCTGCCCACTGGTGAACTTGTCATAACAATGGCTGTCACAATGTAATGTAATTTCGTTTCCCATTGCTGAAGACTTCAGCGACAGATGAAGCCAAAGAACTGAAATCAGTGTCCGCTTTCTGACACATGTACATCTGAGCCCGTATAACAGCTGCAGCTGCTGACATGACCCTAGCGCCAGACAACATACACTGCTTTCCATTTCAATAGGCCCCAGAAAACTTAATGTGATTTGGTCCTGCCAAATCAGAAACGTCAATAGTTGGGGAATCTGAGCTCTTTTTCCGGGCCGAAGGACTTGAGAAAGAAATGTGAGCAGAACACTTGTCATTCCCATCCCAGCCTCCTCCTGGCAGCTCCAGAGAACAACCTTCAGGACCAAAAAAAAAAGACTGAATACAAACTCAGCTTGACTTCTATCAGCAGCCCTGAGGGAGTGCTGATAGCAGAAACTGCATCTGCTGGTAAGCCAGCAGAACCTGGGAGTACTAGTTTGCTGGAGAAAGCGGGTTGAACTTATATTGTGTGTCTATAAAAGATGTAAAGGAAAACAGAGCGTTGAATTCTGTGTGTGTTAAGTTTGCTAAAGTCAGTTCTTTTTCTATGGGAACGTATGAGAGCTGTTTCTGGAGAAGTTATCAACGGTTTTTGATCTTCCCACCCACCCCATTCACATAGTTTCAGATACAGACTGTTACCCACATTAGGTTAGGAGAGAAATTTTTCACAATAAGAGTCAGTTTAAGGATTTGCATCAACAAGTGAGTAATTTACCCTGACATTAGCCAATTGATTAACTGTAGTACTTAAGTACATAAGACTTGCCATACTGGGTCAGACCAAAGGTCCATCAAGCCCAGCATCCTGTTTCCAGCAGTGGCCAATCCAGGTCACAAGTACCTGGCAGGATCCCAAGGGGTAGAGAGATTCCAGGCTGCTTATCCCAGGGACAAGCAGAAGATTTCCCCAAGTTCGACTTAATGATTGTTTGTGGACTTTTTCTTCAGAAACTTGTCCAAACCTTTTTAAAACACAACTTCACTAATAGCTTTCAGCACATCCTCTGGCAATGAATTCCAGAGCTTAATTATGCATTGAGTAAAAAGAAAATGTTCACTTATTTGTTTTAAATGTATTGCTTAGTAACTTCATTGTGTTCCCTGGTCTTTGCCCTCTTTGAAAGAGTAAACAACCTTGTAATGTTTACTCGTTCCACTCCACCCATTATTTTATAGACCCCTATCATAATCTTCCCTCAGCCGTCTCTTCTCCAAAGTGAAGATTTTTAACTACTTTAGCTTTTTCTCATAGGGGAATTGTTCCATCCCCTTTATCATTTTGGTTGCTCTTCTCTCTAGCTTTTCTAATTCTGCTATATGTTTTTTGAGATGTGATGACCAGAACTGCACACAATATTGAAGATGAGATTGCATTATGATAAGAACACAAACATAAGAACATAAGCTATGCCATACTGGGTCAGACCAAGGGTCCATCAAGCCCAGTATCCTGTCTCCCAACAATGGCCAATCCAAGTCACAAGTAGCTGGCAAGTACCCAAACATTAAATAGATCCCATGCTACTAATGCAGGCCACAAGCAGTGGTTATTCCCTATTGATTAATAGCAGTTTATGGAATTCTCTTCCAGGAACTTATCCAAACATTTTTTTAAACCCAGCTACACTCTTTGCCTTAACCACATCTTCTGGCAATGAATTCCAGAGCTTGATTGTGTATTGAATGAAAAATAATTTTCTCCGATTTATTTTAAATGTGCTACTTGCTAACTTCATGGAGTGCCCCCTAGTCCTTGTATTATCAGAGAGAGTAAATAACCATTTCACATTTATCTGTTAAAGTCCTTTCATGATTTTGTAGATCTCTATCATATCTCTTCTCCAAGCTGAACAGCCTTAACTTTTTTAGCCTTTCCTCATAGGGGAACCAATCCATCCCGTTTATCATTTTGGTCGCCCTTCTCTGTACTTTCTCCAATGCAACTCTATCTTTTTTGAGATGCAGCGACCAGAATTGCAGAGTATTCAAGGTGCAGTCTCATCATCGAGCAATTCAGAAGCATTATGACATCCTCCATTTTATTCACCATTCCCTTCCTAATGATTCCTAACATTCGGTTTGCTTTTTTGACTGCCACAGCACACTGAGCTGACGATTTCAATGAAATATCAGCTATGATGCCCAGATCTTTTTGAAGCATGTAACTGTAGCATGGATTATTTTTCCCTATATGCATCACCCTGTACTCGCCACATTGTATTTCATCTGTCATATGGATGCCCGATCTTCCAGTCTCTCAAGGTCCTTCTGCAATTTATGATAATCTGCTTGTGATTTAACTAATCTGCATAATTTTGTGTCATCTGCAAATCTGATCACCTCACTCATCGTACCTCTTTCCAGCTCATTTATAAATATATTAAAAAGCACCAGTCCAAGTACAGATCCCTGAGGCACTCCACTGTTTAACTTTTTCCACTGTGAAAACTGACCTTTTAATTCTACTCTCTGTTTCTTGTCTTTTAACCAGTTTGTAATCCACAAAAGGACATCGCCTCTTATCCTTCTGAAAATCCATTAAACCACATCTATCGATTCACCTTTGTCCACATGCTTATTCATCCCTTTAAAATAATGTAGCAGATTTGTGAGGCAAGATTTCCCTTGGGTAAATCCATGCTGGCTGTGTCCCACTAAATCATGTCTATCTATATGTTCTGTGATTTTATTATTTATAATAGTTTTCATGATATTTCCCAGCACTGAAGTCAGGCTCACCGGTCTATAGTTTCCCAGATCACCTCTAGAGCCCTTTTTAAATATCAGGGGTACAATGGCCACATTCCATTCTTCAGGTTCAACAGATGATTTTAACGATATGTTACAAATTACTTGTAATAGGTCTGAAATTTCAATTTGGAGTTTTTTCAGAAGCCTGGGATGTATACCATCTGGTCCAGGTGATTTGCTACTCTTCAGTTTGTCAATCTGGCCTACTACATCTTCCAGGTTCACAATGATTTGGGTCAGTTCATCTGAATCGTCACCCTTGAAAACCATCTCCGGTATGGGTATCTCCCCAACATCTTCCTCAGTGAACACTGAAGCAAAGAATTTGTTGAGAGTTTCCATGACGGCCTTATCTTCCCTAAGTGCCCCTTTAACCGCCATGCTCATCTAATGGTCTAATCAACTCCCTCATAGGCTTCCTGCTTTGGATATATTTAAAAAAGTTTTTATTATGATATTTTGCCTCTATGGCTAACTTCTTTTCAAATTCTCTTTTAGTCTGTCTTATCAATATTTTACATTTAACTTCTTATGCTTTTTCCTATTTTCATCAGATGGATCCTTCTTCCAGTTTTTGAAGGAAGATCTTTTGGCTAAAATAGCCTCTTCCACCTCACTTTATAATCATACTGGCAATCATTTTGCCTTCCTTCAACCTTTCTTAATGCATGGAATACATCTGGACTGCACTTCTAAGATGGTATTTAACAATATCCACTCCTGTTGCACATTCTTAACCCTTGCAGCTGTACCTTTCAGTTTTTTCCTAACTATTTTCCTCATGTTATCAAAGTTTTCCTTTTGAAAGTTTAGTATTAGAGCTGTAGATTTACTTATTGTCCCCTTTCCAGTCATTAATTCAAATTTTATCTCGTTATGATCACTATTGCCAAGCGGCCCTAGCACTAATACCTCTGTCACAAATCCTTTGCTCCATTAAGAAGTAGATCTAAAATTGCTCCCTCTCTCATCGGTTCCTGAAATAATAATTGCTCCATGAAGCTGTCATTTATTCCATCAGGGAACTTTATCTTTCTAACATGTTCTGATGTTACATTTACCCAGTCAATATTGGGGAAATTGAAATCTCTCATTATTACTGCATTACCAATTTGGTTAGCTTCCCTAATTTCTCTTAGCATTTCACTGTCCATCTCACCATTTTGGCCAGGTCGACGGTAGTATACTCCTATCACTATTCTCTTCCCTGACACACAAGGGATTTCTACCCATGTAGATTCTATTGGGCATTTAGTTTCTTCCAGGATCCTTATCCTGTTGGAGTCTATGCCATCCTGGACATAAAGCACCCCCCTTCCCCCCCCTACCAAGTTGATCCTCCCTATCATTGCGATATACTTTGTACCCTGGTATGGCACTATCCCATTGATTATCCTCCTTCCACTATGTCTCTAAGATGCCATTTTAGTCTATCTCATCATTCACTGCTATACACTCTAACTCTCCCATATTACTTCTTAGACTTCTGGCATTGGCATACATACATTTCAAAGAGTGTTTTTTGTTTGTATTAAAAGCCTGCTTTTCATTGACAGTGATAATTTGGAATTTTTTAGCTCAGGTGATTCTTTACATATAGGCACATGGATTACTTTTGCTTTTATTGGAACCTCTCTGTTGGGATGCCCTAACTCTCCTGTTTCATTAGAATCCTTCTAAAATTCTTCCCTCTGAACCATGCGCTGCTGAGCAACTGTTGGCTTTCCCTTTTGTTCTAGTTTAAAAGCTGCTCTATCTCCTTTTTAAAGATTAGCGCTAGCAGCATAGTTCTGAAGGGGTCAGTTCCACCCTGGTTAAGGTGGAGCCCATCCCTTTGGAAAAGACTCCGCCTTCCTCAAAAGTTTCCCCAGTTCCTTATAAAACTTAATCCCTCTTCCTTAAACCATCATCTCATCCACGCATTGAGACACTGGAGCTCTGCCTGCTGGAGGTTCTGGATTTCAGCTTTCAACCTAAGCGCCTAAATTTGGCTTTCAGAAAAATGTGGGAGGGAGGTTCTATGTCATTGGTACCCACATGTACCAACTTAGGTTGAGTTGCATGAGGTTCAAGTAAAGAGTGTTTAAAATTTACGGTGTTGGCCCTGTTTGCTCTCTTTTTCCTCGGTTTACTCCCTGATTGTATCTAACATCATGCCTCATACTAAACAAAAG
Source organism: Rhinatrema bivittatum (assembly GCF_901001135.1). Lineage (NCBI taxonomy): Eukaryota > Metazoa > Chordata > Amphibia > Gymnophiona > Rhinatrematidae > Rhinatrema > Rhinatrema bivittatum. Next base: position 305,354,647 of record NC_042617.1, read on the forward strand.
GCTAAACTTCGAGAGAATACTTCTGTACCTTCTGAGTTGGATTCAGGCCAGCAGAGGATTGAGTGCTTCTTCGCCTCCACACCAACAATGCTGGGAGTGAGGGCCGCTGCACGGGTGGGCGCAGAGTGGACGCCACCCCCGCTGGCCGAGGAGATCTCGCTCAGTCCCAGTGTGCCAGTAACACTGTCTCCCCCATGTGGCACGGTTCTCGTGAGCCTAGAATCAGCTCTGGCTTCCCCCTCAGCTATTAGTGGAAAGCCTGTTTTTGCAACAAGAAGAAATGGAGGCTGCAGGAATTTCCTTGGTCACTGTTCCAGCCACAGTGAGTACCACTGCTGTTGGCAATGGCTTTGTAGATAAAGAGGCTTCTGTGAGTATTGCAGGAAAGACTCCATTGGGGGACTTGGACATTAACATCTCTGTGAGTGAAGGTGTTGCGATTCCGGAAGTCTCAGGTGTTTTACCATCACAATTGCGGTCTTTTCTGGACTCGCACGCTTAAGGTTCGCTCACATAGATTGGCATTATTTGAAAGGTGGTGGTTTGTGCTTCATATTTCTTTTTCGTTTATGATACATTGATATTTTGCTCTTTTTTCTTTCTTGGTCCCCTCCCTATTTCTTATTGTAATGAGGAATACTTTTTTCTTTTCTTTTATTTGGTATTCTTATGTTTAAGTATTTATACATACTACAAGATCTCCATTGGCTCCCCATTACCTTCCGTTCCCAATACAAAACACTTACCATCCTCCATAACACATTATACAAAAACAACTCCCCCTGGCTTGAAGATATGCCACATTTCCGTCAAACTAATCGCCCCCACTAGAAACTCCCTCGCTGGCACCCTCCAAACCCCCTCACTCAAAATTGGACACCTTACTACTACCAGGGACAGAGCCTTCTCCATTGCGGGTCCCACCCTCTGGAACTCCCTCCCTGCTAAACTCCGCTTAGAACCGTCCCTGAGCCATTTCAAAAAAGGAATCAAGACATGGCTCTTTAAACAGGCCTACACCCAACTCCTCCCAATCCTAGGCATTGTCCTTCTTTGAACCATTTCAGCACCCGCTCAGCCTACACACCCTCTCCTTGACCTCCCCCTTACCATCCCAGCTCCCCCCCCCTGCTCCCTCCCCCTCACCCTTCCCCAGCGCCCCGCAGCCTCCCCCCCACCCCTCCCTTTCACCCCTTAGCAACCTTTCCTTGAAAGTACCATTGCCTTTACGTACCCTTGTTCCCCCATCCCCTCCTCTCCTTTCCCCTCCTCGCTCCCTCCCTCCCTACTCTCCCTGCCCCTGCATTTAATTGTACATAAGTGCACATGCCTCCTTTATACTGTAAATAAGTTCATATGTTAAGTTCATAAGTGCACACGCCTCCTTAACATTCTGATGCATACCTAAACTTAACATGGATAATCAAATTCCATTTCGTTCTACAAAGTTGTATCCCTGCTCGTTGACTCTCTCTCCTTGTACTTTCGTATTTTACCCAGTATCGTATATTATCCAATTATTCTCCAGTTAGCCCTCTATCCTCGTTCATTGTAATTTCCTTTCTCAGTTACTTGTGAATCGACATGATGTGTCCTACGAATGCCGGTATATAAAAAGTGTTAAATAAAATAAATAAAATAAATACAATCCTCACTGGTATAAGTTATTCTTCTGTTTGTTGTAAATTTGCATTAAAAATAAAATTAAAAAAAAAATTTACGGCGTGGTCCCTCCCGATGCAGCCTTTGGGTGAAACACTGGGTCGGTGTCGGGGGACATTGGTAGAGACTATCGATTGGATTTGTCTTTACATGAGGAGTTGCTTTTGAAATAAAGAATTGAAAACTACCTAAGTTGTATGAGGACCTTCACTTATTCCACACTCTGTTTGATACTTGGATTGTGTATTGAGTGTGGTTCTCTACTCCATTTATTTTCCTTTGGACCAATACTGCACACAATGCTCAAGATGAGGTTGCACCATGGAGCGATACAGCGGTATTATGATATTCTGTTTTATTCTCCATTTTGATACCAAGGTTGTCATAAGGATGTGATACTTGTTATATTTGTACACCTGTTTATGGTTTTTTTTGCTCCATCTCAAAACAGATAAAGCAGAACTAAAAAAGGCGCAGAGGAGGGCAACAAAAATGATAAAGGGACTAGAACTGCTCCCTAATGAGTAAAGGCTAAATATGTTAGATATCTTCAGCTTGTAGAATTGATGATTGAGAGGGGAAATGATAGAGGTTTATAAAATCATGAGTATTAGGAATAGGGACACTCCATGAAAGTAACAGGTAGCCAATTTAAAAGAAATAGGTACAAGTCCGGCAGGAGCCTCCAAAATGTCTTGGGAAAGGAGAGAGTTCATATTTTGTACCGCAGAATGTTGGGGGGTATTATTAGATGACCCAGGCTTTTTTCCATCTCCCCTAAGCACACGCTCCTCAGGTATCACTTGGGGAGGATCTCCTACTTCCAATGCACCATCTCCCAAGATTCCAGACTGTGGTTGAACAGGCGAGGATCAAGAATCTGAGCTGAGAGAAACTTCCAATGCCTCTAAGTTTAGATCTCCCACAGCTGAGGCACTGGGTTGAAATAATAACATATCCAATGGACCTTTTGCAGGGTATGTGACAAGAGGCGTGCCTTTTTGGTGCACGGGTTCAGCGGTGCACTACAGGATTCCTAAATTTAAAGGCCCGGCCAGCAGTGGAATGGCAGCAGCTCCTTCTCCTCCTCTCCACCAATCAGTGCCACTGCAGGAATGAAGCTGTATCTTGGTGGCAAATCTGTTAGTTGAACTGGCTAGTGCATCATTTGCACCCACACATACAGCTCCTGGGGGGGGAGGGGGGGGGTTGTCCACATTAGGTCCGTTCTACAATCCACTTTTAAATCCATTCCTGGAGTTGAGTGTCATGTTGGAGCATCAACAGGAGATGAGGATTCAATTGTAGAATGGGCACAAGACGCAGAATGTTAATGGAATGGGCCTCCTTTTGCTGAGAAGGATCAATGAATCTCAGAACAGGCCTGTGGGCTCCATGGGACTTCTAGATTCAAATTTGTTCAATTTGCTGGTCAATATCACTTATTTAAGGATGGGATAGAAACCAGTTTCTGCAGGGAGATTCTAAGCTAGTCTTGACTTTTTCACTGTCCTTTCTGAATGCATTTGGTGCTGACTACAAATGGTAGATGCCAGGACTGCAAATCCCACAATGCACTGGGACAGCAGTTCAAAAAACCAGGAGTAACCAAAATTCTCCTCCTGAAAACTGGTTCACTTCCCATCCATCATTGCTTTCAGGGCACATAAAGGGGACACACAACTTCCAGATGCATGCTCTGTCCTGAATTGCAGTGAGCTGGACAACCATATTACGGTCTAACATCTACTACCAGCAAAACATATCAAGGACTTCCTCGTCCATTTTCACTCCGCAGTAACCGAAAAATATTTTGACAGGTAAACAGCAGATCTAAGCTGAGACACAGAGCAGAGACACATGCAGGCATCACCCAAAAGGATTGTTCCTACACAAGGAATTTAATTCACTGAAAGGCCATTTTAAAGACTAAAATACCCAGCAAAGCCTTCTGTAATGGTTCTGTTTGAAGGAGGTTTTGTAAGTGAGTTCAGGTGGATATATTGTCCAGGATTTGACATGTGCAGGAGCCCTGAGCTCTGGAATTATCTGTGATATGCTCCCCATTTATCACATGCCTGGAGTTATACCTGCCTCTCCTCCACCCCAGTCCCAAGAAAGTACTTACCGGCCCATCGTAGTTGTGGCTGTAATAGTCAACCAGGCCTTGCTTTTCTAGGAAGTAAAAGCGAATCCAACTGTGAAACCCGGATACCTTCCCTTTCTTCACCTCTCCTGCAGTGGAAACACATACCTGGTTACCATGGATATGGGGAGGGCTATATACACCTGGTTAATAGGAATACAAGGAGGAAAGGGCTAGCTGCATCCGGTTACCATAGATATGGGGAAAGAGTTGTGCATACCTTAATACTATCAATAGAGGGCAGCTGTGTACATCTGGTTGCTAGGAATACAGGGGATAGTGATGATGTGCATCTGGTTGCCAGAAATAGGTAGAGTGTGGTTAGGGAGAAAAAAAAGGATGTTGGGATCTAGGAGAGGGGAAATCATGCAAAACTGGGTTACCAAGGATAAGACAGATTAAAATGGTAAAAGGTCATTCTCCATATACATATTGGCCACTTTACATGAGGATCAGAGGGAGGAACCCTGTATGTACAGCAGAATGCACTTAGTGGAACAGTAGGTCAGGATAAGGTAGTTCCTATTATACAGTTAACATCTTAGGCCTGTCCAGGAAGGTCTGCAGTGCTTGCTCCGGAGTTGTCCAGAGCTTCTAGAAAACACACTTTTACTGTGATGAAGAATATTTCACATAATTAGTGTAAGAAAATGCTTTAATGTCCTAGCAAGCACTATAGTTCTAGAAACCTCTCCTCATGTGTGACCTCTGAGTTTTTATGCTGATGTGAATGGGATTATGAGTAAAAAAGTGCCACACACTTCTAGTGTGGCTGTTTCAGAATGTCAAAGTTTGACTTTTCAATTTGCCATTTTAATAAACACTAGTGACCAACAGATATACAGTATTAGCATCCATTTGGTCTAAAAACCAACTTAATTTTGAATGATGTGGTCAGACCTTTTTGGGTACCTAACCACTGACACAAATCTATTGTCTGGGTCATGCTGACTGCTGCACACAAGCATGTGGTATGTGGCCTGGTTTCATGGATATCTGCAGGGGACTGCTGAGACCTGCCCAGGACCAGTCACTTGACCCAGGTCAACCCTGGCAGGCTGCTCCAGCTCTGGTTTTATTCCCATTGCATGCATTCACTTGCAGTTTCTGCCTCTCTTATGGAAATTGGAAACTCAAGTCCATAGTTGCAATGGGATGAAATCAGGCCTGGAGTAGCATGTGGGATGATACCCTAGACCCACCACTAGCCAATCATATAGCTCCTTTTTAAAAATGCACTATGCGGAACCTGATACTCACCCACAAAGACGTGTTCGAAACCGCTGGAGTCCTGTTCACTCTTGGATCTCGAGTACAGGCCAAACCACATCTTCTTCAGGTCTGCCACGAACTCCTGCTGTGTGTGGTACATGTCTGCAGGGAAAGAGAGTCATGTCACCGATCACATGCAAGATTCTAGCCAATCACAGTTCACAAAGCAGAACAATACATGTCATTTGCACCCTCAGGTCTATATTTCAGTGTATTAAGAAAGTGCCAGATCAAAAGTCAGGTGAGCTGCAAAACTTGGAACATTTGCAATTCATCAGAAAGCTAGGTGAAAAACCTCCTGTAATCCACAGAAGTGACATTCACTTTAGCTTACTGATGTGCTTATATCAAAGGTGGGGAGGAGGAGGATAGACTAGATAGCTCAAGTTGTACTGATGACTTCCCGGAGGACAAGGGCATTTGAGAGAGGGATGGGAGGAGAAACAATTTTTGCAGACTGTAATATTCACTTTATCCAAGACTGATACTTCACTTTCAATGCATAGCCAGCATGGCTCTCTGCTTCAATGACAGGGGGGAATGAAGAAAGGTGGATCTATATTCAGGCAACAACCAACAAGGACTGAATTACAAGGTCTGGATAAACAGATAAGCATGGGTGTTGCTTGCTTATTGCGGTGGTTAATACCCCTAACTAAATTAAGCTATTTCACTTAGATGCAGTTCCAACACTGTTCTCTACATTAATGATGGGGATGGAAGGGAAATAGAATAAAAAAGGTTACTAAGAGCCAAGAGAAACAGATAAGTATGTGAGAGACAAAAAAAGTGCAAAAGCTTGCTGGGCAGACTGAATGGGCTGTTTGGTCTTCTTCTGCCGTCATTTCTATGTTTCATTTCTATCAGATTGTATTTACAAGCAAAAAATAATCATATGCTAAGTGTGGGAGATCTTGTTAAAGGAGTAGGGCAGTATTTTTTTTATCAGTCATTGCACATATTTAATTTAGAAGCATGTTTAAAAAAAACAACACATTATATATAATTTAAACAGAATTTCAAAAGTCACCTATTTCAATACCAAAACTGAAAATTATTTGTTTCTACCTTTGCTGTCTGGAGTGTTTTTCCTCATTGTACAGTTCTTGCCCTTGTCTCTCTTCTGACCCTGTTTTCTTGGTTCACCTCCTTTCTTTCCGTGTCTCTAGTCTTTTGTCCATCTCTCCTTCCCACGCCATCTGCTTGTCTGACATTTTAATTTTTACTAATCTCCATCTCTTTCCTCCTTCAGCCTCCCACTCATTCACCTCTCTCCACCTCTCTACCTCTCTGCCCCTCTCTCTGACTGCCTTTCAGCTTTCACCCCTATCTGCCCTCTGTCTTCAGCTCTCTCTTCCAGACCCTTCTGTCTCTCACATACTTTCATTTCTCTCCTTTTCTCTCAAAGCCCTCTGTCTCCCCCTTTCTGCCTTTCCTCCTGGCTTCCACCCCATTGCCTCCATCCCTCCCTTCTTCCACTGCTATTTCCCTTAATCCCTTCACCGTATACTCTCTTTCCGTCTCTATTTGTATTTCCCTCCTGCCTCAAGGCCAACAGCCAGAGTACTGATACGCAGGCACTTTTATATCGAGGGCAGTGGCATAGCCAGAACTGGATTTTTTTTAGGGGGCAATCCCATAATTAACATGGGTGGGCAATACGACCAGCCCCCCACCCCGTCACCCAATTTGCCACAGGTTTTCATGGGGAGGGAGCAATCTCCAGTTGCACTTGCCCCGCTGGTGCTGTTTCTCAAAATAGCGCTGGCTGACCCAAGGCTGACATCATTTTCAAATTTGTTCAATATAACAAAATAGTGCCGGCAAACCAAGAAGCCAGTGCAACTAAAAAAAATTAGAAAGTGGTGCTGGCCTTGGGTCAGGAGAGACTGGGGATCGCTCCTGCCCAGTGAAGACCCACAGCGGACGGGGTTAAGAGGCAGGGAGAATGGCTGGCCACAAATACAGGAGGTGGCTCTTGTGCAGGTTCCTAGTCTGCAATGCATCCTGGTGGCAGCAGCGGTTCCATCAGATTGACTGCTGGTGGCAGAGAGGGCACTTGCGGCAGTAAGGGATCTGAGCCAAAAGTGAGGGGGCAGAGCTCCCGGAGGCCCACCTAGGGCTACAACCTAATCAAGGGGCTTTTGATTGAAAATGATCATGAGTAACTATGAAGCAAGAACTATATGTTCTCCAAAAAAATAATATATATGCATATACATTAATTATTAGAAAGAATGGTGCGACATGGCCCATCCTCTCAGTCACTCACCTGCTCCATATCCCTCTCCCATTACTCTGTTCTCAATAATCCCATACTATGCACTCGTTCACCTTCTTCTCCCAGGAACTTATTCACATCTCTCGCCCCTGCCTCCCTTTCCCATCATCACGTCTACATGTCTCTCAAACCTCATCTTTCCTCATAGCCTTCATCTATCTCTTATTCATCATCTCTCCCTTACTCACTCCCTTCACCTTTCCATCTCTCACTCCCATTGCCTCTTCCAGCCACCCATCTCTTCCTCCTATTTCTCCATCTCCATCTTTTCACTTCCTCATTTCTTACACATTAACTCCTCCTAGCCAGAATCGCCTCTTCTTTCCATCTCACCCCTTCCCTGTCTTCCAGTTCCTGCTGTTTCTCACTTCCTCCTAGCTCTTCACCTCCTCTCCCCTCCTCTCCCCTTCTCCATCTCAAACTATTCCAGCCCTTCTTCTCCATTTCTCCCACCAATCCATTTTTACTCTCTCTTGCCCTTTCCCTTCCCATCTCTCCAACCTTTTTCATTCAGCTTTTCTACCAAAGCAATGGCAATCAACAGAGGCCCCAGGTCGCGGCGGTTCCCTCGCTCCTAGTCTTGCCTACACTGGCTCCTTTACTTGCAGGCAGCTGGCAGGGGTATACCAGCTCCCTTAATTGGCTGTGGCCCTGGGAACTCTGGGCTGAGTCCATCCTTTTGCAGCTGAACAGGGGCCCCACACCAGCTCACTCACTTTTTAGCTGCATCACCTCTAGGCTACAATCCACCCAGAACCTCTCAATGGACAGTAGAACAATGCACCACATTGAGTTCCTCACATATATTGGTCTGATTGCCTCATCCATCCTTATTTGGTGACAACCTACAGGAAAGTGGCGCAAAGGAGCAGGCCGGCAGCAGAGAAAAAGAACAGGACTACCTGTAACGTCAGCTGTGGGGGCAGAGACCGGAAAGCTGGAGCTCCTGTTCTGCCTGGATGCGCCCTCCTCCACTAATGTTTTTGTTTTCTGCCTAGAATGGAAACATACATGGCAAAAAGAGGCCGAAGGGCAGCTAGCAGACCATGAGCACAAATTGTCCTCAATCTGGCTTCACAGCCATCTGCTCTGGGAAGACCCAGTGGGGGAACTGGGAAGCAGGAGGGAGGGAGGGCAGACAGCTTGGGAATCTCCCAGAAGGTCCAGGCGACTTGGCCTGTCTCATTTTCAGAGGGCTCTGATTGCAGATGTGCAGAAAATAAGGAAATATTTCTTTTCCTAGAGAGGGGCAAATGCCTAGAATCACCCTCTGACAAAGGCGATTGCAGCCAATTTAGGGACAGAAATCTAGCACACTTGGTACAGATACAGAGGATGGTGGTAAGGACAAGGGAGGGTGAAGGCCAATGATGATCAGGTCTGTGATAGGAATGTGCAGAGGCAAAAGTTTTGTTTCAGTTCATTTATTTGTTTCATAGATCATCAAAACTGACTGGTTCATTTCAGGTGAAAAAATGTTTTTGTTTATCCATTCCATTTGTTCATTTGTTTCCCATTAAAAACAATGAGAGAAGCAATGCAGCCTATTTTAAGCTCCAAAATTGGGTTTTTTTTAATCAATTCTAATGAATCTAGACGGTAGACAACATTAGAAGGAATATTAGCATTCCAAGGATTATTACTGTGTCAAAGTGGCAACAAAAGTGGCACGAATAGTGCCAGGCACTGTAAAGACGCAAAATGGTGCCAGCAGTGGCAGAAGTTCCCCAAGGCATCATGAGAGGAGCAAAGCAGCAGCAAGAGTGGCAAGAACACCTCAATGCACCAAGAGAAGGACAAAGGACACCAACAACAGTGTGGCATAAACCCCCTCAAAGCAGCATGAGAGGGGCAAAATGGCACCAAGAATAGCATGAGCATCCCAAGGCACCATGAAGGGGGAGCAAAGCAGCAAAGTTGGCAGGAAAATGCCAAGGTGTTGGTAAAGCACATAGAATGGCATGAAGACCTCCAAGACCTTGAGAGATGCAAAGCAGCCACCCACATTGGCAGGTACAAGGCTCCAAATGAGGGGAAAAGAGCACCTACCAAATTGGTATAAAGCCCAGAGCAGGGAGAAGCCAGAGGAAATCTCTGGAGAAGGCCTGTAGTGTTCTTATTGTGGATAATCAATCAATCACCAGAAGCTAGAAATCCTCACCTACGAATTCACTCAATACAAAAAAGGAGGATGTATTATCCACTAAAAATTTTTTTTAGTGGATAAGAATCAAAAAATGTTTTGGAATAAATAAAGGAACAATACCAAATGATTATATATCAAGTGCTTGAATAAACGCTGAATTTGCCTGGGGTCCATTGCGTGGCGAGAGGCGATGGATTAAATTCCATTTGCACTAATACTGATGGTATTTGTTCCTATGTGAAGAGTTGATAAGGTTAATTTATCTAACACTTTAAAAATCATAAAAGAGAACATAATACATCCTCCTTTTTTGTATTGAGTGTTCTTATTGTGTACATCAGACCTCAGACCTGCATCTATATAGGGCAAAACACTAATTGAGCTATCTAGAAGCCAGAAGATAGGGAACATAGTATCCTTGGGCAGAGGGAAGCCAGACAAAACCCCTGGAGAGAAGGAGGCCTGATATAGTTTCCCTGTGGCATATTTTGGGGAAGGAACTGGGCCTTTAGGCTTGGTCTTCCTTTGCTGTGGTATAATCTCAGCCCCGTTTGTAAAGTTTGACTCCTCCACCTCCTCACTGAAGGCTAAAACACTACTGACTAGTGGTCCTACATTCTCTTCAGCTACTAGCTATTCAATATACTGTGATTCAGGGAATCTAGGATATTAATTCTTCTTTGCAAATATAGAGAAGACCTTCAGGGACATAATAGAGCAATCCCATCTCTCCAGTCTAGCAGCTGTTGTGCTGTTTTGGAGGAGCAAGATCACCTGGCAGGAAACTATCACTTTGATATTGTAGGAATTGATCCTGTATCTAGGACCTGCCCTTCAGGTGATGCTTTATCCTCTTGTGTCTCCAGAGTTCCATGCCTAGGAAGGAAGGATTAGGATGGCTGTTGTAATTGGTGATTCAATCATTAGAAAAGTAGATAGCTGGGTGGCTGGTGAGTGTGAACATAACTTGGTACTTTGCCTGCCTTGTGTGAAGGTAGCAGACATGACCAAGATAAGATTTTATAGAATACTGTGGAGGAGCCACAGTATTTTATAGAATACTGTTGAGGGGGCTATATTTAGGCTTTTAGGTAGGAAATTGAAATCTAGATCTCCAGGGTTGTATTCTTAGAAATGCTCCCCATTCCATGCACAGGAACCCAGAGGCAGGCTGAACTCCAGAGTGTCAATGCATGGATGAGAAGATGGTGCAGGAAAGAGAGCTTTAGATTTGTTAGGAATTGGGGCACATTCTGGGGAAGGGGAGTCGATTTTAACAGGTGGGGCTCCACTTTAATCAGAATGGAACCAGGTCACTGGCACTAACTTTTAAAAAGGAGATAGAGCAGCTTTAAACTAGAACATGTGGGCAAGCCAACAGTCACTCAGCAGCACATGGTTCAGAGGGAGGTATCTTCAAAGGATAGTGGCAAACCAAGTAAGTCAGAGTGTTGTTGAAAAAGCTGAAAAATCCTAGATGAATTTAAATATAGAACATGCATATAAAAATGACTCCAAACTGCTTGTTTCATCTGACGAGAAGCAGGTTGTAGGTACATATAAAAATAAAAAAACAAATAAACCTACTTTAAAATGTATGTATGCAAATGCTAGAAGTCTGAAAAATAAGACGAGAGTTTGAATGTTTGGCACTAAAGGAAGATATAGACATAATAGACATCTCATAGACCTGCGTGAAGGAGGATAACCAATGGGACAATGTGATAGGGTACAGGGCAGTTAAAATGGGCGAAGAAGTGAATATGAAGCAGTGCCCCTATGTTCCCCATTAGACTGGTGTAGGACCAGGCTAGATGCCTGGTCCCCTTTAATTCCCCTTGTGAGAAAGAACTCTGTGGGCGGGGCCCAGCTGGGGAAGAATAAGAGCTGGGATCCAGGTGGGGGATAGTCAGACCAGGCCCAGGTCTCCAGGAGGAAGGCAGCTCCTGTAGAAGTTTGCTGTCCAAACACTGAGCTGTAACAAAGCTGTATGAGTACTGAGGGAAGCGGTACTAACTGTGAGTAATTGGAGTACACTGTTTGGAAGGTAAAGGCAGTCTACTAATGTGTATGTGTTAAAGTGGCAAAAAAAGATAAATTGTTTTAAGAAAGGCTGGAATCAGTCCAGGTTTGTGTCAGGGGATCACCGCTCAGTCCTATAATGGCACTATATGTTAAGGATGGGCTAAGGTCCAGCAGGATAAAAGTTTTGCAGGAAACAGACTGTACTCTGGAATCCTTATGGATAGAAATTCCAAGGGTAAAAGGGAAGAGTAAAGAGTATAGTAGTGGGTATATTCTACCATCCTTGAGGCCCAGACAAAATGTAGAAAGAAAGACAAATAACTGCCAATGTGGTTTAATAGTGAGGTGAAAGGCAATTAAAGCCAAAAGAAAATCTTTAAAAGAAATGGATAGCAGCCTCAAATGAGGAAAATAAGAAAGAGCATAAGCACTGCCAAGTTAGATATAAAAAATGTAATTAAACATGCTAAGAAAAGAGATGAAAAAGTGTTATTACTTGTTTTTAAGTACATTCGAAGCAAAAAGCCTGAGAGGGAATCAGTTGGACCACTAGTTGACCATGGAGTAAAAGGAGTGATCAGAGAGGACAAGGGAATAGCAGAAAAACTAAATGAATTTTTTGCCTCTGTCTTTACTGAGGAGGATGTCTGATCATACCCACACCAAAAACAATTTTTGATGGTGATGACTCTGAGCAACTAAACAAAATCACTGTGAAACTGGAGGATGTAATACATCAGATCAACAGACTAACGAATAACAAATCAATCCAGAGTTCTGAAGGAACTCGAACATGAAATTTCAGACCTGTTTCTGGTGATTTGCAACCTATCATTTAAAACAGCCAGAATTCCTGAAAACTAGCCAATGTGATGCCAATTTTTAAAAAGGGCTCCAGGGGAGATCTGGGATGTCAGTGCTCAGCAAAAGGATCTCAAAGATTGACATGGTTTAATGGGGAAGAGTCAACATGGCTTTTGCAAAGGGAAGTATTGCCTTACTGGTTTACTAGATTTTTTGAAGGTATAAATAAGCATGCGGATAATAGTGAGCCAGCTGATATGGTGTATTTGGATTTTCAGAAGGCATCTGACAAAGTTCCTCGTGAGACTCCTCGGGAAATTGGAAGGTCATGGGATAGGAGGCAGGGTCCTACTGTGGATTGGGAAACAGATGGTAGGACTACTGCTGGGCCTCTCTCTTTAAGGGAGCTCTTCCATCCCCTTTATTATTTCTTTGCATTTCTTTGTTTGATATGTCTTTTTTGAGACAGGGTGACTAAAACTGCACACAGTACTCAAGGTGCGGTCACACCATGGGTCTGTACAAAAGCATTATGATATTCTCAGTTTTGTTCTCTACTCCTTTACAAATAATTCCCAACATTCTATTTGCTTTTCTGACTGCCACCAACACTGAGCCAAAGATTTCAAGATATTGTCCATAGGGACTACAAGGTCCTTTTCCTAACACAGAACTCAGCATCATGTACCTGAGTTGGGATTATTTTTCTCTATACTTTGCACTTGTCCACATTAAATTGCATCTGCCCTTTAGCCACCCAGTCTCCTGGTCTGCAGCTGTTGATCTGCCACCACTTGAAGAAACACTATAAGGGAATGCTGTGGAGCATGGTGCTATGCAGACTAGAGATGAGGAGACAGACAAAGAGTGAGGGCTGAGAAGGAGAGCAAGGGAGAACCAGGAGAGGACTGGGAAGAAGAGGAAAAAACAGAAGGTGGGGAGGATAGGCCTATGGGAGAGATGCAGAGATGAGGGTAGAGAAAAAGGATGGTAAGAGATGGAGAATAGAATGAGAGGGTAAGAAGGAGAGATGGCAGCGTGAGTTAAAGAGAGTTAGAGGGATGGGGCATGAAAGACGTGGGGAGAGATGGAGCGGAGGGATAGACAAGGAGGGAAGAAAGAGATGTATAGAGAAATGAAGTGAAATAACATGGGAGAAAGAGGTTAGATGTCAGTGACATAGAAGGATAGGAGGGGGAGATGGAGAAATCAGGTTGAAACCCACAAGGTCGGGGAAGAGAAGTAGGTAAAAGAATCAAAAGAAGACAAAATAAAAACAAAGAACAGACTGAACAGGATGATAGATTTATTTTCAACTTAAATATTGAATTATTTGGCTTTAGAATGTTTGAAATGTATGTACTTTTCTTAAATACTTTTTAAATCTCTAGGTATAATTGACATGGTACTTCTCTGCTTTATTTTGTTTTATCTCCTGCACTGGCTATCAGATACTATTTGTTTACTTCTGGCATTTTTATTTTTTTTTGTGGTAATGGGAAAGAAGGGTGCACGTTTTGTAACTCTTGCTTCTGTTTCTCTCTGCGATCCAAGGTTCCCTGAAATCAACAATCTAGGCATGGGCTGTATATGTCTCTATATTAGGAACTTCCATGTGATTATATGGAAGGAGCTTTCATTTGTTCAGAGGCCTTCTGCCGCCATCTGCTGGCAGCTCACTTCATTTGCACCTCTTCATCTTGCTACATTGCAGTCTTCCAGTTCTTTGGTGCCTTAAAGCTTCCTCATCTGGGTTGAGGACATGTTACTTTTTGCTATGACAATAAAAACTGTTTAAACACAAAAAAAAAAAAAAAAAGCATAAGAAGTGCCTTGCTAGGTCAAACCAGTGGTCCATCAAACCCAAGATTCTGTCTCCAACAGTGGCCAATCCAGGTTATTAGAAAGTACATGGCAAATACTAAGCTTATTAACCTGTTTAGCTTTTCCTTATAAGGGAGCTGTCCAACCCTTTTTCATTTTTGTTACCCTTCCCTCTACCCCTTATAGTTTTATCTTTTTTGAGATGGGGCAATGTTATGTGTGCAGCAAGGGGTGCTCTATCTATATGGAATGCTCTGGGCTCAGTGCGAGACACTCTCTTGCTTCTTCTTGCCATCTTTTATCTTTTCCAGTTGTGCAGCTCCCGCCTAGAACAGAGGCGGGCAATTCTGATCCTCAAGGGCCACAAACTGGTTGGCTTTTCAGGATATCCCTAATGAATATACATGGTAGTGATTTGCATACAGCTGAGGCAGTATGCATGCAGATCTCTTCCATGCATATTCATTAGGGGTATCCTGAAAACCCAATCACTTTGTGGCCCTCAAGGACCGAAACTGCCCACTCCTGACCTTGGAACGGGTAGCATCTTTGTGTTTTGTTTTTGGCAAGATAATTCTATTATACATGTGGCCATGAAAATCTCAGAAAACAAAGTTATCCATGCAGACTCCAACAAGCACAAGTTTAGGAAGTCTTCTGTTGTATTTATGGCTATGGTTTAGATCAGTGGTTCTCAACCTTTTTTCGGCCGGGACACACCTGACAGATGGTTCTCACATGCATGACACACTGAACATGTGACCGTCATGGGGAAAAATATAAATATACATTCTGCATCCTCAGGAACCCCCTCGACCCCCAAAAATGGGTGCAGAGCAGAACTAGAACATTACCTGTACAGCTCACCATACAAAAAAAGATATTCTGGTTCTGATGACATCTCAGTAAAAGCAAAACAAACTCTCTTTACTGGCATGCACAATACCCCTCCTTATGAAAATACAGTAATTTACCACTACAAATATTTAACCAGGCCCTAAACACTAAACACCTCCTATTAGGAAAACAAGGCAAGACAAGCTGCTATAGATAGATCCCCACTCAGAAATAATTGTAAAACTATATTAATAAATGTTACAAAACAGCTGATGAACAGAATAACATCCAACAATTAAAAACTCATAAAAATTATTAAAAATTGTCCAAATATCAATAAAATATTTCAAAACAGCAGGCACATTACATAATACCCAATAATTAAAATGGCAGTCAATCAAGAAAAATAAACGTAATCACTAAATTAAAGCTGGCCCCTCTAGCTTAAACTTCTGGTCTCATGATTAGGAATGTTTTCCTCCTTTCTACCACAGAATAGTTCTAAACGATTACGCATAAACCTTTTCAATATCAAATCTCTATCTTCATCCTTGCAAATGTATGTTATAGCATCAGAATTATAAATACATATTCTTTGAACCTTCCCAATTGCAAAGGTTTTTAGAACTACATATCCCAGAGAGTCCTGATGTGTGATCGGTGCAATGTAGAGATACCTGCAAATTCACGCGGTGTGTTATAATGTCGATTATATTGATTTCCTAGGACTGCTTAAATATATCTCCCCCTATTTCTTGGAATAATACAGATTTGATGATGTTAATGTCTGGAAAAATGCTATCTTTCTAAATTTAATTATCTGTATACTGTAAATATTTACAATGTTGTAACTTTGAAAATATAAATTTAAAAATTTTTTTTTTTAAAAAAAGCCACCTTTACTTACCCCCTCCAGCAACTCTCCTACTCCTTTCCCTTGCAGGCCAATAGAACACACGAGAAACAGCAGTGGCTGCTGAAGCTCTGTCCTCACAGTCCTCTTCCTTAGGGCCCACAACCAGTCACAACCAGTCTCTGTCTCACACAGACCAGTAATCTCCCTAACCAGTTTCTGTCTCTCTCCCACACATACACCAGTCACCTCCCTGACCAGTCTCTGTCTCTCCCACAATCACACACACCAGTCACCTCACTGACCAGTCTCTGTCTCTCACACACAGTCACCTCGCTGACAGTCTCTGTCTCTCTCACTCATACACATACACACACCAGTCATCTTCCTGGCCAGTCTGTCTCTCTCTCACAGAAACGCATCACCTCTGACCAGTTTCTCTCTCTTTCAATCACACACATGCTCTGTCACTTACAACCACACACACACACTGCCATTCATGCACCCATTGTACCACACACACACAAGCTGCCACTCATCACCCAGGCACCCATTCTACCATACACACAAACAAGCTTACATGGAGCCTATTCTCATTGTTTGGCCCAATAAGCCTGGCCTCTGCTTATCAGCCGCCGCTGGCCTGACCTCCGGTGGCGTGCAACGTTTTTCCAGCTGCCACCGTCCTGGCCTCCGGTGGTGCGCAGGGTCTCTCCGCTCTTCGGCCCCGCCTGTGATTCACAGGTTTCTCCACTCTTCAGCCGCTGGTAGTGGTGTGCAGTGTCTCTCCATTCTTTGGCCCCACCGGCTTGGCCTCCGGTGGTGGCGCACAGGTCTCTTCACTCTTCAGCCGCCGTGGCCTGGCCTCCGGCAGTGATGCGCAACGTCTCTCCATTCTTCGGCCTGGCCTCCAGCAGTGGCGCACAGATCTCTCCACTCTTCAGCCCCATCCCTGGGGAGAAGGGAAGCACAAGCAGGGCAGTGGGACACCGGGAGCCGTGACACACCTGCTGGTGCTTGGCGACACACTGGTTGAGAACCGCTGATTTAGAAGACCAATATGGACCCCCATATTCTGTCATATAGGCTAGATTTGTGTTTGAGCGAGCAAGAGAGAAAGTTTTTCAAAATTAGCAATGTCCTGCACTTGCCTTTGCCTGTACTCTATCTTGGGAGCATATTTCCATAATGAAGTTATCATAAAGCGACCCACATGTATTAACTGAGCCAATAATTCACTCTCCTCTTTGGTAAGAATCCATTTAGGCATCGTCCCCAGCAAATACATTTCTGGCTCAAAGGGGATCTGTTTTTATAGGATATTTCAAATTCAGCCTGTATCTCTTCACAAAAGCACTGAACATGTCTACAAGATCATCACATATGTATAAATGTACCCTCTTGGGTTAACATGTTCAGTAGAAGGCAGTGGAGAATTTGACATAAAATGTTGGGTATCCATAGGCTCTATGTAATAGCCTATATAACAAGTCCACCCTCCTACTACAAATTGAAATTTTTGCTTTCCTAGTCCAAATCCGCTGCCACTGCTTCCAGTCGAGGTCAACACCTAGACCAGCATCCCATTTATCCATTAGCAGCAGTAGATGCTCCCTTGCCCCCTGAAGGGCCCTGGATAACCACATAGTAACATTTTCCCACCAGTCTTGCATATCTGGGCTAGAAGTATGGATGTGGATAGTTGTGGATTATTGCATAGCGAGGACACTGGAGATAGATTATCATATGAAATGTTTACAATTGGCATACCTCTCTCCAAGCTCTGAGCGTATGCATAATCAGTAAATACGATCTGGCTATTTTCCAGGTCAACTGCAAGTCCTCAGACAGAAATAACAAATTGTCTAGCTCTATGCTCTCTGCAGCTCCACTTTCCAGTGACAAACATGCCAGATGAGGTTCGCGCTTCAACTAGTCCTTGGCAAAGCTAAACCTTGCAGCCCAATAATACCCTCTTAGCCATAGTAGAACTATACCTTCTTCTTTCATAGATCGGTACAAAGTCTGTAGTTTTATCCTTGGAAACTTTCCCTTCCATATAAATGTAGTCATCCAACTTTACAATGAAGTGAAAAACCCCTAATTGAGGGAATGAGGAATATGTTAAAATAAATATAGCAGTCTAGAGAGGATGTTCATCTTAAGTACAGTTATTCTGCCTACCCATGACAACAGTAAATCATTCCAGTCTTTAAGATCAACTTGTATTTTGTTCACAATGGGGACATAGTTCAGTTTGTATATATCTTCTAGTTTCCTGGGAAAAATACTCCCAGGTACCGGAACCCATCCCATGCCTCCCAGAAAGGCACCTGATCCCCATGGAAGCATAAGAGCACCCCGGAACAAATATAAAAAGCTCCAGCTTTTGGTAATTGACTTTGTACTAGGGATGTGCAGCAGGGACGGATACGTTCGATTCAGTATTCATATTCGTCGGGACCCAAATCCATTACATCCGTTTTCGGGGGACCCCAATTCGTCCATTAGTTACGTATGGTATTCGTTTCCCATTAAAGTTAAAAAAAACACCCCCATCCCAACCCTTTAAATTTAATTAACTACAACCCCCACCCTCCTGATCCCCCCCCCCAAGACTTGCCAAAAGTCCCTGGTGGTCCAGCGGGGGTCCTGGAGCATTCTCCTGCACTCGGGCCGTCGACTGCCGGTATTCAAAATGGCGCCGATAGCCTTTGCCCTTACTATGTCACAGGGGCTACCAGTGCCATTGGTCGGCCCCTGTCACATGGTAGGAGCACAAGATGGCACCGGCCGTCCATTGCTCCTACCATATGACAGGGGCCGACCAATGGCACTGGTAGCCCCTGTGACATAGTAAGAGCAAAGGCTATCGGCACCATTTTGAATACCGGCAACTGAGGGCCCGAGTGCAGGAGATCGCTCCAGGACCCCCGCTGGACAACCAGGGACTTTTGGCAAGTCTTGGGGGGTCAGTAGGATGGGGGTTTTATTCGTTAGTGATACGTTCCATTCGTGGGGGTTCGCCATACGTTTCGGAACCCCACGAATACAACGAATAGGGACCTATACGTTGCGGATTGCGCATTCGTTCAAAATAAATGCACATCCCTACTTTGTACCCTGATGCCCTCTTGTACTAAGATCTGTAGCAGCCGAGGGACTGAGGTCTTGAGGTCTGTAAGATACAAGAGGATGTTGTCTGCATATAATGATATCTTGTGATTATGTCCTGCAAATTTTATCCCAGCAATGGCTTTGTCCGTGCATTTAATAAGGGCCAAGGCCTCTATTGCCAAATCGAATGAGCGGAAAAAGAGGACAACCCTGCCTGGTCCCCATTTATATAGGAAATGAATCCTGCAGAGTCCCATTAGTCACTATTCGTGCATACGGATGCGTGTACAATGCTTTTATCCACTGAATAAACTAGGCTTAGCTCATAATTGGGCAGTATGGCAAAGAGAAAGGACCAATGAAGCCTATCAAAGGCCTTCTCTGCATCCTTTGCCATTTGTATTTTTCTGTTAGGGTTAGAATGTTGAATACTCATCTGGTATTATGTGTCGATTGTCTGCCCTCGATGAAACATGTCTGACCTTGGTTAACTAAATTAGGCAGAATATTTTCAAGCTGCAGCACCTTTGCTAACCTTTGCTTAGCTGAGGCACCTTTGCTAAGATTTTTATATCTATATTGAGTAGGAAGGTAGGACCCCGGGTCCATCACATCTCATCCCTTTTTATGTAATGCTATAATTATATCCTCTCCCAGTTGGTGCGGGTATTCCAGGTGTTCCTGCAAGAGCTGTAGGGCATTATGCAGGAAAGGGCCCAGTTCTAGAAAAAAGATTTTATAAAAGTCAAGGTGATACCCATCAGTGTTAGGATTGTGGACCATTGTGTTGGGGTGAGGTTGATGCAACCTAACAGGGAAGGCCCTGTAAGTCCTCACCACCGACTGGCAGAGCAGACGGTGCAGAGACTGGGCTGGAGCTTTGCCTGTACCAACCTCTTTCCCCTCGGGTTGAGCCTTTGAGTTACAGAAGAATAGATATGATGTCAGGCTGAGGTTGGAGGAAGGCGGCAGGCAGGGGAAACGAGAGTCCAGGCTATGGTCAGTGGCAGGTGGCAGGCAAGGGTGGTCATAGTCCAGGCTGAGTCTGAGGCAGGCAGCCGGCAAGAATAGTCAGGGCACAGGCTAAGGTCAGTTCCGAAAATCAGTCCAAGGGCAGGCCGGGCTAGGAGCAAGGAAGGCAAGGCTCAAGAGGCGGAGGTAAGATTGGACAAAGCTGAAGAGATGAAGGCAAGGCTGAAGCAGAAACTCACACTTCCATGAAGGTAGTCAACCCATTGCTGGCATTTCCATATTGCACAGCCAGGGTTTAAATACCCAGTAATGTGATGTCATCAAGGAGCACCAGTGAGGTCTGTTCCTGCCGCGAGGCTTTCATCTGGTGGCATGCGCGATGGGCTTAGAGGGAGGCCCCGACATTCCTTGCCATGTGGGGCAGTGGTGTTCCTGGCCACACAGAGCAGCAGTGCTAGGCTGGTTTAGCAGCATCAAGTGAGTGAGCTGGCTCGGGGGGGGGGGGGGGCTGTGAGCTGGCAAACATAACAATCGGGTCCTGGGCACTTATCATTGGGCAGGAGTGTTACAGCCTTTTGCATTTCCATCAAATTTATGGGCGCGGCTAGTTTTGTGGTTTGAACCTCTGTCACTTGTGGAAGGTTAACCTGGTCGATGACCTCAGCTGTCTCAGCAGGAGACATAGCCTTGGCTCTAACATATAACTGAGAGTAGAATTTCTGAAAAGTTTTATTGATCTCTACCCCTGAGGTATTGCAAATTCCTACTATCATATTACTAACCCACCATTTTTTAATCCATCTTGCCAAGAGAGCCACTGTCTTATTGCCATCTTTATAGACCTTTTGCTTATAAAAGCGTAGGGACCTTTCAACCTGACTTATTTGTAAGTTACTTAGCTTGGCCCTGAGCTTTTGTAGTTATTTCCCAATGGATGTAGAGCAATTTTGTTTGTCCTTCCCTCCAGTTTGGCTATTTTGCGACTCAAGAAAGGCTTCCCTGTTAGGTCTTTGTTGTTTCAGAAAACTAGCATGGCTCATGATCTTGTCCCTTAAAACTGCCTTCAACGTTTCCCATAACAGAACTGGATTATAGTCTGCTGAGGAATGAACAGTTGTAAATTCCTCCACAGTATGGCCCAAACCACATCTTGAAGATCTGGCCTACCCAAAATTAACAAATTAAATCTCCAGTTTGTTTCCCCTTTCCCTATCTGTCCTGCCTGGCTGGACTGTGATCAGAGAAAGGGGCTGACAGGATATCCACCAGCCCAAATGAAGAAAAGAACCTCTCTGAGTCTGAGCACAGGAAAAAAATCAATATGACTGTAAGAGGTGTGGGAAGTTGAAAAGCAGGTATAATCCTTCCCTATAGGATACTGCTCCCTCCACACATCTCGGAGACCTAGCGATTTCATAGGAAACAGCAAGCCTTCTCTCTGAGGAACTCCACCCTGAACATGCGATGATTTATCTAGAGTGGGATCCAGCCACATGTTCCAGTCCCCACATGTAATGATCTCTGATTGAATAAAGCTGCCTATGCGCTACGCTAGCACTCTACAAAATTGAGTTGTTTTTTTTCTAGGACCATATATATACCGTATTGACAAGCGCTAGCAGTCTCCCATTTAGAGAACATTCCAATAATACCATTCATACTTCAGGGTCAGCTTGTGTATAATGTATGACCAGAGGGAGAGTTTTGTGAATCAAGATACAAACTCCTCTGCTTTTAGAGTTTTAGGAGGCATATCCAATTTGCTCCACCCAGTTTCTTAAGTTTTTCATGCTCAGCAGCTGTCATAGGTGTTTCTTGCATCATCGCTATTTAAGCATGTTGTTGCTTGAGATAATTTAAACACTCTCCTCCTTTTGATGGGAGACGCCCAGTCTCTTACATTAAGCGTTATCACACTCATTGTGGAACTAGTCATTATTGCCATTATGCCTATACAGAAAACATTGTATTGTATTTTGCTATTACAGGCAATGAGTGAACCCTCCCCTATATTTGATAGTATGAACATAAATACTGTGTGCTGACTTACTGGTTTCTTTTTTTTCCCCATTATAATAATCCCAACTCGAACTGTAACAAACCCCAACAGCCAATCTCCCTTCATCCCACTCCCCCACCAGCATCAACCTTGACCCGCAACAGGAAAAGGGGTGTCTACTCTAACCTCTTTGATGACTCTATTTCCAGGATCCAATGGTACTGCAAGCCCCATCGACTTAAAATCACTCAGCTCTCACAGGCAGGAGACTTCCCAGGGCCTGAAGACTGTTGCAGCATCTCTTTTTCCCCATCCCCTTAACCAAATATCCCACTCCGTCTTCTCCCCTCACAGAAATTTCGTTAATTCCCGATTCTACCTTCTTATGAAAACACTCTTTAAACATCTCGAATTGGAGTTCTCCCTCCTATTTGTCTGGTTTGCTGGCTTCTTCCCGTCACTGTTTGAAAGCTCAAGTTGTGACTGCTCATATTTCCAGTCTCACCGTGTTAAGAGTCCTGACATACCAACCATCGGACCTGACCGCAACCTGTCACTACTGTACGCATTCTAATGCTAGCAGTGTTCCACTGCAGGCCTTCCACTGCACGTACTTGCAAACTCCTTCCCCACCGGTGCCGTGCATGCATCAGCACATCATGACAATGAGTCCAATTCACAAAGTCCACCCCTCTGAGGCCAGCAGCACTATGGATGTTGGGACATGTAAGCTCCGTTTCCCATCACTACCAATGGCGGGCACTCTGTACTCCATAATCCCCCTCCCCACCTCATAGCCCCCAGTTCCCCCCCCCCCCCAAACAAACCCCATCTGGCTCTGAAATCCAAGAAAATAGCCATATGGCAAACCATAAAACAACCCATGTCTCACAGTACATGCTTCCAGTCTCCCTTGTTGTTTCTGCATGGCTCTGCAACCTTAGAATTCCATCAATGCAGAGAGCTATGTAGCCGTTGCCTGATATGTTGCATCTCCTGGTAGATCCTTTGCAAATTTCACAGCTTCTTTTGCACTCTCAAACAGTTTAGTAGCTCCATCATGAAAGGCATGCAGTTTTGCTGGTTAGATCAGAGCATATTGCACATGTTTTGCTCTCAACATTTTCTTGGCTTGCAGAAAGCTCTGGCACTGTTTTTGTAGTTCCACTGAAAAATCTTGAAAAATCTTGATCTGCTGCTTGTTGTGTTTAATAAGCTGCAAGTTCCTGGAAGTCGACATGATTTTAACCTTGTCCCCAAAATTGTGAAGCTGGATGATTACTGCTTTGGGCCTCACATTTCCCCCTGGCCTAGGGGCAATAGCTCTGTGTACCTGATTAATTTTAAAGAATGAACACATGTCTTGCAGCTGCAGTACCTGGGGCAGCCAGGTCGCAAAGAATTTCACCGTATTTGACCCCTCCACACCCTCCGGTAAGCCTACTGTACAAATATTGTTCCATCTGCTTCTGTCTTCCTTATTCTCTTGTCTGTCATTTAGTTGCTTCATTACCTTTTCCAGCTTATCCAGCCTCCAACTAGTAGCAGTAGCTGACGTCTCTATTTCTTCTGTTCGCTCCTGTAAATTTTCAATTTTTGCGGTATGCTCAGACATTGTGGCTACTAAATTAGCAATCTGCTCCACTACAGATTCCAGCTTGACTCGAGGCTATTTGTCATTTGGGCCCCGATCTTGTGCATCGTGTCACGGATTGCACTGATTGCGTCTCCAGAGAGGCCTGCTTCACCTGCTGAATCCTCACTGGAGCCAGTCTCTTAGGCACTTTCTCTGGAGCAGGTTTTCTCGGGGTCTGCTTGGGTCTGGCATTCTGCGCTGCCTAGATCAAGGGCAGTGATCACTTGGGTTACCTCTTTGGCCATAGTTGAGGTGCAGAACACTGGATTCTATGAAGAATGTTGTGAGGGAGACCAGGAGCCTGCTAGCTTAGCTGCTACGTCGCCATCGTGGTTCCTGCCAAATGCCTCACTTTTTATTTTTCTTGCCTTCTTCCCTTCCTTGTCTTCTCCCTTCAGCAGTTGCTGTATCTGTTTATTGCCCTTGCTTTCCCCTGCCTGCCCCTATTTCTCTCCTTAGCAGCTCCTGTATTTGTTTATTGCCCCTGCTTTTCCCCTCCTGCCCCCTTCTCCTATCTGCCTGTTTTGATGCCATGGGCATACAATTACAATGCTGCCCCCCTCCCCCACCACACAGATTCTAATGGAGCCATTCATGAGCTTCTCTTTTTTTCCCCCAATAATAAATTTATGAGTATCTGAACACAGTTTATAGTTACACCGGGCTTAGAGTCAGGTTGCCAGATTTCTGGTGGGTGAATCTGGGACACTTGTTCACTGTAGTGCCAGCAGTGATCAAGCAGTTCATTTTAGGGGTGGGGGATGAGGGAGTTGTTGGCTGGTGCACTGTCCCTATAAACAATTGTAATAATCTACTCTCAAAATATACCTAAAAGCACAGAGTCCAATATTCAAATGCTACTTAGCCAGATAAGTCAGATTTATCCAGCTAATCGGTGGCCTCTGAATATCCGGCTACGTAGGATAGCTAGATAAGTTGTGGGTGGATCAGGGCAGTACTACTTATCCAGCTAACTTAAGTCGGATAAGTAGCACTTACAGGGATATTCGGCAGCATAGATAAGCTCCTGAATATCCCATGTAAGTTAGCCGGATAAGTCTTATCCGTATGGATTGCTCTGAATACTGAGGCCAAACTCTTCAAATTTTGTCAGCACATAATATTTCAAACCTAGTACCAAAGTCTTAGGACTGGTGGGTATGTCAGGCATACAAGAGAATGAATTATGCTCCAGAAAAAAAATCACATCAGGCAGCAAAATCCAGATGTTAACATTTAAATTCTGTGTGAGAGACATATCTAGGTCAGAGACTTTGAACTGGGTCATGGGATATTGGAAACTGAGTTTATTAATATTCTCTATCAGTTCCTTTTTTGTTCTTTCTCTGTCCTTTTTTCTTTTCTGTTTTTTCCTTCAAAGTGGCTATTCTAATATTTTATCTTTCTTCTTCTGCTCTCGTTTCTTTTCTCCTTTCTTCTCATATTTTTCCTGCCTACTCACTTACTCACCTTTCCCCATTTCTTCTCTCCTCTTTTTCATATGCTTTCTCCTCCATTCCTCTTCCCTCATTATCTTCCTGGATCCTCCCCATCAAATCTAACATCCTTGGCACTTTACAAGAAGACATGCATAATATCATAAAATAAATTCATATAAAATCATTGAGTGAGTCACCTGATTGTGATTCCTCTCCAGAAAGGGCTAAAAGCAATGAAGGGAATGAAGCCAGCACAGATCCTGGATGGCAAGAGCCCATGTGAGAGATACAGGGAAGCTCATGCTGGAGCTTCATAGCCTGCCCTGGAGAAGGCAACACAGACTGTCCAGAAGGGGGCAGTACTGAATGACATGTAAGAGGCAGCAGTGAGTAGCCAAAGGAAGGCAATATGATGAACCCTGAGAGAGGCGCTGCCAAGGAACCAGATGGAGGGCACTTCTGTGGAGAGCCCAGAAGGAAGAGCCACAGAGAGCCCTGTCAAAGGGAATGTAGTAGAGACCTCAGTGAGAGGGACTACAGTGGAGCCAGTGTATGGCACTGACAAGGAGTCAGTGAGAGCCATGGTGGATTCGCCAGAGGGTGCTGATCATGACAGTGCAGAGGAGGCACAAGTCATGGAGAGAAGGGTGAATTCACTACAAGTCCCACAGCCAGTCCAAGGATTCCTGCTAGGGGGAACTGGAACCTGGAGCCAGCAATGGACTTAATTAAAGGACTGGGGTGTGCACTGGGACAAGGCCACTGCAGAAGGTACTAATAGAGTTGTCTGAGGTAACCCTAATGTGTGGAGATGAGACTGACCTGAGAACCCCAATCCCAAGCATAGCTGATGGAGGCAGAAGAAGGGGAATAGGGATGTGAGGCACTTCCCTGGATGGGATCCAGGGGGAGTGAAAAATGCTCAGACAATGAGATCAAGTTGAGGGGGGGGGGGTGTATGTGATGAAATGACCCTGTTTTCCCCCTTTTTGTGCATGCAAGACCAGGCTAGTTGCCTGGTCCACCTTAAATCCCACAGAGGGAAAGAGCTCTGTGAGCGAGACCCTGCAGGGCAGAGAGTCCTGAGGGCAAGACCAGCTGGGGCAGCATAAGAGGGTATGCCCAACTGGGTTCAGGAGGCCCCTGTAAATCTATTCTGACCTAAGCTGCAGGTAATGGGAAATGTACTGCAAAGGTAGGCAGTCATTCTTATTGATGAAGTGCTGTGAATGTGAATAAAGTGAAGTTGCATTGGAAAAGGCTGGTTTTCTGTTCCAGCCTAGGTGATTTGTTCAGTCACCCTCACAGGGAGATACCTGGGGGGAGGGTGAAGGGGGAGGGAGATATATATGAGGAGTGGGGTGTGGACAGGGAGAAGGAAACTGTACATGGGGTAGGGTAGGATGGAGTTGCAGGCAGGAAGACAGAAAGAGAACTCAGGATAGGAATATTAAAGTGGGAGAGAGGAACCAGGGTAGAGGGAGAGAATACAGGATAAGCAGGGAAGGAGGAAGGATGTCCAAAGATAGGAAGAGGAGCAGAGAGAAGAAAGGGCATGGGGGTGGGGGGATGAAAAGGGAGTGAGGACCCAGGGTAGAGGCAAATGGGTCTGAGTATTGGTTGGAGGGAGAATGTATCACTGAGGAAGAGAAGTTGGTTCAGGAATTGAAGATGTGAACTGGGGATGGGGGTGGGGGGGGGGGAGGGAGAGAAGATACAGGATAGAGAATGATGGAAAGGGACAAAAGACCCAAGAAGAAGGGGTGAAAGGACAAGGGATGGCAGGCAAAGAGAGGTAAGAGGGTCAGAATTGGCAGTGGATGGAAAGTGAGAGGACCCTGGATTAGGATGGGTAAGGGGGGGCGGGGAGGGGACAAAGAATCCAGGGAGATAATGTAGAGGAGTGCAAGAGGAGGAAAGCACAGGAGAAAGGAGAAGAGGAAGAATGGGGAATGGATAGCGGGCAGGAAGAATAGAAAGAGGAGGGAAGGTGGAAGAGGAGAAAGAAGGAATGAAGTAGGAGAACGAGAGGGAACAAGAAAGGGGAGAGAAAGTATTAAAATACTATATCTGGTGCTGAAGGAAAGAGACAGAAGGAAAAGACAGAACTGATTCAAAAAATGAAAAAGGAAAGTTACCAAAGAGAAACAGAAAATAAAAATAACATTAAAAAGGGAAACAGATGAGCTGAGAAAAAATGAGCCACAGACCCCTAAGGTTGGAAAACTAATTTATTCTGAATATTAATTAACCAATATAAAGAATCATGGGAACCATTCAAAAAAAAAAAATGATGGTCTGCCTGCATGTTTCTGCAGAGAGAGAAGTTTATGTTTTGAAAAAAGCTGAATTTGACTGGCTGATTTGGCTTCTGTGTAGGACACATCCCCAAATGGGTGACATTAGATAACTAACATTTTGTGGATGGAAAATGCAAAGAGTTGCTCAGTTGATAGAAAGTTGTATATATATATATATAGGTACTTGGTTATTACAACTTTTCCTGACAGGAAACTTCCCCGGATTCCCCATTGGACAAACTGTGGCCTGCAGCGATCTGTGTCCTGGGACTGTCCGCCTGGTCAGTGATATTGCTGGCCAAGCTTGTTTGGAACGGATCCTCTGCTGCAATATTCAGGAGACCTCCCGTCACTGTGACTCCTTAGTCCCAGAACTCCGAGGGAGACACCAACCTCCCCCCCCCCCTTCACCAAAAAATCGGATAACCTTAATCTATTTGGAATGCAGCTCTGCCCTATATCAGGCTGGAGGGCAAGGAACTATTGGTTTTCAGAAAAAAAGGTAAAGAGGTGGCTAGTCCCTCAGCTCTGAGATCAGTGATCTTGTTTTGTTATTGGTAAGACTGAACTGTTATTAGGGGTGTCACTCTGAGTGAAAATAATGATGCTCTTGGGTAGGTCTAGGTTTGGATTAAGCTGAGATTAGGGATTACATTAGGGATTAGGCTGAGATTAGGGAAGTTTTAGTATTTTGTGGGATGAGTAGGGTTGGGTTTTGTGGGGTGGGATTTTGGGCTGGAAGGAGGGCTAAGCATGGGAGGGTTTTTGAGTCAGGTTTTATGAGGGGCTGATATGGACGGTTTTGTAGGACGGTGTTGTGAAAGGTAGCTGGGGATATGAATAGATATTTTTTATAATCAATTATTGTAAATATTTTAATATGTTGTTCTCTGCCTTGGGCAGTTCTGGTACCTGGGGAGGTGGTACAAATCATAAATGAAATGACATTGCAGGTGGCAAATTGAGGCACAGGGAAATAAACTAAATTACCCGAGGTCACACTTTGAGAGAGTCAGTGGCAGAGGCAGAGGTAAGTCTTGAGCTCATGTCCCAAGACTTCCTCTGGCCATATTTACAAATGATTCAAAAGTAAGTGGCATATTAAATATAAGGGCCCACCAATTTCTTACTAGGTGTATGTGCCTCACAAGGAGGACATATTGCATTTGGCTAGAGTAGGTAGTTGGATGATACCATTTTCTAAGCGTCTCCTATAGGGTATGCCTTAATGCTGCATTCTAGGGGTTTTAGATACTGACCCTGAGATTTTTCCAAAGTTTTGGAGAAAGAGAAGTCCAGTGTGAGTGGAAAGAACACATAGGTTCAAGGTATTGCAATGTGTTGGGCAGGAGTTGCAGATCCAAGTTTTATGGGTTTGGTAGTCTCACATCTCTGGTATGGAAGAAAAGGAGTTGGGAAGCATGTTTGAGGCTTCTAGCTTCTATTTTCTTTTTACTTGTCTTTTTGATTTATGGAGGTCTGGATAACTCGGTGTGGAAACCACAAAAGTCATTTTTGAGATTTTTTTTTTTTGATCCAGCAGCTTCCTTTCATTCCTTTGCACTTCCAGCTCAATTGGAAACAGGTATTAATTTCCCCTACTTCATAAAACCATCCAACTTATGTTTAGTCCAGTCATTCTAGTGACAGTCCTGGGCCATTCACCATGGCTCCTTCCAGGAGCCTGTGGTCTTGGGCCTTGAATCCAGCCATTAGCCTATGAATCCTTCCCCCCTCCCCCCAGGGGGCTGTGAACACTGCCTGTGCAGCATCCCCAGCCTCAGCCAAACTAGGGAACAGAAGATCCGACCTGGGGGATCAAACTGGAGACCTTCCACATTGTAGCACTTACCAACTGAGCCACCGGGCCAGCCCCTGGAGATTTTCTTGGGAGAGCTTTACATGAACTAATCTAGGGTCTTGTACCAGGCACCATGCAGTTGCCAGAAATCATCTCTGGGGAGTTGGATGAGATAGATACTTACGTTAGGTCGAGTTAAGAGAAATACCAAAGGAGAGTATCCTTTAGGTACACAACAGCAGACAGAACAAGGACAGAGTAGATCATCTTTTTGGCGTACAGATAACGGATTGTCCCAGAGAATAAGGGAACCCTGCAACTATTAACTCTGACAAGTCAATTCCATTAACTTCTGGACGGGACTTTGCAAGAATTAGGGGTGATTGCAGGATTGTAACTCAATGTAGGATTCATCTTCTCTGTATCAACTTGTCAGAAACTTTTATTTGCAGTAAATGTATTTCTTTGTTAGCATATCAATCATTGTGTGAGAGTTATTATTTGAGATTGCTGCCAAATCCCAAGCCTAAGGACCTAAAAGAGAGCTCTTTTAGTGTGGTATTATAAATGCATAATTTTTAATTGTGTGTGGGAAGGATCATGGGGGGCAGGGAGGGAGAGAGCTCAAGGCTGATTGGAGGACAAAATATGAGAAACCTTCATGACAACTCTCAGATGGGAGAAGGAAAGAAGAAAGGAGGTAAAGTGTGCATGGTGGTTCCCTGATGCGAGCTGGATGGAATGAATCAAGGGAGAGACCACGTATGATGGTTCCCTAACAGGAGTTAGATGGGAAGGAGGGAAGAGACAGGGCTGGATTAAGAGCCATATTTTCTGGTGTGGCCTCAAGGGGCTAAAGCAAGCCCTGGAAGATGTACAACTGCATGATGGCTCACTGATGTGATCCAGATGGGAAGGAAGAAGGAACGAGGCCATGGAAAACATGACTTCCAGATGAGAGCCAGACTGGCAGTGGCACACATGCTTGGACTCTTACTTTTCTGGTGGAAGAACTTGTACAGTTCTTTCATGACCTCTGTCTTCATGATCTCCTGCAGGAAGCTGTCCTGTTCATCCAGGTGTTCTGGGCTCATGGCTTCTCCGGTCCCTGTCTTCCTGTCGTAGTTATCCAGAAGTTCAATGAAGCATTTGTATGTGGGCTTGGAGAACAGCTCTGTGTTGACGTGAGAGTACAGCCTATAAGAGACAGGTCAGGTACAGGATCAGCTGCAGTCTGTCATGTCATCTGCATTGCTGTTATACTACCCTCCTC
Organism: Rhinatrema bivittatum; assembly: GCF_901001135.1. NCBI lineage: Eukaryota > Metazoa > Chordata > Amphibia > Gymnophiona > Rhinatrematidae > Rhinatrema > Rhinatrema bivittatum. Next base: position 305,385,034 of record NC_042617.1, read on the forward strand.
TCTTTTCCCCTGAGAATTCCTTCTATCTGCCACGCTGTCTCTCCTGTTCTCGCCCTGACCCTTAGGCTCACCAGTCACTCTGCTTTGTTTTTGTTTTTTTAATTTGAGAGGTGGGTTGCATTTCTGTATTTTACCCCATCTGGGTCATTTAATCACTAAATATTTATGCCTCATGTTCCTGGTCATCTTTCTCTACCCCACCAACTTCCTCGTTATAGTCTTGGTCTTCCCTTCTTCATCCTCAACCTGGCATCACATACCCACCTCTGATCCTATCTTTAGCCCTATTCCTGTCATTATCTCTGCTTCCCACCTTGCCAGGCTGGTTGCGATCCTTCTCATCTTATTTCTCTTTGTCCCTCTATCAGGTCATCCCCCTGGCACTTTACTCTCAGCTACTTCTACGGAACTGTTGTTCTGAATCAAAACAAATCTGCAGCTCCTCTTGTTAAATTGTTCCTGCTCTGCTAGGGTTGCCAACTCTCCAGGACTGTCCTGGCACCCCCAGGAATTACACAAATGCGAGCAAATAGAGTGGCCACTAACGCATCTGCAGAAAACAGGACATCTCCTCAGGAAAAGCCACACCAAACAGCACCATATTGACAGGGTCCTTCATTTTCAGTTTTTAGTTTATTTTTACAAGGATTTTTGTCAATGTTTATTATAACAAAACTGGGAAAAAAAAATCAGTGGGAAGTAGTCTTTTTTTCCACACTGATTTTCTCCCATTTTTGTTTGTTAGAATAAACCTGAGAAATTCCCCAGAAAAATAAAATAAAAACTGAAAATGAAGGACCCTACACATTTAAAAGGCCAACCTTCCTCCACCCTCCTTCTTCCCTGGCAGCCAGACCAGTAGGCTGGCAGCTGCAGCACAGGGACACAATAAGCACTCTCTCCCAGCCTCTGTTGCTGTCCCTCCTCCTCCTCCCCACCGCATGTTTCCTGTTTATATAGGAAGCAAGTACTATGGGAGAACAGTAGCCAAGCAGACAGGAAGCGAGCCCTCACTGTGCCCACATCCTACTGGCCTGCCAATATTCTGATTGCAGTACTGTCCTCTAAGAAACTAAAAGTAACCTGAAGGAGAGGATGGGGAGATGGACAGGAAATTGGGAACAGGAGCAATGCAGAAGGATCTAAGAGAAAAGGGAGAGAGAGAGAGAGAAAGCCAAAGATAAAAGGATATGAAGAGGATCCTGCCATGAGAGAATAGAGAGGAACGTATGGGCATGTGAGGAGGAGATGGAGAGGAACCTGACAAGGAAAGAGAGATGGAAAGTAACTTAAGGGAAGAGTTGGAGATAAGGGGAATGGAAGATGGAGAGGTACCCGAGGAAGAGGAATAGTAGGTCTATCTGTGGTCTCTATGTATGACTGATGTGAGGTATTCTGCTAGTATGTAGTTTCTTTCTGTGTAGGTATTTTTAGCAGCTTGGTTTGTTCTGTTTTCCTAATAGGAGGTGTATTAGCTTTAGGGCCTGGTGTAACATTTGCAGTGTTGCTTTTTCATGGGTAGGCTTGTCACTGTTTGAGTGCTGGCAGTTTTTGTTGTTTTGGTATGGGAGGTATATTATATTTTAATTTGTAATTTTGTTTACTTATAACTTTCTGAGTGTCTATTATGCCATATGGTTTCCAAGTATCTTTTTTTGCAGGATTTTCTGATTGTCATCACATTAGTGTACATAAATATAAGATACATGTTGTGATATTTTTACCTCAGAAGATTACACCTTGAATATAAATGCATAACATTTTATTGTTTGTGGGGAGGACATGACCAGTCAGGATTCACTAAGGGATTTTTTTCCATAGACACGAAATTGGAGAATGAATTTGGCCCTGAGTTAATTAATTTAAACTTTGCACAGAGAGTATCTTAGCAGAGGAGGGAGAAGGTTTATTTCCTTGCCTTTTGTCTCAAATTCAGTAACTCACCTTAACTGCTTCAGCCTTTCAGCTGAAGACAAACATACCCCTTGCTGGCAGGTACAGATCCACAGCACAGGCCATGGAACAGAAGCTGATGGACCGTGGTCTTTCTGTAAGAGACTGAAACCAGGCCAGCTTTCTGTTTAGTAGCGTGTAAAACATTTGGGAAGCTCCCCAGGAGAGAGAGACCTGTCACACACTGCAGTGCTCATCTATTTGGTTTGTCATCTAGTCAGCTCCACCATCAAGAGGGATGTCTTCATTTTTTGATTGTTTTTTCCCCACACTATTTTGTGTTTGGGACAGGCTGCACGCCTTACAAACTGGTGACATTGGTTTGGTTCTGGTTCCCTCCCACACACTTTTTGAGTACTCTGAGGTAAAGACAATTTTTGAAACCTGTGTACTTCTCAGCTTTTCCCTCCAACCTTTCTCTATTAGCATTCCTTATTTTTTTTACTATTTTGTATGCGTATGTTGGTTGCCCTGGCTATCAGGCCATACCCAGTGTTATTTTTGCATTGCTTGATTTAAAATAAGAAAACTGAAAGTTTATATTAAACTTCATTACTGTACTTTTCCTATTTAATGTTCTGGTTGGATTTGAAGTTTACTTACACAATACTAGTAACAGGATTAATTACTGTTTTCTTCTGGTGTAACGATTTTATCCGGTCTGTGGTGCCACAAGTGAGAAGTTGTTTGGGAAGGGCCCAGAATTGTGGTATTTGGGTTACCGGGTCCCTGTCTCATCCCTCACTCAGGCTATGAACCCGAAGATAAATCATATTAGTAAATATAATTCCTCAAGTGGTACTCCCCATCCCAAGCATAGGGGGGCCACAGTAGCAAAAATAATATAGAAACATAGAAGTGACGGCAGAAGAAGACCAAACGGCCCATCCAGTCTGCCCAGCAAGCTTTCACACCTATTTGTTTTCATAATCTGTTACTCTGACCGCTGAGGTCAGGGTCCTTAATGGTAACTTCATGGTTCCAATTCTCTTCCACCCCCCACCATCGATGCAGACAGCAGGGCTGGAGCTGCGTCTAAGTGAAGTATCTAGCTAATTGGTTTGGGGTAACCACCGTAATAAGCAAGCTACTCCCGTTTGTTTACCCTGCATGTGCAATTCAGCCATTGTTGGTTGTCTGAATAAAAATCCTCTTTACTTAATTCCCTCTGTTGCTGAAGCAGTGAGCTGCGCTGGATACTTATTTCAAGTCAAGTATCAGGCTTAATTGATTCGGGGTAGTAGCCACGTAACAAGCAAGCTACACCCATGCTTATTTGTTTACCCAGACTACTTAATTCATTCCTTGTTGGCTGATGCTGATATAAATAATCTTTTCTTCATTCTCTCTGCCGTTGAAGCAGAGAGCTATGTTGGATGTGCATTGTAAGTGAAGTATCAGGCTTATTTGATTTGGGGTAGTAACCGCCGTAACAAGCCAGCTACTCCCATGCTTATTTGTTTACCCAGACTATGTAATTCATTCCTTGTTGGTTAATGCTGAATATAAATCATCTTTTATTCATTCTCTCTGCTGTTGAAGCAGAGAGCTATGCTGGATGTGCATTGAAAGTGAAGTATCAGGCTTATTTGATTTGGGGTAGTAACCACCGTAACAAGCAAGTTACTCCCCTGCTTTTTTGTGGATGCAAATCCTTTTTTCCACATTTCCTCTTGCAGTTGAAGCATAGAGCAATATTGGAGTCGCATTAACTGTGTGTATGTTTATTGAATAAGGATATTAATCTCCAGGTAGTAGCTGTTGTTCCCGCAAGCAAGCTACCCCTTGCCTCTTCTCTTCATTCACATCCTCTAGACTTTATGGATCCACAGTGTTTATCCCACGCCCCTTTGAAATCCTTCACAGTTTTGGTCTTCACCACTTCCTCCGGAAGGGCATTCCAGGCATCCACCACCCTCTCCGTGAAGAAATACTTCCTGACATTAGTTCTGAGTCTTCCTCCCTAGAGTTTTAAATCATGACCCCTGGTTCTGCTGATTTTTTTGCAACAGAAAAGGTTTGTCATTGTCTTTGGATCATTAAAACCTTTCAAGTATCTGAAAGTTTGAATCATATCACCCCTGCTCCTCCTTTCCTCCAGGGTGTACATATTTAGATTCTTCAATCTCTCCTCATAAGTCATTCTATGAAGACCTTCCACCTTTTTGGTCGCCCTTCTATGGACCGCCTCCATCCTGTCTCTGTCCCTTCGGAGATAAGGTCTCCAGAACTGAACACAGTATTCCAGATGAGGCCTCACCAAGGACCTGTACAAGGGGATTATCACTTCCCTTTTCTTACTCGATATTCCTCTCTCTATGCAGCCCAGCATTCTTCTGGCTTTAGCTATCGCCTTGTCACATTGTTTCGCCGACTTCAGATCATTAGAGACTATCACCCCAAGGTCTCTCTCCTGCTCCGTACATATCAGCCGTACTCCCCCCATCGAATACAGTTCTTTCGGATTTCCACACCCGATGTGCATGACTCTGCACTTCTTGGCATTGAATCTCAGCTGCCATATCTTCGACCATTCTTCCAGCTTCCTTAAATCCCGTCTCATTCTCTCCACTCCTTCTGGCATGTCCACTCTGTTGCAGATCTTAGTGTCATCCACAAAAAGACAAACCTTACCTTCTATCCCATCTGCAATGTCGCTCACAAAGATATTGAACAGGACCGGTCCCAACACCGATCCCTGCGGCACTCCGCTTAACACCCTCTCTCTTCAGAGTAAGTCCCATTTACCATCACACATTGTTTTCTGTCCATCAACCAGTTTGCAATTCAGGTCACCACCTCGGCACTCACTCCTAAGCTTCTTATTTTATTCACCAGTCTCCTGTGCGGGACCGTATCAAAAGCCTTGCTGAAATCCAAGTAGATGACATCGAGCACTCTTCCTTGATCCAATTCCTTAGTTACCCAGTCAAAAAAGTCAATCAGATTTGTCTGACAGGATCTTCCCCTGGTGAATCCATACTGCCTCTGGTCCAGCAATTCTTGCGACTGTAGATAGTTCACTATTCTTTCTTTCAACAGTGACTCCATTACTTTTCCCACCACCGAAGTGAGGCTAACCGGTCTGTAGTTACCAGCCTCCTCTCTGTTCCCACTCTTGTGAAGCGGGACCACCACCGCTCTTCTCCAATCACTCGGCACCACTCCCGTTTCTAAGGATCTATTGAACAGGTCACACAGCGGACCTGTGTGACCTGTTCAATAATAATAAGGAATTTGTTATACTCCTAAATCTTATCACAAAGACTGAGATAAAGGATGAGACTTCCATAGGCAGGCTGTTCTCTTCCCATGATTCCTCCCAAGGGCTCTTCCAAAAAGAAGAGCAGAAGAAGAGTTTTATGACACCGCCCCCCCCCTCTCCATGGAACAATACTGCCTCCACCAGAAAGCATGGACAAACAGTAAGCAGGCAGACCAAAACTGAAAATAAAAAGGGCTGGGTTTTCAACAGAGTGGAAAGGCGGGAACAAAGCCAAGCCAACGAGCAGAAAGCAGAGTCACCCTCTTGTAAGTCTCACCCTTTCCACCTCTAGATGTCACTACTGACACCATCAAAGCTTAAAATGTGCAAACCCAACATGCACACTCTACTGACGAAACAAATACAGCGTATTGTTCTCTGTAGGTAGAGGTTAAGCAAGCACCATTTGGGATCAGTGCCAAATATGCACACATATTTATATAGTTGCAGATGACACCTGGAATCTTTCTTTCATTTTCTCACCCCTGCCATTCTGTGTCAGCCCAGCTGTCTTCATGTCTGTCTAGTGTCTCTTCCAGAATGCATTATTATTGTTGTTGAATCCATCTAAAACGGAAAATCTCTATTCTGCCTCTTCCAGTGTTCCTCCTCTAACAGCTGGGTGACTTTAACCCAGTTGCTTTTTCTGAATCAGTTAATAATCATGGGGGCCACTCTTCAATGTCAATCTCAGCACAGGTTTTACTGTTTCTTCTCCTTTGTACCTCCAACTGTATAACATTCATAACATTCGCTACTCATTGGCCTTCAGAGCCTGACATCTCCTCCATCAAATTGTTATTCTGCCTGTTACAGCCTCCAGAACTCTGGAGGTGAGAGTTGTGAAGAAATGTTGAGAGAGCAGTTGGACGTAGGGGAAGAGGGTTGAGGAGAGGTTGAAAGAAAGCACAATGGAGGGAGGGGTGAGAAGAGTCTGTGGTACTTACGGGTCGGGAGCATAATCGTCTTTCCCTCCAGTGTGAGAAGTAAGATGTTGCTTGTTGAGTTTAATGTCTTTCTCTTGTGCCTTGTTGTGATCCACCTTGTACAGTTTTTCTGAAATAGTCTTAATTTCCTCATTACTTAAAACTGTGTCCGAGGAAATCTCTGGAGGAAAACAATCAAACCCAGAAAAAAAAAATCATACTTCTGCTTGCAAAGGACAAGCAGCAGCGATGCAAGTTCCCCACACCCACATATACACACAAACGTAAGAATTTGCCAATCTGGGTCAGAACGAGGGTCCATCAAGCCCAACATTCCATTTCCAACAGTGGCCAATCCTGGTTACGAGTACCTGGCAAGTACCCAAACATTAAATAGACCCCAAGCTACTAAAGCCGGTAATAAGAGGTAGCAATACTAGCAATTGGTTAATAGCAGTTTATGGACTTCTCCTCCAGGAACTTATCCAAACCTTTTTTAAATCTAGTTATACTAACTGCCCTAACCAACAAATTCCAGAGCTTAATTGTGTGTTAAGTAAAAGAGAATTTTCTCCATTTTGCTTTAAATATGTTACTTTCTACCTTCATGGAGTGCCCCTAGACCTTCTATTATCTGAGTGTATGAGAGAAAGGAAACTTGTATGTGTGTATGAGAGAGAAAGGGTATGTGTGTGTGTTTGTGTGTGAGAGAGAACAGAAGCCTTGGGGTGGGGGTGGGGGGGTGAGAGAGAGAGGAAGCCTGGGTGTGTGTATGGGAGAGAGAGAGAGGAAGCCTGTGTGTGTGGGGGGGGGGGGGGAGGGAGGGAGAGAGAGAAAGAGAGAGGAAGCCTGGGTATGAGTGGGTGTGTGTCTGGTTGTGTATGTGTGTGGGTCTCTGCTTGAATGAATGACAGAGAGGGAACTTATCTGACAGATGAAATGTGTAAGTGAGAGCGTGTGTATGTATGAAAGAGAGAAGGGAAAATGTGTGTACAATAACCCCATCTCCCTACCTCATCTCCTAATCCACATCAATCTCAGGACATCTGGAAATCAGAAGTTCTCAGGTAAGGAAAGTGGGTGACTTTTTTAATTCTTGTTGGGTTTAATCATTGGGTGTTGCTGCTTTGAAATATTTTTTGGTGTTTGGAACATTTTTTCATGAGTTTGAAAATGGTATTCTGTTTTTCACCTGTTTAAATATTCTTTTTATTATTATTGTTTTACTATTATTGATATATTACTTTGCCTTATTTTATTTGATATTTTAGGTGGAACAGCAATGTTTCTGTTTTTCCATTGTTGCACTACATACAGAGTCTGACTTATTGCTGTTTCCAGTTCAATTTAATTTTTCACATTTCTATGAATACTTTATGGTCTTTTTACTCTGTATTTAGTGAGGGCTGTCTATGTACTGCATGTGTGCCTGAGGTAGGATATTTGCTTGTAGTTTCTATGTAGGGATCTATAGCAGCTTGGTTTGTTCTGTTTCCTAATAGGTGGTGGATAGATGTTTTAGGGCCTGGTATTATATTTGCAGTTACTATTTATGTACTGGTACTTAGTGCTGTTTGGTTATGGGAGATTAACTATATTATAATTCTAATTGTTAACGCATGGCTTTGTGAGCGCCAAGCCCACACCCATCAAGTGTTAACATAGGCTTAATGCCATATGGGTTCCTAGTGTCTTTTTTGCTATTTTGCAGGGGTTTCTGGTTGCAACACAGCGGTACCAACAAATGTAATATACACGGTGTAAGTGATATTTTTATCTCAGAAAACTGAATTTTTGTTGTTTTTGTGTAAAATCTGTTATTATAAAATGCATCATTTTTAATTGTGTGTGGGGTGGGCTGGGAATGTGGATAAGGTTGAGGTCGGAGGTGGGGCACAAAGATGTAAGGTTTGCCTAGAGCACCTAATACCCATGCACCGGGCTTGTCCATCACAGAACAGGTGCAGCACAGGTAGCAGCAGTGCAAGCTTCCTTCAGACAGAGAGACAGACAGACAGACAGATAGACACACACACACACACACACACAAACACACACACACACACACACACACACACACACACACACTGCCTTACACAGAACAGAGGCAGCAGGAGAGGAAAGCTTCTCTCTCTCACATATACACACATACACTGCATCACCACAGAATAGGGACAGCACAGGCAGTAGCATTGCAAGCTTCCCTCATAAATAGGGGTGTGCATCATAGCTATCAGAATGGGGTGGGGCATAAGGGCCATGGCCTCACTAAAATCTGGTCCTTCCAGCAGGGCTGGATCAGGCAGGCAGCAACTGTTCAGCAGCAGGAGGAGGTCAGCAGTGGTGCATCAGCCACATCCTCCACCTTGGTAGCTCTGGGTCCACCTGCTGCTTTGAACTCAATGGGACTGTATAGCCTCGTGATTCAAAGCTGCAGTTGGATCAGGCTGCAGAGTAAGAGGAGGATGCATCCCAAGGCACCACTGATTTCCTCCTCCTGCTGCTGGGGGGAGAGAGAAAAAGAAGGGGGAGGGAATGGTATAGAAGAGAGTGAGAGGGTGGGGGCAGGGGGAGAGAGAGAGGGGGAGAAAGGGTGTGTGGGACAAGCAGAGAGGGAGAGAGAGAGAAGGATTGGGAGAGGACAGAGCTTAATTGGTTTGGGATCACCAAAAAGGCATTCTGTGCCCTTGTGTGCACTAAAAAGTTTTGTTTCATTTTATTTTTCATTTTGTTTATTTAAATGAAAAAAAAAAAAAGAAATGAAATGTAAAAAAAAAGTAAAGAAAAACTGTGTCCAGGCCTGCCCTCCAGTGCCAAAATTTAAAAATAGAAGCCTTTCCCCAGGCCTAGCACCAGTCCCCCAGCCTTTCCACATCACTTCTTACCCAATCTGCAGGTCACCAGTGGGCAAGAGTGATCCCCAGTGACTCCTGTCCTGCCACTGCCGGTTTCAAAATGGCCACCGGTTGCTTGAGGCTGCTGCAACTTTGTTCTATGGCAGAATCTGCCTTATAACATAACTGGGCGTGCTTCGGCTCAACTGGCGATCATTTTGAAAATGAACAGTGGCAGGGAAGAAGTGAATGAGGGATCTGGACTCCTGCCTATTGAAGACCTGCAAATGGGGTATGAAGTGGTGTGGATGGGTCCAGCAGGGGATATGGGGATGCCACCAAGCCAGAGGAAGGCTTTTATTGGGTTGTGACTGGCTCCACTTCCTATTCTTTTTTTTTAAATTAATCTAAAAAAATAAATGATTCCAAATTAGCCGAATCAACTGATAACAATAAGTGGGTTGTGAATAGGAATTAAAAAGAATACATTTAGCTGTCTATATACAAATACCGGAAGTCTTAAAAAAAATAAGATGTGAGAATTAGAATGTATGCTACTAAATGAAGGTACGGCAGAGCCTACGGTTACGCCACCATTAGGTCCCGGATTCTCAAATGTCAGCTGGCTTAGTGCAGGATGGAATGAAAGGGGAGGATTCCATTCAAATGCAGCCCCTCCTTCTGATGGGTCTGGAATGGCCGTCCCCCTGGCCAGCGTATACAGCAGTACCCTGGCTAGAGCTTGGAAGGCAGCCCCTTTTGTAGGAGGTAGTTAGGAGCTTAGATTCAGTTACTTTTCAGACCCAGTCAGAGGAGCCAGGCGAACCCTGCTTGGTTGTCCTGACCAGGACTGGGAGGGGTTTTCCTTTCCAGTCCACTCCTTGGCTGGTTTGGATTTTTCCCTCTGGGTCCATTTTTTGGAATTTGCTATTTTAAGTGGTAGGAGCCTTGTGGGAGTCTGTACACCACCTGGACCCAGGGACTGGGGAGCCCTGTGTCTGGGGCTGTGCAGGTTAGGGAAGACCCGTCCCTGAAGTGGTGGTGACCTGCAGCAAGGATACCCTCCGGTGTTATTTCTCTGTTTTTGGAAAGATCAGGGTTCAAGATCCAGGAGGAAGTTCTGGCTGCCCTTCCTTCCTGACTGAAGCACAGAGAGTTCTGCTTCAGGGGATCCCTCCTATCAGGGATCAAAACCAGAAGATAAAAGAACCGTATCAGAAACAAAGAAGGACGGGAAGTCAACTAACTGTGAGTAAGACAAAGCTTAAAATCCTTGAAGACCTCCATCAGGTGCTTCCAAACCCCTGGGGAGAGAGAGAGAATTTATCTCTCTGTGCAGACACATTAACTTGGTATTTTTGGCCAGCTGGAAGGGGTATTTTGCCCTTCCAAAGGACATGCTGCCCACCTGGGGACTCTATTTTTTCCAAGCTTTGGAGGGTAGAAGTTCCCCTGGCTCTGGCGCTAGACATTCCAGCACAGATGGAGCAGGAGATTGGAAAAGAACATCTAGTGTAGTGCTGTGGAATAACTTGTGTGCCATTTTCATACCTTTTCAACAGTAAAGACTTTAATTTGGACACTAACACAGTGGCACCGGTTGTTTTATTTGGCACATCCAGCACACACTGGGACATCCAAGTACCCCTCTCCCAGGGACCTGAATAGGAACACGAGGTGTCACCTTTAGCACTCGGGGCCTTGGAAGTAACTCCTCCTCCCACACTTGAGAAAGGATCCAGGCCCTGGAACTAAGAGTCAGTGTTCAAGCTCGCCTGGGAAGGTTCCAGCCCCGAAGAGTATCTGTATGGTCCTATCGGATGGCAATCTGCACCCAGGGATGGGATTACACACATAATAGGCATCTCTGATAAAAAAAAAAAAAAAGAGGACACTGGAGTATAAAATATATTGAAATGATAGAACAAATTAAACTGGTGGTAGGGTGGTCCTATATAAATGTAGAGACCCTCTAGTAAGTGAGCGATGTAAAGTGTATTATAATAAACTTACTAATACGTGAAGGTTATTGAAATGGAACCTATGTATTACAAACTATTGTCCTAGCCCCTAATTAACATGTATTTGATGTAATGTGAATGTTGTAAACCGTTGTGATCTTCTTTTGGAACGACTTCTGCAGTGGTGGGCTCCAACCTGTGTAAGAGCAGGTGATGCCGGTGATCATTGTGCGTTTTTCTATTAGCGTTGGGAAGAGAAGGAGCCAATTATTGCTGCTTCCCCTCAACTCAGCCTCACATTTTTTGCTGAGTAGGGTAGGAAATGAGACAACACATTGCTGATCTGTACTCTGTGACTGTGGAGTGTGTCTCAGTATTTTATTATTTTTTTTATTGTGGGATTTGTGTTAAAGCTTGAAGGATATGAATCTATATTTTGGTTGGTTCCCCTGATCCTTGTCTAAACCTTATTCTGATTTCCCTGCAGTTACAGTTAGAGGTTGATAAAAATGCTGATGTCCCTTTAAGAATTTACTAAAGTTTGCAGGAACCTCTGCCTAGGGGGTCTCCTGATGATGATTTAGTGGCCAGAGAGGCTGTCTTGGATTATTGTTTTTGATGCAAAGGACTGCAGCAGTGGCTCTGGAAATTTGGAGGGAAAAATCTGCAAGCAGAAGACGCTACCATCCCCTGCAGGAGCCCAAGCGTCTGAAAGCATTTTACTATGGATTCACAGTATGATCTCTCACGGGCAAAGCTGTTTCCATTAAAATGAACTAACCAATAAATATTGCTTGTGGACATAGAGTTGAGCAGTTCTCTGACTTTATTTTCTGCTCAGTGAATCAGTTTCCTGCAATTTGTATTTTGCTAATCTGCCTACGTAGATAAATTCTACTTACACGTATATTGTGTGTGTGTGTGTGTGATTGTGTGTGTGTGTAAATATTCAAAACCATTTTATTTTGCTATTTCAGTAAAACGTTTTATTGAAACTGTAATTGAGTCAGTGTTCTTGCTGCTGGGTCCCACCACCACTCTTTGTTGTGGTTGTTTTCTCTTTTCCTCAGTGCAAAATTTGCAGCCATGTAAGAAACCTGAATAAGTTTACAGATGATTTTTTTAAACTGGCCACGCACATAAAAAAACGGGGGTTACGCGCTTGGCTGGACCTTGCGCGCGTCAAGCACATTTTCAGAGGGGCTCAGCCACGTGCGTCACTCCCAACGGAGCAGTAAGCAACAAAATAAAAAGAAAAAAGGTAGGAGAAAGAGTTTGGGGGTGGGGAGGAGAGGGGAAGGGGAAGGAAGGTTAGGTAGGCGGGTTGGGAAGTCCCCCCCCCCCCCCCCAGTCTGTTCTTTAATTGGAGCAGACTGGGAGGGAACTGGGAGAGGCCCGATCTGGTCGCTGCGCATATGTTTCTAAGATTAGGCCCCGCCTTGCGCGCGCAGGGTGCCGGCACGTGCAAACTGCGCCTGCCCCAAAGGGGGGCTTAGAATAGGGCTAGGGGGTGGGAAGGTTAGGGGAAGGGGTAGGAAGGATAGAGTAGGGGGAAGGGAAGTTCCCTCACAGCCCGCTCCTAAATTGCACCTCCTTGCACGTGCCGACCCCCGATTTTTATAACATGCGCGTAGCTTTTAAAATTTAGTGCACAAGGGGGGCTAATGGTATAGAGAGGGTGGTCTTTTGGTTTGGTGCTCAGAGAGTAAGGAGCTGTCTGTTTTCTTTCCTCTGCTTTGAGATAGGGTCTGCTGGCCTAGCTCATCTAGTGGGAGTGCCCCCCTAGTCCTTCTGTTATTCGAAAGTGTAAATAACCGATCCACATCTACTCGTTCAAGACTCTCTCCCCTCCCTGCTGCCCTTTTGAAAGGGGTTACAGGGCTAAGTCACAGCAGGCCTGGCCTTAGCCCCGGTGGCGTGCTGTGCCGCCAGGACGGTAAGGTCACCCTTCCCTGGAGATCCAAGATCTGAAGACTGGGGACAGAGCTCTGGCCACCTACAGTCCCAGTGTTAGGATATGGCTTATCCAGGAAACCTGAGGCAGGAAGGAGGACAGACAGCACTCGGAGTCCCCCAGAAGATTCAGAAATTTGGGGAGCCCGGTAACGGTGTACGCACGGAAAGCCTTCCAGCACAGGTAGTTTGGTGGCTGTAACTGGACACCCCACCAAACCTGAGGACTGAGAGAAGCTCCTGTCAGTTGTTGATCCACAGACCTCCCAGCACTCACCTCCATACACTTTGTTTTATAAGTGTTATTAATTATTTCAAGCATCCTCATAAACATGTCAGCCACAGCCTCTCTCACACTCAGTTTTACTCTCCCTCACAACTAAAGCCTCTCTAATACGTACACCCACCCACCAGTGCTGGGTCTCCTTCTCACAGCCCCATGCACAGTCCCAAACATCTACCTATCCAGCCTGTTTCTCTCTCCCATCCCCTCTTCCTTCCAAATCTCCCCTCCACTGGCAGCTCAAGATTGGATTATAGATTTCAAGGAGACCCGGACTGGGGTGGAGAAGCAAAGGTTAGTCTGTGCAACGCTCCTCAGGACATGAAGGTGGAGAGCACTGCCAGTGTCAGGTGCTGCTGGACATTACCGCTAGAATTAAGTTACAAAATACTGTGCATGTAAAATCATTAATGTAATCAGATAACTAGTGTGAAAATAAGAGACACTTTTACTTTACCTTTTTCCCCATATCATACTGTTCTCTCTCCTCTACTTTTATGTTCTGGCTTTTCTTTTCATTTTTACTTTTCCCCTTCTATGACTCTCCTCTCCAGCTCTCCCCCTCACAGCCACTTCTCCCCCTCTCTCTTCTCTTCCATCCATCACTTCACACTTCTCATTCACATATCTCATTGGTTTTCTTTTACCTTTCGTCCCTGTATCTCCTGTCTTATTCTAGTATCACCTCATCCCAGCCCTCTTTCTCCAGCCTCTCCCATCAAGCCCATATTCCCCTTTTCTCCCTCATCTCCCTTCCCCAGTTGGCTCTCTCCCCCTTTTCTTTAACCCTGCACAGCCTTTCATCTCTGTCTCCCTTCTGCCACCTGTCTCTCAATATGCTCCCTCCTCTCCCTCCTTTGTATCCTCCCTCTCCTATGCTGCCCTCCTGTCTCTAGTCCCCTCTCTCCCCATATCCTTTCTTCCCTGGTGCCCTCCTGTTTTTCATGCCCCTCTCTCTCTCTCATGCCCCCTTCTCCCTTCCTTGTGCCTCTTCTATCTCTCCTTTGCCCTACCTGTTCTGCCTTTTTCTCCCATGTTTCCCTCCATACCCCCTCTGTGTGTGTGTCTCTCTCCCCTCTCTCCATCCTGTTCGCTCTCTGTCCGTCTCTCCATACTCACGCCACCTCTTCTGAGCCAGGGTCTTTCTAGCCCTGGGGCACTTCTTGGGGTTTGGGCCCAAGACACAGCGAGGGAGGGGGATGGTCCCAGAAAGCCATCGCTACGGAGCTCTGCAGAAGCCACTGGGAGCAATCCCAGCACAGGAAAGGAGGTAGGGGCAGGGGAGGGGGCACAGCTCTCTGCTGAGAGGCGTCGACCTTGCCTCTCTCCCCCTGTGGGGAGGAGAAGGAGCTGCCGGGCACTGCGGCAGCATATTTAAAAACTGGGTGGTTGGCAACCCGACAGGTGGTGAAAGCAGAAACAGTAACAGAACTCAGGTAAGCAGAGAAGGGAAGAGCAAAGGCAGAAATCAAATAGGATCAGCAGTACTGCAGTAGGATAGGAGAATGGGCAAACGAGATGGGCCTGCAGAGGCCTTGTTTAACATCATGCTCTGTGTTTCTAAATCTCTTGCCAACTCCAAAGATTAAAGATTGTAGAGTTTCTCCGTGGTTACCTGAGGATCCTGAGGTTGGCTTTGGTGCAGATTCTAAAGGTTCATCACTGACATCTGCATTAAAATAAGAAAAGAAAAAACCCTTAACCCTGGACAGCAGCACAAAGTATTCAGTGCGCTCAGCAGAAGAGCAGTCTTAGCTTCTCAGAGAGGGCAGACCTCGGTTAGGCGTGTAACTTTGTCCACCAACAGGCTGGTGCAATAAAGTCCGCCTAGCCTAGCGCACAGATTTACACGCGGTGGGATGCGCGATTTGGACGCGCTAGACTAGCACCCCGATGCAATAAGGAGATTAGCGGGTCCAAAATGCACGCCCAAACAAACGCGTAGCAGATGGAGCTCATCGCATATAAATGTAGATGAGGCTGTTAGCTATTACCCCCCCAAATGCAGAAAATCGCTGGGTACCCAATGCACACTTTTTAACGCAGCAAATTTAACTCCGGCCCCGGAGGTGGCGTTAAGTCAATCCGCGAACCAAGGGCTCAGGAGAAATTTAAAAAATATGGTCCTCTGTGGTTCCTCCTACTTAGTATCGTTGTGATACTTAAATTTACTGTTGCGGTGTTTA
The DNA here is from genome assembly GCF_901001135.1 of Rhinatrema bivittatum. Lineage (NCBI taxonomy): Eukaryota > Metazoa > Chordata > Amphibia > Gymnophiona > Rhinatrematidae > Rhinatrema > Rhinatrema bivittatum. The sequence continues at coordinate 305,400,395 of NC_042617.1, forward strand.
AGAATAATGGTATAAGGCAATGACCTGATGAAAAAAAAAAAATTCTGGGCGCACCATAGACACGCTCCCGGCCGATCTAACCCCTTGCTATTGTGCGTCCAGAAATGTTTTTCCGTCAAGCCATTGCATTACATGACCTGAAGCGGGATAAAACGGACACTCGTATTGAGCACCTGTTGCAGTTCTGGGCACCCGATTTTTTTGAGCGCTAGGGACACACACAATTCTTCTCTAGAGCGCCCTCTTTATTGCAGCAGCTCATTTAAATATTGCATTGGGTACCCAGAAGACGTGACTGTGCAGGTGTTAGGAAAACAGGCGCTCAATATGACTAAGCTCCCACTGTATAATAATTGCCAGGACTGAGCTTCTACTGTATAATAAGGGCCAGGACTAAGCTTCTACTGTATAATAAGGGCCAGGACTGAGCTTCTACTGTATAATAAGGACAGGGACTGAGCTCCCACTGTATAATAAGGGGAATGATTAAGCTCCCATTGTTTAATAGAGTGGAACTGAGCACCAGTTGTATAATGAGTAAACACACAGTATATGGAATTTCCGCTCCTGCTGTATAATAAGAACAGAGACTGAGTTTCCCTGTATATTAAGAGGGAGACTGGATTTTATAATGACTGGATCTGGTTATGAATTAACAGATTTTTTTTTCTTATTGTTGCCCCTGTAGCAAAGATGTGATGTTAATGGAAAAAACAGCCCACGTACCAGCGCACTGACACTAATACTAATTGTAATGATCTAACTAAGGGCGGGAAACAGCCGATGAGAGTTGTACTCACAGCGACACAAGTGGTAATCTTTGCAGCAGTCCTGAAACCTTTCACAGTGGTCATTACACTGGCACAGAGAGGCCGGATTAAACCTCTGCCCGCAGCGGTTCTTGCATGAATCCTCACAACCTGCAGCAGAAGAAAACAGCTGAAATCCCTAGGAAAGGATGAATGATGTGAGGGTGTGCAGGAGCGGGCACAGGCACATAATATCGCCATGCAAGTTAATTGTGTTGGTTCAATAAACAAGATCACAACCTCCAGAGGTTCTTACGTGCCCTGAGTCTGAGGGATATCACGGATTTTAATCCATTGATTTCTGTAAGTGAAGTAATGCAGTCCCCATGGCAATGCACTTACAGTAAATGGTCAGCCAGCAAGTAGCAGGGGGGAAACCCTTTTTATATGGACTAATCTGATGCAATTCTGCTCAATTTAGAACCAATTAGACCTCCTGCTATGTCCATCTGTACTTGCCTACTGGGCTGCTACAGGTTTTACTCCTTTTATATTTTCCCTCCGCCACCATTAAAGTCCCTTTTATGTGTGATCTATCCCATGAATCCTTGAGTTTGACCACAGTTTTGGCTCCTATAATTTCTGCTGGAAATCCAGCAGATTCTCAGTGAAAAAGTACTTTCTCACATTCTTCCTGAGCTTTTCTCCCTTCAGCTTCATATGGTGACCCCCCTTCTCCTTGAGCTTGACAGGCTGTGAAAATGTTTCTTTCTGTTGTACTGAAGCCTGCAAGATATTTGAATGCTTGCATCCAGGCCCTGATTTAGGGATAAGCAATGTAGACCAACTCCCTAGAGCGCCAAATTTTGAACGTGCCAGATATCCAGGCCAAGAGGAGCCTGCTGCTTGCTTTAGGACCATGTGTCGACACAGTGCCAAAGGGGTGCTGCCAAAACCTTAAATCCAGCCCTGCTTGGATCGTAGCTCCCCTTCCCCTTCTTTCTTCCAGAGAGTTCATCCTTTGCTCCTTCAGTCTCTCTGAGATCTGTTTGTTTCAGAGAGCAGGCCAGTGAGTAAGCTATCGGGTAAAATTATACGTGCAACTTTATCCAGATATTCAGCAGGACTTACCTGGGTTTGTCTGCTGATGATTATACCAGATATACCCAGAGAAAACAAAACATTTAGAAAAAAATCTAAAAACTTGGCTATTTAAACAAGCCTTTCAAAAAGAGAAGGGAGAATAGGATCCAGGGAAATGCAAGGTACAAAACACCCACACAAACAGGAATCACTAAGGGTGTATGTTTTAATAGAATTAATCACTAATGGACAAGTTACATTTATAGAATGAGTCCTAGACTCAAAACTGCTATAGAATTGACCTGGACATGATAGTATTCACACTCATTTAACAACTAACTTTGATTAAAAACTATGTTACCGAACCTTATGGCACCTGTGTAAAATGATAGATTTTAATAGCATTACTTTTTGTGCCTTACTGTAAACCGTTGTGACGGTACCCACCTTAACGACGGTATAGAAAAAGATTTAAATAAATAAATAAATAAATAAATAAATAAACTTTAGGCAGGCTATTTTTCTGACCAGGCATGTATGTAACCTTAGTTTAGGGAGGGACTGACAGTGATCTGGGCCCCTGGGCAAAAAGAATCATTAGCCCCTCATTGGCCACTATCCATCCATCCAAGGCTAGGAGAGAGTGCATTGTGCGGCTGGTCAGTCTGCCCCTGCTTTATTTGGTCACTGCTCAATATCTGTGCACATGGGCTAAAGTTTAGCCCCGCCCTGGAATACTGCTAATGTCACATATATTTATCCAGATTAATTTTGTGTGCACAGTTAGTTACATGCACAAAATGTATCTGTTCAGCAGGGGGATAATCTTCAAATCTTCAATCTTGGTGTGTGTGCAAGGACTCGACATTTAAAGGGGCCAGCGCGGGAAATTACAGCACTGCCCTGGGATGACATCAGACGCTCTCAGGGTATTTAACCCTGCAACTAGATCTTCTCCTCACCTTGCAACGAGGTTCTCTCTGTCCCAGAGGTTGCTAGTTGCTGTTCCTGGTTCCTGACTTTGGCTTCTGACTTCGGCTCATCCACTGGCTTTTGATTTCGGCTTGTCCACTGGCTTCTGATTTCAGCTTCATCCCTGGCTTTTGACTTCTGTTCCTGGTCCGTGACTTCAACTGGCTCTTGGTGTCCTGTTCCGCTACATCCAGGAGGCCTTGCTTAAGTCCAAGCGGCTTGGGTCCTCATGGGCTCCTCCTGGGGGGACTTCGGGCTTCCAGTGGTGAAGTTCCAGTTGGCCTCCTGGCTCCAGGTTCTCCTCTCTTCAATCCTCTGGAACTCCTCTTCGGACACTGGCCCACAGGAGGCTGCACGTAAGTCCAAGCGGCCTGGGTCCTACGGGCTCCTCCTGGGAGGACCTTGGGCTTCCAATGGTGAAGATCCCTCCGGTCCCCTGTACTGTGCCGCCTCCCGGCTTCGACATCCACTGTGGGTCTTCCCACAGTGCATCTTCATCTGTCCCAGCCGGCTCAAGGGTCCACGAATCCAACAGTTTGCAAGGCTATGGACCCAGCAGACCTGGCCGGCCTTCAGGTCATCCCCAGAATCGCCCAATGGCTGCAGCAGCAGCAACACTGCCTAGATATTCTGACAGCGACCGTAGAGAGACTGGTTAATCGTTTGGACGCCACGTCTTTGGCAGCACCTCCAGCACTGGTTTCTATGCCCAGTCCTGCTCCTACGACCTCTACCCAACTGCCAGTGCCGCACAGATTCTCTGGGGAAGCGAAGCAATGTCAAGGATTCCTCAACCAGTGCTACATACGCTTCACCCTGCTGCTTTCTCAGTTTCCAACTGACCTAGTAAAGACCAGCTATATCGTGTCCTTGCTAGAACGGAAGCCCCTGGCCTGGGCCTCCCCGTTATGAGAACGTAAAGATCCCATTCCTCGAAACCTGGAACAGTTTGTTTCTGCCTTTCGACATATTTTTGATGAGCCTGCCCACAGACCCACAGCGGTTGCCGAGTTATTCCAGTTACGCCAAGGCACCCATTCTCTTGCCGAGTATGCGGTTGAATTCCGCACGCTGGCCACCAAACTAGACCGCTGAAAAGAATTACGGTATAGGGGACAAGGAGCTTCTGGCCATAAAACTGGCATTTGAGGTATGGCACCAGTAACTGGAGGTGGCCCGACACTCCATGATTGTTTATACCGACCACAAGAATCTGGAATTCCTGTGTCGTGCCCAACGCCTTAACCCCCGACAAGCTCGATGGTCCCTATTCTTTAGTTGGTTCAACTTTCTCCTCCGATATAGACCAGCTTCCAAGAACATCCGGGCAGATGCCCTCTCTCACACTACAGAGACGGAGGATAACCCTAACCTGCCTCAATATATCCTCGACCCGGCCAAGGGCCTTCTTGCTGCTTCAGATGTGGTTCCTACGGGCAAGACGATAGTACCGGCCCACCTGCGCAGGAAGGTTTTGTCATGGGCGCATGACTCATTGACCACGGGTCATTCGGGAGTCGCTCGGACCTTGGACTTGGTGACTGAATACTATTGGTGGCCTCAAGTCAAGAAGGATGTCCGTCTTTACGTCAGTTCCTGCCTACCTGCGCCCGACAGAAACCTTTGAAGAAGGTTTCTGTCGGGCGCAGGTAGAGGGAGCCCGAGGTGGGGGCTTCTACAACCATTACCCATGGGGGCTTCTACAACCATTACCCATACCCACTGAGCCATGGACCCATCTGATCACAGACTTCATTGTGGATTTACTTCCCTCAGAAGAGAAGACTGCTCCTGTCTTTCCTCCTGGGGATAAGGTGTGGTTGAACACCAAGAACATCCGACTGCGGACTCCCTCTATGTGCCTGGCTCCCAGGTATATTGGCCCGTTCGCCATAGCGGAGCGAGTGGGTACGGTTTCCTACTGTCTATGCCTTCCTTCCACCTTGAGGATCCACAACGTCTTCCATGTATCTCTCCTCAAGCCGTTGATCCTGTCTGTTTTCCATGACAAGCCCCCTGAACCCACCAACTCAGCAGCTGAACAAGATGTCATCTGAGTTGGTGTGTTCAGGGGGCTTATGGAGAATAAGTCCCCGGGAAGGGGGCATAGGAGAGGGAGTACTGTTGCAGTCCCAGGCCGTGCCCTGGTCCCTCCACCTACCTCAGGGACAGTCCAGGCCGCTGCGACGCCTTTTCGGGCCTGCCTGGCTCCTGCCATGGCACTCCCTCCTCGAGGGAGACGCCGTTGATGTTCCGTGGCTGGCCCCGCCCCCTAGGTGCGTGCACGCAGGGACTCGACATTTAAAGGAGCCAGCGCGGGAAATTACATTACTGCCCTGGGATGACGTCAGATGCTCTCAGGGTATTTAAGCCTGCAACTAGATTTTCTCCTCACCTTGCAACAAGGTTCTCTCTGTCCCAGAGGTTGCTAGTTGCTCTTCCTGGTTCCTGACTTAGCTTCTGACTTCGGTTCATCCCACTGGCTTCTGACTTCAGCTTCGTCCCCTGCCTTTTGACTTCAACTTCTGTTCCTGGTCCGTGACTTCAACTGGCTCTCGGTGTCCTATTCCGCTACGTCCAGGAGGCCTCGCCTAAGTCCAAGCGGCTCGGGTCCTCACGGACTCTTCCTGGGGGGACCTCGGGCTTCCAGTGGTGAAGTTCCAGTTGGCCTCCTGGCTCCAGCTTCTCCTCTCTTCAATCCTCTGGAACTCCTCTTCAGACACCGGCCCACAGGAGACCTCACATAAGTCCAAGCGGCCGGGTCCTCACGGGCTCCTCCTGGGAGGATCTTGGGCTTCCAGTGGTGAATATCCCTCCAGTCTCCTGCCCTGTGCGGCCTCCTGGCTTTGACATCCACTGTGGGTCTTCCCACAGTGCGTCTTCATCTGTCCCAGCCGGCTCAAGGGTCCACGAATCCAACATCTTGAATTTTCTGTAATGGTTGTAGCACTAGCTAAATTTATTTATTTATTTATTTATTTATTTATTTATTTTAAATCTTTTCTATATCGTCGTTCGGCGGGGACCGTCACAACGGTTTACAATAAGGCACATAAAAATAATGATACTAAAATTGGTCAGTTTACACAGGTGCCATAAGGTTCGGTAACATAGTTTGTTATAAATGTTTAATTGTTACATGTGATGAATCATGTCCAGGTCAGTCTCAGCTTTGAGTACAAAACTATCTTTAATGATGCGTTATTTAATAAAAAAAAACCTACACCCTTAGTGGATACCACAGTGCGTGAGTGGGTGTTTGATTGTTCGTGCACAATGCCTTGGATTAGGAATACTGATAACTGTATGATTATTATTATTATTATTATGGAACTTACCTAGACAGCATTACTTTTATAAAACATGTATAAGTCCTTCCATCCTCTCCATGATAAGAGAAAGCTAATAGTATACTTGAGCGCATAACGACAAATATAAGAACATAACAATGGTCAAGCTGGCACAGACCAACGGTCCATCTAGCCCAGCATCCTGTCTCTGACAGTGGCTCAGAGCTATTAGTAACTCCCAACAGACCAATCAACATACAATTCCATCAACTAAAATCTTAAGTGTGGCATGGCACCCCCTAGTGGCGGGTCCTTGGGGTGACTTCTTGCTTGGAAACTTATCCGTGATCACTGCTGTAGCATGTTTCTTTTTTAGCGGTGGCAGCACTGAGACTTCCCCTGGAGGTGATGCTGACACTGGAACCTTTAAGCAAGGAGGCTATCGGTTAAAGTTACTTAGACTGGGTGACTCTCATTAAGATAGGAGGATTTAGGCAGGTCTATACTCATTCCCTCTCCTATGCCAAAAGTAAGATTCATCTTCCAATCACGTGACCTTTTGCCATAACTTAAAATGACATATTGCACACCAAGGCAGTAGCTTAATATAATGCACTGGAGTTCATTGATGCTAACTTCACATAAGAGAGATTATACACACACACTATTAAAGTGTTGCCCAAAACACATTTCCACCTAATCAATGTTAGCTTGGATTTCCTATCCTTTTAATCCAGTGTTTTGTTAAAATAAAACAAGTTCTTTCTCTTTGCTCTTCTATGCTTTCCTTCAACATGCATATAGGCAATGCAGGTTTAATACAATGATGTCCCTCTTAATTCTCTCAGGTATAAAGTAGCATTGGTAAAAAAAACAAAACACACATTGGAAAGGGCTCACTAGGTCAGCCTTAATTACAACTCTCAACAGCTTTAATAGTTTAGTACCAATAACCCTTTTACAAAGTTTTCAAGGACAGCTCTTAGCCAGAGTAAATTATCTCAAGGTTAACAACTTAACGGCTGGGCTTTAAGTTAAACAGAGGCAAAACTGGCAGCTAGAAAGATATTTAAGGATTTACTAGCTTTTCTTCCTAGGCTGTAATGACAAACAACAATTTTGTACAGCTACTAGCTGTTGTGTGTGCCAGCCGTGGCAGGCCCTCTTAACCCCGGTTGCCTGCTCCAGTGCCTGGTTCTGCTGCTCTTGCTCCCAGTTCCGTGGCGGATGTCTCTGGTCCGCGGGGAGATGCCGCCATAAGAACATAAGAAATTGCAATGGTGAGTCAGACCAAGGGTCCATCAAGCCCAGCATCCTGTTTCCAACAGAGGCCAAACCAGGCCACAAGAACCTGGCAATTACCCAAACACTAAGAAGATCCCATGCTCTTAAGTAAGTAGATTCCCTAAGTAATCTTGATTAATAGCAGTTAATGGACCTCTTCTCCAAGAACTTATCCAAACCTTTTTTAAACCCAGCTACACTAACTGCACTAACTACATCCTCTGGCAACAAATTCCAGAGCTTTATTGTGTGTTCAGTGAAAAGGAACTTTCTCTGATTAGTCTTAAATGTGCTACTTGCTAACTTCATGGAATGCCCCCTAGTCCTTCTATTATCTGAATGTATAAATAACCGATTCACATCTACTCGTTCAAGACCTCTCATGATCTTAAAGACCTCTATCATATCCCCCCTCAGTCGTCTCTTCTCCAAGCTGAACAGCCCTAATCTCTTCAGCCTTTCCTCATAGGATTGCTGTTCCATCCCCTTTATCATTTTGGTTGCCCTTCTCTTACCTTCTCCATCGCAACTATATCTTTTTTGAGATGCGGTGGCCAGAATTGTACACAGAATTCAAGGTGCAGTCGCACCATGGAGCGATATAGAGGCATTATGACATTTTCTATTTTATTAACCATTCCCTTCCTAATAATTCCTAACATTCTGTTTGCTTTTTTGACTGCTGCAGCACACTGAGCTGACAATTTTAAAGTATTATCCGCTATGATGCCTAGATCTTTTTCCTGGGTGGTAGCCTAGCTAGATGGACTCTCTACCTAGGTAACATCAAGCTAGGTTGAGAGAACATTGTACAAATCTCATCTTTGGTCGAGTTTCCTCACTCCAAAGGACCTCAAATCTTCACAAGAGTGTACTGTTCTGTTCGTACGTCTCACTCTGAATATCAAAGTGGTCCCTAACCCCTACACTAATACCTAAACCTCACCTCGAGTAACTAGGTGGGCCTCCTATAGAGGTATAAATACCTAAGTACTAGGAGAGCCTTATAGCTAGTTCTCTCTCTCTCTCTCTCTCTCTCTCTCTCTCTCTCTCTCTCTCTCTCTCTCTCTCTCTCTCTCTCTCTCTCTCTCTCTCTCAGAAATGTTTATGTGTGAAAACATTGCAAAGTGTGATAAAGCCATATTGCACAGCTTCTATGTATTTATTGAAATGTTAACCGCTGTGAAGGCTATGCTGAGACAGCAGTATATAAATGATAAATAAACCTTAATGAAAAAGGTGTAGTTATTTACTTTGTGATATGGCATTGCAAAGCCAGCCCACTTGGCCAGAAATTCCACCCCTTTTTTAAATTAGCATCGCACCATGCGAAAAGCTCATAAGGTAGCTTGGAAAATAACCCCCTAAGTGAGGTATGTAAGTTGTTCATGCTTATGAGCTGTGCATTTAGTAAACAATTTCTGGAAAATTCACGTTTAGATGCAGGGGACGTGCCTGAGACAGCAGGCTTTGCTGCCTGCATCATGAACAACTGTCTAATTATTTTCCAGGAAAAGTCTCTCTCTTTCCCATTTTCCATTTCCCCCTTTCTCGGTCCTTCCCTGCATCCATATTTCTGTGCTCTTTTTCTCTCTCCAGTTCTCTCTCTTAATTCTCTCTTTTTCTCCATATTTTCTCTCTTCCTTTTTTTTTTCTCTCTCCCTTCCCTTTTCTCTCTCTCTCTCTCTCTCTCTTCTCTTCCTCAGGCCAGGTGGCATTTAGCAAATAACCTGACAAGACAGAAAATGATCCATGGAAGGGACACATTAGTTAGCCCTGCACATTCCAAATTGTAAGTTACAAGGTGGAGTGAAAGTGGCTAAGGGAAGGCAGATGGCAACCAGTGGACCTAGCTCAGCTGGCAGCACAGCTGGACAGCAGCTGAAGGGACCCAGCTTGCGTCTCTTGCACATTGGGCATTACGACTTCCCTAGCTGACAACCCCCAGTGCACTTGGTGCTGCCTGCATCAGCTCACATGACCCCCTTTACAGTCTGAATTTCCAAATCCAGAAACCCCTCCGCTTCAGAAGGACGCATGCTATATTGAGTTTGGCAGTGCCCTACTGTTCTGGGATGGGCAGGGCTCTGCCCTCACTCAAATGGAGCAAGCAGTATCACAGAAACAAAAGGCTTTTCAGGCTGAGGATACCAGATGGCTTCGGTTCATCAGGGACACCGGCGATAATTCTGTTGCTCTTGTTTTTTGTTTTTTTGGGTTTTTTTTAGCTACATTCCCAGTGCATTCTGGATTCACGGTCTTGCTTTAGCTGTTGAGCAATACAGTTGGGCATCATTTTCTAACTACGTGTTCACTCAAGGATCTGAAGTTCTGGGGCAGAAGGTGAAACAAAGCAAGGGTAACGTTCATGTTTTGGGAGACAGAAAAATAAGAAGCCGGAAGGTTTTACAAACTTACGGAAAAGATTCTGAATATTACATCATTGGGTGTTGCCATCCTAAAATAAAATAATAATCTTTGACTTGTCTGTTGTCTTGCAGGCTTGAAAATTCCCGTCTTCTCGTACTTTAAAGGTGGAAATTTCCCACAGCACCCAGGCCTCCCACCCCTCTAGTTCTCATTGCTCCCTGCTCTCCTACCTGCTCTTGCCATGGCCCTCTGGGACCAGGAGCTATTATTATAGAGGTTTATAAAATCATGTGTGAGGTGGAACAGGTAAATATTGGGATAGTTATTTACCTTTTCAAATGTATTTGGACTAAGGGACATTTCATGAAACTAACAGGTAGCAGATTTAAAACAAGTGGAAAAAACACTTTCCACAATTTAACACACAGTTGACCTCTGGAATTTGTGACTGGAGGAGGTGGTCAAGGCATCCTAGCATAGCTGGCCTTAAAAAGGGGTTTGGTCAAGTAGCTGGAGGAAAAGTGCATAAGCAATTATTAGCAGGTGGCCTTGGGGACAGTCACTTCTTATCCCTGGGAGGGCACAACAAGGAATGTGGTTAGTGCAGTTAGTGTAGCTGGGTTCAAAAAAGGTTTGGATAAGTTCTTGGAGAAGTCCATTAACTGCTATTAATCAAGTTGACTTAGGGAATGGCCACTGCTATTACTGGCATCAGTAGCATGGGATCTTTTGGTGTTTGGGTACTTGCCAGGTTTGGCCTCTGTTGGAAACAGGATGCTGGGCTTGATGGACCCTTGGTCTGACCCAGCATGGCATTTTATGTTCTTATGTTCTTATGGGCGCTCAGTTTAGTGGACCCTTGGGCCGACCTGCAGGAGACTGGGAAAGATGGTCAATGTCTCTAGTATACCACAGGCCGGGAGGCAGATGTTCAGGCAGGATGTAGAGGTGCTCTTCACCCTGGAAGCCGAAGCCCCCCCCCGGGAGGAGCCCATAGGGGCCTGACCGCTGGGACTTAGGCGAGTTGATGATCAGGACTGGGAACTGGAACCAGACTAGGACAGTAGAAAGTACTGTAACAAGGCTCGGGTTCTGGAACCAGGCAGGAACTGTAGCAGGCAAGCAGGAACCAGGCAGGTACTGTAGCAGGCAAGCAGGAACGGAGCGAGTAGCAAGGCAGCTCACTCCGGGGCACGACGCAACAGGGAACCGGGAGGTAAACCCGTTGCAAGGCAAAGACTGAGTGTCCGCGGCCGGCTTATCAAGGCCGCGGCTTCTGAAGTCAGGAACTGGGCGGAGTCACCACTGGCGGGAAACGGCCTAGAAAAGTGTCCAAGTGGCGCACGCACCTAGAAACAGGGCATCCATGGGAAGCTTCCCGGTGGTGCGGCCCCCGCGGGGACGCCATCAAACAGGGCGCAAACCAGGCCTCCAGAAGCGGGAGTAGGTCCAGGAACACGGAGGTAAGGGTCTGGTCGCGGCACTCGCGGCCAGAACCACAACAACAGAAGGGATAGGCTTTGAAGTTATACTTAAAAGATGATAGTGAATACCATTTTTTAATCTCAGGGGTGAACTCAACCCAGAGCAGAAAGGGCTGAGAATAAAAAGGCTGCGGAATAAGAGGCAGTTTGCTCAGAGCGGGGGTGGGTACGAGGAGTAAGGGTGGAAGAGCAGCGAAGGTGAGAAGGGAGGGGTGTGGGTAGCTTGGGAAAGGCAGTGAATGCCTAACAGTGATCATGAGAATTTAGAACCGGTGGTGGTACCATACCGGGAGCCGGGGGAAACTGGCTACTAGAGGTGTGACATGGAGCTAGCGGGAAGCGAGAATGAGAAGGCAGGCAGCTGAATTCTGAAAGACTTGGAGGATTCTTGTAGAGGTTAAGGATAAGCCAGCCAGCCACACATTGCCGTAGTCGCAGGTGGGGGCATCTGGGCGAGAAGTCTTAGGAGAAGGCACAGGTCTCGCCGACACAGCAACAGAACTGTGGCGAGGGGAGCGCTGCTCCTTGGCCCATTGTTGTAGGCGGCGGTCAATGCGGGCAGCCATCTCTATCAAGGCGTTGAGGTCCTCCGGTAGATCTCCTCGGGGGCCCTTCTGCTCTATTTCAGGTATCTATCTTGGGATACCGGGTACTCACTCCTCGAGGGCCTGCTCTCCCTAATCTGGTGCCTGCCACTGAACAACTTCTGCCTGCCAGGACCTTCAGCAATACAGCATCTGCTTCAGTGATTACCAACCCTTTCAGCCTGTCTCACCTTCAGCTTCAGCGCTCTGTGTCTACATCCGGGACCTGTCCCTGCTAAGCCGCACTGCCTATCACCTACTCGAGTGTGAGACTGTCTCCTCTGCTGAGGACCCCTGGACTACGTCTCTGGGTTACCTTCACTGCTGCCCGCTCCCTGGACAGTACAATCGAGCTGTACAATAATACAACTTCTCTGTGTCTGCGTGTATATAGCCTAGTACTGCGGTTCCTCTCGGGGCTCCTCCCCGTGGGAGTGGCCATCACCGCAGTACCCAAGAATCCAGTCCAACATCTCATAACCATAACACACACTAACACATCCCACTACATTATTCACCTCTCACAAAATGTCATCCAGTGGTCATTTAATAGAGCTACAGTTGCAAACAGTCAAAACGTTTCCCAGACAGATCAAACATGATTAATTCCAGGTCTCCCCACCCAGCATATCTTGTACGACTAGAAACCGAACAGAAGCTTAACTTTTGGGGGTTTCCCCATACTAGGGAACAACTTCCAGTGAATACTGAGATAACCGTGAGTAAGACCAATGCTGCGTTTTAACTGGGCAGAGTTCAGGAGTGGGGCATCACATCAGCTCGAGGGGACAGGACAGCAACCCCACCGCTACCCTGGCCTTGTCAGCCCCACAGAGCTCACAGAGGGATATGTGCTGCATTCAACCAGAAACATGGCTGCCAGAACCGTGTATTATGCCGCTACCATCTGATTTGAGAAGATGTGAGTTTTGGTCACTGTGACCGCTTGTGGATTGGAATTTGTCACTATCTGTAAATAAACAGATCTTATGCAGCCGCCACTGAAGTTGCAGTCCGACCTTTTTTTTTTGGGTTAAGAGTCATTTCCGGCAGAGAGAGAGAGAACTAACTGTACTGTTCCTGGGTCCGTGCAGTACAGTCGAGGCTTGCAATCCACAGAGAGGTCTAGTCAGCCCTAAAAACTGTGAATAATTCACCTCAGGCTGGTCCATTACACCATCTGGGTGACCAAGGCTACCTACTGAACCCCATAGCCTAGCTGGGGATTGGAATCTACCTGTCAGCCACGAGCCACATTAAGGTGAATGTTGAAGTCACCTAAGAAAAGAGCAGGGAAAGGGGGTCAGAGGTGAAAGAAGAGAATACAGCTTGGCCTCGTTTAAGCCAGAGGTTTGTCCGGGCGGTGCACGATGAGAGAGAAAAATGGAGTAAAGTGAGAGATACAATGCTCAAACGATGAAGAGACGGTAGGTGGGTTAAGGAAGGGGGTTAGAGGCAAGAAAGAACCAAGATGAAGGTGTCGAAAGGTGCTACCACCCCACTGCCACAGTTCAAGGGCTGGGCAGAAAAAGGAGAAAAGGGAGGGAACGTGCCGTAGGGGGACTGGCAGCGCCTTGGAGGGAAAGTCAGGTCCTGGTTACAGCAAAGAGTGACAGATCAGAAAAGAGGGAAAGGCTGCAGGTGACGATTTGCTTTTTTTTGGCTAATCCGAACACTGCTGTTGTAGTAATAATACGACTCTTGAACATTTTGGCAGTTTTGCTGAACTGACCATTAATTTTACTAAATCGGAAGCACTTCCATTACTTGCAAGTACCCAACGGGTCTGGCGGGGCATGTTCCCATATCTGCTTCTTCTAAATATTTGGGGATTACATTTTCCTTCTCACATTTTGGATATATGTTCTTTAAATATTGATCCCATTCTAGATTAATTTCAGCAGCACTTACAGCCTTGGATGGAGATCCCCATTGGCAGGAATTATTCAAGACGGTGTTACTTTCAAAGTTATTATATTGACTTCAAATGCTCCTTTGCTGGCTAGTACATAGGGACATTGTGAGAAACTGAAATCTATGTTGTCTAGTTCTTTTGTGGAAAAATAATATCTGTGCATATTAGTTAATGCTACTCTGTTGCAGGAAGTTTCTAAAGGGGGAATTACGTTCCGAGATTTCAGATTTTATAATGCTGCATGTCCGCTTTGATTTGGTTGGGAACGATTAATGGGAGAGCTTAAGTTTTGTACTTCTAATCTGGTAGCGTCAAACTATTCAGCCTTTTTCTCCTTGGGGCGTCTTCCATATGCCAAACCACCACTTGCCTGCTTCTCCAAGAAGTTATCCATTATCAGTGGCAATGAAATGGGCATTGGCATGATACCGTGCATGTCACTGGTTGGGTATGTCCTGGTAGTATTCTGCTTTGCTACCTTTGCTAGGGAATCCCCGTTTTGCTCCTAGAATACAAAGTAGTATTTTTCGTTTCTGGTATACTCAAGGGATTACAAGACTTGTTTGAACTGCTGAGGGAAGACTTTCATCTCCCTAGTAAACATTTCTATACCTGTTTACAGGCTAGGCATTATACACTGGAAATAAAGCATCAAGACCCTTCTATTTTGGGTTCTGAATCCCTGGCGAATTTGATCATTGGGATTGGCTTGCTGGTACAAAATGAGACTAGACAAATCTAAAGCTGTGGCATCAAAATGGTCGACAGAGCTAGGCACTGAAATCCCAGTAACAGATTTGGGGAATTTATTTAAAGCTCTAATCTCTGTATCTCTTGCTTTCCAGCTTCGAGAAATGCAGTTTAAGATATTGCATAGAAGCTATTTTGATGTCACCAAAGTTTTTTTAAAATGAGACTAAGGGATTCTGATAATTGTATTATTGTCATATTATTAAGGGGACTTTTACTCATAGCTTCCTGTTATGTGTTAGATTGCATGAATATTGGGAAGCAGTGATTACAGCAATCGTGGTGTTGCTGTTAAACCTCTTTTACTGGTTTCATAGATTGAACGGCTGGCTTCCCAATTTATAAAGATTGCTCCCATAGTTGCTAGATTAGGTCTATTGAAATTCTGGAAAGAAGAGGAAGGCGTGTAGATGAATTTCTTTGTGGGAGGTCCCGCCACCCTTTGCAACATTTTCTGGGAATTCCATTAGATTACACCAAATCTGCCGTTTTTTTGCTGGTTTTAGGAATACATTACAGCTTTGGATTGTCTCCGTCGAGCATTAAAAAGGCATTGGTTTCCAAAGGACTCTTTTCTTAAACATTTCCTCTGAAGCAGGCATTTGTGTGCCGCAACAGGGTTTTACTGGGATCTATTTATTTATTCATAAACTTTTCTATACCAATATTCGTAGCGACATCATATCGGTTTACAGCATAACAGCAGGTGGAAATTACAATGAACAGGTATAGGGGAGGGGATACATAGGAACAGTAAGCTTAGCAAGGAAGTGTAACGATTAAACCAGTCAAACATCAATCACTTAAATAACAATAACATCCGTTATAATTATTTGGAACCAGTTCTCCTAATTTACTGAAGTCTGCTCTTATTATATATTTTATTAAAAGTATCTAGAACCCTTTTCATTACTGGAAAAAAATAAGAACATAAGAACATGCCATACTGGGTCAGACCAAGGGTCCATCAAGCCCAGCATCCTGTTTCCAACAGTGGCCAATCCAGGCCATAAGAACCTGGCAAATACCCAAAAACTAAGTCTATTCCATGTTACAGTTGCTAGCAGTAGCGGTGGTTATTATCTAAGTCAGCTTAATTAATAGCAGGTAATGGACTTCTCCTCCAAAACTTATCCATTCCTTTTTTAAAACACAGCTATACTAACTGCACTAACCACATCTTCTGGCAACAAATTCCAGAGTTTAATTGTGCGTTGAGTGAAAAAGAACTTTCTCCGATTAGTTTTAAATGTGCCACATGCTAACTTCATGGAGTGCCCCCTAGTCTTTCCATTATCCGAAAGAGTAAAAAACCGATTCACATCTACCCGTTCTAGACCTCTCATGATTTTAAACACATATCCCCCCTCAGCCATCTTTTCTCCAAGCTGAAAAGTCCTAACCTCTTTAGTCTTTCCTCATAGGGGAGCTGTTCCATTCCCCTTATCATTTTGGTAGCCGTTCTCTGTACCTTTTCCATCGCAATTATATCTTTTTTGAGATGCGGCGACCAGAATTGTACACAGTATTCAAGGTGCGGTCTCACCATGGAGCGATACAGAGGCATTATGACATTTTCCGTTTTATTCACCATTCCCTTTCTAATAATTCCCAACATTCTGTTTGCTTTTTTGACTGCCGCAGCACACTGAACTGACAATTTCAATGTCTTATCCACTATGACGCCTAGATCTCTTTCTTGGGTTGTAGCACCTAATATGGAACCTAACATTGTGTAACTATAGCATGGGTTATTTTTCCCTATATGCATCACCTTGCACTTAGCCACATTAAATTTCATCTGCCATTTTGATGCCCAATTTTCCAGCCTCACAAGGTCTTCCTGCAATTTATCACAATCTGCTCTTGATTTAACTACTCTGAACAGTTTTGTATCATCCGCAAATTTGATTACCTCACTCATCGTATTTCTTTCCAGATCATTTATAAATATATTGAAAAGTAAGGGTCCCAATACAGATCCCTGAGGCACTCCACTGCCCACTCTCTTCCACTGAGAAAATTGTCCATTTAATCCTACTCTCTGTTTCCTGTTTTTTAGCCAGTTTGTAATCCACGAAAGGACATCGCCACCTATCCCATGACTTTTTATTTTTCCTAGAAGCCTCTCATGAGGAACTTTGTCAAACGCCTTCTGAAAATCCAAGTACACTACATCTACCGGTTCACCTTTATCCACATGTTTATTAACTCCTTCAAAAAAGTGAAGCAGATTTGTGAGGCAAGACTTGCCTTGGGTAAAGCCATGCTGACTTTGTTCCATTAAACCATGTCTTTCTAAATGTTCTGTGATTTTGATGTTTAGAACACTTTCCACTATTTTTCCTGGCACTGAAGTCAGGCTAACTGGTCTGTAGTTTCCCGGATCGCCCCTGGAGCCCTTTTTAAATATGGGGGTTACATTAGCTATCCTCCAGTCTTCAGGTACAATGGATGATTTTAATGATAGGTTACAAATTTTTACTAATAGGTCTGAAATTTCATTTTTTAGTTCCTTCAGAACTCTGGGGTGTATACCATCTGGTCCAGGTCATTTACTATTCTTAAGTTTGTCAATCAGGTCTACCACATCTTCTAGGTTCACCGTGATTTGGTTCAGTCATTCTGAATCATTACCCATGAAAACCTTCTCCAGTACGGGTACCTCCCCAACATCCTCTTCAGTAAACACCGAAGCAAAGAAATCATTTAATCTTTCCGCGATGGCCTTATCTTCTCTAAGTGCCCCTTTAACCCCTCGATCATCTAACGGTCCAACTGACTCCCTCTCAGGCTTTCTGCTTCGGATATATTTAAAAAAGTTTTTACTGTGAGTTTTTGCCTCTACGGCCAACTTCTTTTCAAATTCTCTCTTAGCCTGTCTTATCAATGTCTTACATTTAACTTGCCAATGTTTATGCATTATCCAATATAATTCTGTTGGATCCTTCTTCCAATTTTTGAATGAAGATCTTTTGGCTAAAATAGCTTCTTTCACCTCCCCTTTTAACCATGCCGGTAATCGTTTTGCCTTCTTTCCACCTTTCTTAATGTGTGGAATACATCTGGATTGTGTTTCTAGGATGATATTTTTTAACAATGACCACACCTCTTGCACAGTTTTTACTTTTGTAGCTGCTCCTTTCAGTTTTTTTCTAACTATTTTTCTCATTTTATCAAAGTTTCCCTTTTGAAAGTTTAGCACGAGAGACGTGGATTTGCTTATTGTCCCCCTTCCAGTCATTAAATCAAATTTGATCATATTATGATCACTATTGCCAAGCGATCCCACCACCGTTACCTCTCTCACCAAATCCTGTTCTCCACTGAGACTTAGATCTAAAATTGCTCCCTCTCTCGTCAGTTGCTGAACCAATTGCTCCAAAAAGCTATCATTTATTCTATCCAGGAACTTTATCTCTCTAACGTGTCCCGATGATACATTTACCCAGTCAATATTGGGGTAATTGAAGTCTCCCATTATTACTGCACTACCAATTTGGTTAGCTTCCTTAATTTCTCTTAGCATTTCACTGTCAGTCTGACCATCTTGAACAGGTGGATGGTAGTATACTCCTATCACTATAGTCTTCCCCGACACACAAGAGATTTCTACCCATAAAGATTCAATTGTGCATTTAGTCTCGTGCAGGATGTTTATCCTGTTGGACTCTATGCCATCCCGGACATAAAGCACCACACCACCTTCCGGGTGCTCCTCTCTGTCCTCTCTGTATCTCTGCACACATGCATGTGCATTGGGATAAGAAACTGTAGATGTCATACACATGTCCTGTATAGACAGCATAAAGTGGCCTCTTCCCCTTATAACTCCTGTTTAGATATTTCTTCCCTTCCTTTTTTTCCAACACTATACATCTTATTTGGTGCTACTCTGATGGTGCTGCCTCTCTGTTGCTGTTAGCTCATACGTGCAGCCCATACTTCAAAAGGGAGGATGGCATATTTGTTGCTTGGTTCCACCCCTTCTTTAATAAGCCTTTTAATGACTGACTCACTGTGTTACTGGTGGGTAATTATTATTATTATTCACTATGATCCTTCCTTAAAGAAGCTTTATTCCTACCACACCCAGATGCCACATAGGAAGGTTGCAAGCTGCTCCCTGTAGGACTCTGAATATCGCAGAGACGTAATTTCCAGCATGAACCAGGACAGAGACCAGGCCCCAGTGGCAACCAGTAATGAGAATCGATTGATATTGTGATGCAGCTAATCGGACAATGTAGAATTCCAGGCCACTCTTTGATTAACTAAGGGTCTGATACAAAATGGTGTATCCAGCAGAGCACACAGTTTTATCCGCAGTTGGGGGGCACATTTTTGTGTGGAGATGAAACTCCTGGTGCAACAAGGAGTTTTACATACAAAGCATGTGCCCATAAAACTGTGCGTCCTGCTTAGCGCCCTCACATGGAAATCCCATACAAATGAAGGCATTAACTGTCATCCCCAATGCAGAGAGGTGCGCTGGCTTAACTCAGGTTTTCTTAATGTTGGAAATTTTACTACTGGTCAGAGGTGGAGTAAAGTTTCCAGCGCTAGTGTCAGTCTATGGGCAGAAGCTGGGTTTCTGGCACTGGGACCTGTAATCGGGATTTGTAAGCAGGAAACATGCTTTGCACACACAAAGTATGTCATCTGTGCATAAATATTATTTATGGACACAAAACAAGGATAAAATGATTTTTATGTGCATAAATCCTATCCAAGACTCCCCTTGCCACCCGAGTTAAAATATGTGTTCAGCCTGTGCTGAACTCAAATTTTTACATCTCAATTCTTCAGGGAAATGATTTCTTTTACTGTATTTGGAGTTAAAAAATGTTTAGCACCTCCATTAAGAAACTATGCACGGAATTTCATCACATATTCTTAATGCAGGGCTTATTGCATCGGCCCACTGAGGGACTGCAAACTCCAAGGACTGACAGACACACAGCCTGTCTTCTCTAGGGCTGAATAGCTTGGGGGACTGGCAGAGGAACATAAAATCTCTCACCTCTAGGACTGGATGGCTCAGGGGATGGGCACAGGGATACAGAGCCTCTCACCTCTAGGACTGGATGGCTCAGGGGATGGGCGCAGGGATACAGAGCCTCTCACCTCTAGGACTGGATGGCTCAGGGGATGGGCACAGGGATACAGAGCCTCTCACCTCTAGGACTGGATGGCTCAGAGGATGGGTACAGGGATACAGAGCCTCTCACCTCTAGGACTGGATGGCTCAGAGGATGGGTACAGGGATACAGAGCCTCTCACCTCTAGGACTGGATAGCTCAGGGGATGGGCACAGGGATACAGAGCCTCTCACCTCTAGGGCTGGATGGCTCAGGGGATGGGCACAGGGATACAGAGCCTCTCACCTCTAGGACTGGATGGCTCAGGGGATGGGCACAGGGATACAGAGCCTCTCACCTCTAGGACTGGATGGCTCAGGGGAGGGGCACAGGGATACAAAGCCTCTCACCTCTAGGACTGGATGGCTCAGGGGATGGGCACAGGGATACAGAGCCTCTCACCTCTAGGACTGGATGGCTCAGGGGAGGGGCACAGGGATACAGAGCCTCTCACCTCTAGGACTGGATGGTTCAGGGGATGAGCGCAGGGATACAGAGCCTCTCACCTCTAGGACTGGATGGCTCAGGGGAGGGGCACAGGGATACAGAGCCTCTCACCTCTAGGACTGGATGGCTCAGGGGATGGGCACAGGGATACAGAGCCTCTCACCTCTAGGACTGGATGGCTCAGGGGATGGGCACAGGGATACAGAGCCTCTCACCTCTAGGACTGGATGGCTCAGGGGATGGGCACAGGGACACAGAGCCTCTCACCTCTAAGACTGGATGGCTCAGGGGATGGGCACAGGGATACAGAGCCTCTCACCTCTAGGACTGGATGGCTCAGGGGAGGGGCACAGGGATACAGAGCCTCTCACCTCTAGGACTGGATGGCTCAGGGGAGGGGCACAGGGATACAGAGCCTCTCATCTTTAGGACTGGATGGCTCAGGGGATGGGCACAGGGATACAGAGCCTCTCACCTCTAGGACTGGATGGCTCAGGGGATGGGCACAGGGATACAGAGCCTCTCACCTCTAGGACTGGATGGCTCAGGGGATGGGCACAGGGATACAGGGTCTCTCACCTCTAGGACTGGATGACTCAGGGGATGGGCACAGGGATACAGAGCCTCTCACCTCTAGGACTGGATGGCTCAGGGGATGGGCACAGGGACACAGAGCCTCTCACCTCTAGGACTGGATGGCTCAGGGGATGGGCACAGGGACACAGAGCCTCTCACCTCTAGGACTGGATGGCTCAGGGGATGGGCACAGGGATACAGAGCCTCTCACCTCTAGGACTGGATGGCTCAGGGGATGGGCACAGGGATACAGAGCCTCTCACCTCTAGGACTGGATGGCTCAGGGGAGGGGCACAGGGATACAGAGCCTCTCACCTCTAGGACTGGATGGCTCAGGGGATGGGCACAGAGATACAGAGCCTCTCACCTCTAGGACTGGATGGCTCAGGGGAGGGGCACAGGGATACAGAGCCTCTCACCTCTAGGACTGGATGGCTCAGGGGATGGGCACAGAGATACAGAGCCTCTCACCTCTAGGACTGGATGGCTCAGGGGAGGGGCACAGGGATACAGAGCCTCTCACCTCTAGGACTGGATGGCTCAGGGGATGGGCACAGGGACACAGAGCCTCTCACCTCTAGGACTGGATGGCTCAGGGGATGGGCACAGGGATACAGAGCCCCTCACCTCTAGGACTGGATGGCTCAGGGGATGGGCACAGGGACACAGAGCCTCTCACCTCTAGGACTGGATGGCTCAGGGGAGGGGCACAGGGATACAGAGCCTCTCACCTCTAGGGCTGGATGGCTCAGGGGATGAGCACAGGGATACAGAGCCTCTCACCTCTAGGACTGGATGGCTCAGGGGATGGGCACAGGGATACAGAGCCTCTCACCTCTAGGACTGGATGGCTCAGGGGATGGGCACAGGGATACAGAGCGTCTCACCTCTAGGACTGGATGGCTCAGGGGATGGGCACAGGGATACAGAGCCTCTCACCTCTAGGACTGGATGGCTCAGGGGATGGGCACAGGGATACAGAGCCTCTCACCTCTAGGACTGGATGGCTCAGGGGATGGGCACAGGATTACAGAGCCTCTCACCTCTAGGACTGGATGGCTCAGGGGATGAGCACAGGGATACAGAGCCTCTCACCTCTAGGACTGGATGGCTCAGGGGATGGGCACAGGGATACAGAGCCTCTCACCTCTAGGGCTGGATGGCTCAGGGGATGGGCACAGGGATACAGAGCCCCTCACCTCTAGGACTGGATGGCTCAGGGGATGGGCGCAGGGATACAGACTAGAGCCTCTCACCTCTAGGACTGGATGGCTCAGGGGATGGGCACAAGGATACCAAGTCTTTAAGTTCTGTGAATGGATGGCTCTGGGGATTTCTCAAAATATATTGCACTTCTAAATCATTGTTAATAGTATTTAAAGTAGAGGCCAGCTCAGTGGTTCAGTTGGTAATTGTGCACTTCCATACACAATGCCCCTAATTCAGTCCCTTTCCCTGGGTCAGCTGGCTGGGGATGCTGCGGAGGAATAGTCATTGCTTAATGGTGACATCTAATGTCCGGATTCAGGGCCCATGACTGCAGAGCTCCAGAAGAAGCCCTGGTGCGTGGTCTCCCGCCCATTACCGTCACTGCAATAAATGGACTAGACATAAGTTGGGAGGGGATATAAGAGGGAAAACATTATCCCTGATTGTGAATGAAGGCTCATGGGGCCAAATACCAGCCTTGGTTCCAATTGGGCTTTCAGCCCAAAAGAGCTGGAGGATACTGTCTGGTCAAAAATAAACACAGTATGTAAATTAGGTTAAACATCTAAGTTCTGTCATAAGTGCAAATTTGTCATATTTGTAATGCTACAGTGATCTTTAATTGGTTCTCAAAATAGAACAGAGGCCAAGAAAATAATGGAGATAAATACTGACCTATCGAAGGACTTTTAAAACAGGGTTGACGTTTGTGAGGGAAGTTTGCACCGCTGCCACCTGTGCTGTACTTTTTCTGTAGTGAGGCAGTGTGTGTGTGTGTGTGTGTGTGTGAGTACAGCTTGCACTGCTGCTGTCTGTGCTGTACCTGCTCTGTGGTGGGGATGTGTGTGTGTGTGTGTGTGTGTGTGTGTGTGTGTGTGTGTGAGTACAGCTTGCACTGCTGCTGTCTGTGCTGTACCTGCTCTGTGGTGGGGATGTGTGTGTGTGTGAAGCTTGCACTGCTGCTGTCTGTGCTATACCTGCTCTGTGGTGGGGCAGTGTGTGTGTATGTATGTGAGAGCAAAACGTGCACAGCTGCTGTCTGAGCTGTACCTGTTCTGTGGTGGGGCAGTGTGTGTGTGTGTATGTGTGTGTGTGTGTGTGTGTGTAAAGCTTGCACTGCTGCTGTCTGTGCTGTACCTGCTCTGTGGTGGGGATGTGTGTGTGTGTGTGAAGCTTGCACTGCTGCTGTCTGTGCTGTACCTGCTCTGTGGTGGGGTAGTGTGTGTGTGTGTGTGAAGCTTGCACTGCTGCTGTCTGTGCTGTACCTGCTCTGTGGTGGGGCAGTGTGTGTGTATGTATGTGAGAGCAAAACTTGCACTGCTGCTGTCTGAGCTGTACCTGTTCTGTGGTGGGGCAGTGTGTGTGTGTGTGTGTGTGTATGTGTGTGTGTGTGTGTGTGTGTGTGTGTGTGAGCAAAGCTTGCCCTGCTGTTCTCTGAGCTGTACCTGTTCTGTGGTGGGGCAGTGTGTGTGTGAGTGAGGGAAGCTTGCACTGCTGCTGTCTGTGCTGTACCTGCTCTGTGGTGGGGATGTGTGTGTGTGTGAAGCTTGCACTGCTGCTGTCTGTGCTGTACCTGCTCTGTGGTGGGGCAGTGTGTGTGTGTGAGAGCAAAACTTGTACTGCTGCTGTCTGAGCTGTACCTGTTCTGTGGTGGGGCAGTGTGTGTGTGTGTGTGTGTGTGTGAGGGAAGCTTGCACTGCTGCTGCCTGTGCTGTATCTGTTCTGTGAATTAATAGAATACTTCAGTTACTTACTAGTCTGCCAGTCTGGTATTTTGCAACAGCATTAGATTTTACAAAAATAATTTTGCCTGGATTCCCGGTTCATTTGGAATGTAAAGTTCCTGTACTTACTTGTACTGGGACAGGTCTCAAAGGCAATGCAGCCGGTGATCCCAATAAAGGCAATGGCCAGAAAATAGACCTTCATTGTCCTCCAAAGCAGAAGATGCAATATAAGCTGCTTGTCCCTTTCACAGTGTAGCTCTCACTCGACTCTGAGAGCTACTTCACCCTCTGTGTCTTTTGTTGTCCTGTGAAAAGAATGTGCCTCATTCTAGGAGGAGGCTACAAGAGGTGGCCCGCCCACTTACTGTACATCAGAAACTGGCAACACCGCATGCATATATATGTAATCAGTGCAAATTGTGACACCTGCCTTATTAATGTAAGCAATGCAATTTAAGAATCCTTCCTGTGTGACCTGAGTACTGAAATACAAGGTCAAGCAGTGCCTCTGGGCTTGTATCCATACCGTTCAATTACCTCCCCCCCACTTCCCCTCCCCCCTGTCAATCCCTCAGGCCTTCTGGCTGTTAACTTCCAAACAGCCGGCTAACTTTAAGAGAGTAATGGATATTGAGCAGCACCCCTGCGTCAGTGAATTTCCCGACTGGATAGGTTTATCTGGCTAACCTTGCTAGCCAGACAGCATTTTTTCATATCCTCGGCTGGCCACACAAAATATTGAGAGGGTCTTGCCCCTTTTGCGGGCCGAGTGCCAGTCTCTCAGTTCAGCAATGTTGGTCAAGCAGATGGTATGGTAGGTCCTGGGCTAGGGGCAGAATTGGGTGCCCATCCTTTTCTTAAACTGGAAACGGGAAGTGGGGGGGGGGGGGGGGGGAACGACCCCCGGGGTCTGCCACCTGTGAGCCCTGCCCCTCTCTGCGTGCTTGTTGCTGGTAAGACAATTTATCCCACAATTAAGACCCACACCAAGTTCTGCTTCAAAACATCTGAACTTTTATTTCTGGGGTAAATATTTACAAGATGACAGAGGGTAGTAAAGGATTACTGAGTTAATCAGAGTCCACAAGCTTTCACTGCCAAGATACAGCTTTCATCAATCAATTACACAGTTATCAACAACTTGTATCAGACATCAAAGACTTTTCCCGATCTTTCAGCAAGCTCTACCTTATTCCTTCTTCGTATTCCAATAGAAATATATTGCTGACATTTCTGCAGCACCTCATAAATCCCATATTCACAATATCCCACGCCACCATCAGTAGGATACATCAGCATCAGCTTCCTTCTGAGCCGTGTACTCGCACAGCAGGCCCCTTTCCTAAGGTGTAGTAGCAGTTCTGTCCCCAGACAGCATTCACGGACTTCCCCAACATCCCTGGTACATCCCTCCCGGTGAGCTCCTCTCTAGTCCATTATCGTCCAGAACTTGGAATAGGGTCAACTCCTCCTGGTCCCTCGTGCAAACCCAGACTGAGTGCCCCTGATGATTCCTTCTGAGAAGAATGTCTCTTCAGCCTTGGGCCTCTCCCCGGCGTCACTAGAACCCATCATTAACTTCATCTACAAACTTCCCTATTAAACAATACACAAAGGGGTTTACAGCCATTCCTTATGCCCTCTGGTGCTGGTTAAATGGTACTGCACATATAACATTTTTTTTTCCAATGTTCCCATAAAGACACTCGGGGGGGGGGCAGTGCCCTAACCAAAAATCTCTCCCAGACCATATTCCAAGACATGGATCCAGTCTGAGAGTCCATCACATTCATATTTTGTCTCTCTCTTTCTCTCTTGGTTATCTTCTCAGATTGCTTTTCCTGTTGTTTCTTTCCTTTATCTCTGTTTTCATCACCATTGCCTCCTTTTTATCTGTCTCTCCAGCTCCTGTGATATCTCCTTCATATCACTTTTCAGCATCTTTTTCTCCGCCTCTCTCTCTTTTGTCCCGACTTCACCAATTTTTTCACTTCTTTTCCTCCTTTCCCATCTCTTTCCGTGTATCTAACCGCATTGATTTTCCCAGCACTCTACCTTCCCCCTCTAACTTTTCACACCCCCCCCCCCCACCAACCCTCCTCTCTATCTCTCGGCTCTTCCAGCCCTTCATTTCCCCCTTCCCCCTCTTTCTCACTACTTCTAGGGCTCTCATCTTTCTCTCTGTGTCTCCCTTCCCTTCCTAGCCTCCAACTGTCCCCTCTTTGTCTCTCAACTTATTCCCTTCTTCACTTCCCTTCTACCCTCCATCCCCTTCTCACTCACTTCCCAATCAAAACATTTTGATCTACATTGGAGGATTGCAGACACATTCATAAGTTATAAACTTGCTCTTTTGCTTACCCACTCTTGTGTACTGGAAATAAAAGTAATATATGTAACCCCGGTTACTGCCCTCGTTTCGCAGGACCCCAAGAAGCTCAACTGTAATAGAAATTTAAGTTGGTAAAGATCCTCTGCTGATGTTACTATTGTCTGAGTATCCAGAATTTCCTGGTAGGGGGGGGGGGAATGTGGGGGGGGGGTGTAGATTATCCATAAACTGGTGGATAGGATGATAATTTAGTTTAGTTGTGGTAGTGAAAAGTCAAATTTTTCATACTTTTAAAGTAAATACTCAGTATTCTCCTCCTTCCTTGATTTCGTACCTGGCTGGTACCCTTCTTACTCCTCTCTTCCCTTGTTGATCTCAGCGAGATGGTTGCAGATACACCTGATTGGGGCCACTGGTCTTCTTCCAACTTCTCTTATTCTTCCGTCCCCAGGAATGGATGATAATCTATTCCTCCCTGAAGGGAGAGGCACCATTTTCTCAAACTGGTAGCAAACAGGAGTGCCTGGGCCCTAGAGTACTCGGGAAAATAACACAAGAAGGGAAAAGGGAAGGATGGAAATAAATGTCCTCCTCCAAACAAAAGGTGTCCAAAAAGCATGTGAAAAATAGAAAAATGTTCCTAAAGTTTTCAATTCACCCAGATCTCAGTCCTAGAGACCCAAGGGTTCATCCCTAGGAAAATGAACCATACTGCAGCAGCAAAGGGACATGCTGCCCCTGGTAGGGTTAACTAAAGAATCCACAGATTAGGATGGTGGCAGGTGTTTAAATAGTCTAGTTGCTCAACGTCTCAGTCTCCCACATGGGTGAGCTACAGCCCACACTAATATTATTCTGTCTTTTCTCCCTATAAAGATAAGCAAATCCTCTTAGTAGGAACCCACAGGGCTCTGTACCTACATATCAGGAAAGAAGCAGTGGAATAAAAAGGGTTTTCCTACCCTTTTAATGAAGCAGTTAAAACTGAGAAACATCAAGGGTGGCTTTCCTGAAAAAGCTGGCATGGGTGAGCCCCCACAGTGGGCCCGAGTCATCAACTGTTTTCCATCCAATGTGTGAATGTTGTAGCCTCAACAGGAAGCCTGAGGATGAGGCCACGATCAGTGGTTGCTCATGCTGGAGTCATCATCATCATTATTGTCACGGATAAGCTTGAATGTGAGTAAGCTTTGCAAACTGCCCCAAAATACCTAGAAAACAAGGAGTGGCTGACTTTGATGAATAACAGCTGTAACGAATTTCTGGGTAGTAAGTGTCCGTGATGATCAGTGACAGTGCTGTCAGGAAGGCTAAATATTTTCTTCGGATAGTGGTCAATATAAACAATATAAACATCTTATGTTGCATATACCAACCTGACAAACCACAAATCGAATCCTCCATGATGGATTATTTGTTGAAATATATAAGGCTTATGATCCCAAAACCGGGTAAAGCAATTTGAATGATGTAAATAATCCATCACGGAGGATTCGATTTGTGGTTTGTCAATTGAGTCAATAATTCCTCCAAAGCATTTGATGCTCATTTTGAGGGTTGGCATATACCAACCTGGCATAAAGCTGGCCCATTGGTGCTTTTCTCCTAACAGGAGATAAAAGGGGACTGTATTTTTCCTGTACTCTTCCAAGTAGTTTTCAAGCATGGCAGAGGTAGAATATGCTCTACTAGTCAAACTTGTAGCCCAGTCTTTTTCATGCTCTTGTAAACCATACTAAATATCCTTCCTCATTCCCAAATTTTAATTATAATGTTTGTTTTGCTGGCCTATGACTGACTGCCACCAGGTTGTACAATGTATATTAAATAAGGTGGACTTTATTGTAGCAGCAGGTAGAGAAGGAAATAAAGTGGAAGAGCAGGTTTAGTCAGCGTATTGGGCCAACCCAGTCCCTGAGGAGACATTTTCCATAAGTAGCACCTCATAGTTGTGTGATAATTGGGTGGGAATGTTTGGGATTTTTTTTCCCAAGTTTGGTTTTCTATTTTTTGGAATACTTTATGAATACTCATTGCTGATTTAACTTTTGTTTGTAACATGCCTTGAGAAGCTGGGATAATAAGGTGAGAAATCAAGCTAACAACAACATAAATAAATAAGTAAATTAATTAATAAAACAATGACTGTACCTGAGGGGAAGAAGGATAAGGAAGTATATATTGCACTAGGCCTGCTGGCTGGGCTCTTCCAAGCCTAGTTTACCCCACTGCATGCATGGACATAAGCCAGGATTACGACAGCCTCATCCGCAGCAGTGGACCGGTTGGCGACCCTTAAAATGGGGATCCTGATGCTGTTGCTAAAATACAGTGCTCTGAGTCACATGTGTAATTGTTGCTTCACGGGGCTTATCCTGAACAGTTTTAGGGTTCTTTCAATCTGTGGTCAGTCAGGGGTTGCAGGGGACCGCAGGTGAAAGCACTGAGGATGAACGATCATCTCTATACCGCCACAGTTCCACTAGGGTCAGTACCTGGAATAACTGCAGACAGTTCTCAAACTGTGGTTCCATCTCTGGTCTGACTTTACTGACGCAAGACATTTATTTACATGCTGCTTCTCTCAGGAGCCATCAGTGTACACAAATCTTAAATTTTCTGTGTTAGGTATTTGGCTTAAAATTCACATTTCAAGAGTCTTACTGCCTTCCACTTATCTTCTCACAAATAAGCACAATGAGAGTCTATGTTCCTTATGTTACTCTGCAAGGGCATCCTCCTTATTACTCACAGTTCTGGATATGGTTTATACGTGGGGTCTCTTCTTCCTCCTAGGAGCCCACAGTATTTTTTTTTCACTCTCCCATGCTTCCAGGAGAATCTCTCTCGCTCAGCTCTTCCTTTCATTGCCTCTTTCTCACACACTCACTCACACACTCACACACACACACTCACTCACACACTCACTCACTCACACACACACACACACTCACTCACACACTCACTCACACACACACACACACACTCACTCACTCACTCACACACACACACTCACTCACACACTCACTCACTCACACACTCACTCACACACTCACTCACACACTCACTCACACACACATTCTTTTTCTCTCTCTGAACATACATCTCATACAGATGCTGAACATCTCCCTCTAGAGCCATGCGCAAAATATTCCTTGGGGTAGTGCCACTCTGGGCCTAACATGTAGACGTCCATCATTTTCCAGCCCAGGGACTTCACATGCTGCAGGTCTTTGTATCATAATTTAAATCTGTAGGGAGCCTGTTAACAAGGTGAACACGGGAGCTTGATGCTGGAACTCTTCCATTTCGTTTTTCAGCAGCCACACAGGAGGAATGACTCAGCTGAGGTTGGCAATGTAGGTGCTCACTTTTTGAATTGTCTCTTGAAGTGGATTGGTAAGACTTGCAGCAGTAGGACATCAGTTTCCACTGAACTAGAGTCAAGCAAACTGCTCCTAGCCATGTGTTGTCATTGGCTGGCCGCTGATTTATGCTGCTCCAGAAGCTTCCCTAGCATAAAAAAAAAAGATGAAACTCTAGCTTCCTGCTTCAAGTCCATGTAATTAATTTTTTCTGCTGTTTTTGCCAAATTTCCGCACAGAATGTCTGAAATGCCCATAGGATTTAGTGGCAGCAGTCAGTATCACCTGTATAATCCAGTCCTTATGTTTTTCAGAAACCAGTGCACAATCAAGCTAAGGGTATGCACACAATGGAATGTGGCCATCTCCCATCCTGAGTAAACACAGATTCCTAGTTTTACAGACTGAAATGATAAGAGACATTCAGTTCAGATACCTCAAAGGTAAGGTAACCCCATCCTCAGGGTACATAAAATGATGGGAGGGTTTTCCCTATTGGAGTAAGGGTCCACCTCCCAAATTTGTTTAGTGGGTTCCAAAGTATGAGTCATGCAGAGTGAATTGGACCCAAATAGAGACAGCAGGGGCAGCTCACGTTTTCTTGACTGGTTAGAGAGAAAAAACCCATCACCGACTCCTCCCCTCCATGAACCCCGGCTCTAAATGCTATTCCCTAGTGCTGGCATCCTAAAGCATCGAACAGAGCCACATCACACTTAGATAAACCAAACTCTTAACTTTATTTCTGGTTCTGCTGCCAGTCATTATTTACAGGAATAGAACTGGGTAGGCAAAATATATCTTTTCTTAAAACCAGGACTTCATAGATTTGATTAGGGCTGAAATTGGAGACTGTCAGGTGCACCCCCTGACAGAGGAATGTGCTGATTTGCTACATTGGGAGACCCTGAAAGTAATAGTGGGAGGGAGAATTATATCTTTTGCTAGTTTTAAAAACAAGCAGCATACGGCAAAGCAAAGAAAACTCATGGAGAAAATTAACACTTTGGAGGAAAAACATGAGAAAGCTTGTTCACATCGAACATATAAAGCTTTATCCTTGGCCAGAAATGACTTAGCAACATTACAGACTTCACAAATTGAAAACTCCATGAGATATACAAGGCAAAGGTTTTATGAAAGTGGAAATAAGCCTGGAAACATGCTGACCCAATTAATAAAATCTAAGTAAGCCTCACCTGTCATTATTAGCTCTCAGGCCGATACAGTAAGGACGTGGGAGAAAAAGTGCGGCAGTGCCGGGCGCACCCTCATTTGCCGCACGCACAGTCCGGATCACATACCGCTCGATACAGTATTTAAATGGCATGCAAATGCCAGCCGCGTCCAAAGCGCGTCCAAGAAGCGTCCATGAAGCGCAATCCATTTTACTGTATAGAGCGCTATACAGCGCCTATACAGTATCCTGGGTGCGCTGGTATCTGTCATTTGAAATGACAGGTACCAGGAATGACATTTGAAATGACAGGTACCAGGAAGTGGATCCCAACTTAAAGCAAATGAAGCAGGGTAACCGCGGCCGCGCTTTACTGTATAGGCCTGTTAGAAGAACCAAAGATAGCAATTGTCATTATCCCCATCAAATAGTAGAGGTTTTAAAAGAATACTTTACAGATTTCTATAGGGACCCAGGAACAGCAACAGAGGTTGAAACTGAGACGTCTCTGGGCAAAGTTAATCTCCCCAGGGTGTCACAGAAAATAGCAGATCGGTCATCTGCCCCGGTTAGAATAATGGAGATAATTCAAGCTATAAAATCCCTATCTCTTAATACAAATCCTAGTCTGGATGGATTTCCATTAGATTATTAAGCAATTCCAGGCAGAACTGGTCCCATTATTAACCAAGTTACTTATTTCTACTGGGGCTCAACACTCTATTACTGGAAACTTGCTAGATGCAGTAATCACTTTAATTTACAAACTGAGCAGGGACCCATTAGACTTCAGCTCTTATAGACCGATCTCGCTTTTAAATGCAGAATATAAAGATATTGGCAAAAGGACGTCAGTTGCACTTAGAAAGGATTCTACCAACCATGATAGATGCTGATCAAATGGGATTTGTTAAGGGTTGCACTTCCACAAATAATACCAGAAGACTTATAAATATTATCCATTTGGTTAAGAAGCATGGAATCCCTGGGGTTGTTGCTATCGTTGGGATACGGACAAAGATTTGACAGGATTTCTTGGACATTTCTCTTCGCCACACTGAAACGCTGTGGTATATCTGGGTGGACTGGAGCTTTATATAGGAAACCCAAAGCTCGAATACTGCTAAATGGCTATTTATCTGAGTCATTTGCCTTTGCCAGGGGATCGAGACAGGGTATCCTTTATCACCTTTACTCTTCAATTTGGCATTGAAACCCTCGGCTCAGAAGATCAGAGAGGATAGGAATATAAAAGGATTTAGAGCAGATTTGGTAGAGCGTAAGAACCTCATTATATGCAGATGATGTTCTTCTATTTGTCACTGATACCGAAAGATCAATTCTGGTATTATTGGAAGTGCTAGGTGGGTATGGTCTGGTGTCGGGATATCAGATTAATTACAAGAAGTCTGTTTGGCTTCCCATAGGACCTAAGCTGGTTTACGTATGTTTTTCCTTAGCCAACTTGGAGTTGAAATACTTGGGAATTTATGTTTCTAGTAATGTATTGGATTTGTTTAAATTATCCTACAGCGGTTAAATGAATACAACGGGACTTATTGTCCTGGTCCCCTTTACATTTATCCTTCTTGGGCAGGGCATACCTATTAAAGAAGCTGGTACGTCCCCGCCTATTATATCTTTTCCAGCATATCCCCAGAAGGTGTTTAGAGATATTCAAGGATCGATGTCCTCATTTCTTGGCTTACCTTGCAGCTTCCTAGATATAATGGGTGCCTGGAACTGCCTGACCTCTTTTTATATGATTTGTCAGCACGATTGGTAGCGCTGAGAGCTTGATTCCATAAAGATGAATCCTCAGTATGATTTGACCTGGAACAAATCCAGGCAAAGGGATACGGTTTATCAAGTATGGTGAGCCTACCTGTGGGATGAGCAGTATTTTCAAAAATTCTTAGGGCCCATTTCTGTATGATATGAGGTATAATTTTAAAATTGTTCAAGATAAGACCGGAAGCAGTGTCTCCCGTATCTGCACTGTTGGGAAACCCATCTTTATATCAGCGGCTACTATGTCCGTAGGCATGTAGGGTTGGCATAGAAAGGGACTTTAGTTTCTGAATTAGATTTGGCAAGGTAGCTCTTTTAGGTCCTTTCAGGATTTACAGGCACAACAACATGTGGCCTCACACTCATTATATGTATTTGCAATTGAGCAGGGATATTCTACGGCTTAGAGGGGACATGGGGGTGTTGCGTGCCCGGACAGGGTTAGAAAAGTTAATTACACAGCAAGAGATTAAATCCAAATTCATTTCCAGATTATATTTATATCTTCAGGATGAAACACAAACTGCAGAGATGTTAGTTTCATTAAATCAAAGGGGGAATGCAGATTTGTCCCTTTAGCTAGATGAGGAAGACTGGAGGGAGATATGCCAGACTGAAAATGTCTGTCTGCAACAAAAACGGAGAATTGATGTATAGATTGTTGCATAGAAGATTTAAGTACCATCATTTTTCTCTAGGCTGGCGTGGGGGGGCAGGGGTCCTATATCCATATGTGGTGGGAATGTGCAGAGGTACAGAATATTTGGGAAACAGTAGACAAATGGGAAATATATTGAATTTTTTTTTTTAACTTTATGCTTACTGGGATGATGGGATTTCCTAAATTTGGATAAGAAACAAATACAATTACTTTCTCACATTTTGCAAGCAACTTGAACTACTATCGCCTATTATTGGAAAGGGGGGTTCCACAACTAAACCATTGGAAAGGAGCGGTGGGAGAGATAGGTATGTTAGAAAAAATAACATTTGGTCTTAGAAATAAATTGGATGGTTATGATCAGGTGTGGGGAAAGTACTGGGAATGGCAAAGATCATGTGTATAATATATGCTGTAAGAGTAATACCTCATTTTGTATCTGGAAGTGTTGCATTTAGCCAGCTGCAGTACATCCCCGTGACCATCCACACACACCTCCGATTGCCGCAGACATTGTATGCTCCTCCTTGCCACCATCTCATCTCTACTGCTGGCTTTCCTAGGTGTGTGTGCACAGCATGTGCCAATACATAAAGGCCCCACCACAGGAAAGGAACAGATGTGCCAGGAGATGACATCAATGTCGTCTGGGGATTTAAAACCCAAGCTGCACTTCCAGCCATCACCTGAGCAATGAGTGTCCCTGCTTCCACTATGTGCGTTGCTTTAGTGTCATGTGCCTCGTTCCTGCTTTGTCTCCAGCCTAGCCTCATTCCAGCCTTGTCCTGCCTTGTCTTGATCTCCCTGTATTGATCCCTGCCTTGGACCTTGTTTGCCGCCTGGACCTGACTTTCACTTTGGATTCCAATGTTGCCTTGTCCAATGCTTGGCCCGACCTTTGGCCTGTCCTTGGCATCTCTTTATCCGCTGCCAGCCCTGACCCCAGCCTGTTCCTGGACTCTTGCTTGCCAGAACATCCTTGGGTTCCACCTAAGTCCTTCAAGCTGCCAGAACCCAGGAGCTCAACCTCCAGCTGGAAGGTCGGGTCCTGACAACAGGGCCTGGCCTGGAGGCTGAGTCCCAACACTTGAGCTTCAGCCTAGGGTCAGGCCCAGGCCTGAAGCCCAGGCCTCAGAGCAACTCTGACTATGTCCTCTTCTTTCTTCTTTTCTTCTTCAACTGATGCTGGCTTAGGCCCAGGTGTTGGGATCCAGCCTTGGGCCAGGTCCTGGTGTCAGGCCTAGGTTTGGGTCAAGGCCCCAGTGTTGGGACCTGGTCTCCGGTCAGGCTGAGGCATCAGGCCTGGGCCCTGGTCTTGGCCTAGGCTGTCAGGACCCAGCCTCCAGGCCAGATTCCGGTGTTGGGCCTGAGCCCGGGCCAAGGCTTCCATGTCAGGACTCAGCCTCTGGGCCTGGCCCAGACTCTGGCCAAGGCTGATGCCCAGGCATCGGGACCCAACTATTCAGTTGAGTCCGGGTCCAGACTCAGGCATTAAGACCTGCCCTGGCCACTTCTGTGGATACCCAACAGATCAGGTAAGTGATTGTTCGAGGGGAGGCTTGGGTCGCAGCCAAGGCCCTGGCATCAGCCTAGGCCTAGTTCGTGACCCCAGCATCAAGCTTGGGCCTCGGCTTATGCCCAAAGCAAGGCCCTGGTCTCCGGCCTAAACCTAGGCCCGATGCATTCATTTAAAATGAATGCAATGAATAAGGTTTGTTTCATTCGAGAGGTCCTTGATTTATTTCGGGGCCCCTCCAAATAAAACAGATTGCCCTTATTTGTTTTATGATTTGTTTTAAATGAATGCACATCCCTAATATACATATAGGCTTGTGGGTGGCAAGCATGGAGCGGCACTTGCTACTACCCTAAACAGAAGACATCATCAATCTCTGCTTTGATGGCAGGGGAAAAAAGGGGAATTAGATTCAGAGACCGCGAATGCTGGGTCTCCCACTTTTACGATTTAGGATACTGATATGCAGACATTAGGGAAAAACACAGGACTGCATCTATGGCGAAGTCCAAAAGCAAAGTACGTTCAAGCAGAATTGTCGGAATTATCAAGAAGGATGCTCACCCTGTAAAAATGTTGTTAGCTGTAATTTTGTTATGTATTTGTTCTTGTTAATATTACTACCCTTAACATAAAGCTTGGGGGTAACCAGCACGGAGCAGCAGTTACTACCCTTAACAAAAACATGGGGGAAACCAGCACAGAGAGGCAGTTACTACCCTTAACAAAAACATGGGGGAAACCAGCACAGAGAGGCAGTTACTACCCTTAACAAAAACATGGGGGAAACCAGCACAGAGAGGCAGTTACTTTGCTATTTCTGCTGTCATTACTACTATGTTATTATGTTACTACGTTACCTCTCCATTCTAATGAGATGGGTTCTTTGCTATTTGGGGGAATTAGTGAATGGCTGAGTGGTGTAGTGAATCTCTTTCCATTGTGTGCCAATGAAAATCCTCACTGTGATGCTGCTTCTGGGAACAGGCAGGACACAGTTTGGGTGTTCAAATTATACTTTACTATGATTTCTTCAAAATAAATGAATGTGTAATGGTCCCAAGTTACAGCTGTGCTCATACTGGTGCGTTTACAGTTTGGACTCTTCTGTGTATATGTCCCTAGTACCGAGTTTGGGATGAAGCTTACACCTCTTAAAGTGAATGGGCAAGTGTTCCAGCTGGGCAAGGAAATCCTAGCTGTGGGAGGGATCCCCTTAGTTCCGAAAAATTGTACCTGAGGTCACCAAGAGTTCAGTTCTTCAAAACCCTAGCCTGTGTCCTGTATCCCAGAAGGTGGAGATCCAGTTGTGGGTCTCTAAAGATATTGTCTCATCTCACTGTGATTCAAACTCCGTACTCCTCCTGGCGTGACCTCCCTTGAGGAAAGGTCAGATGTTGGAAAAGCAGGGATGCTCAAATACCCATCTTCTGTGTGAGGAAGGGTGGTAAAAACTTCCTCACTGACAAAACGGAAAAAAAGAAATGTAAAGTCCAAAATTCTTCGAAGGTAATGATTTACTACAGCCCCTTCACTGACATGCAGGCCGATTAAAAAAAACTGCGGGAGAGCCGGCGCTCCGAGGCGAGTGCCCGCTCTCCCGACGCACGCCCAGGCACCTCTCCTGGGCGCGCGATTCTGTATTTAAATTAGTGCCGGCGGAAGCGGCGGCTGTCAGCGGGTCTGACAACCGGCGCTTAATTTTACCGGCTGGGTTTTGTTTTTTTTAATTTTGGGGCCTCCGACTTAATATCGCTATGATATTAAGTTAGAGGGTGGACAGAAAAGCAGTTTTTTCTGCTTTTCTGTACACTTGCCCGGTGCCATCTGAAATTAACGCCTGCCTTTGGGCTGGCGTTAATTTCTGAGAGTAAAATGTGTGGCGTGTCAAAAACGCGCGGCCAAACGGGGGCTAAACAGTGCTCGGCTGAGCGCACCATTCTGTATGGGCCTGATGGAAAGGTACTCAGATTTTCTAACACCTGGCCTCTGGATCCAGGGCATCTCCCTCACCAGCCTGAACTAGGGTCTCACCTCAGTCAAAAAAAAAAAATCCAAAAATCTTTTACTGCTAATAAGTCTCTCCAACAAAACTGAGGACAGATCCTCACATGCCAGGGACATACTGTGTGGAATCTTCTTTCCAACACATGAGCTAAGCCAGTGAGGCCCTCACTCAAAACAAGAATACTAGAAAATAGTTCCTAGCTCTCCACAAGGTACCCACAACCCAAAAAGATCACGCTCTCTGCACGTCTTGCCCACCCTTCTGGACTGGGATTCAATCACCTCAGCCACCTTCTAGTCCGGCTCCTTAATTGGAGCGGACTAGAGGGGAACTGGGGGAGGCCCAATTGTGTCGCTGTGCATATTAATCGAAAATTCACCCCTCCAGCGCACGCTGCCCACACGTGTGTGCGGATATCGTATTTTATAAACCTCGCCACCAATGCGCACATTGGATTTTAAAATAGCCGCACAGATGGACGCGCACACGCTCCTTTGAAAATTGACCCCATACTTTTTATGATTCTGTTTCCAAAATAAACTTTTCTGTTTGAAAATTGATGTAAAGTCTACAGGTAAAAAGTACATACAGACTTTAAATTTCTGCACACAGTTTAAAAGTTGCCCTCTTAGGTTAAAGCCCTGCTCTCTAGGTTTACAAGGCTATGAACAAAGATACTCCTTCCATTTTTTGTAAGATGTATCCCATCTTAACTCTGCAGACCTTCTTTATTGAATATCACACCAGCTTGATCATCCGTATGTTTATCTCTAGGATGAGTCTGTCACGTGCCATGCCTTTACCCTTAACTGGAAGGATAGATAAGAACACCATCTGTACGCCTGCTTCTTTAATCTATATTCCCAGTGCCAAGTAGCCCATCTTGACCTGCTCAGGTTCGTGCACTGTTGTTTAATTGGCGCCTACATGGATGCGCAAGATGGGGTAATGCGCAAGATGGCCTGGTGAGGTCGGCATCTTTTCAACTAAGATTCGAGCTTCTGGCAGGTAGACTATCTCCCTGAACAGCAGGTCCCATGGAGAAGAAAGTCACTTCCATCAACCCTTCTTTTTAGAGCCTCTGGAGTGCTCTGCTTCCTCTCCTGGGGATAATGTATCCACATGGGTTAGTTTTTGCACATACCTTGACAGGAATGAACCTCACTTGTAAACCAGGGAATGTTGGATATGATCTCAGTCTCTCAAATATACTGCTAATGCCCTTCTCAGTACTTTAATTGTGCCAAGGAGAGCCTCCTCCTGGCGTTCATAAGATGTAATATCTATAAGCAAAGATCAAAATGCACCTGGAAATTCTTTCTTATCAGGTTAGTGGTGCCCCATACAATTGGAACGGTTTCTGTATGTTACGATCCTGCTCGCAGAGCCCATCACATGAGCAGGCCCTCCACTCACCACTCAAGCCGTCACCGCTGCTGGCCAACGCTGTAGATCCCTTTCTTGTGGCCTAGGCTGCCACTGGATTGTCGCTGCTGCTCCTTGTGGTCCGATGCCACCTTATGCGGCAGGAGGGGCTGTTGTAGCTCTTTGCGGTCCTAGTGCCACCACCGGGACACTGCTCCTTTGCAGCCTTGAAGCCGCCGCTGTCCTTCCACCTCCACGGCATGGAGCCACTACAGACGTCCTCTCCAAGCAGCAGGAAACCGCCGCTGCCGCTGCCTCCACCCACACGGCCTGAGTGCCGCCGCCGTTTCCTGTCTTCGCGGCAGGAAGCTGCTCCAGCCTTGCCCTTCCATG
Source organism: Rhinatrema bivittatum (assembly GCF_901001135.1). Lineage (NCBI taxonomy): Eukaryota > Metazoa > Chordata > Amphibia > Gymnophiona > Rhinatrematidae > Rhinatrema > Rhinatrema bivittatum. The sequence continues at coordinate 305,438,584 of NC_042617.1, forward strand.
CGGCAGGATGCCACTGTAGGCTTCTGCCTCCCCAGACTCCTCTAGGTGCGGGCGCTCGCCTCTCCACAATATTTAAAGAGCCAGCGGTGGGAAAAGCCTGCGACCCCACCGAATGATGTCATCAGTCCTTGCCCTAGTCCAGCCCTATAAAAGGGCTCAGCTTCACTTCCTCGGGGCCTTCAAATCGGGTTCCATGGTCGTCCATGTTCCTCTTCTCCGGTCAAGGTTTTCCGTGGTCTGCTCCTGCCAAGATGGTTTTGTATTCCATGTTCTTCATGTTCCTGGTCTCCTTCATCTGATGTTCCTGGTCTTGTTCTTCGTCGGAGCTACTTCATCTTCTGTTCTGTGTCCTGAAGTCCTGATGTTCCTCGTCCAGAAGTCCTGATGTTCCAACTCCTAATGTTCCGTGTCCAGAAGTTCCTGATGTTCCATGTTCCGTGTTCCAGACGTCCCTGATGATCCTGGTCCAGAAGTTCCTGATATTCCATGCTCCATGTTCCAGACGTCCCTGATGTTCTGTGATCTAGACCTGGTCCTGATGTCCTCGCCTCCGGCTCTTCGTCCTGTTTCCAGGTTCCTTGCTTGTCCACCTTTCCAGGCGTGCCACTGTGGTGGTCTGTGACCAGCCCATGGGGGGCTGTGTAGGGCGTCTCGTGGCACAAGGCCTGATTTCATGTCTGCAGTGCAAGTCTCTGGAAGGCCCTTGTTTTTAATGCTGAGGTCTGTTCCTGAAATCCGAGTCTTGAATCCTAAGTCTTGAATCCTGTCTTGGTCTTCGGAGTACTTTGTGCCGGCTTCTGTCCATGCCCAAGACTCTGCCAGAACCTGCTTCTGAGCAGGCCTGAAGTAATCCCAAATCGTGTGGCTGGATATCTTCAGAGATATCCAGGTAAGCAGCACAATTTAGAAAAAAAAACCCAAAAACCCCAAGACGCAGGCCTCCCAGTAGGATGCCTCTCCACCACCCCACCACATGTATCTATCCCCTTCCGCTGCGAAATGCTTTAAAACTTGGAAACTGTTAAACTTAAATAAAGCAATCGCCACTGGCCTGGGCCTTCCTCCTCCCTCCCTGATGAAAATATATTAAATGTGCCTCTTAGGCCTACCCCCCACAGTCATCCCCTTCCCCCAGTCCTGGCTGATACCCACCCATTACTTCTAAAAGTGGGTCCCCTCTTCTTCCAGCATAAGTTAGTCTATTACCTATGGAATGCTTCCAGCTTTATCCAGAGAAGTAGCGAGTTATCTGGCCTCATGTGGCCAGATAACTTTAGGCCTAATGGCAATATTCAATTAATGGTTGGTTAGGTGTAAAGGTATCCGGCTACATGTAGCCAGATAACTTTAAATAATTATATTTAGCCGGATAACTTGTCCTCTAAACAGTATACTGAATATTGGCCTCTATATTTTTTACATTAACAAAAGAATAACTTGTTGCACTAAATTAAGAATACATCCAGAAAAATAAAGACAATTATGCTTTAATTAATCAAAGAATAATAATCACAGTATCTTATAAGAGACCACCAAGCGAGGAGCATCCAAGAAAGAAAACTCTGAGCATGGCATATATAGAGGAAAAAGGAAAACTGGATATAGAGCCAGTTAAACTAACAAATTGGCTGGCAAACACCTCAATCCCTAACTTGTAATAACTGAAGACATATTCATCAGTTCTTTGAATCTAGAAAACTTGTGATGGCTCAAAAAATATATTTTACATCATATAATCTCAAGATATATTTACAAGGAAAATGAAACATGAATGGTCAAAACAAGTAACTATCTGTTGCAGAAAAAAAGTCTTGGAATAGAGTCCCAATTTTGTAGGAAGACAAAGGTGACCAATAGTCTTCCTCTGGCAGTCTCTTCCTCTTCAACAGATCTCTCCAACAAACCAGTCAACTCTAGACTGTCAGCTGACCATAACCCTGTGTCTCCCATGACCACCTCTCAAAGGCTGAAAATAGCCCCTTTTATGGGCGACAAAGCTTCAGCTGGAATGTTGAGAACATCAACCGGATATTTCTTGAAAGTCTCCAAAAGAGAACTAATGCAAACTTAAGCTTACAAATATTCAAATGCCTAGCATAGTTGTCCAGGTTCTCAATCTTTCGAGCCTTCACAGAACTAGCTTGAGCCAGCCCAGTCTGGGTATTAGATACATGGGGGACACGCTGTTCCAAAACTTCCATTCCTTCTCTTTGAAAGGAGTAGAAAGTCTCATCAGACTGCATCCGCAAATAATCATCAGAGATTGAAGTTACCAATGAAGAAATAGACTGCTCTAGAGATACCAGAACAGACTAAACAGAGTTCAGAGTAATAGTTGCTGTAGGAGAACCCAGCAAGTGCTGCTAAAATTGAGCTAGAATTCATACTAGCCCCAGTAGAACTCCTGTATAGAGAAAACTAGAGTATCACGGCATACTGCCTGTGTTAATGGCCCTAAAACAAGAGTAGGCTGGACACAGATGAACTGGGCTTGAGCAAGAACAGATTCAGGAGTTTTTTGCCAGTACTGCCCATCAAGGTTTGAGCCCTCAGGTTTTGGTGGCCAGCAGGACTTAGACAGCAGGAGTAGGAACTGGAAGTAAAAGGCGCTACAAGAGCAGGGCTGAACTGCTGCAGGACAAGGGCACAGAAAGGCTGCCAGAAAACATAAAACAACTAGGAAGAGACAAGAACACAAAGTCAAGGCATATCTGAACAGTATCATCAACAAAATAAAGCAAGAGCACAGAATATGCAGGCCCTAAAGAGGTACCCATGTAAGGCCTCAAATTTTGGCCACAAGACCAGAGTCAAGAGCAAGATACAGATTAAGGCTAGGACCAGGATTTGGACACCAATTTCTGGCAAGATACTGAAACTGAGGCTGGAACATAAGCAGAATCCAGCCAGAAAAAGATGGCCGCAGCAGGCCATACAAGCCATAGAGCTGGCAGGCTTAGCAGAGTGTTTAAGGACATTGAAAGTAAGACTCGGAGGACTGAGCAGGCAGACCAAGAGGCCCACTGAGGCCTTCTGATGTTGGGGTACAGAATTGCCCAGCAGGTCCTCACACAAAGTACCTTCAGCTCTTGTCTGGCATTTCCCCCAGTGTCGACAGGAATTCACCCCAAGGATCCAGTCTCCGCCGAAGAAGCTTCCTGTCATGTCTCTCCTCAGTAACCCCCCCCCCCTCCCCGCCTCAGAATTTGCGAGATTCAAGAGGGACCTCTCTTCAAGCACTGCAGCTCCCAACACTATTCCAGGTAACTGTTGCTGTAGCAACCTTGATCCCCCTTCTGTTGTGAGTGTAGGAGGGAGAGGCACTGCCAGCACAGGTGGGCTGAGGGAAACTTCCTCCTCCCACAGCAGGACCTCGTGCTCCTCTGGTCCCAACAATGCAGATGCCCTGGGTGAAAGTCATATGGCCTGGTGGGAAACTCCACAATTTTTCTCTGCTGATTAAAGAAAGCAACAGGAGCCCTCACAGGTTGCTCTCTTAACTTCTTACATTTGGAACCTAGCGTACATGAAAAAAGGAAAAAAAAAGGAAAACAAAAAACAGCAGGGTAGTCAGGGAGCTCAAACACCACATCTTCTCAGCAAGCCTACGTCTTGGCCCCCCCAGGAATGACTTTCTGTCTGAAGTAATTTTCTTGCATATTGAAATCTATCCATTAAATTGGATGAACAAAAGAAATGTACTTTTGTAAATATTTTCCCTTGCTACGTTTATCAAGTAAAAGGAGCTTTGTTTTGGGAACTGTATGTCGTGTCTTACTTTTGCAAGTGAAAAGAGGTAGTAAAAGGAGCAGTTCATATACCGGGGGGGGGGGGGGGCCTTGGAGATGTAGTGCTCACCCCGTTAAAAACAGGTTGCCAGCATTTGTTTTGTGTGACAGGGAGCTGGAAGTTACATACAGACGCCCACCAAGCACTGTACTACCCCCTCACCACCTGCTGTGGGCACACAGCTCCACCTTCAGCTGGAAAACTCCAGATCTAAGCCTTTGGCATCTCTGCCACAGCGACCCCAAAACAGGAAACAGATGGTGACAAAGCTGCCATTACAGCGTGCCTCCCTGCACTGGTGGGGAAGACTGTTATTTCAAAGGTGTTCATGGGGGAAGACAGTAGAGTAGGATGGCTAGAACAGAATACACAGAGAGCAGTGACTGTATGAAAACTGAGGTGGCTAACAAGAGCAGGTCATCAGGAATAGGCTGAGCCAGTCCTGGTTTTATTCCCATTGAATCTGTGAACTTGTAGTTTCACTTTATCTTAAGAAAGGAAGAAGCCACAACTCTTAACACTGCAATGGGGAAAAAAACAGGACTGCTCGGCTTTTCCCTTATGACCATACCTGGGAACCCTCAGGATTTCACCCTGAGACTCAGGGAATTTGCATCAACTGCAAGGTCTGAAGGGAAACACTAGAAAGAGAAACAGAGAAATTACAGCAGAAAAGGACCAAATGGTCCAACCAGTCTGCCCTGCAAGCTTAAGGTACTAGTAACAGCCCCTCTATGCAGTTATCCCCAAGCCTCATGATACCCATAAAAATTATAGGTAGCAACATTTTTACTGGGTGATGAGCTTTCTTGAAAATTCAGACAGTGCTGCTTGATGTGCTTTGCTTATGGACTTGGCCATAGAAGCATTCTTATGTTTTTCCCTTATATCTGCATATCAGAATCCCAGACTGTAGAAACTGGGCCCTCTTGGTTGTTGCCTGTATCCAATTCCCCTTTTCCCCTGCTGTCAAAGTGGAGAACAATGTTGCAGTTGCATTAAAAGCATCAAGGCATATTAGTTAAGATTAGTAATCTCCATGCCTTCTGTAAAGGGTAGTAACCGCCACACCAGCAAGTTACCCCTCTACTTGCTTTCCTCGTTTCTATCCTCTAGCCTTTAGAGATCCACAGTATTTCTCCCATCCCCCTTTGAATTCTTTGACTGTTTTCATCTTCACCACCTCCTCTAGAAGGGCATTCCTGACATCCACCAACCTTTCCATGAAGAAATATTTCCTGACATGGGTTCTGAGTCATCCTCCCTGGAGTTTCATTTTGTGACCCCTAGTTCTATTGTTCTTTCCAATAGAAAAGGTTTGAAGTTTGGTCATCATTAAAACATTTTAGGTGAAGGTCTCTATTATCTACCCTACACCTCCTTTCTTCGAGGGTATACATATTCATATCCTTCAGCCTCTCCTTCAGCCTTCCAATACAGACCCCACACTATTTTGGTCCTTCTCTGGCCTTTCTTCATCCTATCTCTATCCTTTTTGAGACTCAGAACTGAACACAGTACTCCAGGTGAGGCCTCACCAAGGACCTGTACAAGGGGATTATCACCTCCTTTTTCTCACTGGTTATTCCTCTCTCTATGCAGCTGAACATTCTTCTGGCTTTAGCTGTTGCACTGTCACATTGCTTTGCCATCTTCAAATCACCCGACACTATTACCCCAAAGTCCCTCTCTTGGTCCTTGCACATCACTTTTACACCCCCATCAGATTCAGCTCTTTTGGATTACCGCACCCCAGATGCATGACTCTGCACTACTTGGCATTGAATACTAGCTGCCAAATCTTTGACCATCTTAGGGCCCCCTCTGTATAGAGCTCAGCTATTCCCTTTCCTTAGTAAACCTGCAGAGAACAGGAGAAGTTGAGTGAGTCCAGAGCAGATACTGCAAGCAGCATGGGCGTAGAAACTGGAGACGGGCTGCAACACATACAAAACTCATGCAGCTGTGATTCTAGGGCTTGGGACTCACATAGCTAAGGGTAAAGTGAGGATGCATAAGTCATAGAGCTTTGACTTATAGGGAGTGGGAACAAAGAGAGTGATGGGGTCAGGGGAGAAGAAGGGGAAGTATGCTGGGGTCATCTCTGGAGGAGGGACAGATGATGATGATGGGTGGGAAAAAGAGAGAGAAAATGTAGATTAATTGGGGGATTGGGGGGTGGGGGTGGAAGAGAGAAAGCTGATAAATATTATTCCATTTCTTCCGCCCCCCTCCCCCTGCCACTGCCTCTGCTCTCTGATAATCAATAGCAATCTCAGGGTGACTGTAACTCAAAAGGTCCCAGGTATGCCTTCGACATGGAACTTCTTGGCAACTTTAAGCATGACCTAGATGGAAATCTCCCAAGAGTTGTGAAGAGACTTATAATATGTATAGCCCCCCTCCCCCTCCTGATCATCTATTGGACATAGGTGCTCACTGGAAACGTCATGGTCTAGGGCAGTCCCCATGACCTCCCCGGGGTTCTCGCACAGGAGGAGAAAGAAAGCAGGCCTTCAAAGCCCTTAGGATTCTCTCATTGGGGCTCCTCCACTCATCAGTTCAATCACCACCAAAACACGACTCAGACTCCAAAGTTTGTTGTCCAAAATCAAGGTCTTTATTGGCATTGATGACAGGCAAAAACAAAGTCCAAAAAATGTATGGCATCCCCAAAGATAGGGCATCAACACTGCAACAAAGTCCAAACTGTAGAGAAAATAAATGTCAGACTCTCTCCTTTCCCAATGGATACACGCCTCTCCATGTAAGCTCTTGAAGAATATCACCCAACTTCCTGGGACTCTCCCCGGTACCTGCGTGGTAGGGACAACTCTCCTTCTCTGTTCCATGGCTTCTCATCCACCACCACTGGGAGCTTCTTGCTGATTTCTTTATCAGAACCCATCCTCAATGGGAGCAGTTTCTTCTTTCTGGTGAAACCTCCTCAAGAACAAGTCCTCTTTGGTTTTCTTTTCTCAGTTTCCTCTTTCACTCTGGCAGCCTCTCAGGAGTTCTAGCTGTTGAAACCTAAGACTTTTCCTCTCCCAAAAAGAATCCTTATTGCCCAAATCTTGGGCAGCACTTTCCCTAAAAAGGCTTCTTCTCCTCGGGCTTCCTTCTTGGTCCTATTGCAGTGCTCTCCACAAGGAGAGACTCACTCCTTAATCCCTGTGTTAAAGTTAACGCCTCTATCTAGACTCTGGCCTAAGTCCTTTCTCCAGGATCCTCTGACCCTCTCAAAATGGGCACACTAGTTTTATTAAACTATAGCACTTTCCATTGGGGACCGCCAAGGCTCATAGACAGCTCTACCTACACTGACATTACCACTGGCAGCCAAACCTGTGAAGGCCACTGCTGCCAAGCAAGTAAGGAACAGAAATGGGGGTCCCCCTTACATATGAAACTTCAGAGCGCCTAACAATAGCATGAAACCTATCACAAAGAACAACGGTGGTGCCAGAGAACTAGAGGGTTGGCAACACTCATCTTTAGTAAAGGCACCAGAGGGGAGCAACAGGCTAGAAAGTTTACCTTGTTTTCTGAGCAAATTGGTAGAGTCTATAATGTAAAAGCAGAATCATTAGCGATTATATATTGAGAAAGGGACAACATAAGTTTCTGTAGAGAGTAGTCGTAGCTCATTAGTCTGTTGACATTTTTGGAGGGTGTCTTTCCATTGCAAGCAACAGCTAACCACATGTAAAGCAGAGACTGGAAAGTAAGACACAGTGCAAACACAGTAGCAAAGAGGGCAGAGACTCAAGCATGGGTCATGCAGTGTTAAAAAGCCCAAACTGTGTCACACACAAACAGGTAAGCACAACATAGCATCTGCCTCACAAGCATGCCTGACAGACACAGAGACCACATCAAAGTATAGGGGGAAAAAGGGTGCTCAGGGAGGACAGAGTCAGAGCAAAAAAGAACTAAATTAATTATTGGCTTTGGTCTTCACTGAGGAGAATATTGGGAAGATACCCACACTGGTAACTATCTTTGAAGGTGATGAACCATAAGAACTGAAGCAAAAAAACTGAGAAACTGAAAGATGTAAAGGAGCAAAGTGGCAAACTAAAGATTAATAAATCACCAAGCCTGGATGGTATTCACCCTAGAGTTTATTTTATTTAATTTATTTATGTCTCACATATTACACTACTCATCTGTTAAGCTCAGAGAAGTGTACAACACAGCATTAATATAACAAACATTTCATAATACACAAGATATAATATGGGAAATAAAAAAAATCAAAAATACAGCTTAAAAAATAAAAATAAATAAAAGAGTAGAATTTATTTATTTATTTATTTATTTATTTATTTAATGTCTCTTATATACCGATGTCCATTCGCACATCGCATCAGTTCATAGTAAACATGAACTTTATGGGCGAAGCCCTTACAAAAGAACCAGATTACTGAAAAACTACAACTCTAATATAGCCAAAATAGGTAGAATCTTTGAAAATCTGTGGAAAACAGCCTCGCCTGACAGAGTTTCTATAATAGCAAATAGTCTAACATTAATCTGATTTCTTTTGGCATTCGGTTCCAGATTGAAGGACCTAGCACAGAAAAAGATCTTTTCCAAGTTTCAGCCAATTGAACATTTGTTGATGATTTTCAAAAGAAGATCTTGACTGGAAAACAATGTTCTGCCAGGAAAATAGATAGTCAGCTAGTCAGACAAGTAGACTGGATTTTTTTAATATACAGACCTTAAAAATAATTCTGCACTGAACTAGGAGCTAGTGAAAGCATTGAAGAATTGGAGTAATGTGATATCTTTGCCTAGCCCCAGATAAACAGGCAGCAGTGTTCTGTATCAATTGTAGCCAAGGCAGCTGATGTTTTTGTAACCAGGAGCATAGCGAATTACAATAATCCAAACATGTGGTGATCAATGCATGTATTGCAGTGGTTGGATCTTCTGCATTAACATAGGGGTGAAGGCCTCAAATGAACCAGAGTTGGAAATATGATGTGTAGGGACCCTCTAGGTCGCCACCAATTAAACTGACCCTAGCTTAAACCCGGCTAGAATTTAGTTGTTTTCAGACCACCCCTGCAATCACCTCCATAGAGGCTTGTCTGGATTGGTCAGCAATGTGCTATAAAAAGCAGGATGCCACCAAATAAATGCACTAAAGAATGTGTGTTTAGAGGGATATATGTCTTGAAACTCTACAACTCCACTTGAAATCACCTCTTATCAAGCTGTTTTGCAAAGATAATTATTTAATTTACATTTTTAGATTTTAGATTTTGGCCTCTCGTGAAAGTTGACGAGTATTTGCACCATTGTTAATGTAATTAAATCAAAATGTGCGCTATTTTATTGATAAGAATTTTTTAGGGCAGAGAGGAAGGTTTCATACTATGTTCTTTTTACCACTGCAATCGGGTAATGTGTTCCTTGTGATCATCAACCAACCTCCTCCGACCAAGTTTTTTGTGTGCTTTTCTCTATGTAGTGTGCATTTAAAATCCTTTGCATTAATGCCGTATCGATGTGCAAGTTTAAAGCGCCCGCTTATTTTTGCTAATATCACAAGGAGAAGTGTGGCTTCTGTGTAAGAGTTTTGGAGAGGAAGGAGAGTTGCTGAAGTGATTCTCCATCCTAGACCCCACAGTCTAGAACCAGGGGAAGAGACATATTCCTAGCACCGCACCCTGTGGTCTGGCAGGAGGTGTCTCTGAGAGTGGAGAAGAATTTGGGAGAGTTTGTTTTTGAGCAGGGATTTTGATTTTTGTGTGGAGCTTGGTTTCTGCCTTGGGAGGTCAAGAAAGGTCTGGGTTGTAATTCTCTCAGCCCAGCTAAGAAGGAACAGCAGGGATCTGTCAAAGAAGAAGAAGACAGAAGTGTTTTTATAGAGAGTGGTGTTACAGTTGTTTTGGGAGGAATTCTTTTGCCCACTAGTTCCTATCCATTGGGATGGAGAGAGAGAGTTTTGTATTTTGACACTTTTTGGGAATTTCTCCACCAGAAGTCCAGCTTTTGCCATCAGAGGAAAAGATAGGAGATCACAGCCCTAATAGGAGCCCACTCTCTTTTACCGAGAAGTGTTGGGGCTTTTCCTAGTGCTTGCCACCCAAAGGGACACTGACTCAGTTGTTAAAACTGAGGAAGAAAAGGCACCTTCTGACTGTTTATTCTTGTGAGAGTAAAACTGGAGAAGTTTTGGTGCAAATTGGACTTGCAGTATTTTTTGTTACAGTAAATTTTGGTTTCACACCCAACCAGTGTCCAGCGCTTCATTCAAGTGTAGAGGTGAATCTAAAATGAGGACTTCCCAAGCATAAGAGTTTAAAGGAAGTGAGAGACTGTATGTGGGTCCCCACCTCTGTGAGCCAGGGCCCGAAAGGTTTATTCTCCTCCCCACTAGAATGAACCCCAGCACCCCGAGGTCAATTGGACTGAGACTGTAGTGAGAAAAAGGAGGTTGGTGAAATAAATGGCCCCATGGACTACAGTCTGCCCCTACATTCCAGAAGTCCCCAAAGAGGGGGTTACAGATGCTTTTAAGCATCTGAAATATGAGTGCATCGCCAGATGTTTATTTAGGATTACTTCCAAAGTTTTTACTTCAGAGCTCGGACATGTAAGGTTGTTAAGGAGATTCACCTCTGAGAATGAAACAAAAGGATTGCTGAGAGATCTCTAAGGTCTCCTAGGCAGTAGCCCTGGGAGACACATCCTCGATGTGAGAGGAAAATACATTACCTGGAGAGCAGGTCCTTGCTCCAGAATCATTTTCTGCTGCACCAGGTTGATGCTCTCCAATCATGAGACCTTCCTAATCCAAGGCAGTACCAGGGCTGCCAGACTGGAGTTGGGACTTGGCTACTATGTCCCTGATGGTTTCATCTATATACCGCTCTATCTACCACAGCTCCTCCAGGTCTGCCACTCTAGCCTCCAGAGGTGGGAAGAGTTTTTTTAGGTGATCTCTGCAAAAAGAAGGTTGTTTCCATGGATCGCTGTGTTACATGTATATTTTTGGGTATTGGTAAATGCGGGTTTTCACCAATGAGAAGAGAGTAAGACGGAGAAGAATTCGGTGGTTGGTGTGTTTGTAGTCGCAGGGGAAGTATTTAAGGTGTGGTTTAAGATGGGGCGTAACCGGGTTTCTGAAGCTGTGAGCATCTCAGACGGAGAGAGATAAAGAATGGAGCAGAGCTGAAAGATTTAAGTGTGGAGGTAGGTGTTTGTGTCTGGTATTTTATAAGTAGGAGGCAAAAGGTAGAAATATGTGAGATTGAGTTGAAATTATGATTTATCTCATATAGGTTAACCACTTTGGGATGTTGTGAAATGAAGAAATTGTATTGAGAAGAAGATAATGGTGTTGATAGTGGTTTGAAGGATTGGTTGGTTTAAGGTTTGAAAGAAAGGGAAGGTATGGAATTTGTCTATGCTTAGTGAAGGTGCATTGTATTTATCTAAGAGCTGCTATCTGGTACTGAGGGAAGTTGAGTAGTATAAAATATGATCGGTGAGATGATCCCGACATAGATTAACAGGTGTGAAGGAGGGTTAGAGTGGATTTGTAATAACAAATTCACAGTAATTAATTACTCGTTGTAATTTTTGGATTCAAGAAATATTGAAGGAAATGGGCAGCACTAATCAACCCGTTGAATATCTTTCGAAGGATTCAATAGAGTGGTAGTGTCAAGCATTAAAGGCATTAAGTGGTATTTTAATAATAGTAATGATTAGAGATCGAGAAATAATGTCATGGTAAAATGTGGTGGTAAATAATTTCTTGTTTGTTTATTTAGTGGTTTCGGTGTGCAAGTGACACCAGCGAATTATTTACGAAACAAGAAAATAACAAGTGCAAAAGTGATTTCTGTCCAATGATGAGAGTTAACTATTGAAAAGATCATATTAAAGATTCCCCTGAAGAAGCCATCAGGCAAAACAAGGGCCCTGTCGGGAATAATTTGAATAGATATCAGTGTCATCAGGATCCATTGAGAGGGTATTAGGAAGTGTTCTGGGGGTTTATGGAACAATAAGTGAAATGTATTTGGGGTAATAAAGACTGGGAAAGAAGACATCATTGGTTAATATAAATCTTGAATCAAGAAAGTTAATAATTAGTTGTCACTTAATTAGTGATTAGATGGTTGTCACATATGAAGAAATTAGATGGAGAAATAATTTGCACATGATTTAGTGAATAAAAATTTTATGAGTGCGTTGTGAATACGATTGAGTATGTGTGGGTATGAGTGATGAAATGTTTTTTAATTGAGTTATCTAGATATATTAAACACATTTTTGCAAATTGTATAATTAATGCTTGAGAGATAAAAATTATTTTTGTATGTTGAAAATTTTTTTCTAAGGGAATAAAAATTGTTTATGATATAAAGAGAGAATTCAAATAGTGAATAGTGCTTGTATCCCTTTCCGGAAGGAGTGTTATCTTGATATTTAGTGTTAAGCACTGATTAGGGAGTGATATTGCTTGTAAGCTAGTGTGATGTCACAGAAGGACTACAAACTTCTGTAATCCTGTAGTCTTGTCATTGTTGGCCCTTTATGATCACATGTTTCCAGCCCCACTGATTCTGGGCACTTTCTGTTGGCTCAGATTCTGGTCCATGCCTGGTGGGAGGCTTTCAGTGTATGTGTGTGTTTCTGAGAGAAAGAAGAAGCAAGTGGCCTCTCATCTCTCCTGTTCCTTGGGAAGGCATTTCCTTTTAACCAGACGTATACTATAATTCTACTTAAATCTCCAGTACAATTCCTACAACAACTATTTCAACTCTGGAGTCAGTGCTCTGAACCTGAAATCAACCTCTCCTCTTTCATCCCCGTCAAGACTGCAACCAGTAAGTTACTTGTTTTGATTACCTGTTGGAATAAAACACTGTTGGAATTTAGACAAGTTGTCGTCATTGGAGATTCAGTGCATGGGTTCTGTGAGATCATAACGGGGCAAGTCAGCCTAGGAACAAAATTAAATCCAGTAGCTTGTACAATCATTTTGTTATAATCTTCTCTTCTTTGCGTTTAATACTTTTGTAAGGTACCTACATCTTCACAGCTGTTACTTTCACCCTGCTTCACAGCTGTTGCTCTCTAATTACAGCAAAGTCTATATGGGGACTAGCCCAATCAGAATGTTCCAGATGTGGGCTGCTGTCTGGAAAATTAGTCAGTTTTCTCAGTCTGTTATTACATTTCTCAGTCTAAAACATATTGAGATCCATATTCAAAAGCATTTAACCAGCTAACTCAGAAGTTAGCTGCAAAAATGAATATTTGGGCACTTATCTGGCTAAATTCTAGCTGGCTAATAAGATAGCTGATTAGAATTTAGCCAGCTAAGTGCTGTTCCCTGTACATACCCGGATCAGTCCAGATTCCTGGGTTTTGCCTCCACACCAGCAGATGGAGACAGAGAAAGTTGTGACAGACTCTGCCATATATACCTGGGTGCCACCCACAGTCTGCCAGTAGTATTACTCAGTCTCCAGCAGATCGACTGTGTGTGCGCCGGTATTTGTCTTGTGGTCGGTTTTCCCTTCGCTGTAATTGCTAAGTGTTGATGGGGATCTTTAGTTTCAGGTGCTGATGCCACGTAGAGCAGCTTGCTGCGCGAGTGGCTACGGTCGGGCGCGCCTGTCCTGAGACGTACTTTGTTCTGCCTGCCTCCCCGGCGGCGTGGGATCCTCTGCAGGCACCAGGGGGGGTCATGATTCAGAGTCGGTCGGTTGCGCAGGCAGTAGGAGAGCTGCCAGTCCCTCCTCCCTGTTCTTTCCCATTGAGCGCGGGAAACGGCGCCATTTTGAGTGCCTTTTCGTCGGCGGCACAGATCATGGTGGGGGAGACTAAGAGGCTGCGCTCTAGGGCACAGGCAGATCCCATGGGACAGGGAGAAGCACCCGATACCGATTCGGAAGATTCTGCCTCATCTTTTTCTTCTGAGTTTGTGTTAGTCAATCATAAGGCCTTTAAGGCCAGGAAAGCCAGCAAGAAACTTGCTATTCCGGATTTGGAGCCTTTAGATCCACCTCCCAAGGCCCAGAAGAGGGCCGCATCTCAGGGGCCCACGGGGGCTCCTAGGGAGAAGCATCCTTGCGGACCAGGGTGCTGCAGGTTGACTCAGACACATCCTTAGACACAGCAGATCCAGATGGACAGGATTTGCAATCCCAGCCTCCGAGGGGGGGGGGGGGTGTGGGGTAGAGGGGGACTGGGACCAGCAGCAGAGTGCTGCACATGGTTCTCATGTCATCGAAGGAGATGACCCGAAGGATGTTCGTCTGTTCAGAAAAGAGGAACTGGTTCCTCTCATTCCTTCCATTTTGGGGGAATTGAGAATAGACGCTCCACAGGAAGAATCTCACTTGGGATCGATGGATCCTGTGTTATTGGGCTTGAGGGGTCCACCTACCTCTTTTCCATTCCATTTTTTGGCCACGGATCTCCTCTTTAGAGAATGGGACACCCCAGATTTGGGGTTGAAAGTCACAAAGGCTATGGACAAACTTTATCCACTTCCTGAGGAGGCGTTGGAGATTCTTCGTGTTCCCAAAGTGGACGCCGCAGTTTCGGCGGTGACAAAAAAGACCATGATCCCAGTCACAGGGGCGACGGCCCTGAAGGATCTGCAGGATTGAAAGCTGGAATTGCTGCTTAAAAAGATTTTTGAGGTCTCTGTACTTGGTATCCGAGCGGCATTGTGTAGCAACTTTGCTTTGAGGGCTGGTCTTCGCTGGGTACAGCAACTGCAGGCGAATGAATCTTTGTCAGAGGAGGAAGGTCTTCAGGCAGGACGTCTTGAGTCTGTGGTTGCTTATAGTGCAGACACCCTGTATGATCTCCTTCGAACGTCAGGCAGGTCTATGGTGTCCGCTGCTTCGGCCCGTAGGTTATTATGGTTATAGAACTGGTCGGCGGATGCTTCCTCGAAGTCTCAACTGGGCTCCTTACCTTTTAAGGGCAAGCTGTTGTTTGGAAAAGAACTTGAGGATATGATCCAGTCCCTTGGAGAGAATAAGATTCATCGCTTGCCAGAAGACAGGCCACGGTCAAGAGGATCTTTTACTTCTCGAGCCCGGTTTCATGGAGGTCGGCGTCTAGGGCGCCTACGGCCCCCTTTCTGCAGAACTCTTAACAGACAACAGGCGTGGTCTCAGCCTTTTCATGGAAGACGCTTCTGCAGACCAGGTACCTCTCAGTCCACACCAGCCAGAAAGTTCTCACAATGATGGGCAGCCGGTCCATTCCTCGGTTCTAATGGTAGAAGGCAGATTGTTCCTGTTTTATGAGGAATGGGCCAAAATCACAGCAGACCAGTGGGTACTCTCTGTGATAAAACACAGCTACACTTTAAATAGGATAATGGATAATGCATAAAAATTGGCAAGTTAAAAGTAAGACATTGATAAGACAGGCTAAGAGAGAATTTGAAAAGAAGTTGGCCGTAGAGTCAAAAACTCACAGTAAAAACTTTTTAAAATACATCCGAAGCAGAAAGCCTGTGATGGAGTCAGTTGGACCATTGATCGAGGGGTTAAAGGGGCACTTAGAGAAGATAAGGCCATCACGGAAATATTAAATGATTTCTTTGCTTCGGTGTTTACTGAAGAGGATGTAGGGGAGGTACCCGTACTGGAGAAGGTTTTCATGGCTAATGATTCAGATGGACTGAATCAAATCATGATGAACCTAGAAAATGTGGTAGACCTGATTGACAAACTGAAGAGTAGTAAATCACCTGGACCGGATGGTATAAACCCAGAGTTCTGAAGGAACTAAAAAATGAAATTTCAGACCTATTAGTAAAAATTTGTAACCTATCATTAAAATCATCCATTGTAGCTGAAGACTGGAGGATAGCTAATGTAACCCCAATATTTAAAAAGGGCTCCAGGGGCGATCCGGGAAACTACAGATCGGTTAGCCTGACTTCAGTGCCAGGAAAAATAGTGGAAAGTGTTCTAAACATCAAAATCACAGAACATATAGAAAGACATGGTTTAATGGAACAAAGTCAGCATGGCTTTACCCAAGACAAGTCTTGCCTCACAAATCTGCTTCACATTTTTGAAGGAGTTAATAAACATGTGGATAAAGGTGAACCGGTAGATGTAGTATACTTGGATTTTCAGAAGGCGTTTGACAAAGTTCCTCATGAGAGGCTTTTAGGAAAAGTAAAAAGTCATGGGATAGGTGGCGATGTCCTATCGTGGATTGCAAACTGGCTAAAAGACAGGAAACAGAGAGTAGGATTAAATGGACAATTTTCTCAGTGGAAGGGAGTGGGCAGTGGAGTGCCTCAGGGATCTGTATTGGGACCCTTACTTTTCAATATATTTATAAATGATCTGGAAAGAAATACGATGAGTGAGATAATCAAATTTGCAGATGATACAAAATTGTTCAGAGTAGTTAAATCACAAGCAGATTGTGATAAATTGCAGGAAGACCTTGTGAGACTGGAAAATTGGGCATCAAAATAGCAGATGAAATTTAAGGTGGATAAGTGCAAGGTGATGCATATAGGGAAAAATAACCCATGCTATAGTTACACAATGTTAGGTTCCATATTAGGTGCTACAACCCAAGAAAGAGATCTAGGCGTCATAGTGGATAACACATTGAAATGTGGATAACACATTGAAAGTGTGCTGCGGCAGTCAAAAAAGCAAACAGAATGTTGGGAATTATTAGAAAGGGAATGGTCAATAAAACGGAAAATGTCATAGTGCCTCTGTATCGCTCCATGGTGAGACCGCACCTTGAATACTATGTACAATTCTGGTCGCCACATCTCAAAAAAGATATAATTGCGATGGAGAAGGTACAGAGTAGGGCTACCAAAATGATAAGGGGAATGGAACAGCTCCCCTGTGACGAAAGACTAAAGAGGTTAGGATTTTTCAGCTTGGAGACGTGATGGCTGAGGGGGGATATGATAGAGGTGTTTAAAATCATGAGAGGTCTAGAATGGGTAGATGTGAATCGGTTATTTACTCTTTCGGATAATAGAAAGACTAGGGGGCACTCCATGAAGTTAGCATGTGGCACATTTAAAACTAATCGGAGAAAGTTCTTTTTTACTCAACGCACAATTAAACTCTGGAATTTGTTGCCAGAGGATGTGGTTAGTGCAGTTAGTATAGCTGTGTTTAAAAAAGGATTGGATACGTTCTTGGAGAAGTCCTTTACCTGCTATTAATTAAGTTGACTTAGAAAATAGCTACTGCTATTACTAGCAACAGTAACATGGAATAGACTTAGTTTTTGGGTACTTGCCAGGTTCTTATGGCCTGGATTGGCCACTGTTGGAAACAGGATGCTGGGCTTGATGGACCCTTGGTCTGACCCAGTATGGCATGTTCTTATGTTCTTATGTTCTTGCCCTCAGTTTCTGGTCTCCCCGTGCAGGTATGCCACAAAGCATCAGGTGGTAAAACAGACGCTGCAGCATTTGATCGACCTCAGCGCGGTTCCTCCTTCAGCTCAATGGAGAGACCGCTACTCCATTTACTTCATCGTGCCAAAGAAAGAAGGATCCTTCAGACCAATACTTGACTTAAAGCGAGTCAACAGATGTTTACGAATACCTCTTTTCCGGGTGGAGGTCGGTCATTGCCTTGGTAAGGCCGGGAGAATTTCTTGCATCTCTGGATTTGACGGAGGCGTATCTGCACATCGGGATCAGGCCAGATCATCAGAAGTTCCTGAGATTTTCCATCCTGGGTCAGCATTATCGCTCTACCTTTCGGTCTTGCTATGGCACCCAGGATGTTCACCAAGATAATGGTGGTGGTAGCGGCTCAGCTGCGCAGAGAAGGGTTGTTTGTTCACCCGTACTTGGACAATTGGCTGATTTGGGCAAAGTCGGAGCCGCTTTGGCAGGCAGCAATATGGCAGGTGCTGCAAGTACTGAAAGATCTCAGATGAGTGGTCAACTTTTCCAAAAGTCATCTAACACCTTCCCAGTCATTGGCGTTTTTGGGTGCTTTGTTCGACACCCAACGAGGGAGAGTTTTCCTAATGTCCGACTGCATTGCCAAATTGCAAGGTCAGGTGTGGCTCTTACTGTCCAAGCGCTGTCCGAAAGTCTGGGATTACTTGCAGGTGTTGGGTTCCATGACCTCCACTCTGGAACTGGTTCCATGGGCTTTTGCTCACATGCGCCCTTTACAGTCAGCCCTACTGTCCCCGCTGGAATCCGGTTTCCGAACAGTTCTACTAACTACTGCCTCTGACGGAGGCCGCTCGCTCCAGTCTGGATTGGTGGCTCGTTTTGGACAATTTGAGTAGGGGGGGGGGCCCTTGGTTTTACTGGATTGGACTGTGGTAACTACGGATGCCAGTCTCTCCGGCTGGGGAGCAGTTTGTCTCCAGATGTCGGTGCAGGGATGCTGGTCTCTGGAAGAATCTCGGTGGTCAATCAATCACCTGGAAACCAGAGCGGTCTGGCTGGCGTTGGAGGCTTTCCTCCCGCTTATCAGAGGGGAGTCGGTCAGGGTGCTGTCCGACAATGCAACCACGGTGGCAATCATCAATTGCCAGGGAGGAACAAGGAGCCAGCCAGTGGCGGTGGAAGCTCAGGTGTTAATCGCGTGGGCGGAGCAGAATCTAATCAGCATAGCAGCATCCCACATTGCCGGAGTCGACAACTTTCACGCGGATTTTCTAAGTCGGCATCTCATCGACCCAGGAGAGTGGGAGTTGGCAGACAAGGCCTTTCAGCTCATCTGCGACAGATGGGGCACTCTGTGCATGGATCTGATGGCGACATTCAAAAATGCCAAGGCTCCGCGCTTCTTTGCTCATTGCAGAGAAACAGGGGCAGAGGGAGTAGATGCTCTGGTCCTGCCCTGGCCGACATCTATTCTGCTGTACGTGTTTCCTCCTTGGCCTCTAATAGGCAAGGTGCTCAGAAGGATAGAGAGGCACCCGACTGACGTGATTTTAGAGGCTCCCAAGTGGCCACGTCATCCGTGGTTTGCGGATCTAGTCAACCTAGCGGTGGAGGACCCCCTGAGGTTTCCGTACCTTCCGAACCTTCTTCATCAGGGACCCGTCTGTTTTGACCAGGCCGATCACTTCTGTCTAGCGGCATGGCTTTTGAGAGGCGGCGTCTAAAAGGCAAAGGCTATTCCGATGCAGTGGTGCCTATGTTGTTTCGTTCACGGAAGACCTTCACCTCTCTCTCCTACATCCGCGTATGGAAGGTTTTTGAGTCGTGGTGTGTGGACCGGGGGATTGTGCCCACTCGTGCATCCATTTCTGACATCTTGGCTTTCCTACAAGCAGGTTTAGCTAAGGGCTTATACTGTAGTTCCTTGAAGGTGCAGGTGGTGACTCTTGGTTCCTTGCGTGGTTCCATTCAGGGGGCAGCACTGGCGGCGCACCCGGATGTCTCATGCTTCTTGTGAGGAGTGAAGCATCTGTGGCTTCCGGTGAGTTCACCTTGTCCTTCATGGAATCTCAATTTAGTTCTTAGGGCGTTGTGTTCGGTGCCTTTCGAGCCCTTGCGAAATGCTACGTTGAAAGATCTCACATTAAAAGTGGTGTTTTTGGTGGCAATTTCCTCTGCGCGGAGGGTGTCCAAGCTTCAAGCTTTATCGTGCAGGGAGCCGTTCTTACGGATTTTGGATTCTGGTGTATCCCTGCAGACGGTTCCTTCCTTTCTCCTGAAGGAGGTTTCCTCTTTTCATTTGAATAAGTCTGTGGAGCTCCCGTCTTTTTCTAATCTGGATAGGTCAGATTCGTTTTCTAAGGAATTACAGAAGTTGGATGTTCATCGGGCTCTACTGTGTTATCTTGAAGTAACTAATAACTTTCGAGTCTCGATCACCTATTTGTATTCTGGAGTGGTCCAAAGAGAGGTAGGAGATTTGCAGAGCGGCCACATGGAAATTATTGCATACTTTTGCAAGACATTACCGTCTGGATGTTCAGGCTCTGGGATGCGGACAGTTTCAGTGCAGGCGTGCTGAGAGCGGGCCTCTCTGGATCCCATCCCAGGTAAGTAAGCTCTGGTATCTGGACTGATCCGGGTACGTACAGGGAAAAGAAAATTGGTTCTTACCTGATAATTTTCGTTCCTGTAGTACCACGGATCAGTCCAGAATCCCGCCCTTCTTGGACACTGAGACGGTTGATGCATAGACATAATGGAGAGTCTGCTCGTTTAGTGTTGTTTTATTCTGGTCTGCAGATCAGTCTTGGTTACCCTGTTTTTATGGGCAAGGATCACGTTTGGGGTTAGTGATCCATTTCAGTTTATGGTTCCTGTATATAGTTAGTTTGTTGGACCATACTGCTTTGACACTGAGTAATACTGGCAGACTGTGGGTGGCACCCAGGTATATATGGCAGAGTCTGTCACAACTTTCTCTGTCTCCATCTGCTGGTGGGGAGGCAAAACCCAGGAGTCTGGACTGATCCGTGGTACTACAGGAATGAAAATTATCAGATAAGAACCAATTTTCTTTTCCAAGAGTGTAACTGGGAGGCGTTGAATTAGCCAGTTACGTTAGTCAGCTAACTCTGATATTCAGAATTAGATGGACCAAAGACCTGTCCTAGAGTTAGCCAGCTATATTCACTAGTGCAGCTGCACTACTGAATATGCCCCTTAAGTTTTCCAGATAAGTTTTGTTAATCGGACTGTATCTGAATATGGACCTCCATGTTGATAATTTCCTTAGATCAAAGCAGAAATTATTCATATGATCTTCTTCAGTCCAAGACTGCCTGGAATTCCTCTTCTGGATGATGAGGATTCCAGACTGGACAATCCTGTTTCTGCAGCAGAACAGAAGGCATTTAAGGCTTCACAGACTTCCTCCTGATTCCTCTGGTAAGTCCAGGGAGCCATCATTCTTCCATCTTTCAATCACCTTTGCCTCTCTTCCAGGGGAAAGCTTCCACTTTGTCCTTCCTCTTCTTTATTTAAAGCTGGAGAAGAATGGCCAAGGCCACATGAAAACCACCACAACCTCCTCATCCTGAGGGGGGGCCGAATAAGAACCATCTTTAAATGAAATTTGGCAAAGCTATATCCAACAGACAAAAAGAGCCCAACAGGAAAGGCCCAAAAGGAAAAGCATACCCTAACCAGGGGAACAGAAAAGGAAAGAAAAGAAGGGAGAGTAACTATCTCTCAAATACACCCACACACACACACACCTACATACATACACACACACACACACACACACAGAGTCTCCCTCACGCACAAGTCTTGCCTCTCTGACACATACACACACACAAACACACACACACACACACACACACAGCCTCCCTCACACACAAAGAACCACCCACAAGTCTTGCCTCTCTGACACATACACAACACACACACACAGAGCCTCCTCACACACAAAGAAACACCCACAAGTCATGCCTCTCTGACACACACACACACACACACACACACAGGCCTCCCTCACACACAAAGAACCACCCACAAGTCTTGCCTCTCTGACACATACACACACACACACAAAATTGACCTCTTTCAAACTTACAAAACCAAAAGCTCACTCTCACTCACTTATCCAACCTCCCCAAGTCTCTTTCTCTCTCGCACACACACACACACACACACACACGCAGAGCCTCCTCGCACACAAAGAACCACCCACAAGTCTTGAATCTCTGACACATACACACACACACACAAAATTGACCTCTTTCAAACTTACAAAACCAAAAGCTGACTCTCACTCTTTCACTCACTTATCCAACCTCCCCAAGTCTCTCTCTCTCTCTCTCTCTCTCTCGCGCGCGCGCACACACACACACACACACATATTTTGGCAATTTGCACTGAATGTAAAGAACGCCATTGGAAATTGTGTATTTCCCACAGAGCACAGCTTTCCAAGTTTGTTTCGTTTTCTTTTGCTACTTTCCCTGAGTTCAGGCTGAGGATGTGGGTGACCGGTTTGAGGTTTTCGTTTTCTATTTCCCCCGGCTTCGGAAAAAAAAAAAAGAAAACAAAAGAATAAAGTGCATTCTACTTCCTCTTTCCTCACTGATGTCAGAGCGAAGACGGAGCATAGAGAAGAGCGAGGGCGCAGGAACCCTTGTCAGCAGGAGAACTGGCTGGTCGCAGGCAGTACCTGTCCTATAAGCAAGGGTCAGCTGACCCCAGAGGCCCTCCTTGCTGTGGGCTGGAAGGGTTCCAGTTCTAGGTAGGTTCTTACCCTTGCTGTGTTTCACTCCTGATGTCACAGACCTCAGGCACTTTCATCTCTTCACTTTTGGATTCTAACTCTTATGGTTTGGTGGTCTGTTAACATGGAGCAGAAGAGAATTTTTTTGTGGACTATCGGGAAGGGGATGCTGCTGCTACTTACTGCAGGGATCTCTTGGAGGGCAGGGAAGAGAGAAGGCAGTGAGGTTACAGGGAAGAAGGGAAAGGCAGCAAAGGAAATACATCAATAGGTGATTTGCAAACAGTTTATAAAATAAAACGAGTGGATTTTAATAATCTTTTGCATGCCCAAGTGGTGGAAAGAGTTGTCAGGGGGTGTGTGTATGTTTAGGGAGGGAAGAGGAGGAGAAGGGTGTCAAGGGTTGTGAGTGTCTGGGTCGGGATAGGAAGAGGTGTCAGGAGTTTTGAGTGTTTGGGGAGTGGGTTGGAACAGGGGTCAGGATGTGTGAGCATTTCTGAAGGGGAAGAAAGAGGTGTCTGGCTGTAGGGGTGGATTGGGGTGTCCGGGTTTGTGCATGCCTAGAAGGATGGGAAGGGCTATAAAAGGTTGTGTGTGCTTGTGGAGGAGATGGAAATTAATATCAGGGATTTTCTGTGTTTGGAGAGGGGGGTGTCAGGAACTGTGCTTGTTAGGTATGGGGTGGAAAGAGCTGCTGGGATTATGTGTGAAACCCCTGGGCTGGTTGCACATGGATAATGGTACAAGGGGCCATATCTCAAATCTCAGGTTCAGGTGATAAACGTCTCATAAGGTTAAAATATCTCAAACTGTAAGGGTCCCTGAGCGGAGGGGAAAGATAACTTTCAAGGCCTCCACATTGGAGTACTTCATTTCCAATTCACAGTTCTTTTATGCAGCACTGATAAGCACTAACATCACTTTGCAGTAAAAAAAAAAAAAAAAAAAGCACACTGGAAGTTTACTTTGGATTACAACATTAGTTTTACTGATATAGCGTGAAATGATGAAAATGTTCTTTACAGCGGTTCAGTGGTAGAGGTGTTTTAAATAAATGTGTGACTTCTCACAGTCTTGCTTAAGTTAAAAATGTTAAAGCCAATTAATTCAGTCTTTAATCTGATGTTTCTCCCATCCCATTGGCATAGGGAAGGTTAAAGCTTCCCTCTCAATGCTGGTGAAGTGTTAAATGGGAAATCCATGTTTACACAATCATTTATCTTCTACCTTGCCATGTAGTTTTCTCCTCTGAACTCCTTAGTTTCCTCACTGTACCTGAATGGCACCAGGTATACTCCTCGTCTCCCTTACAGTATCAGAATGAGACTCCTGTTTCTCCTCTTCCCCAAGTCTCCAGTAGATATTCATGGGCCCTATAGGCAGTCCATCCTAACTCCTTTCTCCCCCTGTCCTTCTCCTCTGTATGGCTGTAAGTCATCTCTCCTCTGGATACTGAAGATCCACAGGTTCCTTTTCAGGGAAGCAGCCTTTTCCTTTGATGTTAAAGTAGCAAAAAAAAAACAAAAAACCCCTGAGTCCCTATTTTATTTATTTATACAATTTTTATATACCATTACACAGAACACAAAACGGTTTACATAATAAAAAAAATCATTAAAAATCAGTTAGAAACAGAATAAATACAATAAAATTCAATAAAAAATAAAAACAGGATAACTAAACTCTACTTATTAAAAATAAATATAGTTAAAAAAAGAAATAGGAGTCCCTCTGTCAGACTTTAGTTTCTAGCCAATGTGTACCCAACACTCTAATCACTATAAAAATATAAAAGGGATTTTCAAAGTAAAAGTCTCAATGGACAAGTTAAGAGTCAAACAACAGAAAATAGTAGAGGATAGCCAACACATGCTGCCTCTGGGAAAAAATAAACAAAATCCATACCATAAGATGGTGGTCTGGCTTTATATTCCAGAGGAACTCACCAAATACTTAAGAACATAAGAACATAAGAACATAAGAAAATGCCATACTGGGTCAGACCAAGGGTCCATCAAGCCCAGCATCCTGTTTCCAACAGTGGCCAATCCAGGCCATAAGAACCTGGCAAGTACCCAAAAACTAAGTCTATTCCATGTAACCATTGCTAATGGCAGTAGCTATTCTCTAAGTGAACCTAATAGCAGGTAATGGACTTCTCCTCCAAGAACTTATCCAATCCTTTTTTAAACACAGCTATACTACCTGCACGAACCACATTCTCTGGCAACAAATTCCAGAGTTTAATTGTGCGTTGAGTAAAAAAGAACTTTCTCCGATTAGTTTTAAATGTGCCCCATGCTAACTTCATGGAGTGTCCCCTAGTCCTTCTACTATCTGAAAGAGTAAATAACCGATTCACATCTACCCGTTCTAGACCTCTCATGATTTTAAACACCTCTATCATATCCCCCCTCAGTCGTCTCTTCTCCAAGCTGAAAAGTCCTAATCTCTTTAGTCTTTCCTCATAGGGGAGTTGTTCCATTCCCCTTATCATTTTGGTAGCCCTTCTCTGTACCTTCTCCATCGCAATTATATCTTTTTTGAGATGCGGCGACCAGAATTGTACACAGTATTCAAGGTGCGGTCTCACCATGGAGCGATACAGAGGCATTATGACATTTTCCGTTTTATTCATCATTCCTTTTCTAATAATTCCCAACATTCTGTTTGCTTTTTTGACTGCTGCAGCACACTGAACCGACGATTTCAATGTGTTATCCACTATGACACCTAGATCTCTTTCTTGGGTTGTAGCACCTAATATGGAACCCAACATCGTGTAATTATAGCATGGGTTATTTTTCCCTATATGCATCACCTTGCACTTTTCCACATTAAATTTCATCTGCCATTTGGATGCCCAATTTTCCAGTCTCACAAGGTCTTCCTGCAATTTATCACAATCTGCTTGTGATTTAACTACTCTGCACAATTTTGTGTCATCTGCAAATTTGATTATCTCACTCGTCGTATTTCTTTCCAGATCATTTATAAATATATTGAACAGTAAGGGTCCCAATACAGATCCCTGAGGCACTCCACTGTCCACTCCCTTCCACTGAGAAAATTGCCCATTTAATCCTACTCTCTGTTTCCTGTCTTTTAGCCAGTTTGCAATCCACGAAAGGACATCGCCACCTATCCCATGACTTTTTACTTTTCCTAGAAGCCTCTCATGAGGAACTTTGTCAAACGCCTTCTGAAAATCCAAGTATACTATATCTACCGGTTCACCTTTATCCACATGTTTATTAACTCCTTCAAAAAAGTGAAGCAGATTTGTGAGGCAAGACTTGCCCTGGGTAAAGCCATGCTGACTTTGTTCCATTAAACCATGTTTTTCTATATGTTCTGTGATTTTGATGTTTAGAACACTTTCCACTATTTTTCCTGGCACTGAAGTCAGGCTAACCGGTCTGTAGTTTCCCGGATCGCCCCTGGAGCCCTTTTTAAATATTGGGGTTACATTTGCTATCCTCCAGTCTTCAGGTACAATGGATGATTTTAATGATAAGTTACAAATTTTTACTAATAGGTCTGAAATTTCATTTTTTAGTTCCTTCAGAACTCTGGGGTGTATACCATCCGGTCCAGGTGATTTACTACTCTTCAGTTTGTCAATCAGGCCTACCACATCTTCTAGGTTCACCGTGATTTGATTCAGTCCATCTGAATCATTACCCATGAAAACCTTCTCCATTACGGGTACCTCCCCAACATCCTCTTCAGTAAACACCGAAGCAAAGAAATCATTTAATCTTTCCGCGATGGCCTTATCTTCTCTAAGTGCCCCTTTAACCCCTCGATCATCTAACGGTCCAACTGACTCCCTCACAGGCTTTCTGCTTCGGATATATTTAAAAAAGTTTTTACTGTGAGTTTTTGCCTCTACAGCCAACTTCTTTTCAAATTCTCTCTTAGCCTGTCTTATCAATGTCTTACATTTAACTTGCCAATGTTTATGCTTTATCCTATTTTCTTCTGTTGGATCCTTCTTCCAATTTTTGAATGAAGATCTTTTGGCTAAAATAGCTTCTTTCACCTCCCCTTTTAACCATGCCGGTAATCGTTTTGCCTTCTTTCCACCTTTCTTCCACATGGATGAGCTATACATGGATGAGCTATACACCCACATTATTTTTGTTATGTTTCCTCCCAAAACAAAAATGATTTGCTCCTATACCTGTTCCTAGTAGGGACCCAAGGGATCTCTACATGTATTTCGGGTGGGGATGGGAATGGATATTAAGATCTGTGTATGTTTGGTGCTGGGAAGGGGTTTCAGATAGGCCTGGATTTAAACGACTGCCTCTGGTGACAAATTTTCATAGACGCCAGGTATCACTGTCTGGGCCTGCTTCCACACCATTCTCACCTTGAAAATTTCTGCCAGAAGCCTTGGCATGGGATCTGTGAGTCTGTGCCCACAGATCCTGTTCTAAGGTTTCTTGCAGGAATTTTCAAGATTAAAGCAGTGCAGTGACTCCAGATTGGGGGAAGGAAGGATTTAGGTAGGGGTAATCCAGGAAGAGAAAACCCCCCCAATCCCACCAATAATTTCTGGGGAGACACCCCATGGCCTATAGGTGCCCAAATTTGAGATCTGATCGTAGTTTCAGAGTTTGTGAGTTTAGGGCAGGGGAAAGAAGAGAAATCACAGCTTGTGTGCATTTGGGGGCCAGTGAGTAGGGGTGTCAGCTGTTGTATATCAGTAAGTTAGGGCTCGGGCTGGCATCCTTTCCTCGGTTATGAGCCCTCGGTCAGTATTTGCAGATGACATCCAATTTTTTATTCCCATTAAAAATTCATATAGGGAAGCAACTAAATAAGATTGCTGTCTGTTTATCAACAGTGAAGGAATGGTTGGCTAGGCGCAAACTTCTCTTGAATACTAATACGAAAGAGATCCTTTACTTGCCAAGAATTCCTTCAAAAACTGTGCCCAGTTCCCTTTTGGTCGATGGAGAACAGATCCCCGCATTAAATCAAGTCTTTAATTTGGGGGTAATCATGGACACCTCACTCTCCCTTCAGCCACATATTAGTAACATTGTGAAGGGGGCGTATTTCAAATTGCAGATGTTGTGCAGGCCATGGCCTTTCTTGAATAATGCTTCTTTAAAAATGTTATGCCTACTCTCGTGATTTCCGAAGTTGATTACTGCAACACCTTATTCCTTGGCTTACTCCAGAAAGCGTTACGTGCATTGCAGTACGGACAAAATTCTGCAGCTCGTATAATGACAGGAAGATCGATCCATGAGCATACTATGCCAGTGCTTGTAAATTTGTACTGGTTCCTATTATATGGCAAATTAAGTTCAAGATTTTACTCCTTGTTTTTAAAGGACTGAATGGAGCTAGTATCACCATCTCTTAATGCAGCTCTTAAATTCAATTGTTCCAGCCTACAAGTAGCCTTAGGTCAACCTTGCAGGATTATTGTGTATTCCTTCGTTTAAACAAGTGAGATTGGATGAGTCCCGTGAATGAATGCATTGCCAAATAAATTAAAGATGATAATTCCTTGTTAAAACTTCATAAGTTGGTAAAAACTCATCTATTTCAGTTAGCCTTTAACTAGTTTTTAACTCATCTATTTCAATTTGCTTGTTTAACTGTTTCAATTTTTAAAATGGATCCTAATGAGGCTTTGCAAGTTTTAATGAGGCTTTGCAAATCTATTAGATGACCAGAAAAATGGAGGAGTGAGGTGAAAATGTTTACAGTGACAATGAGTTTGTCTTTAATGCAGCAATGTATCAGTTTTTAGTGGGTCATAACAGAAGGGCAGTGAGGCAATCGGGTTGTTTTATGTTTGTTTTTTGTTATTATGTTTTTTTAATAATTTTATGTGATTCTATAGTGATGCTTTGTTAGTTATTTTATTTAGTTTTATGTATTTTATGATTATGAATATCTTTTGTGAAACTCTTAAGATTATAGATGGGCAGCATGTAAACTTAGTAAATAAATAAATAAAGGAGCAAATTTCCCATAAAAAACTATGAACCCTGTTGTATGTCATTCAATGGTACAGTAAAGCCAGATTCTTAACAAGAAATGATCCGTTGTGTGAGCAGTGATTAGAGAAGGCTCTGGAAATAAGAATTACTCTTATTTATTTATTTATTTATTTATTTATTTATTTACAAGTGTTTGTAAACCGCTTTTACAAATAAAATTTAATCAAAACGGTTTACATTTTAAAACATACATAATCTGTTTAAATTAAAACAATAAAACAGACAAAATTGTAACATATCTAACTGACAACAAATAAACAGAACTCTGTTTTAAGTGCATTATAAAGGTGCCAGGATCCGCAAGAATCTTAGGCCGTAATGGGAAGGAAGGTAGGGGTATAAGGGGAATGTAAGTGGTGTATGAAGTAGGTAAAAGGCTAGGAGGGAACAGAGAGGGGATACTTTATGGTCGGTTTGTAAGGAGAGTATTAAATGCTTTTTTGAAATAAGTAGGTTTTTAAAGTTTTCTTAAATTGTGTGTTCGATATGAGTCGGAGAGAATCTGGTAATGAATTCCACAAAGAGGGGCCAGCCACAGAAAAGCTCTCTTGTAAATTCTAGAAAGTTTCCACTAGAGATGTGAATCGTGTGATCGATCATCTTAACGATCGATTTTGGCTGGGGGGGAGGGAATTGGATCGTCGCGGTTTTGTTTTTTTTAAAATCGTGTAAATCGTAAATCGGGGGAGGGCAGGAAAACCGGCACACTAAAACAACCCTAAAAGAGTCACGTGATGTGGTGAACGGGATCGGACATCTCTTAACCCGCTCCGGCCGACCAGGCTCCTCTTCTCCTCTACACGCCGGTAAAATTCGCTAAAAAAGCACCTCTTTAATCTGGAACGCGCAGCTTATGTCGATTGCCTCCTTTATGTCCAAGTCGCCCTCACCCATGCCTCCCAAGTTGGCGAAACGCGAGAAAGAAAAAAGCAAGGGGCCGGATCCCAAGATGGCGCCCGCGACGGCTGCTAAGGGGAATGAGGGAGACTCGCTGGCTAATGCGTCGCCACCCCTCACGGTCACCGAAATTAAAGATGCGGTTTTAGCAGCGTTAGACTGCAAATTTACAGGCATATCTGAGCAAATCGGGGCCCTAAGAGAAGTGATTACTGACTTTGCTCCGCGGCTAAATCAAGTGGAGGAACGAACGTCCACGTTGGAGGATGACGTGGTGGGCCTGCAAGGGAAAGTGAGTACCCTGGATAAATTACTTCACGAACAGATTGCAAAGACTGATGATCTCGAGAACCTGGCCCGCAGGTCAAATATAAGATGCCTGGGTATCCCTGAAACGCTGGACGAACATTTACTCCGTCCCTCCCTTCTAAAATGGCTGCGGGAGGCTTTAGGCCTCCCTGAGTTGGAAGGGGTGCTGGACATTGAGCGGGCACATCGCATGGGAGCCAGGGGCTCAGATCAGTCGCGACCAAGAGTGGTAATTATGAAAATCTTCAATTTTCACCATAAGCAACTAATAATGCAAGCTGCGAGGAAATGCGGTTCGCTGCAGTTCCAGGGTGCAAACGTCCGTTTAGCACCGGATTATTCAGCGAGAGTGGCGGCCATGCGTAGGGCGTTTGCCCCAGTGTGCAGCAAGATCATAGATAAAAATCTGCGTTTCACGATGCAATTCCCAGCCAAGCTTCGTATTAATCACGATGGCAAATGGCATACCTGTGAAACCGTCGAGGAGGCAACGCAGTTTCTTAATTCTTTGAACACCAGTTCCTGAACAACAGCCTTACACAGAGGTGTTTCCAACATATGGAGGAGAGGGGAGAGTCCTGGGAAGCCGAGCACTCATGTTTGACTCCAATACCCTGACCTATGTGTCAGGGAGGGTACTTTGTTGTTGGGGAAAACAGGGGTGGGTGGGGGGTAGGGCACTGGTATCACAAGATAGATGTATGCTTTTGATTTCTTTCATTTTTTTGTCTCTGGGGATTGCTGGTGTGTGGGCTTTCTTTACTTGGCAAGTCCTACTAACGGTTTGGGAGGGTGAGTCAGGCTGGGAGCTTGCCCTTCCGCTTCTTTGCACGTTGCCTTGGTTCATGGATCCAGGTGGCAGGGATGGGTAGTAAATGCAGAATAATCTCCTGGAACGTGGATGGCTTAGGCACCCCTATTAAGAGAATGAAGGTTTTCCAACATTTAAAGCGGTTAAAGGTGGGAATCGCCTGCCTTCAGGAGACACACTTAACAGTGGCGGAAAGTAAGAAACTTTGCAGAGAATGGGCCACTGCTTGCTATTTCTCTGAAGCACAAGGGAAGAAAGGGGGTGTAGCACTATTAGGGGCGGATTTTCAGAGCCCTGCTCGCGTAAATCCGCCCAAAACCGGGCGGATTTACGCGAGCAGGGCCCTGCGCGCCGGTGAGCCTATTTTACATAGGCTCACCGGCGCGCGCAGAACCCCGGGACTCGCGTAAGTCCCGGGGTTTTCGGAGTGGGCGTGTCGGGAGGCGTGTCGGGGGGCGGGGCCGGAGCGCGCGGCGTTGCGGGGGCGTGTCGGCAGCGTTTTGGGGGCGGGTACGGGGGCATGGCTACGGCCCGGTGGCGTGGCCGCGCCCTCCGTACCCGCCCCCAGGTCGCGGCACGGCGCGCAGGAGGCCCGCTGGCACGCGGGGATTTACGCCACCCTCCGGGAGGCGTAAATCCCCCGACAAAGGTAGGATGGGGGTTTAGACAGGGCCGGGCGGGTGGGTTAGGTAGGGGAAGGGAGGGGAAGGTGAGGGGAGGGCAAAGGAAAGTTCCCTTCTAGGCCGCTCCGATTTCGGAGCGGCCTAGGAGGGAACGGGGGTAGGCTGCGCGGCTCGGCGCGCGCAGGCTATACGAAATCGATAGCCTTGCGCGCGCCGATCCAGGATTTTAGCCGATACGCGCGACTACGCGCGTATCTACTAAAATCCAGCGTACTTTTGTTTGCGCCTGGAGCGCAAACAAAAGTAGGCTGTTCGCGCTCGTCTGAAAATCTACCCCATAGTGAATAAGACTATACCCTTTACCCTTATCAGGGAAATAAAAGACCCTGAAGGTCGATTCATCATAGTTATAGGCACATTAGCGGGTAAAGCGGTGACCATTGGTACTCTTTACGCCCCGAATACGCCAGACACAGTGTTTGTTACCAGGGTGGTCAATCTTTTATTAACTGAAGCACAGGGAGATATTATTCTTACTGGTGACTTTAACAGCGTATACCAAGCTGTTTTGGATAAATCCAATGTCCCAAAAAGTTTTAAACAAACCACGGCTTCAGGGGTTCGCCAATTCTCTACCCGATTAGGACTCTTGGATGTGTGGCGCCTGCTCCATCCAGAGGATAAAGCGTACACGCATGTCTCCAGGGCCCATGCTACACAGTCAAGAATAGACTACATACTGCTTTCCAAACCGGTATTTGATAAGGTGGATACAGCAAATATTGAGTCTATCGTGATTGCGGATCATGCCCCAGTATGGGTGGATATCTGACTATCCAACATTAAGGGGGGACAAAAGACGTGGCGTTTCCCTGGGTCTTTAGCTGCAGACAAAGATTTCCACACCTATCTGCAAAAGAAGTGGGATGAGTTTGCACAGACTAATGCGCAGCATGTGAGCAACCCCGCCTTGTTCTGGGAAACAAGTAAGGTAGTTATCAGGGGAGAAGTGATTGCATATTCTATCGCGCAGCGGAAAAAGCTGAATGCCCTTATATTGCAATTGGACTCCCAACTCCAAGCTGCACAACGCCTATTAGCACAATCCCCCTCACAGGTTCATAAGGATGCCTATAAAGCGTGCCTTCTTGCCCTCAATTCTCATCTCCATCTACGGGCCCAAAAATCGCTCAAGGCCTCTGAACAAATTTTTTCAATATGGAAATAAATCTAGTAAATTGCTAGCTCGGATGGTGGCTATAAAGCGGAGGAAGACTTTTATAGGAGGTCTTAAAAACCACCTTGGCCATTATGTCACTACGTGTCAGGACATTGGTACTGTATTGCGTAAATTTTATGAAAACTTATATACCGAAGATCGGAAGGGGGGCTCGGCTGACGAAGAGGCATTTTTTCAAGACCTCAAGCTTCCTCAGGTCCCAGTGGCTAAGTGGGATTTCCTTAGTAGACCCATTACTGCAGGCGAGGTCCGTGGAGTTATTAAGGCAGGGAAGAACCATAAATCCCCTGGGCCGGATGGGTTTACATTAGAATATTATAAAATTCTTAGTTCCTTGCTTGGGGACCCCCTAGCGGCTTTTTACAACCATGCATGCGAAATAAACAGTTTTCCCCTGCAATTCAATACGGCGTTTATTACTGTACTACCCAAACCGGGGAAAGATGCTACCTTAGCATCCTCATATCGCCCCATATCTCTCCTAAATTGTGACTTGAAATTGTATGCTCGGATCTTGGCACAAAGGATGAACTCAGTTTTGCCCTCTATAATTTCACAACACCAGGCGGGTTTTGTAGGGGGCCGGAATGCGGGAGGACATGTTATCAGATTGCTTTCTGCCATAGAAACGTCCCATTATTATCATATTGAATCAATGGCGGTAGGGTTCGATTCAGAAAAGGCTTTCGATAGGGTCTCCTGGGAATACATGTTTTCCATCCTTCACCGCTTTGGGTTCCCTCACAAGCTCATACAAGCGATTTCACTTTTATATAAGCAACCAAAGTCTCATATCGTAGCAAATGACACCATCTCAGAAGCGTTTTGTATTGCCCGTGGAGTGTGGCAGGGGTGTCCTTTGTCCCCTATACTGTATATTTTAACCTTAGATCCCCTACTAAGGAAACTAGCAGAATCCCCCATTATTCAGGGTCTTCACTATAAGCATGAGAATTTTAAGGTAGCGGCTTTTGCTGATGACATGTTAGTCTTTCTGTGCAATCCCGCTGCCTCCTTACCTCATGTTTTACATTTACAAGCTATGTTTGGGGAATTTGCTGGATTAAAAGTTAATGTGGAAAAATCCGAAGCTTTGGACATATTGGGGACATTACAATCCACCTGGTATGGAGCCTTTCCCTTGAAGTGGGTAAGCGCTTCTTTAAAGTATTTAGGCATTTCTATCCCGGCTTCCCCAGGCCAGTTATATGGGCTAAATGTTCTTCCTTTGAAGCAGAAAATGCTTAAGAATCTTCTGGCATGGCGTCATATCCATTGTCCCCTTCTGGAAAAATCTTGTTAGTAAAAATGATGGAAATTTCGAAATGGTTGTACCTTTTTCATATGCTACCGGTCTGGCTTAGGAAACAGGACATTAAAGACATTAACAGGGGGCTTCAACAATATATTTGGAATGGCAAAAAAGCTCGTATACCTCTACATATGTTGATGTTACCTAAAGGTCAGGGGGGACTGAACTGCCCGGACCTGGAGCGCTACAGCCAGGCGTGTTTAGCTCGCCATCTACGTGACTGGGTTTGTCACACTAATCTTTACTCTCCGCTGGCTCATTACGCGGCTTGGTTGTCGCCTCATGCTCCGGGAGCTACTTTACATCTACCGGATTCCCTCCTTCCCAAATTACTCAGTAGTAGTGTTGTGGTACAACCCTTGCGCAAAATGTGGAAATCACTCTGTCAGAGGCTGAAAGTGCCTCAGGGGACGTCAACCTGCTTACCTATCCGAGGATATAAATTATTTCAACCAGGTATGACGCAACTCTTATTTCAGTTGTGGTCATCTAAAGGATTGAACAGTATGCTGCAATTGCTACACCATGAGGCTGGGCAGTTTCAAATCTGCAGCTTCCAAGAGCTAAGGGACAAATATGCTATTCCACAAGCTGATTTTATGGCTATTTACAACTCCGGCATTTCATGCTAGAAGAGCATAAAAAGAACCCGGCGTTCTTCCATGGACATAAGGTGCATGACTTTCTACTGGGTGAGGATGGGAAACGATTGTCCGCTTCGCAATATTACTCTGCCCTGATGAAGTTACCTCCGCTGCCGACCTTAGACAATGTAGTAGCAAAGTGGAACAGAATTTTGCCGCAGGACATCTGTACTAAGGACTTACTGGACTGTTTCCGTGACTTACCTCAACTAGTGGCCAATGTCCTCCTACGAGATCAGACCTATAAGTTTTTGCATCAAGCCTTTTACTCTCAATGTCAAGCGTACTATATGGGATTCACTGAGGACAGGCATTGCATTCGGTGTACCGCCATGCACCCAGACTTTTACCACTGTTTTTGGAGTTGTCCTAATGTGCAGGTCTTCTGGATATCTTTGCAGCAGTTGGTTCATTCCATGTGGGGCATTGACCTTTCCTTAGACCCCCTTATTTGGTTGTTGGGGTTATCAAGGAAGCTTGACTCATTCCTTATGGGTCGCCAACAGTGTCTTTTCCGGAAGATTATTCTTATTGCTCGTGATGTGATTCTGACGCAATGGACCCAACCGACACCGGCTTATAGCGGGGTGTGGAAGGCCAAATTTCATAAACTGATGCATATGGAGCTCTTGACGGCGAAATCTGTTTCTACAGCCAGGTATACGAAAGTCCACATTATATGGCAGGACTATATTGCAACTTTGCCAGCAGAGGATTCTGATACCGTGATTCGGTTTAGCACCATACCCCATGTTCATTATATACGGACCTACATATATCAGTCTGATATGTATTTAAAACGTTGGACCTGTTTTCCTACTAATTTCAGTTATTATGCTCTTTGTTCTATCAGATACCAGTGCTGTATGGGTTAGATGGGACAGTAAGGTGGGGGGGGGGATAAGGTGGGTTCTTATGTATTAGTTTATAAGAAAATGGTTGACAGTTGGTCTTCCCGTGTAACCGGTACCAAGGTGGACAGAAACGTTGGGCATATGGTTGACCTACTTGTATGGACGTTCAGTGAGGTGATATGTCTCAACAGCTGTCCACTGTGTTGTTTTCTTGTTGTTTATTTTCTGACTGTACCAATAAAGATATTTACACAACCCTAAAACCCACCCCGACCCTTTAAAATAAATCCCCCACCCTCCCGAAGCCCCCCAAAATGTCTTAAATTAGCTGGGGTCCAGTGGGGGGGTCCCGGTGTGATCTTCCACTCTCGGGCCACGGGTGCGTTAATAGAAATGGCGCCGGCGCCATTTTGGTTCCTGTCCCCCGACGTCACGAGCGCAGGAGATCGCTCCCGGACCCCCGCTGGACCCCCAGGGACTTTTGGCCAGCTTGGGGGGGCCTCCTGACCCCCACAAGACTTGCCAAAAGTCCAGCGGGGGTCCGGAAGCGACCTCCTGCAGTCGAATCATATTGCTGTATTGCAAAATGGCGCCAGCCATACGGCCATACGGCCAGCGCCATTTTGCAATACGGCAATATGGCCATATGGCCGGTGCCATTTTACAAAATATGGCCGTATGTACAATGTACAAAAACCAACTCCTACAGCCTCCTAACCTGAAGCAAACCAAAAGGGACTGCCCACAGCCTCTGCTTAAATAACCTCACAGGGGGACGGCCAATCCAACACCCCCTTAACTAACCTATACTGCACTATCTAGAATAGTGACTCACCCAGGACTTACTGGCATGACCGTAGGGTCTGTTATATTCAAAAGGGCCAATTTAGGATCTTAACTCCAAAGGTTAGTAGCCTGAAGCCCTGTAGATTCCTAAGTTCAGCTGAAAATAGGCACCAAACTTACTGCCTGATTCAGTAAGGCTTTCTCCCACTCTCTGTCTATAGGAAAATACCTTGATAAATCAGGCTCTTAGGCACCTAATTTAGGATCCTAAATTTAGAAGCTCAGCTTTCTTTGAATATTGGCCTCACAGTTTGTATGAAGTTGCTGTCTCTGTTTGCAAAGTGCTTTTCTTATAAACAGAGAGATTTACTAAATGGCTTGCCCCATTTTGTATCTATGGGAAAAATGCTTAGTACACCTGCCCCCCTCATAGTTTGTATGAAAGCGTGATAAAATGGGTGGGAACAGCCTCCCAGTAGAGACAGTGGGGGCAATAACAATACTGGAATTCTAGAAGGCATGGAATGCACAGAGAAAAGGTTGGGAGCAAGGCTGAATGTTACGATGCTGCTTGCGGAAACTCATTCCACGAGCAGCCTCTTACTTGCTCGACGCCGCTACTGCTCCCGCAGGACGTCCTCTTCACCCGGCCCGACACCGTGCTGCTGTCTTCTCGCGGCCTAGGCCACTCGGGACTGCCACTGCCGCTCCCATGTGCGCTTCGTGGCACAAGGCCTGTCTTCACATCTGCAGTGCAAGTCTCCGGAAGGCCCATGTTTTTAATGCCAAAGTCTGTTCCTGAATCCGAGTTCTGAGTCTTGAATCGTAAGTTTTGAATCCTGTTCCCGGTCTTCGGAGTACCTTGTTCCTGCTTCATTACTGGCTTGAGTCTATGCCCTAGACTCAAGCCAGAACCTGCTCTGCTTCAGCGTGGTCTGCAACTAGCCACATGCAGCTGTGTAGGACGCGCCTCGGTGCAGTCGTCTCCTGAATCTTCGATATGTTTCCGGTTCCAAGTCTTCACTTTCTTACCTGGAGTCTGCTTCGCTTTTGGCGTGGTCCGCGACAAGCCATGGGCGGCCGTGTAGAGCACGCTGCAGTGCAGTACTCACCCTGTACTAGTGACCGAATCCTGAATCCTTGCCTGAGTCTTTCAAGTATCCTGGATCCTTGCCTTGAGTCTTCCGAGTTCCACAAACCCTTGTCCAAGTCTTCCAAGTATCCTGCAATCTTGTATGAGTTTTCCAAGTTCCACGTATCCTCGTTTGAGTCTTCCAACTTCCTCGAGTCCTCGTCTGAGTCTTCCAAGAACTGAGTTCCATGTCTCATCATGTTCCTGCCCTCAGCCTCGGTCTGGCCTCACACACTCGTTGTTCCCAAGCAGCGGGTCTGGAAGGGCACAGAGTTGCCTGGTTGCAGCTGTGGCTCTCTCTCGCTGAGACTGTTTCACTAAGTTCACTGTCTTGGGATCCCTTGTCAGTCGGGACACCGACCCCCGCTGGTAAGGACTGTTGAAATCAAATCTTCCTTTCCTCAGTTACTGGTCCCCGTGTCCGCGATGAAGTGAATCCCGGGCGAGCCCCCAGCTGATACAAACAAGTAAACAAATCCTTCTTGGAAGGAAGGAGAATGAACACAAGTTTAGTGAAACAGTATAAGTTTTATTCACAAACTTGCAAGTACGGGTGTCTCACAAAGAAGGCACACCCTGTAAATGTGTACACGGTTGTTTATACATTTTCAGCCTATGCAAGCCCCCAACCTGGCCTACCGCCCTTTCCCTTCCCAACAACTCCCTCTGTGTTTTTTTTACAAATTCCTTTTTCCAGGTGCTGTTCAGCTCCTGCCAGGCCTTAGCACTCTGACTCCTTGTTGAAGCTAGTAGGAGCTGCAAGAAGGAGACCTGTGTCAAACCTATCTCTTTGTCTCCTTCTTGTGTTTATACAAAGCCTTTGCTGAAGCTGGTATGAGAGGCCCATCCTTGTGTTTTTTCTCTCTGCACGATTGGTACTGAAAAAGCAAACTTTCCATACCATTCACAGAGTCCCCACTTTTCCCTTTTATCAAATTTTTACTTTTTCATTACCGATCTCTGCATGTTGCCTCTAAGGTTTCCATCATTTCATGCACCATTTGTTCTTCCATCTCCTTTTCCTCATCTAACAACATCATATTATCTGAGGATAGAGGAGGGCCTAACGGCATTCTCTTAGCTATTGCTGGTACGAGAGGCCCATCCTTGTTCTTTTCTCTCTGCAAGCTTGGTACTGAAAAAGCAAACATTCCATATCACGCACAAGTAGAATCTTTTTTTTTTTTCTCTGACTGTTAGTAGCAAAATACAAACTGATTGTCTTATTGTGGTTGGCTGAGTTTAATAACAGGGAGATCTCTGGAAGTAGAAAGACAGTGTCATACAGTCGCCACCCACGTCAGAGCACTGAAGAAGGTGAAATAGTTTCTTGTGGTTTCCTGCACATAAGAATTATTTTTAGACACATGCTCGCTCATAATAGCAGAAGAAAAAAACACATTATCCTGTTTATCTTAACCTATTTTTCCAGTCTATGTTGTGCTCTGAGCAGAGAGCGGGCATAGTTGGTTAGGTAGGTGGGAGGAAGACATTTGTTCATTAAATTCATTCTCCTTCAGATTCCCTGCATTGATTGATTGCAGTGATACTGAGGAAAGCAAAAATGTACTTCTGATCTCCACTCAGTTATGTTCCCTGGGGATAATCTACCTGCTGAGCTCTGTAGGATAAAGTGTAATGATAAGGAGGAGGATTTGTTTAATTTATATTCTGCCTTTTCAGGCACTTCAAAGCAGATTACATTCAGGTACTGTAGGTATTCCCCTATCCCCAGAGGGCTTACACTCTATGGGCCTGATTCACTAAAGTGCTTCTACCATTCTGTGTCTATGGGAAAATGCCTTGATGAATCAGGCCCTAGGTTTGTATTTAAGTCAATGGAGCATGAAGTGATTTGGCCAAGGTCACATGGAGCAGGAGCAAGATTTGAACCCTGGCTGCCCTCGTTCACAGCCAGCTGCTCGGCTGCTTCTCCATTCCACCTCATTGTGAAGAAGATATAAGGTGTAAGAGGTTTCTCCTCTTAAAATGCATTTGCCATGGCTCTATCCCATCTGACTGAACTGTTCTTCCTTTCTCTGTTCTTGAAACAATGGTCTCTATCTCTGGATCATATCTGGAAGAGCTTGAGGTGAATACAGTCACTTTAGAATGATCATCGGAGTGCCAGAAAACTGGAAGTGAAATCCCTGTAAAATTACAGATCTTATTGTTGCAGTGTATAAGTTCTTGTCCTGGATGCTCTCCTAGTTTAAAATGATTAAGGAAATTTGCAGTGGACAAAACCACTTGAGATCTGAACAAAAAGGATAGTGTTTTCAGTTTGTCTTTGCACCATATACATAGTTTAGTTTACTTATGGATCTGTAACTCCCTCTCTGACAGAGGGTCCCAGATGCAGGGGCTACAGCAAAGTCCCAGGGCTGTTGTTACTCTCCTGGGATCACTATTAAACACCAAACTTTAATCCTGAGGGCCAAGGTTCTCTGGCAGGGAGGAGTCCTGAGCCTCCAGGACCCTAGGTGCTGTGGTAGTGTAACAATGCTGTCCAGTCATTCTCCTTTGCTCAGTACTCACAGTGAGGGAGTCTGCTCATCCAAAAGGGCACATTTGAAGGAAAACTCAGTGTCCAAGGCCGGTGTTCAAATCATAAAAAGGTTCACGTAAGCTTGAAAAATAGCATCTAGGCAATGATCCCATAAATCATAAACATGATGAGAAAAATAGAAATCAAAAAGAAGTATGTTTCTTTGTCCATAGCACCTCTTTTGATGACCCTCGCTTTCTCTACTGTGTCCTAGGCCAAAACGCTTCTCAGTAAGGGTAGATAGGTTTTCCTCCAGTTCCGACATACAACAGGGATGATAGAAAAATGTCCCCAAACTTCAAAAATAAAAGGATTCTCAAAATTCTTCCACCCTGCTGATAACTAAACCAAAGATTCAAAAACAGGGATCCAGCCCTTCCTTCTGGGGCTCCTCCCTCTCAGTCAAGAACCGATCCAAAATATCAAAATCCTCTCAATCTTCTCCAAAACTATTAATCTCAAAAAAACCTCTTCACTTGACTAGGCCTTGAGGACCTACTTAAAGTCTCCTCTCCAACCTTCTGGCTTCTGCAACCTACCTCGCCTTCCCTCTGACTCTCTGTACGTGCTCCGCGGCAATTTATACCCTTGAGTCCTATGCCAAAAAGAAGATGGCCAAAAAGCTGGGGAGGAATAAAATATGCAAAAAACCCACATCTGAAAAACCAAGATGATCACTGGGTAAAATATTTGTGCGGATGCTAATCCCCAGCTACAGAACCAATTCTTACCTTTAGGTTACTTATTATACTGATAAGTCAGCTTCCCCACCTTCTTTAATTATAGATGTTAGTGGAAGTGACAAATTGTATATATTTAACTTAGATGGGGTGAACTGTCAACTTCTCATGAAAAGTTTTTCCATATTTTCATTTATGTATAAGTGATTTTCTGTGTACAATCATTACTATTTAGAAATGATAACATACCTAAAATATTGGTGTGGCCAATGTAACCCCAATATTTAAAAAGGGCTCCGGGGCGATCCGGGAAACTATAGATCAGTGAGCCTGACTTCAGTGCAGGGAAAAATAGTGGAAACTATTCAAAAGATCAAAATCACAGAGCATATAGAAAGACATGGTTTAATGGAACAAAGTCAACATGGATTTACCCAAGGGAAGTCTTGCCTAACAAATCTGCTTCATTTTTTTGAAGGGGTTAATAAACATGTGGATAAAGGTGAACCGGTAGATGTAGTGCATTTGGATTTTCAGAAGGCATTTGACAAAGTCCTTCATGAGAGTCTTCTAAGAAAACTAAAAAGTCATGGGATAGGAGGCGATGTCCTTTTGTGGATTACAAACTGTATAAAAGACAGGAAACAGAGAGTAGGATTAAATGGTCAATTTTCTCAGTGGAAAAGGGTAAACAGTGGAGTGTCACAGGGATCTGTACTTGGACTGGTGCTTTTCAATATATTTATAAATGATTTGGAAAGGAATATGACGAGTGAAGTTATCAAATTTGCAGATGAAACAAAATTATTCAGAGAAGTTAAATCACAAGCGGATTGTGATACATTGCAAAAGAACCTTGTGAGACTGGAAGATTGGGCATCCAAATGGCAGATGAAATTTAATGTGGACAGTCAAGTGCAAGGTATAGGGAAAAATAACCCTTGCATTAGTTACATGATATTAGGTTCCATATTAGGAGCTACCACCCTGGAAAAAGATCTAGTCATCATAGTGGATAATACTTTGAAATTGTCTGCTCAGTGTGCTGCAGCAGTCAAAAAAGCAAACAGAATATTAGGAATTATTAAGAAGGGAATGGTTAACAAAACAGAAAATGTCATAATGCCTCTGTATCGCTCCATGGTGAGACCGCACCTTGAATGCTGTGTACAGTTCTGGTCGCCGCATCTCAAAAAAGATATAGTTGCAATGGAGAAGGTACAGAGAAGGGCGACCAAAATGATAAAGGGGATGGAACAGCTCCCCTATGAGGAAAGGCTGAAGAGGTTAGGGCTGTTCAGCTTGGAGAAGAGATGGCTGAGGGGGGATATGATAGACATCTTTAAAATAATGAGAGGTCTTGAACGAGTAGATGTGAATTGGTTATTTACACTATCGGATAATAGAAGGCCTAGAGGGGCTCTCCATGAAGTTAGCAAGTAGCATATTTAAGACTAATCAGAGAAAATTCTTTTTCATTCAATGCACAATTACGCTTTGGAATTTGTTGCCAGAGGATGTGGTTAGTGCAGTTAGTGTAGCTGGGTTTGAAAAAGGTTTGGATAAGCTCTTGGAGGAGAAGTCTATTAACTTCATAGTGCTGAGTACTTGCCAGGTTCTTGTGGCCTGGTTTGGCCTCTTTTGGAAACAGGATACTGGGCTTGATGGACCCTTGGTCTGACCCAGCATGGCAATTTCTTATGTTCTGATATTTTATATATATATATATATATATATATATATATATATATAGTAGACCACAGGATATATATATATATTGTAGACCTCTCCCAGGTCTCTCCTTGACTAGAGAGGTTTACTTCAGGGTGTCTGAGGTTCCAAACACTCACTATATCACATAGGTTCTCAGATTCTTCAAGTGGAGGGAAGCTTCTGCTTTAGGGATGTAGGCGCTAGTCTATGTTCCCTGCTGTAAATAAAAAGTCCTTATACAGTCGCAGTGTCCCAAAAATAAACTTCTTTATGGTAAAACTTCTTGAATATAAATTACTTGGCATCTGGTACATTTGTTTAGTGTAGCATCCAGAGGTTCGTTTTCCTTGGAGAGAAACCTAAGAGTGTGAACGTTTACTTCCTCAGACTTCAGGAAAACTCCCCACTATTGTAACTCACTTTATTTTGGTTTACCAAATTCTTCATTAAGAGCTTTACATATATTACTGAATTCCGCCGCTCGCCTAATTTCAGGCAGATGCTGAGATGAGCATATTTCACTGGTGTTAGAAGAATTATACCTGTTGTCTGTATTGGAGTAAGATTCAAAGCTATATTCCAGGTAGAACTTTGCAATCGAGTCAGAAAACCCTGCTTACTGAACCCGCTGGGAAATCTGCTCATCTTGTTAGCACAAGGTGTCATATGTTCTCCATTTATGACCCAAATTGTTGGAATGCTCTGACAAGCTATATGAGAGAGATTGATGACATTAAGATTTTTCGGAGGCATCTTAACACCTTGTTATTTCAAGATGCATTCGCAGCAATGTAATAAGGAATGCATTTAATTATACCGTTTTGTTTTATTGATTTTCCTGATTTCATTTTAGAGATTTTATTTTTTGTACTATTTTAATTGATTTACTTTGTTGCACTTTGCCTAGCACTATTTTGATATAGGTGAAAGATAACTATTTAAATAAATAAATACTCCAGTAACAAACAGTTACCACAGACTGCCAAGTGTACCACCACAGGGCAACCTGTGTGACACAACTGCAATCCACTGCAGGCAGAAAGACAGGAGGCTGACTTCCTCCTTTTCCAGCTCTCTGCACCTACTCTCCAGAATCTTCTTTTGGACCACTACATAAATGACAAGACTGAACCATTGAGATCGCTCCTATGGGGAAGCCTTAGCAACTGGTTTGGCTTATTACACTCTGCTATCTCTAGTATGTCTTGCACTGGGAGGACCTAGTAACTGTCCAATGGTCCCTTACATTTTCTTCCCCCCCACACACTTTTAAACAAAATTTGAGATTATAACAAATATTAATATATTTTCATAATAAATTAAAGAAATCACAGTAGGGAGAGCAAATGACTTCCATTTCTGCTCTAGCTGATCAAGCAATAACAGGTTCTGTGTGTGGCACAGGCACTAGAATACGTTGGTATAAGGCTCTGTCCCTTTCACATTTGTTACATCAAAACACAGGATATGTATAAAGTTAGAATTATAAATCACCTCCTCCTAACTGAATGAAGATTATTTAAAGCACAGAGACCATCCACACTCTGTAGCCGCACACTGCTGTTAGAATTGCACATCAGTTAGGACTTGTTTGCTAGTTCTGTGTGTTTTAGATGTACATCAAAC
The DNA here is from genome assembly GCF_901001135.1 of Rhinatrema bivittatum. Taxonomy (NCBI): domain Eukaryota; kingdom Metazoa; phylum Chordata; class Amphibia; order Gymnophiona; family Rhinatrematidae; genus Rhinatrema; species Rhinatrema bivittatum. The sequence continues at coordinate 305,481,753 of NC_042617.1, forward strand.
ATCCTACTGAATAAGCAAAGTCCAAAAGCCGATACTGGAACCCACACCCAAAACATATTGCACTACACAGACAGCCCACGTTTTCCAGATATTCTGGGAGATATCTGGGCTGCCTAGTGTCTACTCCCCCTCCTGCCTCCTGGCTGCAGTCCCAGGTATCCTCGAACAGTGGGGGTTATAGGTTCTGATCAGGACTTTCCCAAGACCAGCAGCTGTACCAAGCCATCGAAAAGCATCAGGTCTCACTGTTTTCACAGTTTACCTGCTTCCTTTTCTCTCTGCTCCTGCACTTCCAGGAAAAAGAAAAAGGTGTGGGCAGTAAAAGTGAGTGTTCCTCATTCATATCCCTATTAAAACAGCTATGCTACAGTTACTACTGCTGTTGTAAGTCACCTTCTGGTGAGGGAGGAAGTGGAATCCAGGAGCTCCCCAGACTTCAGGCCAAAATCACGGAGGGATAGAAATCTGCAAAGAGGGTGAAGTACTAGACAGAAAGTGATGGGGATCTGGAAAGGGGATGAAACATGGACAGGAGACAGGGAGATGGGAAGGCGAGAGAGGGAAGGAAATGTGCTATGAAGTGAGTGAAATGGAAGGAGATGGGGGCTGGAAAAAGATAAGTGAAGGGGGGCTGGGAACACAAAGAAGGGGATGGTAGACTGGGAAGGAAGTTAGAGATGGAGAGGAGAATATTGGGAAAAAAGGTGAGGGCAGGAATGATAAAAGAGCTGAGAATGGTGAGGTGATAGCTGAGAAGAACATGAGGGATAGAGAGGAGGATACTGTGGATTGGGAGGGGATATCAGTATGAGATGGAGACATTTGGTGGGAAAAAGGTAAAAAAAAATAAAATAGGAGTCCTTCCCCACACGTGTCCCAAGCAAGGGCAAACTGTTGTGAGCCCATATTGGCCCCATTGAGGAGAACATTCATAGAAGTCCGCAATCCAATGGTTGATGCTTCTACCACACTGAACACAAGAAACAGGTCTTTTATTCTCTCCCAAACTTTTTCCCCTCACTCATCTACTTCAAGTATTATAAGAGTTTATTTTTTTAATATATTTATTAATTGCTTCACTGATAAAATATCCCTAAGTGATGTACAACATAAAATAAATAGTAACAATACAAACATCAACACAAAAATATTAAAACAATTATCACATTGTTTCCGGACCAGCTCTTTAATCTACTATTTGATTAAATATTAAAAAATGGATGACATTAACCACATTTTCTGTTGCTTCCAGTTTCTTAATAAATCGAGTTCTTCCCTCAGTTCCTGTGGCAAATTATTCCACAAACCAGGGATTGTATCTGAAATAGACCCTCTCTACAGGCGCTGTAAATGGAAAGTCTTCACCCTTGGGAGCTGTAAAAAGTGTTTGTTAGCTGAGCGCTTACTCCTACTAGCCTCGTATGACTTTAGTCTCCCTCTTAAATGAGGGGGACAGACACCATGCAGTATCGTAAACGCCTGCACCAGATTTTTAAATGTGCAGCGCGAGTTTACTGGCAGCCAAGGTAAGTCCTGTAATAATAGGACAACAGAAGAACGGCCCATAACAATCCGTGCTGTTGTATTTTGTATGAGCTGCAACTTTTGTGTCAGCTTCATGGGAAGGCCCAAATATAAGGCTTTACAGTAATCTATGTGGGAAAGGACACAGAAACATAGAAACAGAAATGACGGCAGGAAAGAACCAGATGGTCCATCCAGTCTGCCTAGCAAGCTTATGGTAGTATCTGCTGCGCCGTGTAGGTTACCCCAGGCTTATTATTTTCCTAGACTGTAAACGTCAGGACCCTCATTGGTTGCTGTTTGAATCCAGTTCCCTCGTTAGTCTCATGCTTTCAATGATGCCATACCTGGGTAGGGCCGCAATTGTCATATCATTTTCACCTTTACATAGATACTCTGTGTCTAATAAGCAAAATGCTTCACAATATTCAAATTGAAGTCTAACACAACTTCTAAAATTCTCACCTCACTCTTAGGGGTCAAATCAAATCCATTTAGATTTAATACCTCCTTTTAATGGTATTCAAAACCAAATTACACCTTCTCAGCCATTCAGCTACAGTACACAAGCATCGATTCAAACACAAGAAGCTTCTTCAGGATTCTGGCCCTAGAGTGCCAGAATCTGTATGTGTCTGCATATATATATATGGAATAAACCCAGCAACATGCACCAAATTACCCACCCCTGCTATAAAGATATTAAAAAGCAGTGGAGAGAAAGAGGAGCCTTGAGAAACTCTCCATTTAACCTGTTTTTATTATTTATTTATTTATTAAAGTTTATTAATTGCTTTCCAAATCAAATCTGGGTCGTCCAAAGCGATGTTACAAGATCATAAAATCATATAATACAATATACAACCAGAAAACAGTAAAATATCATTAAAACATTTTCAGACCCTCATTTCCTCCCATTTCATAATGTCTCCAACTCAGCCATCACAAACTTCATCATACATTAGCCATGCTTCACACTGGAATTCTTCCCTTGGAACACTATCATCTGTTTACTCTCGTGCAAAAAATTTTCCACCTATTTTAATAGAGTACCACTCAGCCCCAGTCTTTCATAGCATTGCAGTAACAGTCCATGATCCACCAGATCAAAAGCACTGGATAAATCCAGCAGCATCAATGAAGCATATTTCCCCCTTATCGAATATCGGGATAATATCATCAACCAAAGAGGCTAACAAAGTACTACAGCCTGTGCTGAATCTAGCTGTGCTGGATCCAGGACATCCATCATTTCTAAAAAGTCAGATATGGGGAATCTGGGGATTCAAGATGGCGGCAGCAAGCAGCATAGCGGCTGAGTTCCATTAGAATTTGGAACAATATCTTAAAGATTTCCTTAAGATGGGCTGCGAGAGGAAGAGCAGATCGGTGGCTTTTCCTACAGACCCACCAGCCTCTTCTCCATGTTTTCTAGGGAGAAGTGCCGTTCATGGTTGTGCCTCCACTCTCTCCCGGCTCAATGACATTGCTTAGTTCGGTTATAAGGACGCCCCCGGCTGATCCTGCAGTGACTAGGCTTCTCTTGCTGCGGTCTAGTGAGTTGCCTTTAGATGATATGGCTGCGACTTCCCTGGGAGTGGGGAACTCCGAGTGCGGCACTCCATTGAAATGGCTAGTTTTTCCCCTGAAGGAGTTTCAGAGGTGCAGCAGCAGGAGGAGGTTGGAAGAGGTACTGTTCATCGTTTCTTTCAGTCAGTACATCTTAGGAAACTTTTTCCTTACTAAGACCTACTTCTTTCACCCTTGAGACTATCTGGGAAACCATTGAGGGTCTCGGGAAGGCAATTACAGCTCAAGTAGGATTGTTACAAGCTAATGTTCAATCTCTAGATTCACGAATAATTGTGTTAGAAAAATTTAAAGAAGATATGGCCGTGCAATTATCTGAGGTTAAAACAAATCTTTCACAGTCTAAGCCTTTACAGGAGAGTCTGATTAAAGATAATACTATACTTTCTAACAAAGTTGAAAATTTGGAAAATATTTTGTGGTGTAAGAATTTACGCTTTGTAAATTTTCCTCAAGGCCCTATGATATCCCTAGGGATATATTTAAACGACACATACTGGAGGTTCTCAAAATCCCTGAAAATGCTCTTCCGCCTATAGCCAGGATATATTATTTACCTTCATCAAAAAGGGAAATTGAGAAGAACTTAGGAATCTCCTTGATTTTGGACTACTCTCATCCTAGCTTGATAGCAGCTAGGTAGAGAGGGCATCAAGCTAGGTCAAGAGTACAATGTACAAATCTCATCTTTGTGTACCTTTCCTCACACCAAATCACATCAAATCTTCACTGATGTGTACTGTGCTGTTCATACCACTGTGCATGATAAACTGCCCCCCAAACCCTAGACCACCACCAAAACCTCACCTTGAGTTACTAGTTGCCCCTCCTACAGAGGTATAAAAAGCTGACTAATAGGTGTGCCACCCCAGAGTCTCTCTCTCCACTCCACTCCACTCCACTCCTGCCCGAAACGGGATTTGCACTATTTATCACAAATCCTGGTTCGGGCATATCGCATAGCACAATGCCAGGAAAAAAAGGTGTAGTTATTTCCTGTGTTAAAATGTGCAATAACGTGGTTTACACTATCACATGCAATGTTAAACATCCTTCATTTACATAAACTCCACCCAAATTCCTCCCCTTTGACTAAATTTTGAAAATTTGCATACGCATCTTGCGATGCGAAAAATAGCGCATGCGTTGTGGCGTTATTGTGGGTGTTAGCGCCCTAATGCCTGCGATAAGGCCCTAACACATTTTGATGAATGACCCTGTTTGCCAGCTAAATTCTAGCCGCCTAACTTATTAAGAGGCTAGAATTTAGTAGATATGTTCCCAAATATTCATTTAGATGGCTAATGTCTGAGTTAGCCGGCTAAATGCTTTTGAATACGGACCTCAGAATGATTAGGAGCACTATGGACATAGGGCACCAGTGCTACATATGATGCAAACATTAAAATATCTAGCAGGCTTCAACAAAGTACCAGAAGATTGCATTTGCCACAGACTGAAAAATTCAATAATAAGAGGCAAAGGGAGGGAAGCTCAAAAGGAACGTGAGAAAATACTTTTTCACTGAGAAGGTGGTGGACACCTAGCATACACAGTGGCAGAATTCAAGCACGAATGGGATAGATACCAAGGAAGGAACCTAAATGGCAGAGGGAAGAAAAAGACCACAGACCAAGTAAGACCTGTGATACCACAGTAGGTGGGTACAAATAGAAACAGAGAAACATAATGGCAGATAAAGACCGTATGGCCCATCCAAGCTGCCCATGCGTCCAATTAATTTAGCATTACTTCCTTAGAAATCCCTGTATTTATCTCATATTTTCTTGAATTCAGATACTGTTTTTGTCTCCACAGCCTCCACTGAGAGGCTGTTCTACATATCCACCACCCTCTCTGAAAAGAAGTATTTCTTGAGATTACTCCTGAGTCTACCCACGTTCTACCTCATCATATGATGCCCTTGTTCTAGATCCTCCTTTCCATTGAAAAAGGCTCACTTTCTGTGCATGGAAATCTTTGAGATATTTGAATGTCTCTATCATATCTCCCCTATCTTGCCTTTCCTCTAGGGTGTACATCTTTAGATCTTTATCCCATATGCTTCAGAACGAAGACCACTGACCATTTTAGTAGCCAACCTGTGGGCCGACCCCATCCTGTTTATATTCTTTTGAAAATGTGATCTCAGGAATTGTACACAGTATTCCAAGGGAGGACTCACCAGGGACCTATACAGGGGCAATATCACTTCCCTTTTTCTGCTGACCATTTGTGGGCAGACTGGGTGTACCAAGTTTTCCTTTTATGTCATGTGAGAGAGTGCCCCTCGTTTCTCATATGAACCTATGCAGGACCAGGCTAGATGCCTGGTCCACCTTAAATCCCCAAAAGGGAGAGTGCTCTATGGGCAGGACCCTGCGGGGCAGAAGGAGCTCAGGTGGTGTGACTATCTAGAGGGAAATAAAAGAGGAAGCCCAGCTGGGATAGAGAGGCCCTGACTCTCCAGGAATAGGAGCTCCTGAACTGCTCTGCGAAGTTGTGTTGTAATGAAGACTGTGAAGGTAGGCAGTAATTGTGAAATTGAGTTTGCCATTTGATTTGATAAAGAGAAATTGTATAAGAAAAGGCTGGAGTCAGCGTGCTTACTGCTCCAGCCCAGAGGATTTTGCTCGGCCAGTCCTCACATATGGTGTCATGTATGGGATTTTTTTTCCTCTAAAACCCGATACAGAGAAAAGCCCAAAGCCTCCAGAAGGAGGGAGAAAAATTTGTGTATGCATAGCCTGCCAGACCTTTGAAGGTAAGCACTGAACAGAGAAGAGAAAAGTTTGTTTGGAAGGAAGAAAAGTTGTTTGCTGTGGTCCTTACCAGGAGCAACTGAAGACAAAGGGGCTCACAGAGCACTCTGAAGCCGAGCAGTCCTGCTAGGACTGCAGAACACAGAGGAAAATTAATAAAAAGAGAAGAGTGAAACTGGTGGGGCCTGGAGTAGGTTTAGGTTTTCTATGGACTAAAGAGACAAGCTGTGACCAAATTAGGGCCTGTATCAAAGTATAGTAAGAGCCAGTGAGGCATGTTTTTGTTTTACTTTTTTTCCTTTAAAAAAAAAAAAAGTGTAGCAGAAAACAAAAAAAATGCCCACAGTTGTGCAGTGGGCTGAAACAGGGTGAGGTCCCTCTTGAAACTGAAGAAACCAGTATGTGTTCACAGAGCCTGGCCCTAATAAGCTCCGGCTTTGAAAAGAGAGAAAAACATCAGAATGCAACAGTCTTGGAGCATCACTGAAGGAATTCTGCAAGTGTTGAGGCGGATCCTCCTAGAAGGCCAGAAGCAGCTGCAAGAGGGAGAAAGGCAATATCAGAAGAGCCTCAGACTGAGCCAGCTGGCCTGGGATAAGCTTAAAAAGGTCCTGGAAGCAAACAGTGCTCTTCTTGCCACCTTTACAAAAGAGAGCCCACATTGCCTGGGAGTAGAGCAAAGCACTGGCGATTATCCTAAGACAGCCACTATGGGAAACCCGGAGGGAGCACAGCAGCTGAGAGAGGCACATGACCGCAGCTCCAACCTTCAGTGGGACTCTGCCTGGGAAGCAACAACCTGGCTCATGCCAAAGCAGATCCTGAGGGGTATGAGCCCACAAAAAAAGAAGGCAACTGAGCAGGAGGAGTTCCAAAGGGCTAGGTTCTGCAGTATCAGGAAGCGGCAACCCAGAGTGCCCAGAAGGGGGCAGCATAGAGTGGCCTGTGGGGTGCACAGCGCCGATTTGCCTAGTATGGACATGGCAGGGAAGCCAGATGGAGCCGCTGCTGCCGAGACCCTGGAGAGAGGTACCGCCATGACCCTAGAGAAAAGTGCGGCGAAGACCCCAGCAGGAGATGCCGCAGGGACCCCAGAAGGAGATGTGGCAAAGATTCCCGAGGGAGGCACTGCGGAGAACCCAAAGGAAAGCTGCAGAGAGCCCAGAGGGTGGCGCTGTGGAGACCTCAGCAACTGGGAATACAGAGGAGCCAAGGAGTGGGTCTACAAAGACACCAGATGCCAGGAAGCACTCACAGCTGAGAGCACAGGAACCAGCACTTGATGTCCTCTAGCTAGTCCAAGAAGCTCTGTCAAGGAATTTGAACCCGGAGCCAGCAAAGGACTCAGTAAAAAAAAACTGGGGGTGCACACTGGATGACGGTGGTAGTGCTGTCTAGGGTAACCCTACTAGGAGGGGCTGAGCATAACCCTAGAACCCTGGCCCAAGTCTAGGGGGCAAGAGGGCTGATGAGGGGGAATGGCAATGTGAAGCATTTCTCTGGTTAAAATCAAGGGGGCGTGAAGGATCTTGGCCCAATGAGTCCAAGCTGAGAGGAGGGGTATGTGAGAGAGTGCCCCTAGTTTTCCCCCTATAAACTTGTGCAGGACCAGGCTGGATGCCTGGTCCATTTTAAATCCCCAAAAGGGAGAGTGCTGTATGGGCAGGGCCATGCGTTGTAGGAAGAGCTCAGAGGGCAAGACCAGCTAGCGGGAAATAAGAGAGGAAACCCAGCTGGGATAGAAGGGACCCCGTCCCTCCAGGAATAGGAGCTCCTGAACCGCTCTACGAAGTTGGGTTGTAATGAAGACTGCGAAAGGTAGGCAGTAATTGTGAAGTTGAGTTTGCTGTGTGATTTAATGAAGAGAAATTGCAAAAGGAAAGGCGGGAGTGAGCGTGCTCAGTGCTCCAGCCCAGAGCATTTTACTCGGCCAGTCCTCACATGCCAACATTCTCTCTATTTCTGTCTTGAAAAATGATGTAGAACAAACCGTTGGAGAGGGTAGGCAGCGGCAGAGTGTGTGTGTGTGTGTGTGTGTGTGCGGGGGAAGGCACTTCCTACTGTTTCAGCACAAGGCACTAAATTCTCTAGTCTAATATTTCAGTGAAGCACCATGCATAACGCAGCCCTAACATGGGAACCCGGACTACCAGTACAGATCAGGAGCATTTTTCCTGAGAGCAGGACTGTACCGGGAAGCCTCGGGCAGTTGGTCACTTCCAGATCACCTTCAGTTGCTGTGAGACACATTGCACAGTCGTAGCTGAGGAAACTCAGAAGTGATACAATAGTGCTAGCAATGCCCCGTAGGGAAATGAGCTTCCACAGAACCAGCAGAATCGGGTACATCACTAGCTCATGTCTCTAGGACCCCAGATGTTGGTGCCATGGGAATCCCCCCATCAGCGATGGGGAGGAATTTTCCACTGACCCTCCCAACACCTGGCCAGCTATTTGCATTTTGCACCTCGTGATTTCTCAGTCACGGAGACAAAGGCGACATCTTAAAATGCAGCGTGACTGCGCAGACACCCAGTGGGGTAAATATAAGAGAGAGACCCATAAACTGGTCTCTCTGGAACGCAGGTGTGGGCCTCCTTTTTGTTTCTTGACCGGATATGTACAGAGCTCCTGAGAACCCTGGGGGCGGGAAAGGGGCTATTCAGGGGAACTGGAAGATTTAGATGTAAATCGGTGAAATGTTGGTCAGCACATGTACTGCTGGGCTGAATTCCTACAGGAAGGAAAGGTAAAGAGCTGTAAAAGCACATTGAGCAAGCTCCTGGGTGTGAGTGATCTTAGCATTATCAAGATACTAAATCTGTGTTTGTATATATATATATTATTGTTTATATTAATGGCATCTTGCTTAAGCTTGGAAGTGCTTAACAGGTTGCTTTTGAATAGCAGGAGAATGCATGGGAGGAATGGTTCTTATGAATCATGTAACTGCATCAACTTGCTGGACAGCCTGGAACTCTTTTAGACCGTGGTCATATCAAATCTGACCTTCAGTGAATTCCACTAGGACCCTACTAGCCCCTGTTCGAGCTTTGCTCATACAAGGTGTTATCCTGCCCCCTCCCTCTGATCCCAGAAGTGCCACATACTGCTTCAGAGACAGCCTATGCAGGGGTACAGAGGGCAGCCGGGGAGCGATCGCCCCAAGCCCCCAAATCATGGAGAAGAAAAATTAGGGGACACCATTTTGAGTAGCCCATGAAGTGGATGGTTTTGCTCTGAAAATTAACTAGTGTAAACTATGAGCCTAGCTTTCAAACCTATCTATAGTATGCAAACAGCTGCACAGTTTATAAAATATTGTGTAGTTCTGCTTCAAACGTATGCACTTATCTTTTAGTACTTGTGAATATTTCCAGTGGAAGAAAATGCTCACTTTCTCTACCCATTTTATAAACTTACTCGTGAATATTTTAGGTGTGTAAAAAAAACATAACGCACTCAGGTGGGTTTTTTTTTTATAACGTGTACATGTATACCGTTTTGAAAATACATGCATGCGTACTTTGAAATCACCAGTTCACTGATCCTTTCACCAGTTCCATCTCCATTCCACGCAGACCCTCTTGCAAGTTACCCTGAACCTCTACCAGTTCACCCAAACCTCCCACCCAAAAACTGCAGCCAACGGACAAGTTCGATTTCACTTGCTCCAGTCAATTAACAGGTGTAAAAAATGTATGAATATGTTTGGTAATGTATATGAGTATATCTCTTACAAAACAGCAGCTACAGCATGTACTCATGAACCTCACCCCTTTTCCCCACCAGTAAAATGTACACATGAAATGGAAAATGCACGTATAAAATAGCATGTCCGCAAGTATATGCTACTTATGTGTGTATATGCTGGTATTTTTATGCATGAAACTCCTTTGCAAATTGACTCCCCTGTGTGCTAAAAGCATCCACAGGCTATCTGTTCAGGTGGCGAAGGTGAGGTAGAATAGCTTGTGTACTTTTGCAAATGCCAGGTATGACCTAATCGCACTCAAAGGAATGCCCCTTTTTAGTGCAGCTAAAAGTACAAGTGTTGTGAACCCCTTGTGTACTTTTTAGCTACTCTGAGGAGAGCTATTTTCAGCCAGGCCAATTTACCCGGATAAACTGCTGTTTCCCCTGGAAAACGGCTTTGGAAATTGCCCTCCACATTTTTATTTATTTATTTATTTTTTACCTTTATCTTTATTCATTTACAAAAATATTTAATCAAAGCACTCTTGAAAACAGAAAGCACAGCAATATACATGTGAGAATAATAATGAGAAAAGATGAAAAAAATAAAACATACATGTTTGTTGCTGTTACTTAGACCACAAAATATGGGGCAAATACAATAAACCGTATAAATAAAAACTGTATAGATAAACCGTATAGATAAACTGTATAGATAAAAACAAGACAAACACCAAAACAAATGCTATCTGGCCTGCAGCATAGATATTATGGAACATTATTTCCTGAAATATTCTGAAGAAAACCTTCCAACTGGATTGGGTCAAAAAATACATACTTAACACCTTCGAATTGCACCAGTTACAGTTTGCACTCAAAGCTAGAACCCTCTGGTTTCTTTTTTTTTTTTAAAGAAATTATTTCCTCTTTTGCTGTTGTTTCTTTAACTACATAAGGCAACAAAGAAATCTTCTGACCTAAAAAAGACCTGTCTTGAAAAAGAAAAAATAACCACATTGCCCGTTGTTTGATTTCTGAGCAAATGTGACCAAAAATGTTGCTCTTTCAGTGATTTCAGAATTAGACTGCTCAAGAAGCCCCAGAAGATCTAAATTCCTCTCCATTAGGAAAGGAAACAACCTTACATTCAGGTAAATAATAAGCTTTAGAAACAGAGGGAACCATCTCTTTAGAAACCTTTACAAAGTCTAGGTAAAACGTCTTTAACATTTTCCTCAGGGGATTAAAGGACATTTGGGAAAATATAGAAACCTTAAATTAAGTCTTCTTAAATGATTCCCCATATTTTCTAATCTTCAATGAAATTCCGCATTATTCTTAGTTAAGGTAACATTCCATACATTTAACTTTAACAACATTGAACTTCTCACCCTGCTCTTTAATAAGATAAGAGTGACCATCAATTCTAGAAGTTAACCACCAAAAAGAACCCAAAGCTGAATCAATTCTAAAAAAAAAAAAAAAAAAGGATGTTTTCAAATTAGTAATAGCAATCCATAATAATACTCCTGGGGGGATTCTACACAACTGCACAACACAGCATTTGCACAGAATTCCCACCCTACACAGAATTTTCATACTGTGCGCTTGAATTTTGGAGCCTGTTAGTGGAGCCCTTCCTGTTCGCAGCCGAAGATCAGCGAGGCCCAGCAGGCCACGAACCGAGCCCATCTCGCTCCCGGCCGAAGCTCAGAGAGGCCCGGCGGGCTGTGAGTGGATCCCATCCTATTCGCAGCCGAAGATCAGTGAGGCCCAGCAGGCCACGAGTGGAGCCCATCCTGCTCATGGCTGAAAATGAGGCCCAACAGGTTTCAAAGGCTGTATATGTGGTAGAAAGAGGTCCATTACAGACTGATATGATTTGTGTTACCACTATGATTTGTGCTATCACTGAAAACGCATGTTTCTGTGGTCACAGAAGTCCAAGTCCTAGGAAATGAAGGAACTGTGTAAGACTCGGTGTGCACAAGTCTCACAATAACCATGGTTGCCACTGTAACCGTCTCTTTTTAGTCAGTAAGGAGGCCCAGACAACTGATCCGTAAAGATAGACTTTTATTGCCAGCAAGATGCAGCTAAGACAAAGGCTCAGTACAACTGCATGCCCCTCCCCTTCAGGAGCAGACTCTTATGCACTTTACAGTTCTTATCTTTTACACATGCGTTCTAAGCACTGCTGAGCGAGCATATTCCGGCTGAAGGGGCTACTGACCCCCTCCCTAGACACCCTGGAACTTTCGTGAAACTTCTCCCATGTTCTGCAGGAGAGGCTGCTGGGACTTGCAGTTCTGGAAAGGAATTCGCGAGTCTGCAGTAATACAGCCCATCACATAATACATCCATTGTTCTAATCTAGGTTACAGCAGTGAAAGCTTATCAGAGAATAAGAACAGCGAAGCCAAAAAATGAAAATGTGCAATGTGCTGACAGAGAGTTTCTCAATGTCCTAATTACAGCTGTATTGCAGACTGTAAGTAAACCCGTCATGAAGCAGGGAATTCTGGTACATGAAGTCCTTTGTCAGGTTGAAGCGTTCAGACTCCTTCATTCCCCCCTTTGATACTTATCATTCTCTATGAAAAGTATCACACCATCACAACGCAACTGTGGAGCTGAAAGAAACAGAAACAAGAAAAATTAGCAATTTGAGTTCTCAGGGGGCCCTAATTTCCCAAACAGTCCGATGGTTTCTTCACGGGTTTGAGACGGATGGGCCCTAATGGCTCCACCCCCCTTTGTAGCCCGAACTTGTCATGTATGGGAAGATGGCCCAGGATAAAACATGAGGATGGTTAAACAGGTTCTATAGGCTCAGAGGAATACATGTACAGTAACAGGAGCTGCGTGGCTGTTTTGCGTTCAGCAATGTCCTTCATCACCCGACGAAGGCGGTTTGAGCAAGAAAGGAATAATTCAGGGTCCTAAAAGACAAAACAGAATTAAACTGGCTGGGATAACAAACAAGCTCTTAAATCCATCGATCATGGAAAACCAACCACGGAATCCATTGGTCCAGTCCCATGCACTATTCCACTGCTGGACAGGGACGTGTGCCATCTTGACCATGCGATCAGTGATATCTTGGATAACCTTGCTTTGGTCATCTACCTGTAAACAACAATTGGAGAGGTTAAATGTTCCACAAACCCTCCTTCCTGGGCCAGAGGGTAATCTAAAACCAATCTATTCTGGTACACTGCAGTCATAATTTTGGTATTTTCTTTTGCCCAGAGTTTAAGAGCGAGAGCAGTCGTTGGTGATGAGCTCCAGGGCTGCCTGAAGCCTGATGATTCGATGCAATTTGGAAGGGTTCCCGAGTTGCCCCTTTTTGCTGCTTCATCTGCTCTCTGATTTCCTTGACAATAGGGTTTGATTTCCTGGTGTGTGCTTTGCAATGCATTACAGCCACCTTGCGAGGTAGCCAAACTGCGTCTAGTAATTCACGTACTTCTGATGCATTGTGCAATTGTTTTCCCTCTATAATGCTCCATGCACTTGAATTGTAAGAAAGGCATATTTAGAGTCTGTTTAGATATTTACAGTTTTCCTTCTGCCAACTGCAGAGCTCGAGTAAGAGCAATTAGTTAAGCTTTTTGTGCAGACGTTCCTGGGGGAAAAGGTTGAGCCTCAATGATTTCATCTTCGGATACAACAGCATATCCAGCAGAACGTATCTCATGAATGATTTGGCTGTTCCCATCAGTGAATAAAGTCCAAGCTCCCTGCCAGGGTTGATCCCTCAGGTCTGGTCTACTGGAATGTATTGTAGTCATGACTTCTTCACAATCATGGGCAACTGGTTCAGGTGCCGGCATAAGAGTGGCCGGGTTCAAGTTTTTGCTGTCCTGTATTTGAAGTTCAGGTGTTTCACACAGTAAGGCTTAATACTTGACGAGACGTGAATTAGTCATCCATTTTGGTCCATGGGTCTCTGGTAGTCCTTGAATAGTAAGAGGAGTTGTTACTTGTAAAGTCTGTCCAAATGTTAGCTTAACAGCTTCGGGTATCAGTAAGCATGCAGCAGCAATGCTTTGAAGGCAACCAGGCCATCCTTTTGCAACATTGTCCATTCCTTTTGACAGATATGCAACAGGTCGTTCCTATGATTCAAAAGTTTGAGTCAATACCCCAATGGCCATTCCTTTCTTTTCATCGACGTATAGATGAAATGGTTTCATTACATCTGGTAACCCTAGAGCAGGGGGTTCACTCAAGGCATCTTTCAGTTGTTGTAAACTTGTCAGTTCATGGGTTTCCCACTGAAAAGGCTGGGATTCCGCCTCCTTTCCCCGCAACTTGTCGTACAGGGACTGGGTAATGACAGCGTAGTTAGCAATCCACAGTCTACAGTATCCTGCAGCTCCAAGGAACGCTCGGAGCTCCTTCTTGCAAGTGGGTACAGGTTGACCTCGTATTGAACTGGTACGGGATATTCCAAGACAGCGGGTACCTTCCCGAATTTGGAATCCCAAGTATTCTACTTCCAATTCACAAATTTGCGCCTTCTTTTTACTTGCACGGTATCCTTTTGAGTACAACGTCTTTAACAAGTGGAGTGTGGCTATAGCACATTCGTGATACGTGTCACGAAACAACAGAAGGTCATCCACATACTGTATGACTGGCCCATACGTGACTTGGTACATCTTCAAGTCTTTTGCCAGTTGCTCCCCGAACATCGTGGGTGAGTGCTTAAATCCTTGCGGTAAGCGAGTCCATGTGTACTGCTGCTTGATTCCAGTTTGTGCATTTTCCCATGTGAAGGCAAAGATCTTCTGGCATTCTTCTGCTACTGGAACGGAGAAGAAAGCATCTTTGAGGTCAATGACACTGTACCACTTGGATGTAGGGGAAACTTTAGCCAAGATTGAGTATGGATTGGGTACGAGGGCTACTAGATCTGCTACTTGATTGTTCACTTTCCGTAAATCTTGTACAGGTCGGTAGTCAGAAGAACCGGGTTTCTTTACGGGCAGCAGAGGGGTGTTCCAAGCAGATCGGATTCGCCTGAGAATTCCCAAATCATACAGTCTTTGCAGATGTATCTGGATTCCTTGCCTGGCCATATATGGAATGGGGTATTGAGGTTGATTAATCACCTGTGCATTCTGTTTCATCTCTATCCATCAGTTGTCTTCGTTTTTGTTGAGGGGGGTGTTGTTTTCATATCGATGTTCGATGGTTCATTCGACTATGGGAAGATGTAGTCTCCATTCTTCTTGGAGGGGACAGATGAGTATCACTGGATGGTCCCCGAAGGAGGCTTTAACTTCCCCTGTTGGTTGAAATCTCAATGTGGTCTGAGGCTTACACAGCAGGTTCCATCCGATAAGGGATACCATGGTCCCGCCTACTTGTATACTTCATTCTTTCTGCAGAGGGGCAGTGAGTACCTGACCTGAGGCACCCACTATAGAAACAGTCTCTTTCGTCGGGGGGGCCGATTGGTGCAGTCATGACAGATCGTTGGCCTCTGAGTCCAACAGGCCCCTGATTTTTGTTGTGTTACCTCGTGGATCTCCACCAGAGGGTCAGTGGGGATTCTTCCCTCCCGGTCTCTTCAGGCTGTATGCTCCTTGTCGCCTCCCCCGCCATCTGCCAGTGGGGGTTGTCCAATCTCCTTCCTCCTCGGCCCCTTTGTGTCGGTGCAGGTCCATTTTTGTCGTTAGTATTCACTGCAGGGCTCCCGTATTTCTTTTGCCATTCTTCACAGTCTCTCTTCCAATGGCCTTCATTTTTGCAGTACGCACACTGATTCTTTCCAAAGGGGGGTCTTGTTCCCCCTCCTCTTCGCGGTCTGTCATTGTCTTGGCTCCTTCCCGTCCCGAGTGTCCTCGAGAGCGGCGGCTAACAGTCACTTTCTCCTTCATGTCTCTACTTGCTTCTCTCTTTTCTCTTCCACTTCTCTATTTCCACATACCTGGTCTGCTATAGCTTTTAACTGGCTGAGGCTCATGCCCTCAAAGCCTTCGGCCTTCTGCAGCTTCTTTCGGATGTCGGGTCTCTATTATTAAGTTCCTGGTTGCAGGGACGGGCCCCTTTTCTTCTCTTCCTGATCCCTGTTCCCATACATCTCAAAATACGATGAAAAGATCACAGTCCATCTGGAAATTGAATAGGTGACCTGCGCCTGGAGGCAAATCAATTCTGACGAGGCTGAGAAGCTGCAAAACATTGCTTCCTTCATACTTGTAAGTTTGGCATTGGGTTAATTCAATAAAGTCAACCTGGATCTGCAGGCAAGGATCCAGGGGGGGCACTTTAGGTGTGCAGGAGTGATGATCAAACCCTTGGAAGCCTTGTACCAATTACATTGCAAACACTAAGAACATATGGTAATAGCCAGAGCCCAGCCCCCACCAGTGGTAAAAGAACATAATTGCAATATATATATATGTGTGTGTGTGTGCTACTACTTTATCATTTGGGCCGACTCATATTTGCTCTTGTTCCTAATCTTGCATAGTGGCCCCTTCTCTTGCCCACAACTTCCAATAATCCTTATCTTGCGCCTGCCACTGAATCAAAATTTGTAATATTAAGTCTTTGTTTTCTCTGTGTTTTGTTTTTTTTTCTTTTTTTTTTTTTCTTTACAAACGGCATCCTGTAATTCCCACAGTCAGAACTGCAGCTGTCTTATCTTGCCGCTTGCTATGCTCTGTATATTTAACAAAGCTTTAACAACGGTCCCATTCTTAATCATTTCTCCTCTAATTTTCCCAGAGACAGCTTCAAAATAAACTGCGTCAGCAAAAGAGAGTTCATACTTTATCATGCGTTCCAATGTAACTTTTAAATAACAGATAATATATAGGAGACAAGTAAGAACAATAATTAACATGGTATTAGAGAATAGAAAGATAAGCATAGGGAGGACACTGGGATAGAAGATATGAGAAAACTAAAAACTTCTGATTAGCAACGCCAGCATTGAAACGCACAGCCATATTGAATGCCTACGCACTACGTACTGACACGCAGTGGGACGCACCACCATTCCACTTTGTACTGTAACAATTAATTTGCTGCTATAAAATGTCTTAAAAATAGCACGCATCATAAGGCACTAAATGATTTGTAAGGGACCCTTGGTTCTGGTATTTCTTTGCAAGTAGCAATCCTTTGTCAGATTACAGACAGTTTTAGCAAGGACCTTGGAGAATAAATTTAATCAGCAGAAACTCGGAGCTACAATCTTCCTTTCTTTTAATTAACATACCACAATTCTATCTTTATTCACATACGCACACCATGAACTAACTTTCAATAATGTTCTGTTAAAACAAACGAAACAATTTTCATTCACCCAGGCTAGCCCAATGTCCCCTTTTTTTTTTTTTTCTCTTCTCTCTCTGGCTCGATCCCCTCCTCTCTCCTGTAATTATCTCTGCCGTTAACCCTTAACTGCCATCAAGTTCTAAACTTCAACACCAGTAAATGCATTCTCAGTAATCAAATCAGTATTTTAACTTAACACTGTAAATTAATTTGTTGTATAGTAGTCTTGTGCAGCATCTGTAAACCAAAATCTCTTCTTATTAGGGTTTAAAACAATTAAAAATCCCTGGTACATGTGCTTGCAATTCACAGATAGCAGTTACATACATTACAATCCTTAATTAATAATTTGAAAACCCAAACGTACCAGAGAAATGTTATAGGGGTTAAACTGTCCCGCTGAGAAGCAGTCTCTGCCCAGCCAAATTAATTAACTCTCAAGCTCCCAGCAGCAGCTAACTGCCGCTGTTCAGCACACATATACAGATAAATAATTCACAATCACTTTTAATAAGTTTTCCTTAAGTAAAAATAGTCTGCATCACCAGAGTAGATCAAAAGAAATAATGCATTTGATCACAAAAAGAAATTTGTCTAACCGATCTACCACAGTAGAATTTTTTTTTTTTTTTTTTTTTTTACAGGTACCTTACAGACAGACAGACACTGGGGACTTCCGGTTCCCCATTTTGCGTACTTGAGTTACCATTACGAGGGCGGCTCCCTCTACTAGCTTCTTTGCCCACGACAGAGGATTTTCAATAACTGCAATCCAAGCGGTTATGTACCGTATATCCTCAGGGCAACCCGGATTCCCTTCTTGTATAACTATATTCTGGACCCTTGTGGCCGTTTGGAAATTGAAAGTTCCTGCCGGAGGCCAATTTACACACAAACTGGGCCACCTATGGGTACATTGTTGAATCATTCCGGGTTTAGTACATTTATGTCTATCGAACACTTCGCTATAGTGCTCCGTCATGATTTTTAATGGAGTAGAACCGCCCCCTCCCATTAGGATAGAATCACAGACAAAGGAGGGAAGGGAAGACGGATAGGTAAGGGGTCCGTATCCGTCAGACACAAAGGGTCACAATTGCCCCGACTAGGACGCGGTCAGCCCGGCCTAGAACTGCGAGGCCATTCACTCTCTTTCACACAACAAGAAACCTATTCCCACTAGCATATGCTTTACTTATTACTTGTACATGCGCGTGGTCTTCGGAACGGGGTTCCTACTAACACACTGCGTGGGGTGTGATCAAAGCCCCCTCGGTCCGCCGGGGATGGACCGGTTATTTCCTTAGCTAGCTATTCTTCACTTATTTCCATGTACCCATAATACTCGCCTGCAGGGTTCTTCCGATCGTCATGAAAGCCTTCTTCCCGGATCACCAGCCCAAAGGTCTCAGAGGATCTCCGTGGAATGACCCCCTCAGATACCTGATCACTGAACTCAGCGGTGGCCACTCACCAGGCAAGTCTGGGGGATCACTCCGCCACAAAATCTCCTGGACCAACTGGGGGGCTAAAATAGCGTCCCCGGTACCTCCTGGCTGGCTCGCCAAATGTAACCGTCTCTTTTTAGTCAGTAAGGAGGCCCAGACAACTGATCCGTAAAGATAGACTTTTATTGCCAGCAAGATGCAGCTAAGACAAAGGCTCAGTACAACTGCATGCCCCTCCCCTTCAGGAGCAGACTCTTATGCACTTTACAGTTCTTATCTTTTACACATGCGTTCTAAGCACTGCTGAGCGAGCATATTCCGGCTGAAGGGGCTACTGACCCCCTCCCTAGACACCCTGGAACTTTCGTGAAACTTCTCCCATGTTCTGCAGGAGAGGCTGCTGGGACTTGCAGTTCTGGAAAGGAATTCGCGAGTCTGCAGTAATACAGCCCATCACATAATACATCCATTGTTCTAATCTAGGTTACAGCAGTGAAAGCTTATCAGAGAATAAGAACAGCGAAGCCAAAAAAATGAAAATGTGCAATGTGCTGACAGAGAGTTTCTCAATGTCCTAATTACAGCTGTATTGCAGACTGTAAGTAAACCCGTCATGAAGCAGGGAATTCTGGTACATGAAGTCCTTTGTCAGGTTGAAGCGTTCAGACTCCTTCACCACTAGTCCCATCCAGGTGCACTGATGACACCGTAAACCACACAACAAAGGGTTTGAAATCTTTGCAAAACAGAAAAAGGGGGTCAGATGCAGAAATCTTAATTTATATTTGTTCCAGTTGCTGACAAGGTGGGTTACAGCAGCTTTGGTCTCAGAAAATCAGCAAAACCTATTCAGTGCCCATCAGAGCCAGCAATCACAGTCACCGCAGTATTGTCAGACTATTAAATACATTAATGATGTCCTGTGGCTTGGTTACAAACAAATAAACAAAACAAAAAACTCTCAGTGATCAAGCTCAACTTTCTCTGAGTTTGCCACATGTTTGGGGAATTTCCTTCTATTGTTCTAAAGGAGGAAACTGAATGCTGCAGAATTTCAGAAAATAATGTTCCACTGTTTAAAAAAAAAAAAAATCCTTCCGGACTCCAAGAAGGTGAGCAGACAATATTCCTGACTGAGGAATGGGAGCCTCAGCAAATCTGAGAAGAACCTGTAATAACAAAAATGCCTAGAAAGTCAATTTAATTCTAAAAATATTTGCTTAAGCAGTTAAAAGTATGTAGAGATGTGTGAACTTCCTTAGGAGAGATTTGCAAATCAGGCTGACCAACCTGCCCAAAATCCATGCATACATCAAATTGTTCAATGAGTTGTTGGGTTGTTTTTTTTTTGTTGTTGTTTTTTTTTAGTGAAAGTGGCAAATTGCTGGCAAAATCTGAGATGGACTCGCAGAAAATTACCAGCAGATCCCTCAGAATCCCAGATGCATCCCCAATGCTTTTTTTTCCTGAGGATGTAAGCTAAACCCATCTGAGGTGAGGAGAAATGTGAAGAGAGAGATGGTATCTACCCTCCCAGTAACTGGTGAAGTAAGCTTCCTGTTCAAGGAGCGTGCACACGGGAAATATTCAAAGGACAATGGAAAGATAGCAAACCATCATAGCAATTTTCAAGAGCCCGTTTACTCGCATTGAGCGCACTGAACGCGGGGAAACCCTACCGCCTATTCAACAGCATACACTGTATTGTGGCAATTTTCAAAAGCCTGTTGGCCGCTGCCAGACCACCCCTTTTTTTTACACGCGTATATGTGCGCACGAATGAAAATAGGCATGGATTTTGGGCCTTTATAACATGAGGAATATATGAGTACAGGCTACTTATGCCAGTATATGCTAAATTTTACACCTGTAACATTTTGAAAATTCACCTTTCTGGCTAGGTTTGATGTTAACATTGGAGCCCCCAGTGGCATGAGGTCAGGGCCTTCAAGGGATTTACTAAATCCCCAGCCCTAATTGACTTTTTGTGCAGGTTTTTTTTGTTTTTTTTGTAGCAGAGTCATCATCATTGCCTTGGGTACAGTCCTCTGCTCCTTTTACCAGGTGGAACTGTGGGGCCAATGAAAGCTGATAAATCATGCAGGGACCAATAGCAGGGAGCCAAGGAGCAGGAAGCATCATGGGGTTGGAGCCAATAGGCACAGCATTTCCAGGCCTATCATCAGTGATGTCAGCATAGAAGTAACCACACCGGGCAGAAAGCGGGACCATCCTTCCCTCCGAAGCAGGTATCCCATTTGCTTTGCTGACTGCACTGTGCAGAGCAGAAGACAGGGTTTTCCCTTCAGGCCAAGCTGGCTCTGTCATGTGGCCCACGTGAGCATTAGGCTAAGGCAAAAGAAGATGCAGCACCATGGCAACAGCAGGGGCCAGGTAAGAATCTTCCAGACCCGCATGGAGCATTGCTTTCTTGAAGAACATTGAGCAGAAGGCTAGACTGCTCACTGCTGGGGACTTGGGGAAGGGTTGAGGGGGGGGGGAGGGAGGGATGTTCAGAGTGAGATTGCTGGGGAGGGACTTGGGGTGGGGGGAGATTTGAGAGTGATGGGGACTTGGGGAGAGGGAGAGAGGAGGTTGCGAGTGAGAGTTCTGGGGACTTTGGGGGGGGGGGCTGAGACCTGGTGGCACTCGGAGGATGAGCTATAGCTGCAGCTTCTTAGTAAAGGATGGAACGTGAGAATAATTTGATTTTCTCTGCTATTTTGAGAACCGTGCCTCTATGAAAATTTCTATATGAAATATAGGAGGAAATGCATTTCTGATTTCGTTTCTCCGGTGTTGCATTGCAGGCAGAGTCTGGCTTCTTGGGGTTTCCAGGCAGTTTATCCATGTTTCTGTTTCTAATTTGTGGTCGCTCCTTCTCTGTTTGATGAGGGTCTGTCTGTGTTTTGCATGTGGGACCGGGGTGAGGTATTCTTCCAGCCTGCTTCTGTGTGAGTATCCAGAACAGTCCAATTTGTTCAGTTTTCCGATCCGCATCTCCGAGTAGGAGGGTCTTGATGTAGCAGAGTGTACGGAGTAGGGCAATGGTTCTCAAACACTCCTGACTGTTGCACCCCTTTCAAGAGTTTTAGATGTCTTGTGTACTCCTAGGGTCACAAAAATTCAAAATTCACAGGAAATATGGCTCTTCTTCTTCTCTAGCTCCCCCCACCCCAAAATAAACAAATACCTGCAGGCGCACCAGTGTTTCACCTGGCGCCCTCTACTTGGCAGACTTCCATTCTCTCTCTCTTACCTCCTTCCCCAGGGGGGGTGGAGGGGAGAGGGGAAAGGGAAGGTGATTACGCCAGGAGCTAGGAGGGAAGAGAAGAAAAAACGATTACACCAAGGGGTTGGGGTGGGAGATAGGGGACTGGGCATAAGGAGAGGGAAGGGAGGGTGATTATGCCAGGGTGGGGGAGGGGAAGGGAAGGGGGTGAGAGGTAAGGTGAATCTGCCAGGGGGGGTGGTTGAGAAAAGAAGATGATCGTACCATGGGATGCATTTACTGAATCCCCTGCTGTGAACGTCACCGCACGCCATCGGGAGCCCCAGATTAAGGCAGTGTCAAGGAATGTTTGGTGCAGTTGGGAACCATTAGGCCCATTTGTAGGAGCAGGGCTTGTTTGTTTTCCTCAGTTGTCTGCGCTTCAGTTACCTCCAGGAGTGATTACTGTAATGTGCCTTATATAGGCCTCCTGAAAAAAAAGCGGCTGCATTATTGGATGGACCCCCAAAGTTAGCCGGATAAGTTCAACTGGCTAACCAAAGGTACTGAATATGGACCTCTTAGTTTTTAATTTGGGGGCAATTTTCAAAAGTGCCTGCATTGTTGCAAATCCCGCAGGTGCTTTTTCCTGCAGGCCTTGCACCAGTTCTTAAAGGGAAAGTGTGAATGTACTGACCCTCTGAGAACTGCCTAGGGAAAAAAATATCCACAGAGATTTGCTTTTCTGTGGATATTTTTTCCCTGAAAAGCTATGAGCATTGTTGCTTTACCAGATTTAAACCTACCTCTGAGCCTGTCTACTTTTCCCATGGGAAAATGGGTAGGTGGCAGGTGCAGTGATCCTTATGCATGCTTTCACTAGTCTACGGGGTGATGCATTTTCAAACATCCTCCCCATGCAGATATATTTTTAAGCAGAGTTTTTTTAATTTGGAGTTAGCACTGCAGCAGTACTTGTATATAGTCCTCGTTCACGTCTTCAGGATTTTATTAAATGATACTGTACTTATTCTTTCTCTTAGCATTGCAGTTAGGATTATTTGCCATTGTTTTCATGTGCATGAAACACGCTTTGAGCAATGAATGGAAAGGCACGGATAAATGGGAGTTATTAATAAAATAAGTAAATATTGTTGAACTCAGACTGAAAGTTTGCCTGATTCCAGGTGGACGCGAACTAGTTCACACAGTCCAAAAAATGTATCATAGTTCATAATTTAATTACTGTCAGCAGGAAGAGCCTTTTCCTCGTAATAAGCTTACGTTTCTTTATCATTAATCATTTCCCCCCTGACGCTTGCAAGAAAGTGATAATACTGTATGATAAGATACCGTTCCATACACATGAAGTGACATTGGCTTTGCTATCAGCAGGAAGTCTTCTGCTGTCCAGATCTTCGTTTGAAATCTGCCGTCCCTTCTCTCCCGCCCCCCCTTTCCCCACACACTTCCTGCATCTGCTGATCTGAGAAACATCTGATGTGGCTGCACAAATGGGCAGCACCTCAGGTGGCGAGAAAGAAGCAGCATACACTGGTGCTGAAAATGTTCTGGGTGCCGCCATAAATTCTTTCTCATTTGTCCATACAGCATCCCTCTAATTAGACCAGCTTTGGAATGAGGGTGGCCTATTTTACCTCTGACATGTTTGTTTTTTAAGCAATTGTCCTGTGCCCTCCCTTAAACAAGAACAGGATACACAATTGTCTAGTTTTTCAATCTGGCCATAGACAGAAAAAGAAATATGACTGAATTTTATAGATGACACATAAGAACAGCTCTTGGATTTAAAAAAAAAAAAAAAAGAGGTGCAGTGGTGAGATGGGGTGGTACATTATCATCTCCACATTCCTTCCCTCCTCTCACTATCATCCTTCTGTGTTGTCTCCCCCTCCGTTTTGATCCTCCCAGGTTCCTCTCTTTCTTTCCTTAATGGGCTCCTCTCCACCTTTCCCCCTCCAAGTTCTCTCTATTTTCCATCCTTTTCTCCCCAGGGCCTTCTTCTCCCTTCCTCTCTTCTTTTCTTTCACCTATTCCCCTTAAATTCATCAGCATTTTCCCCCTTAAAATCTGAGAGAGCAGGAAGAATAAGCCACCTCCTCTACCCAGCTCACCAAGAAGTCATTTAAAGGGGTGAGAAATGGTTGCTTTGAGTCCTTGCTAACGAGAACCCGATCAGTTTTCCTAACTCAGCCGTCTACCGGTTAGGAAAACTGATGCTGAGGGTTCAGGAAATGGACGCTTGTAGGAGGAAGTACAGAAAAGCAGTTTTTTCTGCTTTTCTATACTTGTTTTAAATGCGCTCAGCTATTAATGCCTGCTCCAGGTAGGCGTTAATAGCTGATCGCTAAATGTGCGTCTTGGACGCACATTGTTTTTTTTGGCATTGGAGTGAATTGCCTAATGAGCACTATTAGATTCACTCCACGTCGGACGCACGTTGAATAGGTGCTAATCCCCTTATTGCATTAGGGGATTGATTAGCGCCTATTGAAACCGCATCCAACTGCAGGTTATACAGTGCGCTCGGCCCCTAACTGTTTCATGCCAACAAAAGCTGTATATCAGGGATGGCTAACTCCTGTTAGTGCCACAAACAGACCTGGTTTTCAGGATATCAACAATGATTATGCATGAAATAGATCTGCATGCACTGCCTCTGTTTTATGCAAATCTCTCTCGTGCATATTTATTGTGGATATCCTTTCAACCTAGCCTGTTTGTGGCTCTTGAGGGTCAGAATTGTCCACCCTGCTACATTTGCTATTTTAGTTCTCCATCTTTAAATTAATGGTTTGCATTTGGATGGAGGATATCCCTCATCTTCCATCAGTTTTTGTTGCACTTGGTGGCTCGTGGGCTCCTCCTACGAGCCGCCGCACTCACCTCCGGCTCTGACTAGGGCCTGTCGCTACCAGATGCCAGGGGATACCCCCGAGGGAAGACATGGCCATCCGCTACTCTACTCTCCACCTGCCACTCTCCCCTCTTGTGAGCACCAGTGTGACTTCCTCACTGTCGGCTCGGCAGACCACTGTGTCTGACCTGCTTCTGATACTGCAAGCCATGCAGGGCCACCCTAGGCGTACGCGCACCGGTTGCTCCTTCATTTCATGGGTCAGTGGCGGGAATGAGAGAGCGATGTCATCAGATAACATCACCACCAGGGGACTATAAAAGGCCTTCACCGGTGATTGCCCTTGTCTTGGCAACAGGTCAACTTCCCTGGAAGTGTGCATTGCCTTAGCGTTCCCATGTTCCTGATGTGCCTTGCTCCTGGTTCCTGTTCCTGTGTTCCATGTTCCATTTCTGGGTCCTGTGTTGGCAGTCTGGTCGTCTTCATGGTCAGTGTTGCCTTCATCTGTCTTAGGCATCTCATCCTGCCCTGGTGATCCTTCATTCTCCGTCCTCCTCCTCATTCCTTGTCTCTCGGATTAGACTCCTTGCTTGTCCTTGGACCAGACTCCTGGCTTTGTTTAGATTGGACTTTTGGCTTGAACTCAGATTGGACCTCGACACTGCTTGACCTCTGCCTGCCCTGACCACTGTCTGCTTCCACTTCTGACCAAATGCTAACTGCCCAGACCACTGCCTGTATCTCGACCCTGCGAGAACACTGCCTGCATCTGACCTCAGCCCGATCTGACTGCTGCTACTTCTGACATCACTGCCTTCTCCAAGCTGGCCTGCAATGACTTCTTCCTGACAGATCTTCACCACCACAGAGGCCCACACCTAAGACCAGCTGGCCCCAGCACCCGAGGGCTCAACCGAAGGGGAAAGTGGGCTGGTATTGGTTTCCATTAATGCACCTGCAAGACTTTCTTTATGAAACCTTATCTGCGGTTTAAATTTATGTTTATTTATGGCTTGTTTATGGTTTCATTTGAATGATTCTTATTTATTTGTGGTTTAATTTTATGGTTTTTATGGGTTTTATCTGTATGTGTATCATATCCATTTTTATGAATGTATGATTTTGAAATTGTTTAGAGCTATTCTGTGTTAGGTGATTCATATTTTTTTTATTTTCATTTTATTAAAATTTGAAATGAAAGAAGCTGCTTCTGCCAGCTCCGCCTGCCAATGGTGGGGTCCTGTGGAGCACCTCCCTGTAGGTAGCGCCAACTCCCCCTCGGCCTAAGGATCCACATTCACAACGGTTTTCCTTTCAACAGGTGGAAACAGGGCTGGCTGTAGTCTAACCAGCATCTTTTGCAAAAACTGAAATTGGTGTCCCTCTCCTCCCTCCTGCAGAGTTGGCAGCTCTGGCACAGCACCCCCTACTTTCATAGTGGCATCCCCCATTCTCTTTCTCCTACCCAGCATCCCCTTCTTTCTCTCACTACCACATCCTTTGCACAGCACCATTATCCTTAACTCCCTCTCTGTTTTTCTTTGCTTATATGATGCAGAAGAGTATGGAGAAAGTAGGTGCCAGCATGTTGGCACCCCCTTCATGCATGGTGCTCTGTGCAGCCACACAGATTGCACACCCCAAAAGCCAGCACTGGGAGGAAAATCAGATGTCCTGCTTGAACTCTTACTCTTTTGAACCAAGACAAGGCTTTAAGTAGGTTTATATGTGCAGAGTTGATGCTAGATAGTTATGCATATATAAGAGGGTAGTGGTTAGTGTTTAATCGCAATACATTGGTTATTAGCTATGTATGACTGAGTGTGTGAAGAACTGTACAGTCTGGCTCCAGACTTTCAGGACAGACTGATCCATTCCTGGATTTACTCCACTGCATTCCTGGATTTATCCCACTTGTAATCTTGCTTTTCTAAGTGTACACAATAAGGAAATCGGAGCTACAAGTCCCTGCCTTTAGTGGGTCAATTTGTCCAGAAAAAATGGTGCCAGTTGGCCATCCTACATGTGTGCTGTTATTTGTTTCATTGGCCCATAAGTTTAAAAAAAAAAAGGGTAGAGTAAACTGAAAAGAAAAGTGCATAGTGGGGAAGAGGATGAGATGCACTAATACAAGGACTTCTCTCGCTTTCTTTCCAGGTCTATTATCCTGCCCCTCATCTCATCGCAGGTATGGAAAGCCCTCCTGTCCTGAGTCCCTTTTCCTGGCAGAGGCGAAGGGCTTGGGCACAGCGTACCAGACATTGGCACACCACGGTAGATGAGGTGGAGGCCGCTGCCACAGCCATGCACGACACCTTAGAAACTCCACAGCAGAAACTGGATGAGGTCTTTCTAGAAGGTGAGGGAATTTTGGCCTTTGATCCTTTGGCACTGTGTCCCAGATTTAGGGCTTGGTTGTCATGTGACCAACCAGCATGATGAAACTCTCTAGTCAGTGTAGCTTTTAGAGGCAATAATTATTCCCTGGCCATGGACCTTTTACCATGTTCACTTCAGTGAATTGTTGCAATATTAGGTGAAATCTCAAATAGTCTATTAGTGTTCTTAGGGAGGATAATATTCAAAGGCATTTGACTGGGTAAAACACTGCTTTACCTGCAGAAATGACCTTTCACAAAATTGCCTGCCCAATATGTAGGTAACTCTAGGCACATATGTCCTGTTCATATGTAAATTTATCCAAACTGAGTGGAACTGTTCCCGGGGGCTGGAGCTGGGGAGGGGTTTGGACTTGTGTGCATAGTTTTGTAATTTTCGAAAGCAGGCATATAAAATTTGCCAGAAAATTTTCCATGCATATTATAGTAGCTATAACTGTCTGTGGTAACTTTGGTGGGATAATTTTCAGTCAGGACTTATTTATGTAAGTCCGTCTTGAAAACTGATATAACTTACTAGTGTTCAGTGAAGTCCATATTCAAAAGCCATTAAGACAGATAATTTTTGTGTTATCTGTCTAAATGCAAATATGGCATATTCTAAATTATAGCTAGATAACTACTATAATTTAGCTGGATAAAAAAGGGGCATTTTGGGGGCATTTCAAGGAGGGGCTAAAAGATCAAGCTAGGTTAGTCGGATAATGTTAGACCTGCTTCTGAGCAGGTCTAACGTAATCTGGCCTTGTGTGGCTGGATAATGTGCTTCTTTACCAGATATATTGAAAAGATAGCCAGCTAAGTAGCGCTGTCATCACTCCAGAGGATCAGGTATGAGTGGGGCAATCCCCTTCCCCCCAAAAAGCGTAATAGTGATCTCCTAGCCCTCCACCCTCCCCATCCAAACATTTTTTTATTTTTTTATTGAATTATACATAACTCTAGACAGGAATCAAGCCAATCTAGGATGGGTCATAAACACATTGTAAACAAAAGAAATATAGACTAGGATAAACACAATAACCACCTAATTACAAGGTAATTATTTATCCCGGTGCAAAGAAATTTGGGAGATCCAAGGGTTACAAAGAGCACACTTTTAACCATTAGGAAAAAGAGAAAAAGAAGTAAAGGGAGACAAAGAATATTATATATTATGTCACCATGACAGAATTAGAAAGCACTGTCAGTTGTTCTGTGCGAATCAAGAAAAAAATGCAGTTGAGATGGCTCAAAGAAAACATACCGAACATTATTCAATTTCAATACACATTTATAGGGGTATCGAATGGTGACCTGAACACCTAATTGCCTGGCCTCCTGACACATTCCTCTAAACTTCTTCCTACATAGTTGGGTAGTTCTAGTGATATCGGGATTTATCCATATCTTCTGACCATAGCATAATTTATCCCTATTACATAGGAAAAGCCTTAATATAGAGTCCCGATCAGTGGAAAAAACCAAAACTTGTTTTCAATGTAACGCCTTAGCCGCGATTGTTCAGTTAATATGGAAACCAACATGATTTGATATTTTTTGTCAAGAATGTCGGTATATAAAAATTCTAAATAAATAAATAAATAAAACTGACAAGGAAAGTTCCACGAAAATCCACTAGATCTTCCCCCGATGTTTCCAATAAAGCTGAAAGATCGACATCTCCAGGGTTCTGTGACTGAGTGGCTGGAATATCAACATTTTCTTTCTTCTCGGTTGAGGAAAAATATATTTTAGAAATGGGTGGAATTGCATCAGATGGAAAATGCAAAATATCCAGTAAGTATTTTTTAAATTGATCACATGGGGATATTAAGTTTACATAGGGAAAATTTAACACTTTTAGATTTAAATATCTAAGGGAATTCTCCATATTCTCCATTTTTTTTAAGCCACTAGTTCTCCTTGAACCAAACCACTCTGGGTAGATTGCAGCTAAGAAACCTGAGAGTCCAAATCATTAATTCTGGAAGTATGGGAACTAAGTAATGGGTCCATAAGTTGAATATGATGTTGAGTATCAGTCATAACTGAAGTTGTGTTGAAATAGATGTTTCAAGAGAGATTAAGGAACTCCACACAGCATCTAAAGTAATAACCTGTGGTTTAAGCATTTTCAACTTTGAAACAGCGCTTACCGCACCCTCCCGGCAGGATTCTGGAATCCTAGAAGGGGAACCTGCTGGTTCTTTTCGCCCATCATAAATGGAAACTGAGGCACCCGGGTCTAGATGACTTAATTCGTCTGTATTAACCTGCCGCAATGCCGGCTGAAACAGAGAGCCTGTAGTGCCTCTGGACACAAGGCCCACGCCGAGTGTCCGGGGTCTGCCTCAGCGGTCATCTTCTCTTCCAGCAGTAACTGTCGTGAAGGCAGACCCAGACCCCGACTTGTATCGTAGAATGGAAGCTCAACGATGTTTGCAAGTCCAGCAGAGCCGGGGTGTGCTCCTCCCCGTGATCCGCAGCGGACCTCCCTCCCGGGGATGAAATATTCAACGGGGTGAAGAAGCCTGCAATAGTAGGTTGAGTAGAAGCGGGTAAGGGGGATGCCGAGGATTCCACTCGAATCCGTCCTTTGCTCTTAGTATGCAGCATCGAAATTCCAAAAAAAAACCAGTGAAGAAAGAGAGCATCAAACACCCGGTCCTCCCTTCCATCCAAGCCTTTTTAATGAGTTAGTTAGGAAGGGGCCGGCATTTTACGCCAGCCTGGTCCCAATTCTCACATAAAATTCATCAGTCTTCTTTAATTCATGCATAACTCGGTTTTTGCATTTCAACAAGGTATATGTACCCTCACATCACAATTTAGACTGTCCCTCCAATTATTCAAGATATTTATTCACGCTTTAAACTTTCCTGATATTGATCTTCGTCCTGTTGACGAGTTATTATTATCATCAGTATTATTATTGTTTATGTAATATTCAAGTTGCATTTATATTTAAGTTAAACTGTATTTATACTTATATTTAAGTTGTATTTATAGTTATATTTATATGTGATATGTTAAGAAAATATATGTTAAGAAACGCTGTTTAATGTAACGCCTTTATTGCGACAGTTAATGTTCTATGTAAACCGACCTGATTCGATACTTGTATTGAGAATGTCGGTATATAAAAATCCGAAATAAATAAATAAATAAATAAAAACATAATTGGCCTGTCTCATCCCACTCACCCACAAGTAAGACTATCGGCACCTGCCCCTCCCCATCCTGCCGGATAACGTTTTTTTAATCTGAGCCGGGGGCAAGCAGGGCAGAGAGATTGGGGGGGGGGGGGGGGTGGCAGGCATGGCCTTACTATTACGCTTTGGGGCTATATTCAAACATAGTACCTGATTCACTAAGGATTTTTCCCATAGACATAAAATGGGAGAAAAGCCTTAATGAATCTGGCCCATGGCCAGGTAGGTTTTTTAGTTATCCTGCTATAGGTAGCTGGATAACTGTAGGCTGGTATATTCAACGGGATGTCTATCCTGCTGAGTACTGTATATGGAACAAGTTAACTGGATAACTTTAACGGGATAACTTGGCCTCTAATGACTAAGGACCTCATGCTGCCTAATTTAGGAAAGCTTTTTTGAAAAATCACCCCCTAAATAACTGTGAAATATCACTGCACTTCACACTGTGCAAGGGCAGGGAACTCGAAGCCAAGTCAACTCATTGGGCTGGATGGATATTTCCTGGTCTCTTCCATTCCAGACCTGCCCAAATCCATCTGGATGAAAGCACATTTTTCAGAAGTTTGATCTGAATCACATTGAGTAAATTCAGGGCATATATTCATGTCTGATTCTAAATTTGAACAAAGTGGGAGGAGGTGTCCCCCTCCCCAGTCACATGCCGTCCATATTTAATAGCTTACTTTCCAAAATCTAACAGGATCTGTTTGTGGTGTTTACATGAACTTTTCTGTTGTAAACAGGAAATTCTACAAGCAAGATTCATAACTGGTTGCAGGACTGTAGGTAAGTGCTTCTCACTCATGGATGGATCCAGATCTTTTTTTGTTCTAATGGATCAACATGGCTGCAAACATTTTAAAACTTGATCAAGTCACAGTAAAACTTTATTGTTCTGGCCTTGTTAATTGCAAAATCATAAATTATCTCCCCAGTCAATTTCTCTTGCAAATTCACACTCAATAGACATAACACCAGGGGTGGCTTAACTGTTCTTGTCCCGTAGTGAACAGCTATTTATTTATTTATCCCTTTATTTATTTGTTATTAGATTTAATATCTGCTTGTAAAAAACATTTGTCCAAGCAGTTTTATAGAAACCACCCCCCCACATAAAATCAATTCAAAGTACAGGCATACAATAAGACAAAAATTAATAAATTAGGCCTAATAGAAATATTGACAAATCTGCATTAAAACAGGGAAAATTAACAATCACCTGTTTTAACTGCTTTCTGGGAATTTCATATAATTTGATTCCATACAAATGTCTAAAAGGAGGGCGTCCCAGAGGGCTGGAGCTTGATAACTAAACAATGCTTCTCTTGTGCCTCAAGCCTGATAGCTGAAGGAGGAGGAAGGTAGAGAAGCTCGTTCTGTGAAGAGAACAGAGTGCGAGACGGAGTTTTGAGCGATAAAGGGGGCAGCCAGCCGTGCAGCCACCATCTTTTCTATTGCAAAATATTTCCTAATGTCTACACCCTTGGAGCTCCATATCATGGCCCATTCACTGAAAAAAGGCTTGCCTCCTGGGCCTAATTAATACCTACAGTATCTGAATGGAATCCGCTGAAAGGCGGAATATAAATCAAATAGACAAACCTCTCAGGTATCTGAACGTCTCTATCATATCTCCCCTGTCCCACCTCTCCTCTGGGGTCTGCATACTGTATTTACTGTATATCCGTAAGCCCCCTGAGGTGAGACTTCTGGTAGAGACCCCACATCATTTTGGTAGCCATTTTCTGCAACGCCCCAGCCTCCCTATATCCTTCTGGATGTCTGGCCTCCAGAACTGGACATAATACTTCAGATGAGGTTTCACCAATGACGTGTTTAACCACACAAGCACTTCCTTTTCTCTACTAGTTATGCCTCTACCTGTGCACCCTAGCATCATTCTGGTTTTCTCTAGGGGTGTGCATTCGTTTTGACGTATTGGCAATCCGCAACATATATGTCCCTATTCGTTGTATTCGTGGGGTCACGAAACATATGGCGAACCCCCCCGAATACAACGTAAGACTAACGAATAAACCCCTATCCTCGTGAGCTCCCCAAGACTTGCCAAAAGTCCCTGGTGGTCCAGCGGCGGTCCTGGAGCAATCTCCTGCTCTCGGGCAGTCGGCTGCCGTTATTCAAAGTGGCGCCGATAGCCTTTGCCCTTACTATGTCACAGGGGCTACCAGTGCCATTGGTCGGCCCCTGTCACATGGTAGGAGCACAAGATGGCGCCGGCCATCCATTGCTCCTACCATGTGACAGGGGCCGACCAATGGCACCAGTAGCCCCTGTGACATAGTGAGGGCAAAGGCTATCGGCGCCATTTTGAATACCAACAGCTGACAGCCCGAGTGCAGGAGATCGCGCCAGGACCCCCGCTGGACCACCAGGGACTTTTGGTAAGTTTTGGAGGGTCAGGAGTGGGGGGGGGGGGGGGTTGTAGTTAATTACATTTAAAGGGTTGGGATGGGGGGGGGGGGTTTGGAAACGAATACATACGTAACTAATGAACAGAATGTGGTCCCCCGAGAATGGAATCAACGGATTTGGGTCCCCACGAATACCAAATGGGACGAATCTGTCCCTGCTGCACATCCCTAGTTTTCTCCACTGCCTTGTAATACTTTTTTGTTGCCTTCAAACTATCAGATATAATCACCCTGCGATCTCTTTCCTGCTCTGTGGCCATCGCTATCTCATCTTGCAATGTGTATTGCTCCATTGAATTCCTGCAACCCAAATGCATAACTCCTCATTTTTTTTAGTATTGAAACTCAGCTGCCAAGCAAGCATCAACTTCTCTGCTTTCCTTAGTTTGCTTCCTTAGTTTGCTTCTCAGGTACATCCACTCTGTTACAGACCTTAGTGTCATTCTCTCTGCAATGACATTATGACATCAGAGGCAATATTCCTCTCTCCTTTGTGCCTTTATTATGAAGAAAGGTAAATGATGTAGGGAAGGGCTATCTAAAGTGATGGCACTGAAGTTTATGGAGGTTTTTAAGTGGGTAATGCCATTGAAGTCTGTAGAAGCAAATAATATAGGAAAGTGATATTTAAAATTGTGAAGCCATTGAAATCTGGTACGATGGGAAAGCACGAAGACACCAAGTCTCCAAAACATTGGTACTGATACTGGGGAACCTCCCTACAATGGGATTTGTTATAAAGAAGGTTTATTATAAGAGGATTATTGTCAAAACGTTAGCCAAGGAATGCTCCTTGGTAGACCTGGTAATTTCTATGTTTTAAATATTTGTTAGCCTTATAAAGGGATCATCTCTTCCCCACTACTCTGTTTTCTAGTAGGCAATTTTATTTTCGATGGACAGTGCCCTCTATTTCTCCTTCATAGCCATAAGAAATGTGCAGTGAGCTGAGGACTAACTTTACATTATTTTTCTTGTAAGCATGCTTTGTTATAGTAGGTGGGCCTCTGTGCTAGGGACTGGGTTCCTGCTTGGATAAAAACCGATTGATAAATTAGAGTAGGCTGTGCCATATAAAATAAAAAAATAAACACCTGAGCTGAGCAAATGTCCAAGACTCAGATAACGGATGCTTAGTCTTGAGGAGTCCAGATGTGAGGGAGTGTACCGAGAACTCCCTCATTCTACCTTAAGGGGCCCGGTTCAGACTTCTAACCCAGGCCCCCTTAAGGCAGAACACCGCAAGGGAGTCCGCTTAAACCCAGTTCCAGAGAGCTTGAGAAGGCCCCAGGGACCAGAGAGGAGTCAGGGTAGCTTTGAACGCTTATAACTGAAGGACGCTCATATAACCTGAAATTAAGATGAACTGCATTATTGTTAAACGTGAAGTAAGGTCTGCTACTCTACTTTGTTTTGTATGGCTTTATTTTGGTGAATAAATTGTGTATAAGGAACTGCCAGGCTCGGCCTCTTTTTGCTTTACTGGTTTTTTCCCAAGGCTTGTGCAGCCTAATTCATCACACCAGATTACAATGCCGTTCCATGAGAGATGCAATGATATATTGTGGGCTTCTCTGTCTCCTCATGTCCATTTCCTGGTTTTCAGGTTGTCCTCAGAGATTTTGCTGGAGGAGACCTGCATCCTGGTTACCAGCGGTAAGTCAGTGCTCTACCCCAAACCAAATATGCCTGATACTTCACTTTCAATGCATATACAGCATAGCTCTCTGCTTCAATGACAGGGGAGAAGAATAACTGATACTTCACACATCCAGCAGAGCTCTCTGCTACAACGGCAAGGGAGAAGAAAAAGGGTTCGCACTCAAAAAGCGGGGAGTAGCTGGCTTGTTACGGCAGTTACTACCCCAAACCAAATGTGCCTTTCCATGCATATCCAGCATGGTTCTCTGCTTCATCGGCATGGGAGAAAGACTGATACATCACGCATTTCCAGCATAGCTCTCTGCTTCAACGGCAGGGGAAAAAAACAAAAAAACAAAAACAAAACAAAAAAACTGATGCTTCACGCATATCCTGCATAGCTTCACAAAGCGAGGAGTAGCTGGCTTGTTACGGCGGTTACTACCCCAAACCAAATGTGCCTGATACTTCACTTTCAATGCATATCCAGCATGGCTCTCTGCTTCAACGGCAGGGGAGAAGAAAAAAAAACCAACAAGGGCTGTACAACATAGTCTAGGTAAAACAAATAAGCATGGGTGTAGCTTGCTTATCGCGGCGGTTACTGCCCCTACTACCCCTAACTAATCAAGCTAGATATTTCACTTGGATGCAGCTCCATCACTGCTCTCTACATTAATGGTGGGGGTGGAAGGGGAATAGAACAAGGAGCTAAGAGAAACAGATAAGAATGAGAGAAAAAATGTGTGAGGCTTGCTGGGCAGACTGGATGGGCCATTCGGTCTTCTTCTGCCGTCATTTCTATGTTTCTATGTTTCTATATTGCATTTAATTACAGGGCTGCTAAATGCTAGAACAACACTTGGAGTCCCTTGACATAGTTTGAATTTTATGTCAAATGAATAAAAGAAAAAATTCACTCTTCTATGCTAATGATAAGATTCGGTAAGAGATTAGATAAGACAACCTTAGCCATGTTTTAAATTGCCCTATAAACCAAAAACCACCTGTAATAAGATGCTTACAGCTCCATCCAATGGCAATAACCACAATCCCACAGCACTCACTGTAGCTTTCCCAGACAGAACACTCAGGGGCCGAGGCAAAAAAAAAAAAAAAAAAAGCGCTGAAAGTGGGCGCTGGGTGTTCAGTGCCTGCTTTCCTAACGCCCCCCCAGGCACCTCAATTACGCACCCCTAGCGCCTCCTTGACAGCGGGAGCCCACGTGCGGTTGGCTGTCAGCGGCCGTCCGCCGGTTAAGAAAACGGACGCTGAATTTATCGGCGTCTGTTTTTCTAATCGGTGCACAGCCACGGGTTCGGGAAACGGACGCTTGTTAACTGAGCATCTGTTTCCCGAATCTGTCTGCCGGCACTACTTTTTAAACCTGTTTTGGTTTTTTTTTTTTAATTTTTTTAAAGTTTTCCTTCTTCCTGCTTAATATCGCAATGATATTAAGTAGGAGGATGTAAAGAAAAGCAGCGTTTTCTGCTTTTCTGTACAATTTCTGAGCGCAAAACTGCATTTTGGACACAGTTTTTTTTTTCATTTCGGGTGAGTAACTAATAGCTTCAACAACATGCATTTGCATGTGATGAGCGCTATAAGTTTCGCCACGCGTTGGACGCGCGTTGTGGAGGCACTGATCCCCTTGTTGTGTCTGCACAATCTGCATCCATTCGAACTGCGGATGCCTCAGTGTAGAAGAAAACCACAAAGGAGATGAGCCAGGGAGCCTTCAGTGATTACAGCTATCCCTCTGTCCCCTCCAAACAAAATTATGCAAAATATAATATTTGCTGCATTTTAGTTGTACGCACATTGAGCCAAGACAAAGAGACATGCTTGCTCTCATTCTCCCTACATGGCTCCAGCTTACCTTGAGATTTAGGAGTGCCTCCTCTGACAGTCCTCCTAACATGCCTACTCCTGGAGAATACAGGTTTATTGCTTTGGAGCAGCTTAAGTAATAGAAGACATAAAACATTCAGCAATCCATATTTTTTAAAACCAATACAGGCACTGTATAACCTGAAAATGCAGAGCCGCAAAGGGCAGGAATCAGGCATTGGGCCAAAAATTGAAAACATTTGCAAGTATTTTGTTGCACAGGCTTTGCCTCCAGTTGATGCCCAGACAAAAACCCTAGCGGTGGAAACCTTTTCATGTACACAGGGCACTGCAGGTGGTGCTGTGGCTCGTGGAAACTCATTGGATTGTGTGCCCGTAAGGCTTCTGGCGCTTAATAATCTTTTGGCATCTCCAGCCTCAGTCTCTCTGTCTTCATTTTGCAGGGTCCAGAAGTGAAGGCAACAGCTTTGAGGATGACTTGACTTTGGGCGCAGAAGGTAGCACTTAAGATGGGAATTTTCTTTTTCTTTTTTTGGGAAGAGAACGGAGGGGTAGGCCTGACTGCTCTTCTCCAAAACCTGGGCTACCAGCCCAATGGAAAGTTACCACAATCCCACTCAGTGCCATTTATGAGGGGGGCCTAGGGCTGCCAGTTGGCTCCACGTCATAAGAAAGAGGCTACTCCAGTCCTGGTTATACCCCGTTGAATTCATGGACATGTAGTTCTGATTTTCATAGGAAAATCAATGGGAAAAATCAGAACTACAAATGCATGCTGCATTCGGGTAAAACCAGGACTTGGTCAGCCTCCTCCTTATGACGTGGAGGCAATTGACAACCCTAGGCAAGCAGTCTGAGATTAAGTCACAGCAGGAAATATGTACAGTGCTTAGGGTCGCCAAGTGATCCAGTTCAACCCAAAGGGGTCTAATCCAGTCCTGTATTTGCTTCATTTAAGGGGTAATTTTACAACTGCCCCCACTGGGCTTGATGGATCTTTGGTTTGACCCAGTTTGGCAAATCTTATGTTCTAAATTGTACAGCAAATATGTGCCTAAGATACACCAATTTTCAAAGGAAAAGTTATGCACCCCGTATGCAGCTACATTTTTTGAAAATTATCCTACCAAAACTACCCATGAACTTACACCTGTTAAATTATGCACCTCAATTATCTGTGAAATTTTACAGGCATACTTTGGCAAATGTAACATTATGCACAGAAGTGCAACTCCACCCCGCCCTCTCCTCTGGGAACAACTCCACTGAGTTCAGGTAAACTTATATGCGAGCATGACGTAGACGCAGAGGTTTACCCACATATTGGTTATACAATTTTATATAAAGGACATTTCTGCATGTAAACCACTGTTTGACTCACAGAAAAGTCCTTTGAAAATTACCCTCCGTATGCATAGAGGCATAGTCCTGTTTTGTTTTGTTTTTTTTTGGGGGGGGGTGTGCCATGGGGCAAAACCAGAACTAGTTCATCAACTTCAGGATGACCTGGGTCAGCTTTCCCTCTCAGCTGTAGTCACTGGTAATTTTCTAAATGAAAAAGGTACTGGGTTGGGTCTGGTGGCAGCCTACACCTTCTGCTTTTTCTCAATGGGGAAAAGGAAGCAAAGCTCTAAAAGGTTCCGGCTTGAAGACCCTGCAAAAAAATCACCACTGACTGCTTTTAAACTACAACAGGTACCAACTGTTTCCATGTCATCTGGCCAGGCTGCGCCAGCCCTGATTTTACTTACATTTATTTATTTATTTATTTATTTAACATCTCTTTTATACCGATATCCGTTCGCACATCGCATCGGTTCACAATAAACAAAAACTTTTGGGCGGGTGCCCTTACATGTAACAGATAATCTGTGAACATGTCATCTGTGAACTTGTCATCTGTGAACTTGTAGTTCCAATTTCTTTACAAGTCTGTAGATCCAATGGGGCAAAAAATTGGCAGAAAGTCCACAAGCAAAATCTCTGTGCAGTTATCTCAAAGAAATATATGTAACCCCTGGGTTATCGTCACTTCACAGGACCCCAAAAACCATGCCTCAGATAAGCACTTATGCTATAAAAGTCGCCTACTGTTGTTATACTCTGAAAGTCCAGAATTCCCTGTTGGAGGGGGAGGGGAAGATTACTTCCTAGGCCCTGAGGATTGTTCAGTAGTCAATCCGGTATGAAAGTCTCTTGTATACAGCAGTAATGATCGCATTGTTGCAAACACTGGAAGCAAAAATAGTGGTTTCCAACTTAACTTTCACTGATTAATGATGGAAATTTGATGTAAGTTTTTGTTATTTATAATCCATTTTGCAGCTTCAAATCTTCTAATAAATGTGCGACTTTTAACTTCCAGTTAATGTATTCAGTTACCGATGTCAGATAGTTCCCTTATCTCAAATCCATTTCAATGAATGTATGATATTACTAGAGTCAATTGATTCTTTTATCCCTGATCCTGTCCAATTAATGGGCTAGTTTTGGAGCTTCCTCCCAGAAGTTGGTGGATAGGATAATATCTCCTAGTTTTAGTGGAATTAAGTAAAGTCTCATTTTCCATTTGTTCAATCATTCTCCTTACTTCCCTTGTGGGTACCTGGAGGCTACCTTCATACTTCTCTCTCCAACATCTCGATGATGTAGATGTGGTTAGCACGGGGATGGGTGCTGCAGATCTTCTCCTTCACCTCCCCAGGAGTGAACCCGGATCCATTCCTCCACAGGATTTCCCATCGTCCCTCTGTGCTTTCTGGTTGAAAGAGAGCACTCCTCTTCCCTAAACCACACTGAGCCCCTAGGCCCTAGGGTACTTAGACCACTTGTGAAAAGAAAAAAAAACCTTAGCAAAAAGGAAAACCAAACATAGAGAAAGGAAGGGCGG
The DNA here is from genome assembly GCF_901001135.1 of Rhinatrema bivittatum. NCBI lineage: Eukaryota > Metazoa > Chordata > Amphibia > Gymnophiona > Rhinatrematidae > Rhinatrema > Rhinatrema bivittatum. The sequence continues at coordinate 305,520,571 of NC_042617.1, forward strand.
AACAACGTCCACCTCCCAAAGCAAAAGGTTTCCAAGGAATCATCATAAAGTTAGGTAAAGGCGCCCTTTCCACATTTCTTTACCCAAACCTCAGCCTTAGAGGCCCAAGGGTCCTTCTCTAAATAAATTAAACAAAGCCTGGACCAGCATAGTGACGTGCTGCCCCTTTAAGGGATAACCAAACAGTGCGCACCCTAAGATGGTGGTAGGGGTTTATATACTCTAAGAGCTCACATCTCAGGCTCCCACACGAGAGAGTTAGAAAGCACAGCAAGCTAATTCTGTTCCCCCTGTAACAAATGGAACAATCCTCTATAACAGAGATCTTTTGGGCTCTCCACACACTCTCCCTTGAGTTTTTAAATTTGGGACAAAGTCACTGATTTACCTAACAACAGACAACAATGCCAAATCACACACATGCTTAAAACACATATGTGGAGAGCATAACAAAAGCCATTTTTGTCTTGATCAAGCGCTAAATCACAACAGGCTCTTCACCTGGTGCAGGCACTAGAATGCATGGGAATCTACTCCATCATAGGAAAAAAACCCAAAAACAAACAAGGTTAATAAGAAACACCATACAAGACCACATGCATGGAAACATCTAAAAATATTTAAGCTATTAAAGTCCGTTTCAGTTTAGCATTTGCCAAAATCCCTACTCCCAAGCCTCTTTTCCTGCATTAACTGAAGGTACTTACAGTCAGGTTTGGGACAATATAGCCCCTCAAACCCTTCCTTTTCTGTACCAACCATCCCCACAGTGGGACAGCAAGCAAATGATAAGTGGAACAGAGGAGCAATCCTGTGGCCAGGCCCTGTAGGTGGAGTGCACCAGAGAATGCTCAGCTGTAGTATTCTGCCAGATCACAGTGATGAGACGGGACTCTCTCCCAGCTCCTGAAATAAAAGCCCTTCCTTTAGGTTCTCTACATTTAAAGAGGTAATTTTCAAAGGAATTATACGTGTAAAGGTAATCTACCATCACAGCAATTTTCAAAAGCCCATTTATGCACTTAAGATGTACTTACACGTATAAAACCTAGTGACAGTTCAATGGCATATAACGTAGCAAATTTCAAAAGCTCACTCACACAGGTAAAGTGCATTTGCACGTGTAAAAACCCAGTTTTAAGTGTGTAAATCCTTTTGAAAATTACCCCCACAGGTAACAGTTTTCAAAGGGATTTCCATGTGTTAACAGTTGTTTATCTGTAGGAAAGAAAACCTTTCAAAATGTCCTCCTCTCATGCATGGAAAGAGGCAGTGCTGAGGTTGGGGTTAGGGTATGGCCATTGAAGTACACACAGGAATTTCATTTTGAAATCCCCCATGTACTTTGCACCCACGCTGGATTATTTTTCATCTCTTACTTTCAAGCTGATCTGCTTACTTGTTCACATTGCATGGGTTATTACCGCTGCCCCTGGGCAGTTTATAAGAAGGATGAGGGTGAATAATTCCATTTTCAAACTGAACAATATATGAATTTTGGTGCATTTGTACCATGTGTCATTTTTTGGACATTGCGAAAGTTCCAGTCAAAATGATTTCTTATGTAACTTTCATTATGTCCCTCTGACTGGACAGCCTTTCCCAAGATGTGTCCTTCCCTAGCAAACCTCTTATGTGTGGACAAATTTCCATCCACCGAATACTGAGCTTGCCTGACAGCTGGGTTTGCACACTCACGATTGTAAAAGATTCACCCATGCCTTTGTGCGAGATCAGATCACAAGGAGGTTAAGCTGTGTGGCCCTAGTGTACGAGGAGTGGAGGTGGAATTGTGACCAACTCTGAACTAGGATGCCTCCCAGCTCCTGACAACATGAGCAAACATCCTCATACTAAAGTTTAGTGCATTTAGCTACAATTAAAAAAAAAATAAATTCTAATTTTATGTTTATTTTTTGTTTCAGCTACAGTTTTATCTGGAAATTGTACAACCGACATGAGGTGGGAAATCTTTTTTTCTTATTCTCTGTTTCACGGGACTGGCAGACATGATCTGGGATTCCAGTGTTTATGTAAATAAAAAATATGGGCATGGTCTTCATCTAGGGAGCATTTACTGGATTTTACAAGTTGTGCAGCAGTACTCAGATCTGTTAGGATATAACAAAAATTATCTTTGCTTTAAAAATCTTGTCAGAGTATTCCACTATGTGTTATTCTCCTGCCCTTTCTCTCCATCAGTTCCTATATCTCTTGTTTATTGCCCCTGCTTTACCCCTCCTGCCCCTCCCCCGTCTCTCTTCAGCAGTTTCTGTATCTCCATTTAGTGTCCCTGCTTTTTCCTTCCTGCCTCTCTTTTCTCAGCAAATATAGAAGCTGATATAATGCTAGGCCTCTGCAGTCCTTGCATATCATTTTGTTGCAGTTCACAAATCTATAAGAGTTTCACAGCATTTCTAGTTTTGTGACAGTTTGCTGTATTTCTACACAAACAGGCCGATGCTGGCTAATCCGGGCCCCGATTTCCTGAAACTGGGCCACAGCTTTCTCTCCAGCAACGTGTCCAGTGAGATGACCAGAACCTGCTGCAGGTATCCACATTATTCACAAAGGGCAAATATTTGGTCTTTACCTTCAGTACGAGCGAGCTGTTCACACAAAATGTACCACAAACCACCTTACAGGAACAGAGATACCCAGTGTCTTTCTTACCCAGTCCATTTTGACTAGTTTAAGATCAAATCTTGTTGAGGTTGAAAAGGATTTCGGTCTGACAAAATCTATGTCCACTTGAGGAACATTTCCAGATAAATTGAGAGGGTTGGGGTATAAAGGTCCTTCCTGGAGGAGGCTCCAAGGAACCAATGGGATAATGACTACAATCTTAGCAGGATCGACCTTGTCATAAGTGACTTCTACAGGATCAAAGGACGGGAAAAGGCATCAGCTTTGGTGTTCTTCTCCGCAGGTCGATATATTAGTTGGAAATCGAATCTTACGAAGAAAAATGGCCACCAGGCCTGATGAGGATTGAGTCTTTTGGCTGTCTGGAGGTACACCAAATTCTTGTGGTCTGTAAAGATGGTTCCCTGTATATACCCAGATCAATCCAGACTCCTGGGTTTTGACTCTCTTCCAGCAGATAGAGACAGAGAAAATTTCTCAGGCACCGCCTTATAACCCTGTGTGCCACCTGCATCTCCTCAATAGCTGTCTGTCTCCAGTATGGAGGTGGTGCAAAACCTGCGGTTCTGAACCCAAGTTAAAAAAAAAATAGGAAAAAGAAGCAGATTTTATCCTCCCAGGGGGTTGGCAGGTCCTGGTGAGACCCCCCCCCCCCCCCCCCGGTAGTAGGTGAGGACAATGAGGGATAGGGAACCCCAAAATTGCTCTTTTGGGCGCCGAGGGTGACAGCTGGTGGTCCAGCTCCCTCCCCTCCAGTGAGAATCCTGAACAGCCTCAGCCACCTTTTTTCTTCAGGGAAGTATTCCTTTCTATTTCTTTTTTAATAAAGTTTAAAAAAAGTTTTAGGAGAAAGGAAGTTGAGGCGCGCTGCTTGCGGTCCTGATCGCTCGGTTGAAGGGGGTGTCAGAAGATGGATTAATTGAGGTTTTGTTTTTGGACGTGGCTCTCAGCCCCCCATTTCCTCCTGCTTGCCGGCATCAGCCATGAGGTCTTAGTTGGCCCATGCTATGCCTCGCACGAGCTGCTGCTCGCTCTGTGGAGAGTAGTTTTCTAGCATTACTCAAGGAGACCGATGCTCCCGTTGCCTCTCCTGGGGGAGGGCTCTTCGCGGGAGACCGTGAAGGCACCAACAAAGTGGCGTGGCCTTGGATGGTTGCCAGCTGCCCCAGAGGAAGAGGCCGATCCATTCCCTTTGAAAACATTTAAAGATGCTGCAGGGACAAGAACAGGGGGAAGGGATCTCTCTCCAGCACTGTCTCCTGCTGATTTGAGACCCGGGAGGCCTTGGGAGACCAGTCGGGGGTGGATCTTGATCTCCTGGAAGGGGATTTTGGGGGTCCCACTCATTTTTCTCCTGACTTTGTGCTATTGTTGCACCAGGAGTATTTAGCCAGTAAGCACAAGAAGAGGGCTTCTGTCGGATGTATGTTTTTTGAGGGGCCACCTATGAAAGTGCCCAGGTGGGGTCCAGAAATTTCAGGGTCCAGTGGTACGGCATAGCACGGAGGACTTTTCCTCGGAGAAGTCTGACCAGGGGACGTCGACGGGGGATGGTCCTCATGGCTTCTAGAGACAGTCCGGATTAAGAGGAAGAGTCTGGGAAGATTCCTTCCATGGAGGGGGACGATCTGAAGGTGGTGCACTTATTCCAGCAAGAAGAGCTGCTTCCTTTGAGCCCGCATGTCTTAGTGGAGTTAGGAATTGCGGATCAGCAAGAGGAGCCGAACCAGGACACGGTGGATCCGGTCATGGCGGGCTTGTGGGGTCCAGCCAGAACTTTCCCCTTCCACAGCATGGTTAAGCAGCTGATAGACAGGGAGTGGGATACTCCTGAGATAGGGCTCAAGGTCAGTAGAGCCATGGACAAACTTTATCCTTTGCCTGAGGAAACTCTGGAGCTTTTGAGGGTGCCTAAGGTGGATGCATCTGTATCGGTGGACACTAAAATAACCAGAGCGGCGGCTCTGAAAGATCTCCACGATAGGAAGCTTGAGGTGCACCTTAAGAAGATTTTTGAGGACTCTGCTCTAGGCATCCAGGTGGCAGTGTGCAGCAGGTTTATGCTTCGAACAATCCTCAGATGGGTGCAATAGCTGCAGAGCACCAGGGATCTCTCGCCCCAAGAGTTGGAGGCAGCGGTGGCTTATGGGGCTGACGCCTTATATGATCTTATTCACACTTCTTCCAGGACAATTGTATCTGCTATCTCGGCTAGGAGACTTGTGGTTGTGAAACTGGTTAGCAGATGTTTCATCAAAAGCTAAGCTTGGAGCGCTCCCCTTTAAGGGCAAGCTACTTTTTGAGGAAGATTTGGAACAGCTGATAAAGCAGCTCAGAGATAATAAGGTGCACAATCTCCTGGGGGACAAGCTAAAAGAGCCAAAAGGTTTTCTACTGGTTCAGTCTCGGTTTTGCGGCCAAAGGTGTTTCCATCAGAGCAGAGCTCCGGTTGCAGTCCAGAGGCAGATCTCGGGGAGGTTGCAGTTTTGATCCCAATCCTTTCATGGATGCAAAGCAAACCAGGATGGCTCTAGTGGAGTCAAATCCATGCAATGAGTGGCGGCTGGCCCAATCCTCAGTTCCTGTCATCGGGGGTCGGTTAACACTTTTTTACAAGAAGTGGGTCAAGATTATGTCGGACCAGCTCGTTCTAAGCGTGATAGGACAAGGTTATGCGTTTAGAATTTGCTCGACCACTAAGAAACCTATTTAGGGTATCTCCTTCCATTTCTCCGTCAAAGAAACTCATCGTTCAGCAGACCATTCAGAGGCTGAGTTTGCTGAGGGCTATTATTCCCATCCCCAAGAAATAGCAGGGGATGGGATGTTATTCCATTTATTTTGTGGTGCCGAAGAAGGAAGGAACCTTTTACCCAATACTGGATTTAAAATAGGTGAATGTGGCTCTCAGGGTCCCCCGGTTTTGGATGGAGACTCTCAGTTCTGTCATAGTGGCAGTGTGAAGCGGGAGTTCTTGGCATTGCTGGATGTAATGGAAGCGTATCTACACATTGGGATCCACCAAGATCATCATAAGTACCTCAGATTCATGATCCTCAGCCATTTTCGGTTTTGCACTCTTCCGTTCGGTCTAGCTACTGCTCCAAGAATTTTCACCAAGGTCATGGTGGTGGTAGCAGCGGCCCTCAGAAAAGAGGGGGTGTTGGTTCACCCATATCTGGATGATTGACTCATTCGAGCGAAGTCAGAGAACCTTTGCAAGACAGGTGGTGGAGATGGTCCTGCACCGCCTGAGATCCCTGGGCTGGGTTGTGAACCTGGCCAAGAGCCACCTTTCTCCTTCTCAGGTTCTAGAGATCTTAGGCACCTGCTTCGATACCAGTGTGGGCAACATCTTTCTAAAGGAGGACCATATTGTAAAGCTGCAAGCACAAGTTTGGAACCTGTTGGACATACGAGTGCCCAGGGTCTGGGATTTTTTGCAGGTCCTTGGTTCCATGGCCTCAACCTTGGAGCTGGTCCCGTGGGTGTTTGCGCATATGAGACCTCTACAAAAGCATTGCTATCGCACTGGAATCCACTGTCGGAACAGTTTCATCTTTCGCTGCCACTTACAGACGTTGCCAGGTCCAGTCTTTGGTGGTGGCTTGGCTGGGCCCATCTGGAGCATGGGTTGACCCTCAAAGTGCCTCAATGGATGGAGGTGACTACCAACGCTAGTCTCTCTGGCAGAGGGGCTGTGTGTCAGGCCCAGTCGGTGCAGGGCTTATGGTCAGTGGAGGAAGCGACTTGGTCCAACAATCGGTTGGAGACCAGAGTGGTGCCGTTGGCTCTGGAGAGGTTTCTTCCCCTGCTGCGCAATCGGAGTCCTGTCAGACAATGCGATGATGGTGGCCTACATCAACCATCAGGGGGATACCAAGAGTCGACCGGTGTCTCTAGAAGCAGAGATGCTGATGTCCTGGGCAGAGCAGTATTTGACGTTGTTAGCTGCTTCGCACATAGCGGAGTCTGACAATTTGCAAGCGGACTTTCTCAGCTGGCAGCATCTGGATCCCGGGGAATGGGAGTTGTTGAGCAACGCAATGGGCCCTCATCTCTTGCAGATGGGGCAGGCCTCACATGGATCTTATGGCTACTTGGAGGAATGCCAAGATCCCATATTTTTACAGTCACAGAAGAGAACTTGGAGCAGAGGGGGTCGATGACCTGGTAATTGTTTGGCCACATGACGTTCTGCTCTGTGTCTTTCCTTCCTGGAATCTGGTGGGCAAGATTGTCAGGAGGATAGAGGTCCACCCAGGAAAGGTGATCCTCATGGCTCCAGAGTGGTCACGCCACCCTTGGTTTGCGGATCTGGTCAATCTAGCAGTAGACAGGCCCCTGAGACTCAGTCATCTGCCAAATCTCCTGCATCAGGGCCCTATATTTTTCGATCAATTGGATCGCTTTTGTCTAGTGACTTGGCTTTTGAAAGGAGGCAATTAAGGAAGAAAGTCTATCCAGAGAATGTTATTTCTACTCTGCTGCAGGCTCATAAGACCTCTACTTCCTAGGCATATATCCGGGTATGGAGAGTCTTCAAGTTTTGGTGTATGGAGCAAGGAGTTGATCCTTGCCGAGCATCGGTGGCAGATAATCTGACTTTTTTGCAGAATGGCCTTGCAAAAGGTTTGTCCTTTAGTTCCCCAAGGGTGCAGTTGTTAACCTTGGGCTGCTTGCAGGGCAAGATTCATGGTTTCTGTTTGGCCATGCATCCAGATGTGGTATATTTCCTACAAGGAGCGAAGCATTTGCACCCCCTGTTCGCCAGGTGTGTCCTTCTTGGAGCCTTAACTTGGGCCTCAAGGGCATAAAGAAAAATAAAAGAATAAACTTCTTTTATTCTGTTCTATGTAAACCGCTAAATGTAGCGAAAGTTACTGTTCCTTGTAAACCGGGGTATATGTATATTATACAGGAACCTCCGGTATATAAATTATATTAAATAAATAAATGTATGAGGCACCGATTGAGCCTCTTAAGAGGGCCACCATAAAAAATCTGACTTTGAAGGTGGTTTTTTTTTTTTGTTGCAATTTGTTCAGCTACAAGGGTGTCTGAGCTTCAAACTCTTTCATGCAAGGAACCCTTTTTTGCGAATTTCGGATTCTGGAATCTCTCTGAGGACGGTTTTGTCTTTTCTGCTGAAAATAATTTCAGCATTCCACTTAAGTCAGTCCATGAAGCTTCTGGCCTTTACAAATCTAAAGATTGATTCGCCTCATGCAAAGGAGTTCAGGTGCCTGGATGTTAGAAGGGCCTTGTTACGGTATTTATAGAGGTCACCAATAGTTTCCGGTTGTCGGATCATCTTTTTGTGCTATGGAGTGGTGCAAAAAAGGATCAAAAGGCATCAAAGGCCACAATAGCGTGTTGGTTGAAAGAGGCTATCAGTTTTGCATATATTTGTCGTGGTCGTCCTGTCCCGGATGGGTTAAGGGCTCATTCTTCCTGTTCATAGGCAGCCTCCTGGCCTGAGTGCCAACTGGTTTTGCAGCAAGAGATGTGCAGGGCAGCTACTTGGAAGTCATTGCATACCTTTGCCAGACACTACCATTTGGACGTCCAGGCTCCAGACATTGACAATTTTAGCAGAAGTGTTCTTCGAACTGGACTCTCGCAGTTTCACCCAGGGTAGGGAAGCTTTGGTACATCCCAGGTGTCTGGACTGATCTGGGTATGTCTAGGGAAAGGAAAATTGGTTCTTACCTGCTAATTTTCATTCCTGTAGTACCACAGATCAGTCCAGAGTCCCGCCCGGTGGGGGAGAGGAGATTTTTTTCTGGAGATTCCGCTTGATCTGTATTTTTTGATTTTCTGAAGAATGGCATAGATTTCTCAATAATAATAATAAAAAAAAAGGTTCTCTAGATTTAATAACAAATTTCCCTTGTCCTCTGCTCATTCTGGGGGAAGTTAATCAGTTTTTTAAAAGTTTTTGGTCATACATTTCTGCTTGGGTAGTGATAAAACTGAGGAGATGCAGGTGGTACACTGGGTTTTAAGACAGTGCCTGAGAAATGTTATCTATCTCCATCTAATGGAAGGGAGGTAAAACCTAGGAGTCTGGACTGATCTGTGGTACTACAGGAATGAAAATTGGCAAGTAAGAACCAATTTTCCTTTAAAAGCTGTATATGGCACCATTGTCCAAGGCCAGCTTGATGGCAAAAAAACTCTCTGACCCCAATAGCATAGTTCCTCTCTGTCAGGAACGTCTTAGAAAAAAAAGCACAAGGTAGTAGCTTACCCCTGGAGGCTACCTGTGAGAGAACAGTCCCCACACCCACTGAAGATGCGTCGACTTCTAAGAAGAAGAGCCAGATGGTATGTGGTCTCTGACATATTGATGTGGAGAGGAAGATTGATTGCAAGAGGGTGAAGCATGGATCATCTTGGGCAGCCAGTCCCTAGTGTTGACTCCCTTCTTAGTTAGGGCAGTAATGGAAGCAGTAAGGGTGAAGTAGTGATAGATACATTGTTGGTAGTAATTGGCAAAGCTTAGAAAGCACTGGATGACCTTGAGACCCACTGGCTGAGGCCAGTCCTTGATGGCTGAGAACTTGGAAGGTTCCATCTGGCGATCTTGTGCTGATATAATATATTGCAGGAAAGGAAGCTTCGACTGTTCAAAGACACACTTCTCTAATTTGGCATAAAGGCCATTCTCCCTTAGTCGACGAAGCACCATCCTCACCTGAGATCAGTGCACATACAAATAAGGTTAGAAGATCAGAATATCTTCCAGGTATACAATGACACAAGTATATAAAAGGTCCCTAAATATGTTCTGGAACACAGCCAAGGCATTACATAAACCTAAAAGCATTACCAAGTATTCGTAAGGGCCAACACAGATTTTGAAGGCAGTCTTCCATTTGTCCCCTTCTCGGATGCAGATGAGGTTATACACCCCATGGAGGTCTAGCTTAGTGAAGACGAAAGCTCCCTGAAGCCGATCGAAAGGCTCAAATGTGAAAGAAAGGGATACTTATTTTTGATGGTGATGGCATTTAACCTTCTATAGTCAATACAAGGTCATAAGGAATCATCCTTCTTGCCCACAAAAAAGAATCCTTCTCCAGCAGGGGAGGTGGAGGGTCGATTGAAGCCTCTGTCTAAATTCTCCTGAATTTATTCCAACATGGCCTCCATCTCAGGGATAGATGATGGTTAGATCCTGCCCCATGGTGGAATTTGCTGGGTATTAAATCAATGGTGAAGTCGTAAGAAAGGTGATGCAGCAGGGTCTCTGCCTGTTTCCTACTGAATACATCAGCGAACAATATGTATTGCTTAGGTAGCCCTGGGACATCCAGGAGATCTACGGAGCAGAGAGACACAGGCATAGGAAGAGATTGTATGTAGGTCTAGAAGCAGGAGTACCCAAGAGAAGATGTCCCCTTTTCACCAGTCTACAACTGGGCAATGCTGTTGTAACCAGAGCAAACCCAGTAAAACAGATTAAGGGACTTCTGAAGCATAAACAAAAAGAGGTGCTCTTCATGAATGACTCCCACTCTCAAGGTGATAGCTTCTGTGGCACAATATATAGCACCTGGTAGGGGTTCTCAATAAACCAAGGAGATAAGGAGCGGGCTAGCCCAGCAACACCAGGGGAATACTGTACTGTCGTACAAGACTCTCATCTATGAAATTGTTGGCAGCTCTGGAGTCCAGAAAGGATTCAGTGAATAATTTCTTGCCTTTGCGGTTTATCTGGACCTGCGCTGCGGACCACTACCATATCATCTCTAAGTGAGGAACCCTCATTGGTGTAACCCGTGCTGCGGACCATTACCGTATCATCTCTACTGAGGAGCCTCATCGGTGTGTCCCACTCTGTGGACCATTGCCGTATCTTCACCTCAGAGGTATTCCCCTTGGTTATACCCCACTGCACAGACTCTGTGACTTTCTCCTGAACTCCCCGCTTCACAGTCAGTGCCTTTCTCATTCTATTCCACAGCTGTGTCTAATGTCTGCTGAGACCTCGCCTCCCGATGGTAAGGCTCACAGGGCAACTCCCTGTGGGCGGTACCATCTCTCACATCGGCCCAGGGTCCACATACCTACCAGAGTCCACATACCTACAAATCCTAACAGATTGCCAAGTCCATGGACCCTGCACAGTTCTCGGCGATTCAGGCCATCCCTGGCCTGGCCCAGCAAATTACAGAGCAGCAAAAGGTATTAGAGACTTTGGCTAACACCATAAATCAACTGAGAAATTGGCTGGACTCTGTCCGAATGCCTATCAAGCCAAGCCATACTTCACATGCATCACCGTTCCGGCCTCCAATGTCCTTGCCAGCACCTCCTCTTTCACAGGTGACCCCTTGTTGTGTAGGGCTTCTTGAACCAGTGCAGCATGCACTTTTCTTTACAACCTACATACTTCCCCGAAGTAGTTTCCAAAACTATGTACATCTTGTCCCTCCTGGACGGAAAAGCCTTGGCCTGGGCATCACCCCTTTGGGAGCGAACGGATCCGATCCTTAATGACTTGCAGGGCTTCCTCACCCTATTTTGCTCCGTATTTGATGACCCTGGCCGCAAGATCATCGCCGGATCTATGCTCCTGCATCTGCAACAAGGTGCCAGGTCTCTGACCGATTATGTCATCGAGTTTAGGACTCTCTCCTTGGAATTACACTGGGACCTGGCTGCATCAAGGACGAATTAGCAGCATGAGAACTCCCTGAGTCATTGGATTCTCTCATTGACCTCGCCGGTCACATTGATCACCATCTGCATAAGCGATTGCACGAGGCTAGGGGATCCAAGATGATGTCTTCAGGTGTTCCACGCATTCACCCAACACCATCCACCCAGACCATTCCTACACCAAGCACCGAGGAAGAGGAACTGATGCAAATGGGTCACAGCCATCTATCCGCAAAGGAGAAGCATTGTTGGCAAAGATCAGGTTTTTGCATGTATTGTGGCCAACCAGGTCATGCGGTACCCTCCTGTCCACTCTGTCCGGGAAACTCTCAGGCCTAGGATCTGCCTGACTGCACCCTCTCCTCCGCTGACACTGCCTGTCTCAATTAACTCGGATGCTCTGGAATTTCACACCCTGACACTGGTGGACTCCGGGGCCAGTAGAAATTTTATACTCAGGCAACTCGTGGAACACCTTGGGATCCCCACTGTCCAGACACTACGCCATTGCTACTTTCTTCTATTCATGGCGAACCGTTACCAGATGAAGTTACCTTCTCCATGGTCCCCATTCAACTTCGTACCGGGTCACTGCACACGGAGACCATTTCCTTCTTGATACTTGGCAAGGCTATACACCCTGTGGTTCTTGGACTGCCATGGTTACAACTGCACACACCACAATTCGACTGGAGCACTTTACAATTGTCCCACTGGGGTAATTCCTGCCATGGAAAGTGCTTGGAGGTTGTGTCCCTGATGCCTTGCCTAGCTACTACAACATCCATTCCGGGTCTTCCGCTGCATTACTCCTCCTTTAAAGATGTGTTCTCCAAGAAAGCCGCGGACACTTTTCTACCTCACCGCTCATTTGATTGCACTATAAACTTATTACCCAACACTGAGCCTCCCCAAGGAAGGTTCTATCCACTTTCTCTGACTGAGACAAAGGCCATGTCTGAATATATACAAGAGAATTTGGTGAGAGGCTTTATTCGGCCTTCTAAATCGCCCACTGGTGCTGGGTTCTTTTTTGTGGGGAAAAAAGGACAGCTCCTTCCCGCCGTGCATAGATTACCGTGGCTTAAATGAGATTACCCAGAAGGATCGCTACCCCTTACCATTAATCTCTGAACTTTTTGATAGCCTCCAAGGAACCAAAATATTTACCAAATTGAACCTCAGAGGAGCGTATAATTTGGTCAGGATACACCTGGGCGTCGAATAGAAAACCGCATTTAACACCCGCGATGGCCATTTTGAATATTTGGTAATGCTGTTCGGCCTCTGCAAAGCCCCGGCAGTATTTCAGAATATGATGAATAACATCTTCAGAGACATGCTCTACAGTTGTGTCGTGGTTTATCTGGACTACATCCTGGTTTTTTCACAAGACCTTCAGAGCCACCACTTGGACGTCACCAACGTTCTACAATGCTTAAGGGATAACCAGTTATATGCCAAACTGGAGAAATGCTCCTTTCACCAGGAGTCTGTCCCTTTCCTGGGCTATGTGGTCTCAAGCCAGGAGTTCCAGATGGCTCTACAAAAGACTGAGTATTCGGGATTGGCCTCAACCAACGGGTCTTAAGGCGCTTCGAAGATTCCTTGGTTTTACTAACCTCTATAGGTCGTTCATCCACCATTATTCAACACTGACCACCCCACTAACAACTATGACTCGAAAGGGAGCCAATCCCTCCCAGTTGTCAACTGAAGCCGTGACCACCTTCCACAAACTCAAGGAGGCGTTCCTATGAGAACCATGCCTATGTCACCCAGATCCCCGACGACCCTTCATCGTCAAAGTGGACGCTTCAGATATCAGTGTGGGTGCAGTCCTCAGCCAACATTCAGCCAATCACACCTTGCACCCATGCTCGTTCTTCTCCCGACGCTTCTCTCCGGTGGAGCATAATTATGGAATTGGGGATAAGGAATTACTGGCAATTAAACTGGCCTTTGAGGAGTGGCACCCCTGGCTCGAGGGAGTGCAGCACCAAATCACGGTCTACACTGACCACAAAAACCTCGAGTACTTACATCAATGCTCAACGCCTTAGTCACAGGCAGGTCCGCTGGTCTCTCTTTTTTACCTGGTTCAATTTCCTCTTGCGATACTGGCCAGCCAATAAGAACACCCGAGCCGATGCACTCTCCCGTTTGTTCACCACGGAAGATGTTCCAGATGTTCCACGGCAAATCATCGATCCAACGAGAGCTCTCCTCTCCACCACACACACAGTGCCATCTGGGAAGACGGTGGTTCTCCAACCACTCAGAAGGAAAATCCTCCACTGGGCACATGATTCCTTGCTTGCTGGCCACCCCAGACAAGCTAGAATTCTTTCCAATCTTCAGAACATAAGAACATAAGAAATTGCCATGCTGGGTCAGACCAAGGGTCCATCAAGCCCAGCATCCTGTTTCCAACAGAGGCCAAAACCAGGCCACAAGAACCTGGCAATTACCCAAACACTAAGAAGAACCCACGCTACTAATGCAATAGCAGTGGCTATTCCCTAAGTATAATTGATTAATAGCCATTAATGGACTTCTCCTCCAAGAACTTATCCAAACCTTTTTTGAACCCAGCTACACTAACTGCACTAACCACATCCTCTGGCAACAAATTCCAGAGCTTTATTGTGCGTTGAGTGAAAAAGAATTTTCTCCGATTAGTCTTAAATGTGCTACTTGCTAACTTCATGGAATGCCCCCTAGTCCTTCTATTATTTGAAAGTGTAAATAACCAAGTCACATCTACTCGTTCAAGACCTCTCATGATCTTAAAGACCTCTATCATATCCCCCCTTAGCCGTCTCTTCTCCAAGCTGAACAGCCCTAACCTCTTCAGCCTTTCCTCATAGGGGAGCTGTTCCATCCCCTTTATCATTTTGGTTGCCCTTCTCTGTACCTTCTCCATCGCAACTATATCTTTTTTGAGATGCGGCGACCAGAATTGTACACAGTATTCAAGGTGCGGTCTCACCATGGAGCGATACAGAGGCATTATGACATTTTCCGTTCTATTAACCATTCCCTTCCTAATAATTCCTAACATTCTATTTGCTTTTTTGACTGCTGCAGCACACTGAGCCTACGATTTTAAAGTATTATCCACTATGATGCCTAGATCTTTTTCCTGTGTGGTAGCTCCTAATATGGAACCTAACATTGTGTAACTACAGCAAGGGTTATTTTTCCCTATATGCAACACCTTGCACATGTCCACATTAAATTTCATCTGCCATTTGGATGCCCAATCTTCCAGTCTTGCAAGGTCCTCCTGTAATGTATCACAGTCTACTGGTGGCCAGCCATGAAAAAAGACACTCAAGCATATGTAGAATCATGTCCCACTTGCGCTCGTCAGAAGCCGCCGGCAGGCCACCCATGGGGGCTCCTTCAACCTCTTCCTACACCTAGTGAGCCATGGACACATATAGCCACAGATTTCATTGTGGATTTACCCCCATCCAGTGGCAACAACACTATTTGGGTCACTGTGGACCACTTTTCGAAGATGTCTCACTTCGTGGCGTTACCTGGTCTGCCTTTGGCCCCGGAGTTAGCAAAATTGTTCATTCGCCACATCTTTAGCCTCCATAGACTCCCGAGACATATACTCTCTGATCAAGTAGTTCAATTTATGGCGAAATTATGGAGATCATTATGCAAAAAATTTGACATATCCTTGGACCTCACATCAGCCTACCAATCGAAGGCCAATGGACAGACTGAGAGGACGAACTGTAACCTAAAGCAATTTCTCCGGGCATATGTGAACTCTCGGCAAAATGACTGGTCCGACTTACTACCCTGGGCCGAGTTTGCCTTAAACTCCCACCAGTCTGCTTCTACTGGATCTTTGCCTTTCCAAATAGTATACGGACGCCAGCCTCTGCCTCCTCTTCCAGTAACCCTGTCTGTGTCGTCTCCGGCGGCACAGGCTTCTGCACAATAGTTACACCAACTTTGGGAACACAGCAAACAACTTCTACAGCAAGCTGGTCAGAAAGCAAAGAGGTTCTACGACGCCCATCATCGGGCAGCTCCTCAGTTGAACCCCGGAGACAAAATGTGGCTTAGCACCCACTTTATTCGTTTGAAACTGCCCTCAGCTTGTTTCGCTCCCAGATACATTGGACCTTTCCCATACTCCGTCAGCTGGGCCTGGTCAGTTATAGCTTTCATCTACCCACATCACTCAAGATCTATAACACCTTCCACATCTCGCTATTAAAGCCGCTCATCCTGTAGGAATTCTCTAAGAAACTGGATGACATCATCCTTCCAGGACATTTAAGCCAGCTGGCCCTGCCTACCTACAACTTGGCAAAGAGTTCTGAATGCTGAATCCGCTTCATTCACTATGGACTTCCCATTCCAGTTACTGCTACTTTGGCGTGAGACGCTCTGGGTACCCGCTCCACGGGGGACCCTTCTTCATCTCTGGCTATCCGCTCCTCGGAGGTCCTTTGCCTTGGACTACTATTTGCCCCGTTCTCCGGGGCGTCTCCTGGAGCCTTTGCTACTGTGAGTACCTCCACTCTACGGACCACTACCCTACCATTTCTAGTGTGGAATCCTCATTGGTGTACCCCGCTCTGCTGACCACTACCATGTCATTTCTGAGGAACCCTCATCAGTGTATTCTGCGCTGCGGACCACTACCATGTCATCTCTTCTGAGGACCCCTCGCTGGCGTGCCCTGCTCCACGGATCACTACCGTATCATCTCTACTGAGGAGCCTCATCGGTGTACCCCGCTCTGCGAACCATTGCCGTATCTTCACTACAGAGGTATTCCCCTTGGGTATACCCCACCGCATAGACTCTGTGACTTCCTCCCCGCTTCACAGGCAGAGCCTTTCTCATTCTCTAATAAAGACTCTATTCCACAGCTGTGTCTGATGTCCGCTGAGACCTTGCCGCCCGACAGTGAGGCTCACAGGGCTCCTCCCTGTGGGCAGTACCATCTCTCACCTCAGCCCAGGGTCCACATACCTACAAATCCTAACAGTATTATGTGTACGTACTATGCATGGTTTTAAACTGTGATAGTTTATTTATATACTGATATTCAATGAAAATAACTTTTAACTTGACTACCAGTTGGCAGTATAACAGAAAACAAGAATCGTTATGCAGAATAAAAGCATAAACAACAGCATTAGCAACAAAAACAGAATAGACCGCTATGTAAGCAGGTCACTGTGAAATCAGGACAACAGAAAACAAACATAAAAATACCTGTGGCAACAGGACAGCAACCAGGCAGGCTGAGTGAACCAAATAGTTCTTATCGTTGATATTTACTAAATTACTATTCTTTTCTTTCCCCTTGCTTTCTTCATAGTATCTCTGAGGTCTTGGAGATGTGTCAGGAAGATGCAGAGAACATCCTCTATAATTTGGGCTTTGCCTGTGAGGAACCTGAAGTCACGGCCAAGATACCCACACGTTTTTTTCAGACTCCTTCCCAGGTGAAAGGCATCAATTTCCGAGTGTTTTTGGAAGCTCAGATCCGACGGATAGAGATGGAGGATCCTTGCCTGACATTAGCAAGTGGGTATGATATTGGCCTAGCATCCTAAGGGGATTAGAAAGACTCCTTCTCTCTTCTCCCCAAGGTTCATTTTGCCCTTAATAATGTTCATTCTCTATTATCCTCCTTCAAGCAGCAATGGCTCCCTGATCCTCCCATCCCCAACCAACTCTGCAACATCATTCAGTGTTCGGCGTGAATACAATTTTCATTCGTTTCCTGTAATGTATTTAGGCTGTACTGATGGTGCAGAAATAACTTGGTAGTAGTGTTAGCATGACCTGGCACTAATGCTGTGTTAATTAATGATACAGTAGGTGGAATGCAAGTATGTAGCAAACCAACAGCTTATATACCTGTTCCAAACACTAAATTCACCAGTGTCATGTCAGTGCTGGCACAGCATGGAGTCAGCACTGATTCGGTGTTAAATAAATGTACCAGGAATATGTTGGTTTTGATAAAAGCACATATCAGCCCTGGTTGTTTTCACCATCATCTCTTCCTCTTCCCCCATATCAACCTACAATGGGGTAAATATTCAAAGCTGGCTGTGTAACTAACTTACAGGCCGATACAGTAAGGACGCGTAAGAAACAGTACGGCAGTGCTGGGCGCCCGCTCGTTTGCCGCGCACATATTTTGGTTCACATACCGCTCGATTCAGTATTCAAATGAGACGCAAATCCAAGCGGCGTCCAAAGCGCGTCAATGAAGCGGTAGGCGCTCGCAATCCATTTTACTGTACAGAGCGGTATGCAGTGCCTATACAGTATCCAGGGTGCGCTGGTACCTGTCCTTTGAAATGTCATTACAAATGTCATTTGAAATGTCATTCCACCAGGTAAGTGGATGGTTCTTTTCTACAGACACCGCTGTCTTGAGCGCCCGGCCGGACGTCCAGTCCACGACCTTGGACGTCCGGCTGGGCCCTCAAGGCAGCGGTGCCTCCGATCATGGACGCCTGGATGTATTCGCCTGATAAAGAGGTCCTCGGGCTGTGGCTGATTACAGGTGGGAAGGCCACACTAGCCGCCCTGGTTCATCAAAAAAACATTTCCCCTCGAGCGTTACCTGGTCGGCTACTCTAGTCCCACAGTATTTAAAACACGTTGCTATAACTCCAGCATTCCCACGGCACTAAAGCTGCTACACATTTCGTCACACTGCGTGCTGAATGCCCGCAAACACAGCAGTACCTCCGGCCGCGGTACTACTCACGCGCTTCACTCCAGCAGCCAAACCCACCCCTTAACTCTGATTGGCTGTTGCTGCCTTCGGGTTGAAGCCTTTCCCGAATCCTGATTGGTTTGGGAGAGGTGTCTATCAAAGGAGGCGGGGCTTTATATCTGGGATGTAAGCTCCTCTACAACAGAGGTGAAAGTTTGTGTAATTTCTGTTCTGGGTTCCTTCCCCGAATACTGAGGTGAGAATAATCTGAAAGCAAAGGAGGCTGAAACCCTTTATGGTAGAACTGGCGGGAAGGTCCATGAATGGACACTGTGACCTTGGACCTTCCCGCCTGTAGGCACCGCTGCCTTGAGCGCCCAGCCGGACGTCCAAGCCGTGACCTTGGACGTCCGGCCGGGCGCTCAAGGCGAAGTGCCTCCGATCATGGAGGCACCGCTGCCTTGACTATCCTTTCCTGATTGCCCAGGACTATCCTTTCCTGACTGCCCAAACCAGTAATGCCCCCATCTTATATCCATGTTCATAATATTTTTGCTTAGTGTATCGGAGCGCCCTTTCTATTCTTCCCACCTGAAGTAATTTCAACTGTTCCTGTAGCCCAACCAGACAGCGATATGTTCTGGCCAAACAAGTTTACTTCTGTTCCCTTTCTAAGATTAAAATTTCTTCCTCCAGTCTGATCTGCTCAGCCAGGTGCTCAAGGCAGCGGATGTCCAAGCCGCTGTAGGCACCGCTGCCTTGAGCGCCCGACCTCGGACATCCAAGCCGAGGGCTGGCGAGCGAATCTGCTAGTCTCTCTATTATAAAAGTATTAGGGATGCTGGGGGATCACGTCAGCGTGCTCATGCACCACGACACACACAGGCGGGCCTCGCATTTCTCAACCGCTGTCCAGTACGAAGCTGACTGAACACCACACTAATGCCAGGGACAGGGTAGGCGGTAAACATTCAGGTTAAAGACGCGGTAAATGAGCTGGTTAACAGGGCGATAATTTGGGCGCACGTTACTGTATCGGAGGGAATAGCTAATCCGATCATTAACATGTCATATACATGCGGCGGGCGGAAAGGGAGACGCGTCCTTTTCAGCAAGCGGTAAGGACGCGTAAAAGCCGATACTGAATCGCGGGTACTCCTTACGCATCCAAAACGTGCGTCCAAAGCGGGTTAAAAACCGGGTAACCACGGCAGCGCTTTACTGTATCGGCCCGTTAACCAGTTAGAACTTATCCCGATAAGTTACGATGTATATTCAGCAACACGGCGAAACTGGATAAGTCTTCCTGGCTCCATGACATGTCTAAACTCACATGTATACTTATGCAGATAATTCTAAATAGCGCTCTGCCCCCGATCTGCCCAGTACACATCTACTTTTTGTGCGTGTAACCTTTAGCCATATAAGAAACTTACACAGCTGACGGCAGCCGCTGAACTTAGGAGCATATTCAGCGGTTGCTACTTAGCTGAATATGCTTTGAATAAGAGACCCAATATGTTTACCCAGACCTAATGCTGTCTGCCTTTATCCCGTTTTTATATTCCTCTTTTTCTGTTGGCAGGTCGTTTTAAGCAGGTTGAGACTCTGGCTACTACAGCAAATGCCCTTTGCTGTCTCTACTCCTATGTTTCCAAGACCCCTGTGCAGAAGATTGCACCCTCTCACGGCTTCTGGGACTATTCTAGTATTCCATGCATCAAAATCCCTGAAGTGAGCCAGGAGCCTAAGTCGCCTGTGGATCGCTTGAGGAAGGCTGTACAAAGGATGTGCCTGTACACCTCACAGAGAGACAGGAAACACCTGTGCAAGGCAGCCCGGCGGTCTCCTGCGAAGCTGGGAAGCTTGGAAGAGGTAGTGCAGGAAGTACTGGTGATGGTGAGGGAAGACAAGCAGCGGTGTCAGGGCAGAGACTTAAAGGACACTGGGGAGATGGAGGAGCTGAGCTCAACTTCTCAGAATGGACGGTACCTACATCAAGTCTTCCCTCCACGGCAGGATCTTCCGGTAGTTTTACAAAGCTCGGCAGTTGGATTCTTGCCAAAAGGTGAAATGGGCCCTAGGCTCTTGCATTTCTTAAGTCTCATCTAATTTCAAGAACCACTCTGTTCCTCGCTTCTGCCTGCATCCACAAAAAAAGGTTGCGCACGAGGGGAGGAAAACGTATGCTATAGAGTGTTTCTGTTCATTTTAGCAGTCTAAATGCACTGCACCTAGCAAATGGATTCCTCGCAGATTGTACTGCTTTTTATTGCACTAACATGAAAATTAGATCTGAAGTTGTAATATATGAGCTTTTGTTCTTTTACATTTTTATTTAATAACTCACATTGCAACTGCAAACAAAAGTCCGACCTAACAAACAGGTAAACAACACATATATTATACAGATGTCGATAATTACACTACCAGAACACCAGGGCTCTTCCTGTGCAATATACCAAAAAAGAAATACCTCACTGTATAACCTTAACAGTTTCATCCCTAGCCCACAGTTGTAGTCACAGCTGACAAATATGGTCCCCGCATTGACAAAGCATATGTAATTCTTTCCACCATAGCTATCTCTGGAACCTGGACTTTCTAAGCATTCAGCTTTGGGACTTCCTTCCAAAATGTAGCGACCCATAAACCATGCGGCCAACAGGAGCTGAGTTGTCGGCCACTTCATATTCTTATTCATCTGAGTCTCTGACCACCTTCTTAACCAACAACCCTCATTCCGGTGCCCAGTACTGCCATATATTTCTTTCTCCATTGGTTTGCAGAAACCCAGGGCAACGGTTCTCTTTCCTGGACTTGAAACTTCATAAAGGTGAAATAAAAGTTACCACAACCTGAGAAGAATCCTTTTTTTTTTTTTTTTCAAGGACCAATACAGCTCCAGAATTCTGCCCCACACTGTGGGGTAGATTTTATAATTTTGTGCGAGCGCGTACTTTTGTTCGTGCACCAGGCGCGAACAAGAGTACGCCCCCGGCACGCCTCTCCATGCAAGCCCCGGGACTTATGCGCGTCCCGGGGCTTGCGCGCGCCGCCAAGCCTATGCAAAATAGGCTCGGCGCACGTAGGGGGGGTTTGGGGTAGGTTTTCGGGGGGTACACGCATACCCCTTTGAAAATCTACCCCCCAATCTGAAACAGAGCCAATGGCTCTACCAGCCAGACAGCAAAACCCTTACAAGAATTTCTTTTTGTTTTTCAGGCACCTTTTTTTGTGCATTATTTTTAAATCTTTGAAGCCTGTCTGAAAAGAGATCTTTATTTTGCTCAAATGCACTCATATATCTCCCATTAAGCATATTCTGAGGATTAAGCCCAGTGTGCCTTAGTAAGCACACAAAATATGTTCTGTCTGGTCAGGCTTCCTTCAGTACCTTAATGGCTGCAGGATTAGGAGTGATGGAAATGGTAATAGGAAGTAAGTTAGGGATTATGGGAGAAGCTGTGGTATTCGAAGGAGTGATAAATTATAGGAGTGACAGAAATAGAGGCAGAAGTATTGGGAGTAGTGATGAGAGCAGTAATGGAAGCCATGATGGTATGTATGCCTGAGGGATGCAGATCAGTGCACTGTATTTAATTGCCACCCCACTTTCTTTGAAGTGCTGCATCACATCTCTAATGCTAGATGCACCATTTGCATTTACTCTAACCAAGTGGACACCTATCCTCTGGCCAGCCTCATTTGCAAGTGAATATTTCATGCATGGTTCTTTCATACTGGTGAATCCCTCAGAGTGTCTTCTTTACCATCCTGGGTCTCATTGAACTGCTTGGACTCGCTCAATATTAGCAAAGGCTTGGAAAGCCGGTTTAGATGAAATAGGATCCCCTCCAAGCCTGAAGCATATCCATCCATGGTCCATCTTCCTTCTCTCCTTCCCCATACACAGCCTCAGTCCTTTCTCTAAATCGGTTTACAGCTTTGAAGAAAACACTGCTGTTGTAATCCTGTTAATGATTTACTTGCATATTTGCCTTAATCTGATCCGGGAAGTTTACCTCTCAAAAGCTACTCACATTATATATATATATATATATATATATATATATATATATATATATATATATATATATATATATATATATATATATATCATTAGTCCATATAAAGAGATCCCACTTGCAGCCTTTTTGCTGACATAATATTATGGCAGAAAAAGACTTCCTCATTCTTCATACCCTCTGCAATATCACACTCCTTAGTTGATGTCCAGGTTTATCCTCCCTTTCTGACCTCTAACCTCTAATCCTCTGTCACAAGCCCATGAATTTTAGTTGCATGCACAAATTTTGCTGACTTACCACAACTGCTGCCAAACAACAAAATTGTCCCAAAGCTTTCCTTATGTAGTATGAAAAGAAAGACTATGAAAAAGAAGACTAATTGCTCATCAAACTACATGCACCTTCAAGTATCTATATCTATACATACTGTATATGATTCTTAATATCAGTCACAGAGGAGAATGCAGTTTTATATAAATTCACTTTCTCTACTATATTGCTATATGCATTCATAGAGTTCTTTAATAATGACTTGTGTTAATATGTTGTGCTTTTAATTTGGACTGTTTTTAAGGGGATCATTAACCTTTGACTTAAAGATAATATAAACAAAAACAATAACATAAATGCAGAGGAGTGGTCTAGCAGTTAGAACATAGACTATGATTCAAGAGAAGTCCTGGCAAATGAGTTCATGATGACTCGCCTTTTTCCACCCAAATGTGTCTTCATTTGGCATTCCAGATAAATTATTATAATAACATGTAGTGTACTCCTTTGTAATGTGGATGACATCAGAGGAAATCCTGTTAGCATGGCTCCCAGTACTTTAGATATGTTGAATGAAGAACTGTCCAGTTATGCAAACTTTTAGCAAGCTCAGGATCTAGGGTTTCAGAACCATGGAAGGGATAGACTGTGGCAGACAGACTGGAGATGATTCTCTCTCCCAAGTTAGTGATGTCGATGTTTGAGGTGTTTGAACAAGACAGAAAAGCTGGGCAGATTGTCCAGTGCACAGCATGAGTCATTCACTGTCTTCATTCTCATCTACAGAAGCAGCTGTCATCCCAGGTTCCCACAGGAGGACACATCTACCATACCAACGCCATGTTGTGGATGATCTCCAAACTGAGCCAAATCTTAGAATACAGGCACCTAGGAACACGATGGAAGTGGTGAAGCCCTTGCCTACTGTTGTCACCCAGGGGGATTCAACAGAGAGCCCAAGCTTCCAACAACCGAATGTTTATAGCAACGAATGCTTGTCAAATTCATATGAACCCAGGACCAAAGGGAAAAACCATTCACCCCAAGTCTGTTCTCAAATGATTTATTCAGCAGCAGGGTGTTGGACACTAGGTGGCCTCTCAGATTTGCTCCCTGAGACACAGTTCTTGGATGATGGCCCTACTTTGTGCTCATTAGATAAAGCATTGCATTCGACCCAAAGGATCTTATTCAAAGATAGTTCTTCTGAAATGGAGGAGGTAAGTGTCCTTTGTCCTGAAAGGGAGGTGATGGGCCATCACTAGGTCCAGCAATATCTTTAGCATCATATATTGTCATCTCCCTATAATGGAGACTTTTACATTAAAAATATGTGAGCTGATCACATTACTAGCCAAAATATACAAATTATTTAGAATAGAATTTTTGTTTACTTTTAAGGTCCAGAGTAATGAAGATGAAGAAATAAAACCTTCCAACAGGAGCTCCGCAAACAACTCATTGGTAAAAAGACACAAAATGAGTAAGTAGGCCAGAGTGTGACAGAGTGTTATCTTTTCCTTGGGATAACTTTGGTTTTCTACAGCTAAAGTAGTAGATGCAAGTGGGAAAATACTCCATAGGAGAAGATTCAGTGCAGAAAATGTTATTTGCAACTATTTAGAAAGTATTTATAACAATTTCGTGAGCCCCTTTAAATAAAAAGCGGAGTGAAATAAAAGAAAAACATGACTCCATGCATGGAAGCTTTTGGCACGTACCTGCGCACGTTCTGCATTCAGATCATTAGCTTGACATCATAGTCTGCTGTTTATATATCACCTATTAAAAAGATGCTACATTTCCTGCCCATACCGTAGTAGCACAGTAAATGGCAGCAGAAAAAGACCATCCAGTCTGTCCCATTATCCTGCCTCGCTGCTAAGAATACATCCCAGCTGCCTGCTACAGAGTGTGACCACCTGTAAAATTTCTTCTTTTTTGTCTTTCTCCCTTGTGTACTCCCTCATCTTGTTTAGAAGAACATACAAGATCCTCACTTAATTCTCTCCAACACCCCCATCCCTAAACATAAAGGGGCAGATTTTCAAAGGGGTAATCGCGTAAGATACATGCATACCCCCGAAAACCTGCCCCAAGCTCCCCCTGTGCGTGCCGAGCCTATCTTGCATAGGCTCGACGTCACGCGCAAGCCCCGGGACGCGCGTAGGTCCCGGGGCTTCGAATAAGGGGATGGCCGGGGACATGTCCAGGGCTTGGCGGCAGGCCAGGGGCGTGGTGCCTGTCCATGGGTGGGGCCGGAGGTGTGACGGCGGTCTGGGGGCGGGGCCGAGTGCTCTGGCACAGCGGCCTGTGCCGGGGCAGGGAGCCGGCAGCGAGCGCAAGTTACGCCTGCCAGAGGCAGGCATAACTCCATGAAATAAGGTAGGGGGGGTTTAGTTAGGGCTGGGGGTGGGTTAGATAGGGGAAGGGAGGGAAAGGTGGGGGGGACCAAAAAAAAAGTTCCTCCAAGTCCGCTCTGATTTCGGAGCAGCCTCGGAGGGAATGGAGGCAGGATGCTTGGCTCGGCGCTTGCAGGTTGCAAAATTGTGCACCCCGCTGTGCGCGCCGACCCTGGATTTTATAACATGCGCATGGCAGCACGCGCATGGTATAAAATCGGGCGTAGATTTGTTCGCACCAGGTTGCGCGAACAAATCTGCGCCCTCGCATAAGTTTAAAGATTTGCCCCAAAGCTCTTTAATCATCTAAATAGCCAGCAACACTAGAGTGACCATTGCCCAAGTATCCAGCCTCCCAGGTCCTTTGTGTAGCCTTTCAGACAGACCCAGCTGCATGAGCACCTTTGTTTCCATTAGGGCTTCTAGTTAATTACAGAACTTGCACACTTAGCTGCTAGCTTGATTCCATCATCACATTTTGATCTAAAATAGCTACCATTACCAGTGAGATTCCCGTGCTTAGCCTGCCAGACAGAACTGGCTATGTGAGTGCCTGTGTTTCCACTAGGACTCCTAGTTAGAGAATGCAGCTTGCCAAACAGACCCTGTTTCTAGATGATTCTACTATCTTAGCCTGTTGCAAAGCCCAGCTACAAGGATGTCTGTTATGACTAGAAATTTGAACCTATAGCAAAGATCTAGTGGACTATGCATTCAAGAATCAGCAGTTCTCTGTACATACCAGGATCAGTCCAGACTGCTGGGTTATGCCTCCCTTCCAGCAGATGGAGTCAGAGAAAAGCTGAAAAGCACCCACCATATAACCTGGTGTGCCACCTGCGATCCCTCAGTATTTCTCTGACTCCAGCAGATTGAGAAGCACAACCTGCGGTCCTGGTTCTCTCTAAAATTCCCGGGAATTATTCCCGTCAGGTTTGATTTCTATCTTTCAGACAACCTTTAACTAAATCAAACTTTACTGTGTAAAAAAAAAAAAAAAGGATTTTTTGATTTTACAGTGAAGCAGCAGCTATCTTCTGGCAGGCATTGCCCTGCCACTAATTTCCCAGAGAATTGAGTTACTGACCCAGTGAGCTGAGGGGGAAAACTTACCTGTGGGCCAGTCACTCTCCCCCTCCTTGGACAGATCTGAAATGTTTTAATTTTTCTATTTATGGTCTGGCTGTCCATTACAGGCTGACAAAAAAAAAAAAATAAAGAGTAAAGTAAAATTAAATTCATACATAGCAAGTCTGGTTTCAAAGACTTTATTTTTACCTTTGAATATTCCTCCCGTCAGCCGTTGCCTGCTCAGAGTCTCCCGGGCCTCCGGAGGGGGTGGAGGTTCACCCGGCTGCTGCACTTCTCTCGATGCCGCGTTTCAGTGCTTGTACAGCTTGCAGAGAGCCGGGGATCTGGCTCTCCCGCGAAGGCCTCTGCTCCCGGTGTCTCCCCGGGGGCAAGAGGCCTTCACGCCAGTCAAATTCGGCTCAGGGGCGGGTCCGCGCGGTTTGCGCGGTCGGCTGTCAGCTATCAGGCAGAGGCCTGCCTCGCTCCCGATCAGCGCGGGAGCGGCGACCATCTTGCCTGCAGCTGACAGGGACGCAGATTCGTTGGAGGAGGGGGAGGATCTTGCCCCTCTGTCCCCGCCGGCCCTCAGTCCTCAACGACTGTGCGGCTTGCAGGATGCCTCTGCCTATGCAGTCGGGGGAGCCCTTAAAGCGACGGCATCTCTTTTCTTCTCAGTTTGTTCTACTTTTACACAAGGCAGTTATGGAAGCTGAGGCTGATGGGGAATTCCAGCCTCCTAGCCAGGCTAAGCTTTTTAGAGCTTCCAAGGATCAGGGGAGACCTGAGTCCTGCGCTGCACGGCAGAATCTGGGAGTGGAGTTGTCGGACCCCCTTTTTACAGCGAATCCATAACTTTTGGATCCCTCCACCCAGGCAGGGGGTGATGGGGTAGATAATGCCACCCCGGTGGAGGGGGATGATCCGCAGGTACTCCACTTGTTCCGTAGAGAGGAACTGGACCCTTTAATCTCCTATGTACTCCAGGAACTGGAGATCCCTATCCCGCAAGAGGTTTCGGACAACTCCCCAGGGGATTCGGATTTGGCGGGTCTTCGGGCTCCACCCCAAACTTTTCTGTTCCATCCAAAGCTTTTCCAGCTCGTGACCCGGGAATGGGAGACACCTGAGGCCTCCTTGTGAGTTAGTAGGGCTATGGAGAAGCTTTACCCGCTTCCCAACGATTCGCTCGACCTCCTAGAGATTCCCAAGGTAGATTTGGCGCTCACAGCCATAGCAAAGCATACTACTATCCCCGTGACGGGAGGCACAGCACTCAAGGACCTCCAGGATAGGAAATGAAGTGTTACTTAAACGGATTTTTGAAGTGTCTGCCTTGGGGGTATGAGCCGCAGTATGTAGTAGCCTTATGCAAAGGGCTACCCTCCATTGGGTTCAACAGATGCTTATGGTCCAGGACCTTCCTCCGGGGGAAGTCGAGTAGGCGAACTGAATGGAATCGGCGGTAGCCTATACAGCTGATGCCTTGTATGATCTCCTTCGTACTTCGGCACGCACTATGTCTTCGGCGGTGTCTGCCAGGCGACTTCTATAGCTACATAACTGGTCGGCGGATGCCTCGTCCAAGTTGCAGTTAGGCTCCTTCCCTTTTAGGGGGAAATTGTTATTTGGAGATGAACTCAAACAGCTTATAAAGGCCTTGGGAGACAACAAGATTTACAAGCTCCCGAAGGACAAACCCAGGTTGGGCCGCTCACCCGGTGCCTACAGGGGCCGTTTTCGGGGACAGTGCCGTTTCCGGACTGGTAGGGGTTCCTCTTCCTATAATCCTCGACAATTGGCTACCCGAGCACAATTATGGGCGTATTCCTTTCGTGGCAGATGGCCTCAGCGTACTGCAGCCACCCATGCCTTTGCCCACAACAATAAATCTCCCCAATGAAGGGGAGCCGGCCCATTCCTCGGTTCCAAGGATCGGGGGTTGACTTTCACTTTTTCGAGAGGAATGGGTCAAGATTACATCAGATTAGATCCCGCAGGGCTCGAGCTTTGGATTTTGCTCGATCCTTGCAGGATCTCTTCCTACAATCACCCTGCAGACCACCGCAGATGTAACAAGTTGTCCTCCAAACGTTGTCCCAGTTGAAGGCTCTAGGGGCCATTGTTTCAGTTCCCGGAGCCAAACACTGGACCGGTCGCTACTCCATCTATTTCGTAGTACCCAAGAAGGAGGGCTCCTTCCGGCCAATGTTGAACCTCAAACAGGTCAACAGGGCGTTGAGAGTACCATAGTTTTCACATGGAGACATTGAGATCGGTCATTGCGGCTGTCCACAAAGGCGAATGTTTGGCTTCTTTGGATTTGACGGAGGCCTGCCTCCACATAGGAATCCAACCACACCATCAGAGGTTTCTGAGATTCATGATCTTGGGGCAATATTATCAGTTTTGCGCCCTGCCTTTTGGGCTAGCGACAGCTCCCCGCGTCTTCACCAAGGTAATGGTGGTAGTGGCAGTGAGCCTTCGACGGGAAGGGATCTTGGTACATCCCTACCTGGACAATTGGCTTATACGAGCGAAGTCGGAGATACTTTGCAGGGAAGCGGTTCGTTCGGTATTGCACCGCCTACGGTCCCTGGGCTGGGTGGTCAATTGTGCCAAGAGCCAATTGGTTCCCTCCCAGGTGTTGGCGTTTTTAGGAGCCCGCTTCGATACCGCTATCGGCAAGATTTCATTCCCTCGGGTGCGGATGGACCGGTTGATGTCTCAGGTACGGCGCCTGTTGCCTGTTGTCTCTTCCCTCACCCATAGTGTGGGACTATTTGCAGGTTCTTGGTTTTATGGCATCTACCCTGGAATTGGTTCCTTGGGCCTTTGTGCACATGAGACCATTACAGAGGGTGCTCCTTTCGCGTTGGGACGCCAAGTCGGAAGAGTTTCAACTTCCATTGCCTCTACTGGAACCAGCCAGGGCCAGTCTGGATTGGTGGCTAATTCCGGATCACTTACTTCGAGGGGTGGACCTGGAGAATCCTCAATGGATAATTGTGACGACCGATGCCAGCCTCTCCGGTTGAGGGGCAGTTTGTCAGTCACGGTCAGCGCAAGGTCTTTGGACACAGTCACAGGCCAAGTGGTCCATCAATCGCTTGGAGACCAGAGCGGTTCATCTGGCGCTGCAGCAATTTCTACCCCTGATCCGTCACCGGGCAGTACGGATTCTGTCCGACAATGCGACCACCGTGGCCTACATAAACCGTCAGGGGGGTACAAGAAGTCACCCCGTGGCCGACGAAGCGGACAGGTTAATGTTCTGGGCGGAACGCAATCTTACCTGCATTGCTGCGTCTCACATAGCCGGGGTCAACAACATTCAGGTGGACTTCCTCAGTCATCAGCGGTTAGATCCCAGAGAATGGACGCTATCCTGAGGAAGCGATGCGGCTGATCTTGAGCCAGTGGGGGACCCCCCGCCTAGATTTAATGGTGACTCGTCTGAATGCCAAGGCATCCCGTTTCTTCAGTCGCAGAAGGGATAACGGATCGGAAGGGGTGGACGCCCTGGTTCCCTCTTGGCCATCTCACATTCTCCTTTTTGTGTTTCCTCCTTGGACGTTGGTAGGAAAAGTATTATGACGCATAGAATATCACCAAGGACCGGTGATTCTAGTAGCCCCGGAGTGGCCGTGAAGATCATGGTTCGCAGATCTGGTCAATCTAGCGGTGGACGGTCCCTTGCGTCTCGGTCATCTGCCGAACCTTCTCCATCAGGGTCCAGTATTTTTCGATAAGGCAGACCGCTTCTGTCTAGCGGCTTGGCCTATGAGAGGAGACAATTAAGAAAGAAGGGTTACTTGGAGGCGGTTATTTCCAGCCTTCAGAGGGCAAGAAAAACTTCTACATCTATTGCCTACATTCGAGTATGGAAGGTGTTTGATTCTTGGTGCCATGGGTTGACTTTGCCCCCGCGGCAAGCCACTATTGGTCACATTCTTGCCTTTTTGCAGGATGGATTACAGAAGGGCTTGGCGTATAGTTCACTCCGGGTGCAGGTAGCAGCCTTAGGATGTTTTCGTGGTGAGGTCGATGGTACTTCCATTGCTGCTCACCCAGATGTGGCACAGTTCTTGAAAGGGGCCAAGCACTTGAAGCCTCCAGTGCGCGCGATCTGCCCATCATGGAGTTTAAATTTGGTTCTCCGTAGCATTTGCGGGTCTCCCTTTGAGCCTTTGAAGCGGGCCATGTTGAAGTATTTAACGCTTAAGATGGTGTTTCTCATGGCTATTTGTTCGGCTAGACGAGTTTCGGAGCTCCAAGCCTTGTCATGTCGGGAGCCTTTTCTGCATATTTCTGATTCGGGGATTTCTATTTGGACAGTGCCCTCATTCCTTCCGAAGGTAGTCTCGGCATTTCATGTCAACCAGTCTATCGAGTTGCCAGCATTCTCTGTTGAAGATAAGGATCTGAGGAGGCTGTATGTCCGTAGAGTCCTTTTACAATATCTAGAGGTTACCAATCCGTTCAGATTGTCGGATCATCTTTCTGTGTTGTGGAGCGGCCCTAAGAAAGGGTCTAAAGCTTCTAAGAGTACTATTGCACGATGCTTGAAAGACACTATTGCTTCTGCTTACATATGTCACGGGTGCCCAGTACCAGAGGGCCTTAAGGCGCATTCTCTTAGGTCACAAGCGGCGTCATGGGTGGAAAGCCAATGTGTTTCGCCTCAAGAGATTTGTCGGGAGGCCACTTGGAAATCATTGTTCACGTTTGCTAAACATTACCGGTTGGATGTCCGGGATCCGAAGGATGATTCCTTCAGCAGCAGTGTGCTCCGCGCCAGACTCTCCAGGCCCCACCCCTTTTAGGGCAGCTTGGCTACATCCCAGCAGTCTGGACTGAGCCTGGTACATACAGGGAAAGGAAAATTAGTTCTTACCTGTTAATTTTCATTCCTGTAGTACCAAGGATCAGCCCAGACGCCCGTCCATTGGCAGGAGAGTCCGTACAGCAGTTTATATTTCACAGACTACGCATCTACGTGACATGGTTGGTGTTATTTCAGATGTTCCTATAGGTTTACTTCAAGACATTTAAGTTTGACTGGCTCTAGTCATTGGTTGTTGAATTACAATACAATAAAATAGTTATATTAACAGCTATTCATTCTGCTTTGATATTGATTATACTGAGGGATCGCAGGTGGCACACCAGGTTATATGGTGGGTGCTTTTCAGCTTTTTTCTGACTCCATCTGCTGGAAGGGAGCCATAACCCAGCAGTTTGGACTGATCCTTGGTACTATAGGAACAAAAATTTACAGGTAAGAACTAATTTTTCTATATGCTTTCATTTCTTCCTCTGATACTGTTTTCTGCAGAAAATGCCTTGCTTTTGATGATTGGTATCCTTCATCTGATTACTCCCCAGAGGTGTCTGCACCAATCTGTTTCAGTACTTTTGCATAGTCTTCCGAATTTGTTCCGTCTGGTGCAACGGCATATGGCCGGTTGTCTCCTGGTCTTGATTGATCGCTTGCTAACTACAAAAGTTTGTGCCAGTGCTTTCTTAAGCTTCTCCAATTTGTCCTAGAGCTGCTGCGAGGAAAAACTGAACCCTAGTGCAGATTGACTCGCTTTGACAAATGTCTGGCTTTATTTCAGGCCCCTTACCGTCAAAAATAAAAGCTCAACTCATTTAGAACAGGAGGCCACGGGAGCAGAACATTGGGAATCTCATGGTCCCAGCATCACCCAGAGATCATAGAGTCAGGGAGGAGTAGGTGTGAGTGCCCTCCTCCCCTGTGGTAGCAAGAGGCTGCAGAAGGAGATGAGACCAGCAACCCTGCTGAAGTTCTAGCAACAGGGAAGCAAGAGTAATAGAAAGGGGAATCCCATCAGCACACAACAGGCCCAGGGGCTGCCTATGGCTCCTTCTCGCCCCACCTCTACAGGAAATGATTGGGCAGTTCCTAACCATGGGTGAGAAGAGAAAGGAGTATCCCTGGCTCCTGTAGCACTGACTTACACAGTTCTTCCTGAGGTCAGATCCATTCATTTTTATGCTTGCTTATGTAAATTTTAAAACTATCAACAATCATGCTGCTGGTTTTTAGGTTGTGCTGGTAGCCAGCCTTTGGTAGGAGATTCTGACCAGGCCAACCAAATACTGTGTATACTGTGTAGTGTGCAGCTCTAAATACACCTCACTCATACCCTGCAACATTCTTTGCAATAAGGCTAGGTTTCTTATAAAATAGATAAATATCCATAAGGCTAGACATCTTTAACTTTAAAGGTCCAGGGTAATAAAACCAGAGCTTTTTTGTCTCTCTCTGTCTCATATTCAGGGCCCCTCTGGCTCAAAATCTGCCTTTAAAATCTACCTGTTTGAGTAGTTAAAGGAGAGGCAATTGATTAGAAGATTGCACTATAGGCCAGGATTTGTTCTGGAAGGGGAATTCAAGACTCTCTGCTGCCACTAACTCTGTGTGAACTTGTGACAAGTCATTTTATCTCCCCATGTTTTAGTTCTAATCCTAGCACTACCATGTGATAGACGTATGAGCTCTCAAACTGCTCTACCAATTGTGTACCATTAGAGGGCAGTGTATCCCAACAGGTCAAAAAAGAGACTCTCAAACAATATTGATTTCTAATAACAGATACAATATTCTGGGGCCAATGCTGAGCGCACTGTTTAACCCTCAGTTGGACATGGGTTGTGTAGGCACAACCTAATCCCCTTATGCAACGCGCTGCAAAACTAATAGCGCTCATCACATGCAAATGCATGTTGATGAGGTTATTAGTTACTCATCAAGAGGACTGAATCGGATTAACAACAGTTCAGGGATATCTTTCCGTTCTACTTGAGACTGTTCTATATTAGGGAAAAACCAATCTAACAATTTATTCTGGGCTTTTGTGAGGGGTTTAGTTTCTATATCTTTGCCATTTAATTCTATCTGATATTTACCATATCTGGTGGCGGTCAATGCCGCTTTACTGGTGGTTAGCATATGATGTATCGAATGATCACAGTGTAATACCAATGTGCAATATGGCATGATCGCTCTCCATTTTCCAATTGCAGCAACAATGGCTGTCAGTAATTTTGGGATTTCAGGCAGTGCCATCTCCACCGGGCTATAAGAGCCGGATAGAAATGCCACTGCTTTATTTGGGGTATCATCTTGATTAACGAGGGCGGCCCATGTGTTACCTAAATCTCGAACCCATATATGCACTTTTAATTGAGGGTCTACAGTACTCAAAGGTTCAGTTCGTAATAAAGTCTGTAATATGTCATGTATGGACAATTCATCCTCTTTAGTTAAGGCAATTTGTGTGGTGGAAATAGTACCCGCTGGTACGTGTAAATGCCGTAATAAAGGAGAAATACGCGCAGAGTAGCCTGGGATCCATTGGCGACAATAATTAAAGGTTCCCAGCAATCCACGAAGTTGTTTTAATGTCTGAGGAAGTTCTTGCTGTTGTAATTCTAACAATAAATCTTTTGTAATGTGTCTAGCTTTGGAAGATATAACTTGACCTAAAAAGTTCACTTGTGTTTTAGCTAAAACGCATTTCTGTCGATTACACTTATATCCAGCTTCACTTAATACTTGTAACAATTTAAAGGTCCATTCCCAACAGTCCAGCTTATTGTCTGTGGAGAGCAGGATATCATCTACGTATGTAAATAAGGACACAGATTTGGGTAATTGACTCCTAAACCTTTCCAAATCCTTGTTCAATTGTTTTGAGAATACAGTTGGGCTATCCGTAAAACCTTGTGGAAGTCTCGTCCACCGATACGCTTTGTTACCAAATACAAATGATGTCAAATCATGGGAAGCCATATGTAAGGGGATAGCAAAAAATGCATTAGACAAATCAATAACTGAGTTGAACTTATGTATTGGCTGAGTTTGCAAAAGCGTCAATGGATTTGCACATACTGGATATTGTGGGATTACCATTTCATTTAAAGCACGTAAATCATGAACTATTCTCACATCATTTTCTCCTTTCGGTACAGGGAATAGAGGAGTGTTATAGGGTGATTCGGATTCCTCAATAATACCATTTTCTAATAGTCTCGCAATCTGACGCATCGTAGGCTCTGTCAATTTTTTATTAATTGGATAAGGATTCACATATGGACCCTGCTCATATGGTTTTATTTTAATCCGATAAGCAGGAGCTGTTTTAGCCTTTCCATAGGGGGCTTTTTCCGTACTCCATAATTCTGATGGCAATTTATCCCAATTCCACTCGTCAGGGATCTCAACATTCTCTTCTCTACTCGTTAGAGCAACCAGTGAGAGAATGCTTTTAGAATCGGGAATTTTAAAGGTTAATGTCAATCCAAATTGAGTGAGTAAATCTCGACCTAAGAGATTCACTGGGCAATGTTCGGCAATTAAAAATTATACAGATGCCTCCCTTCTGCCCTGTGTAGTCTTAATTGTCACAGGTGTTAATTCAGTTAAATGTTTTTCACTAGGCTTGCCATCAAAACCTATAGTAGTATTGGTTTCGAGTGATTCTCTGACAGCAATTGGTTTAACACAAACGGAAGAGGTGGCTCCTGTGTCGATTAAAAATTGCATTGGAACTTGTTGTGGGCCTACTAATAATTGAACAAATGGTTCTGATGTCTGAAGGAATATAGTATCACCCTGGACGATTCCTGTATTCCCCGCCTTATGTCAGTAACTTTCTGGCGTCCACACAGGAAACTGTGAGGGTGTCTGTTGTGCGGACTGTGGCCCAGGCAGCCCAGGCTGCCAATGGTCTGGTACCGGCGGTTGTGCATGATAGGAATTAGGGTTCTTTGGCCGTCTACATTCAGTTGAATAATGTCCCACTGCGTGACAATTCCAACATTCTACATGAGCTCTTCTGTCTGGTGATGGCCTATTCCCCCTACCTTGTGACAGGCCACGGCCACCTCTACCCCTTTGCATTCCTCTACCCCGGGGGATATACGGGCCATATCCTCCCTGGTATATATCTGAGGGTTGTTTCTGTATCACATAACAATCTTGTATACCATCCTGGATATTAGGATCATGTAAGAATTTTTTACTCTGATCATGGCTTTTCGCCTTTTTCTTTTCCTCCAAATCTGCTATTTGTAAGGCCATTAATTTACTGGCTACTTTCAGTTGTTCTTTATGAGGAGTTTGTAACATTTTAGTATGAACTGATGCAAAGTGCAATAATGTTGTCCTTACCTCAGGCCATCCCTTTGTAGATAAAGCCACAACATTGTTCAAATTTGTCTGCATGTTTGCTGGTAAAGTAGCGTAAAATAAATGCAAAAACACAGGAATGTGGGGTTGGACATCAGCATCTTGTCCAGTTTGTGCCTTATATGTATCCATACATTTTGTTAAATGTGATGAAAAATCACCACTACCATCCCATTTTCCTGCTGTAATGGCTGTAAAATCAATTGTAGTGGGATATAAAGTATCCAGAGCTTTTGCTAGATTTATCCTATCTCGTCCCTGAAACGGGCTTCCATCCACGGCAGGAGTAACCAAACCAGGACACACACTAACTACTGACAGCTGCGCAAGATTTATACCACATGCTGCACAAAGTGCTTTAAAATCACCTATGGCCAACTGTGTTCCTGCTGTGTTGGTATCAACAGCATCTAGCCACATTCTAGCTCCTTTATGAATACTTGGCAATTTCTGTACAATTGTACTGATATCAGTGGGGCTATATGGCTTATATGTAGCTACTAATTGGTTTTGGGCATCTGTTCTTACGAAAACAGGTTGTTGTAATACTCTGTCTCGTGAATCTTTGTGTTGTAATGAACAAGCTATCTGCCCAGTATTCCGCTTTTGTTTTTTTGATCTTGTGAGGGGTGTAATTGATTCATATTCTAGCAATAATTCACTCCAGACTTCACATCCTTTGACCATGAAGTCATGGTGGATAGAGTCAGTACAATAAACAAAAACAGTCGACAGCAAGTCATCAACTTGCTTGGTGTTCACAGGCCCAATATTTGAACACGGGATGCGACACTGCTGTTGTTCACACTCTTGTGTGATCACTTCCCACCAAGGTTTACCATATTTACTTTTATGGTCATTGTCTAAAACATCCAGCACCCATTTGATTATTGCTAGATCCTTCTCCTCCTCATTTTGCACAGGTTCTTTTGCCGGAGTTTTATTCTGGTCTACCTTTTCTACCTGGTCTGCTTGCTTTAGGGATTCATTTTCTACCTGTACTGCTGTTAAATGTATTCTTCCTGTAATCTCAAACTCATTCCCCGTATCCTGTCCTTGGTCTTCATCAGGATTGGGTGGTAACGGTTGAGTCTCTTGTAAAGTCCCGTATCCCATCGGGGCTGGCACCCTAAACTTTTCATCTGTTAATTGCTTCGTTACCCCTCGTTCCATTTTGTCCCCGCTCCCCTTGTATGTATCCAAACTTGGGTACAATGGAGCACTTGGGGTTGCATCATATAAAGGCCTATACCCAGCAGGGATTGGCAGTTGCCAGCTACTCTCTTCTCCTGATTTCATCTCGCCACTCTTTTCTCCTGATTTTATCATTGGACAAGTTACTACATAAGGTGGCGGGTAGGGCTGAGGATCTACTAGTTGATCCCGAGGATCATCCTTTGGTAACCCTTGGTGGTCCTGCACTATTTCATGTTTTGGCTTGACTCCCTTTTTTATTTCTGTATCAGCATAATATAAATCTGCTGTTACTGAAAAAAGTTTCCAGATATGTAAATGTTTTTCCAGACTAGCCTTATCCTTTTTCTTATCTTGTAGGAAATGTTGGAGTGGAATCAATCGACTAGGCTGTAAAGAGCCCTCTAAGGGCCAAGACAGAAAAGAGTCCTTAGCTGCATATTTTACCCATTTGTCATTTACTTTCTTTATCATTTCCTTTTGAAAGGGGAATAGTGCAATAACATATTGAAGTGCCGTACTGTTTTGTGCACTATCAATATATAAGGTAGTATTTTGGGGGATCTTTTTCAGGGTTATAGCGTTAAGGCCACTATTCTCCATCTCTATCAATTTAAAGCTGAGCGTTTCCCTCAAAATCCCGTTCCTGTTCCTCTTGATTAGGCGACGTACGCCCAACTGTACAATATATCCAACAGCCAAGCACAAGGCAAAATAAGCAATTGCAAACAATAGCGACCCAAAGAGATATATAGCATAAATCATCCATTAAACCAAAAATATTAATCTTCATTAATTCTGAGTACTCGTTAACCCTTTATTCACACAGGACCTGATTTCCTTCTCCCTCCAAGCACGGTTGATCACTCCGGCTTTAAAAGAGATATCAGGAACGTGAATATATGTCTCACAAAAGGTGTTATATTCAGTGTCACCCTCTATCACGGCCTACTAAAACGATCACAGTCCTGCCGCGGTCGCCATTTTGTTTTTATGCTAGGTTAACTATTGTATTGTGAGAGAAAATGACACTGAACAAACTGCAATTTACAAAAGCTTCTTAATGCAAATAAAAAAATTTTATTAATTGGAATCTGTTAGATGCTATATTAATATCTTGTTATAAAACTGGATAGGCGACAAGTGGCCTATACAGGAAGCAAAGAATCAAGCTACAAATTAATATACTTTCTATACTCACATTAAGTACACAGGTCAGTCAAAGAAAACAGCTTTGCTTGGTTACTTCTCTTTTCCAGCAGTTTTTATAGGTTTCATAATATGCACTGCAAGCTAGAAATCGTGTTGCTCTAAATCAGCTCATGATTGCTCCATACCTACACTCAGGGTCACATTTTTCCTTATCATGCCAACTGTCACTGTGGCCTAGTTTCTCTTCCCCTTATCAGCTCCTAGCACACACGTCCTTGGCTTCACAGATTTATTTTCGTACTCAGAAACATAGCCTCACTTTCCTGTTTTTCTCTTTCTCAATTTAGACTTTGAATTGCTGAAATTGTAAGATCTTTTGTGCAACTTGTACACGTTGCCCACTGGGTTCAGACCCAGGTGTCTGGCCCAGACTGGTACTGGCATCAGCATATTCAGAAGTCCAAGGTCAGCATTTTCATCATCACCCAGAATTCAAAAAAATAATGTGCGCCAATACACACAGTTTTGCGCTCAGAAATTCTGAGCACTCCCAAAAGATGTATGGAAAAGTAGAAAAAAATGCTTCTCTGCATCCTACTTAATACCATTGTGATATTAAGTCGGAGAAAGGAAAGAATAAAAAAAAAAGTTTTTAAAAAGTGCCGACAGTCAGGTTCAGGAAATGGACGCTCAGTTAACAAGCATCCATTTCCAGAATCCGTGGCTGTGCACCGATTAGGAAAATGAACGCCGATTAGATTCAATGCCCGTTTTCTTAACTGGCAGACAGCTGCAGACAGCCAGCCGCTCGTGGGCGCCAGTTATCAAGGAGGCGCTAGGGGCAAGCAGTCGACCCTAGCACCTCCTTGACAACGCGACCCCTAATTTAAATATTGCATGGCGCCCCCAGGAGAGGTGCCTGGGGGCGCATTAGGAAAGCGGGCGCTGAACACTCAGCGCCCGCTTTCAGCGCTTTTTTTTTTGCATCAGCCCCCTCTGTTTATTAAAGAGAGAGTGAGTGTTCCATTCATTTTACCGACTTTGTATGTAGAATAACAATATATGCTTGAAGGCTGATATGCCAGCTGCTACCATAGAGAATGTCGAGACTGCACCTTTATTAAATCAGTAAAATTTGGGGTAGCTGTTTTCAGTGTGCAAGTTTGAGAAAAATGTTATTTGATGGAAAAATATTGATGACACCATGGCCTCTGTACTATGGAAAAAGAAAATCATAATTATTACCACATGCCTTAGTGATTTAAAAAAAAGGGAGATTTCAAGTGAAAGAATGTCTATTCCACGTGAAGGCCCAGCCCTACTACCTAGAAATTTGGAGGTTTATTCTTTCTTTATTTTTGATCTGACTACTTGGACAAATGTCCTTTAAAAAAACTATCGGACAACTGCCATTCCATCTGCCAATGGGAAGAGAAAATCCTGGAAGCCAGTGGTGATTAGAAAATAGAAAGATATTGCTCTCTATTGTCAAATGAGAATGTTTATATTAAGAGAATCTCTCCGGCCCACAATTTAACTGACCATGTGGACTGAGTAATTTATTTATTTAATAATTTTATATACCGACTTTTCATGCAAGCATATCAAATCGGTTTACAGTAGTTAGCAATTAATCATTTAAAATTATTTGCTTTTCCAAAGAAGAAAGAAGTAAATACATTATTTCATAATATAATTAACATAGCAAACTAAATAGTATGCTAAATGATCAAAATTTAAACACTTAGAGTGGTAGTATAGTTAGGGTAGAGATAGTATAATAAAAATAAATATATACATTACCTTGGTATTAAATCAGAAGTGTAAGATAATTATGCTAACAGCTCTTGGTAGGCTTGTTTA
This sequence comes from Rhinatrema bivittatum, assembly GCF_901001135.1. Lineage (NCBI taxonomy): Eukaryota > Metazoa > Chordata > Amphibia > Gymnophiona > Rhinatrematidae > Rhinatrema > Rhinatrema bivittatum. The sequence continues at coordinate 305,559,808 of NC_042617.1, forward strand.
AGAAGCCAAGTTTTAATCCCCTTTTTAAATAATTTGATGTCAGCTTCTAGTCATAATTCCTGCGGGATGGAGTTCCATAGAAGGGGTCCAGCAATAGAGATAGATCTTTCTCTTACATTATTTAGGTGGGCAATTTTGGGGGAAGGAATTGGTAGCATCCCTGTTCCGGTTGATCTGGTGGTTCTTGAGGGGGTGTGGAAGTGAAATGAAGAGGATAGCCATTCAATTTTTTCATTGTAGAGTGTTTTGTGTATTAGTGATAAGATTTTATGCTGGGCCCTGTATTTGACCGGCAGCCAATGAAGTTCTTTTAATATTGGGGTGATATGTTCAGATCTTTTAGTACCTGTCAAGAGTCTAGCTGCAGAGTTCTGCAGAAGTTGCAATGGTCTTGTAGTATTTGCAGGAAGGCCTAAGAATAGTGAGTTACAGTAGTCTAATCTTGATAAGACAAGTGCCAGTAAGACGGTTCTAAAGTCTTTAGGGAATAGGTGGGGTTTTAATCTTTTGAGTATGTTTAATTTGAAGTAACCACCGCTTATTATTTTTTTAACGCAGGATTTCATGGAGAATTCGCAATCTATAAGAATCCTTAGATCTCGTACTTCTAGGGAGATGGGGTAGTTTTTGGCCGCTTATTGAATTTCAAGCTCTTTTGTCTTGCTTAATTTAGGGGAGATGTATAGGATTTCAGTTTTTTTTAGTATTTAGGGAAAGATTAATTTGGGTTAATACCTTTTCAATGGAGGATTGGTATATGTCCCAGAGCTTTAGAGTTTGGTCAATGGACTTTTGGATCGGTATTAAAATTTGAACATCATCTGCATAGATAAAATGTGTTAGACCGAGGCCTGATAGAATTCTGCATAAAGGGAGCATATAGATATTAAATAGTGTAGAGGATAGAGAGGATCCTTGGGGCTCTCCGAAGTTGAGATCGATAGGATGTGACTCTTTATCAAGAAATTTTACTTTGAAGGTTCTATTTGTTAGGTAAGAGCTAAACCATTTGATTCTCATTGCAGGTAAATCCTGAGATTGCTTTCTTTGGCAAAGCCTCTTGACTGACACTGAGATCATTCAATTTGTGCTAACAGCAGCCCGGAAGTCAGATGTCTACATGTCTCCTAGTCCCTACAGTAGGGCTGGTCATGATGGCATTACTACTTTTCCTCTAGAGTAGCACACAATGGATACTCACCATACTGTATTTGGGAACTGCTCAGGTACAATATAATGATTCTGGGATTTTGCATGAATTGCTGGGTCTCTGGAGAAATACCAGAAAGCTTTGGGTGCTGCATTAGCCACACAGGCTGGAAGAAGGATATTGGCCCATACATACTGGAAGCAGGAATCAAATTGGCTTGAGTGGACAGGAAGAAGAAAATGGTGTCACACTGGCCTGCACTGGCTAAAGGAGTCGTTTTGGCCCATCTGAACCCAAAGGGGCAGTTGTGGCATTCCATCGGTCCGTGGAGGCCAGAAGATGGAAGAGGCAGCTGCTGCTAAACAGTTGGGAGAGGTGAGGCTAGTGTAGTTGGGCCTGGGCTTAAGAAGGGACACAGTGCTGGGACAGGATTTGGGGAAAGGAAGTAAGTGTTTGTGTGGTGTGTTGTGTGTTGTGTGTGTGTGTGTGAGAGTGTGTGTGTGTGTGTGTGCGTGTGTGTGTGAGAAAGAGAGAGAAAGAGGGGAGTAGGCGGAGGGTGGAAGAGAAAATGTCTGATAATTATAAAATAGGATGCAAGGGCTGAAAAGTGAGTGTTAAAAGGGCGTCCAAATAGTTGGCGATTACTTCGTTGTGTGAATATTGGTAATTCAGGGAAAGGCTTGTAAGAAGAGCCATGTCTTAAGTTTTTGCTTAAATTTTTTGGGGCATGATTCCTGACGTAAGTCAGGGGGGCATATCATTCCCGGTTATGGGTCCAGCTATGGACAAAGCACGCTCCTTGGTAGAGGTGAGGAGTGCGGCTTTATGAGATGGCATGGGTAAAGTGGCAGCATGTTGTGATCTGGGTGGTCTGATAGGTTTGTGGAAGTACTGCAATGTTTGTGAAAGCCAAATTGGTTGGGTGAGAGAATATTGTATTTTTCAAGGAAGTCAGTAAGTTGTGTGTTTACAATTTTTTCAAGGATTTTTGCTAGAAAAGGAAGGTTGGAGATGGGGCAGTAATTGGCCAGTATAGTGGGGTCAGAATTGGGTTTTTGAGTATGGGTTTAATGATGGCTTGTTTTAGGGCAGTGGGGACTTTGCCTTGGCTATGGGAGGTGCAATTACTTCAGGGATGGTCAGGAGTAATTTAGTTGGGATAGTGTCAATGGGGTGTGTGGCAGGTTTGATTTTCTTAAGAATGGATTCAATTTCGGAGGTGGCAGTGGTATCAAAGGTATTGAATGATGCATTAGGGTTGTGTGGTTGGGAGGTGGGTAGTGGGGAATCGTGTCATGATCTTTGCTATTTTGTCGTGAAAAAATTGGGCGAGATCATTACTTTTGTTTTTAGTATCCATTTCAGATATGGACGGGGGATCAATTTTGCTCATCTTATGGACATAACTAAAGAGAGCGTTGGAATTGAATTGTAAATTGTGGATTCTTTTTGCATGGAAATCTCTTTTTGTTTTAAGGGTTTGTTTATGATAGTTATGCGGGGCGGATTTATAATTGGTTAGATGTGTGGGTGAAGGGTCTTTACGCCAGATTGTCTCTAAATTTCTAAGGGTAAGTTTGATAATTTTTAATTCAGCGGAGTACCAGGGTTTTCTGGAGGAGTTAGAAGGGTTGATTTTTTGGGAAAGTAATGGACAAATTTGGTTGGCAATATTATTGGTAATAGAGTTCCATGATGTGATGGCAGTATTGGTATCAGACAATATGATCATCAGTCTGCAAATACGAGAGATAATTAACTTGGTGCTGCTTTGAATCTATTTTGATAGACAGTTACATTTACTTAAAATACCTTACTTTTCATATGTTTTGTGATACAAGATGAGAACAGCACACAACAGATGGGGAGGGCCCCCAAGGCATGAATGTGATGACTCCTTACTTACTGTTCTTTGTGGCTTTTATAGTAAGACAGGACTGGTTTGAAATTGTTGGAATTATTTGTGGGTTTAATGAGAAATTTCTTTGGGGGGGGGCAGGGTTGAGAGAGGGGTTCGGGAATTATAGGGAAAGAGAATCATGGGAGTGGGCTTTCTGCTATGGTGTTCAGTAAGCAAATGTCTATTTGGAATATTTCATTTGTCTGTATTTGGGAGGGGGTCTAGGCTGGATGGCCCCAATATTTCAGTATTTTCTTATCACAAACCATTTTATTACGGTACCTGTTAATTATGGGAAAATCTCTTAATTATTTATTCTGGAATGTATGTGGGATTGGAACAGTGGTGAAGCGTTATGAATTACTTAAAGCAATGCAACATTTTCAAACTGATATTACATTATTACAAGAAACTTGATGCGGGTGTGGACCCTTAGGCCGAGATGGGGTCGATGCAATCAGCAGGGAGGAGCCCTTCAGGTCCCCACCGTTGGCAGACAGAATCAGACGAGGCTAAGGCCCAACTGGAGCTTCACCTTTACCAGCCCTTATTCCCCTCGAGTTGAGCCTTCAGATGCCAGGGCCAGCAGATCTTAGGAAGGGGGCTTTTGTGGACAGCGAGGATTCTTTGACGTAGCAGGGTCAGAGCAGATTGAGATCAGGCGAATCCTGAGACAGGCTGAGATCAGCCACAGGTGACATTTGAGGGTATTCTGGAGACAGGCGAAGCAAGGATGGAGACAGGTGAGACAGGCTGATGGCAAGCAAGGATGTCCGGGAATCAGACCAAGGTCAAGTACCAGGTATCCATAGGGAAGAAGGGACGGATAGGAAAGTAAGGAGCAAACAGGCAGGTGAGGAACACATAGAAGAACTGAAGAAGGATCTTGGACCCTGGAGTCAAAGATGAGCTGTAACAGAAGAACAGGAACAAGCTGGAACTGAAGAATGAAGATAGGCTGGAACTGAAGAATGAGATGCTGGCAACTCTCACTACTAGATGAAGCAGGCAGTCCTGTTGCTGAGGTGAGGAGTGAAGGGAAGAGAGGACCTTTTATTATAAGCCAGGAGTCTTTTGACATCATCTTCAGGGGCTGCGGGGCTTCCTCTCTGTGATCTCTTTAAAGCACAACAAAACAGGTGCTACACAGGAGCATTAGTGGTATTGTGCCATGTTGGAGAAGGGCGGCTGGCCTGGGGAAAGTCGGCAGCAGCATCCTGCCATATGTGCTGGCGGCATCCTGCTGCAACTTGGACCAGGCTGGAGGTAAGAGTGGCAGTCCGTGGGGCCATTTTGAATACTGGCAGCCGATAGCCTTTGCCCTCACTATGTCACAGGGGCGCCGGCCATCCATTGCTCCTACCATGTGACAGGGGTTGACCAATGGCACCGGTAGCCCCTGTGACATAGTAGGTCAAAGGCTATCGGCGCCATTTTGAATACCGGCAACAGAGGGTGTGAGCACAAGAGATGGCTCCCGGACCCCCCGCTGGACCACCAGGGAGTTTTGGTAAGTCTTGGAGGGGGTCAGGAGAGTGGGGGATTGTAGTTAATTTAATTTTAGCCGGGAAATGAATAAGAATTAACGTATAAACGGATCGGGGGGGGGCCCTTGCCGAATGCAACGCATCTGCCCCCCGACAAATACGAATCCCAAATGCAAAGTATGGCATCCTTCTGCACATCCCTAATGTTGGCCAATGCAGTCCATACCTAGAGATGGAAAACACATGTCTCTATGAAAACACAGACTGGTCAAATGGTTCATGAATCTCAAGAAACTGAGAAAATTTTCTCAGATTATTATAAAGCATTATATGTTTCATAACCTGGAGATTTCACTAAGACAGAGAGGTACATATGTAATGTGGGTGACTAAGGAATTGGATCGAGGAAGAGCGCTCGATGTGATCTACTTGGATTTCAGCAAAGCTTTTGATAGGGTCCTTCATAGGAGGCTTGTGAATAAAATGAGAAGCTTGGGAGTGAGTGCCAAGGTAGTGGCATGGATTACAAACTGGATGATGGATAGAAGTCAGTGTGTGATGGTAAATGGAACCTACTCTGAAGAGAAAACTAGTGTGCTGCACTGATCGGTGTTGGGACCGGTCCTGTTCAATATCTTTGTGAACGACATTGCGGAAGTGATAGAAGGTAAAGTTTGTCTTTTTGCGACTGATACTAAGATCTGCAACAGAGTGGACACACCAGAAGGAGTGGAGAGAATGAGATGTGATTTAAGGAAGCTTGAAAAGTGGTCAAAGATATGGCAGCTGGGATTCAATGCCAAGAAGTGCAGAGTCATGCATCTGGGGTGTGGTAATCCAAAAGAGCTATACGTCTTGGGGGGTGAAGGGCTGTAGTGCACGGAGCAAGAGAGGGACCTTGGGGTAATAGTGTCTAGTGATCTGAAGACGGCAAAGCAATGTGACAAGGCAATAGCTAAAGCCAGAAGAATGTTGGGCTGCATAGAGAGAGGAATAACCAGTAAGAAAAAGGAGGTGATAATCACCTTGTACTGGTCCTTGATGAGGCCTCACCTGGAGTATTGTGTTTAGTTCTGGAGACCGTATCTCAAAAGGCATCAGAGACAGTTTGGAGGTAGTCCAGAGAAGGTGATAAAAATGGTGGGTGAGTTTCCATCAAATGACTTTTGAGGAGAGATTGAAGGACCTAAATATTTATACCCTGGAAGAGAGGAGGTGCAGGAGAGATATGATACAGACCTTCAGATACCTGAAATGCTTTAATGATGCACAATCGACAAACCTTTTCCATTGTAAAGAAATCAGTAGAACTAGGGGTCACGTAATGAAATACTTCTTCATGGAGAGGGTGGTGGACTCCTGGAATGCCCTTCCGGAGGAGGTGGTGAAGACAAAAACAGTGAAAGATTTCAAAAGGAGCATGGGCTAAACACTGGATCCCTAAAGGCTAGAGGATAGAAATGAAAAAAAGACTGCATGGGGGTAAGTCGCTGGCTTGGTGATTACTATCCTTAACCAATAAGCCTTCATACTGTTGATGCAACTCTATTATTTCTCTCTGCTTTTATGGCAGGGGGAAAAGGGGAATTAGATTCAGACAGCAACCAACAAGGCAATTGGATTTTACAGTCTGGGAAAACAAATAAGCATGGGGGGGAAAACAAATAAGCATGGGGGTAACTTGCTGGTGTGGCAGTTACTACCCTTAACCAACATGTCTGATATCTTTGGAGGCAACTCCAACATTGCTCTCTGCTTCAATGGCAAAAGGTAACAGGGAATTGGACTCAGACAGTAATCAACAAAGGCCCTGACATTGACAGTTTGGGAAACTAAGTAAGGGGGTGACTTGTATGGCGCAGTATGTTTCTCTCACTCTCTCTCTCTCTCTCACACATACACACACATACAGACAAAAACTGAATTGGAACCACAAGCCAGATTCTGTATGTAGTGCAACAATGGAAAAGCAGAAAATCACTATTCCTCAAAACAATACAATCAAGAAATATAAATCAATCAAAATAATAAAACCATACTAAAAATATACATAAAATTTCCTAAACATCGATAAAATATTTCAAAACGGCAGACATCAAATAACACCCATTAATTAAAACTAATAAGGATTCTAAAAATCCCCCACTCTCCATACCTGTCACCCTGAGATTGTCATGAAATGGGGGTTCACACACACACAGAGCCACAAACAAAATATGCTCCGTCTTTCAACACACATACACGCTTGGTGAGAGACAGAGGGAGCTTGAGTGTGTGTGTGTGTGAAAGAGACAAACACGTTTCCTCTGACTCTCTCTCACAAATACACACTTCCTCTTTATCTCTCAGACAGGAATTCTGTCTCACCCACGCACAAACACATACATGCTTCCTCTCTCTCACCCCCACCCCCACACACAGGTACCCTCTCATACATACACACCCACAGGCACACAGACGCACTCTTCTATACACTCTCCATCTCATACACAGAGGCATCCTCTCATATACACACATAGGCATCCTCTCATACATACACATACACACACATACACACACACCTTTTCATACACACATACCCGCACCCTCATAAACACTCACCCACACACTCTCATATACACATCCTCATACACACAAAAACTCTCATATACACACACACACGCACATCCACTCACACCCTCATACATTGGCACTTACTTTCACAGGGCCAGTCTCTCCCTTCTTCAGCCACCGGCAGTACTGCAGAGCCTCTTCTTCTGCCGCTGGCTCCAGGAGCGCCAGCGGCAGTGCTGGGTCTGTTCTTTGCTGCCGCACCAGCTCCAGGAAATGCCGGTGGTGCTGCTGGCCTCTGCCACTGCAGGTCCTTGCTTTTGCTGGCGGGGTTTCCCCCGCCACATTACTGTTTCATGCTGTCACAGGACCTTCCTGCCGGAAGCAATTGCACTCCTCCCCCTGTTGCCAACCAGGATGGACCGCCACCCTTGCCCCCTCCTTCCTTAGCATGCCTCTGCTCCATTATACAACTTCCCTGGTCCAGATGGCCTTTCTAGGGAGTTTTATAAAATGTTGATTGATCAGCTTTGACTCCCTCTGGGGCGAGCCTATGCAGCACTTTAATGATCATTGCGGTATTAGCCACTCCTTAAACCTGGTCGAGATCCTCTGTTACCAGGATCATACCAACCAATACCATTATTTAAATATGATGTTAAATTATGAGCAAAAATAATGGCTGATCGACTCTCCAAGATACTTCTACTTTGATATCTGACGAACAAATAGGATTTGTTAAGGGAAGGATTGCAGTTACTAATATACGAAAAGTTCTAGCCTCTCTTGAACATTCTGTCCAAGTGCAGCTGAATTCTTTACTTATTGGTTTTGATGCTGAAAAGGCTTATGACAGTGTTATTTGGAATTATTTATTTGCTGTTTTAAGAGCATGTGGTTTTGGGAGGAATTTTTAGGATATTATTTCTTTACAGTATAATCACCCTAAATTGTGCATTTTGGTTAATGGGGACTTCTCTGAAGCTTTTGAATTTCATAGGAGCACAAGACAGGGATGGCCCTTGTCCCTTCTTCTTTTTCCATTATCTCTGGACCCTTTTATATGAACAGTAGCAATGAATCCTGTTGTATCAGGAATCTCAATAGGTGCACATACATTTAAATTAACCGCTTTTGCTGACAATCTGTTATTGCATCTCTCTCTTTACAGCTTCTTCTAAATGAACTTTCTTGTTATGGGTCTATCGCAGGACTGAAGTAGAATTTGGAGAAATCTGAAGCTATGACTATTGGGACATGGAATCCCAGGGACATGGAATCCCAGGGAATAGGCAGAGGATGAAATGAAATATTTATTTATTTTATTTATTTATTTAACAGCTTTTCTATACCGACATTAGAATGCACATCATATCGGTTCACATCTCAACAGTAGGTGGAAAGTACAACGAACAGGGGTGGGAGAGGGACAACAGTAGAAACTCGAGGGCAGGAGGCTCTAGGGGGAGCCTGAAAATTGAACTAGAGAAGTAACAATATCTCGAAAGGTAACATATTTACATATTTGCATGATGCAAATTACTTGGAGAGAGTCAAAGATAATGGAGAAGCAGGAGAAGAGGGTGAGAGAGGTACGTGGAGTTAGTCTGGAAATGCCTGGTGGAAGAGCCATGTCTTTAGCATTTTCCTGAATTTAGTATGGCAAGGCTACAGGCGGAGGTTTGTGGGTAGGGCATTCCAGTGAGTTGGGTCAGCAATTGAGAGAGCACAGTCCCTTGTTGCTGTGAGTTGGGCTTCTTGAGGGTTGGGACTTGTAGGGTGCCTTTGAGATTTGCTCTAGTGGGGCATGTCTGAGTAGATGGATCTCAAAAAACATTGCATGATCTCTATGGATTAAATATTGCTAAATTGCAAAATGGCACGAGGGCTATTTTGCACAAATGGTTGCACTTGGTAATTTCACTGGGTGGAGGGATACAAATATACACATTGACCATTTTCCCTAAATGGATATATGTTTTTGGTATTCTTCCTCTTTCACTAGAAACAGGATTTTAAATTGTTATTCAGGGAGTTGAGACTTTTCCTTTGGCGGGAAAGCCCAGGATACTTTTAACACAATTGATGGCACCTTGGAAGCAGGGTGGGATAGGCTTACCTGACATTCGACTTTATAATCAGGCGGCCAATCTTTCACAGGTGGGGAATTAGTTTATGACACCTCTTATTATAGAAATTTGAAAGGGCTATAATTCACCCTCTTAATCTTAGATATATTTTGCATGCTAAAAGTTCCCACCTATCTGATTCTGTTAAATGGTGTATCTTTATATCCCCTGCAAGGAAAACATGGCATTGGTTGACTACTAAATTTAAGTTAAATTCCTGGGTTTCACCATTCTTACCTTTACTGGTAACAATGAGTTTCAACCCCGTTTGACTAGGAAAGTTTTTGAAAGATGGTCCCATAAGGGTATTTCAGTTTTCTCTCATGTTTTAAATGAGGAAGGGAAGATGCTATCTTTAGAATCTTTACAGCACAGGCTCCAAGGGAGCACCCTGGATAGTTCAGTTATTTACAACTCAGACGTTATCTTTTTTCATTGCACAGAGAGGATCTTAATGCTGTAGCTTGGAAAATTTTACAAGACTGGTTTGACTTAGAGGACCCTAGTAGACACACTTTGTCATCTCTCACTAGGTCCCTTCAGATTGCATTTGGTACCCATTCTTTAGAGAGTCTATGGAATAAATGGACCCAGGGATTGCATATTTGAATATCTTTTCACTCATTTATTGCTTCTTTTGGGCACACAAGAGCTATCACAAAGAATAAACACGTGCGAGAGACACAATATAAATTTTTCTCTCCATCTTATGTATCCCACAGACAGGCCTATCTGGAAGGACTAACAGAATCTGAGTTATGTTTGGAATGTAATACTGCTGAGGGAACTTTGGGTCATGTATTTTGGTCTTGTAGTAAAATTCAAACTTTTTTGGAGTCAATTCTATCAGTATGTTGAAAATGTTTTATCTTTACGATTGCCTTATACTAGTTCAGTTGTAATCTTTGGAATCATGTCAACTTGGAATCATGTCAATTGGTTGGCAGTACAAAATACATGGATTGCAAAGGTGCTTCTTTTAAGCCACAATAGCAATTCTTCATCATTGGAGAGAAAAGGCCAAGCCTTCCTTTGCATAGTAGAGGAATACAATCCATAATCTCTTGAGTTGGGAAGTCAAGCTCTCCTAGAGAAAGAAGAAACTATTAAATTCTTGGATGCTGTATATATATCGCCTTTACTATCACATGCACGAAGTAGAATCCTGATATGTATTGAAGATAATAACAGAGATACGTTTTAGTAGCCGTCTGATGGACCTTTACTATCATTTTTAAGGGGGGGGGGGGAGGAAGTAGGTGTTTTTCTTGTTGAATGCACTTATTGTTTTCTTTCTGAGCAAAAGAGACCAATCTGCATTCTTGTTTTGTAATGTGTACTCTGCATAATTATCAAATTAACAAATAGATTTAAACAAAAGCAAGCAAGCTCAAAACATGCTTATGTCTGTTGTAGTACAAATTATTATCACCTGGCTGAACATAAGCCACCTTGAAATTTGAGTATGAGAGTTAAGAACAGAAGAATGTGGCATTATTGGCCACTAGATGTCAGTCTGACATTAAGAGTTTATCAAAGGACTGTAACCTAGGTTTAAAATGTCTAACTTTCTTAGGCTATAAGGTTCACCTAGGACATCTAAAATCCTTGCACTGGCCCTCAGAGTGTGTCACATCCAGACTCCCACCATTCACCAGTCTCCCGCATCCCCAGGGGCAGATGCTGCGGAAAGGTGGGAGGCAGGTGATAGGGTTCCCAGGAGTATGGCAGGGTTACTAGCTTCCTGCCACACTGACACTCTCTGCCACGCCTCTAGGAACCCTAACTCCTGCATCTCACCCTTCTCTCAGCAGGGTGAGATGCAGGAGAAGCAGACTGTGATACATTACAGGAGGACCTTGCAAGATTGGAAGATTGGGCATCCAAATGGCAGATGAAATTTAATGTGGACAAGTGCAAGGTGTTGCATATAGGGAAAAATAACCCATGCTGTAGTTACACAATGTTAGGCTCCATATTAGGAGCTACCACCCAAGAATGAGATCTAGGCATCATAGTGGATAATACATTGAAATCGTAGGCTCAGTGTGCTGCAGCAGTCAAAAAAGCAAACAGAATGTTAGGAATTATTAGAAAGGGAATGGTGAATAAAACAGAAAATGTCATAATGCCTCTGTATCGCTCCATGGTGAGACTGCACCTTGAATATTGTGTACAATTCTGGTCGCCGTATCTCAAAAAAGATATAGTTGCAATGGAGAAGGTACAGAGAAGGGCAACCAAAATGATAAAGGGGATGGAACAGCTCCCCTATGAGGAAAGGCTGAAGAGGTTAGGGCTTTTCAGCTTGGAGAAGAGACGGCTGAGGGGGGATATGATAGAGGTCTTTAAGATCATGAGAGGTCTTGAACGAGTAGATGTGACTCAGTTATTTACACTTTCGAATAATAGAAGGACTAGGGGGCATTCTATGAGCAAGTAGCACATTTAAGACTAATCGGAGAAAATGCTTTTTCACTCAACGCACAATAAAGCTCTGGAATTTGTTGCCAGAGGATGTGGTTAGTGCAGTTAGTGTAGCTGGGTTCAAAAAAGGTTTGGATAAGTCCTTGGAGGAGAAGTCCATTAACGGCTATTAATCAATTATACTTAGGGAATAGCCACTGCTATTAATTGCATCAGTAGCATGGGATCTTCTTGGTGTTTGGGTAATTGCCAGGTTCTTGTGGCCTGGATTGGCCTCTGTTGGAAACAGGATGCTGGGCTTGATGGACCCTTGGTCTGTGTCCCAGCATGGCAATTTCTTATGTTCTTATGTTCCAAGGGGAACCCTTCCCACCCCGATGCCTTCTTGGTGAATTCACCTGCACTGCACCTTGAGGGAGGGAGGCGGATTGTCATCCTTTCCTCAGGCAGCAGATTGCCTTGAGCTGCCCCTGGAGGATACACCTTATAACTAACCCATAGAAGATTTACACAGTAAAGAACTAAAAAATGAAATTTCAGACCTATTTCAATTAATTTGTAATCTATCATTAAAATTATCCGTTGTACCTGAAGTCTGGAAGTTGGCCAATGGGATCTAGGAAAACTGTAGAGCGGTGAGCTTGACTTCAGTGCTGGGAAAAATCATGGAAACTGTTATAAAGAATAAAATCACAAAACATTTAGCTAGACATGATTTAGTGGGTCACAGCCAGCATGGATTTACCCAAGGGAAGTCTTGCCTCACAAATCTCTTACATTTTTTTGAAGGAGTGAATAAACATGTGGACAAAGATGAACCGGTAGATGTGGTGTATTTGGATTTTCAGAAAGCATTCGACAAAATCCAGCATGAGATCTTCTAAGAAAACTAAAAAGACATGGATAGGAGGTGATGTCCTTTTGTGGACTGCAAGTTGTTTAAAAGACAGGAAACGGAGAGTAGGATTACATGGTCACTTTTCACAGTGGAAAAAGGTAAACAGTGGAGTTCCATAGGGATCTGTACTTGGATCGGTGCTTTTTAATATATATATATATATATATATATATATATATATATATATATAAATGATCTGGAAAGGGGTAAGACGAGTGAGGTGATCAAATTTGAGGATGACACATAATTATGCAAAGTACGGTAGTTAAATCTCAAGTGGATTGTGATACATTACAGGAGGACCTTGTGAGACTGGAAGGTTGGGCTTCCAAATGGCAGATGAAATTTAATGTGGAAAAGTGCAAAGTGATGCACATAGGGAAAAATAACCCTTGCTGTAGTTACACAATGTTAGATTCTATCTTAGGAGTTACCACCTAGGAAAGAGATCTAGGCGTCATCTTGGATAATACATTGAAATCATCGGCCCAGTGTGCTGTGGCTATCAAAAAAGCAAACAGAATGTTAGGAATTATTAGGAAGGGAATGGCAAATAAAATGATGGATATCATAAAGCCTCTGTATCGCTCCATGGTGAGACTGCACCTTGAATACTGTGTTCAATTCTGGTAACCGCATCTCAAAAAAAAGATATAGTTACAGTGGAGAAAGTGCAGAGAAGGGCGACCAAAATGATATGGGGCATGGAACAGCTGCCCTATGAGGAAAGGCTAAGAAAGCTAGGGCTGTTCAGTTTGGAGGAGAGATGACTGAGGGGGATATGATAGAGGTCTACAAAATCATGAAAGGACTTGAACAAATTAATGTAAATCAGTTATTTACTCTCTCAGATAATAGAAGGACTAGAGGGCACTTCATGAAGTTAGCAAGTAGCTCATTTAAAACAAATCAAAGAACAAATCGAAGAAAATTCTTTTTCACTTAACACATAATTAAGCTCTGGAATTCATTGTCAGAGGATGTGGTTACAACAGTTAGTGTAACTGAGTTTAAAAAAGGTTTGGATATGTTCCTAGAGGAAAAATTCATAAACTGCTATTAATTAATAAGCAATAGTAACTTGTGATTTATCTAATGTTTGGGTACTTGCCAGGTACTTGTGACTTGGATTGGCCACTGTTGGAAACAGGATGCTGGGCTTGATGGACCATTGGTCTGACCCAGTATGGCGTATCTTATGTTCTTATATTCTTATGGTATATGATAGCAGATAAAGACCCAATAGTGCATCTGGTTTGCTCAGCAAGTTGCTTAGAGTAATAACTGCCACCCTGTGCAGATTACTCCTATGGCTTCTGTTATGTAACAGCATTCTTACATGCAAGTTAATGTTAATATGTAAACCGAATTGATTTGTAACTCTGCTACATGAATTTCGGTATATAAAAATGCTAAATAAATAAATAAGATTAATAATTGCCCCTCCATGCAGTTTATCCCCATGCAGAAATCTTACATCCAGAATTAACAAAGATGACCCCTTTTCTTCATTTCCTTCTTAACATAATAACATAGTTAATAACAGCAGAAAAGAACCCAAGTAGTCCGTCCAGTCTGCCCAACAAGTTTTGGTTTTTTTTAAGTTAGTAACTGCCACTCTGTGCAGTTTCTCAGTTGATGCAAGTTACCCTCTTTTCTTAATTTTCATCCTTTAGCCAATAGGCATCCTCTGTTTTTATCCCACATCCTTTTGAATTCTATCATATTCTTGTCTTCACTACCTCTTCAGGGATGACATTCCATGCATCCACCATCCTTTCCAAGAAGAAATATTTCCTGACATTGCTCCCCCTGGGAGTTTCATACCATGATCCCTGGTTATATATCCACTGGAAAAGGTTTGATCCTTGAGCATCATTAATACCCTTCCCTGACCGGGAACTCTTCCCTCCCCTCCACTGTTAAAAATAGCTGATGGTGAGAATATCTTTAACATAGCCTATGTTGCCATTTTATCTTTGTCGCCTTTGATTTCAGATCTCATCCTCCATGCAGACAGCGCCCAGTCGGACAGCAGTGGCTTTGTTGAGGACCCTGCACCTGAATCTTTTGTGCCGATGACATTTCTGGGAAAGGCAGTCATTGGATGAATGGAAGATCTGTTTTAAATAGGATGGAGAGTGCTGGTTTAGGGCAATGACAGAAACTTGGGGAAATGCTGCAATGACAGCCAGCTACCATGCTGTTATCATGGCAGGATGCTTGAATGGAGTACCATAGAGTCCAAGAACACAGGAGGAACAGGGAACAGGGACCTCATCACCACAGCCTCTACAGATTTCCCCGAATGAACACATCCCTTGCTGGACTAGCTTTCAAAGGAAACACTGATCTTATGCTCTGTTTATTTATTATTATTTATTATTCAAAGTTGTCTTGTCTCAAAACCTAAAATGCATTTTACCTCCCTTAGAGCCAGACTTGGCGAAAGAAGGTAACCTGGAAGCCTTAGCTGGTCGCAGAATGATGCCTCCATGGAGAAGACGGAGTAGCACTAGCATTTTCAGATTTTCTAAAATAAGGCACTTTTTTTTTTGTTTCAAGTTTCACTGTTGGCTTAAAATATCTCCTACAAAATACTTTGTACCCAGACTTATAATGCCTTTAACATACCTGGCATGAAATAGAAGGGACTACCAGTGACTCTGAAGAAGTATATTTTCGTCTTTTGTGTACTGAAGAAAGTTGTGATTGTTAATAGTGTGCAGTAATTAAATATGTTCTGCAATCCCTCACACTGTTCTTTTATCCCTTCTCCCATTTCTATCTGAAGCAATAATGACTGGTGTGTAGTTGCAGCAGGGCAATCATACCAGAAACAAGAACTGCAAATGTTCCCCAGTTTCAGCCACAGAGCTCTGTGAGACCGGTCTCTTGGACGCGAGAGGGAGCAGAGGAAATGGCCAGCAGACCATGTTAATCTGCTGATCCATAGGATCATCACCAGATAGGTACCCTGAGGTGCAATCACCTCGGTCCCTCCAAGAAAGTCCATACAACTTTTCTGGTCTCCTTCCCCTCTACTGCTCCCTCCTGCCTGCTTCTGGTGCTCTCTTGTTTATCCTCCCCCCCCCCACTTCAGCTCTGATGCTCTCCCGCTCCTGACCTGCCCAGTGCTCTCTCCCGTTCTTCCTTCCCTCCCCAATTCCAGTGCGCTCCCATTCACATCTGATGGCAGAGAGCTAGCAGAAATGCCAGTAAGACAAGCAGAATCTGTAAAGCACGTGGAACCCATCTAGGAGTGTGCACAAAAAGATGGAGCAGAACAACTTCCTGTTTCTTAAACTTTAAGCAGCATAACCCTGACAAATACACAGTTTCTATACAACACTAGTGCACAGTCGAGAACAATTGTTGTAATAACAGAATGGATTCAAAATACAGGTCTAACATCTCCTTTGTTCTATTGCCCCCTCCCCCCATCTTCCATTCCTGCATCTCTCTCCCCCCCTCCCCCCTTGGTACTTTCTCTCCTGTTGCACCCTGCCATTTCCTCTCCTCTGTGCTCCCACAGTCATTGAGTGCGTTTGAGCTGTGTAGCACCAATAGTTCTGCACTGTTCTCGAGGTGAAATAAGAATGTAACTGGCGCCTCGAGAACCGTGCAGACTGCTAGTACAGCACAGCTCAGCTTTAGAAAGAGAAAGCAATGGAGGGAGAGAAGGGAATGCAAGAGGGAAAGAAAGAAGCAATACTGCAGGGGCTGAGCTAAGGGAAACAGACTGGGGAGAGGAAGAGAGGCACAACTGGGAGAGATTAGTTAGGCTGGGGAGAAGGAAGAAGTAGAAAGATGGAGGGGCAGATTGGTTGAAATATAGTCAGTCTGAGCTGGAAAGAAAGAAAGAAATGTAGAGAGAAACAGGCTGGCCTGCATGGCAGAAAGAGAGAGAGAGAGAACACAATGGACAGATAGGCTGAACTGGGGGAAAGAGAAGGAAGAAGCGACCAAGAGAAACTGGGCTAGGCCTGTGTGACTGTACAGCACTGTGTACATATAATGGCACTTTAGTAGTAGGAGGGAGAGGGGAAAGATAGCCAGACTGGGAAAGGGAGGGTAGAGATAGGCATACCGAAATTAAGGAAAGAGGACAAGAAAGGTGTAGGAAAGAGAAGAATAAATGAAACCAAGAAAAGAAGGGACAAGCAAAGATGATCAAACTAGAAATGGAAAAGATGTGGGGATAATAGAAAGGTGGTAATGACAATAACACCGGTACCTAAAATCCACCCAGGGTAACCCTGTGGCCTTTTGGAGGGTCCTACCAAGCACAGCACAGACCCGCCTCACCTGCGCACGTGCTTCTACACTGGTAACCTCCCACCCGCCAACTGGGTTTCTACTTGCCTCTGGGCAAGTTCCCCACCGGCAAGCTATCCCCTGGTGGTTTCTAGGGACACTGAGACCCCTCACAACCAAGGGTCACACAGTTCCTAGAAATGCACCCACAGACCAAATATACACAATACCAGGATCGACAGTCAGTCCAAGACAGTCAGAGCTAACAAACTAATAAGATAATTAAGGAAAAGGGGGAAAAGAGAACAAATAAAAGTTTTAAATTGCAAATGGAAACAGGTAACACAACAAGGATTAAACAATAGAAACTAGCTAAACCCATGTCACTATCTTACTAGTGCCTGGGGAGGTCAGGAAAAGGCTGTCAGCTAATCACGGGTCACTATCTTACTAGTGCCTGGGGAAGTCAGGAAAAGGCTGTCCACAGGAGTTGAACAAAGCCTCAGTGCAAATATCTGCTCCCTCTGCATTCTCAGCTGGGACTGGAGAATTCCAGAACCCTCAGGGCCAGTTCTCTATCTCCAGGGCCAATCGGTGCACACAGTATTAAAAATTAGATTTCTAGCCAATGGCACTGCAGGGTGTTTCATTGTTACATGCACTCAAAGCTGCTGAAATGTGAATGTTGATTAAAGCCACTTTCAGTCAAGGCAGCATACAAAACCTCTGCTTGAACCACAGACAGAGATCAAACACCACTAGCAGGCCAGCACACAGGAAATGAGCTCCTTGAGGAAAAGTGTTATAGGGCAGAAAAATAAACTACAAAGCATGCAAAACCCCTGTTTTGCCACACTAGTGATGATTTAAAACTTTTGCTACCCATAGCCATTGTTGGTGCCAGTGCTTCTGCAGCCCACCTCCCCCATCGACCTCCAGTCACTCCCACTCTCCCCCAATGTGGACTTCTGATCCCTTCCACTTCTATCCACCCCCCATCCCCAACAATGGTACCTAAGAGCATAAGAAATATGTCAGAGCAAAGGGCCATGGAACCCAGTATCCTGCCTCCAGCAGTGGTCACTGGTCAATCCATGTCACAAAGTCCTGGAAGTTCCCCAAGAAAAGATTAATTTCTTGTTGTTCACTCCCAGCGATAAACTCTGGCTTTCCCAAATCTACCTGACTAATAATGGTTTATGGACTTTTCCTCCAGCAAATTGTACAAATTATTTTTAAACCCAGTTATGGTAGATGTTTTGAATACATCCACTGGCAAAATTTTCCACAGCCTGTATGTTGAGTGAAAACATATTTTCTCCAGTATGTTTTATGTCTGCTACCTAGTCCTAATATAGGGCCTCATTTTCTAAAGTATCACAGGCCTGAGATACTTTAGGAAATGAGGGGCAGGGGGGCTGAAACGGGGGGGCGGGCCTGCGCTAGCCGGCAGCGATCGCACCTTCGCAGTGCGATCGCTGCCTGTTTCGCACCCAATAACGCCACCATAGGAGGTGTAGCTATTGGGAGCGAAATAGGACGCAAAAAGGGCCTTACCCTTTCGCTGTCCTGCGGCGTCGGCGCAGAGTCAGTCCCGGTGACGCCCCAACTCCTTCTCTTCCGGGGCCGACTCTGCCTCGACTCCGCCCCCATCCTGGTATCGCACGCGATAAGGGACTTTTCGCATGCGAAAGGTCCCTTATCGTGTGCGAGCCGCTTAGAAAATGAGGCCCATAATTTGTTAAAGTAAATAACTATTCCCTATTTACACATTCCGCCGCACTCTTGGTTTCATAAACTTCTATCATATCCCTTTTCAGTTGCCTCGTCTCCAGAGTGAAACGCCCTAACCTGTTTAACCTGTTTGGTCTTCATCAAGAAATCTTTTCCATCCCCTTTATTATTCTTGTTGCCTTTCTTTGTGTCTTTTCTAGTTCCGCTAAATCAGTTTTGAGATGGGGTTACCAGAATTGTTGTGAACTTGTTCTGGAACGACGGTATATAAAAAGCCTAAATTAATAAATAAATAAACTGTACATGCAGTCACAACATGGAACAATACAGAGAAATGATGAGATTCTCTGTTTTATTCTCCAGTCCTTTCCTCATAATTCTTAACATTCTATTTGCTTTTTTGACCACCAACTCACACTGAGCTGAGGATTTCACCATATTTTCTACAAGGACTCAAAGTTCATTTTGCATTTTGTCCATATTAAGGGTTGAATTTTCTAAGGCTTATGTTAAGGGTTATGAGTGTAAAATTAAGATCTGTGATTTATTGATATGTTCAATAAACATTAAATTATTTTTTTTTTTTAAATCACCATATACAAATGCAAATAGCTGCTATGCATGGTAAGCAAGTTTTCAGAAGGGCGGAAATATGCACCAGTGCTGCCGTATGGAAAAGTATGTGCGGACAAAGAGGGTATTTGGCGTTTGGAAGTATTCACACATTTACCTTTTTCTAAATAGAGTAAGAGTATTTGTCTTCAGACATGTCCACAAGCTTTTACACCTGTTAAATTGAGGAAATTAAATCTGACATCTGTGGGGTCTGCAGTTTTTGGAGTCTGGGGGAAAGTGGTGAAAGTCATGGGTCAACTTGTGGAGGTTTTGGCAGAACTGGTGCTTGGATGTACATGCACAAGTATTTTCATAAGCAAGATGAATGCATACATTTTTATTTATTTTATTTATTTGGCTTTTGATATACCGACATTCGTAGGGACATCATGTCGGCTTACAATGTAACAAAAGGATGAAAATACATAAAACCAGGGGAGGGGGAAGAGGGAGCAGGTGGAAAAAAAGGGGGCAAGGGAAAGGAGGAATTGAAAGGTAGAGAAAGAAAGGAACAGGTGACTGAGAGGGAGTCAACATTATAAAATACCTGCCTCTGCTCATAAATTGAGGGTTATTACATGTACATGTTACACATTTAAAGTGTTAAATATATGCATACACTTTTATAAAACAGGTTTACAGCTTATGGGGTGAATATTCAAAGGGTTTTCACACATAAAAATAGCATGTACATGCGCACATGGTATTTTATAAATGTTCAGCCCGAACCGCGCAGCGTTTTTGGGGCGTGTTGGGAGCGTTCCGGGGGCGGGCCCGGGGGCGTGGCCGCGCCCTCCGGACCCGCCCCCAGGTCGCGTCCCGGTGCGCAGGAGGCCCGCTGACGCGCGGGGATTTACGCCTCCCTCTGGGAGGCGTAAATCCCCCGACAAAGGTAAGGGGGGGGTTTAGACAGGGCCGGGCGGGTGGGTTAGGTAGGGGAAGGTGAGGGGAGGGCAAAGGAAAGTTCCCTCCGAGGCCGCTCCGATTTCGGAGCGGCCTTGGAGGGAATGGGGGTAGGCTGCGCGGCTCGGCGCGCGCCGGCTATACGGAATCGATAGCCTTGCGCGCGCCGATCCAGGTTTTTAGCAGATACGCGCGGCTCCGCGCGTATCTACTAAAATCCAGCGTACTTTTGTTTGCGCCTGGAGCGCAAACAAAAGTAGGCTATTCGCGCTCCTTTTAAAATCCGCCCCTGTATGTGGGTATTTTTGGTCTCGGGTGTATATTTTACCAGGAAAAAAAGGACATTCCAGAGCAGGATAAAGAAGTGCGCTCAGGAGTTGCTATTTTGTAAGAGATATACATGTGCACATTACCAAAGTTGTTCATAGACTTTTACACCCGCAGGCAGAGCCTACCCCACCTGTGGTTGAAGACAGAGGAGAGAGGCGTAGGAGAACTGTGGGTGGAGCCCTTCCCACCTGTGGATGAAGAGGTAGAAGAAAGAGGCCCGGGAAAACCGTGGGTGGAGGAGTCGGTTGCAGTTGGGGGTGAGGGTGGGGATGGGGGGGGGGGGACATAAGGCTGAAGATTCACCTAGAGCATCTAATACCCTTGCACCAGCCTTGTGTGTTGTGTGTGAGAGAGAGAGAGAGAAAGCCTCTGTACATGTTAGTGTGAAAGTCTATGTATCACATACAGGCTCTCACATGCACACATAAACAGAATTTCTTACACACATATGTAATGTGTGTGTGTGTGTGTCAGACAGAGCCTGTGTGAGTGTGTAAGAGCCAGTGTATGTGAGAGAGAGGGAGTATATGTGAGAGCATGGACATGTATTAATGTGTGTGAGACAGCATGAGCGCCTGTGTGCATGTGTGTGTTTGAGTTTATGTGAGCTCTCCTAATCTTTGGTCTTGAAAAGGATGGGCTTTGTTCAGGGCCCCACTCATTTTCTTTCCTCTGTGTCTTTGGCTACCATCCAGAAGCTTGTGAAGGCAATTTTGCCCCACCCTGATGGTTAGTGCTCTAGGTGACTACCTAGTTTTCCTAATGGGAGGGCTGGCCCTGCATACACACATATGCACACAGGCTCTCACACACACAGTCTCACACTGTCACACATAATGAGTGTGTGTGTGTGTGTGTGTGTGTGTGTGAGAGAGAGAGAGAAGGTGTGTGCAACAGCCTGTGCATGTGTGATAGAAAGAGCCTATGTGCATGTGTTTGTGTGTGTTTCTGTGAGAGAGAGAAAGAGAGCCTGTGTATGTGAGAGAGAGGGATTGTATGTGAGAGCATGGGCATGTGTATAGCAGAGGGAATAAGTGAGAGAATGAGCATGTATTAATGGGTGTGTGAGAGAGAGAATAAAGCTTATACAGCCCCCTCCCCCAATCAATGACTATCTTAGAGTGACTAGAAATCAAAAGATCCCAGGTATTTAAAGCCACACCACTTCCGACAGTGGAGACTCCCATGCCTCGCTCTTCTGCCCTGCCCACTGCTGACATCATCAACAGGCACTGGGCTTCACAAGCAAGGCACTGATGCTGGAGGTGCTTGTGCCGGTAAGTGCGCGCCTCTTTCATAGAAACATAGAAATGACGGCAGAAGAAGACCAAACGGCCCATCCAGTCTGCCCAGCAAGCTTCACACATTTTTTTCTCATACTTATCTGTTTGTCTTAGCTCTTTGGTTCTATTTCTCTTCCACCCCCACCATTAATGTAGAGAGCAGTGATGGAGCTGCATCCAAGTGAAATATCAAGCTTGATTAGTTAGGGGTAGTAACCGCCGCAATAAGCAAGCTACACCCATGCTTATTTGTTTTACCCAGACTATGATATTCAGCCCTTATTGGTTGTTTTTCTTCTCCCCTGCCGTTGAAGCAGGGAGCTATGCTGGATATGCGTGAAGTATCCGTTTTTCTTCTCCCCTGCCGTTGAAGCAGAGAGCTATGCTCGATATGCGTGAAGTATCCGTTTTTCTTCTCCCCTGCCGTTGAAGCAGAGAGCTATGCTGGATAATCGTGAAGTATCAGTTTTTCTTCTCCCCTGCCGTTGAAGCAGGGAGCTATGCTGGATATGCATTGAAAGTGAAGTATCAGGCTTATTTGGTTTGGGGTAGTAACCGCCATAACAAGCCAGCTACTCCCCGCTTTGTGAGTGCAAATCCTTTTTTCCACATTTCCTCTTGCTGTTGAAGCTTAGAGCGATGTTGGAGTCACAGTAACCATGTGTATGTTTATTGAATAAGGGTATTATCTCCAGGCAGTAGCCGTCATTCTGGAGAGCCACCCACTCTTCATTGACGGCCTCTTGACTTTATGGATCCACAGTGTTTATCCCACGCCCCTTTGAAGTCCTTCACAGTACTGGTCTTCACCACTTCCTCCGGAAGGGCATTGCCAACTGATTATCATAAGAACATAAGAAATTGCCATGCTGGGTCAGACCAAGGGTCCATCAAGCCCAGCATCCTGTTTCCAACAGAGGTCAAACCAGGCCACAAGACCCTGGCAATTACCCAAACACTAAAAAGATCCCATGTTACTGGTGCAATTAATAGCAGTGGCTATTCCCTAAGTAAACTTGATTAATAGCAGTTAATGGACTTCTCCTCCAAGAACTTATCCAAACCTTTTTTGAACACAGCTACACTAATTGCACTAACCACATCCTCTGGCAACAAATTGCAGAGCTTTATTGTGCATTGAGTGAAAAAGAATTTTCTCTTATTAGTCTTAAATGTGCTACTTGCTAACTTCATGGAATGCCCCCTAGTCCTTCTATTATTCGAAAGTGTAAATAACGATTCACATCTACTTGTTCAAGACCTCTCATGATCTTAAAGACCTCTATCATATCCCCCCTCAGCCGTCTCTTCTCCAAGCTGAACAGCCCTAAAGTCTTTAGTCTTTCCTCATAGGGGAGCTGTTCCGTCCCCTTTATCATTTTGGTTGCCCTTCTCTGTACCTTCTCCATTGCAACTATATCTTTTTTGATTTGCGGCGACCAGAATTGTACACAGAATTCAAGGTGCGGTCTCACCATGGAGCGATATAGAAGCATTATGACATTTTCTATTTTATTAACCTTTCCCTTCCTAATTTGCTTTTTTGACTGCTGCAGCACACTGAGCCAACGATTTTAAAGTATTATCCACTAGGGATGTGAATAGTTTTTTGACGATTTAAAACAATCGTCAGATATATTTTAAATCGTCAAAAATCGTTAGAGCCGCGATACAATAACAATTCCCCCGATTTATCGTCAAAAAAATCGTAAATCGGGGGAGGGGGCAGGGCGGGAAAACCGGCACCCTAAAACCCACCCTGACCCTTTAAAATAAATCCCCCACCCTCCCGAAGCCCCCCAAAATGTTTTAAATTACCTGGGGTCCCTTGTGTGTCTCTGTTTTTCTCTCTCCTCTTTCCCATATGTCTGTGTTCTTCTCTTTTCTTTTTTTCCCCACGTCTTCTCCTTTACTGTCTCACATCTACTCTTTTTGTCTAGGTTCTTCTCTGTATCTTCCCTGTGTTTCTGTCCCCATCCCCTATATGTCTCTCCCTGCTATTCTAGCTCCCTTGTTTCCCTTGCGTGTCTCTGCTTCTCTCTCAGCTCTTTTTTGCCTCTACACCTATGCCCTACAGCTTCTTGCCTGTATGTCTCCACACCCCCTACATGTCTCTCTCTGCTCTTCTCTCTTTCCTTCCTGAATGTGTCTCTGCTCTTCTCTCTCCCCCCCCCCCCCCTAAATATCCCTATCTTGTCTCTGCTCTTCTTTCCTGTCTCTCCCTGCATTTTGTGAGTCTCTTCTCTGTCGTTTTTCAGGCTATCCACCTACCTGCCTGATCTTTGTGCATTGTACAGGACCGCACAGCTTGCAGCCAGCATATTTAGAAGGTTGTAAGACAGGCTGGTGTTCTGACTCTGGAAATACAAGAACTGCAGGGATCGAAGGAGATGGGAGAGCAGGTGTATATATATTGTGGACTCTTCCCTCCGAATCTTCCTCTGGCCAGCTCACCAGCAGGCTTGTCAGTGCAGCTCCTTCTGTGGCTCAAAAACCTTTGCAGTAGCTGAGCCCCCTTAATAATCTTACTGGAGCAGAGGCCCCCTCCTCACCCTTCTTCAGAAGGGGGAAGAAATGTTTTTCTTTCTGTTTATAAGGGGAGCTGCCCTGGTTCCTGCTCGCCCCCTCTACTTCTTGATTCTCCTGGGTGGTTGCTTAATTCTGCTCTGAGCTCTCCCAGTGCCGGTTCCCTGATTATCCTGACTCTCTGGTTCGTACTTTTGCGTTGTGCTGTCTCATCATTTTGTACCACAGCTCTCTCTTTGGTTTGGAGTTCCATGCTCCATCCAATGCGAAGTAGAGCAAGAGGGAGAGGACGGAGGGGGATCAAGCAGAAAATAATTCAGCTGTAAAAGGTCAATGCAACAAATCCTGGGATTTGTCAGGAAGTGGGGCGGGGGGGGGGGGGGGGGGGGAGGAGGGCGTGAAAAATTACTTTTCTGCATGTTGCCAGTAGCAACAAGAACCAAATTAGCAGCTGACGGTGAAACTGGTGGGAAATTGTCTATGCAGGACTGGCAGGGTGATTCTTACAGAAAATGGGCAAAAAAAAAAAAGAAAGAATTAAGAAAAATAATCAATTCCTTTATTGTTATAACACCCTAGAGTACACACAGACAGGGACTATCAGCTGCAGTTTTATACTGTTACCCAAGTACAATTGGATAACTATAGGCACAGGAAGATAAAGTCACTAGGTTAAGGTCACACAGAGACTGTGTGGCAGAGCTGGGATTAGAACCTGATGCAGAGGGAGGGCCGATGTACTAAGTGACATTAATGCTAAAGTGCGCATTAAAATGGGTTTAATTTTTAATGCTATGGGTCTATTTGAAATATGTAAATACCACGATAACGACCTCATTAGTAAGTACTGCAGTATTTTGCAAAGATGCCGCATTGCAGGACTGGTGAGGTGGCAGGAAGAAGAGCAGATGCCTGCTTGCATCTTGCTCTATTGTTACTCCACTTTTTGATGCCATTGCACTTGGAAGCACGCAGGCAGATAGAGTGACTTGCCCGAGATCATACAGAGCATCATCCCCAGGCTTTCATGCAGGGACAGTGGGGGGCCACTGTGCAAAGTTCAGAAAGGAAGGAAGAGCAGATCAAGTGATGGCGAAAAGATTACCTTTCAGACATATTTAATCCCCTCTTGGTTCAGAGGTCCCTAGGAGTCACAGCAGAAGTCCTTGGGGCCACCCTCTCCCTGCTATCTCTTTCCTCTTGCTTGCACCATCCAAAACACTAAAGTAAGCCACCAAGGGGGCCGGGGTTCAACCAGCGGAAAGGAGGACAAGCCTCCGGGGCCCTAAGCTCCTGGGGGTAGGCACCTGGTACAATCACAACCAAACAGTCTCTCTGCAATATGTACTCACGTAGGCAGATCTCACAGTTCAGCAGGCTGGTTCTTGAGGTGCAAAAGAGACAGCAGAGGCTTGGAGTGGTGGCCAATAACAATGGTTTTACTGTAACTTAAAAATAAATTCCAGCAAGAATGGCAAAATCATCAAAAGGAAAAAAAAACCCCAGGATGGCTTCTCCAAGTCCTACAGTCTCTATCCAGGGTCCAGAGTCCTAGTGTCCAAGTCTCTCCCCAGTGAAGGAAAAGAAAAAAAAAACTCTTGAAAAATAAGGCAGGGAGCTGGTGGTGGAAGAAAAAAATCCTCCAAAACAATACGACAAAGAATCATCTGCAAAAAACTAAGGCTTTCTTCTCCTTATAGGTCACTACAGTTCCCACGTCTAATGGATGCAAGGCAAAATAGCACCCTGGACAAGTGCAGAGCCCACTAGAGATGTGAATCGGAACCGGAATCGGTTCCTGTTTCAGGATTAGTGGACCATCCGGAAATTGTTTTTCCCGCGGTCCAATCGTTGTTTTTTTTTTATTGGCTGCGCCGAGTCGATAATCCAAACAACACAGCCCGACCCTTTAAAATTAGTTCTTTAGTATCCCCCCCACCCTCTGGACCCCTCCAACCCCACCCCCCCCCCACCCCCAATTTTTAAGTACCTGGTGGTCCAGTGGGAGGTCCCTGGAGCGATCTCCCGCTCTCGGGCTGTCGGCTGCCAGTAAACAAAATGGCGCCGATGGCCCTTTGCCCTTAGCATGTGACAGGGTATCTGTGCCATTGGCCGGCCCCTATCACATGGTAGGAGCAATGGACGGCCGGCACCATCTTTAAAAATGGCGCACGGGCCATCCAGTGCTCCTACCATGTGACAGGGGCCGGCCAATGGCACGGATACCCTGTCACATGCTAAGGTCAAAGGGCCATCGGTGCCATTTTGTTTACTGGCAGCAGACGGCCAGAGAGCGGGAGAACGCTCCCGGGACCCCCACTGGACCACCAGGTACTTAAAATGTTTTGGGGGGGGATACTAAAGAACTAATTTTAAAGGATCGGGCTGTGTTTTTGGGTTACTTTTAAGTGCCCTTTCTTCCCGCCCCCCCCCCCCCCATAACGATAAGAGAACCCACAAAATTAATCGTGGGGTTTCCTATCGCTATCGGGGACCCCTGATGTATGACGAGATTGACAATCGTCCGATATTTTCAATCATCAGATAAACGATTCACATCCCTAGAGCCCACCTTGACTGGTAGCAGGGCAATCAGCACCCAATTCTGTCCCCTCAGGCAAGGGGGTTCCCCTCCTGAACTGGGAGGAGGTCAAAAAAACAAACCAGCTCTCAAAAATCAAAATCCTTCAAACTTTCCTGCTGTATCCCACCGGGAGGGCCCTACTGGGATCCACACAGATCAGCAGCTTCCGCTTCCAACAAAAACTACCTACACCAACCACCTTTCTCATGCTTAACCCAGTTTATAAAGGGCAGTTCAGCCAATCCCAAAGTAAGGGGGAATGACCAACCAACTGTGGAGGAGCTAAAAATGCAATAAACTCTCCCAGCAACCGGAAAGAAGGCAAAAACGTCTGGTAAGTAGCAAAGCCTTCCTTACACATATGTGGCGCTCCCTTGGGTCAGCCAATAGAAGGGTGCAGGTCCCTGCTTAGAACCCTTACATCTGTGGGCCTTCCATCTTCTCCAGCCCCTCCCAACCTGTTGTGCCAGAGGTGCCCCAAAGGCAGGCACTAATTTCGGCCGGCACCAGGGAAGAGTACAGAAAAGCTGAAAAAAACTGCTTTTCTGTACACCCTCCGACTTAATATCAAAGCGATATTAAGTCGGAGGCCCCAAAAATAAAAAAAAATTTAAAATGTGCCCACGGCCCTGCGGGTCGGAAGATGGACACTCAATTATGCCAGCATCCGTTTTCCGAACCCGTGGCTGTCAGCGAGCTCGAGAACCGACGCCGGAAAAATTGAGTGTCAGCTATCAAACCCGCTGACAGCCGCTGCTTCTGTCAAAAAGGAGGCGCTAGGGACGCGGTAGTGTCCCTAGCGCCTCCTTTTACCACGAGCCCTTATTTAAATACTTGATCGCACGCCCAGGAGAGTGGCCTGGGTGCGCGTTGGGAGAGCGGGCGCTCACCTCGGAGCACCGGCTCTCCCACGTGTTCTACTGTATCAGCCCCAATGAAAGCTGGCTTATGTACTCTGACAAGCGGGTGGCCCCCAAAAGTCAGAATAGGCTAACCATGAATAGAGATTGCAATGGATGACAGAAGATACTGAGACCAAGCTGCAAAAGCTCCTGGCAGATAAAAGGTATGCTTTGCTATTTTTAATTGGCCAGTTTCTAGGTCAATTAAACTCCAGGTGTACTCAGATGGGGCTTAGGTAATAATTGCTGAAGTCATATTTATTTATTTGAAGAGTTTTATATACCATTATTCGGAAAGCCATCATAACGGTTTACAAAGAGAATACATTTTAACAAAGAGGTTTTTAGATATCAAAAAAACATGTTGTAATTACAATAATGATAAACATAACCAAGTAAGTAAGTCTCTGCAGATATAAGGTTGAATGTGGAGGGAGGTTAGTAATGTTGAGAATTAAGGTTATGAGTTCATTTGAGAGTTGGTCTGTGTAGATGATTGTGGATCCAAGAAGAATTTACGAAACAGTAAAGTTTTTAGGTCTTTTTTGAAGGTTTTTAAATTGTGTTGAGATCTTAGGTCTTCAGGTAGATTGTTCCAAAGATTAGGGGAGGCGATGGAGAAGGCTCTCTCTCTTGTTGTTGTTAGGTGAGCATCTTTGACAGTGGGGATTGATAAGAGGTTTGAATTGCTGGAATGTAGGTTTCTTGAGGAGTTCTGTAGAGTTATGTTAAGGGTTTTAAGTCCTTGATGATCATTGTTAATGACTTTATGGATGATAGACATGGATTTGTAGGCGATTCTGTGGGAATTATGAGCTTTGCCGGCTGGCCATGTCAGGGTTTAACACTAACTTCCCTTCTCCCTGACCTTTGCATTGAATAAAGCATTACTTGTGCTTAAACCTCTCTGCCTAGGAGAGGATACCTAACTGTCATGTATTTCTCTAGCTTATAATTAACCCTGATTGCCTGAAAGAAGGGCTAGTTGTCCCTAGTCAGAGGCAGGACAAAGACAGGAGGTATAGGATTCAGCAGCCAATGAAATGATCTGTACACACCCCCTGAGCCAAGCCAATAGTGTAGTGACACGTCTGTATGCTATGGGGAGAGGACCAATGATGTGATGACACATAGTATGCTTTTGAATGTATGTACAATAAAAAGGGGACCCACGGGAGTGCCCGGCCTTTTTCCTGCCTGCCATGAATCCTGTCTGATGTGTCTTCATTGCTGCTATATCTGGTGACCCGCGCCGTGATACTCCCTGCTCATCCCGGCTGGACATAGCTTAGGTGCGCACCGTACAGCAGACTTGCCTTCGCAATCGTAAGTATTTTTAAAGTACTTTTTAGTAATTTTTAAGTATTTGTCAGCAAGTTTGTTCCCCACATTCGTGAGCATGGGAAGTGATTTGTCTGTACAGCAAAGGCTTCATGCTGGAGAGCTGCAGAAAATAATCAAGAATCATTATTTCATCACCAGGGGAAAAATAGCACAAGTCAGAATAGGGGACTTAGAAAAATTGATAAGTGAAATAGCTTGCCGTTGCTCATGGTATTCAGAGGCGGGAACTCTGAATGTCCAGGACTGGGTAAAAATAGGCAACAGTCTTAATACGGCCCCAAGGGCCCCCATAAAGCAATTATTAATCTGGCAAAAATGTACAGAGGCCATAGAACACATAGGAAAAAAAAAGTCTCAAGGCACCATCTCCAATTCATGTGCCCTTAGAAGCAGACAGTAAAGAAGCAGGCAGACTGCCCATCAGTACACTCAATCAACCTACCCTTCCCCCACCTTATCCACAAACTCCCTCAGAGACAGCAAATTCTTTGTATCCTCAGCTCCCCATACCTACACCCATGACACAGCCCATTCACACCTCCCCTCCTTCTTTAGAAAAACAGCCCTTGAGCACAATTAAGCCACAACCTGGCCTGGGTGGGGCGATTCACATCGGATTTCACCAGAAACCGCAAAAAGAAAACCTTACAGGAAAAGAATTATTAGAAGGACTTCAAGCCTTTCCCATCACAGAAAAGACCCATGAACTAAGGGGGACAGAATATGAAATAGAACATCTGGGGACACACACTCACAAGGCACCGTCCCCTACCATGGCTCCTGTGGCTTCCTCTGCATCCACCTCAGAGAAAAAACCCCAGGAAACTAAAGACACTGAAATCAGAGAAGCTAGCCTCCCTCCACCTTACCTGCAAGCCCTTCCCCCACCAACCACCAACTCCCTGTACCCCCATTTGCCATTGCCTGAGACAGTCATTGATTCTGCATCACCGATTTGTCCAGGTAAATTACCATCTCAAACCGCTGCTCCCGGTAACAATTTATGTGCCGCGGTCAGCATGGGATTTCACCTAGAACAAGTGAATGAAAATCTCATAAGGGAGGAATTATTGGAAGGGATTCAAGCCTCTCCCATTACAGAAAGGATCAAAGAACTAGGTGGGGCAGCAATAGAGTTGAGTGCCGCCCGGAGTGCCATGGGCAGTGGCTATGCCCCCAGGTCTTCAAAGAAATTAGCGTATAAGACCTTGGGCCAGGCAGCTGCACTCCTGCGTTACAAGCAAAGAAAATATCAATATGAAAGAAATGATTTAATATGACAGTACAATGACCTATTGCAGACCAGATTAAACAGAGTAATTGAGCAGACAGGGCAGACTTGGAAGGAGTGGTTTCTCTTGGTCTTTGATATTCAGTTACAGAAAGACTGCATACTTACAGCTTTCCCCCACAGAAAGTGTATGCAAAGCCTTATGTTATAACTGTACTGAAACTTGAACAGTATACTGTGTAAATTTCCCTTTTGCAAAGTTAATTTGGCTCACATTTAAAATGACTCAATTTCTCTGAGATTTAAGTTTATAACAATTGCTTGTATTGCCAGCGCACAGAACTTGTATTCTTATTGTGATTTTCCCTTTTAGGACAAATTAAATTAAAATAGAATCTGTCTACAAGAAATCAGCAAGTCCTTACCAGTCATTGTCTCTGGTTGATGTTATCTAGATTGTTAACAATGCTGCCTTTCAGTCCCTATTGACTGAAGGATTAATTCATTGAATGAAGTTCTCTCCTCTGTTTATTTTCTTTTGAGAAACACTGTTCCTCCCCCTCTTACTCTGTCTTTCTGTTATTAACTCTTGGTAGCCACTCATGGGGGGGGGGGGGGGGGGGGGGGGGAGAACTTTTGAAAAGAAAAAAACTGGACTTAGTACTGCAGTTTATCTCCCTAGTTTCTATATTTGTTATAAATCTGATACATTTCTCTATCACAACACTTACTTTATACCTCTCAATTCCTGAATTATCTGCTGCAACTGTGCATTGCAGCTTTCAAAGGGGGGCACAGATCAGATCTCCTGCTGATCCAAATCTTTTCCCTCAACCTTCAATGCATTCCTACACTAGCCCTTCCTCTCACTCTGTCTTTCTGTTGTTAATCTTTTTAATACTTTCAAACTTCTTTAATACTGAACTGAAGTTACTGACAAGGACATTTAATAGTAATAACAGTCACTTTAGCGTGCAGCAGACAGAGCTGAGCAAACAGCGTGTTTAATTTCCTATTCTAATAATTATATGAAGAAATTGTATTCTGATATTCCACATTGAAAGTAAGCTCAGGTATTCCACATTGAAAGTAAGCTCAGAGTATTATTGCTTGAATTTATTGTTTCAGGTTGCAATCTATAAAGTAATGATGGTGCCTCCACTAGGAGGCGCTATGCTATTCTACCAGTTATATTATATTATTATTTTAATAATTCTGTTGTATACTAGTTTTTATTTTTCAGGTCTACAGCCCTCCTGTCTTAAGGAAACTTCAGTTTTATTTTCTTTTTCACAAATTTTTACAGAATTCTGAACCTTAAAATTTTTACTGATAGAGGTTGCTACATCTAAAGCAATCCCTCCCAAACCTTTTCTTGCAAATCCAAATTGATTTTATTAAATTGAATAATAGAACTGATTTCTCCAAGGTTAAAAAAGTAAGAATTTCACTTTAATCCTTACCTTAGTAAAATTTTTGCTGTATGCCAGTTTTTAATATTTTCCAGATTGACAGCCTTCCTGCCATGAGGAGATGTGAAGATGAACACTTTGCAGCTTATTTTAACATTTTTCAAACATTTTTCTAACACCTTTTGACTTTTGATTTTTGATCCTTGATCTAATTTTGTTTTTGATACTTTTTGATAAAATTTTTAGCTCATATTATGTGTTATCTGTTGTCTGTCTTGATGTCAAGAAGACTATGAATGAATATTTGCAGGATGGATGAATATGTGTCAGTTTTGTGTAAATGAATATTTGCAGGATGAATGAATGTGTCAGTCTTGTGTAACATATGCTTAATGTAATGTCTAAAATACTTGTCATTTGTGATTCAGCCTACTGCAAATGACTTTTCCTTTAAATGATTAATTTACATGTATGCTATTTTACTGAATGAAAATTGATCACTGCATAAAACCTTTCTTGATAATGGGACTACCCTCTGTTCTGAAAACTGGCTCTACTTACTGCAGCCATTCCTTTGCATGAATTTTGTCAATAATTGAACATTAAATACGTATTTGGCATCCCCTACAACACCACAGGGCAAGCCATTGTGGAGCGAGCCAACCACACCCTAAAAATTACCCTTGACAAACACAAATAAAAAGCAGGGATTGCCCCTGGACTTCCCACTAAACAGGACTGGCTGACAAAAGTATTGTTTACTTTAAATCATCTAACCATATCAAATTCAAATAAGACCACAGCCATGGGTAATCATTATGGGACTAGGGTTAGTCACCCACAGCCATCAGTTTTGTATAGAATATTTAATGTCTGGTACCGTCCCGTTCTCTTAAAATGGGGGACGAGGATATGCTTCTCTGCTTGCTCCCACAGGTCCACTTTGGATTCCAAGCCATTATATCAAGCCGTGGAAAGATGGAAAGGTGTCCAGGTCTACAGAACCCGATCCCCAACTTCTCCCTGAGCCTCCACAGCCCTCAGAAGGACAGAGACTGGACTCCTCGCAAAAAGCAGCACCACATGACCTGGGGACAGATCAAAGCGCTATCTGACCAACCTGCACAACTCTTGGAACAGCAAGGCCTTGAGAAAACTCCAGAGAACTTATTAGCCGTCTTTTCTTGCCTGAATGCCAACTCATTAACAATTGTGTTCTGCACCCTCCTCCTTTGCCTTATTTCTCCAGCTATGGCGATTTCTGAACAAGGACTTTGGCAGGACAACATGTACATCCTCGATGCACAGAACTTTTCACACCTGTTGAATCGACTGATGCATGCTGTACCATTTAACCTTACAGTATGGACTAATTATCCTCTACAGAGAGGTGTTTTCATTACTTCTCCAGTTGGTAATACCATAATACCCATCGGCAGCCGTATTCAAGAGACTGCCGCTCTTTGTTGGGACTATGATACAGGGGATGGGAAGGGGATTCAGGTGGGAAATATCCATATTGTAATCGAACCTTTGTATTAATCACTGAACACTTACATAATTATACCACATATATGTGCAATTGGCAGATTACAGGATGTGCAGTGGGAGACCCAAGCAGGTGCAGAGAGTATAGAGGGGTCGAGGGATTTACCCTTTGTAGTTATATAGCCCAAATGATAACACAAATTAAAAATACCAATGACATGTCCACTAATCTGTTAGGAAACATTTGGATGCTATGTGGGCGTAGAGCATATATGTGAATTCCCCCCAATTGGACAGGCAGATGCACTCTAGGCTACATCCTCCCCTCATACTATGCAGTCAAATATTTACCCAAAGCAAGACTCCGTAACAAAATCCCATAGATAAGTATACAGAAACCCAGGTAGCTAGAAGCCTGTTTCCTCCAATGGGAACAGCTATGAATTACAGGGACTTACACATCCTAGCTAACTGGATGACTGCCCTATTTAATCAGACAGTCCATGCATTAAAACTACTTACAACAGAAGTTTCTCAGATTAGAGAGGTAGCTTACAGAACCGCTAATCCTTAGACACCATTTTAGCTTCAAAGGGTGGTGTTTGTGCATTAATTGAATCTCATTGCTGTGTGTACATATCAGTTTATAAAGCAAACCTCATACTTACCATAGAGCAGATAGAAACCATGGTTGCTGATGCACCACTTTCAGGCAGAATACCAACTTCTCCATGGGATTGGCTATGGTCCTGGATCCCTGATATTTCTGGTCTCAAAAGGGTGATTTCTATTATAATTACTGTAATTGTCTTAATTATTTGCCTGTGCTGCTGTATTCAGTGCATACCCAACCTCATATCCATACTGAAACCTTGCTCTCAGCCCAGATATAAAGATGTCTTGTATGCTGCTTAATAGGGAATCCTGAGCCCTGCAGCGGTTGGCACACCACGCTGCACCAGCTCTGGGTGATGTGGAGATTCAGGAGCTCTGTGGCGGCTGGCACACCACGCCGACTCAGCTTTTTCTCTCCATATCCCCCTTCCCCTATCTCCAGCCCATACCAAGACATAACAGATTTCAGTAAGGGTCTAAAGCTTTATTGAGCTGCCTAAATAAAAACAGAATGGGTGAGATGTGGGAATTATGAGCTTTGCCGGCTGGCCATGTCAGGGTTTAACACTAACTTCCCTTCTCCCTGATCTTTGCATTGAATAAAGCATTACTTGTGCTTAAACCTCTCTGCCTAGGAGAGGATACCTGACTGTCATGTATTTCTCTAGCTTATAATTAACCCTGATTGCCTGAAAGAAGGGCTAGTTGTCCCTAGTCAGAGGCAGGACAAAGACAGGAGGTATAGGATTCAGCAGCCAATGAAATGATCCGTACACACCCCCTGAGCCACGCCAATAGTATAGTGACACGTCTGTTGCTATGTGGAGAGGAGCCAATGATGTGATGACACATAGTATGCTTTTGAATGTATGTACAATAAAAAGGGGACCCACGGGAGTGCCCGGCCTTTTTCCTGCCTGCCATGAATCCTGTCTGAAGTGTCTTCAGGGAGCCAGTGTAGAGATGACAAGATGGGCGTTATATGGTCATTTCTTTTTGTTTCAGTTAGGATTCTAGCGGCAGAGTTTTGGAGTATTTGTAGTGGTTTGAGGGATGAGAAGGGTATACCTATTAGCAGGGAGTTACAATAGTCGAAGGTGGAGAAGATAAGTATTTGAAGTACTGTTCTGAAATCATCAGTGTTGAGAAATGGTTTTAAATGTCTTAGGGTTAGGAGTCTGTGGTAATCTTCTTTGGTTTTGTTTGATATGTGGTTCTTAAACGATAGGTCTTTGTCGATGATGACTCCGAGGTTCCTGGAGTGGGATGTAGGGATTATAGTTGTCATGTGTTTGTCAGGAATTATCAGGGGTGGTGGAGCTGGGTTCTGTTTTTTGTCCATCAATATAATTTCGGTTTTGTCAAAGTTGATAATGAGTTTTAGGGAGTTTAGGAGTTGCTTGATAGAGATTAGTAGATCTGATGTTTTTCTGTAGGTGTCTTCAATTGATTTTTTTATGGGGATCAAAAGTTGTATGTCATCAGCATATAGGAAATGTGTAATTTTGTTTTTTTGGAGAAGTTGGCATAGGGGAAGAAGGTATATGTTGAAAAGGGTGGCCGATAGTGCAGATCCTTGGGAGACACCAGACGACCAAATACACAGAGAAAGCAGATAGACATTGTTAGACCTGCTTGTCTGTAATCAGAATGAATTCACAAGCCCTAACCAAGTAGAAATGCAAAAAGTCCTTCTATGCTGCATATTCTTGTTCCTTATCTATTTTTTGGACTACCTGTATGAATATTCTATACAAAAATGCTTCATTTGATTGCTTAAAATTTTGATATTGCATTTTTATATGCTTAGTATTAGAATCATTCACAAATATCACATGATATGATAATTAAGGTAACATGCCATGCATACACTAGT
Source organism: Rhinatrema bivittatum (assembly GCF_901001135.1). Lineage (NCBI taxonomy): Eukaryota > Metazoa > Chordata > Amphibia > Gymnophiona > Rhinatrematidae > Rhinatrema > Rhinatrema bivittatum. The sequence goes on from NC_042617.1 coordinate 305,595,449, forward strand.
AAGTGTGAAATAATTCATCCCTTGAGATATTATTGGCCTTTCTTAATATTTCTTAATTACACCATCTTATGTTTGGTATATCATAGAATGTCCTATACCATTAGCTCTAATTGCTAAGGGGCGGATTTTCAGAGCCCTGCTCGCGTAAATCCGCCCAAAATCGGGCGGATTTACGCGAGCAGGGCCCTGCGCGCCGGGAAGCCTATTTTACATAGGCCTCCCGGCGCGCGCAGAGCCCCGGGACTCGCGTACGTCCCGGGGTTCTCGGAGGGGGGCGTGTCGGGGGCGGGGCCGGAGCGCGCGGCGTTGCGGGGGCGTGTCGGCAGCGTTTTGGGGGCGGGTACGGGGCGTGGCCACGGCCCGGGGGCGTGGCCGCGCCCTCCGTACCCGCCCCCAGGTCGCAGCCCGGCGCGCAGCAGGCCAGCTGGCGCGCGGGGATTTACGTCTCCCTCCGGGAGGCGTAAATCCCCCGACAAAGGTAAGGGGGGGGTGTAGACAGGGCCGGGTGGGTGGGTTAGGTAGGGGAAGGGAGGGTAAGGTGAGGGGAGGGCAAAGGAAAGTTCCCTCCGAGGCCGCTCCGATTTCGGAACGGCCTTGGAGGGAACGGGGGGAGGCAGCGCGGCTCGGCGCGCGCAGGCTATACAAAATCGATAGCCTTGCGCGCGCCGATCCAGGATTTTAGTGGATACGCGCGCCTCCGCGCGTATCTACTAAAATCCAGCGTACTTTTGCTTGAGTCTGATGCGCAAGCAAAAGTAGGCTGTTCGCGCGCCTCTTAAAATCTACCCCTAATTGTACACATAGTAATTTCCTGTCAAGGGGATATAAATTTAAGTTACTTTTCCTTTTGACTGAAAGGGAAAATGTATGTTTATCTGCACATTTCCTTTCCAGACTTGGAATGAGAAATGCACTTTTGTAGTCCTGTATGATTCCAATGATCATTTATTTTTCTAGTACATTTTGGGGTAGATTTTCAAACCGCGCAAATTGGCGTACTTTTGCTGGCGCATCAGGCGCAAGCAAAAGTACGCGGGATTTTAGTAGATACGCGCGTAGCCGCGCGTATCCGCTAAAATCCTGGATCGGCGCGCGCAAGGCTATCGATTCTGTATAGCCGGCGCGCGCCGAGCCGCGCAGCCTACCCCTGTTCCCTCCGAGGCCGCTCTGAAATCGGAGCGGCCTCGGAGGGAACTTTCTTTTGCCTTCCCCTCCCTTCCCCTACCTAACCCACCCGCCCGGCCCTGCCTAAACCCCCCCCCTTACCTTTGTCAGGGGATTTACGCCTCCCGGAGGGAGACGAAAATCCCTGCGCACCAGCGGGCCGCTAGCGCGCCGGGATGCGACCTGGGGGCGGGTATGGAGGGCACGGCCACGCCCCCGGACCACCCCGGGCCATAACCACGCCCCTGGGCCCGCCCCCAAAACGCTGCCGACACGCCCCCAAAACGCCGCGCCGACCGGGCCCGCCCCCGGACATGCCCCCGACACGCCCCCTCGCGAAACCCCGGGACTTACGCAAGTCCCAGGGTCTGCGCGCGCCGGTAGGCCTATTGAACATAGGCGCACCGGTGCGCAGGGCCCTGCTCGCCTAAATCCGCCCGGATTTAGGCGGATTTAGGCGAGCAGGGCTCTGAAAATCCACCCCTTTAGGATTAAGTTCTCCTTTTGCTAGAAGTAGCTTGGTACCTTGCTACTTACACCTGCCACAGTGCAACGTCACACATACAAAGTGGAAACATAATTTAAGAAAACCACTTATTTGGAGTGCGACAGGAGATTGAGAATCCAATGCAAACAGCCCTCTTCTACCGCTGAGTGCTAGAATGAGTTGACAGCTTTTTAAGATTAGTACTAAACTGAATACTAAGTTCTATGAATACATTTTAGTTTGGTGCTCCCACATTTTTAAACATGTTGTATAGAAATTGAAAAATAGGATTGAATACTTAAAGGTTTGTATCCATAATTTTAGAATTATTTTTGCACATTACAGTGGAATCACAGAAACATATTTAGATAAGAGAAATAACTGATTAGCACTGGATTTACTGTTAATACCCCATGTGGCCTATGCATCGGGATTTGGGGTCAAAGGTTACTAATAACTGTAGTAGTATTCCTTCTTGTTTTGTGTGTATCAATTCAATGTATCTTAATGTTATGTAAGAGAAGCATTCCTAAAATCATGATCTCGGCGACACTTGCAGTACCCCAGAATGTATCTTCAGATGAACAATTTAATAGATTATGCACTATGAGTGACTGTATATTAGAAATCTCTTAGGCAATGCCCCTGGACCTGAAGGAGGGACTGAGATAACATTTATTAGAGGCATCAGTTCAATGGAAAAGTACCAGAGAGAGCTCCAGGAGGCATTGCTAGGTCTTGAAACTGTCTCTGAAACCTTCTCACATTTAGATAACAAAAAGACAAATGTATCTCTTTGTAGTTTTAGATATCACAAGAAGAGCTGTAAAAAATGCATGTCTTCAAGGTTAATTAGGATTCCCAGGCCATTTAGGAATGCTAATGTTAGCAAATGTCTTCACTTTATAATCTTAAATCAAAGAAATGTTTGTAATAACATCCTGGGCAAAAGTGTATTTAAGGAAGTCAGTTGGATACCTGATTAAGTCGGACTCTGCAACTTTAAGAGCTGATTTCCTTATGTGCATAAGAATAAAAACTTTCAATTCTGAGAAACATACAGTCTCTGTTGTTGTTGTGTCCTTGGTATAACTTTTTACATTACAATAGCTGGAATAGAGAACTGGGGACCAAGTTAACCTCAGCTTATTATAAGGGCTGTTTTGCACGTATGCAATCCCTGTTTGTAAATATTTCACTCCAAGAACTTCAATTTAAATTTTTAGACAGATTTTATATTGCTTCTACAAAGGCTAGTAAATTGGGGAATTTGGCAGTGGACGCTGTCCCAAGTGTGGAGATGTTCATAGTACACTTGGGCACAGATTTTGGACATGCCCAGTAGTATGCTCTTTCTGGCTTCATGTCCTTAAATATCTTATTCATATGTGTGGCACATCCCTTTCATTTATGGCGAACCTATTTCTCTGGGTTGATACCAGGGGAATTTTGTTGACGATATTATTAGCAAAAAAATGTATACTGCAAAAATGAATCTCCGGGGACCTGCCAACACTAACACAATCTTGTAATATCAGATAAATATATAGACAAAATTGAATGGTTTAAAATGAAAAGAGATTTTGTCAAACGCTGGGAGTTATATCTCCAACCTTTGTCTCCATTTGCTCATGGTGTGCTCCCTAATGATATGCCTACTGACCAGATTTAATTCCATTGTTTCTATTGTAAATTTAGTGATGACATTGTGTATTTCATATGAATGCTTATGATTCAGGATCTTACAGATTAAGGGGGTGGGGGAAGGATTGTTTTGTTTGGCACTTTTTTTTCTTCTTTCACATATGTATTCCTTCCTTGCTTGGTAGCCTATTGGTTTGCAGAGCTCCTTTCTGATAGGCAGTATTTGATACACTTGGAATTAGAAAGAATACACCAAGAGACAAATAGCACTGAACTATTTGTAAAAACATATGATCTGTTGTTTCTGTTTCATGTTCTTTGTTTAATAAAAATGATTTAAATATATACAGTACAAGCCGTTAAGCCCGTTAAAACGGGCTACATTACATTTTGTTTTCAGTCCATTTTCTAACACAGCACCCTTCTACACTTTTTCTCCCTCTCTCCCCCTTCCCCTCGTTCACTCCTCCCCTTTCCTCCACTCAATCTTACTCACCCTTTGTCTCCCACTGCCTTCTTCCCCTCACTCTCACCTCCCTCCCCTTCCCTCAGTCACTCCCACCTCTCTCCCCTTCCCTCAGTCACTCCCCACCCTCTCTCAATCCCATCCCCTCCCCCTCAGCCCTCCTCCACTCCCTTTTTCTCTGCTCCACAACTTCTTACCCTTCCACTTACTCACATCCCTGTCTCTCACCTCTCCCTCATTCTCCCTCTCCCCCTTCCACTTACTCACATCCCTGTCTCTCACCTCTCCCTCATTCTCCCTCTCCCCTCACTCTTCCCCACCCCCTACCTACCTCCCTCCCACACACTCACCCACTCCTCCCTCCCTCTCACTCAGTCCCTCCCTCTCACTCCCTCCCTCTCTCCCTCCCTCCCTCTCTCCCCCTCAGTCCCTCCCTCCCAGTCCCTCCCCCTCTCAGTCCCTCCCTCCCTCTCCCTCCCTCTCCCTCTCCCTCCCTCAGTCCCTCCCTCCCAGTCCCTCCCCCTCACTCCCTCCCCCTCACTCAATCCCTCCCTCCCTCCCTCAGTCCTCCCTCTCACTAAGTCACTCCCTCCCACTCCCTCTCTCCGTCCCTCCCACTCCCTCCCTCCCTCTCACTCAGTCCGTCCCTCCCTCGCTACTGGCCACTGCCGCCGCCCGCCGCTACCGCCCGCTACCGCCGCCGCCGCCCGCTGCCACCGCCGCTACTGCCGCCGCTACCGCCGCCTGCTACCGCCCGCTGCCGCCGCCGCTACCGCCGCCCGCTGCCGCCGCCGCCGCTACTGCCGCCGCTAACGCCGCCACCGATACTGCCGCCGCCGATACTGCCGCCGCTACCACCGCCGCTGCTGCCACCCGCCGCCATGTTTTTTTTTTCCTTACCCTGCCTAAGACCGACGTGCTTGCCCGCACATGCGCAGTAGAGCTGCTCTCTACTGCGCATTTGCGGCACGTCGGTCAGGCATCATTTATCTAGTTAGATTAGCATCTTATCCTTTTGCACAATCATGATTACAGATACAAACATAGGAAGCAGAAGTGGCACCCCAATAGCTACAGTAAAGCGCTAATTATAGAGCTCATAGCACCACAACTATGTGATATAAACCCAGACATTCCATGTTGAAAGAGTGCACTCAAAGGGGGTACAGGCTAAGGGCCAAGGCAGCATAGGTTAAGTAGCAGGCAGCAGGACCAGGACTGGAGAGCGCAACATGGAGGCTGAGGACCAGGTGAAGACATTGCAGCATGGAGGCAGGAGCTCCAGGAGAAGACACCACAGCATGAAGGTAGCAGCTCCAGGAGAAGACACAGCAGCATGGAGACAGCAGCAGGATGAGCTGAGATGAGATGAGACACCAGCATAAGGCAGCAGCAGGATGAGCTGAGATGAGATGAGACACCAGCATAGAGGCAGCATCAGCATGAGTTGAGATGAGATGAGACAGACACCCTTATCAGGAGCAAAAGATGAGACATGATGAGAAGAGGCAGCAGCTGGACCGTGATTGGAGACTGCATCAAGGAGGCTGGAGTACGGGAAGAGCATTGAGAAGGGCTTTATAATTAGGTAGCAAGACAACAGTGGCAGACACCAGCAAGCTGACACAGAAACTCTGTAATGAGGAAGGGCCCAGCAGTCTTCTTCCATCAAGCCAGCACAGGAACTCTCTCCAGAGGCCCAGCCAGGCTTGTTCAACAAGTCTTGTTTATAGGTGTTACAGGGCATCAGTTGCAAACCTTCATGGCCCTTTGCTACATCATGGCTTGCCACTTAGAGTGGCATATCTTTGGGGGGCTTAACCCTGGGTAGTCTGTTGGGCTGGGGACTGCTACATGGCATAGAGTCTTGGGTTTCTGGGGAAGGCACTGATGGAGGCTCAGGCATTCTTTGCAGAATCTGGGTGAGGACACTGGTGAGGTTATTTATTGAGGTAGCCACTGTGGTGAAAGCTTGTGTGTGGGCTGCTGTCTGGTCATGCATGGTCCTGGGTCTGCCTGTTGACAGCCCTCCTCAAGTGCACTAGCTCTGCCCATATATGAAGGAGGTGGACACCTCCTTTCTAGCCGGTCCAGCTGCTCATGCATTGAGGCCTCGGTTGGTGACGGTGGTGATGCCAGAGCTGGTGCTAGTGCTGTGCTGGTTGCGGTCGGAGGGGGAGGTTTGAGGCTCCAGAATTGGCATGAGGGGGCTGGTGGGCTGCTCTGGCTCGGTGTGTGCTGCTTTGTGCAGGCAATATGGTATGCTGGAGCAAGTTGCGATGGCTCAACTGTGTGCTACTGCAGGCTGGGTTCCTCTATTAAGCTTGAAAGATTTAAGCTCACATTCAGTGGACTTACTGAGCCAAGGGCTTGCAGGATCTGGCTGTGCTCAGGAGGCTGCTGTTGCCGCTGCTCCTCCTCGCTCAACTGTGTCTGAGCATCCATAAGCAAGGAGGCATGAAAAAATGCTGTTGCACAGCTCGTCCTTGGCTCTTCACTGCTGATGCTTGGGGCTTCACTGCTGTCCCTGGGGCTTCACTGCTGGGACCGGCAGAGTCCTGGACAAGAGCTGAGGAAACAAATAAGAACACATAAGTACCAAAACCAAGAGGTACACACATGAACCATTTGGCATAAGATGCACACTTTGCATGTCAATTAGTGTGAGCTTCTCATGCCAAATGATGTGCACAACAGTAGCAGACTTGCCATTTACAGGTGAGGTGAACTTACCAGCTCCGGCTCGTGAGGTGTCCAGTAACTCAGCTATGTCCTCGAACACATCTGGTCCCAGCCTTTGGAGGCGCTCCTCCATGGGTGTCAGCACAATTGGACAAGGGACTCCTCCGCTGGTCTGCCAGATGTACCTATTGTGGTTCGCCACCTTGGTCTTTAACTGGGCTTTTATGTCCCTATACCTGTGGGCCACTTGCTCCCCACTGTGTCTCACATCGCTGCTTTTTGAGATTGCCTGGGTGATGGTGCGCCAGATCTGGCCCTTGGTTGCTCTTGACGTCTTAGCCGCACACTTGCAGAACAGCTTGGCATAATGTTTCAGGATCCCAGCATTGATTATCTCATTATCCTCCGAGCTGAACTTCAATGCCCTGAGCTGAACACGACCTGTTGCCAGGCTGCCTGAAGGGGGTACCACTTCCGCTTCCGGAGAGGTGTCCTTTCTTTCCTCACTCTCACTCCCAGTCCTCTCTCCCCGCCCTTCCTCCCCCCTCCTGCATCTGCCCTACATACTCCCCTTCTTTCTGCCCTTTCTGTCTATCCCTAGCCTGTAGTCTTCCTCCCACTGGACTCACCTGCCTATCTCCTTTCCCCTTCCACCTCCTCCTATGCCTTCCCCCTCCCTATCTCTACTCCTACTCCATTTTCCCCTAGCACTCCTGCCCTTATCCTTCCTCCTCCTCCTCCTCTCCTCCCTCCTCTCCTCCCTCCTCTTCTCACACCTCTCTTCTTCTCTCTCTCCCCCACCTCTCATGCTCCATCCTTTCCACTCCTCAACAGCACCACACCTCACCACTCCTCCACCTCACCACCACGCCTCACCACTCCTCCTCTGCCTCATAACCATGTCTCAACACTCCTCCTCCTGACACAAACACAGACAGACAAACAAGACAAACTGACAAAAACTTTCACTCACACAAAGGTAAAGGGAAACAGATGAGAACAGAAGACAAGACAACGCACTCAGAAATTTGAAATCTATAAGTTCCTACTCCCACTAATCCACTCACCAACTCTCCTCTCCTCTCTCCAATGCCTGACACACCCTCAAAGAGGCAGCTGCAGGAAGCCAGTATATATAAACAAAAAAAATAACATGCCACGTACAAATCACGGTGCGCCACAAAAAATGGCATGTGATGCACTCACGCAACGTGCTACACACTGACACAGCGCATGACATGATAATTTCCTATGCAATGCAATATACAGGAAATTATCCTAAACATGCCCATTTTTTAAACGTCGATGTTATTTCTGTTATATTTATAGCAATTTGATGAATCTAGGCCTAAATTATTAAAAAAAATTACCCAAGTTATTAGTCATACCCTTTCAGTTTGTCTTTGTGTGAGGCATATCTGCTTTGGTGTGGTGACTCTTTCTGCTTCTGGTTCTGTCTGGGTATGGGGATGTGCTTGTTTGGTCTCTGTGTCCATCTGGTGTGCTGTGATTTGTGTGTGCCTAGGTGTGGTGTGCCTGTGTGTCTCTGTCTGAATGTGGTGTTTCTGTTTATCTGTGTCTAGAATCTCTGTTTATGTCTGGGTGTGAGATGTATGTGTATTTGGTAAGTGGGTATGTGGTAACTGCCTGACTCTGTATGGATGTTTGTGTGTATTGTGTGTGCTTGCTCTTTCAGCAACTTAAAAAGAAACAAAACAGGGGCTTTGAGCCATTGGATAGTAGTTCGGCTCTCTAATGGCTTGGCAACTGGTTCAGGAGCTGATTGATTGACAAGAGAAGTTGATACCAGGCCAGGAATCCAAAATATCCTTCATGTGCGTGTTTGTGCAATTATGTATGTATAGGTGTGTGTATTTTGTGTTTAAGGCATTAATTAGAGCTCAACCAGAAAATTTACATAGATTAATTTTTATTTATCAGTTTACCAGAGCTTTGCACTTAGGAGATCAAGCATTGCCAAGACTGGGCAAACTTTTCAAACTGGGGGCACCAACTAGTTCAATGGATGGAAGGAGTGCTACAGCTTGAAAAATTTGCTCAGCCCTGGCAATGCTTGATCACTTAAGTGCAAAGCTCTGATAGGCTGATAAGGCAAAAGTAATCTATGAAAATATTCTGGCTGAGCTCTAATTAATGCCTTAGTTAGTTAGTTTAGTTTATTTATTTATTTATTTAATTTATCACCTTTCTTCAACACAATCAAGGCGATTTACAAACATATAATAAAAAAACATAAAAACAAGCAAAATTCAAACAAAATAACAATACAAATAATAATAACAGTATTTCTGTATAAATTGCAAGTGCATTAGTATAAAACAAAATGGAAAAAATATAAAATATTGGAATATTATACAATGTCAAAACTATGTTAAAAAACAAGAAAATTCAAGACCAAATAAGAAGTGAAAACATAAGAAAAATATTGAAGTAATAATAATTTATCAAATGACAAAGATCAGAAATTAAAGGCTTTTATAAAGAGATTCTTACATAATTTTGTGATCTTCGAGGTTTAGGGAAAGTGGAAAAGAATTCCATAAACTAGGCCTAAGTAAGCAATTGATGATTTTCTGGTAGAGATGTGAATCGTGTGATCGATCGTCTTAACGATCGATTTCGGCTGTGGGGGGGAGGGAATCGGATCGTCGCGGTTTTGTTTTTTTAAATATCGTGTAAATCGTAAATCGGGGGAGGGCGGGAAAACCGGCACACTAAAACATCCCTAAAACCCACCCCGACCCTTTAAAATAAATCCCCCACCCTCCCGAACCCCCCCAAAATGTCTTAAATTACCTGGGGTCCAGTGGGGGGGTCCCGTTGTGATCTTCCACTCTCGGGCCACGGGTGCATTGATGGAAATGGCGCCGGCGCTACCTTTGCCCTGTCATATGACAGGGCAAAGGTAGCGCCGGCGCCATTTTGGTTCCTGTCCCCCGACGTCACGAGCGTAGGAGATCGCTCCCGGACCCCCGCTGGACCCCCAGGGACTTTTGGCCAGCTTGGGGGGGCCTCCTGACCCCCACAAGACTTGCCAAAAGTCCAGCGGGGGTCCGGGAACGACCTCCTACACTCGAATCGTGTTGCTGTAATGAAAAATGGCGCCGGCCATATGGCCGGCACCATTTTGCAGTACAGCAATATGGCCATATGTGGGAATAATCCTCATCATTTCTCAGATTTCTTCCCTTAATGGTGGTTCCCACAGTTGCTTGTCATGAATGGTACATCCCCCAGCTTTCCAGAAACCCATCCAGTCTTTGAAACCTTTGTAAACCAAACAAGAGTCTGTGTAAATGATCACATTTGTGGCTTTCAATAACATGGCCTGCTTCAATATCATATGGGCAGCCTTCAGCTCTCCATATTGGTTACTTAGTCCTTTCCTCCTGGTACATCAGGAGGGTTTGGGTGGTTGGCTGCAGACTTCCACCCCTGTTTACCATGAGCATACCGGCAGGAACCATAGAGAACCACGCCATATGCTGTTGGGCCTCAGAGAATTCATCATAAGAAGGGGCTTTAGCCAGACCCATAGGATATCCTTGAGTGATCACTGGGGAAATAGCAATCTCACTCACTTCAAGCAGACCCATCAATTGTTCATGCAGTTTAGATATGCCTCCCAGGGCAGCATGAGCCCTTGTGGCAATATACTACTTCCATTTTAGGAGAAAGGGTCTCAAGGCACTGCCAGCCATCACGGCCGCCTCTTCACTAGTCACCCAGGTCATGATGGATATCTGGGTCTTCAGGTATACTTCTGCTTGTTGAGTGAGCTGGTACATATCTGTGAGGGCCCGATAGGCAGATAAAAGTTGATTTTCAGTGGGGAATATCGCTATGCTGTGGAGGGCCATCTCTTACTCCAAAACCTAAGGGGGACTTGTCTGCTGTTCTGGTATGGCCATAGGCTCTACTCAGCCACTGATTGGGACAGTGATACTCCTAAAATGGCAAGGCCGGCTGAATTGGATATAAGGTCAGTGCAGTGGCGATGGCTCTCTTTGCCCCTTGGAACCCTTTCTCTTGGCTGGGCCCCCATTCAAAAATAGTCTTCTTTTTACAGAGATTATACAAGGGCCAAAGTATCTGAGCTAAATGAGAGATGTGTGCTCTCCAATATGCCAGGAAACCACAGAATCTTTGTACATCTTCTCAGTTCTGAGGGGTGGGTGACACTTGGATCTTATCTACTACCGGTTGTGGGTTATTGCAGGTATCTTTATCCCACTGTATATCCAGGAACTTCACCTATTGGGAGGGGGACCTGTATCTTGGCTGAATTAATTGCCTAGTCGGCTCTTGGAGGAAGGAAACAAGGGAGTCCAAGGCCTGCTGCACTCTCCAAAGTGTGTTGGAGTAAAATGTCATCAACACAGTGATGAAGACAGATACCTTACGGCTTTGGAAACTTCCTGAGTGTATCTGCTAGAATGCCATAGCAGACAGTCGAACTGGGCAGGAACCCCTGCAATAAAAGTTAGAAAAATGTATTGTACACCACCCCTGTGAAGATTCAGTTTAATGGATACTAAAGAAATGTCCACTATCCCTTGCCACTTTGACTGGCCTCCACCAGGATCAGGACAGGTACTGCTGAGGTGCAGCCTTCTCATTCAGCGTTAAGGAAATCAATTGTCATATGCCAAGCACCATCCGCTTCCTTTAGGGGCTATACTGAATTATTAAACATGGACATAGCAGGCCTAATTAGGCCATTTGCCAAGTCATCCATCACCTGCTGAATATCTTTCTGCACTCCTCTAGTCTTGTATTGGGGCACCTAGCAGGCTCACTAGGGGAGCTGATAGCCTCTGCATCGCAAATTGCACAGTCTACCTGCACCGTTTGCAGAGTACACTGTGTCTCAAGATTTCCTGCGTCAGATGTTTCCAGTTTTCCCTCCAACAAAGTTCAGTTAAATTTCCTAATTACCCAAAATAATAATCTTCTGGGATGCTATTATTACCTTGTGGCAGAAAGGAGTTCCCTCTCCTATCTGTAAAGTGATCTCGGGTTTCCATTCTGGGGGTGATTCGGCCTCCATTCCCCTGGAGGGAAAGCATACGCCCCTGAAATTTGTGCTGGTTGCAACGCAAAATCATGGCCTCTGCCCCAATGTCCACCAAGGCCATGCATTGATATTTATGTCTCCCTTTCCACTATGTCGGAAGGGGCATATAAGGTCTTAAATCTGAGGCAATGGGGAGAAGAGACACTGAGCTTGGCCTCTGTCCTATGATACGTGGGTTGCTCCTGCATTCTTAGTCGCTGTAGGATCAATCTGCTCTACAATCACTCTCAGTTGGTGGTAGAGAGATGTGCCCATCCCTGGGTCAGAGTTCAATTGCCTATAACCCAGGTCAGGTGGAGTTGAAAGGGGTCACAGAGGGCCCTTTCTCCTGCACATCTAGGAGCTTAGTTACCAAGAACTGCAGGCTTTTCCCAATCAACCTCTCTACTTGTACCTCTTTCTTACGCAAGGCGCGCCAAAGTGTCCCCTAGTGGCTGGCTGGCTGCCTTATCCCCTTTCCTATTCTGGTTTGTAAAACAGCCTCTTGAATCCTGTTCTGTATAGAGTGGTGGGGGAACTTGATCTTAATATTCGCCTCTCCCATATCCCATGAAAATCTAATTGAGCCCTAAGGAACTCTACCATCTCCCCTTCAAGGCCCAGGGCATTGGTGAAATGCATTATGATTCTTCAGGGTAGCTGCATTGACAGAACAGGTTGGACTCACTGGTTGGGTTTCACATGAAAGTTTACTGTGATTTGTTGCAAAATAATTAAGAGGCATAAATAATATGATGTCCAGGTACATCCAGGTTTATCTGTCGTCTGGGAGTACAGATTTAAAGTCGTTCTATTTCTGTGGAAGTGTCCCTCAGTGCTGTGTCTTCAGACGGGCAGGTTTACCCTCCATGGAATGGAATGAATAGGTGTCCCAAGGTGGCTGGAGTATCCTCGATGTGGATGGATCCCTTCTCCCTCAGTACCTGAGGTCCAGGGGTACTCCCAATCTTCCCAACTTGGTAGTGTCCTGCTTTCTGTGGTAGAAACTCCTTTGGAGGTCTCCAGATGTTCTTCGCTCCTCTTCAAAACAGATGGCTGTAGATCTTCCTTGAGGAAAGGCCTCTCACGGCTTTCCAGTTCTGGGGTAATGAAGGACCGCAGGAATAAGACTTCCTTCCATAACTCAGGTATGCAAAACACAAGTTTGGGGAAAAAAACAATTTTGGATGTCTCTTTCTTCCACTTGTGGTCACTGCAACGTCCTTTTGTTCTGGGCGAAAGGATATATAGATCCTTCCTAGTCTCCTAAAGAGGGGAAATCAATCTCTCAGCAAGGCACAGATCTTAGACAGAAAAAAAACTCTAAAAACTCAGGAAAAAGGATACAAAACTGTCACACTACACACTGTATACATGCTCCCTTCCAGCCCTATAAAGAACTGGCTGTTATGTTTATGGAAGAATGTGAACCCTGGGCTGAGGTGAGAGGTGTCGCCGCCCACAGGGAGGAGGCCTGTGAGCCTCACCATCAGCAGGTGCAATCTCAGTGGCATGGGACACAGCTAGAAGTAGAGACTTTATTATAAATGGAGAAAACAATAATGTCCACAGAATAGCAGATGTAGTAGTACGGTGCTGAGCAATGGGGAATTCCCAAAGTGAGAAGATCCGGTAGTGGCCCATGGAGCGGGTTACACCGGGAATCCCCTCTGACGAGTGTAGGCACCTCAGTAACACATCTAGTAGTGACCCACAGAGCGGGGTATGCCGAGGCTGTCTGTAGATGTTGAAGAACTGGTAGAGATGCCAGAACCCGGAAGTGGCTCCCGTAGTTTATGTGTAGATATTCTGTAGTGCAGGAAAGCTGAAATGACTTCTACTGAAGGAAGGCAGTAGTGGCCCGGGGTACGGGGTACACCACATGGAATCCTCAGTACAGTTCGTATAGTAGAAGTCAGTAGAGGTACTCACAGAAGATGGTTCCTGGAGAGAGAGAGAGACTTGAGAAGCAGATCTGTAGCAGTCAGGAATGTAGGCCCTCCGAGGAGCGGATAGCTGGGAATGCAGGGGAGCCCCCGAGGAGCAGGTACTCAGAGCGTCCAGATGCCAAGACCAAGACAGGAACAGGTAGTCCTTGAAGGAGGAGAATTCAGCAAGACGGAACTCCTTGCTAACTCAAGGAAGGCAGATGTGAATCGGTTATTTATACTTTCGAATAGCATATTTTTCAGACTATAAGGCGCACATAAAAACCTACGATTTTCTCAGAAATCGGAAGTGCGCCTTATAATCCGGTGCGCCTTATATATGAATTTTTCTGCTGCCACTCCTTTTATATTGTCTTTTTTTCTGTTTCTTTTCTCTCCATCTTCTTCAAACACACAGGTTCTCATTCTCACATGCATTTCTCTCTCTCACACACACACAGGCTCTCACTGTCACATGCTGTGTCTCATACAATCATTCATACACTCAGTCTCTCACTCCCACATGCTGTCTTGCTCAAGCACAGGCTCTCACTCACCTCTAGGCCCCCTCTTCGCGGGTCGCCGCAGGATGGGCTCTGCAGTGGCCCTGCTACCGGGCCTCTTCTTCTTCTCGGGCCGCTGCGACTTGAGATTCGCAGCGGTCCGTAAACGCAAGTGCTGCTCCACGTCTGCACGTGCTGATGCTTCCCCTCCTTCCTGCCCTCGCGGCTCCGGCAACGTTTACTTCCGGGGACGCACAGACAGGAAGGAGGAGGAGCATCAGCGTGTTTAAACGCTATTTTTTTCTTGGCGGCCGCCCACCCCTCGCTACACCACTGCTGCGCCTTATAATCCGGTGCGGCTTATATATGAACCAGGACGCATTAGCAGGCGCTTTTTGATAATGCGCCTTATAATCCGGTGCGCCTTATAGTCCGAAAAATACGGTAATAGAAGGAATAGGGGGCATTCCATGAAGTTAGCAAGTAGCACATTTAAGACTAATCGGAGAAAATTCTTTTTCACTCAACGCACAATAAAGCTCTGGAATGTGTTGCCAGAGGATGTGGTTAGTGCAGTTAGTGTAGCTGGGTTAAAAAAAGGTTTGGATAAGTTCTTGGAGGAGAAGTCCATTAACTGCTATTAATCAAGTTTACTTAGGGAATAGCCACTGCTATTAATTGCATCAGTAGCATGGGATCTTCTTAGTGTTTGGGTAATTGCCAGGATCTTGTGACCTGGTTTGGCCTCTGTTGGAAACAGGATGCTGAGCTTGATGGACCCTTGGTCTGACCCAGCATGGCAATTTCTTATGTTCTTATGTTCTTAAGGGCTGGTTGGATTAAATACGCAAGCGGGTTGAAGTCATCGGGAGGGGATGCCCCTGAGGTTCCCGCCATGACTTCTTCAAAAGAGGCCCTTGCGCGCATGCGCCTAGGTTATTCCGGGTCCAAGATGGTGGTTGGCAGCACCCACGCTGTCCCGGGAACACCGGAGAGGTCGGCGGGGATTGGCAGAGGCCGCCATTCTTCCTAGACTTGATGGAGCGGGGAAAAAAGAGGTGAGCATGAGAGGTCGCAGCCGTCTGCAACCGACAGGCGTAACACTGGCTTGGCAATGCCTCTCCCTTTCTGATTTAATCAGGGGCCTAAACTTGGGGGCCAATGTAATAAAACCCACACCAAAATTGGCCTCACAGGATGTAATAAAATGAAGGTATGCAAATGAGACCTGTACTAAAAATCCAAATTAGGTAAAAAAACAGTGCCAAAACCCATGCTAACCCAAAGGTCAAAACCGCGGGAAAAACGAGCTAAAATCTTCCTAATCAACAATATGCCATAGAGTTCCTTATTGGCTATTTAAAGTGACATGGACCAAAATGATTATTCTTACATTGATCTATAAGAGATATCACGAGCAATACAAAACTGGCTGAGGACCAATTTGAGCACCCCCTGCACGAGGATACCAAGGGCTGGGTAAAAAGTGCTTGCACAACAGCACCAAGTTTTCCAGTCAAAATAGCTCTGAGCCTCTTTTTTGCTCCCCTCCCCCCATGTAGCTTGCCTTTTGCAGATGACATTGGGCTAAGTGTGGAGAACAGGGAAGAGGCAGAGGAAGGGGGGAGGCAGAGGAAGGGGGAAGGACTGAAGATCAGCAGGATGAAGGCTGACTGCATGCACAGTGGCAAAACTCAGTGATGAAAGAGATGAGCTAGAAAGCATGAGAACTGGAGATAAGGACTTGTGCAAAGTTAAGGTGTTTCGGTACCCAGGAACAACAATACGTGGACTTCTTTGCCAAAGAGAACACACCAAGGGCCATGGCCAGATAACTAAAGTGGAGAGAAGCGAGTGGCATTATCTGCGAAAAGCGAATCCCAGCCTGGTTAAAAGTAAAGGTGTACAAGATGGTAATATGGCCAATTTATTCTACAGTAGCAAGAAACCGCTGTAGAATAAATACTCTTTTCTAATACTTTTTCCTAGTCTATTCCAATGAAACTAGATAGAGTAAAAGGAAAGAAAGTGGCATGGCAGAGTTTCCATTATTGTTTATGGGAAGAAAAGAAAATAAATAACATTTTTCCTCCCATAAAAAAATAAAAGAAAATTAAAAGAGAAAAAGACTTTAAGAGCATTTATATTTTTATTTGACTGATTGATTTATAAATATTTATATTCCGCCTTAGTCAAACGTATTGTTCTAGGCAGAATTCAATACAACATTAAAATCAGAGTATACAATAACATATTAATTCTAAAACAATCCACATACTTAACGATAAAACAATTATAAACAGAGACAAATAACAGTAAAACAATGGATAGATTTCAGCTTCAAGAAGCTTAGCCAAAGGCATCAGAAAACAGCCATGATTTTAATTGCTTGCAAAAAAGTTTATAATCTGCCACTAAGTGAAGATGTTTAGGTATGGTGTTCCACATGCGTGATGCAATAATTAAGAAAGCTTGCTCATGAGTCTCTTTTAAATGCACTTGTTTTATAGAAGGAGAGCTAATTAATAATTTTTCTCCAGATCACAAACATTGAGGAGGAGTGCGACTAGAAGATCATTAAGATATCGAGGAGCCTTAGGTTGGACAACTTTCTAAACCAAAGTTAACATTTTAAATCTTATACGCTGCTTTATGGGCAGCCAATACAAATATTTCAGCATGGCGAGGGGGGGGGGGGGTGTCACGTGATCCAGTAATCTCCCACCCAAAACCAACCTTGCTGCCGCATTTTTAAAACCTGTAGTAACCACATGTTACAGAATAGTAAACCAACTAGCAAACCATTACAGTAACTTATAAAGTTATACAACAGTTCTAAAATCATCCTTATTAATTTAGTATTTATGATGTAGTAAGAGTCTAAGTTTAGAAACAATAGATTTCAATAAAACCGAATGTGAGCCTTCTAATTCAAAAATACATCTGGATGAAAACCAAGTCACACACAACCTCATTAAAAAGGATGTTCACGTTATGGTAGACCCATTAGAACATTCCTGTTGTTTTCTCTCTAACAAATAAGATGCAAACCAATGATATAGTAATTCAGCAGTTCCTAAATTCGAAGGCATCAGTACCAGTATTTTGATTAACCAAATCAAATGCTGCTGACAGATCCAGAAACACAGCAATCACAGTACATCCTTGGTCTAATTCCCACAACGGGAAGTTTTGAACAGAAATTAGAACAGTTTCTGTGCTATGCCAAGGCAAAATCCACTCTGACAGGGATTCAATGCCTCCCGATGATCTAAAAATGTAATCAACTGAGATAAAACAATGTTCTCTAATAATTTTGAAAGCATAGATAAACTAGAAGTTGATCTATAACTTGTTCAATGATCAGGTGGTAAGTTTCCCTTTTTTTGTACCAGACATACAATGGCTTTAAACATAATATTCAAACTGGTTTCTTACAATATGTATCTAGGGAAGACCTCTGGATGAAAAACATTGCTTAGTTTTAAGACATCTATTATAAGCTGCTGTTTCATTTTTCTGTTGCTAACACATGCCATCACACTGAGATGCACAGATGCAAATACATGGCTTGATTCATACTTGAAGATTTGGGCTTCCAGTTGGCAAGTAGTGGCCAAATACTGTATTTTCTCAAATATTTGCCCAACTAGATATCTGGGTATTATTTGCCTCTTCAAGGCCTCTATCCTGAATAAACAAGATGGCTGCTCTTAATGTTCTCTTCTCAAACTTAGGCCAGGATTCATCAAACTATCACATGCAATAAGTAGAGGGGTGTGGTGTGGTGTGATGTGATGTGTGAGAGAGAGAGAGAGAGACTAGCTATAAGGCCCTCATAGAAGTTAGGTATTTACACTTCTATAAGAGGCCCACCTAGTTACTCAAGATGAGGTTTAGGTATTAGTGTAGGGGTTAGGTGGCATTTTGACATTCAGAGTGAGACGTACAAACAGAACAGTACACTCTTGTGAAGATTTGAGGTCCTTTGGAGTGAGGAAACTCACCCAAAGATGAGATTTGTACAATGTTCTCTCAACCTAGCTTGATGGACTCTCTACTTGAGTAACATCAAGCTAGTATGGAAATGAGGTGCCCTGCTACAAAGGATGCACTAGGGATCAATTGTTCATCCATAGAGCGTCCTTGGCATTGGGCGCCCAAGAGACATGGCTGTGCGCACAGCCACAGGTTAGGAAATGGATGCTGATAAACTGCGTGTCCGTCTTCCTAAGCTGGCTGCTGTCAAGACTTTTTTTTTCATGTTGCTGCTTAGTATCGCAATGATACTAAAAGTAGGAAGAACCACAGAAAGTAGGATTTTTGGTTTTTTTAGTGAGCCCTTGGCAAGCGACAAGACTTAAAGCCAGCTCCGGAGCTGGCATTAAATTTGCCATGTTAAAAAGTTTTTTGCATCGGGGGTAATAGCTAATAACCTCATCTACATGGCATTTACATGTGATGAAAGCTATTAGCTATGCGTGAGTTTGGACGTGCATTTTGGAAGCGCTGATCCCCTTATTGCATCAGGTGTCAGCCTAGTGCGTCCAAAACGCACAACCAATCGCTGGATAAGCTGTGCGCTAGCCTGAGAGCATGATATTGCATCAGTCCCTATGTGTGAAAGGATAGCCACCCCTGGCAGAGGGGCAATAAGCTCTCCTGGTGTACTTACAGTTTGTTGAATTTGCTGCAACACCTCTTCTTCGGCATCAAAAACACACCGGTCCCTGAAGTGGAGTTTAAAAAAAAAAAGTTACTGCAACCAGTTCTCAAAGTAAATCATCCTGCAACCACTTATTTGATCTTCAAAGCAAATCCAAATTTATTTTTTATTTATTTTATTTAACTTTTTTTTTTTATACCGACATTAAAATACACATCATATCGGTTTACATCGTAATGAAAGGCTGAAATTACATTGAACGGGGGTGGGGGGAACCATGAGAACAGTGAACAAGAGAATAGGGGCTCTAGGGAAGAGCCTGAGAAGTCAAGTAAGGAAGGGGGAAGAGGAGAGGGATATGAACATATTTACAAAATTGCAAATGAGTATGAATATGAACATATTTACAGCGAGGGGGGGAAGAGGGCGAGGGCGTAGGTGGGAGGGGGGGGGGTAGGCTAGTCTGGAAAGGCCTGGTGGAAAAGCCTTGTTTTGAGCATCTTTCTGAATTTCAGGGGGCATGGCTCCAGGCGGAGGTGGGAGGGCAGGGCGTTCCATTGCTTTGGACCGGAAATAGATAGGGCACGGTCCCTAGTTGCAGAGAGGTAGGCCTTCTTGAGGGGTGGGACTTGAAGGGTGCAACCATGGTCTCAGTTCCAAATGCAACCATGGTCTCAGTTCTGCTCTTCTGAGTGAGTGCCCTTCAAAGTGGCAGGCAGTAGGGAGAACTTTTCCTTCTAGATGGTGGAAGCCAGGCTTCTAGTGGGGTACAAGCATCTTCTGTTCCTCCTCTGATGTCTGAACTGGATCTTTCACACTGTGAAGGTCCCAACTGCAGCAAACAGATGAAATCCTAAACTCCTTCTCCCGGGCGGGAAATGGTAAGCAAAATTTCCTCCCACCAAAAATCTTCTCCTAAACTCACACTGCTTCTACTGTGGCAAAGCACTCTGTCCCTCTGCTTCCTGTAGTATGGGACTGGCAGATCCTCTTTTCCATGACCTCCTCCAGGCAGGGGGGAAAATCCTTCCAGAGGCAGGACCAGGAATCCACAAAGCATCTCAAAAAATAACTCTCTCAAAAACTCTTACTTAAATTGAGACCAGCCTCTCCAGACTGGCTGGTTACTGATTAGGGATGAGTCTCCCTCTTCCTCCCCAGTATCTGGCTGTTAGGCCTGAAACTGGGAGATTCCACCAGGGGACTCTTCTCTTCCTCCAAAATCTTAACCAAAATGCCACACTGACCTGTACAACCCCCTTGCAGTTAAGCAGGTGGGAGATTCCACCGTCAGCATCCTCAGAGGAGGTGCTGGTTGGGAATGGAATGCTCCCTCCTCAAAGCCTGAGCTAGGGTCATCCAATGGAGACCGGGGGGCCCTCTCTCTACAATACACACACACACACACACACACACACACACACACACACACACGTAAGAGAGCATTATTTAGACATGGAATGAGAAAAGTGAATTAATATTTTACTTTATTTAGCCATCTCCTAAACCTATTACTTCTTGTAATGTTGGCCCATTAAGAACACTGAAACAAATCTGAAGCTCTTTCAAAATGAAGTTTAAAAAAAAAAGGTGATATTGGATCTGGCAATATAATTTATTATAAGTGGAAGGTGTTTAAGTGTGTTAAAGATAAGGGTTTTACTATTAACAATCTGCAGCATTTGTAAAGATGATAAATGCTCCATTTATACAGTAGATTGTCACTACTGGAACAATTTTTACTCGCACATTGATATTCTCTGCTGTTGAACATATGTTAACTCATGCCTAGAAACTCTTCTTCTGCTATAATTCAAGTTATAATGAATGCAGTTAATTGGG
Source organism: Rhinatrema bivittatum (assembly GCF_901001135.1). Classification (NCBI taxonomy): domain Eukaryota; kingdom Metazoa; phylum Chordata; class Amphibia; order Gymnophiona; family Rhinatrematidae; genus Rhinatrema; species Rhinatrema bivittatum. The sequence continues at coordinate 305,615,908 of NC_042617.1, forward strand.
AATGTGTGCGATGCTGTGCTCCGCTGTCTCAGATTTGTAGGCAGTTATTATTATTCAGAAAGATAATGGGGGTATTGCATTAAAAAGTTCTAATTAAAGTTAATGAATGTATATAGTAATCCCAGAGCTTTGTGAAGAGCTTAAAAGGCACTCTATTAATATCACACTCTCGAGAAATTGCATTTCACATTTGGTAGACCATATTGGGCCAACTAATTGGACGAATAACAAACGAAAAATATTTTTACATTTAAAATAATATAAAAAAAAAAAAAGACCTGCCTTAGCGAAAATTCTTTGTGATATGGGATTCTCATTATGGAACTGTTGAAATGATGGATAATTTGAAATTAAGGAGAGGTTTATACGCTGCCTGTATAAACACTAGAAGATCAGCATGCTGGTTGTAAGTGAATAAGGACCTCTTGGCCTAGCAGATCTGCCCAGTTACCCCCCTAGTTTACTGTGCCACTGCAGACATTTCAATGGGCCTAACCCTAGTGGGGAGCGGGCTACCCAGGGAAAATCAGGCTGCGTAGCCTCTCTCCCCCCTCCCCACTGTAGAACCCTGGTTTTTTCTTTATGGCTGTTAAGAAAATAAATCAGTCAGATTGCGGTCAAGCAAGTCCTTTTTATTCCAAATCTGTACACAGAGGCTTGCTACCATCAAACATCCACAGAGCAATGCCTGCTGCGCAGTTACAGTATTAAATACATCTTTTAACTTCTGCTTTTTTTTACAAAGAAGGTAAAGAACTGAGATTTAACCTATAAGGTAAGGGATTGAGAATGGACCTATAACATGTCAGTTCCTGTACTCTCTTATTTTTTATTCCCTGTCCATTGGTTAGGAAAAAGCGGAATTGCGGCATTTTGCTTATTAATATTCATTAAACACAGGTGCAGCGAAATTTACAACATCCTAACTGTTTCCTTTGCAGTAAACAACTTGGTTAACTAGTTATTCCTTACTACCGGTATATGCCTACGTGCTTGCTGCATAGCCCTCTTGTCACATGTCCAGCCTTAAAGCAGCTTCTGGATTATTTAATGATATAGCTAAATGAGGAACTTAAGCTAAGCTATTTCTTGCTACGTAATTTTGGCCTGGTCAGACTCGATGCATCAATTCAATTGGGATCTTAACCACAGATTCCCTCTAGATCCGACACACCACACCCAGACAGATACATGTTGCAATTCTCTCCTTTCCTCCCTCACTCCCAATATGATACGATCTTCTCCACCATTCCCCATCCCTGGCGAGATCTTCTCTTCATCTCCCCTGGGAAAAATAAATCCTCTCCTACCAGCAGAAAGAGAGCAGCAATCTTAATCTGCATCTTCCTCCTCCTCTGTCAACTTCAATGTAAAGTCTGAACTTGCCAGGGCCCTATAGTCTTGCAGGATCCACCGCCATTGAGCTTTCAGACTTCAGACTGAAGTCAGACAGCAGAGACTGGGAGGCTGGTGCAGGTGAGCAGCACTGCTGTCCTCCTGCCGGCAGGAGAGGATCGCGTTGGGGCAAGGGGTCAAAAAGGATTGAGGCAAAGGGCATCGAAGCATGGGGGGTCTTTCAAAACGCAATTCACCCTACCCTAGGAATAGCCCTGCTGTTCAAAAACTCTGTAAAAATCCTGGAAAAAAAAAACTGGAGGCACGCCAACCAGACAGGTCGTGGTATCGGAAGGGGTAAATCTCCCTTCTTTCCTGGATCACAGACCATGAGACCTGGTCTCTGGAAGAGGAAAAAGCTTCAAACAATAAAAAAAAAAAAAAGCACCTATTTCCAAACAACTCCAAAGCAAATCATTCTGCACTGCCACACAGATCTACGATGCGACCTGTTTTTATACAGGTAGGAGGCTGACTACTCCAGCAGTCTTAGTGGAAGTGCTGTTCCGAAATTGGTGCGCTAGTCCCTCTACTGCCCAACACCTAGGCTAGGGTCTGGAAATAAGGACATCTAGTGATGATCCCAAAGATTCATCACACAAAATTTACATAAATGGCACAGCAAGAGTGGAGCATAGGGGTGCCTAAGCCCAGGAATCAATGCACCCTTAATCTGTCCCTGCCTGCACACAGACACAGGTATAACTCTCAGGATTCACACTGCTCAGCTTTCCTCTGCTGCAGAAAGGGAGAGAGAGTGAAAAGGAGACATTTGGGAGCGGGAGAGAGATAGTAACTGTGGAGGTCAAAAAAGCAAACAGAATGTTAGGAATTATTAGAAAGGGAATGGCAAATAAAATGATGGATGTCATAATGCCTCTGTTTTGCTCCATGGTGAGACCGCACCTTGAATACTGTGTACAGTTCTGGTTGCCACATCTCAAAAAAGATATAGTTGCGATGGAGAAGGTGCAGAGAAGGGCAACCAAAATGGTAAGGGGCATGGAACAGCTTCCCTATGAGGAAAGGCTGAAGAGGTTAGGGCTGTTCAGCTTGGAGAAGAGACAGCTGAGGGGGGATATGACAAAGATCTACAAAATCATGAAGGACTTGAACAGGTTAATGTCAATCAGTTATTTACTCTCTTAGAAAATAGAAGGATTAGGGGGCACTCCATGAAGTTAGCAAGTAGCTCATTTAAAACAAATTAAAGACAATTCTTTTTCTCTCCACGCATAGTTAAGCTCTGGAATTCATTGCCAGAGGATGTGGTTATGGAATTTAGTGTAACTAGGTTTAAAAAAGGTTTGGATAAGTTCCTAGAGGAAAAATCCATTACGGTAATTAATAAGCTATATTAGCTTGTGATTTATCTAATATTTGGGTACTTGCCAGGCACTTGTGGCTTGGATTGGCCACTGTTGGAGACAGGATGCTGGGCTTGATGGACCCTTTGTCTGACCCAGTATGGCATATCTTAAGTTCTTATGCTCTTAAAGACTAAACAGACAAAAATTTTAAAAATATGTGTATAGATTTAGGACTATATTTTAATTTTTAAAAATTGTTTCTAAAATTCAAGGTGTAATAACTGATAGCTGGCATACAGCAGTTCTTTACTTTTGTTTGCTGTGTCCTTTGCAGAATCTAGAAAATACTGTGTTATATAATTTTTGCCAGTTCTGGGAAGACGTGACTATTGTGTATATTGTAATTTTTGCTTCTCCTCTCATCAAGTCCAGCCTCACCTATGTTCCTGAAGACGATAATCAAAACTTGGGCTGTTTGGTGAGGGGGGAAACATATATAAGACCATTGCCAGGCTAAATGGGGCACTGGGTGGTGGTACAAGGTAAGGACTTCACCCTCCAATGTCACTGTTGCACCAGAGCTTACTCTCCTAGTCCCCATGTATCTTTCTCCCTCACTTTTTCCCTTCAGGGTCCAGTATTTTGAATCGAGCCACTTCTCTTGCAATGGCTGGTGCCTCTACTCTTCCTTCTCCAGCCTGCATGTTCACTGATCTGCTGTTTGAACCACATGGCCCTTGCACACCGATGCAACAATCGGGGCATTAAAACGCTGGCTTGGAAAAAAGATGAAAAAACATTTTTACAAAGTTTTAAAATGTCCACAGATTAGTACTGACTTATCTGGCTATCTGGAAGAGAGTAACAGCTGTCACCTCCTCCAATGGAGACTGAGTATGAGGCGCTGCTGTCTCCCTAGAAGACACCAAAGAGGCTTCTGTACCTTTCCTATCCAAATTCGACGTCTCAGCTTACTCCTCAATCAGTCTTTCCACACTTCCAGTGCCCTGCAGCGCCGATGGATGCACCACAGCCTCAGGACACCAATTGCTGAGGGCATCTTCCTGCAATAGCAGTTCCTCCCTTGATGGCGTCAAATTTGCGGACCACTGAAGTTGAGGAGATCTTTCAGATAAGCTCAAGGACACCTCAGCAATAGAGGATCCTAAGGCCATCTGGTTGACAGCCACACCAAGAGAAGGACCCCCTCCCCACCACAGTTCGAGGCTGCCCCACAAGCCACAAAGGAATCCAACAGACCTCTTGGAGGAGAAGACAACAGCAGTTAAACAGATTGAACAGATTGCCTTTATTAAGGCAGCTGCATTGGCTTCCAGTTCAGCAAAGAATTCAATTTAAGATCATGAGTTTAATGTATAAAGTGACTAAAGGACAGGGGGCAAAGAATACACAACAGTTGGTAGAGATTTAGAAGCCCAGGAGATGTCTCCGTTCATCATCTGAGATATTATTCAAAATTCCAACGGTGAAGGAGGTTTCTAGATGTGCAGACTCAAAGAGGCTTCTTTCTGTTACAGGCCCCGAATTATGGAATTCAGCACCAAGAGAGTTGAGTATGGCAGAGGTTCTCAACCGGTGCGTCGCGACACACCAGTGTGTCGCCAAGCACCGGCAGGTGTGTCGCGTGGCTCCCGGTCCCTCCCGCTGCTCGTTCTTCCCTGCTGCCGTTGCCGCCGGGCTATCAGCACGTTCAAGCCCAGCGGGAACGGCAGCGGTGCAAAAAAAAAAAAAAAGCTGTGGCATCCGCGGCTGCCCTTTTCTTCTTCCCGCGCCTGCATCCCCCCCCCCCGGACCCGGAACAGGAAGTGATGCGCGGGAAGAAGAAAGGCCGTGCCGCGTGATAAACTAGCAGGCACGGCCTTTCTCACGCGGCACGGCCTTTTCCCGTCGATAGCAGGCTGAATTAGCCATGCTGTAATGGGACCTGTCCGTCAGGCACAGGAGGCGGAGCTTCCAAAGAGAAGTCAGAGCTCTGCTCTGAGGCTGCGCGTGGGTTCCCGCGCTGGAAAAACGACTCTCCTCAGTCTGTTTTTCCGCGCGCAGGAATCGCACGCGGAGCTTCGGATCTCCTCAGCTTCTTACAGTAAAATGTCAACATCCAATAAAAAAGATAATCCGCGACCGTCGGGGTTTAAACCCTGCAACTGTGGCAAGGTTATGTCTATTACCGATACACATGATAGATGTTATCGATGCTTAGGTCCTGACCATGACATGCCAAATTGTGTATCGTGTGGCCGTATGTCCCCAAGGGCCCGGAGGATCCGCTCTGAACGTATGGAATCCTTAAGATCCCTACAAGATACTTCCCAAGCGGTATCTGATACCAAATCATCCCCGGGACCATCAGTATCTGATCCTTCCCAGAAACGGCGAAGAAATACTAGCACCATGGTAGGTGACAGACCGGCGAAATATAAAACAAAACGCTCTAATATAAGAAATAAAGGCAACCAATCGGGAACCTCTTCAGGATCGAAACACTCTTCCGAAAGGGACTCTATGTCACCTAAAAGGAAGACAATTATATCTAAAACCAGTTCTGAACAAATTACTTACTTGCCAGCCCAGACCGTGCACAACTTAAAAGAACGCGGCGCACATGAAAGCCCGCCTTCTACCATGGCTCCATCGACGTCTGATGCGACGCACTCCAGCCGGCACGTTACGGAGCACGTGACACGGCGCGACTCCGGACGCACGGGGGCCCGTGACGTGCAACGTACGGGACGGCGCGCCTCGACGTGCTCTGAAGGATGCGACTCAGATCGCACGAAGCGGCGCGACTCAGAGCGCCAGGAGCGGCGCGACTCAGGGCACCCGGAGCGGCGCGGCTCAGAGCCCACGGAGCGGCGCGGCTCAGAGCCCACGGAGCGGCGCGGCTCGCCGCATGGGACAGCCCACAACAGGCCGCAGATGCAGCATTCAAAAAAGGCGCTTGCGGCGCGGACCCCGTCAACACATGGTAAGACACCCCACTTAAAGTCTTTTGGGGGTGACTCTACGGCTCCAGGGGAACCACAGGTAAGGTTGCAATCAAAAGAGAGGCAATCTGACATAATTCACCGGCCCTTTACTGACAGACAGCAAAGTCAAACCAAAAACAGGGCAGCATCACATTTTTCCCAGACACCTGGGTCCCAGCAGTTAAGCAAATCTAAACAAAAACTGAACTTTAATTCTGGTTCAAAAAATTTGAATTGTTTGAGTACAGAAGTGAACAATTCGGATTCCCTCTCTCTTCAATCATCACCGTCTTCTACGGGACAATGTGGTTCTCACTTTTCCAGCAAAAGCAAAAAACGGAAAACATTGACCCCTTATCAGGAACCTATAGCAAAGAAGCGGACCATCCCAACAGAGTTCCACACTCAACCTTCAAATATTTTAAAAACAAAAACTCCTATATCTCATACAGCCTCTGTTGCACAAAAACTCATGCCACCAGAGACCAGAGATGCTTTGCAAACATTATCCTTAGCCATAGCAGGTTTTTATGACACGGTGACTAAGTCTTACGACCTCCCTTCTCCTGTACATTATGATACCTCTCCCTCCAGAAGTATAAGCCTTAATAAGGAGGAAGACGTACCTGAATCACCTTCAAGACCGGTACCACTACATTTATCCCCAACTAAATCGGACATGGATTTCTCCGATAGTGAACAAGGGGAACCGCCGGCCTCCCCTGAAAGTGAACAGCCTACTCCTGACACTGACCCTACACCAGACTCCTCCACTGGATACCAGTCGGATCCAGATACAGAACATAATGAGCCTCACTCTCCACCGGAGGATCTAACATACCCAAAATTTCTTGAGAAAATGGGTAATGCACTGAACATCACAATTCAAAAACTGCCAGATCCTAGGGCGGAAACTCTAGATATTCTAAAAATTTTTGATACTCCTCATGAACCAACTGCGTTACCTCCGCACGCAGTGCTGGACTCATTATTAGAACAGTCCTGGAACACTCCATTCACGGTTCCAGCGGTATCCAGGAAAATAGATATTAAATACAAATTACAAAAATCCAATTACTACTCTTCGACACAGCTTCCACATACCTCTCTAGTAGTAGAATCGGCTATGGGGAAAGCTCGTAAAACCAGATTACACTCTGCATCACCACCGTTAAAGGACATGAGAACTTTAGACGATTTTGCAAAGAGGGCTTACCAGGGCTCTATGTTGGGTGCACGCATCCACCACCATCAGTTCTATTTGGTACAATATCTTTATGGATGTGTGCAACGCCTGAAGACTGACACAGATTTCCCAAATCTTTCCCCGGTCCAAGACCTAGAGGAAGGAATCAGACACCTTCTGCGCACAATCTACGAAGGATTTGACACCGCCTCCAGAGTCTCGGCAAGTGCTATCGCAGCTCGACGCCTGGCATGGCTAAAAGCAAGCTCCATTAGAGAGGATGTACATACCAAACTCGCTAACCTTCCCTGCAAGGGAGATAATCTTTTCGGTAAAAAATTACAAGAAACTGTGACCCAACTGAAAGAACAATCAGCGGCGGTGCAGTCCCTGACAACACAACCAACCTACCAATCGAGTAGGAGGTACTTCCCACAATACAGACGACAATCCTTTCAACGGAAGCCTTATAGGCAATACCCATCTTATCGAACACCGTCCTATCAGCCTTATAACAGGCCAAATATTCCACAGACTCAACCTCGCAGAGGGCGTGGACGTTCACAACGACCACAACAACAACAGCAACAACAACAGACGTCAAGTAAAACTTCACAGTCTTTTTAGCACTTCCTCAGCCACCACCACTCTCGCTGCAGGCGGGGAGAGTAACCTTACATTATCAACAATGGACAACCATCACTACGGATCGCTGGGTCCTCAACATCATTCAACACGGGTACAAAATACCATTTTCACAGCTACCAACGCTTCCCCACCCCCCTACCCGAATATACCAAGACACCACGGGGGAGATGAGACAGGAATTACAGAAGTTACTACAACAACAAGCAGTTCAAATCCTGCCACGGAAAGTCTGGCACACAGGATTTTATTCCCCATACTTCCTCATTCCAAAAAAATCAGGGGGTTTGCGTCCGATCCTAGATCTTCGACAGCTCAACAAATTGATACCCAAGGAAAAATTCAAAATGATATCCCTCAAATCGATCTTACCCTTGATTCATCGCAATGCATGGATGTGCAGCATCGATCTCAAAGACGCTTACACTCACATCCCAATGCACCCCTCGTCTTGGAAGTACCTGTCTTTTCAAGCCCTGAATACCCACTATCAATACCGAGTGCTGCCATTCGGCCTCTCCACGGCACCCAGAGTATTCACCAAATGCATGGCAGTGGTGGTGGCACACCTTCGTCAACAAGGAATCATAATCTTTCCATACCTAGACGATTGGCTCCTGATTGCATCAGACCCCACAATATTACGCCACAATCTCTCACAAACAATCCTCTGCCTCCACAACCTCGGTCTCCTTATCAACTACCAAAAGTCCAGGTTGCAGGCAACTCAGACCATACAGTTTATAGGTGTCATCCTAGATACAGTCAAACACAGAGTCTTTCTTCCCCCAGAAAGAAAGACGGTAATGAAGAACATATTTCGCAGTCTACAGAACACACCAAACCCAACGGCCCGCCAAGTCTTGGTCGCATTGGGTCACATGGCGGCGGCAATCCACGCTGTAAAGAATACACGCCTCAAAATGCGGCACATCCAATGGCACCTCCGTCGTCAATGGAAACAACACTCCCAACCACTATCGTGGAAAATATATATGACAACGACAATGATCAACCAACTCCAATGGTGGCTCCAAAGACACACCCTATCGAGAGGAGCGTCGTTCACCCTCCTTCCACACAACGCGGTACTCACAACGGATGCCTCCAGGAAGGGTTGGGGAGCCCATATGGACACCTTCCAAACACAAGGGCTATGGTCGCGAACAGAACAGTCTTTTCAGATCAACCTACTAGAACTGCGAGCGATACGATATGCGCTACGCACCTTCCTTCCGTATCTCCAGGGCCGCAGAATCATGGTCTACACCGACAACCAAGTCGCTATGTTTTACATAAACAAACAAGGGGGCACGGGATCTTGGCCATTGTGCAGGGAAGCGATATGGATCTGGACATGGGCGTGCAAACACTCCATCCACCTCCAGGCCACTTACATTCCAGGGATAGCCAATGTCCAAGCGGACAGGCTCAGCAGAATCTTCCATCCACACGAATGGGAACTCCACCAAGAAGTAGCGGACTCCATCTTTCACCAATGGGGCCGACCTGCCATAGACCTCTTTGCGACCGAACACAATCGGAAAGTAGAGAAATTCTGCTCAGTTTGGCCCAGTCACCAACGTCAAACGCAAGATGCCTTTCTACTTCCGTGGTCACAACAACTCATGTACGCGTTTCCCCCAATTCCGCTGATCACACGTACGCTACAAAAATGCATCCTGGATTCAGCGCAACTAATACTAATAGCACCGGCGTGGCCTCGCCAGCACTGGTACACGCATCTCTTACACATGTCCGTAGAAACACCCATTCGCCTACCACTGCGAGTAGATCTACTATCGCAGGACGAGGGCACGCTTCTTCACCCGCTTCAGCAATCCCTACACCTCACGGCATGGAGACTGAACGGATCCTACTTGCAGAACAAGGCATATCGTTAGTAGTTCAGGATGTAATTCTGGAATCACGTCGGCCATCGACAAGAAAGAATTACCATCTCAAATGGAAACGATACGTTATTTGGTGCACAGCTGAATGCTTAGAACCTTTGTCATGTCCTCCGGCCAGACTTTTGGACTACCTCCATACCTTGTATACCTCAGGTTTAGCACCTACTTCGGTACGAGTTCATCTAAGTGCCATTGCAGCGAGACACAGGCTCTACAAGGGGCAGTCCATTTCCTTACATCCCGCAGTATCAAGATTTTTAAAAGGCCTCAATAATTTACGGCCCCCGATTACTAAGCCACCAATACCATGGGATCTCAACATCGTATTGGAACAATTGATGCTATCCCCATTTGAGCCCTTACAAACGGCTCATCCAAAATACCTCATGTGGAAGGTAGTTTTTCTGGTGGCCATCACCTCGGCAAGGCGAGTCAGCGAACTGCAAGCTTTGGTGTATTACTCGCCGTACCTACATTTCTACCCACAGAAGGTAGTCCTTCGTCCCCACCCCACCTTTCTCCCAAAGGTGGTGACGCCATTCCACCTAAACCAGTCCATCGAACTGCCTGTTTTCTTTCCTGAACCACATGCTTCGGAGCGGGAAAAGAGATTACACACTCTGGACTGTAAACGAGCGCTTGAGTTATACACCTTACAAACTCAATCCCCTAATCGTCCTTCCCAATTGTTTGTAACATTTAATCCAAACGCCCCAGGGAAACCTGTGGCAAAGAGAACCATAGCGAGTTGGCTCGCCCAATGTATACAGTTTTGTCACACCAAACAGCAATGTACACTACTTTCTAGGCCAAAAGCACATCAGACAAGAGCGATGGCAGCGTCCACAGCTTACCTCGCTAAAGTGCCTCTCTTGGATATTTGCAAATCAGCTACGTGGGCATCTCTCCATACTTTTGCAACACATTACTGCCTAGACCAGCACACGTCTCAGGACACAAGACTGGGATAGGCAGTTTTAAACTCTCTACTGAAATAAACCAATTAGCTCGACTGACACACTGAGCATCACGATAGACACCCTAATTAAATTGCGTGATGCAGAGCTTTGCACTCCCATTACAGCATGGCTAATTCAGCCTGCTATCGACGGGAAAAAGCAAGTTTGCTTACCGTAAACGGTGTTTCCGTAGATAGCAGGATGAATTAGCCATGCTGACCCACCCACCTCCCTGTCAGTCGTCTTTACGTGCTCACGCTTGCTATATTACAGACTGAGGAGAGTCGTTTTTCCAGCGCGGGAACCCACGCGCAGCCTCAGAGCAGAGCTCTGACTTCTCTTTGGAAGCTCCGCCTCCTGTGCCTGACGGACAGGTCCCATTACAGCATGGCTAATTCATCCTGCTATCTACGGAAACACCGTTTACGGTAAGCAAACTTGCTTTTCTTCTTCCCGCGCACCACTTCCTGTTCCGGGTCCGGGGTGGGGGGGGGATGCAGGCGCGGGAAGAAGAAAGGCCGTGCCGCGTGATAAACTAGCAGCGGCCGCTGCTAGTTTATCACGCGGCACGGCCTTTCTTCTTCCCGCGCACCACTTCCTGGTCCGGGGTGGGGGGGGGATGCAGGCGCGGGAAGAAGAAAAGGCCAGCCGCGGATGCCACAGATTTTTTTTTTTTTTGCACCGCTGCCGTTGCCGCCGGGCTATCAGCACGTTCAAGCCCAGCGGCAACGGCAGCGGTGCAAAAAAAAAAAAAATCTGTGGCATCCGCGGCTGGCCTTTTCTTCTTCCCGCGCCTGCATTCCCCCCCCCCGGACCAGGAAGTGATACGCGGTGCGCGGGAAGAAGAAAGGCCGTGCCGCGTGATGAAGCAGCAGCGGCCGCTGCAGCATCGGCCCCCAAGCTATTGCAGCAGACGGTAATCGGGAGAGGAGAGAGCAGCAGGAGCCTCCCGCGATCGATGGAATTCTTCCTTATTGGCCTGCGGGGGCTGGAGGAGGAGGAGCAGCTACCGTTGGGGGGGGGGAGGGAGAGAGAGAGGAAGTGAGTGACAGAAAGAGAGAGAAGCAGCCAGCCAGCCTGTGTGTGAGAGAATGTGTGTGATTGAGAGCCTGTGTGTAAGTGAGAGAATGTATTTGATCGAGAGTATGTGTGTGATTGAGAGAAACTGGTCAGAGAGCTGATGTATGTGTATATGTGAGAGACAATGAAAGTGACTGCTCAAGGAGATGACTGATGTGTATGTGAGACAGTCAGGGATGTGTGTTTGTGTGTGTGTGAGAGAGAGAGAGAGAGAGAAAAAGCATGGAAGTGAGAAATCTGGGTATGTGAGAAAGCATGGGAGTGGGAAGCCTGTGTGTGTGCATGTATATGAGAGAGACTGGTTGGTAAGGTGACGGTGTGACTGGTGTGTATGTGAATGTGAGAGAGAGAATGTGATTCAGGGAATGAGAAGCCTGTGCACGTGGAGAGCGAGCATGGAAATGAGAGAGAGAGACTGGTGTGTGTGTATGTGTGTGTAACAGAGAAAGTGATTATGGGAATGAGAAGCCTGTGCATGTGAAGAGAGTGAGCATGGGAGTGAGAACCTGGGTGTGTGTGAGACACAGCATGGGAGGGAGAAGCCTGTGTATGTAAGACAGAACATGGAAGTGGGAAGCCTGTGTATGTGTGTGTATGCATGCATGAGAGAGATCAGGTGACGGGTGTGTGTGTATGTGTATGTGGGAATAAGAAGCCTGTGCATGTGAAGAGTGAGCATGGGAGTGTGTGAGATACAGCACGGGAGTGAGAAGCCTGTATATCTGAAAGAGAACATGGGAGTGGGAAGCCTGTGTGTGTGTATGCATGAGAGAGATCAGGTGACGGGTGTGTGTGTATGTGTGAGAGAGAGAAAGTGATTATGGGAATGAAAAGCCTGTGCAGGTGAAGAGTGGGCATGGGAGTGAGAAACCTGTGTGTGTGTGAGACACAGCATGGGAGTGAGAAGCCTGTATATCTGAAAGAGAACATGAGAGTGGGAAGCCTATGTGTGTGTGTATATGCATGAGAGAGATCAAGTGACTGGTGTGTGTTTGTGTGTATGTGAGAGAGAGAAAGAAAGTGATTATGGGAATAAGAAGCCTGTGCATGTGAAGAGTGAGCATGGGAGTGTGTGAGATACAGCACGGGAGTGAGAAGCCTGTATATCTGAAAGAGAACATGGGAGTGGGAAGCCTGTGTGTGTGTGTATGCATGAGAGAGATCAGGTGACTGGTGTGTGTGTATGTGTGAGAGAAAGAAAGTGATTATGGGAATGAGAAGCCTGTGCATGTGGAGAGAACAAGCATGGGAGTGAGAGACTGGTGAGTGTATGTGAGAAAGTGATTATGAGAGTGAGAAGCCCATATATGTAAGTGGAACACGGGAGTGGGAAGCCTGTGTGTGTGTGTATGGCATGAGAGAAACTGTTCAGGAAGGTGACTGGTGTGTTTGTCAAAGACTGGGAGATGATTGGTGTGTGAGAGACAGAAACTGGTCATGGGGGCATGACTGGTATGGTGTGTGTGTGTGAGAGACATGGGCCCTAAGGAAGAGGACCATGAGTATAGAGCTTAGCCACTACTGCTGCTTCTGGTGTGTGCTACAGCCTGCATGGAAGAGGAGTAGGACAGCTGCTGGAGGGGGTAAGTAAAGGTGGCTTTTTAAGTTTATTTTTCTTGATTGACTGCCATTTTAATTATTTAATATTATGTGATGTGTCTGCTTTTTTTGAAATATTTTATTGGTGTTTGGAGAATTTTTAATAGTTTTTATGAGTTTTTAATTGTTGGATGTTATTCTGTTCATAGTTGTTGTGAAACATTTATTCTGCTTATTAGTATAGTTTTACAATTATTTCTGTGTGGGGATCTATAGCTGCTTGTTAGTTCTGTTTTCCTAATAAGAGGTGTATTGGTTTTTAGGGCCTGATTTTAATATTTATAGTGTTGCCTTTTCATAGATAGGGTTGCTCCTGTTTGAGTGTATTCCATAATACAGGTGTAACTGTGTGCGGATTAGTTTATGTGCATTACTACAGATCCTGGGAGTATGTTAGGTCGGTTCTGTGTCTGTTACAGAGATATTTTACTAGCATGTAAGTGTTTTATCAGTCTTATTTGTTGCGTTTTCTCAAGAGGACATGCATTGGTGGTAAACTGCTGTCTTTTCATAAGTAGGGCTATTGAGCCTGAAAGTAGAAGGAGTTTGAGTTGCTGTTACTGAGATGACACCAGAACCAGAATATCTTTTTTGTAGATGAGTTGAATGGGGAATGTCATAATTCTGCTTTACATCCATTATTGTGGATCAGGGGGGTTCCCGTGGATGCAAACTGTACATTTACATCTAGCCCTGTGACGATCATGGGTCAGTGTGTCACGCATGTGAGAACCATCTGTCAGGTGTGTCCCGACAGAAAAAAGGTTGAGAACCACTGGAGTATGGAATTAAACTATCTGCTTTTTCCAAAGGGGGTTAAATCCTGGCTCTTTCCAAGCTAGATTAATGAGTATTTTGAGTTCTTTCTGCATTAAGATCAAGAATCAGTAATCCCTCTTGTTTGCATTATTTTAATTATGTGATTTTAGTTTAAATTCTGCATTAAACTGTATGATTTGTTTTAGTTGTTTTATTATGTTTAATTATTGTTTGAATGTTTTTAAACTTGTTGTATACCGCACTGATTAGAGTGAGCAGTCAATAAGAAAAAATAAATAGGTAAATAAATAAACAAACAAATACATAAATAAACAAACAAATACATAAATAAACTCTTCTCCTAGCCTTGCTTTTGACCATGGTGGGAAAACAATCTCAATGGTTCAGAGCTTCAGGTGCAGCTGTCAGCATGTTCACCACCTTGGATTAACCTCTCTCCCGCACCAATTTACAAAGTGAAATTATGCATGTAGACTGACTCTGAAACTTGCCACAGGTATAAAGTACTCACAGACATTTGCACCTGCTTTCTACCTGGGTATGTGTTTCATGGAATATAGCATGCGCAGATTTGAAAGAGTAATCTATGCAGGCACTTCTCTCCTGGGAAAGGCTCCTCTCAAGGGGGCCGATGCAATACAGTGCAGTCGGATGCGGGTTAAATAGGCGCTAATTCAGCCCCTAATGCAATAGGGGGATTAGCGCCAATTTAACGCACATCCGATGGGGATTTAATGAGATAGCGCTCATTACGTGCAAATGCATGTGAATGAGGCTATTAGTCATTCACTCCAATGAAAAAAATAAATGTGCGTCTCAGACGCACATTTATCGCTCAGCTATTAACGCTTGCCTGGAACAGGCGTTAATAGCTGAGCGCATGTAAAAGAAGTACAGAAAAGCGGAAAAAAACTGCTTTTCTGTACTTCTTTAAAAGTTAAAAAAAAAGGAAAAAAAAACCTCCGCCGGCCACTTTGAAGACCGACGCCAATATGGTCGGCGTCGGTTTTCATAACCGGCCGGCTGCATTGTGAAAACCAACGCCGATAAACTCGACGGACTGCAGTTATGAAAACCAATGCAGAATTTATCGGCGATGGTTTTCATAACCGGCAGACCACCGGTAACAGCGACCCCCTAATTTGCGTATAGCATGGCACCCCCCTTGCGGGCGCCATGCGCACATTAAGAAAGCAGGTGCTGACTTTTCGGCACCCGCTTTCCGCATTTTTTATAGCATCGGCCCCAATGTGACTAAAAGACTGCATGTTGGGGAGCAGCCTTAGCTGCATTGAGGGAGGGCAGTTTTCAGATGGCTGATGTGCATGTATAGGTCACTGTGAAAATTGTCCTTCCAGTGTACTACACTGAGGATCCATATGTACACATGGCATACTGCACTGCACTGTGAGAGAATCAAAACAGAGAAACATGACAGCAGAAAAAGACCATGTGGCCCATCCTGTTTGCCCATCCGACCAATGAATTTAGCATTATAATTCCCATCAAATCCCTCAGAGATCCCCTGCATTTATCCCATGCTTTCTTGAATTCAGATACTGTTTTTGTCTCCACCACCTCCACTGGGAGGCTGTTCCACACATCCACCAGCCTCTCTGTAAAGAGATATTTCCTAAGATTATCCTGAGTCTATCCCTTTCACCCTCACCCCATGACCCCTTGTTCTAGAGCCTCCTTTCCATTGAAAGAGGCTCACTTCCTGGCATGGAAACCTTTGAGATATTTGAATGCCCCCATCATATTACATACACCAGTGGATCCCAAATCTGTCCTGGTAACTCCCTACTCATATTTCATGAATATGTAAGAGATAGATTTGTATATTTGGAGACTCCCCATATACACATTTATGTCATGCATGTGTAACCCCTCTACAAGTGTCCAAGAGCACACTTCAAATACTGTCTTCAAACCCCATATTTTCAATAAACCACAACAAAAACTCTTCCAGGATTCCCTGAGGGGGGAGGGGGGGGCGCAGATTTCTCTAACCAAGACCTTGGGTGTTTTTTTTAAGTATCAAAATATTCTTTAGTAAAAATCACGCTGGAGGCTATAAGATTCCAACACAAGTGATGGATTTATTTAACACCAGGTACAAATATATTTGACAAGTCCAGTCTTCAATCAATTCTTTACATGAATTCATATTTCCTAGATAAATCTGCAACTCTGTACTGCTAGCAATACATGGTCTTCCCATCCAAACCCCTTCCCAGATTTCAGTGGCAGTTTTAAAGCTTCCTCCCAAACGTGAGAGGACACCCTTCATACTCACAATTTGTCATACCGTACGCATGATGTCCTGGCATCTGGATGGCATTTTCCAACGCCTCTGCAGAATATCTGTGATGGTATTTTAAGTGGATGATGGGGGTGCCACTGTTCTTCTCCTTTACTTTTGCCTCCCTCTTCAGGGACATTGAGTGGCTCTCTCCGTCTCCTTAGAACTTCTGTAGTTGGTGGGCAACAAAACTAGGACCTGATTTCAAAAATCAATACAAAAAGGAAGGAAGGAAGGGTGGATAAAACCTCCTTCAAAAGAATTTAAAAAATTAGAAACTGATATTCTTTAATGAAAAGTGCAGGAGAACACCTTTTCCATTCTCTTCTAAACCCAGTCCCTGAAAAAATAGGGTTTTAGGTTTCCTCTTTCCCAAATTAAAGAAAAAGATACACAAACCAGGAACTGAAACAGAACACGCCAGCCTTCTTAAAAGCTTAACTAAAAATCCTCACATTAAGGGGCCGATGCAATACAGTGCGTTCAGCCGAGCGCACTGCCTGGCTGTGGAGACCATTATGAACCGTTATGTCCAGGCTGCACTGCAAGGGGATAGTAATTGGACATAGCAGACTACGCTAGATATAGTTTCAGATGTAACTTCATCAAGTCAGCAAAACAGTGGAAAAGTCCTTGTACAGGCTGGCAGGCCACGTTGCTATGGTGATGAATGCATTTCTCTACAGCTGAAATAAATTTGATTATCCTGTCACTGCTTACTGTACCGAATCTTATCTGGGAGGCAGTGACCTGCATCATGGGAGACAGCCCTATGTTCAGGAGTTGATCTGCTTCATGGGGAGAGATCAACCATCAAGAAAGCAGCCTCTGGGGGCCACTGGGGGCCACTGCATCGGCAGTGGGACGCGGGATGAATAGGCGCTAATGAATCCCCCAATGCAATAAGGGGATTAGTGTCTATTTAACGCGCGTCCCGACGCAGAGTGAGTCTAATAGCGCTAATCACATGAAATGTATATGATTGAGGCTATTAGCATTCACTCCAGATGCCCAAAAAAAAATATATGGTCTAGAACACACATTAAACCAGTACAGAAAAGTAGAAAAAACTGCTTTTCTGTACTGCCTCCTACTTAATATCGTTGCGATATTAAGTAGGAGGAAAAACAAACTTAAATAAAGTTAAAGAATAGAAAAAAAAAAACACTGGCAGTCGGGTGCAGGTAAACTCGGCATCGGTTTTCCTAACCGGCGGACCGCCGACGCCGATCGAGTTAGCAAGGAGGCGCTAGGGGAGCGCAAGCAACCCTAGCACCTCCTTACTAACGCGACCCCCTAATTTAAATATTGCATGCCCCCCCCCTCGGGGGCGCCTGGGGCACATTAAGAAAGCAGGCACTGACCGTTCAGCACCCGCTTTCTACGCAAATTTATTGCATCGGCCCCTAAGATAGGGGGCTCTGCTTTTCATAACAGAGGATAACAACCAATTCGGCATCGCACATGGGGGAGCTGAATTCCAGATAGCACACTTCCCTCTACCTATCCTGATGGACTAATCCTTTTACTGGAGACCCTGTAGGGCTCGACACATATACATTGTGGGCATTAGGAGTGTGCATGGAAAAAACATTTTGTTTCGGGTTTTTTTGTGTCTTTATTTTAAGGTCAAGATTCAGAGAGCTGGCCAGCAAGTCAGTTATCCGGATAAAGTTTATCCGGTTATTCAGTGTGACTGACCTAGATAAGTCTGCTGCTGAATGTTCCCTGATAAAGTTACACACAAAACTTAGCCTGGATACCTTTTGGACAAGAATTTTGCCAACCAGCTTTATGCACGTAATTTTAACCAGACAGCACTCAATATCTGCGTGCACTGGTTAAATTTTAGCCCTATGCCAGAATTCCTCCTACTTCCTCCGCTTTTTATTATCCAGATACATTAGTTGTGCACACAAAGTTCATCCACTCAACAAAAGAAAATACTCAAATTGTGGCTTTTATTCAGGTGACTCCAAAAGCTAATCAGACAAGGCCTTAGAATATCGGCCTTTAGGTTTTTTTTTCATTTAGTTTTTAGCACATGCTAAACTGACAGAAACAAACATTTTGGGGTTTTTTGTGTCATTTCGAATGGGAAATGACACAAAATTAATCACTAAATGTTATTTCCCTGTTTTAAAATGACAGGGCAATCGCAGTGGATATCTTGAAAACCTGCCTGGCTGTGGAGACCATTATGAACCGTTATGTCCAGGCTGCACTGCAAGGGGATAGTAATTGGACATAGCAGACTACGCTAGAGATAGTTTCAGATGTAACTTCATCAAGTCAGCAAAACAGTGGAAAAGTCCTTGTACAGGCTGGCAGGCCACGTTGCTATGGTGATGAATGCATTTCTCTACAGCTGAAATAAATTTGATTATCCTGTCACTGCTTACTGTACCGAATCTTATCTGGGAGGCAGTGACCTGCATCATGGGAGACAGCCCTATGTTCAGGAGTTGATCTGCTTCATGGGGAGAGATCAACCATCAAGAAAGCAGCCTCTGGGGGCCATCCCCAAACCACACTATCAAACACAGGAATATCAGCAGTGGCCAAGGTGGTGTGGCATTACGTAACTGAATTACTGTGGAGATCTGGGAACAGTTATAGTGACTCCAAATTGGGGTCTCCTAGCCCAACCTTTATCAGAGCAGACGTCATGATTCAGGTGATGCTTTCAGAACCGAATGGCAGAGATTGAGGGATTAAAGGGAGAGCAGATCCCTGAACCTTTGTCTTCCTTTCTGCTTCTCACCCCTCCATGCATCATTTTTGTTCCTCATTCACACTGATCACACACAAACATCACTGCCAGCATAAACTTCTGCTTCCCCTGGCAATGTCAACTGGCCTCATTTTGACAGACAGCCATCTTTTTTATTCTATCCTTTTTTATTCGCTTTTCTAACAACATGATACTGCTGAACATATCCAGATCTGCATTAGCACCATAAAACTATGGTTTCATCAGAACAAATTAATGCATAATACAAATAAAACCAAATTTCGTCTCATTCAAAGAGTTCATTCCATACTTGATTATTCTTCCATCACTTTTGCTGGCTCTTCTTTCATCATCAATCAGTATCAAAAGCTTTGGTGTTTTGCTTGATCTGCATCTAACACTCATTAAGGCAGTAGTCAGGGCTGGCTTGTAGAAGCTGAGAGCCCTTTCTGGTTTAAAACAACTATTATATGTCTCTGAGCACTGTTGTGCAGGCCTCCAGTTTTCCTCTTGTGACTATTGCAATGGTCTTTATTTGGGTCTACTATTCAGCCACTTCAATTGCTTTTGAATGCAGTTACACGTCTAATCTCTAATCATAAACATTCTGAACATGCTACTCCAGTCTTCTTTATACGGTTACACTGGCTACCTCTGCGACAACGCATCGAATACAAAATCAGGCTATTTTCAAACTCCTTAATTTGAGATCCTGTCCATGGCTCAATGCTTTGTTGAAACTGTATCGATCTTCTCGTCAGTTAAGATCATCTTAACAAGCCTCCTTGATGTTTCATCTTTAAAAATTGCTCGCCTGTCCCTTACAAGGGAATCTGCATTTTCTATTGCAGGTCCAGTTCTCTGGAATTCCTTCCGTATGGAACTTAGACTATGTGATTGTTTAAAAGCATTCAGAAGCTTGTTAAAAACCTTCCTGTTTAGGGAAGCTTATTTGTGATTGGAGTTAGTTTTAGCTTCCTCATCATCACAGGATCCTGCAGTAAACCATTTTTATTTATGTTATTGTCTATTTTGTTTTATTTGATTTTATGAATGTTTTTTCTGTACGTCGCCTAGCCCTTTCCTGTGTTAGGCGATTAATAAATTTCTAATAATTGTAAATGTAACATAACATTTATTTAATCCATCATGAAAAATGAAATAAGGTTTCCTAATACTCTTCCAGTATTAACACATTTTCAACAGATTATTTTCATTTCATCCCCAGCCCAATCCTCCTTTCCCTGTCTCCCTCTTCCTACCACCCAGAGCCTGTTTATCCCTGCAATGATCATGGTAATAGCCCATCTGTAAATGTCACCAACATTCAACTGCATCCTACTGACTGCTTGTCACAAAAGGCTCCCAAATATTGTAACTATGCATGTGCTAGGAATGCCCTGTAATTTTAAAATGACATGAAAATATCAATGACATTTGTTGTTTTTCCATTGATAAGCAGGCTGAATTAGCCATTACATGTGGGTGATGTCATCTGGTGGCACCGAACAGATTCATCTCTCCAGGCCAGAGCCAGAGCCATGGGGTTGAATTCGGACAGCCGCCCTGTGACAAAGAGAAAGCACAATCAATCACTGGAGCCATTGGAGCCCGAATCAAAAAAGCATCGATGTAACCATCATCGGCACAACTGGTGAAACCTGCGTCGGCATCAAGATGTTCGACGCAGGATCCATTGATGAACTTGACACACAGAGCATCAAAGCACTTGACACATGGCGCATCACAACACTTGACGCATGATGCATCAACAGACTCAAAGCACAATGCATCAAAGTGTTTGGAGCATGATGCATCAAGGCATTCAATAACGCCTGACTGCTTAATTTAGACTGCATCAATGTACACTGCATCAGCACACTTGATGCACGGTGCACCAAAAATGAAGCACCGCACCTCATCAACACATTCTGAAGACTTGGCACTCCAACCATTCAATGCACCCAGATCCATGCATTCAGGTCCCAAGACAGGAACACATGGCATAGTAATGATGAAATTGGTTCTTCTATCAAAGCAGCATCGACACATTATTTTGGATTCCTCAACATAATCAGAATACCATCCATCAAAGCAAACAAGTTCAAAGTCCTTGAAACATTCTTCTCTATCAAAGCTCCCGATTCAAGCAACTGCTTTATCAGCACAGCTGTATATGGCCCATCCTAGGTTAGCTGGGGAAGGGATAAGGTTACCTCTCCCTCCACCTTGACACACCAGGACTTATATGTGCCATAGATTCACTAACTTCAACCTAGCCACAGTCCCAGATGCAGGAATCAAATCTGGTATAGGATGAGGATATACCACCACCTACGGTGGGTCAGAGAACATATCAATCTTTAGATCAAATCATAATTTTAGTGAAAAGTTTCTTTACTATCCTTTCTAAGAAGTCAGACAACTCGCTTCAGCCTGTTCTTCAGAACTCAGCATTGGAAATTCCACCTAGTGGAGCCCCAGTTTCTTCCATTGGGAAGAACATATCCTCAGAGACAATTTTTCAGGTTTCTTCATCTCACTCAATTGCAGCGGAATCTAGCAGGCTGGAAATAATGGACCACATGGCACCACCTCTGCTTCCACCAGAGGAGCCTCCTGATTCACCTTCATCTTTGTTATACTCCTGGATGAGTGACCCTGTGCTATTGGGTTCTGACAAGGATTCTACAGGCATACCTTCTGACCCACTGCTGGAGCTGCCTAACCATAGCTTACTTCTTGTACACAAAGTTCATTGAGAAGATGGGAACTGCCCTGGGTGTCCAGGTTTGTAAGAAGAGAGACCCCCATTCTGAGTTACTGGGCCTTCTACAAATGCTCTATACTCAATCTGAACCAGTGGCATTACCTGTCTACACCATTCTTAATGCGGTACAGATGAAAATGTGGGAGAAGCCCATTTCTGACATGCCGACTGTGAGAAAACTAGACCTAAAGTACAGGGTTCTGCAATCTCCAGGGTTTAGTGTTGTTCAACTGCCACACCATTCAGCAGTGGTTGAATTCTCAGGGAAAAAGGTGAAGAAGACATGGATCCATTCAAATTCATCACCAGGAAAGGACCAAAAGTTTTTTGGACCACTTTGGCAAGAAAGTGTTTCAAGTTTCCATGCTGACTGCACGCATTACCATTCATCAATTTTATATGGTGCACTGGTGCAGAATATCCATGATTGCCTCTAAAGGCTGAAGCCTTTCCTTCAACCTGAGGAAGGATCTGCCAGTTATCCCCAGCCATTTTTGAGTGTGGAAGAAGGCATCCGCCACCTCCTCCGTTCAGTCGATGAAACTTTGGATTCTGTTTCTAAAAGCTCGACAACATTGACTGGGGCATGTTGCGTGACATGGCTTCGGGCCAGCAGCATACAGGAAGACATTCATGAGAAACTAGCGGGCATCCCTTCTCTTGGGGCTAACCTTTTTGGAGAAAAGCTTAGGGAGATGGTCATAGAGATAAAAGAACAGAATGTTGCAGGTCATTTCATCTCGATGGCCTCAAACAACTATACGCATCAAGACGGCCCTTCTGTATTTTCACCCATCATCCTCAAAATTCTACTATCTTGGAAAGACAAATCTGTTCAGGGCTGCTGGGTAACGTCACCCACATGTAATGGATGGCTAATTCATCCTGCCATCTATGGAAAACAGTTTATGGTAAGCAATTTTGTTTTCACTTTGTATCATTTCCAATCCAAAACAACACAAAACGCTAGTGAAATGTCATTGATGCAATACATGTGAGGTTTATTGTTTTTTTTTTTTTAGCTGAGCCAGCCAGAGAGGGGAGGGGGAAGGAACCAGGACCAATAACAAGCAAGCATTTTTCAACCTGCCTATCCTTGACAGCCCTTTTTTTTTTGTTACCTCAAATAGAGACAATAAGAAAGGGAATGCTCCTGAGTGCTTTTCTGTGTTGGGAGGAAGAGGGACTAGATAGATTGAAGCTTCAGAAACAGTCAGAGAAAAGAAATGTTTTAGAAAACTCAGCACTATAAATTTGATAAGCTTTACTGCTTTTGAGTTAGCACATTTTTCAGTGTAGCTGTGTCTGGAGCGTGATACACCAGTGCCGGCATTCGCTGAGCAGCATTCATTAAGCTGATTGCCTGTGTCTGGTGGTACTGTGCAGAAGCAGCGAAGCCTTAGCAGTGCGCACACTGACACTACAATATACTCACCTCCCTACCCCTGCTGATATCTTATCTCCTAACAAAGTCCATCATGCCACGTCCAAAAGGTATCAGGAGATTGGGTAGAGGGGAGAAGCACGGAACCACAAGCAGTATGGGACTGGGACCAGGCAGTGTTAGCAGCAGTACTAACAGCAGCCCCCATCCAAGATCAAGCATGGCTTGTCTGGGAGAGGCCAGGGGGATGTCAAACAAACCTCCAGTCAGGGACGGCAGAGGGCTGGAGGCCAAAGAGCAGCAGACCAAGACAATTTCTGTGTCACATCTGCATCCTCCTTTACCTTGCAGTGTTGCTACAATGGGTGTGTGTGGGGGGAGGGGGGGCAGAAGGAGCTAGAAGGAGCTAGAGCTGCAGGCTGGAGGCAAGAGAAAGAGTGCAGTAGCCAAAGTCAGTGCAGCACTTCCTATTTCATTCTGACCAGCTCTTTCTAAAGAAGCTGTTTGAATCTGAGATTGAAGATGATGATATTGGGATTGGGACATTTAGGAGATATTTCCAGCAGAGATGTGCATTCGTTTTAAACGAATTAGACAATTTCAACAAAATTGTCTAATTTGTCATGGCTCGGGAGCGCTCAAAAACGAAAGGAATTTTTCTGAAATTTTGGAAAAATTAATATTTTATGTTAGTGCGCACTAACACGAAATTCGGGAACCACGAAAAAAAAAAAATCCCGAACCGTGGAAAAAAACTAAATTTCCTGCGGGGGACATGAATCAAACCACAAACTGAAAAAAACAAAAGATAATTTAAATCTAATTTCCAGTATGGTAACTGAGGAGTGTTTGGAGGGCCTAGTTAGTCTGACGCTGATGAGCAGGCAAGCACAGCCATAGATACCTCCCCCCACACACATACGCTGCCAGCGGGGGCCCTAGAGCACTCTTCAGCAGGAGCCCCATTCCTATATGGTTGATGAGGGTATGAAAGATGCCATTGCAATGCCCTCAACCCCAGCTGCAGCAGAGGATTCCACAGTATCACCCAAGGGTCCAGAGAAGGCACTTCTCATTCTGGATGATCAGAGGTTTGCTGAGTGCCTTCACTACACGAAGACTGCCAGCTGGAGAAAAATAGTGGGCCACTTTTTCAATACGCCAACTGAATGCCACTTTCAGAGGCCACCTGTGGCAGTGTTGCTTGCAGGGGAGACTGGCGCTCTGGGGATCCTGTCCCCCACTACAAGCAGCAGAAGCAAAGGCACAGGAAAAAAGGAAGTCACTCGCTAAGGCTGATCTCTCCCCCCCCCTTCCTCAAGCGATGCCACAGGTGAGCAGACCTCACCCCCATGGCGATGGACAGTCACTATGTTGGTGGTCCACAGCACTGTCCTGGGGCAAAAGGCAGGCAGCACCCAAAATGTTCACCAGGCACATTGGGGAAATATTGCTGTATTGCGGTGACAGCTGCCGTGACATCACAGACATGCGCACACACAGCCCCTTTCTTCGCATAATCTTCGCGCACTCTGCTCGTCCGAATGGTGCAGCGGTGAGAAGGGCAGCCATTCTGAGTCGCAGTAACACCGCTTCTCTCCCAGGCCACACAATTATTTCGTCATGGGGAAGACATGACGGTTTCGGTGTCAGAACATTTGCTCTCAAGTCTAAAACCCCTTTGGGTCCCACACACACTGGATGTCCTTTTGTGTAGCTCTCTCTCCTCCTTTGCCATGACCTCATCACTCAGGGGATACCTTTTTCCTGCAGCAAGCAGGTCCATTTCTGAGCAGGGCGGAGGTATGCCCCAGAGACCTTGGGAATCTTCTGCTTGCAGTTGGACAAGACACTTGTGAGAGTCTTAAGCGGTGTTCCAGTTCTTCAGCAGACATTTTCTGAAAGAAGGTGCAGCTTTTAGGAGCTGCATCTGTATCCTCCATATTGCATTCAGACGTCACACTCTTTCGGGGTTCCCCTTCTCCTTAGTGGCAGGCTCTTCTCTTGGAATGGGCTCTAGGGATTCCTACTGTACGCTCGTTAGCCCTCTCTCCAACGCTCCGCTTTGCTCCTCCTGTCTCCCTTGCTTAAGTAGCAGAGGGCGCTCTCTCCATGATCCCTGAATGAAGTGCTGAGTTGGCACAGGTACGCTAGCAGAAAAAAAAAAAAAAAGTCTGCGTAGTCTCATTCTTCTCATCAAAAAATACAGCAGTTTGCCTCAGGTTCCCGCATCCTATACGGGAGAACCAAAAAAAAACCAAAGAAAATTACAGGATTTTGTTGCATCCTAGAGACAAATCCTAGAAGTGAAAGTTGTCTTCTCAGGAAAAAGGGAAGATAACTTCCAACCTAAAGAGAGACAGAAGGAGAAAGCTTAAAACTGTCCTCCCCTTCCTTACTCTCAAATACCAGGGAGCAGGCTCCGAAGCCTCTTCTTCTGGACCTGGGACTATTCCCCAAGGATATGCCCAGTTTAAACACTGTCGGTGTCCCTGCTGTAACCCAGAGAGGGTAGGAGGGGGTTACAGCCATATTTCCAGGAGTAATGAAGAGGTTGAGTGGTTTTCCTGGGATGTGAATCTTTTAAATATTTGGTCTCTTTCTGGTAAAACTGCTTTGATATCGATATTTTTTTGGATTGCAGACTTGGATGGATTCTGTTGAGGGCCTTGTTTCTTCTCTGATTCTTCCCCAGTTATTCACTTTATTCTCAGTCAAGATCACGGAAGAGATGGGGTGGTGTTGCCATGGTGGTACGTATTTTTATTTCTTTTTTGAAATTACTAGTACACCAGGCTATGGGGACGGAATGTCTTCTCATGAGATTTAAGGGTCTAGTGCATCTAGGGTTTGTTTGTTTATTTTATTCATATTTGTTTTGTTGGTGGGGAATTCTTCATTTTGTTTTATTTTATTTTTGTTTGGGTTTTTTTTTTTTTCCATTTCATTTTGGCGGTGTTTCTAATGTGTGCTGTTTTTCGAACAGAAAGACAAAAAAGCCTGACATGGCTTACCAGCATAGATGGCAGAGACCAGCACTTGTAACAGAATGTAGGCATACTTAATACACATAAGAAAGGAACAGAGCTGAGAGATCTAATAAAAGACAGGGAGGGGAGCTGGCGTTAGTTTAAATTTGGCAATTTATGTGGTCATCTACCCAGTGAAATAGAGAACCAGAGTGGAGTTCATCGAGAAGGGACAGACAGACTGAATGGGCCAATTGGGTTCAACCCACAACCTAGATCCAACCAGGAAGATTCCACCAAGTTGGTGGTTGTGTTGGGTATTGTCCAGCATGGTGATTTTTCCTGCATCTGTATCATTTTTAGATTTTCCATTCTGTGCTTTTCTGACATCTCTGGTATTTTCAGTCCCTGCTTTCTGCTATTGGATGGTGTTTCTGACATTTGCAGCTCCTGCAGTCTATATTTTGAGAGTCTCCAGAATAGATGGCAGGGGCCAGCATTTTGCTGGAGACTCCTCTGTTATTTTTGGGACAGGCATTCTGATGAAATCTAATGCTGGATCCTAAACTATCTCACCTAGTTCCAGTCTCATTTGCACATGCAGTTACTTAGTGACTGGATGCAGTGGTGCACACGTACAAACAAAACTAGCTGTAGTGACTTACTTCCATCATTGCAAACCACGTAAAGTGTAGAGCACTTATAACAGACACATGGCACTGACCATTGGAGACCTACACGAAAGCATCCCGAGACAGCAATGTGAGAAAATCTGTTTCAAAACAGAAGATCCCAGGGGGGTGCCTGCCTGCCGTGCAGTAAGTGTACTATGCTGGTATCCTTAGATGAAAGGTGCCTTTGCATGTAAAGTGCAAATAATCATTTTGAGAGCTGAGGTTACAGAGTTGCCTGTTGTCATGGAGACTCCACATCCATCTGGGCTCTAGCTCATAGAGATACATTTTTACTGCACTGAGACTCCCAACATACCAGCTGATAACAGTAATTAGTTAATTTAGCTGTTGCTTTGTAAATAGTGGTATGGGCTACCCAGATAAGTTTCATTTCTTTAGCTATCTCTTCTCAACACTAACAGCAGAGCTGGCCAGTAGCTCCTTGGCACCCCCCATCTCTCTCTCTTTGTCTCTCTCTCTCACTCTCTCGCTCTCTCTCTCTCACACACACACCTGGTGAGAAAGTCAGTGGAACTCAGATGTCTCTCTCTCTCTCTTTCTCTCTCTCTCACACACACATACACACACACACATACACACACACACACACACACACACACCTGGTGAGAAAGTAGTGGAACTCAGATGTCTCCCTCTCTCTCTCTCTCTCACACACACACATACACACACACACACACACACACCTGGTGAGAAAGTCAGTGGAACTCAGATGTCTCTCTCTCTCTCTCACACACACACAAACACACACACACACAAACACACACACACACCCCTGGTGAGAAAGTCAGTGGAACTCAGATGTCTCTCTCTCTCTCTCTCACACACACAAACACACACACACACCTGGTGAGAAAGTCAGTGGAACTCAGATGTCTCTCTCTCTCTCACACACACACAAACACACACACACACACACACACACAAACACACACACACACCTGGTGAGAAAGTCAGTGGAACTCAGAAAGCATGAAGTCCATTTTATTGTAAAAGTTATCTGGAAAACATGTGGGCAACATAATGGAGGGCATTTTCAAAGAATGACATGGGGCTGCACATGTAAAAATACCAGGTATGTGCGTATACGCTATTTTATAAGCCTTGAGAGTGCATTAGTGCTTGCAATACTGCGTGCACGTGTTGACCAGGGAAAAAAAAGGAGGCAGCTTCAGGACTTTCGGAGGCAGACGTACACACACACCCGTTGCTATTTTGTAAGTAGTCAGTATCAAACTTGTCCAAAGGCTTTTACAACTGCTAACTGGCTCGTGCCGTTGAAATCAGACTTGGCTTTTGTCTGCAGGATTTGGGTGGGAGACCTGGGTGAAGTGCTTGAGGTTGTAGGAGAACTGATGGAGGTAGAGGTGACCTGATGATTCCAAGCAAGCGCACACGTATTTTCAGAAGCGGAATACCTGCATACTTTACAAAATACCCGTATCTGCGTTTATTCATGGGTTATTACGTGCAAATTGTTGCAATAATTACATGCGTATTGTTATAAAACGGGGAGAGGGAAAGTATGCGTGTTCCTGTGCAACAAATTTCCATGTGCTCTGAAACAGACTTGCATACTTTCAGGGCAGAAAAACACAGTATTTTATCAACTGCACCACACAGTTTATAGAACACTAGCATACATCCCTGTGGGCCTGCGGGTGTAACATTTAGCTGACTGCGGGATGACCCCAGGACTGGCCGCACTCACCACAAAACACCGCGGACCCTTGCCCAATGACACACTGCTCCGCTGCAGCTGGAACGCTGCCACACGATGCTGACCCTGGCCTCCCTAGGCGCGCACGCAGCGCGGTGCCCTTTAAAGGCACCCATGCCAGGAACCTTCCTCTGGCGCCTCCTGATGATGTCAGTCAGCCCAGGGGATTTAAGCATCAGCGTTGCAACCTGTCAGTGCCTCAGCAACAAGTCCCTTGCCTGGTCTGCAGTGCATGTTGCTTCTCGTGTCTCCTTGCCTTGTGCCTGTTCTGCCTTGGCTCTTATCCATCCATACCTTGCCTTGCCTTGTTTGTGCTCTGATTCTTGTATGTCTGAAACCTTGCCTCACTCGTTCCTTGCCGGTCTCCCTTGTTGTTCCTGGTCCATCCTGCCCTGCCTTGCTCCCAAGTGTCTTGTTTGTCTCGGCCTGATTCTCTAATGCTGACCTCTGCTATGGACCATGACCACTCTCTTGCCTGCCATTTGCCCTGACCCTTGGCCTGGAACTGGATACTGCCTGCTCGCTGCCAGCCCTGACTGCTTCCCATACCTGGATTCGCTTATACCGCCTGTTGAGAGACACTCACCTGCCGGCCTCTGGAGCCCAAAGGCTCAACTTGTGGGGAACAGGACTGGTATAGGTGAAGCCCCAGCTCCTGTCCCCAGCTGTCGGCATGGGCCTCGCAGGATTTCCTATGAGGCTGGATCAACCATGCCACAGCCTAAGGGCTCAAGTTGGACTTAGTATATAACTTAAATGCAGCAAAATAGACATTTTAATAGCCTCAAGACTTCTTTACCATGATAAGTATAATAGTGACTAGTTTGAAGTAATTTCTTGAAGTAAACCTTCAATTCTTTTCCATATTAAAATTGTCTTTTCTAAGTCCCAACAGGACAATTTTAAAACAAGCATGTGGACGCCCGTACACGTGCTTATGAGCGCGCAAGTAGAGATATGCTGGAATTTTAAATCATGCGCAGGTTTATTTATTTATTTATTTATTTAAAGATTCTTGTATACCGTCGTTCATAATATACATCACAACGGTTTACATGTTACAAAATCATAAAATCAAAATAAAATATCTAAAAGGTACACCAAAATATGATAAAAAAATAAAATTGTTAATAAATTATTAATAAATGAACATAAAACAAAAATAAAATAAATAAAAATAATGCATCTCTTTACCAATTAGTCCTTTTTTTCAAGATAATCAACATAAGCCTGTTCGAAAAGCCATGTTTTTAGAGCTTTTTTAAAAGCTTTAAACTCTGACTCTAAACGCAATGCTACTGGCATAGTGTTCCAAATGCATGGACCAGCAATTGAAATGGATCTCTCTCGGATTAAAATAAGATGGGCAGAGTTCACAGATGGAATTTGAAGCAGTCCTTTATTCGCCGATTTTAAGGATCTCTGCAGGACATGTAAACGGATTAGGAAATTCAGCCAGTCTGTTTTTTGTTCATAAATTGCTTTGTGTAGTATACAACAAGTTTTGTACTGTATTCTTTGTGTTATCGGCAGCCAATGCAGATTGATTAAAACAGGGGTGATATGTTCACGTTTCTTACAATTTGTTAAAACCCTTGCTGCAGAGTTCTGAAGCACCTGTAAAGGGCGCAAAGTAGATTGTGGAAGGCCTAAGAGAAGGGAATTACAGTAGTCCAAAGATGAAAATATCAAAGCTTGCAGGACCAATCGGAAATCATTAACATCTAAAAGCGGTTTCAACTTTCGCAACACCAGCAATTTATAATATCCTTCTCGTAATTTAAGAGAAATATGTTTTTTAAAATTTAGCTGACAATCAATGCTAATTCCTAAGTCTTTGACTGATTCAGATAATACTAGTTTAATATTATTGGGTAATAAAAGGGTATTGTTTGTACTGGCGAAGCTATCTTTTACTTTTCTGTCAAGGAGAATCATTTCCGTTTTTTCCATATTTAGAGCTAATTTCATATGGCTTAGTAATTGGTTGATGGCTCCGAGATAGATGTTTATTAATTTAAATGTTTGTTCAATAGTGCCAAGGATAGGTATAAGAAGCTGAATGTCGTCGGCATAGATATAAAATGTAGACCTCATAAGATATAAAATACTACTAGCGTGCATAATTATGCTCCTAATTTTAAGTCGTTACTCGAGCAAACGTACATCGCGTATTTTCCTTAAGAAATTGTTGGCTTTAATGCGTATATGCAAGCGGATTTTAAAACATGCTCGCACGAGGGACAGTCCCAGTTTTTCCAATTAGTTTGCCCAGTCAATCTGGAGGGGGTCATCCAGACCCCTCTGGTTCTTCATTTGCACTCCCCCCCAGGTGACCCAGAGCCCTCACCTGTCATGTAAACCCTCAAAAAACGAGAGCTGCAGACCTGCACCTCATCAGGAGCAGCAGTAAAGTTACGCAGTTAAGAAGCCGGCATGCTGCGGCGGCCGTTTTTGTGTGCATAGAGTTGGCCCCGCCCCAGAACACTCATGCTCTGCCCTAACTCCGCCCCTTTTTTTGTCATGCACATGTATATACGCACGTAAATTGCGGCTTTTAAAAAATCTACTTTGCTCATGCACAACCCATTTTTGCACGAGAAACGTTTTTAAAATCGACCCCTTATAGAATATCAATCCCAATTACTTTGTCCCCTCCCATTTCCACTAAAATGAGTAAGGATCTACAATAGCCTTTGCACAAAGATTATTAAGCACTTTGGATTTGCGACCAATAGCTTTTGATAGATCCAAAAACACCACAACAGAGACCAATAATCCAAAATCCTAAAACGGATAACTTATGCAGCTAAATTAAGCTGGATAAGTTATCAGGGATATTCAGCAGGGTAAATGTCCCACTGAAAAATATCCTTGATTAAAAATATCTGCTGAATATCATGGTTAGGTCTAAAGGTATCCAGACTCATGAGGCTGGATAACTTTAGCCTTAACTAGCTAAATTCAGAAGAATATAGCCGATTAAGTGGCACTGCTGTAAAAAAAAAATGTAAAAGCTCACAAGCTTAGCAACCCAATCACTGTACCACTGCCCAAGCAGTAAATCATGGGCCCTGCCGAGCTGAGCTAACCCTGCCCCCCCATCCCCCAAACTCCTCTGATTTAAAATCCCCAAGTTAAAAGTATCCAAACCTGGCCTCCCATCTGCACTCAGCCTGCTTTATTTATTTATTTAGAAAGTTTTTATATACCGCACATATACACATACACAAAGTAGATCCATTAATGTGATCAAAGTAGCCTTCCAGAGCCTCTATCCCACACCCTAACCCTAACCCTCGCACCCTGCTGGCACCTTGAAGACGAAAGATCTTCAGCCTGGATTACAGTGCCTTGCCACAAGCACTGGGTCAGGCTGCAGTATTGCAATCCAGAAATAAGGTTTTATATTCTCAAGATACCTGCTGAGTGGGAAGGTTAGGACTGGGGTGCGGGGAGAGGGAGAGGGAGAGGGAGGAAGACACTGGGGAGTGGGCAGGGGGAGGGGGAAGTCTGGACTCGGACCTCTTTCCCCGTGGGTTTATGGGAGTGGTTACTCGCACTTCCAAACAATCCCTTCAAGTGGTGGCCTTCCCTGCAGTCTGCGGGACTTTCATCCTCCATTGCATAGGTAGGCTGTAGCAGTCAAATAGTGACCCTGCCCCATTCACAGATCACAGGGAGCTGGCAGCAATTCTCAGCTATAACAGCAACAACACGGGAGAACCGCCTCTGTAACTCCTGCTGAGGTATAGGGAATCTATCTCCTCCTAAGCCATCCACTAGTATCTCCTACTGCCAAGCCTAGCTGGACTACTCCTGTGGGATCCCTGCAGAGGACAGCAGGCCTAATTGGGCAGAGTCACAGGCAGCACCAGCTTTCCTATTGCTGTCTGTCTTCAACTGCTCTCAAAAACCTGGACAGATTTTATTATATTTTGCCCTCTCCAGTTGTTTGATTGGCCAAATTCCCCACTGCATTCCCATTGGCTCCTAATGTCCTGTGAGCAGGGGAATAGTGCAGTTCATGAGGAAATGACAGGCTCGGGGTCTGGTGCAAAGGCCAACCTTACAGCCTCCTGCCCCCTCCTCCAGCCTCACCTTCAATCACACACAATTAAATACTCTGGGCCCGATGTTCAGTAAGCCGGAGAGGAGACAAATTAATTGGCTAAAGTTAGCCAAATAACTTGTCCTAGATATTCAGTGGGATAAGCATTTCACTGAATATCCCTGAATCATTTTATCTGGCTAACTTTAGGCGGATAACTTTAAACCTAACCGGCCATATTTTGAATGTGGTCGGTTAGGCTTAAAGCTATGCGGCTAAGTGGCACTGTTGTGCTTAAAAAAAATACTGCTGCACATGGGTCACTTGGCACAATTCCCAGCCCCACCTGCACACACATGCACACACACACACACACACACATGCACACACATGTACACACATGCACACACACACACACACACACATGCACACACATGTACACACACAAAGCCCCACAATTAAATGCTTTACAAAGTGCCAGAGATGGCAGCTTCTTATAATCCCAGCACTAGCAACAGAGACCCTGGCACTGAGAGAGGTACTGGGTTGATGGGAGGGTTAGGATTGGAATTGGAGGGATGGGGAAAAGAAAGGGGTCTTACTTTTAACACTGCTTTAGGGAGAGGGAGGCTCCCACAAGTTGACTTCATTGCAGGGGTTTGGGGGAGGGGCTCGGATGGCAGGGGTTCTTTTGTTTCTATTCTGGGGGGGGGGGGGGGCTGGGAATTGACCTGAGCTGCCCGTGCACAACAATTTTCTTTTAAGCAGTGGTTATTAAGCCACGGAAGACTGGATAACTTTAGACTTACTTGCAGGTGAGTCTAAAGCTATTTGGCTAACTTAAAGGCAAATTTTAAAAGCCTTGCGCGCGCCAAAGCCGGGAGATACGCGCAGAAGTCGCGCCGGCGTGCACCGTGCAGATTTTAAAAGGCGCGGTACGTGCACAAAAAACATTTTTTTTAAAAAAAGGGGCAGGATGTGGGCATTTCTGATTTTGTCAATGAATCCAGCACGTAAGTATTTACGTGGACAAGCGTGCGCCGTAGTTCCCTACCGCGTAACTTTACTTCTGCTCTGGATGGCGTGTAAGTCCTGAAACAAAACAAAAAAAAAATAAACAGGCTAATTAGCGTCGTTTTGAAGTCGGGGCTAAAAGGGTAAAAGGAGGCTATTTAACTCAACAGGTTAGGAGGTCCTGTCCTTTACCTGGGCAGACTGGGAATGAACCGGGGAAACTGGTATTTGCATCAGTGCGCATATCTACTAAAATCTCCCCACTTATGCGTTAGACATGGCATTTGCGTGCACATTCGCACGTCCATATAAAATTGCACGCACATGTACGCGGGTATAGCCTATTTTATACCATGCTCGCGTATACGCACGTATGTTATAAAATGGCTGCCTCCAGTGGCGCGAGCTGGCATACGTGCGTACATGTATGCCCATGCGGCTATTTGAAATGTTATCCTCCCTGATAGATGTAGTTAGTCGGATAACTTTAACCTGCCTTGGAATGTCCCCGGAACATCTCTTTTTACACTGGATTTGTGACCTAATATTTAAAAAGTTGCCATTTAGCCAGATAACTTGTGAGGTATCTGGCTAAATGGCTTTGAATATTGACACCCCCCCCCCCCATGCATTTGTAATAATAGATTTTGCATGGGAAAGGATATTCGAAGTACAGTCTTCTGAGGTAAAAACATCACAACAGGATGTATATTATATTTACATGCCTTGTTGTACTGCCGACCAGAAAACAAAACAGTGCCAAAAAAAACCCACTTGGAACCCATCTAGAATCAGGCTTATTGCATGGGTGTATGCTTAGCCCTTACCCCCCACCCAGACAGGACTCATAAATTGTGAGAGGATCTGGCACGTGAGTGAGCTGAATAACAGCCTCTCGGGAAGGGCTCAGAGGGAAAGTGAGTCAAGCAGATGGTGTAGTGGTCTCAGGCCCAGAGGCTAGGAGGGTGCACAGGTGTGATATTCTTTTTGCTTCACACCCACAATTACCAGAAAAATTGGACTCACTCCAAAGTATATTTCAAACAAACAGAACTTTTATCAGGCAATGGACTAGAGTAGTAAAGAATCACTGATTAGATCAGAGTACACAGGCAAAAGATACAGAAAAGATTAAGGGCCGGATTTTAAGATTTAGGCGCGGGCATAGATTTGTGCGCGCAACCCGGCGCGCACAAATCTACGCCCGATTTTATAACATGCGCGGAACGTACTATCAGAAGTTGTCTTTATCATTTCTCCTTTTCCAATAACCTCTCCTCTTCCTAATGAATCATGCAAATAACAGTCTTAACATCAAGTATACATCCGAAATGAGAAATCCATTTCGGTATTCACGACTTGCCACGTAATATCTTTTCTTCCAGGATCATGAAATTTTGCTCCCTTCAAAATCTCCTTCTCCCAGCACCCATCCTGGCAATAGGCAGGAACTTCCCTGATGTCCAGAGGTTATCCACTCCAAATTATTCCCACATAGTGGGTTTCTCTACCTCCACCTCCAGGACTAAGTTTGCGTCCCTGATTTGTTTCCCCATGAGGAGAACTGGCTGTCATGTAGGGCACTATCATGTGAGAGGCAGCCCCAGGCTGATCCTACTCCCTGGAGAGCTTCTCTCTGACAACTCCCCACCAAAATCCCAAATCATCCCTTTTATGCTGCGAGACAAACTCCCTCTACAGCACCTTCTTCCCCAAAATTCTTAAAAGGAAACCTCCTATATAAGATATCAATCACTTCCTAATTTACATAATCCAAATGAGTTTGTGTAAATTTACCAGAATGCATGCTATCTACTAGTCATTCTGAATACTGCATGTCTCTATGCCCATTTGTCCTGCAGGTAAAAGAACACCTGAATAGAAATCAAGTAATCTCCCCCACCCAGAATTCATCCAGGGTCTCTATAATGACAGAAAAGGTTCCCTGATAGAAGACGCATCACAAACTGGATTACAATTACAATATAGTAAACTCCTATACCAAAACAGCAGTAACTACCAGCATTCAAACAGTAACAACCCTATGAAAAGGCAATGCTGCAATTATTACACCAGGCCCTAAAACACCAATACACTTCCTATTAGGAAAACTGAATAACAGGCTGCTATAGATTCCTACATAGAAACTACATGCTAGCAGAATACCGTCCCTAAGTCACACATGCAGAACACAGACAGGCCCTCATCAAATCTAAATAGAAAAATGCAGACAAAAATGAATTGGAAACTGCAACAAGCTAGACTCTGTATGCATTATAACAATGGAAACAATGAATCAGGCAGTTGTGCTCTACAGTTGATGACTTATATTTCAGGCTCAAATTTTGACTAAACTTTTCCAGGATATCTGGTTAGTATATGCCAACTCAGAATTGTTGCTGCAGTATGTTCAACCAAAAGCTGCTTCCAATCTCACTTGTGTACTTCATTTTTCCCATCAGTCAGTGGTCCAGAGAAAGGCAACCAAAATGGTGGGAGGTCTGTATTGGAAGACTTAAGAAATGAGACTGAAGGACCTGAATATGTATACTCTGGAGGAGAGGAGAGACAGGGGAGATATGATACAGATCTTCAAATACCTGAAAGAAATCAATGCTGCACAAAAAAACCTTTTCCAAAGGAATGGAAGTTGCAAAACCAGGGGTCATGGTCTAAAACATCAAGGGGGAAGACTCAGGAACAATGTCAGGAAATATTTCTTCATGGAAAGGGTGAAGGATGCATGAAACACCCTCTCAGAAGAGGTGGTGAAGACAAGAAAGGTAATGAAATTCAAAAGAGCGTGAGACAAACAGATTATCCCTACTGGCTGGAGAATGGAAATGAAGAGGGGTAACCTCTGTTACACCTAAAGTTTTCATTTCTGCTTGGGGGCAATCTGCATGAAATAGTAGTTACTATCCTTAATAGAAGGTTTGTGGGTAATCTGCATGGAGCAGCAGTTACTACCCTAAAGAAACGTGCTGGGCAGACTGAATGGACCAATGGGTCTTTATCTCCTGCCACTTACTAAGTTAAGAAATATAAATCATTAATAATAATAAAAACATACCAATTAAAATAATATTTCAAAAGAGCTGATGAATAGAATAACATCTAATAATTAAAAACTCATATACAATTTTTTTTAAAATTCCAAATACCAATAAAGCAAAATTGCTTACCTTGTAATAGGTGTTATCCCAGGACAGCAGGATGTAGTCCTCACATATGGGTGACATCGGTAATGGAGCCCTCCATTACCGATGTCACCCATATGTGAGGACTAGCATCCTGCTTGTCCTGGGATAAAGTATTTTTTAATAGCAGACACATCAAGTAACATCCAATAACTGAAACTAACAAGGATAAAAAAAAATTCCTTGCTCTTCGTAACTGGGAACTTTTGATTTCCAGGTGCCCTGAGGTAGCAGGAGGAGTTATTGCACACAAACCTTCTTCTCTCTCTCATATAAACACATATGCACACTCCCACTCACACATAATCTCAGACACACACACACACGTTTGTGCCTTCACTCACATATGC
Organism: Rhinatrema bivittatum; assembly: GCF_901001135.1. Taxonomy (NCBI): domain Eukaryota; kingdom Metazoa; phylum Chordata; class Amphibia; order Gymnophiona; family Rhinatrematidae; genus Rhinatrema; species Rhinatrema bivittatum. The sequence continues at coordinate 305,652,951 of NC_042617.1, forward strand.
TCAATCATATTCACCCTCTCCACACCCTCAGATCTGCTCTCTCACTCACAAATGCCCTTTCACATATGCTCATATTCCCTCTCTCACACATGTTCTATCTCACACATGCTCAGTCATATGTACATGCTCTCTTTCTCACACACACACACATGCTCTCTGTCTGTAAATATGTTTAAGTACACACATATGCTCTTTCTCTTTCACACACATATGTTCAGTCAGAATAAGAGTCTTTCTTAATCTCACATGCTTCCCATCTAGAAGCAGAAGCAGCAACAAAAGCCTCCTCCTTCAGCCCCCCTGACCAATAGGATGATTCCTTGTTCAGGCCATGTGGGCCAACCCTGCTCTGCCTCCTTTTTCTGCTCCTTTCTTCCCCCACACAGCCCATGTTGCTCCATCTAGGCTCCTCCTGTTGGCCTGCGTGGTGAACGCTCTTCCACCTTTTGATCCTTTAGGCACTGCAGGCCAGTACTGCAGTCTGCTCCTTCTGGCAGTGGCGACAATGATGAGATCTCCTTGATCCCACATGCTTGGGCCCATGCAACCCAATTTCCTCTTCCAGTCCCATACAGGCAGGAAGATGTCATCATCGCTGACACCTCTGGAACTATAGTGCTCTAGGTCAGTGGTCCCCAACCCTGTCCTGGGGGCCCACCAGCCAGTCGGGTTTTCAGGATATCCACAATGAATATGCATGAGAGAAAATTTGCATGTTATGGAGGCAGTGCATGCAAATTTTCTCTCATGCATATTCATTGTGGATATCTTGAAAACCCGACTGGCTGGTGGGCCCCCAGGACAGGGTTGGGGACCACTGCTCTAAGTGGCTGCCCTGTCTTTTTACCAGCTCTGGGCAGGCAGAGGCAGCCACACTGAGAAAGTCTGCAGACGCCCCTGAAGTAACAAGTCAACAATGTCCTGATGGCACTTTTGTTACAGGTATGAAGAAATGTATTTATTTTATTTATGTAAAATATTTATAACCTACGACCTCCAATAGTTTGGGACGGGGTACAATGGTACATTCATAAAGCAAACATTAAAACAACATGCCAAACAGACTAACCTGGAATCTGCAAGGCAGAAATAAACGCCAGTTTCCTTGTCCTGATATGGGATGATTGCACAAAGGTAGAAGGGCAGTACACGAATACGCCCACCCAAACAAAAGCCTTTTTAACATCTAATGAAATTGCAACAGCTAGAATATTCACCTCTTTAGATTTGTGCTGCAAATTAGAATATAGCCTTGTATTATTTGTGGAGCAATGACCTTTCAAAAATCCAAACTTATCCTTGTGGCTACCTTCCTGGCTTCTCTAATACTATAATCATAGCCTCAGCAAAGGTACCTTCTGATTTATCTGTAAAATAATATCTTGATATAGTGCCAGCTCAGAGCTAGTACTTGCCTTCTCACAGCTTAAAGTAAAAGAGGTTTCAATATGATCAGATATTATAATACTAAAGATGTCTGCCAAAACTACTCAAGGTACAAGCATTTTGGATATGAAGAAATAGTCTAGGGCCAGCCCAGTGTCTCAGCATCTGGGCCAGTTGGGGTTAGGGATGCTGAGGAACCAGCGTTCGCATCCTATGTGGCGGAGGTGGGGGGAGGGGCCGAGGAGAGAGAGTCCCGGTTATTGTGCAGTGGTGACATCCAGTGGCAGAGGTTAGGGCTCATGATTGCAGAGTTCCGGAAGTATCCCTGGTATCTGGCGCCATGAAGAGCTGTCACTGTAATGACTGGGCTAGGTGAGTTGAGAGGGGGAAAAAAAAATCATTGGGTGGTTAGGAATGAAGGCTCATGGCATTGGATCCCAGTCTCAGTTCCCAAATGAGCTGGAAACCTATAGAAGCGGGAGGAGAAACTACTGCCCCTTTCTCCACAAAGGAAATAATTGAATCTAGTAAACATTTGATGAAGAAAGGAGAAAAACATATTAAGAGTATATTTTCAATAGGATGCCTAACTAGAAATGTATACACCATTTTCAAACCCAAGGTATCTGTCTTTTATATCGGCTTGTTATGCAGCTAAAAATGCACACACATGCTTAAAAGGGGATAAGGAATGGGCATGTTAATGGCATGCCTACTACATGTATACACCTTAATAAATGAAATATATGTCTAGTTTTCAACCATGCACTCAAAACAAAAAAAGCCTCTTTTCCACACAGCCAAAAGTACATTAGTTATGAAAGCCCTCTTGCACTTTCTGGCAGCCAAAAATCAACTTAGCCATGTCTGACTGAGACAGGCTAATTCTATTTTTACCCATGGAAACTGTGCCTAAGGCTTTCAAAAGGCATTACAAAGGGATGTGCAGCCAAGATATTCTCGTTTTATTTTTTGTTTTCTTTACCTGTGGGGTTTTTTTTTCCATTTTAGTGCACACTACATTTTTTAGTGTATTCTAAATGATAATTGGTGTGCATTTTTTTTTTAATGTGCACTAAAAAATTACAGGCCAGTTTTAAAACAAGTGCACGTGCCCATACATGTGCATATTGGCACGTGAACGGAGGTGTGCTGGAATTTTAAATCATGCACGCATAATATTTAAAATACGCTTATTGTGCGTAAGTATACTCCTAATTTTAAGAGGTTACTTGAGCAAACTTACTTTGCGTATATCCCATAGGTCTTTGCCTGCTGAAACGAGCATATGGAAGCGGATTTTAAAATGTGCTCGTGCGAGGGACAGACCCCCTTTGGTTCTTCATCCTGCGCTGCCCCCCCCCCCCCCCCAGTAAACCCAAACCCCTAACCCTGTCCTGTAACTATAACACTAGATCTGCAGACTTGCTCCTCATGAGGAGCAGCAGTAAAGTTACGCAACTAAGAAGCCGATGCATGCTGCGGCCTCCGGTTTTAAAATACGGAATTACGAGCGTGTTAGCCCCGCCCCAGAACACCCATGCCCCCTCCCTTTTCCACCCTCTTATTTCTGGCACTCTCATGGGTATACACTCGCATAAATCGCGGCTTTTAAAATCCGCATTGCTCACGCATAGCCCGCATATGTGCATAGCATAGGCGGGTATTTTTGCATGAGCAACTCTTTGAAAACCAACTTCTTAGTGTACATTAACAAAAATGAGTGCGCACTAAATAAAACAAAACAAATGAATGCACTTCCTTAGTATCCCAATTAGTCTGTCCGTCGGATGCAAGCTTTCCTTCCTTCATCAATGATTTAATCACCTTCTGAGATCTACGGTCTATTCACTAAATCTTAGAATGGACACAAAATAGTATGCAATGCACAAAGACCCTAGTTTGCAAGCTAAACTGGACAAAAACATCTTTAGATGTACCCACTAAAATTAACAGGTACACACACAAGCCAACAAAGGAATGTCATATGCAAATTAGACTTTTGTGGGCACCCACTATATAGCTCTTTTCCACATGTCATTTAGAGTGTGGGAGAAAATTCCTCATTTTTAACACCTTCCTCAGAACAGGTGTTAACTTTTTAGCTCATATGCTATTAAAAGGATTCATCTAAGAGGATGCATTTTGGGTTACAGATGGAGGAGATAAGGCGGCTGTAACAGGAGATGTGTTCGGCGGAGAGAGAGACCGAGGGGAGGGAGAAAGTGACAGGAAGAGGCAACAAAGGACAGACGCCAACACACACTTCAGCACTTTTTACATTTATTTACACAATAGAAATGACTTTCTATATAATGGTTTCATAGAGAACGTTTTCTCTAACACTGTTCTACACTTCTAAATGTATAAGGCACAATGCCGTTATGAAGTGACAGAAAGTGCCAACCCACAAGTTCTTGGCCATTGCTATGATTGCGCACAAATGTTTCACCGCGTGTGTTCTGTGCGCTATATGGTTTCAAATGGTTTCCACAGTTTGAAAGACAAATGTCACAGCAGAGACAAGTCTACAGGAGGGGGAAGGGAAGTCCCTCACAGGAGCCATTGAGAGAGAAATAGGAGGTATGCTCAGGAAGTAACCTCTTCTCACCAAAGTTTGGATATCCCTCAGCAAGATTTTCACCTTATTTGTGGCCCTCTGAGATAAACATAAGAATCATCATATTGGGTGAGACCAAGGGTTCATCAAGCCCAGTACCCTGTTTCCAGAAGAGGCCACATGTACCTGGCAGGTAGATAGATCCCATGCTACTAATGCCCAGGGGATTTTTCCCAAATCTACCTATTTAACAATAGTTTATGGACTTTTCTCTCCAGGAACTTGTCCAAATCCTTTTAAACCCAGCTAACTTAACTGCCTTTATCACATCCTCTGGCAATGAATTCTAGAGCTTAATTGTATGTGGAGTGAAAAAATATTTTCTCTGATTTATTTTAAATGTACTATTTACTACAGGAGTGGGCTATAAATGTACTATTTACTACAGCAGTGGGCTATAAACCAGCAGACGAAGGTTCAAGTCCCACCATCGCTCCTTATGACCTTTGGCAAGTCACTTTACTCTCCATTGCCTCAGGTACAAACTTACCCCCTCATTTATCAAAATATGTTAAGGTGTTTTTGCATGCGGTAAGGGCTTATCGCATGCGAAAATGCCTTTAACGCATGCGACAGCACCATATCGTATGGTGTGATGCAAATCTGCAAAAAGAGGAGGAGCTAGGGGTGAGAGTGGGCTGGGTTTACTGTTGTGCAAAGCCCTATTGCATGGCTTTAATGCCGATTTTAGCTACAACTTTTTCAGGAGTGTTAAGCCGTGCGATAGCTTGTGTTACGGCTGATCACCTGCTGCGATGTGTTTTCTGGATGCCAATTTTGAGCTCCCAGAGCATCCACCTAGCAGAGACCTTGTTTAAATAACCATGTTTTTACATTTTTTCTGAAGGTTTTGATGTCTCTTTGTAAGGGGATCTCGACAGGCATGGAGTTCCATAGCATAGGTCCTGCTAAGGAAAGCGCTCTTTCCCTTACTTGGGTTAGTCTTGCTGTTTTAATTGAGGGGATGGTCAGTAAAGCTTTATTTGCTGATCTCAGGTTTCTGTGAGGGATGTGTACATGGAGGGCTGTGTTGAGCCATTCAGCTTTTTCATTATGTATTAATTTATGTATGGTACATAGAGTTTTGTATTGTATTCTTTGCTCGATGGTCTAATCGTGGTGTATGGTAAACCAAGTAGGAGGGCGTTACAGTAATCAGTGCTAGCGAAAATTAGAGCTTGTAACACTGAACGGAAGTTATTAGTTGTAAGTAGAGGTTTTAGTCTTCTAAGAGTCATGAGTTTGGCGTATCCTTCCCTTACTTTTAACGATATGTGTTGTTTCAGGTTAAGTTCTGTGTCAATTATCACTCCAAGGTTTCTTACTTTCTCTGCTAATTCTATTTTTTGGTTGTTTTTGAGTGTGATTGGGTTTTGGATGATTTCAATGTTTTTACGTTCCAAGTGTAGGAATTCTGTTTTCTCTATGTTAATAACTAATTCCATCTGATCCATTTTGGTAGGGATTTGATCCATTTGATCAAATCCCTACCAAAATGCTTCTTCTTATCCCGGACACAATAGCAAAAACCCTAGCAGATATTATAAACTGCTCCTTATCACATGGCATCTACCCAGATGACCTAAAAACTGCCTCAATCAAGCCACTGCTAAAAAAACCAAATCTAAATGCATGTGATCCCAACAACTTCCGCCCTATTTCCAACCTACCATTTATAGCTAAAATCATGGAAAAACTGGTAAACACCCAACTATCCAACTACCTAGAGGACCACAGTATTCTGTCCCCAAACCAATATGGTTTTCGCAAAGCTGCAAGCACCGAAACGCTACTAATTTCACTCATGGACTACCTACTCTCTGGTATTGATAAAGGCCAAGCATATTTTCTAATCCTCCTTGACTTCTCGGCGGCCTTTGACACCGTCAACCACGCCCTTCTTCTAAAACAGCTGGCAAACATTGGTTTAACAGGTGCCACACTAAACTGGTTCAAAACATTTCTAGAAAACAGAGGATACAGAGTCAAAATTCATAATAAAGAATCCCAATACCACCCTTCTAATAGAGGAGTGCCGCAAGGATCATCACTTTCACCCACCCTTTTCAATGTCTACCTGCTACCACTCTGCCAACTACTAACAAAATTAAGCCTGAAACATTTCCTTTTTGCAGACGACGTACAGATCGTAATCCCTATAAAAGAATCAATCTCAAAAACAATGGAATACTGGGACAGTTGCCTATTAGAAATTAAACTTCTCCTCAACAGTCTAAACCTTGTACTCAATGCTTCGAAAACAGAATTCCTGCTCATATCACCGGAAAACAATAACACACTTCCTAAACCACCCACACTCCTTCAAACAACCCACGTAAGAGACTTAGGAGCCATCCTAGACAATCGTCTCAACCTCAAAACATTCATTAACCAAACCACCAAAGATTGCTTCTACAAATTACATATCCTGAAAAGAATAAAACCGCTGTTTCACACTCAGGACTTCAGAACAATCTTGCAAGCAATAATCTTTTCCAAACTAGATTATTGCAACTCATTACTATTAGGCCTCCCAGCTTCTTACACCAAACCTTTACAAATGGTTCAGAACTCTGCAGCCAGAGTCCTTACAAATTCCAGGAAAATTGACCACATTTCACCTATTCTCAAAAACCTCCATTGGCTTCCGATCCACTATAGAATCATGTACAAAACCATTAACATCATATACAAAACTATCAACCAACACACGCAACTTGACCTACAAATACCACTTAAAAAATTCACCTCCGCCAGGCCTATCAGGGAACACTACAAAGAGTCACTCCAAATTCCAAAGGCCAAAACCTACCAACATAAATCCTTGAGTCTCAGAGCCTTCTCATCAGCAGGTCCAGCTCTCTGGAACTCGATCCCACCTGATTTGAGACAAGAGCCATGCTCTTTAACATTTAGGAAAAGACTAAAAACTTGGCTTTTCAAAAAAGCATTTCCAAGCCTTGAATAAAACCTCCTCTCACTAGCACTAACTCGTATGCAATAATGGAATGTAAACACGAATCAACCAACCTCAAACCCTCTCTCACTAATTCCTGCTGAATATTTATCATACTATTACCATTCACAACTGTCATATTTATTCATTTGATTACCTATGTACCGTTTCATAGTCTTATTTTTTCACTTGCTATTCTAATGTATCAATAGGCTGAAATGTAAATATTGTGCTGTTCAATTTCTCCCCTTCCATCCCAAGTTTATTTTCCTTGTTTTTTGTAACTTTCCCTCTCCCTTTTTCTGATTCACTGTATTTAAAGTTCAAGGTTCTTATTGAAAATATTGTTTTTTACGTTACGTTATGCTTTACACTCCTTGTTATTTGTAAACCGGGTTGATGTGATGCCTATCATGAAACTCGGTATAACAAAAACAATAAATAAATAAATAAATAAATAAATCTGGTTTAGTAACTGTTTGATGATATCCAGATACATGTTGGCTATGTTCAGTGTCTTTTCAATTGTATCATCAATGGGTAAGATTAGTTGAATATCATCAGCGTATATGTAGTGTGAGATGCCTAGACCAGCTAGTAGGTGAGATAGTGGTAGCAGGTATATGTTAAATAGGGTGGCCGATAAAGCTGATCCCTGTGGGACTCCTGTTTGAAGGTTTATTTTTTTTGACATTACGTCTTTTATCTGTACTTGGTAGTATCTATTATTTAGGTATGATTGGAACCATATGATTGTTTTGTTACTTAATCCTATTTCTTCTAATCTATTTAGTAGGATGTTATGATTTACAGTATCGAATGCCACTGATAGGTCTAGCATCATTAAGATGTACCGTTTACCGCTGTCAAAGCCTCTCATGATGTTATCTGTTAGGGTGAGCAGTAGAGTTTCTGTGCTGTAGTTTTTGCGAAAGCCATGTTGTGATGGGTATAGGGAATTGTTGTTCTCTAAGTGTTCTGCTAGCTGCTTTTGTATAGATTTTTCTATTAATTTTGCGATTAGTGGTAAGTTAGATACTGGTCTATAATTGTTCAGAATGCTCGGATCACTGTTTTTTTTTTCTTTAAAATTGGTTTTACGATTGCCCCTTTTAGTGTGTCTGGCATGGTTCCTTCTATTAAGGATAGATTGATAATCTTTGTTAGTATCGGGGAGACTGTGTTGGCTACTTTTTTTATGTCCATGGTTGGTATTGTGTCTTCTGCATGTGTGGCGGGGTTTATTCTTTTTAGCATGGTTTCAACTTCTAGTTCTGAAATTTCATTGAATTCCGTCCATTGAATAACATCTCTTTTTTGCATTTTAATGTTTGGTTGTGTTTGGAATCTTGTTTTTTAGGTTCATAATTTTGTCATTGAAGAACATGGCTATTTCATTACATCTATTTACTGGTAGGTTTTGGGGAGCATCAGTTTTATCATTAGTGAGATTTTTTACAATGTTGAAAAAGGTTCTTGGGTTATTTGCAAATTTTTCTATTTTAGTACTGTAATATTGTTTCTTTGCGTTGAGGATAACTTGTTTATAATAGGCCAGGTGTTTTCTGTATTTAGTTAGGTTTTCAGGTGTTTTGTTTTTTCTCCATTCTTTTTCTTTTTTTCTCAGATTTCTTTTGGTTTCCTTTATCTTTTCATTATGCCAGGGTTTTGTTTCTTTGGGTTCATTTATTTTAATATATTTTATTGGGTTTATCTCATCAACTAACTTCTTAGTGGTTTGCATCCATGTTGTAGTTGCGGAGTAGCAGTTGGTGTAGTCCATTTCAGTTAGTTTTTCTTCTAATTTGTCTTTCAGGATTTCTATGTTAAAAGGTGGGCGATATTTGAATTCGATGGGTTCTCTTTTTATTGTTGCTTGTTGTTCTGTGAATTTGATGGTGGATTGTATGAGAAAGTGATCTGACCAGGGGATCTGTGTGTAGTCTGTTTTAATGTGTTCTAAGTAGCTGTGGTTGATAAACAATAAGTCAAGAGAGTGTCCGGCTTTGTGGGTGGGCTCATTAGTAGTTAGCGTGAAACCTAGTGCTGTCATGATGTCTAATAGTGTTTGGCAGTTATTTGATAAGGGATTTGTATCCATATGTAGGTTGAAATCGCCTAGTACAATGGTGGATTTTGAGATTTTTAAGTGCGTTGTTAGGAATTCAATTAGTGGGGAGGTTTAATTCTAGTAGGCTTGGGGGAGCAGTATAATAGGCAGATTTGTAGGTTGTTGGTTTCAAATAGTGTGATTTCGTGGTTTCTGGGGGGTGTTATCAGGATTAGTTTACATTTACATTTTTTTTCAGTTATTAGTAGTCCCCCCCCCCCCCCCCCCCCCACCTCTTTTATTTATTCTGGGGATTGAAAAGACATCATAGCTTTTGTGGGCTATTTGGTTTTTTTAAACAGTGTCTGATTTTTTTTTAACTATGATTCTGTAACTGCAATAAAGCTCGGTTTTGTGTCGTATAGTAGGTCTGTAATTATTGGGAATTTCTTAGTGATTGATTGTGCTTTGACTAATAGGAAGATTTTCATTACTAAATTACTAGTGGTCGATTGAAGTTCTTTCCTATAATAGATAAGTCTCCTGAACAGAAAATATGCAAAATGTTGAAAAACGTCTGGTGAAACAACTGCTGGGGCATATACAATACACTTACAAAAAGTGTTTTTCTGTGTCCAGTCATGTGACACCTATGACCCATCAGTATCCAGTGTTTTAGAAATCCGGTTAAGGTTTCAGGACTTTTTAAACAAGGTAGCCACTCCATTTTAATTCCCCACCACTGGCAAAAAGGCAGATTCTGAGATCCACACCCTCTTTCAACTTTAGAGACTCCCCATAAGAGAGATGTGTTTCTTGTAAAAATTCTATATCAGAGTTCTTTTTAGCAACATAATTTCAAATCTTGTCTTTAATTAGGTGATTCATTTCATTCACATTCAAAGATAAAGTGCCTTGCAAAAGAAGTCTTTGATTGCATAAGTTTTCACATCCTTTGTCACTGCAGTCCCAAATTAGCTCTAGTTAACAAAATTGCCTTAACAAGGTCCATAATAAGTTAAGAGCTCACTTGTATCCAATCACAGTAGTTGAGCTGATTCAGAATCAAGCTATTTCTGTTGTGGAAAATAAATTTGAAGCAAAGGTCAAAACATTCTTAACAAGGTGCTGCTGAAAGTATTTTGGGATAATGTTATTCAAAGGTACAGGATAGGGGAAGACTATAAGAAGATTTCAGTGTGTTTAAATATACCTTGTGGCACTACCAGGTCCATCATTGTGAAGTGGAAATGTTGCAGAAGTGGACCCTTAGGCCGTGATGGAGTTGGCACAACCTGCAGGGAGGAGCCCTGCAGGTCCCCAAAATCGGCAGGTGGAGCTGGCTGGAGCAGAGGCCCAACTGGAGCTTCACCAATACCAGCCCTTTTTCCTCTTAGCTTGAGCCCTTGGGTGCCATGGCCGGCTGGGCTTAGGCATGGACCTCTGTAGAGGTGAAGCTCCATCGCATAGAAGAGGCTGCAGGCCAACACAGTGAAGAAGGTGAATCAGGTTGAGCAGCAATCAGGACAGGCAGCAGGCAGATAGAGTCAGGCTCAGGCTGTGGTCAGAGGCGAACAGAGTTCATTCAGTGTTATGGTTCAGGCAGTGGTGAGGGCAGGCGGAGAAAAATCATAAATGGTGAGAGGCTATGGTCAGAGGCAGGTGGAGGTCAAGCAGTGTCAAGGTCCAGTCCAAGGTCAAGCCAGAAGTTCACTTCAAGGACAAAGCCAGAAGTCCAATCCAAGGTCAAAGCCAGAAGTCCAATCCAATGAGATGAGGTACAAAGAGGAGGAAGGAGGATGAGGGACCACAGAAGCAAGATGAGATGCTGAAGACAGATGAAAGGAAGACTGACCACGAACACAAAAACCTCAAGGATAGCCAGACTGCCAAGGAACCAGGAACAGGACACAGGAACTCAGGAATGGCACACAGTGGAATTAGGATCCAGGAAACGAGGAGCAGGAAACAGGAACCAGGAAAGCAGTGGCAAAGTGCTCTCCAACGGAGTTGACCTATTGCTGAGGCAAGGGCTACTGCAGCTGAGACCTATTATGGTCCCCCAATGGTGATATCATCCATGGGTGTCGCTCTCCTGTTTGCGCTATTGGCCCTATAAGAAAGGTCAAAGTTGGGCACACACCTAAAGAGGGACCTGACCAACCTTGGCGTCAGAGAGCAGCCAAACACGGTGGTCAGCCACGGGCAAGGAGGAGGCAACAACGTAACCCAGGCAGAGTGGCCAAAGTGGGAGCAGTGTGGCAATCAGCCGCATGTCTTCCTGGAGGTCTACCCCAGCATCTGGCTGCGTCGGCACGGGGCTCGGGACTGGAGGGGAAGAAGGCATTCCCACTGCAGGCCAATGCACGCACCAGAGGACGGCCTTCATCGCGCTGAAATGTGGCACATTCATTCAGGCTGGGCCAAAGGTGAGAGCGGTGGTCCATGGGGATAACCCGCGAACCACTGATTGGAACAGGCAAGATGTTCCTGCGGTCAAGCTCTTGCCAGTGACAGATTTAGGATTTTGCCACCCCAGGCACCTTTAATGCTGTAGCCCCCTCCTCCCCCCATTAGAGGGATAAGAGGGAGCAGAAGATCTAAAACACAGCCCCTCAATTTCCTGTGGCAGCTCAGGGGTAGATTCTGTAGCAAAAATGTGAAAACTTTGAAGTACATTGACAAACATTTTCATCTTTTATATTACATTACGTACCTTGCTTGTGGTCTGTATAGTTTACTTTCCTTTTATTAGGTGAAGAAAAGGGATCTCAAATATCAGCACAGGGAAGAGATCTCAGGGATGGGGAGAGGAAGGGAGGAGGACCTGAAATGGAGAGAGAAGGAGAGGGGACCTGAGATGGGGAAGATCTGGTGCGTGTGTGTAAGTGTGGGGGGTAATAGAGATCAGGAATTTAGGATGGGAGAAGAGGGAGGGAAGTTCTGGGATTTAGAAATGGGAGGAAGGAGTAGGAGGGGGTTGGGTTGGAGGTGGGTTGCAGGTTCTGAAGAGAAGTGAGGGGTAGGAAGGATCGGGGGTATAGAATCCAAGACCAAAGAAGAGAGATGTGAATTACAATATGTGTGTGTGGGTGAATGGAGGGGGGGAGGAGGCTGTAAGGAGGAAACATGTGACCCTACTGTGCTCTGGTCCTACACTCCTTTGCATCCCTTCTGTATGTAACCTCTTACCCAGTTTAGCAAAGACACACACACAGCACCAGTCCTTTCTTATACTCAAAAATACTGTCTCCCTTCCCCATTTCCCTCTTTCTTACAGACAAACATGCCTCCCAGCTGATTCCCTCTCATCCCCAAGTGATCCCCCACTAAATCCTCCTAACCTCCCCAAAATGGTCCCCTTTGCTTTTTCTGCTCCAGGTTCACCCCCTTCCCTCCTGCTCCCAGCATGCAGGGAAGGTGCTGCACCTGGTCAAGATGATGAGAATGACAGTGAAATGCTAAGAGAAATTAGGGAAGCTAACCAAATTGGTAATGCAGTAATAATGGGAGATTTCAATTACCTAGGAACACTGGTGCAAGTAGAAAGATACAGTTCCATTCAATCAGTAAACTGTATTTTTATTGTGAACATTCATAATACATTCACTGTGGCAACTCCGTTAGTGTGACAGCAAGAAGCTTAAAGTCCCCCGACACGGTCCCGTGTTTCGCGGTGGCTGCATCGGGAGGGACCAAATGATATTCAAAATCTGAAATAAAATATGAGTAATCAGGAACGGAACAGACAGCTGCCATATGTATATAATAGTAATAGTTCACATACCTTATACAAGACCATCAGGAGCGCGAGCGCCCGCTGAAGTCAACTCATATTTAAAACTCTCAAAATGGCGCGAAAGAACAAGCTCTCGCGAGATGCTGGGAATGACAGAGGAACACCTGTGATCATATTAACATATTAGACAGAATGGCTAATAAAACAGATACCACTCTATATCCTTATTAAGACCATGGGGGGAAACTGAGTTAAGGCTAAAGATCCACCGCTGCTCCCTCCGACCTAGCATACAGGCGAAATCACCTCCCCGCGGGGACGGCGAGACCACCTCCAATACCTGGAAGGAGAGGTCAGCGATGGAGTGTCCGGCATGTGTCCAATGAGCCACTAAAGGTTCATCAATCCTGGATAATCTGATATTAGAACAGTGTTCTATAATTCGTGTCTTAATCATGCGTGAGGTTTTCCCCACATAAACCAATGAGCAAGGGCATGTAATCACGTAAATTACTCCTTTTGTGCAACAATCTGACTGGGAATGTAGATTGAACACACGTCCTGACCCAGGGTGTTTGAAAACTGTAGAGGTCTCAGTGTGGCTGCACATCGTGCATCGGCCACAGGGGCTATGTTGGCCCCTAGTCCGACGTAAGTCTTGTACAGGCGCCAGCGATGTGTGCACAAGCCGGTCTCTCAATTACCCCAATATTATCTGGGTTAATGTAACATCAGGACATGCTAGAGAGATAAAGTTCCTGGAAGGGAAAAATGTCAGTTTTATAGAGCAATTGGTTCAGGAACTGATGAGAGAGGGAGCAATTTTAGATCTAATTCTCAGTGGAGTACAGGATTTGGTGAGAGAGGTAATGGTGGTGGGGGTTGCTTGGCAATAGTGATCAAAATATGATCAAATTTGAATTAATGACTGGAAAGGGGACAGTGTGCAAATCCATGGCTCTAGTGCTAAACTTTCAAAAGGGAAATTTTGATAAAATGAGAAAAATAGAAAAACTGAAAGAGCAGCTACAAAGGTAAAAAGTGTGCAAGAGGTGTGGACATTGTAAAAAAATACCATCCTAGAAGCACAGTCCAGATGTATTCCACATATTAAGAAAGGTGGAAGGAAGGCGAAACGATTACCGGCATGGTTAAAAGGAAAGGTGAAAGAGGCTAGTTTAGCCAAAAGATCTTCATTCAAAAATTGGAAAAAGGATCCAACAGAAGAAAATAGGATAAAGTATAAGTGTTGGCAAGTTAAATGTAAGATATTGATAAGACAGGCTAAGAGAGAATTTGAAAAGAAGTTGGCCATAGAGGCAAAAACTCACAGTAAACACTTGTAAAAATATATCTGAAGCAGAAAGCCTGCGAGGGAGTCAGTTGGACGTGATCTCCTCCCGCTCTCTGGCCACCGCTGCGTTGAGAAATGGCGCCGGTGGCCCTTTGCCCTTATCATGTGACAGGGCAAAGGTAGCACCGGAGCCATTTTGTTTCCTGGCTCCCGACGTCACGCGTGCGGGAGATCGCCCCCGGACCCCCGCTGGACCCCCAGGGACTTTTGGCCAGCTTGGGGGGGCCTCCTGACCCCCACAAGACTTGCCAAAATTCCAGCGGGGGTCCGGGAGCGACCTCCTACACGCGGGCCGTATTGCCAATCTTCAAAATGGCGCCGGCGCTACCTTTGCCCTCACTATGTCATACGGGCGACGTCGCCCATATGACATAGTCATAGTCGGGGACCCCCCCCCACTGGACTCCAGGTAATTTAAAACATTTTGGGGGGGTTCGGGAGGGGGGGATTTGCTCCTTGGGGGCCCTTCTCCAGTCTCTGGCTTTCTGCTCCTCGTTTTGCCGTACAAAATGGCGCCGGCCATACACCGTATGGCCGGCGCCATTTTGCTGTACGGCAAAAAAAAAGTCCAGCGGGGGTCGTTCCCGGACCCCCGCTGGACTTTTGGCAAGTCTTGTGGGGGTCAGGAGGCCCCCCCAAGCTGGCCAAAAGTCCCTGGGGGTCCAGCGGGGGTCCAGGAGCGATCTCCTACGCTCCTAACGTCAGGAGACAAAAAACAAAATGGCACCGGCGCTACCTTTGCCCTGTCATATGACAGGGCAAAGGTAGCGCCGGCGCCATTTCTACAATGCACCGCAGGCCCGAGAGTAAAAGATCACACCGGGACCCCCGCTCTGGACCCCAGGTAATTTAAGGCATTTTGGGGGGGGTTCGGGAGGGTGGGGGATTTATTTTAAAGGGTCGGAGTGGGTTTTAGGGTTGTTTTAGTGTGCCGGTTTTTCCGCCCTCCCCTTTCCCCCGATTTACGATTTTTGACAATAAATCGGGGGAATTCCTATTGTATCGCGCTTCTAACGATTTTTAACGATTTAAAATATATCGGACGATATTTTAAATCGTCAAAAAACGATTCACATCCCTACTGCTCATAGAGGTAAGTTGGAGGAGGGGGTGCATGACCGAAGGTGTGCCTAAGGCACCAAATGCTCTTGCACTAGCCCTGCATCTGAAAGTTGACCACAATTGTTTATGCTATCTCCAGTCGAACTCCTAGCTGGCCTTGGGCTATGGCAGCCTGTCAGACAATTGCTGCAGAAGCTCTGGATGAAAAAGCAAGCGGAATGAACTGAATTCATCACCCTGCTCCCAAAAAGTAAATGGCAAATGTATGAGCAAAGTTCCTTTACATGCAGCTACTTCTTGCTGCAGGAAAACATAGTCCAGGCTCTAGTCCGTCCGTTCCCCCCCCCCCCCCCCCAACTTTTGGCTTAATATAGTGACCCTCTCACTACAATGACTGAGGTACCATACAAAAAATGGGGTTTCAGATGTTATTAAAGGGGATCACCCTATGAAAAAAAAGAAGAAGGGGAGAGCAGAAAGGGAATTCTCCTTCCAACCAAGTCTTCCTTAACATGGAAAAATGGGTCCAGAACCCACCCAGCACAACCCTCAGGGATAGAGAGGGAAGGCAGAACCCAAATTACAAAAGCAAAATTTAAATGTAACCAGGTGAAAACCCTTAGAGCGTTCAAGATACTTCAAAACTGATGAATTCATTTTCAAGCAAGAATTATCAATGTTGTATCTGCAATGAATAATATCTTAAAAAAACAAAACAGGATAACAGATGTTCATATAAATATTAACGAACAAGAGCTCTTTCCTTATTTTTCTTAGCTCCAGGAACTAACAGAACTGGTTCTGAATATAAACCAAGATAACTATCAGATAAGTCCTCTATTAGTCCTCTCCTTTAACAGTGGACTATTAAATATGAAGATTTAAATCAATAGATGTTTAAGGAAGCTGATTCTCTGTGTAAACGTCTTTTCAGATGTTGCTGCTGGAACCAGCTGATGAATGATACTTTGAAAAGGTTACTAGGAGGCTTCTCTGGTAAGTATAAGTTCGTCACTATTTGTGTCTCTCTTTCTCCTGTTGTCTCCTTTTACTTTTTCTGTCACTATTTGATTTTGTTTCTTTAATATCCTTCATTCTTTCTCTCACTCTCTCTGTTTGTGATATTCACTGTTGCCTTTTCTGTTTGTGGGTGTCCTTTCCTTTTCTTTAAACTCTCTGTAGGAATAATTGGCTAGCTAGACATTCTGGTGGCCGATGTGTCAGCGTACCCTTATCCGTGTCCTTATTTGAGTAAATTGAGTGTGACATGCTGGTGTCAGGGTGCTCTGGTTCTTCGTCCTCTCACCGAGTCTGGATGATCGATGATAGGGGGGGGGGGGGGGTGCTGTTTGCATTCACTGCTTGATTAGCTGAGAGGCACTGGTAGATTCTATCTCAGAAACTCTTTTTTATCAAAACATGATGATCTTCTCTTATGCTGTACTTTAAATAAATGAAAAACAGGATTACGTTAGTGTAATGCCTATCGGAAATGTGAAGCCTTGGTACTGAGGGGAGATTGGCGCCACCTAGTGAGCAAACCTTCTAGGTCCACCCAGTCATTTGGCAGAGAGGCCCTGTGGCAGGGTGGACTGGAGCTTCACCTATACCAGCCCCGTTCCCCACAAGTTGAGCCCTTGGGTTCCAGGGGCCGGTAGGACATAGGTGGATCCCTAGGGCAATCCAAAGCTGTGTGTCCAGGCAAGCATGGGTCAAGGCAGACATCGATCAGCAAAGATGAAAGACAAGTCAGAGGATGGGGCAGGTGGCAGACATCATGAACAAGGAACAGGCCAAAGGTCAGGGCAGGCAGCATACAAGCGAGGTTTGGTCCAAAGCAGGGGATCAGGTCCAGATAGCAAACAAGACAGGTCCAAGATCCAAGCTGAAGTCAAACCAGAGAAACAAGCCAAGGGAACCAGATAAGGGAAACACAGACAGCGCACAGACAGAGAATGGCAAGGGCAAGGCGAAGCATGGACGGGATAAGGAAGGGAAAGGCAACCAAGGTGAGAAGAAACAAGGCACACGCAAAGACAAGGGAATGGACACAGGAGTAGTAACATGTACTGGGACAAAGAGGATGCCGGGAGACCTGTTGCTGAGGCAGGGCACTGTGATCTGAAGGGCCTTTATATAGGATGTCATCCATGGATTTCACAGTCTTTCCTGCTGCAGGCCCTTTAATAATATGGCTGTTGGCACGCATGTGCACTTAGGGAGATCAGCTGGGTGCAGTGGTCATGGCAGTGTCCTACTGTGGAGCGAGAATGGTTGCTGGCAGCGTCGGTCTTGGAACAAGGCCAGCTGATGGCATTGGGGCAATAAAGTCTTCTGGTCAGAGAAACTAGTGTATCTCAAGTATTGCCTCGCCAGCTTGATGTTACTTGATACTACTAGCTATGGCCTAAAGAGAAAAATGATAATTAAGAATCCCTAGGTCTAATAGGTCAAAGAGGGAGGTTATGGCATGTATTGGAGGCACTGACTCAGACACACAGAAAATTTCCTCTCAACCTGTATGCTTAGGCTGATTCAGTCCAAAGTTATCATGAGAATCTTAAAGTTGTAACTTCTACAGATATTACAAGCGCAGCTTTGGATTGCAGTGTGACTTTTATGTCCTGCCACTGCAAATTATCTTGCACTTCTTTATCCTCCAGACATACGTGTTTAACTCTAGAACATCTTTGATCCTTTTATACTGTAGCTGTAATAAGAGGGATCATTATTCTCTCCCTCTCCGCGTTTTCTGTTTCTGTTCACTGTTGTGGTATAAAAAAAAAATTCTTTCACATAAATCCTTCTTTCCTGAATTTAGAGTATCAGGTTTGCTTAACTTTACAATTTTTAGTAATAAATCAGCTTTAAGATTAGGTAGACTCTTCCTCTGCCTTCTCATACAGCACCGTTATATTATCTGGGGTTCTACTGGTGATAATAACAATATCCCTTAACGCTATTCCCTAAGTAATGGGCTTATAACTGCCCTCAGTGTCCTTTTCCCAGTGTCCTTTTCCCAGTGCTGTTTATCATGTGACCACTAGAGGGTCTTAGTGAAACTGAAAGTAAAGGTCAGTAAAGGTCACCAGAACCTACTATTCTCAGGACTGAGTGAAGCAAAGACTTCAAGGAGGCCCCTGATGTGCAATACATTAGTTATTCTAGGCTTCCCGTAGTAGGCCCTAGTTAAACAAAGGAACCCTCCAAATAGAGAACAAAGGTTGATTGCTGCTATTTAAGCTCTTCCTTTGGGTAAAGCTGAGTGGTTGCCATGTTAGTCCACTTGGGATGCACAGAAATAAAGTGTCATGGTGAGGCTGTCCAATTTGGAGGTGCCCCCAAGTGGGAGAGGGAGAGAATGCAGGAGTCAGGAACAGGCAGATCAGGTGTGGATCTTCTGCCTGACCAGCCACCTCCCCCTTAGATTGAGCCCATAGGTTCTGGTGGCTGGCAGGACTTCTCGGGCAGGTCTTCAGGAGGCAGCGCACGGGGTCAGGAACAATGAACTCATTGGAACAGGGAATGCACTAGCAAGTCAGGGAAGACAATTAGACACAAGACAGGGCAAGGAACACACAGGAGAACAAGGGCACTTGGAGGCCTGGACAAGACACAAGACAAGGGCACAGGGAGGGCCATAGGAAACAGGAGGGCTGTTGAGGCCCACAGGGAACAGAAGAGCCAATGGGAGGCCCACAGAGACAGAAGGGTCACTGGGAGAATCACAGGTAGCAGAGGGGCTACTGGGAGACCTAGAGGGAACAGAAGGGCCACTGAGAGCAGAAGGATTACTGAGAGGGTCACAGGAAGCAGGAGGGCCAGTGGGAGGCCCACAGGGAACGGGAGTGGAGCACAGCAAGGAAACACATAGACAAGGGAGGTCACAGTAGGGTCTAGACAGAGCAGGACAAAACACAGAATACACGCAGAAAGGTTAGGCTCAAACGAGACAAGGAGCACAGACAAGAGGCAAGACAGAGGCAGGGCAGGCAGGCCAGGAGCCTAAACAAGGCAGGAATTAGATACAGAACAAGAGGAAGTTAAACAGGCAAAGGTCCAGGAACAAGGGCAAGGTTACGCAGGCAAGAGTCCAAGCAAGGGCAAGGTTACACAAGCAAGCACACAAGAACAGGTGGCCAAAGGCGAAGAGGAGACTCCACACTGAGGCAGGGAGTAGACAGTGAGAAAGGTTCTTACAGTGCTGGCCTTGCTGCATCATGCAGCTAGAGTGGGTCCAAGCAGGAATTAGATACAGAACAAGAGGAAGTTAAACAGGCAAAGGTCCAGGAACAAGGGCAAGGTTACGCAGGCAAGAGTCCAAGCAAGGGCAAGGTTACACAAGCAAGCACACAAGAACAGGTGGCCAAAGGCGAAGAGGAGACTCCACACTGAGGCAGGGAGTAGACAGTGAGAAAGGTTCTTACAGTGCTGGCCTTGCTGCATCATGCAGCTAGAGTGGGTCCAAGCATGACTCAGTGAGGGTATCTACTGGCGGGGGTGCTGCCTATCAGCCAGATTCATGACTTGAAGGTTAACAAACAAAATAAAATATAAGGTGATACCTTTTTATTGAACTAACTTAAAACATTTCTTGACTAACTTTCAGGAGTTAGCACCCCTGTCAGTTTCTGCTCCTTCTGTTCGTACCTGAGGAAGGGAGTGTTAACTCCAAGAATGGGGTAATTTTATAACAGTCTGGAGAAATTTGTAGACTGTTATGTACCCAAGCTACACTCATTTTCAAAGGAAACTTATACGTTTGAAAATTATCCTGGCAAAGCTGTGCACGTACAAGTACACCTGCTATGTGGTGCACAAAGTTTCGCTGAAAGAATTTATGCAGATTACGTTTAAAAAAAAAAAAATGCATCCAGCCCTCCCCCTCCAGAATGCCTCTCCCCTATGCATGTAAAAGTTTGGGCATACAAAGTGAATGCATTTAATTTTACATGCATATCAGTCACACTGTTAGATTGTGAGCCTTCTGAGTACAGGGAAATAAATCAAATAAATAAATAATAAAGGGCCACTTCTGTGGGTAAAGCACTACTATATCTGAAAAGTCCCTTTGAAATGTACCTTCGAAATGAATTGTTAGTCCTATAAAAAAGGTATTAGTTTATATTATTTTTTGTTTAACTTTTATTTTCATGCAAGGGCTTCCTTTGAATTCCAAGCATAGCCCCGGGGGGGGGGGGGGGGGGGTGGCATTATGAATCCCCTAAGGGGCAGATTTTCGAATTGGCGCGCACGGGATACATCCATGCGTGCTACCCGACACGCACAAATGTACACCCGATTTTATAACATGCGCGCGGCAACGCACGCATGTTATAAAATCCAGAGTCAGCACACGCAAGGGGGTGCACACTTGTGCACCTTGCGCACGCTGAGCCCTAGGGGAGCCCCGATGGCTTTCCCCATTCCCTCCAAGGCCACTCCGAAATCAGAGCAGCCTCAGAGGGAACTTTTCTTCGGCTCCCCCCCACCTTCCCCTCCCTTCCCCTATCTAACCCACCCCTCAGACCTAGCTAAATCCCCCCTACCTTATTTCAATTATTTACGCCTGCCAGCCTATCTTGTGCACACTGGCCAGTTGCTGGCACGCCATGCCCTGGCACAGCCGCTGTGCCGGAGGCCTCGGCCCCGCCCCGGACCGCCCCGGTCTGCCCCTGGACCTGTGCCACGACCACGCCCCCGCCCCCTTCCCGCCCCTTTTTCAAAGCCCCGGGACATACGCGCATCCCGGGGCGTGCATGTGCCGCCGAGCCTATGCAAAATAGACTCAGCACGCAGGAGCAGTTTTTCGGGGTTATGCGCGTAAGTTACGCATGTAATCCTTTGAAAATCTGCCGCTAAGATTTTAAGACACTGTCTGTAGGAATTCAACTTTCACCCTTACTAACTGAAATGGCAGAGATTTCTAATCATATCTTGTATTTTGTATGTCCACATGGCTGAGTCCCTTGCCTTCTTCCCTGGCTGTAACTGGATCTGATTGGTGCTGAGAAGGTCCCACATCAGTTGTTGTGCACCTCGGTAGCACAATGTATGGTAAATGGAGACTATCTGTACATCTCATGATGACAGAGAGGGTAGCAAATAGTTCCAACATAAAATGTGCACATGCATAGCAATAATTTACCTATAGGGGGCAAAGAATTTACCACTTAGGACTTATGGAAACTTACAGACTTTGATATTTCCATACAGGATTCCAGACGCTGTGGGGCTCAACTAGTACAAAGCTGATCCATAATCTTTAGTATTGTGATCTAGAGCCAATTTTGGTCACCAGTAAGCCCTGTGTGAGTCCTGTTTTTCAGCTAGAGTAGTATAGGTCTGTAAGGAGAAGCATACCATTCAAATACAGTCCCTCCCTTTGAAGGGTGTGGAGTTTTGGGTTTTTTTGCACAGCTCCCTAGGGGGAGTCTGTGGGCAGTCATGTTTTGCTAAAGAGTTACGAAAAGTGAGTAACTTAGCTTTTGTTATTTTGCATGCCTAGTCAGGAAAAGCAAGCTAACCCAGCATTTGGAAGCTGACCAGGGTCGGAAGGGTTTCCAATCAGTCTACTCACTAGATGATTGGGATATCTCTCTGGGTATATTTTTCAGGGGTTTTGCATTTTCTTGGTAGGAGGCCTGATGAGACCCTGTGTGCCACCTGCACCCAGGAATTGGGGAACTCTGTTTCTGGGGCTGCCCAGGTTAGAGATGAGAAGGGAGGAGGTGGTGACCCAGTGCCAGGACCCTCCGGTGTTAAATTTGTTTTTGAGGGAAGAGATTTGTTATGAGACTCAGGAGGAAGCATTTGACTGTTCCTTCCTACCTGAGGGAAACATCAGGAGCTAATGTTCCAGCAGGATTCCTCCCAAAAGGGATCCAAACACCAAGAGATTCTAACAGAACTATGAACAGTGAGTAAAAAGCCAATTGTGAACACTGAGGACACTACATATAGGAGTCTTCACCCTTGAGAAAAGAGAGAGAGAGGATTTGGCAGCTCTGTGGAAAAATTACTAAGGAGTTACGGTATTTAATTTATATGAAGAACTTTGTAACATGATAGACATTAGTGGATCAAAGATAATCACTAATATTGCTAGTGTAATTGCTTGACATAAGGCCTATAAGTTCTGAGAATATATATGCCATTTTTCTTAGCTTGCTTGTAAGAAGAAACAAGTCATGAGATCAGATATAGTAACGAGCAGATAATCATGAGGCTAATGGTGCAGATATCAGGGAAAACAGGACCCTCAACAACCTAGCTACACCTAATTGTTGCTGATATGATTAGGCAGACAGTTGAAGCCTAAGCAGATGACAAGAACATATGGAATAGCCCAGAGAAGAAACTGGGACATAGGTAAGAAGAATTAGCATAAAAAGACCAACTTCAGACAGATTGGTTGTAATCAGAGAAAGAACTGCTCATAAGGAAAGCTTGTTGGATATTAAAATGAATGATGAACTGTTCCTGATTTTCCAAGAAAGATAAGACTCACACGGGAAGTTGTGAGGGGAAGTATCTTTATATATATTGTTAATGTAAAACTCTAATCTTGTATGATTTTATTGCATATTCTCAGACTTATAAGTAAAACTTCTATGTTTATAAATAAGTGACATAATAACTTACCACTCAGCTCACTTTTTTCAAGCTCTCTGTATCAAAACCTTTGCTGTTTTTATCCAGGATTGGAGGGGAATCTCTGCCACAAAACAAAAGAGGGTATCTTTTCCTCCACTTCTGAGCCTATGTGAGAGATGATCCTACACAGATTGAGATAAAGAACTGTAAAGAGAACAGTTAATTGTGGGGCTGAGGCTGAATAAATTGAGCCCATTATCACTGCTTATCTGCAAGTAAACTTTATTTTTTTGAGACAAAACCTTGGAGTCTGGAGTTGTTTTTGCATAATGGGCTCACTATAAGGTGAATTTTTAAACTCGCTTGCGGGCGTCCATGTGCACACAGTTCCTGGCGTGTGCACATGCGCACCCAATTTTATATCGGCACACGCGCACAAAGGGGGTAAACTTTAGTACATGTGCGCGGCAACAGACTGGGTCTTTCCCCAGTTCCCTCCCAGTCCATGCCAATAAAGGAGCGGACTGGGAGGGATCTTCCTAAACCCCCTAGCTAACTTGCTTCCCTTTTCCCTTATTCTCCCCGACCCCTAAAACCCGTCTATCTTTTTTTTTTGTTTTTATACTTACCTGTTCTCTAGAGCAGTAGTAGGTTGCACAGGCCGGCCGGCTGCCAGCGCGTGCTTCGGTCCTGGCCTGCCCATGTCCCGCCCAGACCCCACACAGACTCTGCCCCCCTGCCCACCCCCTTTTTCAGCATGCCGGTCTTCGGCGCTTACCAGGAGATACGCACGTGGCTGCAGACCTTTGAAAATGCCTGGCCACATGTGTATCTCCCATTTTTTTACATGCGCCAGCCATTTAAAATTAGCCCGTATGTGAACTTCATCATGAGATGTTCCCCTCCCAGGGGCACACTAACATTGCAGCGTCACCCGTTAGCACTCGGGGCATTGGAAGATAACTCCCCCCCCCCCCCCCCCCCTCCATCCAACAAAGGATCCACACCTTGAGGAGAAAAGAGACTATGTTACCATTAGCCAGGGTCCCTGCCCCGAAAATACTACAAATAAGTTTATGGCCCCACTTGTGCAGGACAGGCATACTAGAGTAGGGTTACAGTATTAAATTAGAGAGGGGCAGGCAAAATCCAAGGGGGGCCCAGAGTGCAAACGTATTCTCTCTCTCTCTTCCCATCCTTCGACTGGATTCAATAGACAGAGCAGCTTTGCTATTGGTCTGTCAATCACAGTGGATGCGCCAATCTGAACAGTTCTCTCCTTTTTTGTCAGTTTGCAAGAGGATACACATTTAGTACACTCTAATAGATATAACCTTTTCAAAATAGGCTATCGTTTGAACTAGCACTAGCCTCACCTAGATTCCCCATACTGCAGATTCACTCACTGTGGAGTAGATTTTCAAAGGGGTTATGTGCATAACAACAACTTATAAACGCATAAATAGCATGTACTCACAGAGGTGCAATTTTGTAAACGTCGAGAGTACACATGTATTGTTCACTTTTGCGCACACATTTTACCAGCAGATAAAAGGGGCAGATTGGAGTGTTCTGTGGCGGGGTTCAGAAGTACATGTGGTAGTTGTTAGCGTGTAAGAGATATATGCGTAATTGTACATTTTTACCTTCTGCTAATTGATTGAGAAAGGACTTCTCTTTTGCCTACAGTTTTTGGGTGGGAGGCCTGAGTGAACTGGTGGGAGTTCAAGGTAAAATGCTGGAGGCTGTAGGTGAGCAAACAATGGACTGGGTGAACGGTGGAGGTATGACGAACTGGTGATTTCAACTATGCGTGCGAGAATTTTCAAAATGGAATATGGGCATGCTTTATAAAATACCTGCCTCCACTTCTGAATAGGGGTTATTTTACCAGGGCCAGATTAAGGCAACAAGCACCCATAGACAGTGGGGGAAGAGGTGTTATCGTCTCCCTCCTCCCTGCGAGAGAGGGTGACATGAGGTTAGGACGATCCCTCCTTCTAAAAGCCCCATTCTCCCTCCTTCCTCTCCTCCATTCGTGGCGCCTGAAGATGAAGAAAGAGCAGTGTGGGGCTTTTAACAGCCCTCGCAGGCTGATGGACCCCGCGATGCCCCCGTCCCTTGCACGGGTTTCCACCGTTATAGGAAGCCAGGGTGGGAGGAGGGGCAGGGTGCTGCAGGGTCTGTCAGCACACAAGGATTGTTAAAGGCCCTGCACTTAATTTTTCATCATCTTCTGGTGCACTAGAGGTGAGAAACAGCGCCGTGGCTGCAGCAAGGATTTAGGCATGGCAGTGACGCAACGCTCCAGCGCCTACAGGAATTTGGTGCAAGTGGCAGTTCCCTGAAGTATCCACATGTATATCCACATGTATACTTTTTAAAATAGAGTATGCATTTTCTTCCACTGGAAATATTTGCATATACTGAAACATACGTGTGTACTTTCAGAGCAGAACTATGTAATATTTTATAAACTGTGCAGCTCCTGCATAAATCTCCACATGTCCACTTACAAAAGTAAATCCTGTACCATGCATAGGTTTGAAAGTTAGGCTCCCTGTGTGCAGCCACGTTCCTGCTCATCTCACAAGCACAGACGTGACAGACACGGCAATAAAAGTCTCTCAGTTTAGATGGCTCTCCAGGGGGTTTGCATTTATGATGTTCAAGCTGCGCTTTATTTGTTGATGAAAGCTGCTTAAATAAATCTTTTTTTGAACTGCTCACTGGTCTGGCTGAGATTTCTTGTCTAATCATCCAACCCAGCCTCCTATACAAGTCCGTATAAGTGTTGGCTTCTGTAGAGTGAACTTTCCCTGATCTGCATATGTTTCACCTCCAGTATAGAGACTCCCTAGGTCTCCACCAGGTAGCCCTAGCTCCCTGCTCTTTAGTAAGACAGCTAGGAGGGCAATACCATCCCTACAGCACCTCCCCCAGAGGATGGCTGAGGTAGTTGAAGCTGAACCAGAAGGGCGGGGCTAGAAGTGCAGAGAGTGTGGTCATTACGGTTTAGCTTTTGGAGTGTGAGGATCTGTTTCTTTTATGTCTGTGTTTAACTTAGTGTCTCCTCCAGGCATAACTTGAGGCTTTAGGAGAGAATCCCTTTCAGTGCACCCCTTGCTTGTCAGGATCTGTCTCCAGATTTTGGTAAAGAGACTTTTGAGTGAAATTTGGAGATTTGGGGATTTTTTTGATCTGAGATGAGAACCTGGCTTGTGGAGTAAGGACACCCCCAGATCTTGAGGCCAGAGGAAGGCCAGTCTGCTATGCCCCTTTTACTGTCAGGGAAGGAGCAGTGATTTATCACCTCAGAAGATGTTAGGGCTTTGAAAATGTTTTCCCTATTTGGTTTGTGATGAGATTTGGTGCTAACCCTCCTCACACTGAAGCTGGGCTGTAATAGTCTGAGTTTCTCCAGCAACCTATCCTTTTCCAATAAGAGGTCACACCAGGAGGAGTCCGGAGTAAGGAGGACAAAGAGAAGAGGAAAGATCTCTGGAGACCCATTCCTGGGATCGTCCCCCCTTTGGGACACAGGACACAGGCTGGGAACTCTCATGGACCTCAGGTAGGATTTTTTTTCAGGACTAGGATTTCCCTGCCCAACTGTGACGGTATCCATTCAATTCATGAGGGGTATACCTCATCCCAGGAGCCTGAAGAAAGGACACATACAGAAACAGAGATAATGAACAAAGGAGTTCAGTGTAAGAAATCAGTTGAAAACAGATGTAACTTGGAATAGTTTATCTAACTGATTGGACAGTTAGTTATTTTGAAGAGTCACAGTAAACTTTAATTTGAACACCCAAACTGTGTCCTGTCTGGTCCATGCAGCAGCATCACAAAGCAAGCTTGCAGGAGAAAGGAGGGTATTCCACTACACAGCTTGTGTCTTGAAGGTCATCCTTCCCCCCCCATTAGAAAAGAACCTACCCCCTGGGACAAGAAGATTGGGGAAAGAAAAAATTTGGAATTAGCCCCGAGATATAAATTCTTTTTATGGACCGTTAGGCTACAGCCCATCCACTCAAAAGGGGTTACACCACCAGTGTCATTTGTGAAAGAAGCTGTGTACAGTTGATGACTTAAGCACCTTTACCGAACATGCAAGGACCTGTGGCCACAAATAAGAATCATCAGTCTAACTTGGTATGATGGACAAAAAAATGGAAATGATCAAAAGAGACTCAGATCACATAATAAAAAAAAAGCTTTCTTTTCTGGGTTAATCAGCCCCCACCCCCATCTATCATGACTTTTTTTTTTTTTGTGGAAATAAGGAAGGTAGTGAGTCACAAGCCAGTAAAGTGTATGTATCCTGGCATGTCTAATCCCAGCAGGCAGAGAGAGAGAGAGAACGTCCAGGAATCACTGGTGTCTGCTTACAGTGGGTGACCTTCATCGTCCCAGCCAGGGAAAACCGATCTGCTCTTTTCTAGTATCCCATCTCCTCTGTGTTACCTGCAACAAACCCCCCTGTGCCTAGTCTTTTGTCCAGATGTTTATTTTTCTTCCACCTTCTGTTAACACTTAACAGTCCGCTGTGTCATGAGAGAACTCATCCAGGTGTTGTATGGTTATGCTTGTAAAGATCTCGCCATCCCTCTGCTCCCAGACATCACCAAGCTGAGAAGCCTTGGACCCCCTGTGGACGTTTGTGCTCAGTCTGAAATCGATATGACTCTTCTTATGAAAAGATAAATCTTCTGTTCGATATGCGGCTCACGCTCACAAACCTTAAGTTAGGATGAAGTTGGGGGAGCTTTCTTGACATGAATGATAACACTGGATAGTATTCACATTCCGTGAGATTCTGATAAAAGCTGAGCCAAGCACTTGCTCTGATATCCCTTCTGAGGGTCATAAAATGAAGGCAGAAAAAAAAAAAGCCAGAGCGTGTACCAAAAACTGATCTGAGAACTCAGAGGGAGCCCACAAAGGACTGCAGGGCTGGTTACCTCCTACTGCAAAACTATTTGGTTAGGAGGGAAGATCTAAAAGATATCATAATTTAGGCTTTGTTTGTCAGGATGGGCCTTGAAAGCTGTAATTCCATAGCAAAACCAAACCAAAACTAAATGCCAAGGAGGGAGTAATGATGTGCCTAGTGAGAATTTCCAGGGTTGGGGGGTTGGGGTTTTAATTGTCTGCAGAGTTTGAGGTGAGAGTGGTGATGGAGAAGAGTATTTTTTTTAGGAAGAAAATGGGTTTCCAGTTGTGGAACTAACTGAAATTTTACATATATATATATATATATATATATATATATATATATATAAATTTTGCAAGAGTATATAAATATATATATACCATATTTTTTTTTGTCATTGTTGGAGTTACCACAAATAAATAACTGCCCAGAACAATTAGTAGTTGAATTTCATTGACTTAATAAAAGTAGTCAGCTCTGCAATTCTCCCCCATAATATATTAGACATTGTCCTGTCTGTAGTGCCGGCTCTGTCGGCACTCATAGCATTTGTGGTCCAGTGTAACATGTCCCAGGCAATGCAGACCATTTCCTGTTGTACTGCCCTAAAATTCCTCTCCTTTCGTCCACTTCATTGTGTTTTCCTGTATGCAGCTGCAGAAATTACCGTCCATTGGGTGATGGGTTGGAGGTGCAATTAAGAGAAAAATGCAGGGAGGAGGAGGCGTTTTCCTAGTTCTCAGATCATTTCCAGAAAGCAGATTGCTGGTCTTCTCTGGACATGTTTTTCTTCCTCTGCCATCTTAAGATCTCCATCCTCACTGCTTCTGCAAGGCCACCTTCCCTTCCCTTTTCCATCTGTTATTAAGAAGCCATCATGCATAGCCTCTCTCTTTACTTCTTCCCATCCTGCGGCCATCACAGACCAACATGCAATGGTCTTCTTCCTTGCTCTTTTTTCCTCTGGCTCTCATCAGTTTTTCTCCTTAACACTTTATATCTGACTCTCCAAAAGAATGTATTATTCACATTCTCTACTTACTTCTTCCCCACAGCTATCAAACATCCATCATGCATTGCCTTTCTCCTTGGGTCTCATCAGGAAGTCTTCACACACAGACTTTTTTTATTCTTTCCTTGCAATCTGTCCTCAAAGAGCTGCAGCCTAGAGGCACTCTTTAAACCCCCAGAAGCATCTTCTAGGGAGACCTGAAACTCCCAGAATCCTCTGCAAACAGTAACTCTGCATTTCTATATTGCTGCAGGAATATCCTAAGTAAGCAGTAGAAAGGCCCAGAAAGACTATGAAAAGGCCTGTAATCCTCAACACAAAAATAAATGACAGCATGAAGGCTGGTGACGGATAGGGTCTAATTGGCATGACATTTTATCAGAAGGCTGTAACTATAATGTATCTTATATTATCTTAGAAATAGTATGTATAGATCAGAAATAATGAGACAGATCAAAGTATAAACACTAGGGATGAGAGTCGTTTTTCTAACGAATTGAAATATCGTATGATATTTCTAACTTCGTTAATATATTGAGTAAAAAAAAACACGATCACTTTTCCCCCCAAATGTTCGTAAAAATCGTTTTTCGGGTTAGCGCGCACTAACAAAAAAACATTGATTTTTGTTATTTTTTGTTTCTTTTTGCTATTTTTGTTAGTGCGCGCTAACATGAGTTAGCGCATGCTAACCCGAAAAATGATTTTTTTACTAAAAAAAAACCAGGGATCTGTGGGAAAATGAGATTTTCTTGCGGCCAGATGAACCCAAAAGTGGGAACGATAGGGCACCCGATTCACATCCCTAATAAACACAGCTACAAGGTATTGAGCTTAGCCAAATTTTATTTATTTATTCAGACATTTTATATACCTTCGTTCCATGTAGTGATCAGAATGCTTTACAAAATTAACATTCATAACTAAAATCAGCAAATAGTGAAGGGGTTACAGAGCTAGAATTCATAAACAAGCATTAATATCTATTAAATGAAATGTTCAGTATACGTTAACTAAAGATCAAGGACTATAGCGTGATGTATAAAGATAAATTAAAAATAACACATTTCACATATTAGTCGGTACATTAAGTTTTTTCAGTCTGTCGTTAAATTTGCTCATCAAGCATCAATTAGTATCTCTTGTCCTTCTTGTTACTGTAGATCTCTTCTTTCTGATCTTTAACGGGCTGATACAGTAAGGTGCGGTAGAAAGAGGTGCGTTATTGCCTGGCGCACCCGTGTTTGCCGCACGCACAGTTCAGATCACCTACCGCTCGATACTGTATTTAAATTGCATGCAAATGCAAGCCGCGTCCAACGCGCGTCCAACGCGTGTCCATGAAGCGCAATCCATTTTACTGTATAGGCGCTATACAGCACCCGGGGGTGGTTCCGGAGGGCGCGGCCACGCCCCCGGACCGCCCCGGGCTGAAACGCCGCGTCCCGCCTACGACACGCCCCCGACAAAAAGCCCCGGGACTTACGCGAGTCCCGGGGCTCTGTGCGCGCTGGCACGCCTATTTTCCATAGGCCTGCCGGCGCGCACAGAGCCCCGGGACTCGCGTAAGTCCCGGGGCTTTTTGTCGGGGGCGTGTCATAGGCGGGACGCGGCGTTTCGGCCCGGGGCGGTCCGGGGGCGTGGCCACGCCCTCCGGAACCGCCCCCGGGTGCTGTATAGCGCCTATACAGTAAAATGGATTGCGCTTCATGGACACGCGTTGGACGCGCGTTGGACGCGGCTTGCATTTGCATGCAATTTAAATACAGTATCGAGCGGTAGGTGATCTGAACTGTGCGTGCGGCAAACACGGGTGCGCCAGGCAATAACGCACCTCTTTCTACCGCACCTTACTGTATCAGCCCGTTAAAGATCAGAAAGAAGAGATCTACAGTAACAAGAAGGACAAGAGATACTAATTGATGCTTGATGAGCAAATTTAACGACAGACTGAAAAAACTTAATGTACCGACTAATATGTGAAATGTGTTATTTTTAATTTATCTTTATACATCACGCTATAGTCCTTGATCTTTAGTTAACGTATACTGAACATTTCATTTAATAGATGTTAATGCTTGTTTATGAATTCTAGCTCTGTAACCCCTTCACTATTTGCTGATTTTAGTTATGAATGTTAATTTTGTAAAGCATTCTGATCACTACATGGAACGAAGGTATATAAAATGTCTGAATAAATAAATAAAATTTGGCTAAGCTCAATACCTTGTATAATACGACAGGGGATATAGACTTAATGTCTATATCCCCTGTCGTATTATAAGCCTGCTTAAAAGCAGTATTTAGAGGGAAATTAATTGCCAGAGCATCACATGTTAAGAAGTCGCAAGAGAAGGAAAGGAAGGCACTGATTACAAATTGCCCACCTGGAAAGGCTTCATAAACTGGTACCCTCCCCTCATAATTTATGTCAGTTGGACATAAGCTTTCTGTTTTTGATTCAGCTAACATATGGTGGGAATAAGGCAGGTAAATTAATAGCTAATAAAATAAAAGCCAGGAAAATATAATTGATTTCTTCAAAATATTTCCTTTCCCAGTTATCAGATGCACACCTGCAGAGTCTAGATAAAGAAATTACACACATGGAAGTATCGTGGGTGGTAAAGCAGTTGAAATCTGAAAAATCCCCTGGTTTGAATGATTTCACTGTCAAATTTTATCAGAAAGTTTTGGATCTGCTGGTACCTTCCCTAACGAAGATGTTTAATTCTCTTTGGGGGGATTTTTTTTAAGTACAGAATTCGAATCTGGCAGGTATTTCCATTCTAGCCAAACCAGGTCGGGATCCTATTATTTGTGGTTCTTATCACCCAATATCACTTATTAATATAGATTTGAAGTTGCTAGCTAAAATCTTGGCAAATAGGCTGAATGGTATCATTGCTGATTTAATGCACCCTGATCAATTGGGATTTATTCCAGGACGAATGGCTTCCGATAATGTTCGTAAGATGATGGATTCTATTTGGTTGGCCGACATCAGAATACCCTTTTCTTGTTACTTTCTATTGAAGGCTTTTGATCTTGTTCACTGGCCTTTCTTTTTCACACTTTAGAGAAAATGCAATTTGGCAAATGTTTTCTTCGTTGGGTTCATAAATTATATTCTGCTCCTGCAGCATGCATAAAGGTAAATGGGGGATATTTCAGATTATTTTCCTGTAAGCAGGGGTACAAGCGAGGGATGACCCTTGTCCCCATTGCTTTTTGCACTTTTTTTGGAGCCCTTTGCCATTC
The DNA here is from genome assembly GCF_901001135.1 of Rhinatrema bivittatum. NCBI lineage: Eukaryota > Metazoa > Chordata > Amphibia > Gymnophiona > Rhinatrematidae > Rhinatrema > Rhinatrema bivittatum. The sequence continues at coordinate 305,684,926 of NC_042617.1, forward strand.
GTGTCTAGGAGAACCCTAGGATCTCGGGTATCTGGATGAGAGACTACACTTCTAAGCTATTACTATTTGCAGATGATGTCTTGTTCATAGTGATAGAGCTGTCCATCTCTTGCCCAGAAATAATTACGGAGATTTCAGCTTTTAGCACGGTTTCCAGATTTAACATAAACTGGGGAAAATCGGAAATACTTAACTTCACTGTCCCAAAGCTCAAAGAACAGGAGATGCAGGTGGCATTCCCATTCAAATGTGCTCACCAGGAAATTAAATATCTTGGAGTGCATATAGGTAACACAAAGGGTATGCTTCAATCGAACTATTTCCCACTTATAACTCAAATCTATAAAGATATAGAAGAATGGAACAAGTACCATATATCAAGGCTAAGTAGAATTGCGGTAGTAAAAATGAATATTCTACCCAGAATTAATTATCTCTTTCAAACTATCCCCTTTGCTTTTCCCTCTGCTTTGGCAGAGAGACGCATATTGCAATTCATATGGAAAGGGAGACCTCCCCAGGTGGCTAGAAAGGTCCTTTATTTATCTCAATTACAGGGAGGATTGGGTGTCCCTAACCTACATTGGTACCATGTCGCATCCCACTTGAGAGCAATAGTAGATTGGCATAATATAAGTAATCGGAAGCCATGGGTACAGCTGGACCAAGCTATTATTGGAGCAATGGCACTGAATCCATTAATTTGGCAACCCCAAAAAAAAAATGGAGGAAATTGTCCACAATGCCTGTTTCTCTAGTTCAGACTTTGATTGTTTGGGCCCGTTGGAAGAGGAAGTTGGTAGGAGAGAGGGCATTTTATTTTAGCACCTCACTGTATCACAACATATCTTTTACCCCAGGATTGCCCAATTCTTCTTTTTATATTTGGAAAGCTAAAGGGATATCAAGGTTAGAGCATATTTGGGATCCCAAAGGTATATTGTCCTTTTCCACTCTTTGTGATAGGTATAATCTGCTTGAACAGGAAGTTTTTTCTTATTTAGAATTGAGACATTTTTTTTCAAACCTTCAGGTGGTATCAGACCTAGCACAGGGGGCACCCTTTTCTGAGAATTTATGTAGACATGCGGACAAAATTTTGAAAGTTCTATCTAAATTATATATATTTTTGAACAAAGACTACCAGTCCAAACCTCATCACATAAGATCCTGGGAGCGGGTTCTAGGGGAAGAACTCCTGGAGGAAACATGGAGGCTGATTTTTAAGGTTCTTGGGCAATGGTTAATTTAAACTAATCTTATTGAAAATGGCTATAAGGTTTTATTCAGATGGCATTTCACTCCTGAAAAATTACACAGACTTTTCCCTTCTGTCTTGGATAAGTGTTGGAAGGGATGCACTGGCTTAGGGACCTTTTTCCATCTTTGGTGGGACTGCCCGACTGTGCAATCCTACTGGAGGGAGATCTCAGGATGGATTAATTCCCTCTTCCAGTCTTCGATGGAACTTTCGCCGGTTCAAGCTCTTCTGAATATTCCTTTTGCTATCGGGGATAAATATCAACATAAGCTGGTTAAGCAAATATTGGTAGCTGCTCGTTGTGAATTAGCTCGAAGGTGGAGAGATTCAACTGTTCCCTCCATTCAGACTGTTTATGCTAGAATGGATGTACTCTATCAGTTGGGGATGATTACGGTTTATAAGAACAAAACTAGCACCCAACTCAATAAGGTCTGGTCAGCTTATGTTAAGTGGAGGTCCCTTCTCTGAAATCTCTCATTGCAGATTTTTTTTCTTTTTCTCTTTTTTTGTTCCACTTAATAATCCCATATATATATATATGGTTAGCTATGATGCCGAAAGATTGCTGGATGGTTAACAGTTACCATTTGCCTTGTTGGATTTTGTTGAGCCTCTGCCTCTGAGTTACGATGAAGATCCATTAAAATGTAGAGGCTTCCTCAACTAATGTCGGATACAATTCAAATTGCAGGGACCCTTTTTTCTGACAGACTAAGTCAGTGAATTATATTCTTTCCTTGTTGGGTGGCACCACTCTGGTTTGGGCTTCATCCCTTTGGGAAAGGGATGATCCACTCTTGATCTATTTCTTGCAAGAATTCCAGCAAATATTCTATGAGCCCAGTCGCATGGCTTCCAAGGCTTCTGAACTCCTACAGACTAAGCAAGCTTCCCAGTCTGTAGGAGAGTGCGCATTCTGGTCTTTGAATTTAAGTGGGGCAATGACAGCCTGATTGCGATTTTCTGTCTAGGACTCTCGAAGAGCATTAAAAATGAGCTGGCTGCCCAGGACCTGCAGGATACCTTGGAAGGCTTGATTAGCCTAGCCATACGGCTAGACCTGAGGTTTTAGGAGCAGGCCAGAGAAAGAGGCTTGGCTCGCTGCCCTGTACGCCCCAAATTTCCAGGGTCCTATAACCTACTGCTCCTCCTCATAGCCAGGACCTGCACCAGTGGATTGTTTCAAGCTGTCAGCAGAGGTGCCATAACCTCAACCTGTGTTTATACTGTTCTGCATCTGGGCATTTCGCAAGTCACTGCCCAAATAAGCCGGGAAACTCAAGGACCTAGGCCTGGTGGGAGAGGTCACCCTAGGTCATCATTGTACTTCTCCACAACTGCTAGTACCAGTACATCTATCCTTCAGGGATATTCTTGCTGATGCTCTTGCCTTTCTGGATTCTGGGGCTGGAGGCAGCTTTATCCATGAGGCTTTGGTCCAACACTATCACATGCCGCCGGTTTCCTTGGACACCCCGCTCTCAATCTCCTCTGTTTATGGAGAACCTTTGCCTGACATGTCACAAGAGCCACAGTACCACTACCTAACCTACTCCCCCGGCCCTATCTAAACAATCCCCTACCTCTGTCGCACAAGTTAAGCCTGCTAGAGGCAGGCATAATTTTGCGCGCGCCGGGCCGGCTGCCTGGTGCCATGTTCCAGTCCGGGGGCTGGTCCGGAGGCTGCGGCCACGCCCCCCGAACGCCCCCGGGCCGAAACCATGCCCCCGGCACCGCCCCCAGATGACACGCCGATCGCATCACGCCCCCCCTACACGCCCACCCCAAGAAAGCCCCAGGACTTATGCGCGTCCCGGGGCTTTGCGCGCGCCGGAAGCCTATGCAATATAGGCTCGGTGCGCTCAGGGCCGTTTTAAAAGGGTTACGCGCGTATCCCTTTAAAAATCTGGCCCTTAGGGAATTGCCATTGCTATTACCGGCATCAGTAGCATGGGATCTTGGTACTTACCAGGTACTTACAACCTGGATTCGCCACTGTTGGAAACAGGATGCTGGGCTTGATGGACCCCAGTATGGCAAAATCTTTATGTTCTTTTGTTCTTATGTAGCCACTTCGCTTATCCTTATAGATAAGGGCAGTGGCTGTTATTTTATTTGCAGTGTCTCCTCCAGGCTCTCCCCTCCCCTCCTGTCCCTGAATGATATGAGGGAAGGGCTGAATTAGAGCAGCGTGGTTTCTTTTTGCTCTATGCACCTGAGGCACATCCTTTCCCTTCCTGTTTCCTGCACAATAACTGCAAAAGGATGGCAGACGAGAGGATGGTTCAGGAAGCAGAGGGCTATTCTCTGCTACCTGAAATTGGGAGCGCTAGACAATAAAGTTAAGAGTCATCAGGGTAGACCCCTGTGTGCTCATGCAGTGGGTCCTCTGCTATGCAGGGGCCAGGGTAATTGTGCCTTTTGCCCGTAGGTAAAAGTGGCCTGGTCCCAATATTTGCATAGCAGCAACTGCTGAACATCTTTATATTAGAATAGCAGGGGTTCATTCTGTGGGTGTGATAAGTCACATATCCACCTCCCTGAAACATTCTCTTTCTCTATCTGTCCCTTTCCCTCTGTCTCCATCTGTCCCTCTCCCTCTATTTCTATGACTCTTGCTCTCTTTCTCTCTCACTCTCTTTCTCTGTCTCTGTGACTCCTGCTCTCTCTCACACATTTTATCTATGACCTCTGTTCTCTCTCTCACTTTATGCAGAATCTGCTCCCTTGAAACACAAATGAAGCCAGAATCCTGCAGACTCCCTTCATGATAGGATCTGCTATACAAAGCACTTCATGCCACAATCACACCCTGAGTCAGCACAACTGTAAATGCCAGGATAAGCAATGTTTTATTACTAATGCTAAGCTATGCTCCAGAAAGCACTAAAGCAAAAGTGATATACAGATTTTGCAAAGACCATAGTAGTAGTACAAATAATTTTCTTACAATTATTAGAAGGTCAGCTGAAGGTTCAGGATTCTCTCTCTTTCTCTCTATTTGTCCCGCTCCCCTCTTCCCTCTCCATGACTCTGTTAATTACACCTTTTTCATCTGTACATCTGAAAACATGTTTTGAGAGACACACTGGATTTCTCTTGTGACTAGCTCACTCACCACAGAGCCTGTGCATCTATTTTTTAATTCTTCCTTTCCCACACTTGTTGTACAGTCACATGAAACAGGGGTCAGTGGTGAGAATGCCGAGTCCAATGAGGCATACCTTCTGAATATATTCTAAGCCAAGCTTGTCAGACTTAGGGCAAGCAATCTCATTACAAGTAGGTGATCCTTGGCAGGACTGAGGTGCGTTGGCAGTGCTGTGTGTTTATGGGTCTCAGTACTGAAATATAATTGGTACTGCATGGCAGGCGTAAGATGTATTGGCAGAACTGTGTGAGAGAGGGGTATGTGAGTACTAGAATAGAAGGGAGGGGATGCACAGCAGGACTGAGATGCATTAGTAGAGCTGTGAATGTAATCTAAGAATAATTCACTGTAGTGCCGATTTTCCCCTTCTCATGAGCCCACATTTGGCAGCCCACTTATTTCTGAAACACAATAACACGACCTGCCATCATGAGGATGTATCTATAAAAGATGCCGATGCTGATGGGATTTCTTCTTCAGCGGTGAGCAGTCAGGCAAAGAAAGCACAGAAGCTCATTTCCTCAAATTGTCTTCAACTGAGCTCTAAAAATAGGCACATAATTAGCATGAAGGGTTTATAAAAATGAGGCAAACCAGCCAATGAGCAGATGCCTTTTCAGTACAGGTTGTATTATTCACTTAGAGTTGCTGTTCACAATTAAACTACTTTACTATAGAGTATTCCGATCATTTACATTTTTATTTTCAAGTGGCTAATCTGCTTCCAAAAGATGCCAGCACTAGAAACTGAAATCTTTCATGCATCCTAAAGCATGTACATATCTGCCCAGAACCAGTAGGGTCTGAGGAATTGCAGTAGGAATGGAGAATATGCAGACTGGATGGGCCGGGAGGAAGGTTTTGATCTGTCATCGCAGTCCATAGCAGGAAGCTAGAGTTGTCAGTAGTAGTCTTCGCTGGTCAAAACAAATTAGTCTATCCATTTAAACTTTCCTTTATTCTTTAATTCATTGTGTTGGCCACCCGGCCGTTGTGATAGTAACTGATTCCTGCAGTGGTGCCACTGCATAACCCTAAAGATGCCAGCAGCATGATGAGGTCATGCCAGTGGTAACTTTCCAAGAAAACAAAAGTAGCGAGTCAGGGCCAGCATTGACCTTCCACTAAAAGAGAAAAGGAAGGAAGTTTAAAAAGGTTCCAGGTCAACGATCCAGCATGCCCTGGCAGAAAATCACCACAGGATGCAGTTCACTTGGTCTGAGAGCTTAAAGCGTTACATTTCCAGCTTGGAAAGCACGAGGGCTAAGCAAAATTCTTTACATCTTGGTCTCCTTTACTGTGGTGAATAAGACGCATTCAGGCTGATGCAATATCATCGAGTAAAAAACGTGCATCCAAACTTGTGCACATTTTTTGAACACGAGCACATTCGCCTCTCCTGGACGCTTGATGCAATAGGCAAATTGCCGTGCTAAAAGGGACGCGCAATGGATAATTTGTGCGTCCCTAGCGCTCTGCATTGGGTGCCCATGGAGTGTGGCTGTGCATCCACAACAGCCTGGCCAGAGCTACCTCCCCATCCAACCCCCCCCCCCCCCCCCCCCCCCCCCGGCAGGGCTGTTCCCAATTGGTCCTTTTCACTGACACTTCAGGCACAGCTTTCTGAAAGGGGATTGCTTCTTTGACAGGAGACAGTGAATGGACCAACCGGTAGTAAGTGAAAGAGTGAATAAACACGACACTTAACATGAATTTATTCACTCCTTCAATCGAGCCAGAGCTTGGGGATGCTGCTTTCTGTGGTTCATCCTACTGTTTCGCGACGATACTCATAGAAGGAAGCACAGAAAGCGGAATTTTCTTTTTCATGAGCCCTTGAGCGCGGCATGCTATAATGCCTGCTCCCAGGCAAGCGTTAAAATTTTTCCGTGTTAAATGGCCGCCATGGCGGTGCGGCAATTTTTGGCATTGCAGGGTAACAGCTAATAGCCTCATCTACATGGACTTTGCATATGTGATGATGAGCACTATTAGCTATGCCTTTGATTGGTCGCGCATTTTAGATGCGCTAGTCCCCTTACTGCATGGGGTGTAAATCTAGCACATCCAAAATGCACATCCAGCTGCGAAATAAGCGGTGCACTGACCTGAGCGCCTGACACTGCATCGTCCTGTATGTAATCTTGCTCATGTTCTCAAGATAAAGCTGCCAGGCAAAGGAAGCATGTTTCTTATTGAAAAGTAAGTTTCAGAATCCAAACCGCACCTGTGTGAATGAAGCAGAGAGGGTGTGCGAGACAGATAGAGAAAGTGAGTGTGCATGGCACAGTGAGGGAGAGAGAAAGCTGAGGGAGCATGAAAAAGTGACTGGGAAAGAGTGCAAGGAGGTTGGGTCAGTGAGAGCATAGCCAAAACTGTCTTTTTTGACCATCATTTTTTATGGTCCTTTCAGCTAGTAAACATCATAAAAATATTTAAAAAATGGAAAATACACTCCAAAACCATTAGAGTAACATCATGGCTGCAAACGAGCAAATATGCTGTAGCAATGACAACATGCTTCTACCATTATGACATCTTGAATGATTCCAGAACTCCCAAACAAGAATAACATAGGCACCGTATGCTAACCCTCAGCAGAGCCTCCAGATTCCATTTCCTTCCATCTAAGTCCTGCTACTGTCATGCTGTACCTTGAATCTGTGAATTTCCCACCAAGAGACAGGGGCAGCATCCTTGCCTGTCCTAACTAGCTAGCCCCATCTGCTCTGGCCTAGTTCCTTGTAGGGATGTGAATCGTGTCCTCGATCGTCTTAACGATCGATTTCGGCTGGGAGGGGGAGGGAATCGTATTGTTGCCGTTTGGGGGGGTAAAATATCGTGAAAAATCGTTAAAAATCGTTAAAAATCGAAAAATCGAAAAATCGAAAAACCGGCACATTAAAACCCCCTAAAACCCACCCCCGACCCTTTAAATTAAATCCCCCACCAAATAACTTAAATAACCTGCGGGTCCAGCGGCGGTCCGGAACGGCAGCGGTCCGGAACGGGCTCCTGCTCTGAATCTTGTCGTCTTCAGCCGGCGCCATTTTCCAAAATGGCGCCGAAAATGGCGGCGGCCATAGACGAAAAAGATTGGACGGCAGGAGGTCCTTCCGGACCCCCGCTGGACTTTTGGCAAGTCTCGTGGGGGTCAGGAGGCCCCCCACAAGCTGGCCAAAAGTTCCTGGAGGTCCAGCGGGGGTCAGGGAGCGATTTCCCGCCGCGAATCGTTTTCGTACGGAAAATGGCGCCGGCAGGAGATCGACTGCAGGAGGTCGTTCAGCGAGGCGCCGGAACCCTCGCTGAACGACCTCCTGCAGTCGATCTCCTGCCGGCGCCATTTTCCGTACGAAAACGATTCGCGGCGGGAAATCGCTCCCTGACCCCCGCTGGACCTCCAGGAACTTTTGGCCAGCTTGTGGGGGCCTCCTGACCCCCACGAGACTTGCCAAAAGTCCAGCGGGGGTCCGGAAGGACCTCCTGCCGTCCAATCTTTTTCGTCTATGGCCGCCGCCATTTTCGGCGCCATTTTGGAAAATGGCGCCGGCTGAAGACGACAAGATTCAGAGCAGGAGCCCGTTCCGGACCGCTGCCGTTCCGGACCGCCGCTGGACCCGCAGGTTATTTAAGTTATTTGGGGGGGGGGTTCGGGGGGGTGGGGGATTTAATTTAAAGGGTCGGGGGTGGGTTTTAGGGGGTTTTAGTGTGCCGGCTCACGATTCTAACGATTTATAACGATAAATCGTTAGAATCTGTATTGTATTGTGTTCCATAATGGTTTAAGACGATATTAAAATTATCGGACGATAATTTTAATCGTCCTAAAACGATTCACATCCCTAGTTCCTTGTACACAAGGCTGCCTGTGTGTGCCATAATATAGGCATACTACTGTGCACCTTTCAGTGTTGGAGAGGCACACTCCATCCTCCTCAGCTGTCGGCGCCTGATGACATCATTCAGGCACCTGCAGCCGGGAGAGAGGAAGCAGCCCGCGCTGCAAGGCCCGATCCTTCCATTCTTCAGGAGCAGGGAGGGTGAATGAGGGGATTGTGGGAGCACCGCGGGAGTGAGCAGCGTTAAGGAAATCATGCACTGGCCACCTGCCGAGAGGGGACTGTGGGTGAGAAGGTGTGGGAGGGGGAACAAGACTTCTGGGGAGTAGGGGAGCTGGGAGGGGATAAAAGGCTGAGGAGCAAGATTGCTGGGAAGTGGAGGTCTGGGAGGGGAGAGGGGACTGGAAAGCAAGACTGCTGGGGAGTGTGGGAGAGGGGGCTGAGGAGTAAGACTTCTGGGGCGTGGGGTGTCAGAGAGGAGAGGGGAGCAAAACTGTTGGGGGCATTGGGGGTCTGAAAGGGAAGAGGGGGTTGGGACCAAGAGTGCTGGGGAGTGGGGGGAAGGGGAGAAAGACTGTTGGAGAGTGAGAGAGAGAGCATGCATGTATGTGTGTATGGGAGAGTGAGAGAGAGAGAGAGAGAGCATGCATGTATGTGTGTGTGGGAGAGAGAGAGAGAGTATGTGTATGGGAGACTGACCCCACTTCCTCTCTGCCTACTAATCTATGGCAATTTTAAGGCATCTGGAAATTAAACGTTCTAGATATGGATAACAGGATTTTTTAAAATCCTTATTAGTGTTATTTGATGTATTTGAAATATTTTATTGATGCTTGGAAATATGTATGAGTTTTTATTTTTGAATGCTATTCTATTCATTAGTTTTGAATTATTCTTTTTATTACCGGTAGTACAGTTTTACTAATTTTATTGTTTTATGAGGAATGGTAATGCTTCTGTTTTTCCATTCTTGCAGTTCATATACAATTTGGCTTGTTGCGGTTTCCAGATCAGTTTTTGTCTGTACAATTCTATTTATACTTTATGGTCTCTTTATTCTGTATTTGAGGGTCTATCTGTGTTTTGCATGTGTAACTGAAGTGAGGTATTCCAATAGTGTGCAGTTTGTATGCAAGGATCTCTAGCAGCTTGGCTTGTTCTGTTTTCCCACAGCAGCGGGAGATGTTTGGTTAAATGCGACTCCTGCTGCTGCATGTGAGGCTTGGAGCTAGCTTCCTGATATCAGTGGCAGCGGAGGTCATTTTCTGCTCAGCTGTCCAGTGTCGTGCCGTGCTGTGCCCTGGGTTTCTGCCCCTGGCCTAGAGCAGGTGGAGATGTGAATCCTCCTTTGACCTCTGCTTCTGTTCCTGTTTACCTCCTCTCCTGAAAATACTGGATTGCACAGAAATGCAGAATAATTTGCAAAAAAATATTGTTATTTTGACCAATAAATGTGCATAATTTCGCAGAATTTAGAAAATGTGTGCGCAGAATTTGCCATTTTTTGTTGCAGAATTTGCCATTTTTCTGCACAGAATTCCCCCAGGAGTAGCACTACACTAGTTATTAAGTAGCTAGAAACTATTATTCACTTTTTATAATATTACAAGATAGCTGATTTTTTTTTCTAGATAACAAACCATGTAATGGCATTTTGACATAAACTATAGCTTCAAGAATGACAATTCATTGTGCATAAAATAGCAGCTCCAGCTTACAGCAAGGAGAACACCTTACAGATTTAAAAAAACAAACAATAACTTCTCAGTTAACTTGCCTGAAATTCCTTCTCCTCAGCTGCTGGGAGCATGCATGGAGTGCGTACAGGAGGCAACAGGACTACGGCTCCATCCTGCCGGTGGGGACAGCTGACATGGCTGCTTCTCTGGGAATTCTCTGTAGCCGGACCTGTGCTCTGGAGCTCATTACTTGATCATCTACGATCTACGAGTGACATTTCAGCCTTTAGAAAGTCCTTGAAGACATTCCTTATTCAGAGAGGCCTGTGCCTTGTGAGCGTCATTCTCCTCGGCTGTCGGTATAGTTTGTTAATGGAATGCTTAAGGTTGCACTGCTATCCCTGTCTTGAATTATGTTTGTTCTAGTTATGATTTGTATTATTCTGTATGTTTTTAGTTGCATCCTGCCCCAGACTTTGGAGGGTGTGGGTTAAAAATGTTTATTAATTAAACTTAATCAGGTTTTGCTGCAGTGTGCAGATGGGAGCAGCCCCTAGCTAACTTGCAGGATTGTCAAACCTGCTTACCAGAAAGCTGCTGCTTTTTTTTTTTTTTTAAGTAATATTTATTCAGGAACAGGGCCAGTGCAAGGGTATTAAGCACCATAGGCAACCTTTGGTGGTACACCTCCCTTCCCTTCCCAAGATTTACCTGCTAGCAGCAGCTCCTGCACTCTTCCACCGCCAACAGGATGGGCTCTGCTGGTGGCGCTGGGCCACCCACCAAAGTGTGGCCTAGTTTGCCTAATGGACGTTCCAGCCCTGCAAAGGAAGATCCCTGACTGGACACTAGGATGACCCTTCAAGGCAGTGTGAAAGCTGTCCTTTCATTTATATTTTCGGTTACTGTTTGTGTCTGGACAGAATATTATGCTTGATGGGAAGATTTATTTTGTTTAAGGAGAGGGTGGGAAGGTGTTTGAAGAGGAGGTGGGAAGGGGGAATGAGGGCTTTTGCATGTTAGGGAAGGAGAGGGGGATGGGAAGGGAAGAGCTATCAGGGGTTGTGTATGTTTTTGGGAAGGGGTGATAGGCGTGGTGCATCAATCATTGAGGACTCTGCTGATGCCACCTTTCTCCAGTAACAGCCCTGAAGCAGAAGTGTAGATAGGTTCATATAAAATCCACAAACCCTGTTAGGTGTTATTCAGTTTTGTTTCCATTTAAACGGTACATTAGAAATCAGATGTAGCTTTAAATTTAAAAAAAAATTATGATGACTAAAAAGCTGATACATTTACACATCATCGTTTAATTTCTAGCATTGTGGAAGCAAAACTTTTCACGGGTACTAAATTCAGTGGCCAAAAGAAAAAAAAAATACAGGAAAATAAAGAAAACAGGAAAAGCAGTGTCCTGGAGATGGGCAGCAGCTGGAAAGTCTCCTCTAAGGTTGATTTCCTTTTGAACAATTTGCTCCAGCACATAGATAATGTGATATCCAGCAGAGTATAATAATGTGTTCCTAACACGGTGGGATACTTACTCTGCTATTCATCCATTACCTGATTGTGTAGCATATAAACCCCAGTTTAATACATTAGCACAGACAGTGGGAGGACATTTCAGCACTAGAAAAACCATAAACTGAGCTAAATTTGTGCTTCCAAATTGCCTTTCTCACCCCAGGTCAGCAGTATTTTTGAGGGCATTTTGGTGTACATTAAAGGGAGTGGGCTGTGGTGTCATCGACAGTTTTTGCCCACGGCTGGAGCCTGCTCTCTCCTGCTCACTGACTACCTCCCTCATGCACGGTTGCCTTCACTCACTTGCTGCCTTTTCACTGACAATCTCTTTCACTAGCTGACCTGGATCACTTATGCAGTGAAAGCCTTCTTTAGCCATAATTATCAGATTATATTTAAGTCTATTTGTGCCCTGAATCAGCCAGTCCTTCACGCGCTCTCTCTGGTGCGCTCTCTCTCTCTCTCTCTGTGGCAGTTTAAAAAGACATCCATGCAACAGCCCTATGAATTATTTATAAGAAACAATTCATTGTACACTCGTTACCATAAATAAGTTGTGTGCATGATGATGATGCAGGCAAGACGCATCTCAAAGTAAAGATTCAGTGACAGAAAGGCAATTTGTCCAATATACATCTTCAGCCTGAGCCACAACAGATCTAAAGGACATGGAGGTACCCCTGGTAAACATTTTAAAAGGCAAAGCAACTCTATCCAGTCCCCTGCGTGAATATCTCACTCTCTGCCTATGCAATCCTCTCTCCTCGCTCCCAAAGGTACCCTGTGCGACCCCCTCTCACCTCCTTTCTCACAACCGCACGCTGTTTCTCGCCCCTAATTTCCCTCCCCCGCCGCCATTACCACACAAACACACACACACACACATATATACACAAGCCATCCTCTACCCTCTGGCTGGTAGTAGGAGAGCAGTGCTTCAGGCCTGCATCTGATTGCCTTCCCTCTGGGCTGAACGCGCCGGGTCAGCACCACGCAGTCAGACCTCGGACTAAAGCTGGCCGGCAGATCCGGAAGATGTAGCACAGAGAGTCACTTTCCTCCTGTAGGCTGGAGATGGGGAGGGGGGAGCATAGGGAACATGGCAGAAGGGGGTTTAAGTTGGTGAAGGAGGAGGAGGAAGGAGGCAAGATTACTTAAGGACCTCAAACTTGGACAACAGCAGCCTGGGAAGCCAAAAGACATTACTGCAGCTAGGGAAAATCATTTCTTGGAGCTGTACTCTGGACAGCCAGATCTGAATTTAAGCCCCAGATACAGGGATGTGGCACAGCGGCAATAAGATACGAAAGGTTTGGGGTGTGAATGGACACTAGGGCTGTACAGCCAAAAAATAATAATTGTCGTTTGTTTGGGGATTTTTTGTTTTGGAGGGTTACACTCTTTGGTTCGTTTAATGTTTTGTTTTTGTTTTTTTTCAGTTCAGTTTATTTCTTGAACCGAAAAAAAAACCTCTCCATTAAAGACTAAACAACTCTCCCATAACTTTAATAAAATTGAACCGGACCTCCCAGAGGCCCTTGGATACTCTCCACTCCACCCCCTAGAAGCCCCGAGGCCCCCCTGGCCCCCTCTGACCTTCCCCCTTCTCATAAAATAGATCCAAGCCTGGACCTACACGGCTGGGTCTAGCTGGGACCCGCTGGCTCTGGCCTAGCCAGGCCCTCCAATCCCCCTCTCCCCTTAAAACAAATGATGAGGCCAGAGTCGTCCCCGGCCCCCACTTACCCATTCCCTGGTGGGTCCGGTGGTTTGAAAGGGCAAGAGCAATGCTCAGTCGCTCCTTCCCTGTCTGGTGCTCTTTAACAATGACAGCGCTGGCCTTCCTGAGCAGCGCTGAAACCATATCACTTTGGCATACCTGGGAACTCTGGGGTTCTGCAGACCCTGAGATTTCTATAGATCAGCGAGGGAGGAGGCAAGTAAACGGGCACAGCGCGTAGCACACGTTCTCTTTTCCCACCCCCCAATAAACAACCGATATTCATTCTTTTTTTTGTCATTTTTAAATGTTGTATAATGCAAGTTATAGGTTTGCATTAAAGGAAACAAGAACAAAGTACTGATTTAATATGTATTTTACATATTACTGGTTGATTGTGATAGATGATGAGGTTGCAGCCGTGTCTTCACCCCGTTACCTCTTGTGTTGATGGCATTGCTGCTGAGGGCCTTGTATTGGTGGTGATGTAAGTTGACTTATTTGTGCCTGGTGCAGAATATCATTTCCATATTTAATGGAGTGGTAGGGTGTCAGTCTTAAACATGGCTCACCTTGCATTTAATCAGAGACACCAAGATAGAGTCGCAAGATATTGCAGCTCTGCGTTTTTTGTTTTCTTTTTTGATCGGGAAGAATACTCTTTCTATGTCAGCATTGCTATGTGGTAGCGCTAAAAGATGCTTGCCGACCTTCCTTAGCAGAAGGAAACAGTCTGATCCAGTAAAAGCACGTTTCATTTGAGAAATTTCAATCCCGAGCTTTTCTGGTAAATGGTGACATGCCTCTAGTTTGGATTCCCTGCATTTCTATTTCCTGCAGTGTTTGGTAATCGTTGAATTCCTCCAGGAGTTGGTCCACTTTTTCAGCAGCTATCACTGATGGGAAAGCTGCCGAGAAGGTTTCTAAGCACTTAAAGCTTATTTTCATTCTTTTAGGGACATCAAGAATCTGAGCTGCTTCTTTCAAAATGGGGTCATGATGCTGACACATAGAAACTCAGCACATCTGTGTAACATTTGCTTACATCTGTCGGCTGTCAGCATAGATGGATTAATGACTGCTTGGTTGTGAAACCAATGAACAGACTTGGGTTTCCTAAGCGGTTTCAAAAATTCTCTACATCTATGTTGAACACAGCATTTTCAAAAACCATTTAGATGGATAACATAATAGTTATTCATTTATCTAATTTTTATATTCCACTTTTTGGCATTTCAAAGCGGATTACATTCAGGGACTGTCATTATTTCTCTGCCCCCAGAGGCAATGGAGGGCAAAGTGACTTGCCAAGGTCACAAAGAAAAAAACAGGGTGATTGGAACCCTGGTGTGCCTGGTATAAAAGCCACTGCTTTGACCACTAGGCTACTCCTCTACTCAGGTTAAAGAACCTATCCAGCTATATTCAGCCTTTATCTAGCTAAATTGTAGCCCGATAGAAAGCTAGAAGGGCGGACCAGGGGCATAACTGGGAGGAGTTGAGTCTGCGTTTTATGAACCTGCTGAGCATTCTCTGTGAGAGGCGGACAGAAAGCTCCGTTTCTGCTGCAAGAATATGTTAAGAACATAAGAAATTGCCATGCTGGGTCAGACCAAGGGTCCATCAAGCCCAGCATCCTGTTTCCAAAAGAGGCCAAACCTGGTCACAAGATCCTGGCAAATACCCAAACACTAAGAAGATCCCATTCTACTGATGCAATTAATAGCAGTGGCTATTCCCTAAGTAAACTTGATTAATAGCAGTTAATGGACTTCTCTTCCAAGAACTTATCCAAATCTTTTTTGAACCCAGCTACACTAACTGCACTAACCACATACTCTGGCAACAAATTCCAGAGATTTATTGTGCGTTGAGTGAAAAAGAATTTTCTCTGATTAGTCTTAAATGTGCTACTTGCTAACTTCATGGAATGCCCCCTAGTCCTTTGTTCAATTGCACAAAGGGAGGTAACGTGGAAAATAGAAGCAACAGCTACAACTCTGTCTTTGGATCACAGAGCATCACCTGTACTCTGCAAGTCTGGGTCTTTCCTTTGCTCTTGAGATGATGCATATGATTTGAGAGCCGGCAGCTGATCCAAACCCTCCTTGCTACCTTATCCAGAGATAGTCAGTGAGTAGCCTCGGTGTTTTAAAATCTTCCTGTTTTCAATTTCACAGAATTCACACAAATCCTCTAGTTGTGCCATCCTCTTTGAACTTTTTGAAAAGTAATTAAAAATAAGAAGACACGACATAACCGGGATCCACCGACAAAGTGGATAACCCCTTTTCAGTGCGCAGGTTAATCAGGTGACACAAGCATCCCTGAACATACACAGCCTGAGTCTGATCAGAAGTCACTTTCTTCAGACCATTTATCCTTCCCCTGTTCACACTAGCGTTATCCATGGATAACCGAACACAGTTTGCCCAAGGGATTCCTTTCTTTAAAAAGAAATCTTTCACCAGATTAAATATTCAACTTGCAGTAGAATCATCACTGCAAACCAGCATTTCTGGCATTCCCAGTCTATTTTATCTTGATAATGATAATGAGATTCAACCAATAAAGGATACAATATCTCCTTATACATCATTACTTCCATCTTGATATTATATAAAGGGTTGTTTCTTTACAAGGTGCAGTATACACTGGTACAGTGAGGTGTAAGGGCATTGTTAATTACGCCTATAGTCTTGCAATGTCCATAAGCATATTGTATGGCAATTCTAGAATCGCTGAACATCCTTTTAAACAGTGGACCTGCATGTTCTGCTGCTCCTAACAACAGGTTGAGCTCAATTAAAAATCCAGTAAAAAGTCTCTCAGCATCAGTTGCTTTCTGAGAAAGATCACTTTCAAACTTGCAAAATTCAGCAGATCCAACATGGCTACCAGACAGTTCAGTACGGCGTGAGCACTCTCAGTGAGAGTTTAATTATTGTTGCCTGCGATTACCCTTTCTTCTAAATGGGGAGGAAACAAAAGGCGAGGACTTTGTACCCCGTGTCGACCTCGGCGACGTCCATAACCGGGCCGATGGATGCCCACGTTCGGCGCAGCAAAACAGGTGCGGGATGCCAGCCGCTGGAGAGAGGAGGAGGGGAATGTGAGCTCCCCTCTCTCCCTGGCTCAACGTCTTCATTCAGTTCCGTTGAGAGGACCCCTCCGGCGAATCCTGCTGTCACAAGAGGAGCTCTACAACCAGGGCAGGAAATCCACAACCGAAGTGTTGAGGAGGCCTACCATGCGGGGCCGGGAGGAGCGACGGTGACAACTTCAAGCCCGAGAGAGACTCCAGGGCAAGCCAGAATGGAAGGAGGAGAATCGAGGGAGGTAATTGCAGGAGTGGTTGGGGGAATTCCCACGATATAAATTCCATCTATAGTAAGACCTCAAACTTTCTCACTTGAAACGCTGTGGGAAGCTATAAATGAAATGAGACAATCTATTCTCCAACAACTGATTCCACTTACAGAGCAAGTTAAACAACAGGAAGTTAAAATTGAAGTCGTTTCTAATTAACTATTTGGAACTGGAAAAGCAGGTTTCCTCTATCTGGACTGAATTAAATGGAATTCAACAGTCTAAAGTATTGATGATAAAAGATAAAACTAATACTGCTTTGAAAATGAAAATCTTGAGAATCTGGTAAAAGGCAGAAATCTGAGGTTCATAAATTTTCCTCAGATACCTTTAAGATCTCCTAGAGAGGTCTTTAAGAAATATTTAACAGAAGTTCTTAAGATCTCAGATTCTGCATTTCCACCAATAACAAAGATATTCTATTTACCTAAGTTCAGAAGAGCACCTGCGGAACAAGAAGGAGATATGGATCCTATAAGATTAGTACAGGAACAGCCACTTGATCTTTCTGCAATTGTGGAGACATCAGACTCGGAGATAGCAGTCCCTGCAACCCTCATAGTGACTTTGGCACTAGAGACTGATAGGGAATGGCTATTAAAAATGGTATTGAGATATAGAAATGAGAGTTTTATGGGATGTAGAGTATGTGCTTTCCCAGATGTCTCACGTGAGACCCAGAAGAGGAGAAAAGCTTTCCTCTTGCTAAGACCACAGGTCTTGTTAATTGGGGGAGATATTTTTTGAAATTTCCATGAAAGTGTGTGGTGAAATACTTAGAAAACACTTATGTTTTTTTCGATCCACCTCAATTAATCCAATTCTTAGCTGGGAGAACCCCGATGACATCTATATCCCCAGCAACATCCTGTTTAGAGACTCCCAGTCCCTCATAAAAAAAAAAAGTTGGTCGCTGTTTAAATGTCTGGCAATTTCTTGTTAAGAGGTAGCACTCTTATTTCCTTAGGTAGAGAAGTATCTGCCTCCTCCTATTAGAGGACTTGAATATAGAGAGTGTATAAGATATTATTTCTTGATATATTTATTCTTATGTAGTATTATTTTTCATGATATACTCTCTAAATTTTGCCTGTTCAAGATTTGATCTTGTAATTATTGTAAACTTGCATAAATAAAAAATAAAAAAAAAAAACTTGCAAAATTCAGTCGGGTCTGAGATTTATCTTCCAGCGCAGTTACTCTCTGCTACTCTCTGTGACTTTTACAATCACCAAGACTCTTGTGCTTAATTAAAATATCTGTGCAGCAAACTGAACAAAATATAAAGTCACTTCACCTGTGTGATTTTATTGGAATGGGGAGGTCAATATTCAAAAGCCATTTAGATGGATAACTGCTTCCGAGCAGATTTAAAGTTATCTGGCCATGTATGACCGGATAACATGCTACTTAACGAGATGTCTTTATAAGATATCTAGCTAAGTAGCACTGTCAAAAACAACAAAAATAAAAGAAATAAAAGGGCCGATCCCTCCCTCCCTCCAAAATGTCATACATGTTCCTATTGGGCCATGCTACCCACAGCCCACTTCCCTGGTTTTTGTAAACTATGACGATCAGCCTGCCCCCTCCTTCCCCCCACCCACCTACAATGATGATCTGTGGGTGGGGGAATGGAGGGGGCAGTGATGATCTGCTCTGTAAGCGCAATGCTGGAAGTGTCAGGAGCGGGGCAGTGGCTCCATTGCTTCCAGCAGAAAAAATTAAGGTATCAGGAGGATGGGACGGCCGGGGAATGGGGAGGAGTGGCCCCCACAGATCATCAAATATAGCCAGTTAGGTTTTCAAGTTATCCGGCTACATTAACCAGATAACTTTAGGCTAGTATACTCAGCAGGATGTTTATCCCGTCGAATATAAGGGACATACTATCTTGCCAACTTTAGCCATATAATTTGTAGGGATGTGAATCGTTTTCCATATCGTCTTAACGATAGAAATCGTGTGGCAGGGCAAGAAAATCGTCTTAGGCACGATTTTTTAGTTAAAAAATCGTTAAAAATCGTTTTTTCCGATTAGTGCGCACTAACGGGAGTTAGTGCGCACTAACTGAAAATGATACAATTTGACACTTTTCAGGTCAGTTAAGGTCAGTTTAGGAATGAATATGTATTCCTATTGGCTGCCCTCTTATTTATTCATGTTACCAAGTTTCCTACTGACAGTATATGGGGGATGGGAAATGGAAACAGTTGGTAGCTTGACAAAACAAGTAATGTGATCAGTCAATGTGACTAGAACTTGTGCCCTAACCCTGATACCAGGGGTATTGTGATCTTCCTGCACACAGTGCCCTATCCCTATTAATACCAGGAGTGTTGTGATCTTCCTGCACACAGTGCCCTATCCCTAATACCAGGGGTGTTGTGATCTTCCTGCACACAGTGCCCTATTCCTGATACTGGGGGTGTTGTGATCTTCCTGCACGCAGTGCCCTATTCCTGATACCGGGGGTGTTGTGATCTTCTTGCACACATCCCGATATCAGGGATAGGGCACTGCATGCAGGAAGATCACAACACTCCTGGTATTAATAGGGATAGGGCACTGCATGCAGGAAGATCACAACACTCCTGGTATTAATAGGGATAGGGCACTGCATGCAGGAAGATCACAACACCCCTGGTATCAGGGATAGGGCACTGTGTGCAGGAAGATCACAATACCCCGGAGGAGTGAGGGTCAGGCAGCTCCCCCCTGTCTGTGAAGCCAGCCTCTCACTAGTAATGCAGGGAGGGAGCTGTCTCAGACTTCACCATCCTCCCCCCCCCCCCCCTTACCCACACACCATTCACTAGCTGGGACATGGGGGAAGTCAGGAGTGAGGGTCAGGCAGCTCCCCCCTGTCTGTGAAGCCAGCCTCTCACTAGTAATGCAGGGAGGGAGCTGTCTCAGACTTCACCATCCACCCCCCCCCCCCTCACCCACACACCATTCACTAGCTGGGACATGGGGGAAGTCAGGAGTGAGGGACAGGCAGCTCCCCCCTGTCTGTGAAGCCAGCCTCTCACTAGTAATGCAGGGAGAGAGCTGTCTCAGACTTCACCATCCTCCCCCCACCCCTCACCCACACACCATTCACTAGCTGGGACATGGGGGAAGTCAGGAGTGAGGGTCAGGCAGCTCCCCCCCTGTCTGTGAAGCCAGCCTCTCACTAGTAATGCAGGGAGGGAGCTGTCTCAGACTTCACCATCCTCCCCCCCCCCCCTCACCCACACACCATTCACTAGCTGGGACATGGGGGAAGTCAGGAGTGAGGGTCAGGCAGCTCCCCCCTGTCTGTGAAGCCAGCCTCTCACTAGTAATGCAGGGAGGGAGCTGTCTCAGACTGGTATCAGGGTTAGGGCACTGTGTGCAGGAAGATCACAAACACTCCTGGTATTAATAGGGATAGGGCACTGTAAGAGATGACTGTAGTAGATTGAATAAAGATCTGATGTTTCTGCTCTCCTCACACCAAACAAAAACAACACACAAGCAGAGAAGCCCTTCTTACAAAGCTGAGCTAGTGAGTTAAGTAGGAGGAAAAGTAAACATACTGGTGCCAGTGTGGCTACTTAAAAAATACACTTACCAACAATCAATTACATATATTTGAACTGTGTACAGTTCCAGCCAGGACCACCTTTCTAAAATGCACAGTGATTGGCAAATTCAACATGCACTAGCATTTCAGGTGCCTGCTAACAAAAATAATAAACAAACAAGTTCTAGTCACGTGAGTGCTGATCATTACATTACTTTTTTTGTCAAGCTTCCAACTGTTTCCATTTCACATCCCCCCAACCATATTGGTAACATCAATAGATAAGAGCACAGCCAGCCAATAGGAATACATACATACATATTCATTCCTAAGTGACCTTTACTGACCTGGGAAGTGTGAACACTTTGTTTCATTTTCTGTTGGTGTTCGTTAGTTTCCAGTTCCATTTCCCATCCCCCCAACCATCACCTCAGTGGTAACCTTGGTAACATCAATAGATAAGAGGGCAGCCAGCCAATAGGAACACATATTCATTCCTAACTGACCTTCAGTGACCTGGAAAGTGTTTATTTGTATCATTTTCAGTTAGTGCGCACTAATCGAGTTAGTGCGCACTAACGGGGAGTTAGTGCGCACTAACACGATTTAACGATTTTTAACGATAAATCGTTAGAATTTCTATTGTATCGTGTTCTATAACGATTTAAGACGATATAAACATTATCGGACGATAATTTTAATCGTTGAAAAACGATTCACATCCCTAATAATTTGTCCACTACCTGCCTTACTGAATATGGCCCCTGAGATATTCAGCATTATAGCTGTCCTTGTAGGACCAGCTATATTTTCTTTTTGACATCTTGTTAGAATTGTAATTAACCAGATGAATCAAACCACGATCTGTGAGTTCCACAGAATCCCTCACTGGAATAGTTTCTCTGTTAAAACTGTTGCGCTCACTGCTCGCAGGGCCCATCCCGCGAGCAGCCTCACTCACCACCCTCGCCCAACGCCAGCCCTGCTGCTTTCCGCGGCTGTGGGCCATTGCTATTGGCCGCTCCCGGGCGGCCCGGATGCCACCGACGCCACTGTCCATCCCGTGGCTAATGCCACCTACCACCAGCCAGCAATGTACCGGTCCTGGTCTCCTGCGTGGCTGGGGGGCCGCTGCTGCTCTTCGCAGTGTGGAATTGCCTCCACTGACTGTTTTCTGCACCGCCGTTGACGCCATCTTTTTCACAGCAGGGATGCCCCCGTTGCTGCCTCCTCTCCCTGATGCTGGGCTTCTGTATAGGCGCGCGTGGAAGCCTCCCTTCAATATTTAAAGGGCCAATGGCAGGAAAAGATCTGAGGCACCAACAGATGATGACATCGCCTCGTCCTGGCTGTAGCCCTATATAAGGGCTCTTCGTCAGTTCCTTGGGGCCTTCGCACCGGATCCTCATGGCTGTCTATGGTCTCTTCGTTCTGCAAGGTCCTCCATGGTCTATTTCTGATTAGATGGTTTTAGGTTCTTTGTTGGATGTTCCTGATCCTCCTGTTCCTGTTCCAGTTCCAGTCCCAGTTCCTGCCTTCCTTATCTCTTCGGAGCTCTGTCATGTTGCCTGTTCTGTGTTCCTGGTCTCCTGTTGGTCCCTCATCCAGTCTTCTGAATCTTCGTCTCATCCAACACTTCAGTCAAGCTCATGATGTTATGGTCTTCTGGAATGTTCCTCATCTTTCCTCCAGGTGTGCCAGCGTCGTGGTCCACGACCAGCCATGGGCAGCTGTGTAGGGCGCTTCCTGGCCCAGGGCATGTTTCCAAGTCCGTCTTCGCAGGATCAAGTCCTCAGAGTCCATCCTTGTGTAGCATTCCAAGTTTCAAATTCCAAGTTCCAAGTCAAATCTCGAGTTCCTGTTCATGTTCCTAGTTCCGGTCTCATGGAGCTTGTCCAGTCAGCGGATCTCCTTGTTCCTAGTTCCAGGAAATGTTATGATTTCTGTCTGAGTCTCACTCCTGAGCCTGTCCCACTACCCGCGTGGTCCGCAACCAACATGTGGCGGGTTGTGTAGAGTGCGCAGTGGGACAGCATGGTCCAAGACCAGCCCACGGGAGGCTGTATAGGGCACTCTGTGGTGCAGTGTCCCAGGAGGTTGGAATCCTCTAGTTCCTGACCCTCCATCCCTAGTTCCAAGTCTCCAGAGTCTCTGTCTCTAGTTCCAAGTCTCCATATTAAGTTCCAGGTCTTCCGAGTCTTCTGAGTCTTCGTCCGAGTTCCATGTCATGCCGTGTCCTGCCCTCAGCCTTCGTTTGTCCTGATGCACAAGTCGTTCCCAAGCGGCAGGTCCAAAAGGGCGAATGGGTGGCTGGAGGGCTACCTCTGAGTCCAGCATTGCATTGTTGGGTCTCACTCTGTGCATTCAGAGTCAGCAGAGGTCCGAGCAAGACTCGTTCCAAGTTCCCAGCTATGTTCTGTTCATTTATCTGGGGCTGCGTACCCAGGGAGTTCAATTCATTATTTCCCTTTGCAGAGAGTTCAAAGAGAAGGCTGGCACTTCACTTTTAATTAACCACTTAAAACCTTAATTTACTACCTTAGTTCCAAGCTTCAAGCTATGTTCCGAGATCCTAGCTTCGCTCCAAGACCTAAGTTAAGTTTTAAAAGTCTGCTGCTTTCCAAGACCCAAGCTACGTTCCAAGTTCCGAGTTAAGCCCATGTCCGAACCGCTCGCCTCCCATGGTGCCTTCCTTGGAGTCTCGCTCTGAGGTGATGCCGTGGATTAAGGGCTCACTCTCCTCAGGCAAGCGACCGCATCCCCGTGTTCACAAGAAAATCTTGAGAGCACTGGTTGGACAGTGCTGCAAGAAAGCATAGCTATGTTCTTCAAAATACTGTGCTAACAAGGCTCTGGAAACGTGCAGATAGTGCATGCACCCTAGACATGGCTGCGTGGGGTTTTGCTCTCTACTGTCTTTCCTCTGCCACCATAGAGCTTCTTTCTCCTCTTCTGCCCCCTCTTGTTGCAGACCTTCTCAATTCCAGCTGCAGACCTTGTCCTTCTTTCTTTCTCCCACCTCAGAGGTTTTCTTTTTCTTCCAGCACTGCAGACCTTCTCCTTCTCTTTCTCCCATCAAGAACATTCTCTCTCCCTCGCTGCCACCACAGACCTTCTTTCTCCTCTTCCTCCCCCTTGTGGGATAGCGCAAGAGGTCTATAACTCCCAAGAGGACAGACACACGCTGGACTCTGACTTTTCTTATATAAACTTTGAGGTCCATATTCAAAAGCTATTTAGACATATAGGGGTAGATTTTCAAAGGGTTGCGTGCTTAAGATATGCGCGCAACCCCCAAAACCCACCCCTGCCTCCCCCTGCGCGCGCCGAGCCTATCTTGCATAGGCTCGGCGGCGCGCGCAAGCCCCAGGACGCGCGTAAGTCCCGGGGCTTCGAATAAGGGGCTGGCCGGGGGCGTGTACGGAGGTGTGGCGGTGGTCTGTGGGCGGGGCCAGAGGCATGACGGCGGTCTGGGGGCGGGGATGAGTGCTCCGGCACAACGGCCTGTACCGGGGCAAGGGAGCCAGCGGCGCGCGTAACTCCACGAAATAAGGTGGGGGGGGAATTTAGTTAGGGCTGGGGGGTGGGTTAGATGGGGAAGGGAGGGAAAGGTGGGGGGGACAAAAAAAAAAGTTCCTCCAAGACCCCTCCTATTTCGGAGCAGCCTCGGAGGGAACGGAGGCAGGCTGCTCAGCTCAGCGCATGCAGATTGCACAATTGTGCACCCCCCTGCGCGTGCCGACCCTGGATTTTATAACATGCGCGCCCTCACTTCTCATCCCCTTCCCTCACTACCTCAGTTCTTCTTCCCCTTTCCCTCACTGTCTTGCTCTTTCTCCCAATTTTCATCCCCTTCCTTTCCTCTCTCCCTCTAGATATTCCCTTCTCCCACTACCTCAGGTCTTCCCCCATCCCTGTCTCTCTAGAGATTATTCTCCCCCCCCCTCCTTAGTGAGTCACTATCTCAGCTTTTTTCCCCTTCATCCCCTCTCCCTTCCTCTATAGGCTCTGTCCTCCCCTCTCCTCACCCCTTCCTATGCTTTCCCCACTTTCTTCCTGCCCACTCCCTATGCCTTTCTCCCACCTTCTGATCCAGTCAGTTCCAGATTCTTAGCTCTCCCCGAGCTCTTCCTCCTCCCACTCCTTGGTGCAATTTATTACAATAAGGATTCCTTTCCCCCTCCTTTCCGCGTGAGCAGGCAGCAGGAGCAGCAAAGTGGCCTATGTAAAGAAAAGGCTGGCAGACCGCCCACGGCATAGGAGCCGCTAAAAGAGCCTTGCCAGCTCGGATTTAATTATCGGATTGGGCAGAGGTTTGGATTGCCTCTGGCCAGTCCGATAACTAAATCTGAGCTGGCAGGCAAGTGCACAGTTTGCACAGAGGCTTGCGCCGGCCCTGCATAGGGCTGTCCTAAAGTTAGACATAATTGGCTAAGTTTAAGATAGCGTGGTATATCCAGTAGCACGACTGCACCGCTGAATATACCCTGCTTATTAGCTAGATATGTTTATCTGGCTACCTAGCTGAGCCACACAGCGGCTGAAAATGGACATCTTAATTTACAAAAAGTGGCTTATCATCAACCACACCCACACTCCACATTTATCTTCAGCATTCACTAATCACTTCTCAGCATTTACGTTCAGTATTTTCATTCATGTATATCTCATGTATATAGTTATAGTTACAGTTCTATTGCTTTGCATCTACCCATTGATGTTTGTTTGCATCTACCCATTGTTTGCATCTACCCATTGATGTTTGTTTGCATCTACCCATTGATGTTTGTTTGCATCTACCCATTGATGTTTGTTATATGTAAAGGCTCCTCCCAAAAGTTAATTGTATTTTTCCTAGTTCACTAAGTTATCTGTTACATGTAAGGGCACCGCCCAAAAGTTTTTGTTTATTGTGAACCGATGCGATGTGCGAACGGATATCGGTATAAAAAAGATGTTAAATAAATAAAATAAATAATTCATTCTTTACCTTCAATGTTTACCTTCTTATAGGAGCTGCCTTCTCCTGAAGCCTTTCTGTTTTCCTCTCACCCTACATTATATCCTTGGGCCAGAGGAGATGACCTGTACTCAGAATTCCCTGTCACAGGGATGAGCACTTGCCTGTGCCAGGGCTACCTCCCTGGGATAAGAACGCCATCTTCCTCCACCTGTGTATCTAGAGGTTCGCTTAACTGCTACAGACCCCTTTTCTTTACCCAAGCAAAGCTCTTTGCCCTTCTCCCTGGGAGTCCTATTACCCACAGACTTTGAACCCTGGACTAGGTTGAGACTCTCCTTTCTTGATTCTTTTGTGGTCCAACCACCTTATTTTTAATTCTGTTTATTAGGCTTTTATCAATTTTACAAGAAAAATCTTGCATTTCAAGTAACATTGCAAATTTTTAACATAAGAAGTCTTCACATATCTTAATAAACACAGAAATTGCTTCATAATCCACATTATTGGGGAGAAATGCATAGGGAAAGATGAATTTAAAGAAATAACTAATAATTCCTAATTTATGGTCCATCCTTACTCCTTAAGGCTGCTAAAACAGGAAATTTTCTAATTGAATAGGATCAAAAAAGATATAATTGTTACCTTGAAACTTGATTACACACTTACATGTAATGTAAGTGTGTAAACCTTTTTATTTACATGTAAGTAAAAAGGAAGCACCAAGTGCCAATACTCTGGGCTTCTTAATAAGAAACATCTTCCTTCGATTTTGTGTCTCTCTAACCACATCTGGAAAAACATTTATCTTTGAGCCAAGAAATAAAGTATCTTTAAGGTGAAAAAGTATAATTTAAGAGTCCATTGTTTGTCACATTCTCGGGCTAATGTCACCAACAAAGTTGTTCTATCTTTAACATCTACTATGGACTCTTCCAAGAAATCTGTAAGATTAAGTAATTTATCCCTTGCATCCAATTCTCTCTCCATAACCCCATCCTGATCAGGTGATTTGTTGCCTAAAATATAAACAGCTTTAATAATCTCAGGAATGGATTCTTTAGAGATTTTCAAGAAATCCAAGTAGAATTTCTTAATCATCTCATGGGGAGACAGTAAAGAACAGCAAGGGAAATTAAGAAACCTTAAATTACATCTCTTAGAATAATTACCTTCCTGCTTAGAGATTGATTGTCTCTGAACAGGGACACTATGGTATCACGTAATGTATTACAATCAGCAACAACATTTGCAATCTTACTTTCTATATTATCAATTTTTTGAGACTGTTCTTTAATTGAACCAGATAGGTCACCATAAGTGCCCAGAACATTATCAATACTTGAGGAAAGAGCTGATTCCAAATTAGTAATAGCTAACCATTAAGAGTCTAATGTTATTTCAGCAGGTTTAGCCATCTTGCTAGATGTTATTGGCAAGGAAACTCCTGACTCCTGGGGCCTCTCCTCCAAAGGATGATTGGATACACTTGTTATGTTTACCAAGTTCTCCCTAGGTCCCAGAGGTGATGTGTTAGGCAGATGCTGTGGGACTGGACCAGAAGGGCTAAGAGAGAGTGAACACTCTCCAGGAGCGGAGCCAGATGGTCCAGAAGCTCCAAGCTCACTTAGGCCCATTATTGAACTAAAAAATTAAAAGTTGCCAAACCTGGTTGAATAGACCGAGGGGTAGGCTGAGAGGCAGGAGGGAAGCTCCTCAGTGTACCTTTTCTCTTCTTACCCATATCCTGGTAGCAAAACTCAGAACAATGAGAAGACTTCCACCCAAAAAACGGCAGGAAGGGCACGCCCCTTTGGTGCATGGCTTTGGCGCGCTGGTGACTGCGCGCCGCAGCACACCAACTTTTATCGGCATGACCCCGGGCTTGCAGTGATGTCAGCGGCCTCGGCTGCCAGTGCCCCGGATGTTAGAGAGCCGGTCGGGGAAGTCTCCAGGCATTCTCCCCTCGATGGAACCAACTCGCCGACTTTTATCGGCGTGACCCCGGGCTTGCAGTGACATCAGCGGCCTCGGCTGCCGGTCCCCCGGATGTTAGGGAGCCGGTTGGGGAAGTCTCCAGGCACTCTCCCCCAACCACCTTATTTTTGTTGCAGTATCCTTTATAGGCTGTTCTATTCAGGCTAATCCTGAAGCGGTTCCAACGTGCCTCAAATTGTGGGCAGTCCTGTCCTATTACCACTGGATATGGGAGCTGAGGACGTATTCTGATCTCCATATAGTCCTGACCTGCAGTTGTTTTCAGTATCATCTGACCAGTGGGATATTGTTATTGATCTCCATGTACATATGCAAGGGTTGCCTTTTTCTTATGGCTAACCCCTATTCGTCTACTTAGCCCCTATCTCACAAGTGTCTTGCCATATCCTGAATCTATGAAAGCTTGGGTGGGGATTTCAATTATCTCGATTGGGACCATGAAGTTTGCCAGTCTCAGGCGTGGACCATCAACCAGCTTACAACTGTGCAGGTTTTGAAAAGTACAGGCCCACTCCACTCTTCATTCTCGAGTTAAGAATCACCCTTGTCAACATGCTTATTCGCTTTACATTCTCCCGTGCCCACCAAGGGTTCATCTTTCTCTTCCCTTGGTTGATTGCAATCTCTTTTTCTTTGCTCTGCTAGGTGGTGCTTCTATTCCAGATCTTCCAGCCATAGACACCCCTCGTTTGTATGGTAGTAGTCTTACAATTAGGGATGTGCATTTGTCACATCTGTTTGGGCGAGTGTGTGTGTACCTTGCCAACTTTCTAGTACACACAGGAAATGGAGAGTATGCTGTATTTTTAATAATGAGATATGCATACTATCCATTTTCCCACATGTACTAGAAAATAAAAGCATTCCTAGAGCACTTCCTTCACTTTGCCCTCGTTTTTTAGCTGTGTTCCTCAAAGACATTCGCTATCATAGGGGCAACAGTCTTCTCTATGTCCATTTCCTGCACAGAAAAAGAATATGGGCCATAATCACCCATGTGGAGAAGTACCTCCCTGATCTCTTTTTTTTCCTCTTGTCCTGAGATATCGATTTTTTAAAAGTTCTTTCTGCTCTACAGCCTCTTGGTTAGGCTGGAATACCAGGCTAACATCCATGGCCTCACTTCCTAAATGCCGACAGTCTTTGGTGAAATGGCCTTGCCTGCCAAAAGTGAAACAAATTGAGGAGCTTATTGACTGAATGTCAAAGTGGGGTCTCGCTGTCCAGGGGAACAGTTGCCGAATCCTTCTATTCTCCTTGTCAGGATCAGGTGTCTGGATGTGGTATCCCTCTATTTTTGGTCGTACTCCAGGATACTCTGTTGTGAGCTGGGCTTAATGGAAGGTGTCAGCCAACTCTATGGCTGTGTCCAGGTTGTGCTTGGTATGTTGTCGAACCCATTGAAGCATGGACATATGTAAGCTCTCTATGAATTGTTCAAGCAAGATTAAGTTGGCTACTTCTTGGCCTGACTTCTAATTAGGCTGTAGACATTTCCACTCAAGGTCCTTTTGTATAGCTGCATTGACAGGTACATAACTAGCCTGCCCATCCGGGTTTATTTATTTACCAAATTTATAGTCTGCTTATCCACAATTCTAAGCATATTACAAATTGTAACAGATTTGGATGATGGACTTTTGATGCCAAGGAGTGGTTGACAAACCTAATGAGAAATTCACTAGGTACACTCCTTCAGCAGGTGGCAGGATGGACTGGAGCTTCTCCTATATCAGCCACCTTCTCCGTAGTTTGAGCCCTTGGGTTCTGGAGGCCAGCAAGTCTTAGGTAGGTCCCTAGGGCAGTAGCAAGAACATGAATTCAAGGGCAGGCAGAGATCAGGGCAGGCAGCAGACAACAAAATACAGTAGATGGGCAGGAGGTCAGGAAAGCAGCAGACAAGGCAAGGTCAGGTCAGAAGCAAGGGTCAGGTCCAGGCGGCAAATGAGAATGGTCAGGGTCCAGAGCCAAGTTCAGAATCCAGGAAATCAGGCCAAGGGAAGACAGACAAGGCAAAACAAGACAAGAAGGAACAAAAGCATGGAGAGGGCAAGGCAAGAATACAGAAACAAGGTAGGAGACAGGAACAGGACTGGAATGAGGAACACAGGAACATGGAGCAAGACAAGAATGCAGGAGACGGCAACATGCACTGACGAGCAAAGCACAACAGGAGACCAGTTGCTGAGGTGAGAGTCTGGGCTTAAATAGGGCAGGAGGCTGAGATCATCAGGAAGCACCACTCGAAGTCTTCCCGCCACTGTACGCATATTATACATGCGTGCGCCCAGGACCGGTACAAGGGGTTTCAGCGCCCTAGGCACCTTCAGCCTTGCACTGCCCTCCCCTCCCCATTGTGCTGCCACCAGCCTGCCCCCGGTGGCAGCCCCGACTCTAGGGGCAGGGACCACATGCCACCACTCCCCCACTATCCCAACCTCCCCTTCCACCCCAAAAAAAACCTCACAAAACACCTGGTCCAGCGGGGAACCCGGGAGCTATCTGCCGCTCCCGGGTTGATGGCTGCCACTAACTAAAATGGTGCCAGTGGCCTTCAGTAGCCAACCCGCCAGCGTACTAGAAATCCTAGACAACCACAGCAGCAATCTGATCCTCAACCCGCAAAGACACAGTCGGGTTTTTAAGGATTATAAAGCCACCGTCACTGCCTGACGGAGGAAGGTTGTCCAACTTTCTTCCAGCCTGGAATCACATTACATCGGATCAATGGGTCTTAGCAATAGTACAGCAGGGCTATACCCTCAATTTCTCATCCCTCCCACACTGGGTTCCTCAGAAACCATTCTTAACTCACAAGGAACATATCCTTCAAGAAATCCAAGTTCTCCTGCAGAGCCACTGCATTCAGGAGCTACCTTTCCAGGGATGTCATCAATGATTTTATTCCCAGTATTTCCTAACTCCCAAGAAATCAGGAGGCTTATGTCCAATTCTGGACCTACGTTCCCTCAACAAACACCTCCACAAGGAGAAGTTCAAAATGACTTCTCTCAATTCCATTCTTCCATTTCTTCAACCCGGGAACTGGATGTGTTCATTGGACTTGAAAGATGCTTATGCTCACATACTGATGCACCCCAGTTCCTGGTGTTACCTTTGTTTCCAGGTGGACAACCATCATTTCCAGTACAAGGTTCTTCCATTTGGCCTGGCTTCAGCCCCCAGGGTTTTCACCAAATGCATGGCAGTGGTGGTGGTGCACCTTCGTCAACAGGGGGTGCAAATATTTCCCTATCTGGACAATTGGCTCCTAGTAGCATCCAATCCAGCGCTACTATGGACGGATCTTCTACGTACAATTTCTTGCCTAGACAATCTAGGACTTCTGATCAATTACGAGTCGAAACTGGAACCCACTCAAACTCTGCAATTCATAGAAGCCTGTATCGATACGATCCAAGACAAGGCTTTCCTACCTCACCCGAGAGCATTAGCTCTCTCCACACTATCTACAACTCTACTTCACAGTGCAACAGTACCAGCTTGACAAGTCCTGACTGTTCTCGGGCACATGGCAGCAGCCATTTACATGGTTCTACACACATGCCATCATATGCCCCGCCTGCAATGGGGTCTAAAACTCCAATGGACTCTATCTATAACCATTGTCCACCCCATTACCTTAACCAACAGCATGAAGTGGGACCTACAATGGTGGTTGCTTCCACTAACCCTTTCAACGGATTCCCCACTGAGACCCCTTCGCCATCAGGTGATACTCACCACAAATGCATCTCCCAGAGGATGGGGAGCTCATCTGGAAACATTCCAAACACAAGGTCTGTGGACCTCGAATGAACGTGCACTACATATCAACCTTCTGGAGCTCAAAGCAGTGGAGAACGCCCTTCGAGCCTTCGAGAATTCCCTACAAGGGAAGATAGTCATGGTGCACACAGACAACCAAGTGACCATGTTCTACATAAACAAAGAAGGAGGGTCCAGTTCATGGAACCTCTGCAAGGAGACAGTTCAAATACTGGAGTGGGCTCACCAAAGATCCATCTCACTACAGCAAACTTATCTGCCAGGGATTCACAATTCCAGAGCGGACAAGCTCAGCAGAAGTTTTTGTCCACACGAATGGGAGCTGAATCCAGAGGTAACTCAAGACATTTTCGAAACATGGGGTCTCCCTGCAGTCAATCTGTTTGCAACAGAGAGCAACAAGAAGCTAGAGAACTTTTGCTTGGTTTACCCGAGCCCTTTCAGACTAGCTCGACGCTTTTCTCATTGATTGGTCACATGACCTACTCTATGCATTCCCTCCAATACCACTTATCTCTTGCATAATCCAGAGATGCATCGAGGACCAAGCAGATCTGATCCTAATCACGCCAGCATGGCCACGACAACCATGATACAGTTACCTGCTGCGACTATCGATCCACAACCCAATTCCCCTGGGTGACAGCCCACACCTTCTCACCCAGGACAAGGGAATGATACTACATCCTCTTCACTCCTCCCTAGACCTCACGGCATGGAGATTGAAAGGCTCGCTTACCAGCACTTAAGCATTTCTCCTACCCTTCAAGACATATTGTTGTCCTCCAGGAAACTGTCAACCAGGCTAAATTACCAAGAAAGTGGTTGCGCTACCTTCCTGGTGTACATCATTGGGTATTGACCCATTAACTTGCCCGCCTGAACGGCTTCTCTCATATCTCCACCTGCTTTATAGCAGGGGCCTTGCTACCTCCTCGTTATGAGTACATTTAAGTGCTATAGCCGCTTATCACACACCTTTAGATGGAGAACCTATTTCATGTCATACCTTAGTATCCAGATTTATGAAAGGAATATTACACCTCCGTCCACCTGTACGTAAACCACCGGTACCATGGGACGTTAATATTGTTCTCGAACAGCTGATGCTTTCACCCTTTGAACCTTTGGACACTTGTCACCTTCGTTACCTCTCATGGAAGGTGCTTTTCCTGGTTGCTTTAACTTCCGCAAGGAGAGTTAGTGAGTTACAAGCTTTGGTTCACTACCCTCCTTATCTGCAATTTCACCATGACAAAGTGTCTCTGCGCAGTCACCCTAAATTTCTGCCAAAGGTGATTTCCAGTTTCCACATTAACCAGACCATCACTTTACCCATGTTCCATCCAAGACCTCATGCTAATCCTAATGAGAAAAAATTACACACCTTGGATTGCAAACGTGCACTAGCGTACTACATAAAACGCACGCTTTCACCAAATCAACCTTCACAATTCTTTCTTTCATTCAATCCAAACGCACAGGGGCATCCAGTGACAAAAAGAACCTTATCCACATGGATATCCAACTGTATCCAGTTTTGTTATGAACAAAGATAGCTATCTCTATCTGAGAACCCTAAGGTGCATCAGGTGCATGCTATGGCAGTTTTGATCGCCTCTCTACATCACGTACCTATCATAGACATCTGTAAAGCGGCGACATGGTCCTCGCTTCACACATTCACATCCCACTATTGTTTAGACAAACAAATGGCGAATAATGCCCTAGTGGGGCAGACTATCCTACAGAAGAGCACAGATTCCATATAATTACAGCCTTCAAGGGAACTGTCTGCTATGTTTTATCGTATTGAGCAAAAAAAAAATTTAAATGAAAGTACAATTCCTTACCTGCTCAATACGTCAGCTGGGGACTCCCAGACAGCATGGTTAATTCAGCTGCTTATCTACCTGAAAAGAGCAAGTTTGCTTACCGTAAAGTGTTTTCCATAGATAGCAGATGAATTAGCCATGCTGACCCTCCCACCTCCCCGGACAGTTCTACCATACCTAACTAACACTTTGATACTGACTGAGGAGCCTGAGATAATCCTGTCAGGATACAGGAGGGAGCACCTAGCTGTAAGACTTAGAGAGCTCCGCCACCTAGTAGCACGGAAGACCTACCCAGACAGCATGGCTAATTCATCTGCTATCTACAGAAAACACCGTTAGGTTAGCAAACTTGCTCTTCCCTCCAATTAAACCCGAGGTGGTAACATTAGATACACTGTGGGAGCTTACCACTGGGTTTTTAGTGGCCATTAAATCTTGCAATAACAAGATGGATTTGCTCACTAACATTTTAGATTCCAAAATTAAAGCTCATGAGGAAACTCTACAATCTTTAAAATCCTCTCTTGATAAGCTGGAAGGAGACATTCAGCAAATTCATGGGTTTAATGAGGTAACTATCAAGGATAGGAATGCTTTATCCTGAAGGCTTGAGTTATTGGAGAATTGGAATTGTCACCTGAGCCTTAGATTAATTAACTTTCCTAGAATTATGGGAGAACTTCCTTTATCCACATTTAAAAGATATCTTTGGGAGGTGCTTTTTATTCCCGAGACTGAATTTCCCTGATAAATAAAGTGTATTTTTTGTCTATCTCTTCAGTCGAAAGACATCCACCTGTGGATTCTGGGGGACTTTGGATATGCAGAATCTCACTGCTTTTCTTGAATCTTCTGGATTTGAAATCATCGATCATCCTACTTTACTTGTTTCACTGATATCTGAACAAGATATCAGTAAGTTAATGTCGCATTACTTTCATCATCTTAATTCTCCTTTTCATGGTTCCAATTTTCGTATGTTTTCTGATATTTGTAAGATAACATAGTAAAGGAGAAAAGGGTTTCTTTCTATGAGACAGGAAACTATTTCCTCAGGTGCAACTTTTCTTTTAAGACAATGATTGTTATATTTTTTTTTGCTTCAGAACAGAGCCTTTCTTGATTCTTCAACTCAGCCATAGCATTCATAGTGGTCTTATGTTCTAGTTGTTATATGTTTGCGGCTCCTTTTCGGGACTATGCCTTTTCTTCCAATTTTGTTTTTTTTTTTTATTTCTCCTCAGAATTGCCTTCTCTCCTTGCTGAATTATTAATTATGTATTAAGCCAATTTATTGTATTTTTGCCCTTCATTTGGTTGCTTTTTCTTTAAGTTTTTTTTTTTAAATATTTGGCTTATATAATATTTCTCATTTGATTCATACTTTGTATGTATTTAAATTGAAATTAAAAAAACCCCAAAACAAAACAGATATCAGTCCAAGGAATAGAATGGCAGGACCAGAAGATGATGAGGTTGGGCAGATAAGGCAGGCACACCCTGGACAGACGAGGAAGGAGCACACTAGCAACACACACTACGGAGGTAGCTGGACCTGTTGCTGAGGCGAAGGAGGGTGCCAGAGGTTGGCTTAAGAAGAGGAAGGCCAATGACATCATCAAAGGGCTCTGTAGGGGATTTCCCGCCTTAGGCCATTTAAGTGTTGTGAAGTCGGCGCATGGGTGCATGCTAGAGAGGCCGGCAATGCCCTGCCGCTCCGCAGCTGATGGTGGTGTCCTGCCATGAAAACACCGGGGGGAAGGTGAGTCACACGGTTTGCAGGGAGCTCCTGCGAGTGGCGGACACAACAAGCCACTGGTGAGTCAGGGTGAGATGAGGATGTAATTCTGAATATCCACCCCGGGTGCAGAAAAAGCTGGTCCCAGCACTGCTTCCCTTCTCATTAGCTTTTCTTTCCATTCCTCTACTAAGTGTCAGCAGGAAAGATTTCCCCTAGCGCTCTGCTTTTTGTCACTCCCTCAACCTATCATAGCTTCACAGTGCATTATTTAGCTGTGTGGAAAAATGAGTATCTCACCCACACACCTGACGTGCTAATTGACTGTATGTAACCTTCTTGCTATGGCTGCTTCTGTTTGTGCCTCTGTGTGTCTTTGTCTGCTGCTCCTTTTGTCAGAGTAATATAGTAAAGGATGGCAGATAAAGACCAAAAAGGTCCATCCAGTCTGTCCAGCAAGTTGTTTAGGGTTGTAAGTAACTGCCATTCTGTGCAGGCTACCTCCACTCAGAAATGTTACACCAAAAATGTCTCATCAGATTCTATAGCCTTGATTTGATGTGTCTGAGCCCATACTGAGTAACCTGACAAAAATCATTTACACCTTACAGGTACTAAATGTAAGGAGTCACCAGTCGGTCCAGAGAGCACCATCACCACCTCATTTTCAGGAAGCCGAAAGCCCTCTCTACTACCAGCCCTGTGGCTCTATTGGCTGCATTTTGTTTGAGGTGTTGAACAGGCTTATTCTGTCTCAGAGTCCCCATCTTCTTGGTAAAAGTTACTGTCAACTGTGCATTGTGTCTTTTCTGGATTTTGCAGCTTATTAAAGCTGCTTCCACAGCAATGGATGAAAGCTGTGGCAGGTAATGCCAGATCTTTCACAATCACTAATTACATTTTCCCCCTGAACATGCAAACTCATTGACAATCTGGGTTTAAATTAGCCATCTCCGGTCACAGCAAGACATTACATTTTGTAAATTTATTGCTTGCATTTTGCCACAAATTACCCCCTCATGTCTCTCAGACAGAGCTCGTACTTGCTCAAGGATTACAAGATAGAAAAGCTGGCTTGCTTTGTCTGCTGCGAGCAGAGCAGCTCTTAGACCTACATTCGGTATGGAGGGCCGAGGTTTCTAAAGCCGTTACTGAACACGGAGAAAGCTAGGTGAAGGTAAGGGGGTACAAATGGCTGGGAACATTCTGCATTCGTGATAGGAAAAGCTAGAAAGGCTAGAAATGCCTGGAGATGGCCTTTATTCTCTGCAGCATGTGTGAGTGTGACAAAGAAAGGATAAAAACTCCGAGGGACCATCTTTATTCCCTGCGGAATGATGCGGTGAGACAGAAAGCACAGAAGCACCTGAAAAAGTTCTTTATTCCCTGTGATACAATGAGTTAGAAGGGATAGAAACCCATAGGCATATTTTTTATACCCTGCAGGGTGTGATACGGTGAGTTAGAAGGGATAGAATTCGCACTAAACAGTAAGCTATTGGATGTTACAGAATATAAACATTTAAAATAAAATAAATAATAATGAATGAATAAACAAATAAACTAGAAATGCGTGGAGACGTTCTTTATTCCTTGAGGTGTGATACAGTGACATATAAGAGATAGCTGGAGATTACCCTTCAAATTCTATAGGCTATTCGATTCTTTTGTGCCGCAGAACAGGATGCAATATTGTGAGGTTAGTTTTTTTCAAAGAGATTTCCATGGATAAACAGGGATTAATTGGTGGAAAACAAAATTGCCCCTCCTCCCCCCAGCAGCAGCAGCACAGCACACATACTTTTATCCGCCTGAAAAAAGGAGGCGGAGATGGGGAGGAAGAGTATGCATGAGGCTTTCATTTTGAAACATGTTTTATAATAATTTTAATTTTATTTTGTAATAATGTTATGTATGTGATTTCTGAAAGCCACCTAGAACTTGGGATGGTGCGGCCTAGAAATATTTAAAATAAATAAATACTTTTGACAGGTATATTTGCACCTGTTTCAAAGCAGATGCAAATGTACATAGCTAAAATGGAGCTCCATTCCATGGCTGACTGCATTTTTAAAGTGAAACCCTCTGTGGGGTTTCTCTTTAAAAATGAGCTTGCTGTCCTATGGGCTAGATTGCAAGCCCCACGCGGGGTTTCAAAATTGCCCTTTTCTGTATTTCTGTCTCTCGGGCATGTTTACCTATGGCAGTGTTTCCCAGCCCTCTCCTGGAGGCCACCTAGCCACTTGGGTTTTCAGGATTGCCACAATAATTATGCATAAGACAGATTTGCACACCCAGGGTCTCCAATGTATGCATATCTATCTCATGCATATTCATTAGGAATATCCTGAAAACCCAACTGGTTAGGTGTGCCTCCGAAAGAGGGGTGGGAAACACTGACCTACAGGACAGTTCAAGTGTTCTATGGCTGCATCTATGAATTATTAGAAGGGGACATCACCTTCTATGCATGTCCGCTGTCGCATGAAAATTGATTACTGCTATAGTTTTAAATTATGTCTTTCATAACCCATAGTGCTTTACAAGCAATTAATTGAGCTGCAAAGCTCTGTGACATCACAAAAGAAAGAGTTCAATGAGATTAGGTGACTTGCTGAATGTCAAGCAGTAAGATAGTGGCAATAATGGGAGTGGAACATGAGGTGTCAGGGTTGACTGCTCTGGGTTCTCATCGCTCAGGTCAACTGTGAACCTCACCAGTGGACAACCAGCATGGCAAGATTGTGCAATTCATGCTCACTCAAAGGAGGAGGCTCCTTATGCTGAGAATGATGCACTTATGGAATATAATGCTGATTGAGACAGTTCCTGTTACGTCATGAAATAAAATGAAGTCCCTGAAGGTTAATGGTATCAGTGGCTAATTAGGTTCGGCAAGAGTCCAGGAGGTAGGAGCTGAAACAATAGTGGCTCTTACCAACTTCTTGCTGGTCAAAAAAGGAATTCTTTTTTTTTTTTTCTTTTTACCTAGAGGAACATAATTGGTTAAAATTCTGCAAGGGTTGTCACCTTCCTTGGGTCCTCCATAAATAATCTTCCCTGCACAAGGAGCCTGAGGAGGAAACAATGTCTTCTAAGTCCTTTCAGCCAACTGGGTAGTATATAATAACTATGACTGGAGTGTTGCCCAGTTCTGCCCTGTTATTATTGGCCGAGTTCTTGTAGGAGATTTATAAAAAGCAAATATAAAGTGCTGTATATTAAACAATACACAATTACCACAGATCTACTGCAAGAAAACAATGAAGAGAAAGGTGGCCTTATGCTGTTCCATCTGTCCACACATTTGTTTCTCTCAGCAGCCATTCCTTCCATAGATGAGTAAGAGCAACCCAACTCCGGCAGCCAGAAATGGCACTAATAAAGGCGTTCTCCAGCTGGAGAGTTACAAAAACAGAAAAACTCCAGTCTTGGTTTTCTAACTTCCATCTCTATGTAGTGTGCAGGGCAACAAGCCCTAGCCAGCATTGGAATGGGAGTTAGACAGCCAGAACCAGTCTCACAGTGCAGAGGTGAGAGAAAAGTTCCTCCCTGGCTCTGTAAGCATATGTGGATGAAATGCTTCCTAATTTTCCTCCCCCTTTCCCTTCCTCCTCCCCCTGCACTGGGATTAGTAAAAAAAAATAAAATAAAAATGGCACTTCAATCCAAGCAAAACACAGAAGCATAGAGTATTAGGACAAAAAAAATGACTGTAAAGCAAAGCCAGTCTACTTACTTCCCTTATTTATGGTGATATGCAAACCTTATTTGATTTCTGATTTTACCTTATTTTCCGAAACCTAGGGATACTCTGTGTCTCTCCCCTGTTATCTTGAACTCTGATTTGGTTCTTACTACCAGAATCTCCCCCTTTCCATGCACCAAAACCCTTTCTATGAACAAAGGCTTCCTTATCTTACTCCTGAGTCTACCCACCCAGCGGTGTACTAAGGGGGGGGGGGGCGTGGG
Organism: Rhinatrema bivittatum; assembly: GCF_901001135.1. Lineage (NCBI taxonomy): Eukaryota > Metazoa > Chordata > Amphibia > Gymnophiona > Rhinatrematidae > Rhinatrema > Rhinatrema bivittatum. The sequence continues at coordinate 305,723,314 of NC_042617.1, forward strand.
GGTGCGGTCTGCCCCGGGTGACAGCCAGAAGGTCAGCAGCCGCGAGGAGAGCTCATTCCGCTCACCTAGAAGAAGAGGGAGTCCTCCGGGCCGTGAGCGGTGGGAGCACTGGGCGGCCGCCTAGAGCATCACGGGTCTGGAGCCAGCAACTGCATAGCCTTTTCTTCTTCCCATCCACCCCCCACAGCCTGGAAGAAGAAGTGGTGGGGTCCGCGCGGGTGGGAAGAAGGAAAGGTCATGCGGTCGCGGCCCGAAGCAGGAGGAAGAGCAACAGCACTGCCCCCCGCACCCTCCCCACCGCAGAGGCAGGAAGCAGAGCCGCACCAGCCCCCATGACGCCTCAAGAAAAGTGAAGAGTCTCCGTCCGTCGCTGGGGCTGAAGGAGGAAACTGCTGCTGTGCTTCTGATAGGGAGCGGGGTAGAAAGTGAGAGAGAGTGTGTTTGTGCCTATGTGTGTGTTAGAATATGTCTGTGTGTGAGAGAGAGAGCTGTCTGAAGGGGTGTGTGAAAATGTATGCAAGAGAGAGAGAGAGAGCACCTGTGTGAGGGAGAGGGGAGCCAGAGATCACTGGGCAGGGGTGAAGAGGAGGAATAGAGAAGTAAATCTGGAGGGGAGAGTGCCAAATATGTTAGGTACGCCACTGCACCCACCTTCAGCCCCGTATAACCTCTTGCTCTAGCACTTCTTTTTCATTGAAAAAGGCCTTCGTTTTGTGCAATATTTACTTCTTCTGAGGTATTTAGAAACAAAGGTCAGTATTCAGCACAGTCTTAGATGGATAAGTTTAGACTTATCTAGATAAGTGGTGCTGTTTGAATGTTCTGCCATTTTCGGCAGCTGCCATTTAACCGGATAACTATTGACCCTACTAGGGAGGGACAGCATGCTCCTTGCTGTGCCCTGTTAGTTTGGGGTTTTTTTTTCTCCCCCTGGGAAAGGAAACCGGAGTTTCAGGGTTGAGACCTGAGAAATGGAAAGGAGTCAAAGGCCCTCTGCTCATTTATTTGCCCTGATTTTGGAAGTCTTGATTTGTGGACGGGAGAAGTTTTCTACCCTTCCTATCTCTTGTTTAATTTCCCTTTTCAGTAGAGGATTTTTCTTTTGCTTAACTGAGCCCCAAAGGGCCCATAGACTCAGATCTTCTTTCAAAGGAAGGGGACCTTTCACAGAGGAAGAGTCGAGGAATCATCAGTATCCTCCAAGAGGGATTCAACCCCAGGAAGAAGGCGCAAGGGATGGGAGAGAGAGAAGGCGCTTCATGATACCACTCCGGTGGGCCACTATTATCTCAAGGAGGCTGAAGGCATAAAGCAGGACAGAGGAGGCAAGAGAAGAACTACGTGAAGTAGGAGAACTGGGATTTTTCCATGGAATCCAATATAAATTGATCAAGGGACTACCCCTTATCAACTGATTGGAAGGAAGAAAGACTGCAATTATACATTGAAATTGGCTTTACCAATATGAAAACATTTATTCAGAGAAGAAGGTTACAAACGTATTGACGCCCTGAAGCTATACCTATGCCTTTAAAGTAGGTAGGAGCCGTAAAGAACTTTTTCATTCATTTTACTTTTAAATCAGTTAAAAGCTAAAGCTGGAAACCATAACAGCTTCCAACATATTCATGTAAACCCCTTTTCCGTGAGTCAGGGCACACATCGAATTTATAAACTTTGGGGCTGCTCTGGCTAGCTGACTCCATCCCAAGATCAACTCCTGATCCCTGGGGGGAATTCTTGTTACAGGGGGGGAGACTCTCGTCTATGGCCCAGACATTGGTGTGTATTCCAATGGCATAGCCAGAAATGAAATTTTTTTTGGGGGGGAGGGGGGGACAAGGTTAATATGAGTGGGCAGTTGACATACAGGTCTAGGCCCTACTATTTGTACTCTTATCGATAAATAATAGGGATGTGAATCGTTTTCCATATCGTCTTAACGATAGAAATCGTGTGGCAGGGCAAGAAAATCGTCTTAGGCACGATTTTTTAGTTAAAAAATCGTTAAAAATCGTTTTTTCCGATTAGTGCGCACTAACTCGAGTTAGTGCGCACTAACTGGGAGTTAGTGCGCACTAACTGAAAATGATACAATTTGACACTTTTCAGGTCAGTTAAGGTCAGTTTAGGAATGAATATGTATTCCTATTGGCTGCCCTCTTATTTATTCATGTTACCAAGTTTCCTACTGACAGTATATGGGGGATGGGAAATGGAAACAGTTGGTAGCTTGACAAAACAAGTAATGTGATCAGTCAATGTGACTAGAACTTGTGCCCTAACCCTGATACCAGGGGTATTGTGATCTTCCTGCACACAGTGCCCTATCCCTATTAATACCAGGAGTGTTGTGATCTTCCTGCACACAGTGCCCTATCCCTAATACCAGGGGTGTTGTGATCTTCCTGCACACAGTGCCCTATTCCTGATATTGGGGGTGTTGTGATCTTCCTGCACACAGTGCCCTATTCCTGATACCGGGGGTGTTGTGATCTTCTTGCACACATCCCGATATCAGGGATAGGGCACTGCGTGCAGGAAGATCACAACACTCCTGGTATTAATAGGGATAGGGCACTGCATGCAGGAAGATCACAACACTCCTGGTATTAATAGGGATAGGGCACTGCATGCAGGAAGATCACAACACCCCTGGTATCAGGGATAGGGCACTGTGTGCAGGAAGATCACAATACCCCGGAGGAGTGAGGGTCAGGCAGCTCCCCCCTGTCTGTGAAGCCAGCCTCTCACTAGTAATGCAGGGAGGGAGCTGTCTCAGACTTCACCATCCTCCCCCCCCCCCTTACCCACACACCATTCACTAGCTGGGACATGGGGGAAGTCAGGAGTGAGGGTCAGGCAGCTCCCCCCTGTCTGTGAAGCCAGCCTCTCACTAGTAATGCAGGGAGGGAGCTGTCTCAGACTTCACCATCCACCCCCCCCCTCACCCACACACCATTCACTAGCTGGGACATGGGGGAAGTCAGGAGTGAGGGACAGGCAGCTCCCCCCTGTCTGTGAAGCCAGCCTCTCACTAGTAATGCAGGGAGGGAGCTGTCTCAGACTTCACCATCCTCCCCCCCCCCCCCTCACCCACACACCATTCACTAGCTGGGACATGGGGGAAGTCAGGAGTGAGGGTCAGGCAGCTCCTCCCTGTCTGTGAAGCCAGCCTCTCACTAGTAATGCAGGGAGGGAGCTGTCTCAGACTTCACCATCCTCCCCCCCCCCCCTCACCCACACACCATTCACTAGCTGGGACATGGGGGAAGTCAGGAGTGAGGGTCAGGCAGCTCCCCCCTGTCTGCGAAGCCAGCCTCTCACTAGTAATGCAGGGAGGGAGCTGTCTCAGACTTCACCATCCTCCCCCCCCCTCACCCACACACCATTCACTAGCTGGGACATGGGGGAAGTCAGGAGTGAGGGTCAGGCAGCTCCCCCCTGTCTGTGAAGCCAGCCTCTCACTAGTAATGCAGGGAGGGAGCTGTCTCAGACTTCACCATCCACCCCCCCCCCCTCACCCACACACCATTCACTAGCTGGGACATGGGGGAAGTCAGGAGTGAGGGACAGGCAGCTCCCCCCTGTCTGTGAAGCCAGCCTCTCACTAGTAATGCAGGGAGGGAGCTGTCTCAGACTTCACCATCCTCCCCCCCCCCCCTCACCCACACACCATTCACTAGCTGGGACATGGGGGAAGTCAGGAGTGAGGGTCAGGCAGCTCCCCCCTGTCTGTGAAGCCAGCCTCTCACTAGTAATGCAGGGAGGGAGCTGTCTCAGACTTCACCATCCTCCCCCCCCCCCCCCTCACCCACACACCATTCACTAGCTGGGACATGGGGGAAGTCAGGAGTGAGGGTCAGGCAGCTCCCCCCTGTCTGCGAAGCCAGCCTCTCACTAGTAATGCAGGGAGGGAGCTGTCTCAGACTTCACCATCCTCCCCCCCCCCTCACCCACACACCATTCACTAGCTGGGACATGGGGGAAGTCAGGAGTGAGGGTCAGGCAGCTCCCCCCTGTCTGTGAAGCCAGCCTCTCACTAGTAATGCAGGGAGGGAGCTGTCTCAGACTTCACCATCCTCCCCCCCCCCCCCCCTCACCCCACACACCATTCACTAGCTGGGACATGGGGGAAGTCAGGAGTGAGGGTCAGGCAGCTCCCCCCTGTCTGTGAAGCCAGCCTCTCACTAGTAATGCAGGGAGGGAGCTGTCTCAGACTTCACCATCCTCCCCCCCCCCTCACCCACACACCATTCACTAGCTGGGACATGGGGGAAGTCAGGAGTGAGGGTCAGGCAGCTCCCCCCTGTCTGTGAAGCCAGCCTCTCACTAGTAATGCAGGGAGGGAGCTGTCTCAGACTTCACCATCCTCCCCCCCCCCCCCTCACCCACACACCATTCACTAGCTGGGACATGGGGGAAGTCAGGAGTGAGGGTCAGGCAGCTCCCCCCTGTCTGCGAAGCCAGCCTCTCACTAGTAATGCAGGGAGGGAGCTGTCTCAGACTTCACCATCCTCACCCCCCCCCCCTCACCCACACACCATTCACTAGCTGGGACATGGGGGAAGTCAGGAGTGAGGGTCAGGCAGCTCCCCCCTGTCTGTGAAGCCAGCCTCTCACTAGTAATGCAGGGAGGGAGCTGTCTCAGACTTCACCATCCTCCCCCCCCCCCCTCACCCACACACCATTCACTAGCTGGGACATGGGGGAAGTCAGGAGTGAGGGTCAGGCAGCTCCCCCCTGTCTGTGAAGCCAGCCTCTCACTAGTAATGCAGGGAGGGAGCTGTCTCAGACTTCACCATCTTCCCCCCCCCCTCACCCACTCACCATTCACTAGCTGGGACATGGGGGAAGTCAGGAGTGAGGGTCAGGCAGCTCCCCCCTGTCTGTGAAGCCAGCCTCTCACTAGTAATGCAGGGAGGGAGCTGTCTCAGACTTCACCATCCTCCCCCCCCCCCCCCTCACCCACACACCATTCACTAGCTGGGACATGGGGGAAGTCAGGAGTGAGGGTCAGGCAGCTCCCCCCTGTCTGCGAAGCCAGCCTCTCACTAGTAATGCAGGGAGGGAGCTGTCTCAGACTTCACCATCCTCCCCCCCCCCCTCACCCACACACCATTCACTAGCTGGGACATGGGGGAAGTCAGGAGTGAGGGTCAGGCAGCTCCCCCCTGTCTGTGAAGCCAGCCTCGCACTAGTAATGCAGGGGGGGAGCTGTCTCAGACTTCACCATTCTCCCCCCCCCCCCCCCTCACCCACACACCATTCACTAGCTGGGACATGGGGGAAGTCAGGAGTGAGGGTCAGGCAGCTCCCCCCTGTCTGTGAAGCCAGCCTCTCACTAGTAATGCAGGGAGGGAGCTGTCTCAGACTGGTATCAGGGTTAGGGCACTGTGTGCAGGAAGATCACAACACTCCTGGTATTAATAGGGATAGGGCACTGTAAGAGATGACTGTAGTAGATTGAATAAAGATCTGATGGTTCTGCTCTCCTCACACCAAACAAAAACAACACACAAGCAGAGAAGCCCTTCTTACAAAGCTGAGCTAGTGAGTTAAGTAGGAGGAAAAGTAAACATACTGGTGCCAGTGTGGCTACTTAAAAAATACACTTACCAACAATCAATTACATATATTTGAACTGTGTACAGTTCCAGCCAGGACCACCTTTCTAAAATGCACAGTGATTGGCAAATTCAACATGCACTAGCATTTCAGGTGCCTGCTAACAAAAATAATAAACAAACAAGTTCTAGTCACGTGAGTGCTGATCATTACATTACTTTTTTTGTCAAGCTTCCAACTGTTTCCATTTCACATCCCCCCAACCATATTGGTAACATCAATAGATAAGAGCACAGCCAGCCAATAGGAATACATACATACATATTCATTCCTAAGTGACCTTTACTGACCTGGGAAGTGTGAACACTTTGTTTCATTTTCTGTTGGTGTTCGTTAGTTTCCAGTTCCATTTCCCATCCCCCCAACCATCACCTCAGTGGTAACCTTGGTAATATCAATAGATAAGAGGGCAGCCAGCCAATAGGAACACATATTCATTCCTAACTGACCTTCAGTGACCTGGAAAGTGTTTATTTGTATCATTTTCAGTTAGTGCGCACTAAATCGAGTTAGTGCGCACTAACGGGGAGTTAGTGCGCACTAACTCGAGTTAGTGCGCACTAACACGATTTAACGATTTTTAACGATAAATCGTTAGAATTTCTATTGTATCGTGTTCTATAACGATTTAAGACGATATAAACATTATCGGACGATAATTTTAATCGTTGAAAAACGATTCACATCCCTAATAAATAATGCCTTAGGGGCGGATTTTAAAAGCCCTGCTCGCGTAAATCTGCCCGGATTTACACGAGCAGGGCCTTGCACGCCGGTGCGCCTATATTCCATAGGCCTACCGGCGCGCGCAGAGCCCCGGGACTCGCGTAAGTCCCAGGGTTTTTCGAGGGGGGCGTGTCGGGGGTGGGGCCGAGCAGCGCGGCGTTTTGGGGGCGGGACGCGGCATTTCGGGGGCGGGCCTGGGGGCATGGTTTCAGCCCGGGGCGGTCCGGGGGCGTGGCCACGCCCTCCGGAACCGCCCCCAGGTCACGTCTCGGCGCGCTAGCGGCCCGCTGGCGCGTGGGGATTTACTTCTCCCTCCGGGAGGCGTAAATCCCCCGACAAAAGGTAGGGGGGGTTTAGATAGGGCCGGGGGGGGTGGGTTAGATAGAGGAAGGGAGGGGAAGGTGAGGGGAGGGCGAAAGCGAGTTCCCTCCGAGGCCGCTCCGATTTCGGAGCGGCCTTGGAGGGAACGGCGGCAGGCTGCCCGGCTCGGCGCGCGCCGGCTACACGAAATCGGCAGCCTTGCACGCGCCGATCCAGGATTTTAGCAGCTACGCGCGTATCTACTAAAATCCAGCGTACTTTTGTTTGTGCCTGATGCGCCAACAAAAGTACGCGAAGGCGCGCTTTTTTAAAATCTACCCATTAGAGTGCACCTGACAATGGATTTCTAAGCAGTTTTATCATGAGTGATGCTTTAAAATATTAAAATTCTATTTCAAGCACTTACCAGCATTAAAAGTACTTTATGAATCTGTATTAATTTATTTTATATTTATTGCAGTTTCTAAATACATATCATGTAAAAAGTAAACAAAGAACACTTAACAGAAACATCTGATCCAATCATGTAATAAAACAAATATCAATGTATTCTTTTATGAATTCTCTTTCCAAAAATGCAAAGAACATCATAGCTACAATAAACTGCAATAATCATAGGGACGTGCAATTTTATAATGTGTGCGCTGGAGTGCACATGTTATAAAATTGGGGGTGTCGCACACAAGGGGGGGTTGAAAACTGCAATTTACGCGCGGCAACGAGATTCGACTTCCCCCAGTTCCCTCCCAGAGCGGATTGGGAGGGAACTTTCCTACCCCCCTACCTACCCTCCCTCCCTCCCTCTTCCCCTCTCTTCCCCTTGTTTGTTTTAGAACTTACGCCAGCAGACTGCCAGCGCGTGATCCCCCAGCACAGCAGCAAATGGTCACTGTACCGGCCGCCTCCAGCATTGCCCTGTCCTGCCCCCTGGTACGCCCCTCCCCACCCCCGGACCGCCCCTTTTCTTCGGCCTGGCTCTTGTGCGCTTAATGAGGGCTACATGCACGGCCGGGTCCCTTTTAAAATGCACACAGCTCGCGCAAGGCCTGGCTGCTCGCCTAGCCCCCCGTTTTTTACGCATGCCTGGCATTTAAAATCGGGCCGATAATACTCATCATAAGAATTTAAGATTTTCAACAGAAGCAGAACTAGGACATTCTGTCTCACACAGAGGTTTACATTCCCCCCTCAATCACACAAGCTCTCACATGCTTTTTCTCACATGCAGGCTCACACATAGGATCTTATTCTCACAAGCAGGCTGCCACTTCAACACATATATGCTTCCTCACACACACAGGCTCTCACACCCCCATGCTCTCTCTCCTTCACACACACACACACACAGCTTCTCCACTCCCACATGTTGTCTCTCATACACACACACACACACATATACCCACCCCCAGGCAGGCTCCCATTCACACCTCCCCCTCCAGGCAGCCTCTCATTCATACTCCCAACCCACAGTAAGGCAGGCTCTCATTCTCACATACACCCAGGGAGGCTCCCATTCACACACACACACCCCAGGCAGGTTTCCATTTACACAAACACACACCCAGGCAGTCTCCTCATCGAGAGCAGAAGGGAAGCCCATTCTGCTTCTTCTCCTCGTGTGCTGGCCTCTGTGCTATAGAAAACTCTTGTGACTAGTACTTCCTCTATGCTGATCTCATGCATCGCATAGAGCATGTGCTAGTCACAAGAATTTTGAATTCCTTAGGGCCAGCACATGTACTGGAGTAGATGTTTTTATTTATTTATTTATTTATTTTGATTGTTTTTATATACCGAAGTATTAGTGTTGGCCTTCACTCCGGTTTACATTTGAACAACGTTATACATAAAAATCAGAACATTATACATAAAAATCATGAGAGGGTTGTAGTAACAGCGAACATTAGAATCAGAGGACAGCTGTAACAAGAGTTAACAACCTTAAAGAAACTTTGGATTAACAAAGGGGAAAAAACTGATATTATGAGGGAGAAACAGTTATTCTAGCAAGGTAAAGGTGGTGGCTTGAGTCGCATTGCTGGAGAGAGGGCATAAGTTGGAATTGTAGGGTAAATAGAAGGGGGACATTGGGGAGCTTGTTCAGAAGGGAGGGGGGGGCTGTGGTGATAGGAAAGGGAGTGAGGGCTGAGCAATGGTTAGTTTAGCCTATCCCATCTTTGTAGACTTGTTTGAAGAGCCACGTTTTGAGCAATTTCTTGAGATATGGTATTTCTTTCGGTTCTTAGGTGGGTTGGTAGGGAGTTCCATAGGTGTGGACGAGCTATTGAGAATGCTCTTTTCCTGGTTGTGGTGAGTTTGGCTGTGGTTGCTGATGGGATCTCTAGACAAGCTTTGTTTGTTGATCTGGTGTTGCGTTGAAAGTGGTGTGTTTTGATTAGGGTGTTAATGCAGTCGTATTCATAGTGGTGCATTGAGTTGTGTATGATTGCTAAAGTTTTGTATTCAATTCTTTGTTCTATCGGGAGCCAATGTAGCTCTTTTAAGACAGGGGAGGTGTGATCTGATCTTTTGTGACCTGTGAGGATTCGTGCTGTGGCATTTTGTAGTATTTATAGAGGGTGCAGGGTTGATTTGGGGAGTCCTATCATGATCGAGTTGCAGTAGTCGATGCTTGAGAAATCAAGGATTGTAGGATGGTTCTGAAGTCTGATTGGTTTAGTAAAGGTTTGAGGTGCTTGAGAATTGATAGCTTGTGGAAACCTTCTCTTATTTTCAAGGAGATGTGCTTTTTAAGGTTGAGCTGTGGGTCAATCCATATTCCCAGATCTTTAACATTTTCTTTTAGTTTGATGGGGTTGTTGTCGATGATAATGGAGTGGTTCTGGTGATCTCCTGTGTTGATTCTTTCAGTCAGCATACATTCAGTTTTGTCTGTGTTGATGCATAGTTTCAGTTGGTTTAATAGGATTTTAATTTTGTTAATAGTTGTAGCTGCGAGTTGTAGCGTGTTCTCAATTGTGTTTGTGACTGGGATGAGGAGCTGTATGTCATCGGCGTACAGGAAGTAAGTGACGCTGAGACTGGAGAGAAGTTGGCAAAGACATAATAGGTAAATGTTGAAAAGGATTGCTGATAGTGAGGAGCCTTGTGGGACTTCAGTTTCAAGTGGGATGGCTTCGGAGGTGTGGTTGTTGAAATTTACCTTGTATGTTCTGTTTTGGAGGAAAGATGTGAACCAGTCTAGGGTTTTCCCTGTTAGACCGATTTCAGATAGTCTGTGGATTAGACTATTGTGTTCAACTGTGTCGAAGGCAGCCGATAGATCGAGAAGGATGAGGAGGTATCGTTGTCCATTGTCGAATCCTCTTAGGATGGTGTTTGTTAGGTTAATGAGTAATGTTTCGGTACTGTGATTTTTTCTGAAGCCGTGTTGGGTGGGGTATAAGATTTTGTTTGTGTCGAGATGATCGTTCAGTTGTTTGAGAGGGGCCTTTTCGGTAAGCTTGGCAAGGAACGAGAGGTTTGATATAGGGCGGTTGTTGCTTAGGTCACTGGGGTCGAGGTTCTTTTTTTTTAGGATGGGTTTTATGGTGGCGATTATTAGTTTGTCTGGTAGTTCTCCTTCTTCAAGTGATTTGTTTATAATAGCTGTGATGGTTGGGGAGATAGTTTGGGAGATTTCTTTGAGCGAATGTGTTGGTATGGTGTCAAGATCGTGACGGGCTGGGTTTAATGACTTGATTAACTTCCCAGTTTCAGTGATTGATATAGGTTCAAAATTAGTCCAGGGTGTGATGTTTTTGCGAATCAATTGAGAGTTGTTGCTTGTGGTCTTAGTTATTTTTTCGGATATTTTGCTGATTTTGTTTTTGAAGAACATTGCGAGATCTTGGCTTAGGTTTTTGTTGGGGATGGAGTTGTTGTTGTTGTTATTCGCTGCAATTAGGTTGTTTACTAAGTTGAATAGGGATTTCGGGTTGTTTGAGGAATTAGAGATTTTTTGCTGTAGTATTCTTTCTTTGATTTGTTTATCAAGCTTTTATAGAGGGCAAGGTGGGTATGGTATCTTTCCAGGGTTAGTGGACATTTGTTTTTTCGCCAATCTTTTTCTTAGGGTGGCTTTTGTCTCCTTTAGTTGTGAGTTGAACCAGGAGTTGATGTTTTGTCTTTTTGATTTGATTATTTTTGTTCTTTACGGGTTTATGGTGTTGGCTTTTTCGGTGGTGATTTGATGCCATGATTAGGTGGCATTATTTATATTGGAGAGATCTATGTTTGACAGTTGTTTTTCCAGCTCGTATTGGAGTAGGTCGGGTGAGAAAGGAGGTCTGTACCTGAATGAGAGTGTTTTGTTGGTTTCATTCTTGTTGATGACATCAGTTTGGGTCATACATTGAAGGAGAAATTGGTCTGACCATGGGACTTGGGAGTAGGATATAGTTGAGTTTGAAAAGAAGTTGTCATTTGTGAAAATCAAGTCTAAGGTGTGTCCAGCTTTGTGTGTTGGGTTGTTAATGAGTTGAGTGAATTGGAGGGTGGTAAGGACGTCCATCAGTGTTTGGCATGATTGGGAAAGTGGGGAGACGTCTGTGTGGAGGTTAAAGTCTCCTAGGATGATTATTGGTTTTTTGTTGTTGATATTTGAAATGAAGAATTCAATGAGTGGTGATATGTCTTTGTCCAGCAGTTTGGGGGGGCAGTAAATTAGATAGATCTGGAGGTTGTTGGATTCGAATAGTGCTAGCTCGAATTGTTGGGGGAGAGAGTGGGGGACTTGTTTTATGTTGAAGTGTTTTTTTATGATTAGCAATAAACCACCTCCTTTTCGTGATTTCCTTGGTATTGAGAATAGATCGTAAGTGTTGTTGGGCTCTCTCCCAGTGGTACTCTCTTCTCGGCTGCTGGTGGGATGGGGTCCACCAGCAGCCTCTTGGGCCTCTTCTTTCTTCAACTGTCAATGGGACAGGATCCACCAGTGGCCTCCCAGGCCTTTTTTTGCCCAGGATGCCAGTAGATTGGAAGCCACCAGTTTTCCTCAATAAAGTTCAATACATGCACCGGCATGTAGGAATATTGTAAGCCAGACATGGCTTGCACGTGATCTTCCAGCAGGCATTGGCCATGAGATATTTTACCCAGGTTAGGCCTCTGCTCAAACAGACTTGGTACCACCCACGATTAGTCCAAAACCTGGGGGGTAGAGGTTGATCCAGAAGATCCTCTCTGCTGTAAGCCTTGATGGAGCAATGACATCTGAAAGTGCACGGCATCTCCCGCTGGAGTGAGGAAACGCACCAGGCAAAACAAAGTGCCCTCCTGATGAAACCCCAAAGCTGGATGGCAATATTGACACCTCCATGGCCATCCATCAATATTCTCTAAAGGTCTTAGAGGCCCACACATTAGGTTGACTATTGGGGTGACTACTCCATACAGCTCATTGGCTTGTTCCGCTGTGATGGTGATGCTCCAATTCCTCCTACCGGAGAAGCGGAAACTCACAGTAGGCCGCAATCGACCTGATGATCCAGAACTCACTGATAGAAGATCCACAGGTGGTATTCTGCCCCAACACAGGCAAGGGGCTGATGTTGCAGTAAGATACCCCAGAGGTATTCTCTGTGGGGGTCAATGGCTGCAGGGTTTCTGGTAAGGTAGATTTAGGTAACCCCCAACCTCACCCAGCCACAGATGTAATCATAGCCATTTCCAATTCTTTTTGCACTAAGGCCTCCATTTGATCGGCCCAAGAGAGCTGACCGGCATCATCGTTTTCCCCGGCCATGGAGGGATCTTTGATGTAGGCCTCTACTACCACATCAGGGCTATCCCTATACGTGAAGGCCTGACCATGCCCAGCATCAAGATTCACTATGCCCACTACCCCGGGGCTGCCTGGGCAGGAGGCAACAGCAGTTTTGTTACTGAAGCTGTCTTCTCTTTCCCGGTAGTACCACTGCTGTTATTCGAGTCAATCAGGGCGATATGTCCAGCATCATGGTGTAACACCATGCGGCAAAACACACTTGTGGAACTGCCTCCTTGCCAGCCAACAGTGATCTCGGGTCCCACTCTGACATCTTGAAACAGCAGCCCCTTACAATAATAATAGTGAGTGAAAACCTATTCAGATCGCTGGCAGGCCCGATGGTCTGTGCATTCAACAGCTCAGTGTGCTGTGGCGATCAAAAAAGCAAACAGAATGTTAGGAATTATTAGGAAGGGAATGGCAAATAAAACGGAGGATGTCATAATGCCTCTGTATCACTCCATGGTGAGACTGCACCTTGAATACTGTGTGCAGTTTTGGTCATCGCATCTCAAAAAGGATATAGCTGCACTGGAGAAAGTGCAGAGAAGGGCAACCAAAATGATAAGGGGCATGGAACGGCTGCTCTATGAGGACAGGCTAAAGAAGTTAGGGCTGTTCAGTTTGGAGAAGAGACGACTGAGGAGGGATATGATAGAGGTCTACAAAATCATGAAAGGACTTGAACAAATTAATGTAAATCATCTTTTTATTCTCAGATAATAGAAGGACCAGGGGGACACTCCATGAAGTTAACAAGTAGCTCATTTAAAACAAATCAAAGAAAATTCTTTTTCACTCAGCACATAATTAAGCTCTGGAATTCATTGTCATAGGATGTGGTTACGGCAGTTAGTGTAACTGGGTTAAAAAAGGTTTGGATAAGTTCCTAGAGGAAAAATCCATAAACTGCTATTACGGTAATTAATAAGCAATAGTAGCTTGTTTGGGTACTTGTCAGGTACTTGTGACTTGGATTGGCCACTGTTGGAAACAGAATACTGGGCTTAATGGACCCTTGATCTGACCCAGTATGGCATATCTTATGTTCTTATGAGAATCACGCCCGTTCCTGTGAATGATATATGGAGGCTCAGTATTGAACTGGCCATACCACTTTATTGAGGCCGAAAACATGTCCCGGGACACAAACAGGTACCACCGTCTCGCTTACCCACTGTCCTCACAGGGTCTGCACAGGATAAGTTTCCTCCCCCACTATGTCAGGACTGCTCTCACTGGAGCTAGCTAGTTTGGAGATGGATTTCTCGGCCATAGCACCTGACATAATATCATCGATTTTTCCTCTGGTTTAGTCACCTCGCACACAGTGTATTATGTCAGAATGTCAGGTAAAGGTTTTAATAAATAGTAATTGTGTGGGGTAGTATCGCTAGAACACTAGTTTCAGTCATGTCTCGCTGGGTTAGGAACCTGCGGCCTACAATCTCGATCCACTCTGCACCATGCCTGCACACACCATCCCTCGTGCTGAGGATGATGCCGCTGCTCTTATATCACTCTATTGACTCTGCGTCGGTTGTGTAGCAATGACATCAGATGCATTCATCGTATGTTGTTTTTCCTTTTGGCACACTTCCTTTCACGCTGATGCCCTATGTGGGAATGGACACTATTTTGTGTAAGTGTCACAGCTATTTTTCTATCAATTCTAGTACCTTGTACATACGCCGAAATCCACATCTCTCATCCAGAACATAAAATCACATTTTAAGACCATCCTTAAGCCCCATGTTCTTTGGGCGCCAAATTCATTACCGTAGTTTTCCTCATGAGAACATTAGTGCTATTTACCATTTGCTTATATGACAAAATAAGAGTTAAGCAATGAAATTCTAGACCAGCAAAATAAAATTAATATCAGGAGAAACTTTGATATCTGATGGTGATTCTGAGGTGTGGTTCTTTGGATCCTGTGATAGCCCAGGGGTTATAAAAATTCACTTCTCAGGAATTTTTCTGAGGCCTTTGGTTCATTAGGTTTCTTGGGTGCTAATAATTCCAGGGACATCAGCAAAATACAAATGCAGAACACATGGTCAAAAATTCAGGAGGTTCTAGCAAAGGACCAGAGACTATATGCTGGGTCCTTCACAGAAGGAGAAACATTAGAGAACAGGCTCGGCCTGCCCAATAATGGGCAGTAGAAGATGTGAGGGGGAAGACCTGAGAACAGACAGACCTCGGATAGAGGAGGATAGCTTGTCAGGGGCCCTTGAATTTATTGTTGAAGCTCAGTTCTTAACTGTGACAGCTAAAATTACCAGTTGACTTCCGATTGCAAGGGACAGACAGCAGGCTGCTGAGCCAGTCCTGATTTTGCCCCATAGCATCTACAGACTTGCATTTCCTGCTTTTCATAGGGAATTTTCAACTACAAGCTCCTACATGCAATGGGGCAGAACCGGGACTGGCTTAGTCTACAACCAATTACCTGGCTAGGGTTACCAGTCAACCCTATACCATCTAAACAGGCTGCCTCCCCCCAATATCTATGCACCCGTAGTTCCTGCTTTTCTTGGGGAATCTTCAACTACATGTCCACAAATGCAATGGAAGCAAAAGAGCTGGCTCAGCCTGTCCTGATGACATGGATATCTGATATATGGATATCTGATGTCTCCACTGACAGCTCGGCGACTGGAGCTGTTTTGCTCTCACTTCTAAAATAAATACGAACCAAATCTCCATCTGTTTTTGAATATTTTCTTCTGAATAAACAGAGAAGAACGGGAACCATGACATTCAACAGATCTGATTAATTTTGGAAGCAGCAAAGCTGGGTTTGCTCTGATGAAAGCGAGGAGCATATGTTAACCATTGAAGTGGTGTGCCAGCTTTCAGATTGTTATCTCACAGAAAAACAATTGAGGTTATTTCCAAAATTTAAGCAATAGCCACGAGAAACCATGTTCCAAATGTATTAGAGAAGATGAAACTGAAAACTGTATAAGAGGAATAATTATTCATCTAATCAAAAACAATATATTATGGTTTAGATTTTTAAAAACTATACAATTTCAACAATTAGAGATTATCACTGTATTATAATTACTAATAATAAGGTCAATATTAAGCAAGCCAGTGAGCAGAGGTAAAGGTACCTGGAAATTCGGCAGAACATACCCGATAATTGTTCTGCTGAATGAACCCAAAGAAAGTTATCCGGGTAACTATAGGTCAGCTATTTTTCCAGCCAGGGTTACCCAACTAAATTTAGCCAGGTAGCACTGATATTAGTGCCCACCTGTTTATTTTACTTATTTTATTTTTAAAACTCTTGTATACCGCTGTTCCAAGAAAGGAGATGAAAGCGGTTTACAAATAAACATACATAAGATGTAGCCAGCCCCTCCCCCCAACCAAGAATGTCTAGATAAAATTTTGCTGGACAGCAGTGGGGAGGAGGGAAAGATATTCAAATCATAGGTTTTATCCAGGTAACTTGAAAAGTTCCCCAGACAAACCCTTTAAATATTGACCTCAATAATGCCTCCATCTGCACAAATTTAAGCTTTAATTCTATGAGCTCTCACAAAACAAATAATAGTTTGGATGAGAGAATGCCAAGGAACACTGGATGCTTCCAGAATGGGTGTTGATGGCTCACTAGGGGACCATTTCTGACCCAATTCCCCCCACATGGTGTAGCGGGGAGACTGTTCCCTCTGAACCAATGCTAGCTAGTTTGATATTAGGGTGCATTGTGCTGCTGAGTGCACTGTCTCTACTCTAAGGATTCTTCTAAGCTGCATGGCTCCACACAGTTTAAAGCCATTTCTATGTGCTCTTTGGGACGGAGGAGATTGTAAGGCACCACAAGCATTTTTCAAACTTGCAGGCTAGCCCTTCCTTACTGCAGATCTCATGCATCGAGAGATCAGCAACCAGGAAGTGCTGGCTGAGGAAATTTGAAAATAAAGGGCCAGTCTGGTGTGACCCGGGCTTTGCCTGTCACTAACGTTTTGCCCTGTTATTCATCTAAGGATTTTTGCCCCTTGCTGTATCCCTACCCTTTTGTAGGATGTATCTCAGGGATATAAATTTCTCCCTGAGAATGTGATTGGGGGACTTTCCTCCCCAAGGATTAATCAAGGCGAGTGGAGATTGTGAGAGTAGTGGAGTGTTGGAGTTTTGGAGGATTTTTCTGAAGTTTTTGGATTGAACCAGTTTTCTGAGAGAAGGGCAAAGGCAAACCCCAGGAGGGCTGAGTTCTAGATCATTTGCCTTTGCAACCAGTCTACAGCAGAGGTTGGAAATTTTGGAGATTGTGAAGATTTTTTGAGATTTTTGCAGAGAGTGTTGGAGTTATCTATTTGGAAGATTTAAATTTTTTTTAGCAAGGAGTTTTGTCATCTGTCCAGCCCTTGTTTCATGCTAGAACTTGAGAGAGTTTATTCTACCCTCCAAGGGGAAGGGGTTCCAGAGTTAGGCACAGTTCAGTTAAGAGGAGAACAGCTTAGGGATTTACCATGGACAAGAGATTATTGCTTTTTTTATTATGGATTTTCCTGATGCTATTTTTTATTTTCTCAATACTGGGCTGGATTTTTGTTTTCAAACTTTAAGTAAACTTTTCCTTTGAACACCTTCTTTGGGACTCCCTGGTTATTTGCTTCCTAAATCCCTAGAGTATAGGATATACTTCCCACAAGAGAATCCCACTGACCATTGAATTTAATGACTGTGTTCATGACTATACCAGGGGCCCAGGAGGTTAATCCTCTTTCCTCCCCCCTCCCCCAATGGATGAACCCCAGTATCTCCAGGGTCTCTACCAAGGTTACTATGAGAAAAGGGGAGGTCCAGGACAAAACACAGCACCCTAGGGAACTTTGTGAACCCCCCCTAATTTTGATGGGCCCCATGTTGGACAAGCAATTGATAGCCAAGTTTGCTGCAACTAGGAGTGTGCAACCGGTGTCGAGTTCTAGGTCTAACTGGGGTTCCAGGCCCCACCAGCCAAACAGGAGCAGGAGAAATAACCAGATCCATAGGGCTGGTGGGAGTTCCTAGGCCCAGCCAGCTGAAGAAGTGGGAGGAACTGTTGGGTGGATCCATTGGGCAGGCAGAATTTCCCAGACCTCATTAGCCAAAGAAGAGAAGCTGGCGGTCAGAACAGTGAGACTGGCAAAGTTTCCAGGGATTATCATCTGAAGAGAAAAAGGAGAAGTGAGCATCCAGAGGCAGAGGATAAGACAGGAGAGAGAGATAAATAATGAAAATGGGCAGTGAGGGGGTTGGGGACCTGGGATTGGAGGGGTGAAAGGGTGGGATAATAAGACCTGATGGAAACAAACCTAAAGATCTAAACATGTATACCCTAGAGGAAAGACAGGATAGGCGAGATATGATAGAGACATTTCAATATCTCTGAGGGTTCCATGCACAGGAGATGGGCCTCTTTCAGTGAAAGAAGGCTCTAGAATGAGAGGGTCATGGAATAGACTCAGGAGTAATCTAAGGAAATATTTCGTTACAGAAAGCATAGTGGATACATGGAACAGCCTCTCTGTGGAGATACTGGAAACAAGAACAATATCTGAATTCAGGAAAGCATGAGCTAAACACTGAGGATCTCTGAGGGAATGATAGGGATTGTAGACCTGAATATTTGGTGTGGACCGGCATGTTTCTCTGCTTCTAAATGTCTCAAAGCACCTGGGACTCATTTTGCATTCTAATTACTGAGCAGGAAAATCTTTAATGAAGAAAACCAGGGCCACAACCCATCATTTAGACCCTTCGCCATTATGGAGGATTAAACTTGCAAGGCCTGGCCTAATTGACGGATTGGAATCCATACTCAGTGCCTCCTAAAAGGAGTATTTTTGCTGGATCTTTAAAACATGAATCATACACCTACACCAATGCAAGGGACAACTAGTGCTCTGGTGTTGCTTATGTACGGTGGCTATGTTAAAGGACTACCCATCCATTTTTTAGGTCAGGCCCCGGGCCGCAAGGACGACAAACGAACAAAAGACAATCAAAACAGCACCAGACGACCATATGGTCGCACCAGACAAACCAGGAACAAATAACCGGATCACAGCTAAAAGGGGTTATAAACATATCTTCAACCCCGCTTACTACAGCACAGGAGTCAGTATTAAGTAAAGGCCTGTCGTTTGCCCCAATAAATCAATACACTGCCTTTGAGGGTGAGAAGTTTTTACACAGGTTCATACGACAACTACGATTGAAACTGTTTTTTGCACACACTGAGAGTCAACTGCAACGAGGGGATGAGCTGGTACCGCGATCCACGTGGGTGCCTCCGGGACCCATAGACCCAGTGATTTACACGTTTGCAGAGGTGGTAAAACAAGACAGTTTCAATAAAGTAATACACCGTCCACAGCGACAATACAACCTGACGAGAGCAGAAACACAGGCACTCAAAGAAATTCAAGAAAATGCAGAAATCATCATAAAACCAGCGGACAAAGGTGGTTCGGTGGTCGTCCAAGATAAATCAGCATACATCAAGGAGGTAGAACGTCAACTCAATGACCGTGAATACTATCAAAGGCTTGATACAGACCCTACTGCTGACATTAAAAGGAGAATAGATGTCAGAATAGATGAGGCCCACAAGGCTAATTGGATCACGGAAAAAGAAGCACGGTTTCTCACAGTCAAGTTTCCGGTATGTCCGGTCTTCTATACAGTGCCCAAGATTCACAAATCGCTACAACAGCCACCCGGAAGACCAATTGTATCATCAAAGGGTTCTCTCTTGAAACCATTATCACAATTCGTAGATCGATCATTACGCCAGTTCATACCACAAATAACATCATACATCCGTGATTCAGCGCATCTAATGACTATGTTACAAGATATTCATCCAGATCCAACATCCACTTTACTAGTTACCGTCGATGTCACAGCATTATACACCTCAATTCCACAGCAAGAAGCTTTAGAGGTCATCACAAACATTCTCACCACAGCACATAGTCCACATAGGATTCCGAACGCTTTCATAGTGGAGTTGGCTAGTATAGCACTACAAGAAAATTACTTTATGTTCCTAGGAACTTTTTACAAACAAATCAAAGGAACAGCAATGGGGGCCACTATGGCCCCCGATCTAGCCAACTTGTACATGTCAGTATTTGAACAAACGTGGGTATATACAAGTCCGTATTATGTGTATGTGGAGGAATGGAAGAGGTTTATAGATGACATTTTTTTCATATGGCGAGGAGGTCAAGAGAAGCTGAATGAATTTATGCATTGGCTAAATGGCTGTAATCAACATCTACGATTCACCAGTCAATATCATCATCAAACCATTTCTTTTCTGGATATACAGATCTCCTTGACTGATGCTGGATTTCATTTCACCATTTTTCGAAAACCCACGGATCGTAATACATTACTTCACTATTCATCATTCCACCCTAACCATCTTAAAGATAACTTACCAGTGGGACAATTCTTGCGTCTGAGGAGGTTATGCTCCACTACAACAGAATATAAGATACAGTCAAAGGAAATGACTAACAGGTTCCTTCAACGAGGGTATCCCCCAGCAGTAGTGAGGAGAGCATACAAACGGGCCAGATGGGCAAACAGGGATTTACTCCTGGCACAAAAAACCCCACATAGAAATGAAAGGATGGTGTGTGTGTTACCATACACACCCCAAACACAACTGCTGAAAAAGAGTATTTTAAGACATTGGGCCATTTTGCAGATTCACCCTGAGTTTCAAGACAAACCAATGTTTGCACTCACCAAGGCTAGAAATCTTAAGGACATCATAGTCCACTCCAACTTGTTACCCACAAGGGTGGAGAACTCTGATCAACAGGGTAACCACAAAAGATGTGGAAAATGTAGTGCATGTGACTTTGTGTATGAAGGCACATCACTGAATATACCTGGAAGAAAACCTTATCGATTTCAGCAAACCTATGATTGTGAGTCCACCAGAGTTATTTATGCATTATGGTGTCCGTGCCCTAAGATTTACATAGGAAAGACCATGAGGAAATTGAAGAACAGAATTCAGGAGCATGTAAGCCGCCTCCGGCACAAAGTGGAAGGGGCGCCCCTCACCGACCACTGGTTAGAATTAGGTCATTCTTCAGAAAATTTCCAAGTAGCAGTCATTTACCAGGTACAGCCGCATCCGAGAGGTGGGGATTTGAACTCAAAACTCATACAGATGGAGCAGAGATTTATATATACCTGGAACACTATCATCCCGAATGGATTAAACCGCGAGATAGACTGGACGGTTTTTGCCTAAAGCACAGCGATGCTCCACTGTCATTATAAGTACAGAGCCAAGTGACACGATTTTGAGGAGTGATTTAACATAGTCAATACATAACATGACATCAGTCATGAGTGGGCCTTACACTTTACACTGCTCATTCATACATCAATAGCCACTTCATAGAGGGGTGCATTCCAAATGATCACACATGAGTTTTTTATTGAGCAGTGAGCAGAGACGCAGCAAGGAGAGCTGTAAGGTCGGAGAAAGTGGAGAAATCAGAACGTAAAACATCCCGCAAGACAACAAGATACCGCCGCAAATTTGAGGCGGGTTCACACCCGGTAGCAAACACAAATACGCCCTTCAATAAAAGTGGTCACGCCCCCCTAGCTTTGAGAAGAAAGAGCGGACATGGGAGTGAGTAGTCTTCCATCAGGTCCGCAGAGGCGTCTCTAAAAACCTTAGACTAAATTAGGGTGGGAACATCATACACGCCGCCCAGGCGAAAGAAAAAGTGAGATGTGGGAGTGTCTAATCAGCCCCGAGAGGCGTTTCCTGCCACTGCTAATCATTTCAATTACAGACACCTTAGCTAGTCTCGGTTTGGTGCAGAGTCAGGGCAGAATCCCGCGGTAAGTATAAAACATTGAGAATAGGCAAGCGCACCTCAGACACGGAGGAGTTGGCGCCGTCCACGCAGAAGTATGGTCATCACATAAGTAAGTGTTTTAATAGAGTGCAAATGGTATTTTGGAATTGATTTTGCATGATAAACATACAGAATGAGAGTTATTTGTGCTAATTTTTATAGTTGGAAATTCAAACAGCTACTGTGTACCTGTTCGGACACAGCATTACCCCACCCGTAGCCCCTGAAGCAGGCACGGAAGTGCCGAAACATGGCCCATGTCCGTTCTAAAAAACTAAAAACAACAAAAAAAAGGGATTTACAAAAAATTGAGATAATAAAGAATAATAGACGGGGCGAAAGATAAGGGCACCCACCAAATGGGTAGTCCTTTAACATAGCCACCGTACATAAGCAACACCAGAGCACTAGTTGTCCCTTGCATTGGTGTAGGTGTATGATTCATTATTGGAGGGAA
Organism: Rhinatrema bivittatum; assembly: GCF_901001135.1. Taxonomy (NCBI): domain Eukaryota; kingdom Metazoa; phylum Chordata; class Amphibia; order Gymnophiona; family Rhinatrematidae; genus Rhinatrema; species Rhinatrema bivittatum. The sequence continues at coordinate 305,745,125 of NC_042617.1, forward strand.
GAGGTTGGTTGATGTACAGGGATCTTTAAAACAGGCTTCTCTCAGCACAGGGTAGAAAGATAATTTTAGGTTCTGTTTATAATCAGTTTATCAATTTTTTAGATGAAATCAATGATCTAGATCAGGGGCAAGCGAACTGGGGGGGAGGGGGAGGGGCTTGAATAATTATGAAGGTGGGGCCCATTAGCTGCCCAATCAGGGAAGAAAAAAAAGGGCCACGCTGTCAAGTCTCCATGCCATGGAGGCACCGCGAGCTCAGGACGTAGTGACATCCTTGTAAGCACGCCACGACTTAGCCATGCGTCTCTTTCGGCAGGCCGGAGAGAGAAGCTGCTTCCGCTGTGATGAGCCCAAGCAAGGAGGCTGTTTACTCTGCACTGGACAACTCGGGCTCGCCTCCCTCTGGTCTCAACCTGCTGCTGTCAGGTTCCTGCCTAGGAAGAGAGATCACAGCTGTGTGGGGAAAAGAGGTGGTGAGACTGAGGAGGGGAAAGGGCAAAGAGGCCAGGCGAGGTGGGGAAGGGAGGATAAAGGCAAAAAAAAAGTTAAATATTTAAATCAAAACATGAGAAAATAAGAAAAATCCAAAAATAGAGAGAAAAAAAATGAAAAATCAGTGAAAACATTAAAACAGCAAAACAAAACAAAAAATGTTGGGCAGGTTGGGATGGAGTTTTTCTCGGTGCCTAAAAAATGTTGGCTGGCACCTAAGATTTTTGAAAAAATGTTCCAGCCCTTCCCATTGTTTGGTGTGGCTTGTGTGTCTGGGTATGGAGTGTGTGTCTCTGTGTGCGTCTGAGTGGTGTGTGTGGTCTGTCTGCCTGTGTCTCTTTCTGTGTTTTAGTGTGGTGGGTCTGCCTGGGTCTGTCTGAGGTGTGTCTGTGTGTGTCATCTGTCTGGTGGTGGTGGGGGGGTGTCTTTATATCATAAGAACATAACATAACAATATAAGAACATGAAAAATGCCATACTGGGTCAGACCAAGGGTCCATCAAGCCCAACATCCTGTTTCCAACAGTGGCCAATCCAAATCACAAGTACCTGGCAAGTACCCAAACCATTGTGTAATACCATCAAATGCCTGGAGTAGATTATCACATATTTGCAGGTGACATCCAACTCTATTTCCTTCTTGGAGATGAATCATGATATATGCTAGGAGTAATTAATCAATGTTGTGGCCTGAAGTCCTGGCTTTTTAGACAGGACAGAATCTGCTGTTACTGCTATTTCTGCTAGCAAGAAATTTGGAAATGATCAATTTGATCATAAAGGAATGTTAGATTAAGAGCTCCCATGTCTGGCAGAGCCTGTAAGCTATATTTGCAAGGTACATAGATAAAATGTCCACGTTGCTTTTTGGATATGCTTTCCTCTGTGGAAGAAAACACAATGGGGCCGATGCAATAAGACGCACGGTAAATCGGGGTGCTCCTATTGAGCACCCGTTTTCCTAACACTCATACAGCCACCTCTCCTGGTCGCCCGATGATATACATTAAAATGAGCTGCCGCATTAAAAAGGATGCGCTAGGGATAAATTGTGTATCCCAGGCGCCCAGGAGACATGGCTGTTTGCTACGGGCGCTCAGTACAATTGAGTTGTAAGCACAAAAGAGTTTTCCTTCTCCCGGAGGTTGTGATGAGCCTCATTAGTTATGAAGAAAGGTATACAGCTGGAGAGAGGCTCGTTTAGCACCACATGAAAAGCGAATAATTAGACTGTTGTCGGCAGTGAGTCGAATTGATGATAGTCTAGCGAGAACAACCGGTTACATAAACCAGTTTAAGCCCTGCGCAAAACAGGGCCCAGTCATTTCCCCTCCTCGCCAAAAGGACCCCGAACTGGCTCCGACTGCGTCGCGTGCAGCCATGCTGTGGTGTGTGAGGCAGAGTCTGCAGTCGTAGGCTCCACAATTCAATCAGGTCTTGCAGTGGGAAACCCTTCCGAGTAAAAGCCATACAACAGGGAACACTCAAAAAAGAATCAGCCTTGGAGGGTGCCAACCGCAAGCCATGGTTGTATCTTGTTGCCATGAGCCCTTAACTCGCGGAATGACAACGTCTGCTCTGAGGCTGGCGTTAAGTTTCCACGTTAAAAAAGGTGGGTTGGGTGATTTTCTGCATCAGGGGGGATAATAGCTAATGGCCTCATCTACATGGAATTTACATGTGATGAGCGCTATTAGCTATGCGTTTGTCTGGGCGCGCATTTGGATGAGCTAATCCCCTTACTCCATTGGGAGTTAGTCTTGCATGTCCAACCGTGCATTATTAACCTGTACGCTGGGCTGGGCACACGTTATTACATCGGCCTGAATCCAGGAAAACACATTCTCCTATCCCCTCCTTTTTTTTTCCTTTATGAGGATACTGGAATCTTAATATGGGAGGAAGGATGGGTGCCACGTGATGGCGGGGAGCTTCTCCACCCCCACTGACTGGCAAAATTGTGAGTACAAAAAAAGTTAGAGGGAACATTGCTCTATTCTTGTAATAAATTAAGTATTTCTTGTTAATTAAGCGATAGCACTTGGAATAAAAGCATAATATAAATGCACAAAAATAGTAACAATAATTACACTTATGCTAGGCGCCTAGAGTGAGAAGCAATGTGGCGAGCAGCACGGAGAATACACAAAATACAACCGAGAAAGCAGGTCAGTCAGGTCTCTCATGGGAGAAAGAGAGAAACTCCCCAGGCCTCACATTTAGAAGTCCATGCATAGAGAAGGGGGAGACCTGGGGGTCCCTAGCAGCCCTGGCAGGTAAACCGCTGATCAGGCCACAGTTACGTATTCACATAATGCAAAGCTAAACTGAAGTGCAGTGCCAGATTACGATATAAGCAACTAAGGGTCTATTGATGTGAGGGAGCCTTTAAAAAAAAAAAAGTTAGCAAAATCGGTTAATTACTAACAGGCCAATGCAATAAAGTGTGTGTTAAAAACGGGCATCCAAACTGGCCACCTGTTTTTTACCGCATGCACGTTTACCTCTCTTGGGCACTCAGTGTAATTGGCAAATGAGCCGCTGCACTAGAAAGGACGCGCTAGGGATAAATTGTGCGTCCCAAGCACGTCCATGGCATCAGATGCCCAGGGGACGTGGCTGTACACGGGTTAAGAAAACGGACACTCATAAATTGAGCGTCTGTTTTCCTAACATGACCGCCGTCAAGACTTTTTTTTTCTTTTGTTGCTTTCTGTGCTTCCTCCAGCTTAATATTGTGATGATATTAAGTCGGAGGAACCACAGAAAATCAGTATTTTATGCTTTTCTCTGCAGGTTTTGGAGCACCTCAAGACTTAACACCAGCTCCCGGGCTGGCGTTAATTTTTGAGGGTTAAAATGTGTGCATCGGGTGCACAGTTATTTTTTACACCAGGGGTAATAGTTAATAGCCTCATCAACATGGCATTTACACGTGATGAGCGCTATTAGCTACACGCTGGTTTCGATGCACTGATCCCCTTATTGCATCAGGGGTTATAGACGTGCATCCAAAACACGCGTCCAACCACACATTAACCCGTGCGCTAGCCTGAGCGCACGGTATTGCATCAGCCTGTAAAAGAGATAGGAACAGAAGAAAATAGCAAAAATATTCACATCTGGCTACACGAATACCTTTAACCTCCCTTTGCCCTTCATTAATTGTTATTACTGATTGGCAGACAGGCAAGGGCTGAAAAAAAAAACAATAATTGCTCACTTGTAAAATTAATATTTCTCCAAGGTAGTCTGCTAAGGCAGCATTCTATTGATCAGCTTCACCGGCACAATTCTGACCATATCAATGCAACATAACTGTGAGGTCAGAGATGGCAGTGTCGTGAAGCAATACTGCCCAGTTCACACGCATATGGGATTTGTCCTAGGCATGACATTGATGTGGGATGTCCCCTCTCTTGAGGGCCGATACAGTAAAAATCGCGGGAGAGCGGGCGAGCGCACAGGCCACTCTCCTGTGCATGCGATTCAGTAAATTAATTTATTTAAATTAGGGCCCGCGGTAAAAAGAAGCTCTAGGGACACTAGCGCGTCTCTAGCACCTCTTTTTGGACAAGAGCGGCGGCTGCCAGCGAGTTTGACAGCCAACGCTCAATTTTGCCAGCGTCGGTTCTCAAACCCGCTGAAGCCACGGGTTCGGAAACTGGACGCCGGCAAAATTGAGCATTCGGTTTTCAATCCGCGAGCCGCGGGCCCATTAAAACATTTTTTTTTTAATTTGTAACTTTTTTTTTTACTTTTGGGACCTCTGACTTAATATTGCCATGATATTAAGTTGGAGGGTGCACAGAAAAGCAGTTTTTACTACTTTTCTGTGCACTTCCCTGGCACCAGCAGAAATTAACGCCTACCTTTGGGTAGGCGCTAATTTCTTAAAGTAAAATGTGCGGCTTGACTGCACATTTTACTTACTGAATCGCACGGGAATAACTAATAGGGCCATCAACATGCATTTGCATGTTGCGGGAGCTATTAGTCTCGGGGGGAGGTTTGGACGTGCGTTTTTGATGCGCTATTACCCCTTACTGAATAAGGGGTAAAGCTAGCTCATTGAAAACGTGCGTCCAAATGCGGGTTAACAGTGCGCTCCACCGGAGCATACTATACTGTATCGGCCTGTTGGCTGGTAATTGCCAGAACCCAGAACTTGTAGTCCAGCACGTTTACTTGTATAGTGCTGAGCTGTCTTTGCTCCTGATTTTCTTCATTGTCTTGTGTTCTTTCCTCTTTTAATCTGTACGTATGTGCAGTTGTGTGTTTAGTGCGCACGCTGCTTTCTGCTTCCATCGCAGGGCCCCTCCTTTCTTCGCTTTCCTTATCTTTATTAGTTCTTTACAGCTAAGTCCCCCATGTGTTTATCATTTTCTTTTTTCAAATAAGGGTTTTCTCTCCCCCTCTTCCCCCACCACTGTTTATTTTCTTTTGTTGCTGGAAGATGGTTTTGTACCCTAGGAAAGTCCGATCTCTGGAGGCTAGAGTGGCAGACCTGGAAGAGCTGAGGCAGACAGAGAGGTATATAGATGAGACCTTCAGGGACATAGTAGCCAAGTCCCAACTTCAGACTGGCAGCTCTGGTGCTGCCTTGGAGGAAGAAAATCTCATGATCGGAGAGCATCAACCGAGTGCAGCAGGAAAGGACCCTGTAGCAAGGACCTGCTCTCCAGGTGATGCATTGTCCTTTAGCGCCGAGGATATCTCCCCAATGCCTACTGCCCAGGAGGGAAGGGTTAGGTCAGCCGAGTTGGTGATTCGATTATTAGGAATGTAGATAGCTGGGTGGCTGGTGGGCGTGGGGATCGCCTGGTAACATGCCTACCTGGTGCGAAGGTGGCGGACTTCACGCGTCACCTAGATAGGATTTTAGACAGTGCTGGGGAGGAGCCGGCTGTCATAGTACCTGTGGGCACCAACAACAAAGGAAAATGTGGGAAAGAGGTTCTGGAAGCCAAATTTAGGCTCTTAGGTAGAAAGCTTAAATCCAGAACCTCCAGGGTAGCATTCTCTGAAATGCTCCCTGTTCCACGCACAGGTCACCAGAAGCAGGCAGAGCTCCGGAGTCTCAATGTGTGGATGAGACGATGGTGCAAGGAAGAGGGATTCAATTTTGTTAGGAACTGGGGAACCTTTTGGGGAAGGGGGAGTCTTTTCCGAAGGGATGGGTTCCACCTTAACCAGGGTAGAACCAGACTGCTGGTGCTAACCTTTAAAAAGGAGATAGAGCAGCTTTTAAAGTAGAATAAAGGGGAAAGCCGACAGTCACTCAGCAGCGCATGGTTCGGAAAGAGGTATCTTCAAACGATACTAATGATGCATTAGAATTAGGGCATCCCGACAGTGAGGCATCCCGACAGTGAGGTTCCAATAATAAGAAAAATAGAGATGTGAATCGGAACCGGAATCGGTTCGGATTCCGGTTCTGATTCACATGTGGGGTTTTTTCATCGGGCCCGATCGCGGTTTTGTTTATCAGCTGCGCCCGAGCCGATAAACAAAAAACCCACCCCGACCCTTTAAAACTAATCCCTTTGCTTCCCCCACCCTCCCGACCCCCCAAAAAACATTTTACAGGTACCTGGTGGTCCAGTGGGGGTCCCGGGAGCGATCTCCCGCTCTCGGGCCGTCGGCTGCCACTAATAAAAATGGCGCCGATGGCCTTTGCCCTTACCATGTGACAGGGTATCCGTGCCATTGGCCAGCCCCTGTCACATGAAGAGAGCACTGGATGGCCGGCGCCATCTTTAAAAATGGCGCAGGCCATCCAGTGCTCCTACCATGTGACGAACCCATAGGACTAAAAACATATCATATTTGCAAAGGTTCACACACCTGAGTGCAGAAGATTTAGAACATGGCAGGGAGCCTCAATGCAGACAATGCAAATATGATATGCAGCCTCTGGCGAAACATGGGACCGTGTCGGGGGACGCTTCTTAAAAGATGACTGTACTGTAAGCCAGTGGAGTTGCCGAATTAAATAAAAAAACTTGACTGCAAAAGTTTGCAATTTTAACTTCTTCGAATGGGACTTAATGTGGGTGGTCTGCACTCTCTTTTGTGGATATAATTTGCTGAAGTGCAGCGGTTGCTCTGTTGTTCTTTTGGTGTACTTAGACTTCAATTACCCCAAAATTGACTGGGTAAATGTATCATCGGGACACGCTAGAGAAATAATGTTCCTGGATGGAATAAATGATAGCTTTATGGAGCAATTGGTTCAGGAACAGACAAGAGAGGGAGTAATTTTAAATCTAATTCTCAGTGGAGCACAGGATTTGGTGAGAGAGGTAACGGTGGTGGGGCCGCTTGGCAATAGTGATCATAATATGATCAAATTTGAATTAATGACTGGAAGAGGAACAGTATGCAAATCCACGGCTCTCATGCTAAACTTTCAAAAGGGAACTTTGATAAAATGAGAAAAATTGTTAGAAAAAAACTGAAAGGAGCATTTACAAAAGTAAAAAGTGTGCAAGAGGCATGGTCATTGTTAAAAAATACCTTTCTAAAAGCACAGTCCAGATGTATTCCACACATTAAGAAAGGTGGAAAGAAGGCAAAACAATTACTGGCATGGTTAAAAGGGGAAGTGAAAGAAGCTATTTTAGCCAAAAGATCTTCATTCAAAAATTGGAAGAAGGATCCAACAGAAGAAAATAGGATAATGCATAAACGTTGGCAAGTTAAATGTAAGACATTGATAAGACAGGCTAAGAGAGAATTTGAAAAGAAGTTGGCCATAGAGGCAAAAACTCACAGTAAAAAATTTTTTTTTAATTTTTAATTTTGCATTTTCAGATATATCACAATATCAAATAAAGAGAAAATAAGAGATCATACATCATTTCCATTCAGGAACATCTCACAAGAAAATAAACTACAATAATCTAAATCTAGATCTCTAATTATTTAGGTAAATAGGAGCCAAGAACTATTTTAAGAAACAGGAGCTGATAACAATACAATCATATAACAGAAATTACCCACGCATATGACAGTTCCATCCCTTTATTTCCCCCCTTTATACCCCAAGTGGTTTTCCATCAAGAAATCCCCTTAATTGTTCTGGCTCAAGGAATACATATTTTTCATTATGATATTTTACCAAACATCTACATGGATATCTGAGTATCATACTGGCTCCTCTTTCCATTAATTCTGTTCTCATCAAGATAAATTTTTTCCTCCGTTCTTGTGTAATAAGGACAATGTCTGGATATAGACCATTCTATTTCTAAAGAAATTTCTCAATACTAGATTTCTATCATATTCCAATGCAAAAGATATTAGTAACGTTCCTCTTGTAATCTCATTTTGTATGGACAATTCCAATAACTTAGTTATATTCATAGTAGATTGTTCCTGATTTTCTAAACTCTTATGTAGTCGGGGTTTTCTTGATATAAAAAAGGCTTTTGTTATTACACGGAAAGTCTCTTGTGGCATTTTAAGGCATTCCTTCATATAATTTTTAAACATGTCTATGGGCGACATTTTTTTCAACTCTGGAAAATTCACCACCCATAGATTTAACATACGTAGAATTTTCAATATTCTCGAATTTTTTCTCAGCAACCATATTTGATTTAACCAGATTTGTCTGTATATTATCCATCAATATTATCTTCTCTTGTACTTTCTCTAACTTTTTCTGTTGTTGTATCACAGTCTTTTCCACTTTTAAACCTCTTTTATTTGTCTCAAGACATACTTGCGTCCATGTAAATATCACAGCTTCAATAGATACTAAAGCTGACCAAACAGTGTCTAATGTCACAATCGGGGGTTTATTCAAGGAAAACATTTTACCTGAAGTTAATCCTTCCACCAGTTGAGGCATATCGGGTTTGTCGATGTTTATTACCGGTAGAGCCATAGAGGGCCTGGGCGTCAATGTGATTCCTCTCACCAGGACATTCACATCCCCCTCGTCCGCTCCATCCTCGCACGCCTTGTCCAGACCCAAGGGCGCCAGCTCCCTAATGCTCACACTCGAGAGCTGCGCCAGATCTTCACCTCCAACTGCCGTCTAAACTCGCAGCAGGGAGGGCATCTCCGGGGCCCCCAGGCTCAACGAAATCATTTCGGCCACTGAGGAAGAGCCGAGCTCCTGGCCCTCTCTCACCACGGCCCTCGTTTCTGGTGTCTTCGTGGTAGAGTCGAAGAAGCTCTCGATTCTCCTTTGCTGGGTGCCTTCTAATTTCAAAGGTATAACGTTCTTTAGTTTAGCATTGCATTTTGTATGCGGCATCCTGCAAAGCTACCGATTTTGAGGACATATTCAAGAAAAATTCCAAGGAACACTAAGAGAGCTCCTATTGCATGTCCTATGCATCGGCCATCTTGGCTCTCAGTAAAAACTTTTTAAAATATATCCGAAGCAGAAAGCCTGTGAGGGAGTCAGTTGGACCGTTAGATGATCGAGGAGTTAAAGGGGCACTTAGAGAAGGCCATCGTGGAAAGATTAAATGATTTCTTTGCTTCGGTGTTTACTGAAGAGGATGTGGGGAGGTACCCGAACTGGAGAAGGTTTTCATGGGTAATGATTCAGATGGACTGAACCAAATCACGGTGAACGTAGAAGATGTGGTAGACCTGATTGACAAACTGAAGAGTTGTAAATCACCTGGACCGGATGGTATACACCCCAGAGTTCTGAAGGAACTAAAAAATGGAATTTCAGACCTATTAGTAAAAATTTGTAACCTATCATTAAAATCATCCATTGCACCTGAAGACTGGAGGATAGCTAATGTAACCCCAATATTTAAAAAGGGATCCAGGGGCGATCTGGGAAACTACAGACCAGTTAGCCTGACTTCAGTGCCAGGAAAAATAGTGGAAAGTGTTCTAAACATCAAAATCACAGAACATATAGAAAGACCTGGTTTAATGGAACAAAGTCAGCATGGCTTTACCCAAGGCAAGTCTTGCCTCATAAATCTGCTTCACTTTTTTGAAGTTAGTAAACATGTAGATAAAGGTGAACCAGTAGATATAGTGTATTTGGATTTTCAGAAGGCATTTGACAAAGTTCCTCATGAGAGGCTTCTAGGAAATGTAAAAAGTCATGGGATAGGTAGTGATGTCCTTTTGTGGATTACAAACTGGCTAAAAGATAGGAAACAGAGAATAGGATTAAATGGACAATTTTCTCAGTGGAGGGGATCATTTATAAACATATTTTCAATATGTTTATAAATGATCTGGAAAGGAATACAACGAATGAGATAATCAAATTTGCAGATGATACAAAATTATTCAAAGTAGTTCATTCACAAGCGGATTGTGATAAATTGCAGGAAGACCTTGAGAGACTGGAAAATTGGTCATCGAAATGGCAGATGAAATTTAATGTGGATAAGTGCAAGGTGTTGCATATAGGGAAAATAACCCATGCTATATTTATACAATGTTAGGTTCCATATTAGAAGCTACCACCCAAGAAAGAGATCTAGGCGTCATAGCGGATAACACATTGACATCGTCAGTTCAGTGTGCTGCAGCATTCAAAAAAGCAACCAGAATATTGGGAATTATTAGAAAGGGAATGGTGAATAAAATGGAAAATGTCATAATGCCTCTGTGGTGAGACATGGTGAGACCGTGCCTTGAATACTGTGTACAATTCTGGTCGCCGCATCTCAAAAACGATATAGTTGCGATGGAAAAGGTACAGAGAAGGGCTACCAAAATGATAAAGGGGTTGGAACAGCTCACCTATGAGGAAAGACTAAAGAGGTTAGGACTGTTTAGCTTGGAGAAGAGACAGCTGAGGGGGGATATGATAGAGGTTTTAAAATCATGAGAGGTCTAGAACAGGTAAATGTGAATCGGTTATTTACTCTTTCGGATAATAGAAGGACTAGGGGGCACTCCATGAAGTTAGCATGTGGCACATTTAAGTTTCAATCTTTTTATTGAGTTTTCGTTTTAACCATATTAACAACACACGGACTCTGGTGTACACTTCCCAGAGTCCGCTATAAGAACGTACAATATAAAAACATGATATCAAACCAACCCCCCCCCCCAATAACCCCCCAACCCTGCGCACAACAGAGAACAATTAGTGTGTGAGCGGCACCCCCTTGGAAACACTGTAATCATTTAGAATTTGGCTTCTTGTCCTCGGCGGTAGGGTCTGCAGGTAGGTATCCCAGGTCAGCAAAAACGTTTGTCTTTTTTTCAGCAGGACCAAGGTTTCCATATATTTTTCATTGATGCACATAGCATGTGTTGCGATCCCCCCTGCTGCTGCTCTACAGGAGGTCTCTTACCTTCCTCCGGAGGCCGCCTTGAAGCCAGGGCCTCGCCTGTGTTCCATCCGGGACTTGCTCCAGGGCCTGAGAGGCCTAGCTGTGCCTGTGGCTTGCATGCCTCTGCGTTTGGACTTCCTGTTTGGCGACGCCCTTCTCCTAGGGGCTGGCCCGCAGCTCTCCACCTGACTTATAGGACCAGCGGTGGGCGGTCCCGGCAAGCTCCTCCCAGGGAGTTGCCTTCTGCCTCCAGTATTTAAGGACTGCCTGTTCACTTGCAAAGGGCCTGCGGATCAGGCCTTACAGTTGGCTGTAACCGTGCTGATCCAGGTCTTCCATGGTTCCTAGTCCAGTGTCTTTGCCTGATGTCTGCTCCTGTTTCTGCCAGCCGAGGGGGCTTCGGATGTGAGTATCCCAGCATCGGAGTTCCTGTTTGCCTGGGTCTTCCCCGCACCCTCCTTCTCAGCGTGGTCCGCGACCAGCCTTCCTGGGCTGTGTAGGGCGCGTCTGGGACAGGGTGGTCCGCGACTCAGTCCCACGGGTGGGCTGAGTAGGGCGCCCTGATGGACAGTGCAATGTTTCCGTCCAGCCTTGTCTACAGTGTCTGCTTCAGCTCTTGTCCGGATGTCTTCCTGTCTCTGCCTTGACCTGGTTCCTGAGCCTTCTGTCCTGTTGGGCCCTGGAGTGGCCAACAGGAGGGATTCGTCCCACGGGCTCTTGAGCTTCTGCCAGCCGAGGGGGCTTCGGATGTGAGTATCCCAGCATCGGAGTTTCTGCTCGCCTGGACCTTTCCTGTGTCTCGCTTCAGCCCTTGTCCTGATGTCTCCGTCTTGCTTCAGCCTGCTTCTGCCCCATCTGATGTCTTTTGTTTAAGGACTCTGTCTGCCCTCGCCTCTGTCCGGCCTGCTGCCCATTGCCGTTCCCTGCGGCAGGTCCGAAAGGGCCGGGAACAGTCGGAGGACCGTTCATTAGTCAACTTCCCCGTGTTGGCTACCATGGGCATGCAGGTCCGGCTGAGGGTCGGACTCCCTGCTTCTGTTCCTGCCTGCCTGGCTCACCATGCCTGCTCAGCTCACCTCCCACGGTGTGGCCTTGGGCTCCTCCTGGGGTCCTGCCGTGGCCCAAGGGCTCACCACCCGCCCGAGACGACCGCGCCCGCGCGCGCTCGTAACAGCATGTATCTGATTCCTCAAATGTGTCAGACTGGGAGGGTCCTCCCCAAGCCAGCTTTGCAGAATCGTTCGCTTAGCCTGCATGAGGACTTTACAGATCCAGAGTTGCACATATGGATGACAAGGCGCCACCCTACTTAGTTGGTCAAAAAGAAGCACCTCTGCATCAAAGGGAGAGAAAAGCCTGTTAACTTGTAAACATGGGTGACCAGTGCCCGCCGATAGTCTTGAACCCTGGGGCACTGCCAGAATTGGTGCCTCAAAGTTGCAGCTACTTCCTTACATTTCACACAACTATCAGATTGACCTTGCCCATTAAATATGCTTGCCATTGCGAACAGTGATAGCGTATCAGGAATTTGTAATGAATTTCCCGAAAAGCAATATTGGTAGTTATGGATTTAATTCGCCCAAAGCATCATTCATAGTGCCCTGGCGTCAAATCCAGGGCCAGGTCACCACTTACTTAGTATTTTAGCATTGTTTAGATTTGTATGGAGCTTGCAGAAATAGAAAATCTCAATTAGCGTCCCTCTCTGTAAGATGGGAGAGTTAGAGTGTATAGCAGCAAATGATGAGATTGACATAATTGGCATCACAGAAACTTGGTGGAAGGAGGATAACCAATGGGACAGTGCTATATCAGGGTACAAATTATATCGCAATGATAGGGAGGATCAACTTGGTGGGGGTGTGGCACTTTATGTCCGGGAGGGTATAGAGTCCAACAGGCTAAAGATCATACAAGAGACTAAATGCTCAGTAGAATCTATATGGGTAGAAATCCCATGTGTGTTGGGTAAGAGTATAGTGATAGGAGTATACTACCGTCCACCTGGACAAAATGGTCAGACAGATGATGAAATGCTAAGAGAAATCAGGGAAGCAAACCAATTTGGCAGTGCAATAATAATGGGAGATTTCAATTACCCCAATATTGACTGGGTAAATGTAACATCAGGACTTGCTAGAGATATAAAGTTCCTGGATGTAATAAATGATTGTTTCATGGAGCAATTGGTTCAGGAACCAACAAGAGAGGGAGCTATTTTAGATTTAATTCTTAGTGGAACACAGGATTTGGTGAGAGAGGTAACGGTGGTGGGGCCACTTGGCAACAGTGATCATAACATGATCAAATTTAAACTAATAACTGGTAGGGGGACAATAAGTAAATCTGCAGCTCTAACACTAAACTTTCAAAAGGGAAACTTTGATAAAATGAGGAAAATAGTCAGAAAAAAAACTGAAAGGTGCAGCTGCAAAGGTTAAAAGTGTTCAACAGGCTTGGACATTGTTTAAAAATACAATCCTAGAGGCGCAGTCCATATGTATTCCACGCATTAAGAAAGGTGGAAGGAAGGCAAAACGATTACCGTCATGGTTAAAAGGTGAGGTGAAAGAGGCTATTTTAGCCAAAAAATCATCCTTCAAAAATTGGAAGAAAGATCCATCTGAAGAAAATAGGATAAAACATAAGCATTGTCAAGTTAAGTGTAAAACATTGATAAAACAAGCGAAGAGAGAATTTGAAATGAAGTTGGCCATAGAGGCAAAAACTCATAATAAAAACTTTTTTAAATATATCCAAAGCAAGAAACCTGTGAGGGAGTCGGTTGGACCATTAGATGACCGAGGGGTTAAAGGGGCTCTTAGGGAAGATAAGGCCATTGCAGAAAGACTAAATGAATTCTTTGCTTCCGTGTTTACTAGTGAGGATGTTGGGGAGATACCAGTTCCGGAGTTGGTTTTCAGGGGTGATGAGTCAGACGAACTGAACGAAATCACTGTCAACCTGGAAGATGTAGTAGGCCAGATTGACAAACTAAAGAGTAGCAAGTCACCTGGACCGGATGGTATGCATCCCAGGGTACTAAAGGAACTCAAAAATGAAATTTCTGACCTATTAGTTAAAATTTGTAACCTATCATTAAAATCATCCATTGTACCTGAAGACTGGAGGGTGGCCAATGTAACCCCAATATTTAAAAAAGGCTCCAGGGGTGATCCGGGTAACTATAGACCAGTGAGCCTAACTTCAGTGCCGGGAAAAATAGTGGAAACTATCCTCAAGATCAAAATTGTAGAGCATATAGAAAGACATGATTTAATGGGACACAGTCAACATGGATTTACCCAAGGGAAGTCTTGCCTAACAAACCTGCTTCATTTTTTTGAAGGGGTTAATAAACATGTGGATAAAGGTGAACCGGTAGATGTAGTGTATTTGGATTTTCAGAAGGCGTTTGACAAAGTCCCTCATGAGAGGCTTCTACGAAAACTAAAAAGTCATGGGATAGGAGGCGATGTCCTTTCGTGGATTACAAACTGGTTAAAAGACAGGAAACAGAGAGTAGGACTAAATGGTCAATTTTCTCAGTGGAAAAGGGTAAACAGTGGAGTGCCTCAGGGATCTGTACTTGGACCGGTGCTTTTCAATATATATATCAATGATCTGGAAAGGAATACGATGAGTGATGTTATCAAATTTGCAGATGATACAAAATTATTCAGAGTAGTTAAATCACAAGCAGACTGTGATACATTACAGGAGGACCTTGCAAGACTGGAAGATTGGGCATCCAAATGGCAGATGAAATTTAATGTGGACAAGTGCAAGGTGTTGCATATAGGGAAAAATAACCCTAGCTGTAGTTACACGATGTTAGGTTCCATATTAGGAGCTACCACCCAAGAAAGAGATCTAGGCGTCATAGTAGATAATACATTGAAATCGTCAGCTCAGTGTGCTGCAGCAGTCAAAAAAGCAAATAAAATGTTAGGAATTATTAGGAAGGGAATGGTTAATAAAATGGAAAATGTCATAATGCCTCTATATCGCTCCATGGTGAGACCACACCTTGAATACTGTGTACAATTCTGGTCGCCGTATCTCAAAAAAGATATAGTTGCAATGGAGAAGGTACAGAGAAGGGCAACCAAAATGATAAAGGGGATGGAACAGCTCCCCTATGAGGAAAGGCTGAAGAGGTTAGGGCTGTTCAGCTTGGAGAAGAGACGGCTGAGGGGGGATATCATAGAGGTCTTTAAGATCATGAGAGGTCTTGAACGAGTAGATGTGACTCGGTTATTTACACTTTCGAATAATAGAAGGACTAGGGGGCATTCCATGAAGTTAGCAAGTAGCACATTTAAGACTAATCGGAGAAAATTCTTTTTCACTCAACGCACAATAAATCTCTGGAATTTGTTGCCAGAGGATGTGGTTAGTGCAGTTAGTGTAGCTGGGTTCAAAAAAGGTTTGGATAAGTTCTTGGAAGAGAAGTCCATTGACTGCTATTGATCGAGTTTACTTGGGGAATAGTCACTGCTATTGATTGCATCAGTAGCATGGGATCTTCTAGGTGTTTGGGTAATTGCCAGGTTCTTGTGGCCTGGTTTGGCCTCTGTTGGAAACAGGATGCTGGGCTTGATGGACCCTTGGTCTGACCCAGCATGGCAATTTCTTATGTTCTTATGTTCTTATGATCCCCACTCCCTCACAGGTAGAGACTGAATGTAATGGCTTGTCTGCAAATAAGCGAAAATGTCTTTGCTGCTCACTCCATAGGCCTCCTGCAATGTGGCAAAGGATCGAATAATGCCATCATCATCTAAGAAATGTGCTATCATTGTATTCCTCTCTGGGACCACTGACTAAACACCCTTTGGGTGGAACCGGGTGTAAACGTCCGGTTGCCTAGCAAGGGAAGAAACTGAGAGATACGCCAATCTAATCCCAACAATCGACAGAACTGATGCCAAGCATGACGTAGGGGGAGTAAGAGGTGGCTGTGTTGAAGCAGGGTGGGCACAAAGGTAAGTGGGGAATGGAGCAAAGAACCCACATCATTAGTGGCAAAAAGCCAACAGTCCATAGTCAAAGGAGTGTAGTACTGCATGCCCAGCAATCAGTCAGCCACATGCCACAAATTACAAGCATGATTATAGCACTTCAAGTCTGCCAATCCCATCCCACCCTTATCCCATGGACGCATAAGCCACATAAGCGCTATCCGTGGTTTACCCCCTTTCCACAGGTATTTACAGATCAGTTATTCCAGGGTGCGCACATCTTTGCGCTTGAAATGACAGGGGATAATTTGAAACATGTACACTCATTTAGGGAGAATCATCATCTGAAATAAATTCACCCTCCCAGCAAGGGATAGTGGGAAATCTTGCCAGCTTTGCCATAATTTATCAGTTTGGGCCATAAGTCTTTGTATATTAACTGGGCTCAACTGATGGACATCTCTGTGCAGGACAATCCCCAAATAAACAAAGGAGTCCCGCACCCAATGCATGGGAAACTCCCCCTCCCAAGTCTCTTTCACTATGTCATCCATGGGCAACGCTTCACACTTGCCCAAATTTAGCTTTAAACCAGCGAGTGTCCCATATCGTGCGAACTCCGCTAGGGCTGCTGGCAGCGAGGAGGTAGGACAAATAATGTGTAGCAAAATGTTGTCCGCAAACACTGCTAATTTAAAGTCGTGCGGTGGATGAGCGTGAAACAGCACACCCGCTATTTGTGAGTTATTATTATTATTTATTTATTTTTATATACCAACATTTGATCTGAGATATCACATCGGTTTACATTCAGGTACTATAGGTATTTCCCTATCCCCAGAGGGCTTACAATCAAAGTTTGTACCTGAGGCAATGGAGGGTAAAGTGACTTGCCCAAGGTCACAAGGAGTGACAGCAGGACTCAAACGCTGGTCCCCTGGTTCATAGCCCACTGCTCTAACCACTAGGCTATTGCTGCAAGAGGGTCTCTGAAGCCAAGATATATAGTAGGGGAGAGAGGGGGCACCCCTGACGCGTACCCCGACCCAAGACAATATGGGGCAGATTTTAAAAGGGTTACGCGCGTAACTGCTCTTGCGCGCTCCAAGCATATTTTGTATAGGCCCAGCGACACGCGCAAAGTCCCAGGACATGAGTATGTCCCGGGGCTTTGTGAAAGGGGGGGATGAGGGTCCAGGGACAGTCCGGGAATGGGGCAGGGGCGGGACGGAGGCCTCCAGCAGAGCGGCCATTTGCTGCTGACTCGGGGGATTGTATGTTGGCAGCCTGCCGGCAGGCGTAACTTACAAAATAAAGGGTGGGGAAGGGATTTAGGTAAGGCTGGGGGCGAATTAGGGGAAGGGAGGGAAAGGTGGGGGGGCCAAGACTTTAACTGCGTGGGGGATGCCCCTGTTCCCTCCGAGGCCGCTCCAAAATCGGAGCGGCCTCGGAGGGAACAGGGAAAGCCATTGGGGCTCCCCTAGGGCTCGGCATGCACAAGGTGCACTAGTGTGCAACCCCTTGCGCGCGCCGACCCCAGATTTTATAACATGTGCGCGCTGGTATCCTGGTTCGTAGCCCACTGCTCTAACCTCTAGGCTACTCCTCCAGCCAATATTAATGAGATGGGTCGGTAAGAGGCTGGATCCTGCGGGCCCTTGTCTGATTTAAGTATCACAACGATAGCTGCTCTATTCGGCGTGAATGAAAATTGGCCTAACTCACTGAGCTTAGTGTACATATTTGTCAGAGGGGTCCCCACCTATGCGCTTAATAACTTGTAAAATTCAGATGGCAAGCCGTCCGGTCTGGGAGATTTCAGCACGGAAGCCTCCTTTACCCCAACCAAAATCTCGTTCATCAATATGGGTCGGTTTAACAGAGTGAGCTGCTCCTCAGATAATCTGGGTAGGGCCACCTCCCTGAGAAAAACGTGCTGCCTTTGGGCTCTCCCCTTCCGCAGTGTAAAGAGTTTGATAATACTGATAGAAAAGTTCCATAATCTTGGGTCCAGAGTTGACCAACTCGCCTTGGGGATTTCACAAGGTCGTAACATATTTCGCGCCCACCCAGTTCTTAGTTAACATAGCCAGCGACCTCCCCGCTTTGTTCCCATGCTGATGGAAGCTACATTTATAATACGTAAGAGATTTCTTAGCCCGCTGATGTAAGAGCTCATTGAGGGCTGCTTATGTTGTCCGATATTGTGCCTTATTGGCTGGAGCAGGGTGCTTCATAAATTGTTGCCTGTTCTTGGTCAATTGCTTCTCTAGATTTAGAATGGCGGCCGTAGTCGCTTTCTGTTTGGTTACTACATACACAATTATATCCCCCCATAGGACCGCTTTAGCAGTTTCCCAATAGAGCATCGGGGAGTCTCTATGCTCCTGGTTGGCCGCCTCGAACTCATCCCACTTTTGCCCAATATAATCCCTAAATGCCCTATCCATGTAGAGATATCTGGGGAATTGCCACATATTGCGCAAACCCGCGGGGCGGTAACCTTCCAAGTCCACCCATACGGGAGCATGATCTGATATCACAAGTTGTCCGATAGTTGCTGTAGATGTTTTAGTGAAAGTGACCTGGTCTACTAAGATATAATCCAATCATGAGTGAGTATCGTGGGCCCTTGATGTGTGGGTGTATTCCCTCAGAAGCGGATTCAAGGCCCGCCATGCGTCTATAACATTGAGAGTATCACATAAGTAGCCCACTC
This sequence comes from Rhinatrema bivittatum, assembly GCF_901001135.1. Lineage (NCBI taxonomy): Eukaryota > Metazoa > Chordata > Amphibia > Gymnophiona > Rhinatrematidae > Rhinatrema > Rhinatrema bivittatum. Next base: position 305,763,580 of record NC_042617.1, read on the forward strand.
CCTTCCTACTGCCGTGTGATGAGGACCCTCACCTGTGGGAGCGATCTAGTGTGGCATCCAGAACGCAGTTAAAGTCTTCCCCCACAATTAGCTCCGCAGAACTGTAGGGCAACAAGATCTGCATTAAGCCTTTAAAGAACTGTGGGCTGTACACATTAGGGGCATAAATAGTACATATAGTGAGTGGTCTTCCATACATACTACCCTCAACTAACAAGTATCTGCCCTCCAGGTCTGCAATTACCTTGGATTCCTGAAAAGAGACCGCCTTACCGACCAGTATCGCCATCCCCGCCTTACGCGTGCCCGACTTGGCGGCAAACACCTTCCCTACCCATTGGTGACACAACTTCTGGTGCTCACGCGCATCTAAGTGTGTTTCCTGTAGCATAACTATGTGCGCTTTCCAATGTTGTAGTGCTTGGAGAATTTTATATCGTTTAACCACTGACCCAATCCCCCCTACATTCCACGTGACACATCTCACCGGTGTGGCCATAGATCAGCATGTAAAATAAATAATGCAAGGTTATGGAAATTTTTTAATTTCTGGAACCAGGGTCCCCCCAGCCTAGGCTCCGGCTCCCTGGGTATAGTGGGCCGCTCCTTACAACATATCCCAAATATCAACACATATTTCCCCATGTGTGCGCACTGCGCAGTCATCTCCTCCCACCCCCCATTCCTACCCACTTGTCCTCCCCCATCCCCCCATCCCCCCTTACCCCTCCCTAACCCCCAAACCATTCTAAACTGGCCCGCTAGTGGGCAGGAGGTCAGCATGGTCCACATGGAAGGGTCCCACTCCTCATTAATGTAACAAAGTTCACAGCATATCGACATGTATAGATTCTATGCTCACTTGGTGCGGCAATACCATCCACTCAATGGCCGTCGCAAAGTCAACAAATAAAACCTGAATTAAGCTCAAAGTAGCAGCCAGAACCAGTCTCCTTATGGTACCATTAGCGGCAGCTCATGTAGATCCATCCTTGTATCCAATAATTGGCTGTCCCCAAAGCCTTCAATGGGCATCTACCAGTAGTGTGGTTCCAGCTTCTGTTTCTTTCAGCTTGGGGTAAAGGAAAGCTTCCGCCTCCTCCAGCGTGTCGAAGAAATGCACTGTGTTGTAAAACAGCTTCAATCGTACAGGGTATTGCAGGGTGAATTTTAATTGGTGGCAAACTAAAAGGGAACAGACACCCACAAAAGCCCTGCGCTTCGCCGCCACCACAGCAGAATAGTCCGCAAAAAGCAATATCTTTTGCCCTTCATATTCGAAGTTGAGTTGCTGTCGAAACCGCGTGAGCAGTAGTTCCTTGTGGCGAAAATTAAGAACCTTGGCTGTCAAAGGTCTAGTCCGATTATGCCCGGTCACTTTTAAACCCAAGCGGTGCGCTCTTTCTATTTGCAGGGCCGTTAGGTCTTCCTCCAGGCAACAAGCATTAGGCACCCATTGTTCCAGCACAGCGCGGAGTCTCTGTCCAAAATAGTTTCTGGGAGGCCAATCAATCATATATTGTTACGCCGTGAGCGATTCTCTAGATCTTCAAGCTTGGCATCCACTTTCCCAAGCCATGCTTTTACCGTCCGCAATTCCGTCGCCATTTCTAGAAGGCGGTCTTCCGCCGTGCTAATCCATGTTTCTGTCTCTGTTAAGCGGCGCGTGTTATCCTGGAGAAGAGAATGTAGCTCGTGAAAACGGGCATGTATTTTACTCATCTTGTCCTCCATGGCCGTAAGTATGACCGCCACCAAATCCCCCTGCTCCATCGTCACTGAAGCAGGAGATGGGGGCCCGCTGCCGCTATCCACCATCTTGCTTCCTGGAGTCTTAGGCTGTTCTTTTCAGAGCGTTTTTGTCGCCATCGAGGACCTTCCAGGCGGCGCCTCTGCTTATTCTAAGTATCTGAGCAAAGTCTGTTCAAAGATGAGTAAGTTGGTAGTAAAATCAAGATGCAAAAGAGGCTTGAAGTGGTGAAATGGGGAGTGGGGCCCTGGAGCAGTGTGAGAACACAGTCACACGCTCTCACCACATCACTTGACCTCCCTGCACATCTAAAACGAATCAGAGAAAGTTCTTTTTTACTCAACACACAATTAAACTCTGAAATTTGTTGCCAGGGGATGTGGTTAGTGCAGTTAGTGTAGCTGGGTGTAAAAAAGGATTGGATAAGTTCTTGTAGGAGAAGTCCATTACCTGCTATTAATTAAGTTGACTTAGAAAATAGCCACTGCTATTACTAGCAACAGTAGCATGGGATAGACTTAATTTTTGTGTTCTTGCCAGGTTCTTTTGGACTAGATTGGCCACTGCTGGAAACAGGATTCTGGGCTTGATGGACCCTTGGTCTGACCCAGTATGGCATGTTCTTATGTTTCGTAATCTCTTTCTCTTTCTAGCCATTTGGAGGGTAAGGAGACCCTGAAAGTATGAGCTCAGAAATACCCAGATATTTGCTAGTGGGGCATCTGCTATGCCTCTTTATTCTTTTTCATTAAGAGAACTCCAGATCATTGGCACAGGGGTATCCGGTAGGTTCCTTTGTCCATCCCTATTTTTGTGAAAGACATGGAGGCACTCATGCTTATGGGACTTTTTTGTAGGGATGTGAATCGTTTTTCTAACGAATTGAAATATCGTACGATATTTCTAAATTCGTTAAAAATCGGTTAAAAGAAGGAAACGATCAATTTTACCCCCGATTTTTCGTAAAAATCATTTTTCGGGTTAGTGCGCACTAACAAAAAAACGTTTATTTTTTTTGCTATTTTTGTTAGTGCGCACTAACCCAAAAAACGATTTTTTACTAAAAAAAAAACCGGGGAAATGCTGGAAAATGATTTTTCCCCGCGGCCAGACGATCCCGATAGTGGAAACGATCGGGCACCCGATTCACATCCCTACTTTTTTGTATCCAGTGAGCAAAAAGTACTTTCTGATTAAGAGGGTTATCTTCTAAGGGCTTATCGCATGCATTATTTATTTTATTTATTTAACAGTTTTTCTATATCATCATTTGGAGACACCATCACAAAGGTTTACAAAGCGCATAGTAAAATATAGAATAACAAAATAATAATTTCAAAATGTTACTAAAAATACAAGTAAAATAAATAATAGCGTCAAAAGATAAAATTATAATTTCAAAATGTTACTAAAAGTTTAAATAAAGTAATTAAATTACTAATAACGTCAAAAGTTAAGATTTAAAAATATAAATATATATTTGTTAAGTAGTTAAGAAGGCATAAAAGAAATCAAATTAAAATAAAAGCATAAAATCATAAATACTAAGAAAATACCAACTATTTGCTCTTGGGGTTATCTTCCATTTTGTTTAAAAGCCTGTATGTATAACCAAGTTTTCAGGCCCTTCTTAAATTGCTTATAGTCTTGTTGCAGTCTAAGGTTTGTTGGCATTATCACACGTGAAAAGGGCCTTTTCACAGCGGTAACATTAAAATTAGGGGGAGGGGAGGAATCGGGGCGGAGTTAGGGAAGAGTCGGCGGTGGCACTGCTGCCGGCAATAATGTTTTGAACATTATCGCCAGCAGTAGCGCGGGGAATAGCACCACCTTTTATGGTGGCGCTATGCCTGCGATAGCCTGCAGCCGGCCGCACCGTTGCAGGCAAAATCGCACCGCCGTGGTGCGATCGGCTGCGGACTACTGCCCGCCCACCCCTTCTTTGCTCGCCCCCTTTACCGCAGGCTTCATCATTCTGCACGAAATGATGAATTCTGGCCTAAGTGAGACCTGATGGTGGACTGGATAAAAGACTTTTTAAGTTTAGGAAGAAGTGCATGCAGCCCCTTCTAAATCAAAGAGGCTAGAGTTTTCCACCATTTATTTTTCCCAGATCCTTGTTTATTTAAACTGTTTGCTGGAGATTATAGGATTTCTGCCCTATCCCACCCAGGGATGGTGAGTGAGGGGAGGGGACAATGAAAGGAGGATATTTCTGAAAGCTAGTCACCAGTGCATGAAGCTAGTCCAGTAAATAGGTATCACCTATAACTCATTCAATGGCGCTTTTCTCTACACATTTAAGTGGACTAATATGGCAACACTAGTACTTTGCTGTGAAAATAATAAATTCATTTTTCTTTGTAGTATGAGGCCTTTTTTAGGTGAGCTAGCTTAGGGATTCAAGATCAGTAATGCGACCCTGCACATGCTCTGCCTTCCTACTTGCGAGGTGGAGTGGGTGCTGGTGGTTGTCTCCTTCTCCTGTGGCATTTGCTTGCATTGCAGTGTTGCCTTTATATAAAGAGCTCATCTCGCACCCCCTTCACCTGGCAGTGAATAGTCTGGAAAGGAGCTGATGCCCTGCTTGAGATCGCTCTGTGATGCGTCTCGGGACGTGCAAGTACCCTGCGCAGACAGAGACTCGGAAGCTGCCTAGCAGCTCCGAAAGGGAAGAGAATTCATGAGAACTTTTTGTCCTGGCTTCCGGAAATGCTCATCATTACCATCGATCACAACATCTTCCAAAAGAAGATCCCTCTTAACACAAGCAGCACTGTTTTAATATTCTGCATTCCCACTTTCCTCTTAGTTCATTCATCATTAACATCTGCTAATTGCAGCCTATGAGTCATAAGAACAGTTGAACGTCAGTTCTGTTTCCATTCCATGAGAAGTCAAGAGACATAAAAAAAAAATGACCAAAATTCTAATCTAACTTATTTTTATTCTTCTATGTTCCTTTTAGTTTGCTCTCTTCTATTTCCTTTTTCTTTCTTTCATCTTGTCTTCCTTTTTAGTCACTTTTCATCCTTTGCTTGCTTTCAGTTATTTTTGTCTTTCTTGAGTGTTTTGTTTATTCTCCGCATCTTCTTGCTTCTTGCTACTTACAGTCTTGGAAGGAAATAATGTTTCGTGGCTAATTTGGTGGACTTTGGTTTAGTAGATTACATTGCACAAGTATTTAAAAACTGCCTTTTTACCTACAAATAAAATTGCTGGCATTCCACCTTATGGTGAAAAGACAAAGGCCATAGCATTTATTACCAGACCTGTTGTATTTCCTGCATTCAACCACTGGGGGACCATTTTTAATGGTCCCAGACTTGAGAGAGAGAGAGAGAGGCCATAATGTCATGGCCCATAGGTAGGTATTTGTATCCCTATGGTAGGCCTACCTAGTAACTCGAGGTGGGGATTAGTTAAGAGTGTAGGGGGTTAGGGGCCACTTTGACATTCTACATGACACCTACGAACGAACAGAATAGTGGTCTCTTGTGAAGATTTGATGGCCTTCGTAGTGAGGAAACTCACTTCAAGATGAGATTTGGGCAATGTTCTCTCAACCTAGCTTGATGTTACCCAGGTAAGGGCTTTTCGCATGCAATAAGCCCTTAACACATGCGAAAACGCCTTATTGCATTTTGAAAAATGACCCCCAAAGAGTGAAAATAAGAAAAAATACAAAGATCTGAAGTGACCAAATGATTCATCTAAAGAGAAATAAAGGTTGACAAAAACAAAAGAAATATATATCTCTCTAATTATATACTGTAAGTGGTGATACTTTTTATTGGACTAATAATACATTTCTTGATCTAAAGGGATAAAAGGTTCACTTTGATTTGCTGGATGTTAATTTATTTGTATAGTATTGATTTTGTTCTGAATTAGTAGGTAGCCAGATAAAATAAAATAAAAAAAACAAACTAACTAAAAAACAGGTAAGTGGGAGCTCTGCCAATGGAAGGAGTGTTGCGATCCCCCCTGCTGCTGCGCTGCAGGAGGTCTCTTACCTTCCTCCAGAGGCCGCTCTGAAGCCAGGGCCTCGCCTGCGCATCATCCAGGACTTGCTCCAGGGCCTGAGAGGCCTAGCTGTGCCGGTGGCTTGCAGCCTCAGTGTTTGGACTTCCTGTTGGGCGACGCCCTTCCCTAGGGGCTGGCCCGCAGCTCTCTACCCTAGTTATAGGACCAGCGGTGGGCGGTCCTGGCAAGCTCCTCCCAGGGAGTTGCCCTCTACCTCCAGTATTTAAGGACTTTCTGTTCACTGTGTCTTGGCCTTCGGATCGGGCCCTACAGTAGTCTGTAACCCTGCCGATCCAGGTCCTCCGTGGCTCTGACTCCTGCTTGTCTTCAGCCTGCCTTGACTCCGGTCCGTGACTCAGACTCCTGCTTGTCTTCAGCCTGCCTTGACTCCGGTCCGTGACGCCGACTCCTGCTTGTCTTTGGCCTGCAGATTGTGCATTACAGTTGTCTGTAACCTTGCCGGTCCAGGTCCTCCATGTTTCCTGCTGCTTGCTGTTCCTGATATCCAGTGTCTCTGCCTTGATGTCGGTCTCTGACCCTGCCTAGATGTTTGTTCCTGTGCCTGCCAGCCGTAAGGGCTTCGGATGTGAGTTTCCCAGCATCGGAGTCCTGTTCGCCTGGGTCTTCCCCGCGCCCTCCTTCTCAGCGTGGTCCGCGACCAGCCTTCCTAGGCTGTGTAGGGCGCGTCTGGGACAGGGTGGTCCGCGACTCAGTCCCACGGGTGGGCTGAGTAGGGCGCCCTGATGGACAGTGCAATGTTCCCGTCCAGCCTTGTCTTCAGTGTCTGCTTCAGCCCTTGTCCGGATGTCTACCTGTCTCTGCCTTGACCTGGTTCCTGAGCCTTCTGTCCTGTTGGGCCCTGGAGTGGCCAACAGGAGGGATTCGTCCCACGGGCTCTTGAGCTTCTGCCAGCCGAGGGGGCTTCGGATGTGAGTATCCCAGCATCGGAGTTCCTGCTCGCCTGGGCCTTTCCTGTGTCTCGCTTCAGCCCTTGTCCTGATGTCTTCGTCTTGCTTCTGCCCCGTCTGATGTCTTCAGTTTAAGGACTCTGTCTGCCCTCGCCTCTGTCCGGCCTGCTGCCCATTGCCGTTCCCTGCGGCGGGTCCGAAAGGGCCGGGAACAGTCGGAGGACCGTTCACTAGTCAACTTCCCCGTGTTGGCTACCATGGGCATGCAGGTCCGGCTGAGGGCCGGACTTCCTGCTTTTGTTCCTGCCTGCCTGGCTCACCATGCCTGCTCAGCTCACCTCCCACGGTGTGGCCTTGGGCTCCTCCTGGGGTCCTGCCGTGGCCCAAGGGCTCACCACCCGCCCAAGACGACCGCGCCCGCGCGCGCTCGTAACAGAATCCGAAGGCCATGAGCTCGGTGAGCTGTGCTTGTGATGGACTTGTCTGATTCCAGGATTTTTTCTTCTGTCTGCTTTTGTTTCACGACCTGCTGGAGGCGCCAGCTTCTGCTCTTGCTTACGACCTGCTGGAGGCGCCAGCTTCTGCTCTTGCTTACGACCTGCTGGAGGCGCCAGCTTCTGCTCTTGCTTACGACCTGCTGGAGGCGCCAGCTTCTGCTCTTGCTTACGACCTGCTGGAGGCGCCAGCTGTTTGGGTTCCCACGACCTGCAGGAGGCGCCTGCGCCCAAACCATCGTTTCCTTGTTCCCAGGATGGAGTTCCACGACCTGCAGGAGGCGCCTGCGCTCCTCCTGATGTTGCTGTGGTTTCTGCCTGCCCTCCCCCCCTCTTGTTCTTGCTCTTGCTTCTGCCGTGGGTGCTTGTTTCTGCTGTGTGCCTGGGGGTGCTTGTTTCTGCTGTGTGCCTGGGGGTGCTTGTTTCTGCTGTGTGCCTGGGGGTGCTTGTTTCTGCTGTGTGCCTGGGGGTGCTCGTTTCTGCTGTGTGCCTGGGGGTGCTCGTTTCTGCTGTGTGCGGCGTGGGTGCTCGTCTGTGCTGTGTGCGGCGTGGGTGCTCGTCTGTGCTGTGTGCGGCGTGGGTGCTCGTCTGTGCTGTGTGCGGCGTGGGTGCTCGTCTGTGCTGTGTGCGGCGTGGGTGCTCGTCTGTGCTGTGTGCGGCGTGGGTGCTCGTCTGTGCTGTGTGCGGCGTGGGTGCTCGTCTGTGCTGTGTGCGGCGTGGGTGCTCGTCTGTGCTGTGTGCGGCGTGGGTGCTCGTCTGTGCTGTGTGCGGCGTGGGTGCTCGTCTGTGCTGTTGGCCCTGTGTTGCTCGTCTGTGCTGTTGGCCCTGTGTTGCTCGTCTGTGCTGTTGGCCCTGTGTTGCTCGTTTGTGCTGTTGGCCCTGCGTTGCTCGTTTGTGCTGTTGGCCCTGCGTTGCTCGTTTGTGCTGTTGGCCCTGCGTTGCTCGTTTGTGCTGTTTTCCTGCGTTGCTCGTTTGTGCTGTTTTCCTGCTTGTTGTCTGTTGGTCCTGTGTTGCTCGTTTGTGCTGTTTGGTCCTGTGTTGCTCGTTTGTGCTGTTTGGTCCTGTGTTGCTCGTTGTGCTGTTGGCCCTGTGTTGCTCGTTTGTGCTGTTTTCCCGCTTGTTGTCTGTTGGCCCTGTGTTGCTCGTTTGTGCTGTTGGCCCTGTGTTGCTCGTTTGTGCTGTTTGGCCCTGTGTTGCTCGTTTGTGCTGTTGGCCCTGTGTTGCTCGTTTGTGCTGTTTTCCCGCTTGTCTGTTGGTCCTGTGTTGCTCGTTTGTGCTGTTTTCCCGCTTGTCTGTTGGTCCTGTGTTGCTCGTTTGTGCTGTTTTCCTGCTTGTTGTCTGTTGGTCCTGTGTTGCTCGTTTGTGCTGTTTGGTCCTGTGTTGCTCGTTTGTGCTGTTTGGTCCTGTGTTGCTCGTTTGTACTGTTGGCCCTGTGTTGCTCGTTTGTGCTGTTTTCCCGCTTGTTGTCTGTTGGCCCTGTGTTGCTCGTTTGTGCTGTTGGCCCTGTGTTGCTCGTTTGTGCTGTTGGCCCTGTGTTGCTCGTTTGTGCTGTTTGGCCCTGTGTTGCTCGTTTGTGCTGTTGGCCCTGTGTTGCTCGTTTGTGCTGTTTTCCCGCTTGTCTGTTGGCCCTGTGTTGCTCGTTTGTGCTGTTTGGCCCTGTGTTGCTCGTTTGTGCTGTTTGGCCCTGTGTTGCTCGTTTGTGCTGTTTGGCCCTGTGTTGCTCGTTTGTGCTGTTGGCCCTGTGTTGCTCGTTTGTGCTGTTGGCCCTGTGTTGCTCGTTTGTGCTGTTTTCCCGCTTGTTGTCTGTTGGCCCTGTGTTGCTCGTTTGTGCTGTTGGCCCTGTGTTGCTCGTTTGTGCTGTTGGCCCTGTGTTGCTCGTTTGTGCTGTTTTCCCGCTTGTCTGTTGGTCCTGTGTTGCTCGTTTGTGCTGTTGGTCCTGTGTTGCTCGTTTGTGCTGTTTTCCCGCTTGTTGTTTCCTGCTTGTGGGTTCCCGTCCTCCTCGTTCCCGCGTTGTTTCCCCTGCTTCCTGTCTCTCGCTCTCCGCTCCCTTGCTCTCCGCTCCCTTGCTCTCCGCTCCCTTGCTCTCCGCTCCCTTGCTCTCCGCTCCCTTGCTCTCCGCTCCCTTGCTCTCTGCTCCCTTGCTCTCTGCTCCCTTGCTCCCTCTTGGTTTTTGTGTGTGTCGCTCGCGCGGTCTCCGTTCGCTCTGTCTCTTGTTCCCTCGGTCCCGTGTTTCCTTGGGTTTGGTTGCTTGCCTGTGGTTTGTGTTTGGTTGCTTGCCTGTGGTTTGTGTTTGGTTGCTTGCCTGTGGGTTGTGTTTGGTTGCTTGCCTGTGGGTTGTGGTTGGTTGCTTGCCTGTGGTGTGTGTGTGTGTTTGGTTGGTTGCTTGCCTGTGGTGTGTGTGTGTGTGCTTGGTTGGTTGCTTGCCTGTGGTCTGTGTGTGTGTGCTTGGTTGGTTGCTTGCCTGTGGTGTGTGTGTGTGTGCTTGTTGGTTGCTTGCCTGTGGTCTGTGTGTGTGTGCTTGGTTGGTTTGCTTGCCTGTGGTCTGTGTGTGTGTGCTTGGTTGGTTGCTTGCCTGTGGTCTGTGTGTGTGTGCTTGGTTGGTTGCTTGCCTGTGGTCTGTGTGTGTGTGCTTGGTTGGTTGCTTGCCTGTGGTCTGTGTGTGTGTGCTTGGTTGGTTGCTTGCCTGTGGTCTGTGTGTGTGTGCTTGGTTGGTTGCTTGCCTGTGGTCTGTGTGTGTGTGTGTTTGGTTGGTTGCTTGCCTGTGGTGTGTGTGTGTGTGTTTGGTTGGTTGCTTGCCTGTGGTGTGTGTGTGTGTGTTTGGTTGGTTGCTTGCCTGTGGTGTGTGTGTGTGTTTGGTTGGTTGCTTGCCTGTGGTGTGTGTGTGTGTTTGGTTGGTTGCTTGCCTGTGGGTGTGTGTGTGTTTGGTTGGTTGCTTGCCTGTGGTGTGTGTGTGTGTTTGGTTGGTTGCTTGCCTGTGGTGTGTGTGGGCTTGGTTGGTTGCTTGCTTGTGGTGTGTGTGGGCTTGCTTGCTTGCTTGCTTGTGGTGTGTGGTTGTTGGTTGCTTGCTTGTGGTGTGTGGTTGTTGGTTGCTTGCTTGCTTGCTTGTGGTGTGTGGTTGTTGGTTGCTTGCTTGCTTGCTTGTGGTGTGTGGTTGTTGGTTGCTTGCTTGCTTGCTTGTGGTGTGTGGTTGGTGGTGGTTGCTTGCTTGCTTGCTTGTGGTGTGTGGTTGGTGGTTGCTTGCTTGTGGTGTGGTGTGGTTGTTGGTGGTGGTTGGTTGCTTGCTTGTGGTGTGTTGTGGTTGTTTGCTTTTCTTGCTTGGCTTTTGTTTTTGGTCCCTCTGTGAGGGGGGGGATTCTTTGAGGGGGGGGGTACTGTTGCGATCCCCCCTGCTGCTGCGCTGCAGGAGGTCTCTTACCTTCCTCCAGAGGCCGCTCTGAAGCCAGGGCCTCGCCTGCGCATCATCCAGGACTTGCTCCAGGGCCTGAGAGGCCTAGCTGTGCCGGTGGCTTGCAGCCTCAGTGTTTGGACTTCCTGTTGGGCGACGCCCTTCCCTAGGGGCTGGCCCGCAGCTCTCTACCCTAGTTATAGGACCAGCGGTGGGCGGTCCTGGCAAGCTCCTCCCAGGGAGTTGCCCTCTACCTCCAGTATTTAAGGACTTTCTGTTCACTGTGTCTTGGCCTTCGGATCGGGCCCTACAGTAGTCTGTAACCCTGCCGATCCAGGTCCTCCGTGGCTCTGACTCCTGCTTGTCTTCAGCCTGCCTTGACTCCGGTCCGTGACGCCGGCTCCTGCTTGTCTTCAGCCTGCCTTGACTCCGGTCCGTGACTCCGACTCCTGCTTGTCTTCAGCCTGCCTTGACTCCGGTCTGTGACTCCGACTCCTGCTTGTCTTCAGCCTGCCTTGACTCCGGTCTGTGACTCAGACTCCTGCTTGTCTTCAGCCTGCCTTGACTCCGGTCCGTGACTCAGACTCCTGCTTGTCTTCAGCCTGCCTTGACTCCGGTCCGTGACGCCGACTCCTGCTTGTCTTTGGCCTGCAGATTGTGCATTACAGTTGTCTGTAACCTTGCCGGTCCAGGTCCTCCATGTTTCCTGCTGCTTGCTGTTCCTGATATCCAGTGTCTCTGCCTTGATGTCGGTCTCTGACCCTGCCTAGATGTTTGTTCCTGTGCCTGCCAGCCGTAAGGGCTTCGGATGTGAGTTTCCCAGCATCGGAGTCCTGTTCGCCTGGGTCTTCCCCGCGCCCTCCTTCTCAGCGTGGTCCGCGACCAGCCTTCCTAGGCTGTGTAGGGCGCGTCTGGGACAGGGTGGTCCGCGACTCAGTCCCACGGGTGGGCTGAGTAGGGCGCCCTGATGGACAGTGCAATGTTCCCGTCCAGCCTTGTCTTCAGTGTCTGCTTCAGCCCTTGTCCGGATGTCTACCTGTCTCTGCCTTGACCTGGTTCCTGAGCCTTCTGTCCTGTTGGGCCCTGGAGTGGCCAACAGGAGGGATTCGTCCCACGGGCTCTTGAGCTTCTGCCAGCCGAGGGGGCTTCGGATGTGAGTATCCCAGCATCGGAGTTCCTGCTCGCCTGGGCCTTTCCTGTGTCTCGCTTCAGCCCTTGTCCTGATGTCTTCGTCTTGCTTCTGCCCCGTCTGATGTCTTCAGTTTAAGGACTCTGTCTGCCCTCGCCTCTGTCCGGCCTGCTGCCCATTGCCGTTCCCTGCGGCGGGTCCGAAAGGGCCGGGAACAGTCGGAGGACCGTTCACTAGTCAACTTCCCCGTGTTGGCTACCATGGGCATGCAGGTCCGGCTGAGGGCCGGACTTCCTGCTTTTGTTCCTGCCTGGCTCACCATGCCTGCTCAGCTCACCTCCCACGGTGTGGCCTTGGGCTCCTCCTGGGGTCCTGCCGTGGCCCAAGGGCTCACCACCCGCCCAAGACGACCGCGCCCGCGCGCGCTCGTAACAAGGAGATCATTTAGGAGGTCGATAATAATAATTTATAAATAGATGCTGATGTTGCACTAAATAACTTTCTGGTTACCATTGCAATTCAGCCCAGAAAGGTTGAGCCAGCCCTGGTATCACCCTTTTTGAATGCCTAGAGATGGTTTTTTGTGCAGATAGGGATGTGCATGGAGAGGAAGGCATGGATCAGCCTCTTTTAGTTTGCGTTGCCAGATAATCAAAGTTATTTGTAGTAAAAATGCAGATGTAAGATTTATAAAGTAGATAAATCATCCACAACAAAAACTAAATTCCTAAACGAATTACAGCTATGTGCAAAAGTTTAGGAATGCCTGGTCAAACTGTATATTTCAATGCATCTCTAAGAGAACAGAAGCAGACAAAATTTTTACAAGGTACAAAGTTAAACACAATAAGCCCAATATTCAAAGCATGTTTAGTGCTATTTAGCTGGATAGGCAGGACTTATGTAGCTAAATAGCAGCCGCTGATTATGTGCATATGTTCAACAGCCGCTGCTTAGCCATACAAGTCCCTTATAATGGCTAAAATGTATGCACAAAAAAAGTGGATGTGCATTGAGCAGACCGGGACAGAGCGAATTAGACGTATAACTCATATGCCTAACTCTCGATATTCAGAATTAGATGTATAAGTGTACATCTAAGTTTAGATACCCCATAGAGCAGGTTTAAGCTTAGCCTGGTAGACTTATCTGGTGAAGTGTGCACATATATGTGTATATTCAGTGGATTTGCCGTGCCGCTGAATATACATCGTAACTTAGCCGAATAAGTTCTAACTGACATTGTCTATTTCATTTCATTTCATTGAAACCATGAAACGAAAGAAAAATGCCTAGATTTCATTCTTTTTTTTTAGTTATGTGTTAGTACTCACTAAATTCCGTTAGTGTGCACTAACCACAAAATTAGGGGGAAAAAATGAACCATTTAAAAAATGAAATCAAGAAAAAAATGACATGAACAAAAATGACACTAAAATAAAAACATCACTAAAATCAGACCTTATCCTTGACTATTCTCAGAAACTATGGGCTCCTGAAAGCATCTGTCTGAGCATTTGAAAATGAAGATAATTCACTCTTACAAAGCATGGGAAGGCTATAATAAATCTCCAAATGCATCTAGCTAGCAATTTCAACTGTCTGAAAAACTGGTCAGATCTGCAAAACAGAACCCACAAATCTTTGCAAATTACCTGCTGAAAGGGTTAATTGAACCTGTAGTAATTGTCCACAAGTCTACAGTATAGTGTTGCTCAGGGGCAGATTGTGGGAAAATAGTGGCCCGGGGGATTTTTCTCCATAGTGGCCCATGGGTACCCAATTACACATACAATTTGGTGAGTCACCAAATACAGAATAAAGGGACCATAAAATATACACAGAAATGCACAGACAAACTGAACTGGAAATCACAACAAGTTAGACTGTATGTAATGCAGCAATGGAAAAACAGAAAATACCATCATTCCTCATAAAACATCAAACAATAAAATCAAGAACTATAAAACATCACAATAGGAAAATCATACTAAAAATATATATTTCAAAACTGCAGATGAATAGAACCTCCAGTAATTTAACTCAGGGAAATTTTCAAAAATTTGTAGATAACACCAATAAAATATTTCAAAAAGAGCAGACATCAAATAATATTCAATAATTAAAACTAATAAGGATTTTAAAAAGCCCCTGCTGTCCCCTTCTGTGGAAGCTCTTGATTTCCAGTCACCCTGATATTGTTGAGGATTAGGAGGTTATCCTCTCTCTCACACACATACTCACATGTCCATTCTCTCTCATACATACACTGTCACATACATACACATTCATGATCTTATACCCACCATAACCTCTCGCTCTCACTGACACTGACACACTCTCAGGCTCTAAGACATTCTCTCCCCATCCACACCCCCACAAACTCTTACTCCCTTGGATTTTTTCATACACACTCATGCTCTCACACTCACTGGCTCTCTCACATACACACAAACACACACACCCAGGCAAGCCCCCGTCATTCTCACACACACACACACACACACACACACACACACACTGACCCCCAGGCAGGCTCCCATTCATTTTCACACCACTCCCTCCCCATCCCCCAGGCATGCACACATTCATTCTCTCACACACAGACCCCCAGGCAGGCACCCATGCATTCATACACATACACCCCCAGGCAGAGTCCCATTCATACACATGCACACACTAAAGGCAGACTCCCCTCTCTTTCTTTTGCCAGCAACCTCAGAACCTCTCTCATTCCTCTGCTGCCACTGTCACTGCTGCCGCATGGCTATTGGGGAGGCGCCGATTGCTGCTATTGGCACTGAAGCCCATTCTGCTGCCTCCTCTGTGCAGGCCCTGTGGGCTTCCACTTTCTCCATGCTGATCTCGTACATTGTGAGATCCACATAGAGAAAGTGCTATTCTTGCACATTCCCAAAGATTACATGTGCCAATCAGTAAAAAGTAATTTATTTTTTTTTTTTTACCTTTGCTGTCTGATCTTAGTTTTCTAATCGGTTGGGCACAGGCTTTTTTTTTCCACCTTCCCTTTCTTATTTTTTTTGCCAATTCCTTTTATATTGTCTTTTTTTCTGTTTCTTTTCTCTCCATCTTCTTCCCTCAAACACACAGTCAGGTTCTCGTTCTCACATGCATTTCTCTCTCTCACACACACACACAGGCTCTCACTGTCACATGCTCTCTCTCATACAATCATTCACACACACAGGCTCTCACTGTCACATGCTGTCTCTCTCACACACACAGAGGCTCTCACATGCTGTCTCTGCAAACATTCAGATCCTCACTCCCACACACAGTCTCTCAACTCATCTCATACACGCACACACACACACTCTACAGACCCTCAGCCTCTCTCTCACCTCTGGGCCTCCTCTTCGCGAGTTGCCACAGGATGGGTTCTGCAGCGGCTCTGATCTTCTCGGGCCGCGGCGGCCCCGATACCGGGCCTCGTCCTCTTCTCAGGCCGCTGCGCCTTGGGATTCACGGCGGCCCATGGCTCCTCTTCTGCACGCGCTGATGCTCCGCCTCCTTCCTGAAAATTCATTTTTTTAGTTCCTTCAGAATTCTGGGGTGTATACCATCCGGTCCAGGTGATTTACTACTCTTCACTTTGTCAATCAGGCCTACCATATCTTCTAGGTTCACCGTGATTTGATTCAGTCCATCTGAATCATTACCCATGAAAACCTTCTCCAGTATGTGTACCTCCCCAACATTCTCTTCAGTAAACACCGAAGCAAAGAAATCATTTAATCTTTCCGCAATGGCCTTATCTTCTCTAAGTGCCCCTTTAACCCCTCGGTCATCTACTAAGGGGAGAGGTTTGGGTGGGAATAATTAAAATAAGGAGCAATAGTGCATGGTTTTAATGCTGGAAATAACTACATCTTTTTTCCTGGTGTTAAGAACATAAGAACATAAGAAATTGCCATGCTGGGTCAGACCAAGGGTCTATCAATCCCAGCATTCTGTTTCCAACAGAGACCAAACCAGGCCACAAGAACCTGGCAATTACCCAAACACCAAGAAGATCCCATGCTACTGATGCAATTAATTGCAGTGGCTATTCCCTAAGTAAACTTGATTTATAGCAGTTAATGGACTTCTCCTCCAAGAACGTATCCAAACCTTTTTTGAACCCAGCTACACTAACTGCACTAACCACATCCTCTGGCAACAAATTCCAGAGATTAATTGTGCATTGAGTGAAAAAGAATTTTCTCCAATTTGTTTTAAAGGTGCTACTTGCTAATTTCATGGAATGCCCCCTAGTCCTTCTATTAACTGATTCACATCTACTTGTTCAAGCTGTTAAGCTATGTGATATGCCTGAAATGGCCATAATGCAATTTGTGCTAAAGGTTACAAGTTGCATTTTGGACAATTCTGGGAGGGAGAGAGAGAGGGTAAGGGCCTCTGGGGAAGCCTATACAGTATTCAACTATTTATATCTCTCTTGGAGGGCCAGCTAATAGCTCGAGGTGAGGTTTTGGTGGTTGTTTAGGGTTTTGGGGCCAGTTTTACCTGCAGAGTGAGACGTACGAACAGCACAGTACACTTTGGCG
Organism: Rhinatrema bivittatum; assembly: GCF_901001135.1. Taxonomy (NCBI): domain Eukaryota; kingdom Metazoa; phylum Chordata; class Amphibia; order Gymnophiona; family Rhinatrematidae; genus Rhinatrema; species Rhinatrema bivittatum. The sequence continues at coordinate 305,779,840 of NC_042617.1, forward strand.
AAGATTAGATGTCATTTGGAATGAGAAAAGTCTCACAAAATTGAGATTTCTACTACATCCTCTCGCCCTAGCTTGATTGCACCCTGTTATAGAATCCAACTGGCCCTCCTTTATATATATAGAATCCAGCTGGCCCTCCTTTATATAAATAGTTGACTAGTTGACTACTAGGAAGGGATTATAAATAGTCTCTCTCTCTCTCTCTCTCTTCTCCCTCCAAGCTGTGAAATGGAAGTATCTTATTATAGCATTTTGATGAATCTAAGGTAAGTTAGCCAGATAAGTAGCTTCTCCCCATTATGTCCATGCCCACCCACCACTTAGCCAGCTAACTACGTAGAGATTAATTGAAACATATCATTTGACCAGTGGTGCCTAAACATTTGCATACAACTGTATATTAAACAAGTGAGAAAATGTGTGCATTGCATAACTTAACTTAGGCACATTTCAAGCTGAATTGCAGCCTAGAATAGTTGATTTGAATACAACTGGGCCCCAAAATGGACCAAAATGAACCAAAATCTCAATTGTCGGACAGCTTTTAGTGTAAATCCACAGTGCTAATTAATTGAAATCCATTCATATGTTTGGTGTTATTTGATGTTATTAGGAGAGAACAGATAGAGTGTCAACAGTAGGGACTCTCACACTAATGGTGGGAAACCTGCCTTAAAAAAAACCCCAATAACTTTGGAAGAAAGGCAATGGTATCAAAACATCAATTCCACACTTCCCTTTTGAGTTAATGGGTAAAAATAGAACTCACACTCCAGGTACTGCTATCCAGGGCTTCCTGCGGATTCACTACCACTCACTCCTCTTTGTGGGGGTGAGTTAAATACGTGCTCCAAACATAGACATATGGTACAGAGACAGCATGAAGCTTCAGATAGATATTGTAAATACATCAAGACAACTGTAAATCAGATGTTATAAGAAAAATATGTGGATTCTTCTGCAAAAAGAGAAGGTATTGATGACTGATACAATGGATGTAATAGACTAGAGGTAAAGACATGGCAGAGAGAGAGGTCTTGAAGATGTGAAAAAAAAGAATCAATATTTGAGTTTCATATATTTCAAATCTCTGTGAAATCCAATGAAGTGAATTATTTTAGACAAAAACTCAAATTCTTGAAGTTTGTCTTGTCATATCCTTCAGAAACCTAAAGAGGAGATAAATTAGATTGATTTTATCTCCCTTTGTTATATCACTTTAGAGTTGTTTCTTTTTAGCCCTTTTCACACCTGGTTTCAGTTTTTTTTTTTTAAAGCTCATAAAAAATGTTGTATATTATTTTTACCACACATCACGAGATATTTAGGAGCTGCATGTGCTAGATTATATTTTATCTTAATTGCAACCAGATGGACCCTTTTAGAGTTAGCTTTCTTTTCTGAGCTTTCTCGTCCCCCTTCCCTCCCCCACATCCTCCTCCCCTCTTTGTTCCACAAATACATTCTATGCAATAAACTTCAAAAGTACTATCTCAATTGATAAATTGTCTTAAACCATGGTGGTGGTCAGAGCCCAGCATATCTGTTCTCATGACTCTGGATGACATTTATTACAGTGATTAGAAAGGAAATAAATCCTAGTTGCTCTCCTTACATCTCCAGTCCTCAAGAGCCACAAACAGACCTGGTTTTCAAGATATCCACAATATAGATTTGTATGCACTGCACCCATTGTATGCAAAGATATTTCATGTATATTCATTGTGGATAGCCTGAAAATCTGGCTTATTTGGGGCTGTTGAAGAGAAGAGATGGACACACCTGTGCTAAAGCTCTTAAGTGAGGGGTGGCCAATTCCAGTCCTCGAGAGGCAGAAACAGGTCTGGTTTTCAGGATATCCACTATGAATATGTATGAGATAGATTTGCATGCACTACACCCATTATGTGCAAAGATAATGTGTGCATATTCATTGTGGATATCCTGAAAACCAGGCCTGCTTGTAGTTCTTGATGACCGAAGTTGGGTAGCCCTGCCTTAAATGAAAGGTCTTCCAGTCTTCTGGAATTGAAGAAAGAGCAGGAAGAGATCTCAGATGATTATCCGGTTCAGCCCCCTGCCTCCAGGCAGGATCTGCTGTAATTAAATCATCTTAGACATTGGTAGGTCTAGTCTGTTTTCAAGAACATCCAATGATGGATATTCTTCCACCTTCTCGGTAACTCATTTTAGTGCCTGGCCATCTTCACAATTAGAAAGTTCTCCCTCATGTCGCACCTAAATCTCCCCTGCTATATTTGCAGCTTCTTGTCCTCTCCCCAGTGAAGATGTTGCACTGATCCACCATCCATTTTATAACTCCCTTTTATACAAATATGAGGTTATTTCAGTCCACATTTCGCTGATAGACTTTTTGTTTTGCACAACTCCCTCTCTCTTTCTAGGGTTGGCACCTGATCCATTTCTGGTTTTTTTCCTCACATGCTCTATGGATTCCTAATTCCACTTTCTGTAGGAAAAGGTGGGACTTCATGTCCACAGCTGCAATGGGATGAAACCAGCACTTGATCAAACCAGTCTCTGCCCGATATCCTCCCTTGTTACTGTGTGTCTCTCTCTCCCTCTCCCCTCATCTCCACTCCTCCATTTCCCAGCACAGCCCACAAAGAATAAGATGGACTTAATATAAATGAAAGGCGGCAACAGAGAAGGAAAACTCAGTATGTTTTGTTCCAGTTGTTCTTCTCCATTGTCATCTGACATTGTCAGTGATGCTCAGAATGGCTTCCCCCTCAGCAACCATTCAATGGAATTACCTGAATATAAATTACTTTGTAATACACAAAACTGCCTCAGCTGGCAGTATAGTTTACAACTGAAGCACTGTCAGCATAAACAGGATTGCCAGGTGACCATGGTTTTGGAAGAAGGCTTTTGGCCAGTTCAGGTTTTTGAATTTACATCCCAGTGCATTGTGGTATTTGAAGTCCCTGCTGCTTCCATCTGAAATCAGTTCTGCAGGAGGAGAACGTCAGCAAGTCATGACCAGCCTGCTCTTTGGAAAGCAATCCATTTGGCAGCTGTTATAAAGGTGTTATTTATTTATTTATTTGTTTGTTTGTTTGTTTGTTTATTTTATGTCAGCGCAAAATGGCCTGAGTTGCCATCATGACAAGAAAGTGAAGGTGTGGAGTTGGACATGGAAACATTTAGGGGTAGATTTTAAAAAGGAGCGCGCGGGCGTACATGTGTGCGCGCTACCCGGCATGCACAGATGTATGCCCGATTTTATAACATGCGTGCGCAGCCGTGCGCAAGTTATAAAATCCGGGGTCGGCGAGCGCAAGGGGGTGCACAATTGTGCACCTTGCGCGCGCCGAGCCCGCTCTGAGCTGTGCTGCCTTCTCCCGTTCCCTACCCCCCCCACCCCACCTTCCCTTCCCCTACCTCCCCTGCCCTTTCCCCCCTACTTTTTTTTCTTATTTTTTTGTTTGTTTCTAAACTTACTTCAGCCCTGGAACTGAAGTAAATGACCGCTGTGCCTGGAGCCTCTAGCCCCGCCCCCTCCCCCACCCCTTTTTGCAAGCCCCAGGACATACAAGCGTCCCAAGGCTTTACGTGCGTTGTCGCCAGGGTCTGTTAAAATAGGCCCGGCGTGCATAAGACCGGTGACACGTGTAAATCCGGAGGATTTATGCACATAACCTTTTTAAAATCCAGCCCTTAATTAACTGGTAATATAGAAAAGTCCTGTAACAACTACAAAGGGCAGGACCCATTATTTTAGGAACTGCAATGTCCAACAACATGATCACTGCAGGAAAAACCATCCTGGGCTCCTGATTCATGCTCCTATGCTACAAGAGTGTATAGAAGTTAAGTTATGTTGAGATAATGGTTTTCTCCTTATGGGAGCCCTGAATGGTCTTAAACAGTGTGCACATGATGTTGTGAGGCAAGACGTTATCCTGGAACCAATGTATTCCAGAGCTCTGGGTCATCTGTGTGTCAGAAGATGTTATCTGCCTTTCTTGACAGAAAAGGGAGGTACATCCCTTAGGGGCTTGATCATTAAGCAGAAATGATTTAAAAAAAAAAAAAAAATCCTGACTCTACTGAGTCTGGGGCTGCTCCAGACTGCAAAGAAAAGAGACTCAGAATTACAGAAGGGAGCAGCAGGATTGTGGCAGGGATTTTCCTCTAAAATTCCCCAGAGACCTGAAGAGAAGAAGCAGAGGGTTCAATATAGTCTGGAAGTTAAAAGTAAAAGCCTGTGCTTAACTAGAGCAGGAACTTATCTAGACCAGAAAGCCAAAATTGTGCCAGAGAGAACTTGTTTTGGGGCTTGGAGGATCCTGATGCTGCACCAGAAGGATTTTTCCTTGAGCTGAACGGGATATTCTTGTGAGTTAACTATTTTGCTAAGTGATAAAAATAGAGGACCAAGCTAGGTTGTGCAAAAGATTGAGGAGAGAGAAGAAGCAAAGTATCCAGAGACCCTGTGTTGCTGTAAGAAGAAACTGTTATTTAAAGAAAGGACCTATAAGGATACAATTTAAGAGATTTTCTGGAACTGTAATTCTGTTTAATTTCTGCATCTGCCTGTACTGTCATTATTTTGCTTCAGAAGATTTTGCAGTAAACTATTTATTTTTTGGAGAACAACTGGAGTCTGGAGAGTGTTTGTTTGTGTGGAGTGTTCTCAACCTGGTTCTGGCCCTGCAGGTTATCCTGCCCCTAGCTCACGGCCTCAGAGACTTAATGCCCCATCTCACGATAGTAACTACACTGCTCTCTGAGGCTCGGAAGGTGACTCCAGGTATACAGGGGTTATAAGTGTATTAAATGAACATATTTGAAAAAAAATGCACTCAGCCAGTACTGAGAGCACTCGGCAGTTGCTCACAGGCATTATGCAGATTTCTCATTTTGACAGTGGCTTTGTTAAGCAGAGCGGCTGACCTGCATGTGAATAGGACATGTTTCCATTTGCATTTCACTCTGCTGAAGACCTGGGCCTGTTTCCAGACACGCCAACACATGAACGTTCTTAGAAGATTTACAGAATGAGAGAGAGAGAGAGCAAGGTCTTAATCTAGAAATTCACCAGAGGAAGGGGACAGTTAAAAAGGATTTTTCGAAAAATGAGTTGCTTGATCTAAAATCATATATCTTCTGCAAGATTCCAATCAGAGAGCATATAAACCCTGTGCTCAAACAACTGCATTTGTTGCCAGTTAAGCAATGTCTCAAATTCAAAGTTATAACTTTGGTGTATAAAGCCCTGCAAAAAAGTGCTCCTAGATATCTTTCAGATTTCTTTTGCCCTACACTCCCTTAAGAGTCTTCTAATTTACATTTGCTTGGGGGTCCTGACTTTGGAGTAGTTCATTTAGAGGTGACTCGTAAGCGTGCTCCTCAGCTGTTGGTTGCACACTATCGGGCCGATACAGTAAAAACGCGGGAGAGCGGGCACACTCTCCTGTGCGCGTGATATAGTAAGTTAATTTATTTAAATTAGGCCCGGCGGTAAAAAGAGGCGCTAGGGACACTAGCGCGTCCCTAGTGCCTCATTTTTGACAGGAGCGGCGGCTGTCAGCGGGTTTGACAGCCGACGCTCAATTTTGCCGGCGTCGGTTCTCGAGCCCGTTGACAGCCACGGGCTCAGAAACCGGACGCCGGCAAAATTGAGCGTCCGGCCCATTTTAAATTTTTTATTTTTTTTTATTTTTTACTTTTTTAAACTTTCGGGGCCTTCGACTTAATATCGCCATGATATTAAGTCGGAGGGTGCACAGAAAAGCATGCATTTGCATGTTGCGGGCGCTATTAGGTTCGGGGGGGGTTGGACGCGCGTTTTCGGCCCCTTACTGAATAAGGGGTAATGCTAGCGCATACAAAACGTGCGTCCAAATGCCGGCTAACACCGCGCTCCAATCACAATTGGGTAAATTTGGGCTTTGGTTTTATTTCCTATTTATACCATGCTCCATGGTTTTCCGTCGGAGCGCACTGTACTGTATCGGCCCGTATGGAACTCTGTTCCAGAGGAATTAAGGCAGCTGCAAGACTTCAAAGCATTTAGGAAACAGATAAAAGGCATTGTGTTCTGTGAGGCTTTTCGATCTTCGGTTTATGGCACGTTTTGCTTTTATTATAATTTTATGAAATGTATTTTTTAGTTTATTTGACTCATCAATCTTGCTTGAATTCTCGTAATTTGCCTAGCATGACCTTGACACTATAGGCGAAACAAAAATATTTTTTAAATAAATACAGCATTTTTGTATTACTTGATAAGTTACTGGTTGCTTGTAGTGAAAGGAAAAACACAGATACCTGAGAAATAAGCAATTATAACCCTCTGAAAACAGGTGGGAAGCCTGGAGAAATGTAAAACACTTGCAGCCACCTCCTGGGTGAGTGGCCGTGCAGAATGCACCACAACATCTGAAGGTGAGGGAAAAAGGATGAGTGATATTCTTATCCAATCACAATTGGGTACATTTGGGCTTTGGTTTTATTTCCTGTTTATACCATGCTCCCTGATTTTCTCTTGCCTCTCTTCTTTTACTGTGAACTGTGCACATAGTTATCTATTTGTTTCAATTTATTACCCGCCTTTTTGAATATGAACTTCACTCAAGGTCGTTTGCAGTGTATTAGAAGAGCAGCAGAAGGGCAAAAAGCTATTTTCCAGCTTTAGAGTCCATGGTGTGAGCAATGTTGTGTATATCCTTTTATTGTTGCCTTTTGTATTCCGTTTCTTTAAGTACCTTTCCCTGTGGCAGGTGCACATTTGTTATGTAAATTCAATGATAAATAAAATTAAATTTAAAAATAAATTCAAATTATGGCATACAGTAGGAGGATAAAGTGAAATGCCCATAGTCACCTAGTGAATCGGTAGCAGAGCTGGGATTGGAATTCAGGAAATCTGAAGTCCTAGGTCTGTACTCCAGCCAATCGACCATTCTTTCCACTATGAAGTTAAAAAAGACATAGATTGGTTTTTCCTTTGTCCTACCCAGGCAAAATTCCTCAGCATGCACATCTATCACTTCCCAGTATGGCTTGTATCAGGTTACAGAGTAAGACCATAAACTACAGTAAAATACTGCAAGCTGTCAGCATTAAAGACAGCTCCAGATATGGGAGAAAGAAAGAAATAGGAGGCTGCTTTTCCAGGAGAAGTTATTCCTGTCTAAAGTCACTGTCTTAATTGTTTAAAGATGATTGGTATTATTGGTATAACACATGGTGCTCCAGTAATGCTTTTATGTTACCACTTTATATATTGCTTTTTGGCAACACATGTACACATTTGTAATACCAATAAAGTTTCTCAAAATGTTCTTAAAGTGAATTTCTTTTCTTCAATAAAAAAGCAAATAAACTTCATTATATCAGGAAAGAACAGGTTCTCCCACTAATTTGTATCTGAAGTACTTGAAAATGCAACAGCTATATGGAAAACCAATGGATGCATAGGGAAGGGCATACCACAGTACATGAGACTAGATTTTGCCACCTATAAATATGGTTAATAAATTAAATGAAATAAAGATACAGATCATGGAAAAATAAAACTGGCAATGATCCTGTTTCGACATCTAGGCCCATCTGCCTGCCTGCAGACAAGATCATTCTAGAGAGTTATGTATCTTAAAAGCCTCCAGTGATAGTGCTTCTGCTTCCCCCACTTTACCCCCTCCGCTTTCAAATCCTCCCCCTCCCCACTCAGGAAATTTACTCCAGTGTTTGACCACACTCACTGTAAGAAAGCTCTTCCTGGGTGGGCTTGGTGGCAGTGCTCTGCACTGCCATGTGGAAGACCTGGGTTTGATTCCTGTGTGAGGTTATTACATTCTCCAGGCCTGGGGATGCCGCGGAGGCAGGGATTGCAGCCCCCGGGGGCAATGGAATCCCAGTCATAGTGCGATGGTAACACCCGGTGGCAGTATTTAAGGGTCCCGAGGAGCCTGGGTGCAGGGTCTCCCTCCCAAGGCTTGTTGCTGTGATGACTGGGCAGGGGATATCAAATAGGGGCAAATCCCTAGGTAGTTGCAAATAAGGGCTCATAGTACTGCCGCTCAGTGGAGATTGCTTCTGATTGATCTGGAAGCGGAAAGGAACAGGAGGAAACTGAAAGCTCTTCTTTCTTTCCGTAATTTTTGACATTGCACCATGCCTTCCTGATCTCTGACAGTGTTCTGGAGTTGGGCCATTTTGTTAGTCACATTTTCACTAAAGGGACGCTTTAACTTACATATATTTTTTTTTAAGTATATTCATCAATTTGCTTGGCCAAAAAGTAATAATAATTTGGGAAAATTACAAAATGTATTAATGCAAAGAAAAGGAAGGGAAACGTGATAATACATTCACAAATTAAATTGTGACTGATATGCTCATTCATTTTAATAAGGTGTGGGAGCCCACATGTGGCCAGTTCGCTGCGATCGATATCACAAAGGCAGTGTCTCAGGAGAGCAGTTTGCACATTGACTATAGAGGTTGGTGGATTGGAGGGGCAAACAAGACCCCTGACAGAGTTTCCCTCTCCTCTTCGGTGGAGTCTAACTTTCAGCAGCTTCTCGCGCCCCCTCCAGGCCCCTCTGAGCATGTATACCATAGCAAAACTTGCATGTAGTGCAAACTCATGTGATACTCTCTACTAGATATAAATATAAGGATTGATTTATGTATTTATGGGATTTATAAATCGCTCCCCGTATAAAATGCTACAGTGATGTACCACATCTATAAATGCACATACAATTAAGTAACAAACAATAAGTGAACACAACATATTAGGAGGGAAATATCCATCATAATAAAGCAGTAAGTACTGGTAAATAAATACAATTATATTTTCAGGACCACATGAGGTCCTTCTTCTTCTTCTTCTTCTGTCTTATGCCCAGCTGACTTCCACTGCTAGCAATCTGCAAGCAAGACCTGCCGAAGGACACAGTCACATATCAGCTGAAAACAATCTCAGCAGCAAGAGTGGAGAACCAGGAAAGCAAAAGCTTTTGTGTGGTTTTTGTACTTTTTATTGAATTCACATAAATGTTTATGAATATAAGGAGTACTTACTAATAATCGTCCCCTTTTCCATCTCCGGGGAGAGGGGTTTGCATTTTGGGGGCCACCTCTAAAACTCTTTCCCACCTTGGGTGCTGGGATTGGTCAAGCTCCCCCTATATAACCCGGGTTGTGCACGTGCAGGGTGTGGTTGGTTGTAGATTTTGGTTTTGGGCAGAGGGAGTATCTTTTGGTGGATCCCAGTAGGCCCCACCACAGCCTGCAGAATTAAGGGAAAACCAAGGGCAGGAGCCTTGCTAGAGCCCTCACAGACCTGGAAGGCGCTGCCTTGGGCAAGTGGAGAAGAGAAGCTCAATTGTTTTGTCTTTTTTTGTCTTTGTTTTTGACCTGCTCCTATCTCAAGAGGGTAAATATTCCCTCCCTGCCTGAAGGGATAGGGAAAAGGTGCTCCTTCGACCTGCGTTCAACTGAAATGGGGACTGTAGTAGCTCAGCAGTTTGGAGAAGTTTTTTTTCTTTATTCTCGGAGGGGAGGACGTTTTTACCACCACTATCCTACCCAGTTTTGGAAGAAAGAGTTTTACTTTTCTATCCCCAGGAAGGGACAGTGAGACAGTTAGCAAGGAAGAGAGTGAGTCTAAGGAGCGGGACTAAGGCACTTGGAAGTTTAATCCATCTGCGTCAAGAGATTGGCAATTTTTGTGATTTTCAGTTTTTACTTTTTGGATCAAGCTTTTTTTTATGAGTTGAAATAAACTTTTTTTTTTTTTTTTGTTTGAACACCACTTTGCGTGTGTCCTGCCTAGTTTGGAAGATCAAAAACAAGCTTGCTGAGATCTATAACAGTGAGTACTATTGCATGAGGACTGGGGGAATGTGTACTATTCCCCACGTTCGTGTACCTAAGGACCCGGAGGCTTGTTCTGCTCCTTGCTGGTGGTGTTATGTTATGAGTAAAGTCAATAGTGGACCCTTGGGCCGGCTGAGGTGGACAGCGTCCACAGGAGTTAATAAGCCGGGAGGCGGCACTCAGCTGGAGCGGACTGGTGGCGTCTTCACCCTGGAAACCCGAGACCCCCCCAGGAGAAGCCCGTAGGGGTCCGAGTCGCTGGGACTTAGGAGAATCGTGAAAGAGTCCAAGGTTCGAGGCTGGCAGAAGACAAAGGAGAATCGTGAAGAAGACCAAGGTTCGTGGCTGGCTGAAGACAAAGGAGAATCGTGAAGAAGACCAAGGTTCGTGGCTGGCTGAAGACAAAGGAGAATCGTGAAGAAGACCAAGGTTCGTTGCTGGCTGAAGACAAAGGAGAATCGTGAAGAAGACCAAGGTTCGTGGCTGGCTGAAGACAAAGGAGAATCGTGAAGAAGACCAAGGTTCGTGGCTGGCTGAAGACAAAGGAGAATCAGGAACCGGAGCTGGAGTCAGGATATGTAGACAGCAAGTGGAGCCCAGAGCTGGAGCCAAGGCACAGCAGGACCAAACAGAACCTGACCTGGAAGCAAGGCACGGCTGGGACAAGCTGGAACCGGAGCTGGAAGCAAGGCACGGCTGGAACAAGCTGGAACCGGAGCTGGAAGCAAGGCACGGCTGGAACAAGCAGGAACCGGAGCTGGAAGCAAGGCACGGCTGGAACAAGCAGGAACCAGAGCTGGAAGCAAGGCACGGCTGGAACAAGCAGGAACCAGAGCTGGAAGCAAGGCACGGCTGGAACAAGCAGGAACCAGAGCTGGAAGCAAGGCACGGCTGGAACAAGCAGGAACCAGAGCTGGAAGCAAGGCACGGCTGGAACAAGCAGGAACCAAGGCTGAAAGCAACGCTGGGAAGCAACTAAGCACTCAGGAGAGCGACCTCGTTGCAAAGGCAAAGCAAGGAAGTCAGACGATGGTTTAAATAGCCAGCCAGCGTCTGACGTCAGGAACAGGGCGGTTCAGCACTTCCGGGTGCTGGACCTTTAAGAGCCCCCTGCTCACGCGCGCGCGTTGCCTGGCAGTGGGAGGAGTCAGAATCGTCCTTCGGCAGCGTCTCCACGTGGAGAGAGACGCTGCCATGCGGCCCTGCAGGCCCCAGGAGCAACGGATTGCAGCGAGACCGGGGGAGGCAGGAGAAAGGTAAGGACCCGGTCGCTAGCCTAGCGACCGGGACTGCAACAGTACCCCCCCCTTTACGCCCCCTCTTCAGAGGGCTTGGCCTGTCAGGATGGTCCAGATGATATTGCTGCAGAAGAGTCTTGTCCAAGATGTTGCGGGCAGGCTCCCACGTATTGTCTTCGTCTCCACAACCTTCCCAGGCTAGCAAATATTCCCAACGTCTGTTGGCGAAGCGAGCATCCAGGACCTCTCGTACCTGAAACGTAGGATCCTCATCCGTAGTGATGGAAGCGTCCTCAAGAGGCCTGGGGTGGAACCTGGAAAGAATCACTGGTTTTAAGAGGGAGACGTGAAAGACATCATGAATGCGTAAAGTGGTTGGGAGTCGTAGACGGTAAGAGACCAGCCCTACCCTCTCTGCAACGCGGAAAGGACCACAGAACTTGGGTGAGAGCTTCTTGGAAGGTTGCCTCAGATGAATGTTCTTTGTACTAAGCCACACTCGATCGCCTGGGAAAAAAGCGAATGCCGGTTTTCGGTGTCGATCATAGTAGCGTTTAGAAGTGCATGCGACTTTCTGAAGTCGGTGTTGAGTAGAGGACCAAAGTTTACTCAATTGGTCCGCGGTCAATTGAGCAGCTGGTGAGGAGGTTGGTACTGGTAGAGGTAACGGTGGTTTGAGCTGTTTACCGTACACAATTTGAAAAGGGGATTTCCCCGTCGCCGTATGTATTTGATTATTATAGGCGAATTCTGCCCAAGGCAAAAGCTCCACCCAATTATCTTGTTTGTGGTTAATGAACGCTCGTAGGAACAACTTTAATGAACGATTCATGCGTTCGGTTTGCCCATTACTTTGCGGGTGGAAAGCGGAGGAGAAACTCAGCTGGATCTTAAATTTTTTGCATAAGGCTTTCCAATACCTGGCTGTGAATTGAGGGCCTCTGTCAGATACAATGTCCTGAGGCAGACCATGAATACGGAATACATGGTGTGTGAACAGAGAAGCCAGTTCAGTGGCGGAAGGTAATTTGGGCAAAGGCACAAAGTGAGCCATTTTAGAGAAGCGGTCCACCGTGACCCATACCACAGTCTTGCCTTGCGAAGGCGGGAGTTCCACCATAAAATCAGTAGCAATATGTGTCCAGGGTTCCGTGGGTATAGGTAACGGTTGTAGAAACCCTCTCGGAGGGCCATTAAGCGGTTTCTGCAGGGCGCAAGTGGGGCAAGAATTCATGTAAAGGGAAACATCACGTCGAAGACCAGGCCACCAATAGAAACGATTTATAAGATCCAATGTTCTTAGTCTACCAGCATGTCCCCCGGTCAAGGAGTCATGGCCCCAAGACAAGACTTTCCTCCGAAGCCTCTTAGGAACGGTAGTCTTATTTGAGGAAGCAATGGAAGTGGTAGTTATTTGAACACAGGCAGGATCCAGGATGGTTCGTGGAGAGTCGTCCTCTTCTTCCGGCTGATAGGTACGAGATAGAGCATCGGCTCGAACGTTCTTCTCAGCTGGTCGAAACTTGAGGATGAAATTGAAACGACTGAAGAAGAGTGACCATCTTGCTTGCCGCGAGTTTAGTCGTTGAGCTTGGGCCAAGTACAATAAATTTTTGTGATCAGTGTACACTGTCACCGGATGATTAGCCCCCTCCAGCCATTGCCTCCACTCCTCGAAGGCCAACTTGATGGCTAAGAGTTCTTTGTCTCCGATGCCATAGTTACATTCAGCAGGCGAAAACTTTTTAGAGAAGTAAGAACATGGCATCAATTTGCCCGAAGTATCGTGTTGACTGAGCACCGCTCCAACAGCCAGATTCGAGGCATCGACCTCCAGGATGAAGGGTCGTTGTGGATCTGGGTGTCGTAGGCAGGAAGCGTCTAGGAATGCTTGTTTTAAGTCTTCAAAGGCAGCCGAGGCGGTAGTGGACCAATCGTGAGCGTTAACCCCTTTGCGAGTAAGCGCCGTGAGAGGAGCTACCTTCTGGGAGTAATGTGGTATAAAATGCCTGTAAAAATTGGCGAATCCAAGGAATCGCTGTAGCGCCTTCAGGCCAGACGGGCGAGGCCATTTGACAATGGCCGCCACCTTCTCTGGGTCCATCTGGAAACCGGACGAGGAAACAATATATCCTAAGAACGGAAGCGACTCGCGCTCAAACTGACATTTTTCAAATTTAGCGTATAGATGATTGTCTCTTAGAGCCTGTAAGACCTGTTTGACGTGTTGGCGATGGGAGGAGAGATCTTGGGAATAGATCAGAACGTCATCAAGGTACACTATGACGAAAGAATGAAGCATCTCTCGGAGTACCTCATTCATCAGATTCTGGAAGACAGCAGGGGCATTACATAAGCCGAAAGGCATTACTAAGTATTCGTAATGTCCATCTCGCGTGTTGAACGCTGTCTTCCACTCGTCACCGGGACGAATACGAACCAAATTGTATGCTCCACGTAAATCCAATTTTGTAAAGATCTTGACCCCCTGAAGTCTATCGAGCAGTTCTGGGATCAGAGGCAAGGGATAGCGATCTTTCTTAGTGATGGAGTTCAGACCTCGATAGTCTATGCACGGCCGGAGGGAGCCATCTTTTTTGGACACAAAAAAGAATCCTGCTCCTGCAGGAGAGTGCGAAGGGCGAATGAACCCTTTGGCAAGATTCTCCGTAATGTAGTCTGACATTGCATGGGTTTCTGGCAGAGAAAGAGGGTATACCCTACCCCGCGGGGGAGTGGAACCAGGTAGTAAATCAATGGCACAGTCGAAGGGCCGATGGCATGGAAGCAGTTCAGCTTTTTGTTTGGAGAACACGTCAGCGTAATCCTGGTACGGCAAAGGAAGGTCCAGGGCAGAGTGAGAGAGTAATATCTCCGGTCTAGGAACGGGATCCAGGCAATTCTGGAAACAGGAAGGACTCCATTGCGCAATTTGGAGAGAGTCCCAATGGATCACCGGAGCATGTTGTTGCAACCAAGGGAGTCCCAGGACCACAGGGTGCACCGATTTATCCAGTAGCAAAAAGGAGATTGTCTCAGTGTGAAGCACTCCCGTCCGTAAAGTGAGAGGCATCGTGGTTTCAGAAATGGATCCAGGTAGAGGGGTTCGCCGGATAGAGGTAACCCGTAACGGAGGTATCCGGCGCTTAGTAGGTAGTCCTAATTGGTGTACCAGTTCTCTCCAGATAAAGTTCCCTCCGGCTCCGGAATCAATGAAAGCTAGAGTCTGCAAGGAGCCACCTGGATATTCCAGCGTTATAGGAACTGTACATTGAGGAGTAGCATTAACATAGCCTAGGGGAACCTCCTCATCTCTCCCTAGACTCGAGCATTTCCCGGTCTCGCAAGACATTGACCCAGGAAATGACCCTTAGTGCCGCAGTATAAGCACAGGCCCAGAGTGCGGCGTCGTGTCTTCTCCTCCTCGGTTAGCGGTGCCCGTCCAAGCTGCATAAGTTCCTCTGAGGAGCTGTGGGAGGCTGATGGTGTCTTGTGAGGTACAGTCAGAGACCTGGAGAAGGAGGGTGCCAATGAGACAGGCCGACGAGGAACTCGACCCTCCTTAGCTCGTTGCTGCAATCGCCGGTCAATCCTCCCGGCCAAGTCTATCACCCCCGTTCAGAGTGAGGGGCAGGTCGCGAGCCATCAGCTCGTCTTTGATACGACCTGCAAGACCTTCCAGGAAAATACCCCCGCAAACAGTCATCCTGCCAGCCGAGTTCCATCGCCAGAGTACGAAATTCAATAGCGTACTCCGCCAGAGAGCGGGATCCTTGTCGTAGCTGTAGAATTTCAGTGGTAGCAGTGGTAGCACGAGCTGGCTCATCAAAAGTCTGTTTGAAGTGAGTCACGAAATCCTGCAAGTTGTGCAGCATGGCGTCCTGTTTCTCCCACATGGGAGAGGCCCATAGCATAGCCCTCCCATCGAGCAGAGACAAAATATATGCTACCTTGACGGCATCAGACGGGAACTGCCCTGGTAGCAACGTGAAGCGGATGAAGCACTGATTCAAAAACGCCCTGCACGATCTGGCATCCCCGGAGTATCGAGTAGGCGCTGGAAGCTGAGTCTGTGCGGGAGCTTGAAACCGCCAGTGGAGGCGGGGGGTGGTGCCAGCGGTGGAGGATTGGCGTCCAAGCGACTGGCTAGGCAATCCACCGTAGCAGCCAAGACTTCCAGACATTGCTGTTGCTGCTGGATTCTTTGGGCCATGCCAGGGATGGCCTGCATAGGAGCGGAGTCCGCCGAGTCCATGGCCTTTGCAAACTGTTATGTTATGAGTAAAGTCAATAGTGGACCCTTGGGCCGGCTGAGGTGGACAGCGTCCACAGGAGTTAATAAGCCGGGAGGCGGCACTCAGCTGGAGCGGACTGGTGGCGTCTTCACCCTGGAAACCCGAGACCCCCCCAGGAGAAGCCCGTAGGGGTCCGAGTCGCTGGGACTTAGGAGAATCGTGAAAGAGTCCAAGGTTCGAGGCTGGCAGAAGACAAAGGAGAATCGTGAAGAAGACCAAGGTTCGTGGCTGGCTGAAGACAAAGGAGAATCGTGAAGAAGACCAAGGTTCGTGGCTGGCTGAAGACAAAGGAGAATCGTGAAGAAGACCAAGGTTCGTGGCTGGCTGAAGACAAAGGAGAATCGTGAAGAAGACCAAGGTTCGTGGCTGGCTGAAGACAAAGGAGAATCGTGAAGAAGACCAAGGTTCGTGGCTGGCTGAAGACAAAGGAGAATCAGGAACCGGAGCTGGAGTCAGGATATGTAGACAGCAAGTGGAGCCCAGAGCTGGAGCCAAGGCACAGCAGGACCAAACAGAACCTGACCTGGAAGCAAGGCACGGCTGGGACAAGCTGGAACCGGAGCTGGAAGCAAGGCACGGCTGGAACAAGCTGGAACCGGAGCTGGAAGCAAGGCACGGCTGGAACAAGCAGGAACCGGAGCTGGAAGCAAGGCACGGCTGGAACAAGCAGGAACCGGAGCTGGAAGCAAGGCACGGCTGGAACAAGCAGGAACCAGAGCTGGAAGCAAGGCACGGCTGGAACAAGCAGGAACCAAGGCTGAAAGCAACGCTGGGAAGCAACTAAGCACTCAGGAGAGCGACCTCGTTGCAAAGGCAAAGCAAGGAAGTCAGACGATGGTTTAAATAGCCAGCCAGCGTCTGACGTCAGGAACAGGGCGGTTCAGCACTTCCGGGTGCTGGACCTTTAAGAGCCCCCTGCTCACGCGCGCGCGTTGCCTGGCAGTGGGAGGAGTCAGAATCGTCCTTCGGCAGCGTCTCCACGTGGAGAGAGACGCTGCCATGCGGCCCTGCAGGCCCCAGGAGCAACGGATTGCAGCGAGACCGGGGGAGGCAGGAGAAAGGTAAGGACCCGGTCGCTAGCCTAGCGACCGGGACTGCAACAGGTGGAGCCCCACATCGCAGTGGCAAAGCAAATTATTTTATTTATTTATTTATTTATCAGGTTTTATATATCGACATTCGGCTTCAATATAAATTAGAGGTCCAGGAAGATAACATTTGCCCTGGGGGCTCAATGCAGCCCCTGCATTAGGGCCTACAGCTGAAGAGGGGGGCATACAATTTAAACTAAACAATCTACTAGATAAATGAAGCTTGACCGACGTGCCGCAAATGCGCAGTAGAGAGCAACTCTACCGCACATGCGCGGGCAGCACGTCGGTCAGAGCTTGCCTGTAACAAAAATGGCGTGGCGAGGAGCAGTAGTGGCGGGGGCGCGCGCGAGGGACCTCTGGCGTGGCGAGGAGCAGGAGCAGTAGCGGCGGCAGCGCGCACAAGGGAGGGAGGGAGCGAGGGAGGGACCTCCCCTGGAGATCTTCCGTCTGCGCCATCCGAAGGGGTTGTGAATGAGCTGAGAGGGGGAGTGACTGAGGGGAGGGAGGAATGAGGGGGGGGGAGGGAGAATAGAGGGAGAATGAAGGGGGGGGGGAGGGAGACTAGAGGGTGAGGGAGAATGAGGGGTAAGGAAATGGGCCGAAAAAAAAAGAATGTAGCCCGTTGTTATGGGATTAACGGCTAGTATTAACATATTTTGAAGATGTCTTTTGCAATTTCTACAGTTCAATCTTCCCAGAACGAACAATGAACAAAGGATGATAGAACAAACATTTGGCCCCAAAAGCTACATTCAGAGGACCTGTAAAGGGAATCTGCTACTCAACCTTTTCATCCCACACTGGGCATTTCCCATAGAAGTCCCTAGCTCCTGCTGACAGAGCTAAAAAAAAAGCCAGTGCTGTAATGCTATATATTGGAGGTGGTCTTTTAAAAAGTTAAACACTTGCTACTTCTATTCGTCCTTCTCTTTCCAGGCTCATCATTTTATTTATTTCAGACCCATATCCTTTCAAATAGTACTAGGACTATGGGGGCACTCCATGAAGCCTATAGGTAGCACATTCAAAACAAATTGGAGGAAGTATTTTTTCACTCAGTGCACAATTAAACTGTAGAACTTGTTGCCACAGGATGTGGTGAAGGTATTTAGCATAGCTGAGTTTAAAAAGGGTTTAGATGGGAAGAAAAAGTCCATAAACCATTATTAGCTACCCAAACTTGGCCATGCCACTGCTTATCCCTGGTCATTTATTTATTTATGTGTTTGTTTGTTTGTTTTTATATACCGGTGTTCAATTTGCAAAACACATCGGTTTACATATAACTTAAAAAGTGCAGGAAGTCAAGCATTTCCTTTTGTTTGGTAAGAGAACATTAGAAACTAACGTGCGGAGTAACAGTAACGTGATTAAAAACGAT
Organism: Rhinatrema bivittatum; assembly: GCF_901001135.1. Classification (NCBI taxonomy): domain Eukaryota; kingdom Metazoa; phylum Chordata; class Amphibia; order Gymnophiona; family Rhinatrematidae; genus Rhinatrema; species Rhinatrema bivittatum. The sequence goes on from NC_042617.1 coordinate 305,797,709, forward strand.
GGTAGTAATAGTAATAAACAGTTAAATAACATTTGTGATCATAATAAACAATATGGTAGTACTAGTAATGAACAATAAATAGCATCTGTAATCGTAATAAACAGTAAGTAACATTTGATGTAGGGTGTATCTGTAGCAATGGCATGGGGAACATGTGGTTAGTGGTTAGAGCTACGAACCAGGAGACCATGGTTTCTGTCCTGCTGTCGCTCCTTGTGACCTTGGGCAAGTCACTTTACCCTCCATTGCCTCAGGTACAAAACTTAGATTGTAAGCCCTCTGGGGTTAGGGAAATACTTACAGTACCTGAATGTAAACCGAATTGATATCTCAGATCGAATGTCGGTATATAATAAATAAAATAAAATAAAAACATTTTTGGTGAGTCTGAGACAGTGTTAGTATGTTACAATATTAGGTGTTAGGGAGAAACGTCACGGGTAATGACCTGATAGATAAAGTATAAAGGCTATTTAGTGGATAGACATTTAATTACAGTGTGTTGGGTGTGGGTGGAGTTTTCCTTGCCTGTGGGGGTTAGGGCTTGGTTTGGGATTCGTTCGTGTTTGTTGTTGGGATGGCTTTGCGGAATAGCCATGTCTTGAGATTTTTCTTGAACGATTGGGGGGATGGTTCTGTTCTTAGTTCTGCAGGGAGTTTGTTTCATAGGGTGGGGCTGGCAATAGATAGTTTTCGTTCCCTTGTTGATATCCATTGAGTGATTTTTGGAGACGTTGTTTGTAGAAGGCCAGAGTTTGAGGAGCGCGTATTCCAAGTGGGAGTATGTAGGTGAATGGGGGTGGTAAGCCAGTTGGTTTTGTCGTTATGGAGAATTTTGTGAATTATGGTTAGCGTCTTGTACTGTATTCTCTGAGGGATGGGTAGCCAATGTAGGTCTTTGAAGATGGGTGTGATGTGGTCTGATCATGAGTTGTTTGTGAGAGCTCTGGCCGCTGCATTTTGGAGTAGTTGGATAGGTTTAAGGGTGGAGGCTGGGAGACCTAGTAGTAGGGCATTGCAGTAGTCGAGTTTGGAAAAGAGGAGAGCCTGTAGAACTGTACGAAAATCTTGTGGGTATGAGTGGTTTTAGTTTTTTTAGGATTTGGAGTTTGTGGTATCCATCTTTTAGCAGGTTGTTGATGTGTTTCTTGAAGTTTAATTGGTTGTCTAGGGTGACACCAAGGCAATTTACTGTGAGGAGTGTTTGGTCTGTGGCGGAGACAGTGGGTGGGGGTGGGGAGCATTTGTTGGATATGTATAGGATTTCAGTTTTGGTGTGGTTGAGAGTGAGGGATAGTTGTGAGAGTAGTTGTTTTATTGAAACTAGGTGAGAGTTCCATAGTTTTAGAGTGTGCTCAATGGAGTGTTTGATTGGAAGTAAAATTTGCACATCATTGGCGTAAATATAGTGGAGCAGTCCTGTTTCGTTTAGGAGTTTGCACAGTGGGGACATGTAGATGTTGAACAATGTAGAGGATAGGGATGAGCCTTGTGGTACTCTGTGGGGGAGGGGGATTTGTTTGGATTCAGTATCATTGAATTTGACCTTGTATGACCTGTTGGACAGATAGGATTTAAACCAGTTGAGCATTGTGCCTTGAAGTCTGATTTCTTTTAGTTTGTGAATCAGTGTTTTGTGATTGACGGTGTCAAAGGCAGCCGAAATGTCAAGAAGGATGAGTAAATAGGAGGTGTCACAGTCCAGTCCTTTGAGGATTGTGTCTGATAGGGATAGTAGTAGAGTTTCGGTACTGAGCAAGGTTCTGAAACCATGTTGGGCAGCGGAGAGTATATTGTGGGTGTCCAGGTTTCAGAGAGTTGACGGTTTACAATTTTTTCGAGGATCTTGGTTATGAAGGGTAGGTTCGAGATTGGTCTGAAATGTGCTAGGTCAGTTTCATCGAGATGAGGCTTTTTTGAGTATTGGTTTGATGCTGGTGCATTTTAGCTCATCGGGAAACGTTCCTTGTTCAAGTGAGAGGTTGATTATATTTGCTATTGGTTTGGCTATGTGATTAAGTATTTGAGGAATTTTATAGAAATTGGGTCAATGGGATGAGATGCAGGATTGATGTTTTTTATGATTGTTTCAATTTTAGTTGATGCGACTAGTCGAAGTGTGTCCAATTGTTTTTGTATCCTCGATGTTTGTATTGGGATTGTTTGTGATTAGGTTTAGTGTTTTGTTATTGAAGAATTGGGCTAGTTCGTCGCTGGTGTTTGTCTGTTTAGCTGTTCTGAGAGAGTTTTTGGATTGGTTGGGTGAGGTTGTTGACATAAGCGAAGAGGGTTCTGGAGTTGAACTGTTGGTTGTGTATTCTCATCGCATAGTAATCGCATTTGGCCTTATTTATGTCAGTTCTGTAGATGAATAGTATGGTTCTGAAGCTGTCTTTCCGTTGGAGAGTGGGTTTTTTTCTCCAATTCTTAGGAGGAGTTTAGTCTTCTTCAGTTCGGGGATGTACCATGGTGCCTTCTGCTTAGCAAATGGTTTGAGCTCTTTCCTGATGAGTGGGCATTTAATTCTGGCGACTTCTGTGTTGATGTTGAGCCATGATTCTATGGCAGAGTTAGTGTCTGTTGTGTTAAGGGATTTCAGAGCGTTCGGAAGTATTTCGATTAAGTCTTCACTGGTGCATGACTTGTTGAACTCGATTAGTTTATTGCGTTTCTTTGGTTCCAGGGGAGGGTTTACAAGTTGTAGATTGGCTTAGATTAGTTTGTGATCTGACCAAGGAATTGCTTTGCTGTTGAGAGTGTAAAATTTGAGATTTTTTCATTGGTGAAGATGAGGTTGAGTGTATGGCCCGCTTTATGGGTGGAGGGTTTTATTATTTGTTTAAATCCTATTGCATTCATGGAGTCCGTGAGGAGTTGGCATGTGGTTGGGGGGGATTGGTCCATGTGTAAGTTGAAGTCACCTAGTATTATTGCAGGTTTTTCCATGTCTATATTGTTGGCAATGGTTTCTATTAGTGGGGATAGGTTATGTTTGAGGATTCCTGGTGGTGAGTAGAGGAGGAGGATTTGGAGGGTATTTGATTTGAAGAGCCCTATTTTAATCGGGAGAGAGAGGTTGGAGGGGTGGAGTTTGAATTTGAGGTTTTTTTGCTGCTATGAACAGCAGGCCACCTCCTTTTTTGGGGGGTCTGGGAAGGGAGAATATGTTGTATGGTTTTTTTGGGTAGTTGGTTGATGAGGACTGTATCAGAGCTTTTGATCCATGATTCGGTGATGCAGAGGAGATCGGGGTGATTATCCGTTAGGAAGTTGTGTATCAGTGGCAGTTTATTTGTGATTGATTGTGCATTAATTAGTGTCAGGGAGAGGATGGTTAGGGCTGTGAGGTATGGGTTGTTGTGGGTAGGGATTGTGGTAAGGGAGCGAGGTCTGGTGATGTTGTGGTATTCTTTTCTTGAGTTGTTCCTGTTGTAGGTTATGAGCAAGAAGAGTAGGGTCTGTTCTTTGACATCCTGCAAAGTAATTGTGATCTGGATTGGGCACTGTCAGAGACAAGAAGATGGGTTTGCTGGACCTTGGTCTGACTTAGTATGGCATCTCTAATGACTAACATATTTTCCTGCATTTTTCCTTCCCTTTCCTATAAACATCCATCCTTTCATTAAATACCAGTGTGGCAGACCTGCTCAGTCTGGCCACCGGATGTATTATACAACACACTTTAGAAGGAGCCAAGCATTCATACCTCTCAGTCCCTCTCCACCTGGAGGGTTTGAATTGGATGCTTCAACCCTATTTAGCCCAGTTATGTTAAGGCACTTCGGGATCAGTTTAAGGAAGCAGTCAGAGAGTAAAGAGGTCTATTTTTTGCACTCTGGTGAGACTTTACAGCTTCACCCAAATGGAGTTTCATTGAGTACTCCCTACATAAATAATAAACAATCATAATTAAATATAAATTAAAATGACACAAAATTATAAAACAGAAATACACACACAAAATGTACATAAAAATTTAAATTATACTAAACAGTAGCTAAAAACTGATTTTATGTAAATGGAAAAACTTGAGAAAACAAAATCAATCATCACACGTATATATTTGTGCATTATATACAAGTTTTTCCATTTACATAAAACTAGTTTTTAGCTACTGTTTAGTATAATTTATGTTTTTGTGATGTATGAGTATCTTTTAATGTTTTTATATGTTTAATATATATATTTTACAATTATAGTAGCCCCTGAAGCAGCTCACTGAATAGAGAGAAACTCGGCCAGAGTCGGGCCTAATTTCTACATACTGTGATAATAAAGAATCTATGCCTTTTACCAATCTTTCTACTTCTGGTTGCTACACTATTATAACCCAAGCAGAACTTTGGGTTCACAGTCCACGGACTTACTGAATGTGCCATTAGTGAAAGAAGGCAGGTTATCTCAAACTCAATCCAGAGCTTTTTCTTTTGTTGCTCCAGCACAGTGGAATAATTTGCCAGCTGAAATGAGAGGAATGCAGGATGTGAAAGACTTCAGGAAGTGGGTAAAAACACATCTTTCTCAAGAAGCATATGGTATTGATGAGATGTGTTAATTTTATGTAATGTTTATGCAATCTATGGGTGTTATTTGTTATATATTTGTGATACTTATGCATTATGTATGTACTTATGTGATCCGCCTTGGGCAAATTTTAAAATTGGAAATTGCGTAATGTAAGCACTTTTAAATAAATAAATAAATAAATAAATAAATAGAACAGAACTATTGAGAAAATGTCTATGTACACCACTATTACACACAACGTTGATACTCCATGTATCTGGTGCATTTCCTACGAATTCTCTGGAAGCCTTTACATTTTGCAAATAAACCAAACAAGTCATTTTCTGGTTTGTACAGTTAAATTGGCATATACAGTATTCTCAATCCCCAGCACAGATTCACCATCAGTCACAAATTCACTAACTAACCATATCATCATCGCATGCACATGAGCAGCAATACTTCTTTGATGAATTCCTCGACATATCTCTGGAATTCTCAGACTGCCTCCTGTTTCTGTAAGTGTAGTGCACTAAGGGGGTCATTTTCCAAACGTCCCTTATCGCTTGCGATACCAAGATGGGGGCAGAGTCGGGTGGCGTCAGCCCCAGAAAAGGAGGAGTCTCTCACTCTGATATTTTCCATTTGTCTCCTTCTTCTGCACTTAGGAGCCACAGAGTCTCCATTTTGTTTTCTGAAAGTGAATCAGAATAAATGTGCAGTTCTTCAGAATGCTCAAAAGTTTTGTTCTTGCTAGTGTACCCCCAAGTGAGGAACAGGAAAGGGAGAGCTTTTGAACTGTCATGGGGCCAACGTGAATAACCTCTCTCCCTCACTTTTCCTCCAAGGGCAGTCACACATAAAAGAACCCTTCTTTTCTGAATTGTGATTATTAACAATACCAGGGATTTCCCCACAGGTAGGGGAGAGAAGTAAGTGCCATAAGATCTGGTTGTAGAAAAAAATAATCAATAATACAATTCTGAAATACAATAGGTGTTCATTTGCAGTAATAAATACCATGACCCAAATTCTCAAATTCAGTAGAATTTAGTTTTAAAAGAACATGAACTGAAGAAACAACTTTTGGTATCAGGTACAATTTCTATAAATATTTTCCAGGAACAACTTTAACAACTCCAAGTGAAATATACAACAGGTTAGTATATTTCCTTTGCCTTTCACTATTCACTATTTCTTTTTCCCTTTTCAGGTTTTTCAAAGAATTTCAAATATTAACTTCCCTTTTTCTTTTATCTCGCAGGTACAAGGAATCAGCAACAGAAAAAAAAATCTGATAAATTTCAGTTCAAATAAATGCAAACTTGTACTACAAATTTCTTAAATCAAGAATATGATTCTGTTGTCAAAGTTTTTTCACTTTGTGACCCTTGCAGATTTCAGTTCTTACTCAGAAAATCACCAGGTAAATATAAATTATTTTTAATACTCAAGAAGTGGGAATATTAAATTTCTGTCAGTCTTTCCTTGGGCCTCACGCTGTGCACCACTTTCTGTGTGTATTTCTATCTGTGCTTCTCTGTGTTTCTGGCCAGAAATATACTGTCTGTGCAAGAAATAACTCACAGTACTGCAGTTCTTGCTGGTGCTGCTGGAGTGCATAGGTGTGCTTTCTTCTTCTTGAATTCTTTGGTCCTCTGGCTGTCAGTTCCTCTGGCCACAGTGCAGCATCTACTATCCTGAGCTTTAACAAAATCAAAAAGGGAGACTATGTATACTTTATGCAAAATATTTTCCAGGAAAATCTATGCATGACTATGCCTCATTCGCTGGAACCACTGAACTGAGTTATGTGCTATCTAATAAAAAAAACAAACAATTAAAAACATGGGTCCTTATCTAATTTTTATCAATTACTTACATTTAATTATCTTTCTCTGATTATATGTATATCAATCTTATTAGTATACATACAGTTCTAGCTGAGAAGAGCTTTAGTTAGACAAGAAATCTTCCTTACTTTTTTTCTCCCTAAAAATTAACTAAGGGGGTCATTTTCAAAAGCGAACTGGTGGTGATAAGGGTCCTTACTTTTCGCCTCCAGACATCGCTTTCGCAGGCCCACCCCCCTGCCCCCCGTTACCACCGGATTTTCTAAGGTCTACGACCTTAGAAAATCCAGCTCTAAGAGATTTAGTTCTAATCCAAAAAATGTAATGGTCTCAAAACTGCCCTTTATACCAGCAGTTCACTCTGCCAGGATATTTGTGCAGAGCCTGTAGTTGAAACCGCATTCCAGTCAACTTTTGCACTTTCTGTTTCCAATACCAGCCTCTGACTGAACAAATTATTTGATCTATGTCTCAGTTCACAATTAAACAGATTCAATTTATGCTTTACTTCACTCAGCTACAACAGATCATTTTCTGTGTATCTCTGCTAATAATTTAACTTTTAACTAAGGGGGTCATTTATCAAAATGCGCTAAGGCGTTTTCGCATGCGTTAAGGGCTTATCGCATGCGAAAAGCCCCATTAACGCATGCGATAGGCCCTTACCGCATGCGAAAACATCTTTAACGCACACGATAGAACCATATCGTATGGTGCGATGCAAATTTGGAAAAGAAGAGGAGTTAGGGGCGGGGAGTGGGCTGGGTATGCCAGTGTGTGAAATGCTATCACATAGACTTAATGCCGATTTTAACGACACCTCTTTGAATAGCGTTAAGCTGTGCGATAGCTTGCGTTACCGGGTGGTAAGGTTGTATCGCATTTTGCAATGTCTCCTGAAAGGCCTATTTGAGTAGATTTAAAAGCTCCTGGGGGGGGGGGGGAGAGAGAGAGAGAGAGAGCGCACCTAGCCATAGTGTCCTCTCCCTAGATAGGTATTTGTATCCCTATAGTAGGCCCACCTAGTAACGTGAGGTGAGGGTTAGGTATTGGTGTAGGGGGTTAGGGGCCACTTTGACATTCAATGTGAGACGTATGAACAGAACAGTGGTTTCTTGTGAAGATCTGAGGACCGACGGAGAGAGGAAACTCACTCCAAGATGAGATTTGGGCAATGTTCTTTCAACCTCGCTTGATGGACTCTCTTCCTGGATAACATCAAGCTAGGTGGAGAGAACATTGCCCAAATCTCATCTTGGAGTGAGTTTCCTCTCTCTGTCAGTCCTCAGATCTTCACAAGAGACCACTGTTCTGTTCGTACGTCTCACATTGAATGTCAAAATGGCCCCTAACCCCCTACACCAATACCTACTATAGGGATACAAATACCTATCTAGGGAGCAGACACTATGGCTAGGTTCTCTCTCTCTCCCTCTCTAACTCTCATTGAATGCAGGAAATAAATCAGGTCTGGCACTTATCACAAAGTCTGAAAGGGTTAGCACAATGTGCACTAACTTAGCTCTTCACATAGGTAAATAGTGCAAATTGCAATAAACTGTAAATTAGCATAAACCACACCCCTTTTGCTATCGCATGTGATACTTATCACATTTTGATAAATCCAGGCCTACATTTCCTTCCACACAAATTTCTATTTTTGCTTAGCCTTTTAAATGGTTCTCTTTTTCTAGTAGAGCTGTACCACTGGGTCAGAATACAACCCATGTCTGCCAAGGAACAAGGGTCTTTCTCTAGTCAAACAATTCCTATTGCTTTTTGACAAAAAAAACCTACTTTTTTTCTAACTAGATGCAGCTACTTTGATTTGCTTCTTCTCCTCACAAAGTCTCTTTCCAGTCTATCTCCAAACTAGTTCTTTTACCATTTGCAGAAGCAATAAGCATAGGGCACTGCTCAGCTCATTTTATTTTCTCCCCTGACCTCTTTGTCCAACTGCTTTTATGGTTACACTTTCTTCCTGCAGAAGGCTCTACAGGTAAGCAAACAATTAATTAAAAAAAAACAAAAAACAGAGGCTCTCTCTGTTAAGGCTAATGCAGCTTTGATTATCCCTCTCTTATCACATACAGCTCTTTTGGATTACTGCACCCCAAATGCATGACTCTGCAGTTCTTGGTGTCAAATCCTAGACCAGTCTTCAAGCTTTCTTAAATTGCTTTTCATTTTCTCTACTCCTTCAGGCGTGTCCCCCCTGTTGCAGATCTTAATATAATTCACAAAAAGACAAACATTACCTTCTATCTACTCTGCAATGTCACTCACAAAGATATTGAACAGAACCAGTCCCAATACTGATCCTTGTGGCACTCCACTTAACACTATTCTCTCCTTTATTGAAACCATTCACACTCTATATAAAATAGCCATAATCATATTTACGATTAACTTAAAAAATACATATTACCAGAAATTAATCCATAGGATTTCTTTAATTTCCTGTTAGATTTGTCAATCTATAGTGCAGCAAAATCTCATAGCTGCAACTTCCAAACATACTAATAACAGTATTCAAGGGATTAAGAAAAATATTAACATTAAATGTCCTCATGTATTTCTTCTTAGCGGCATCCCAAAAATAATTTTGACCTTTTTTTGTATTAAAAAAATGCTCTTGGTTGATCTTTCTGAAGAGAGAACAGTGTTAAGTGTTCAATATCTTAATGAGCAACATTGCAGAGGTGATAGAAGGTAAAATTTGTCTATTTGTGGATGATACTAAGATCTGCAACAGTACTGTGTTTAGTTTTGGAGACTGTATCTCAAAGGGGATAGATTGGAAGCGGTCCAGGGAATGAGGACCAAAATGGTGTGGGTTCAGTATCCGAAGATTTATGAGAATAGGCCAAAGGATCTGAATATGTATACCCTGGAGGAGAGGAGGTGCAGGGGAGATATGATACAGACCTTCAGATACCTGAAAGGAGACTGTAGAACTAGGGGTCCCGAAATGAAATTCCAGGGGCGACAACTCAGAACCAACATCAGGAAGTATTACTTAACAGAGTGGTGGATGCTTGGAATACCCTCCTGGAAGAGGTGGTGAGGACTAAAACAGTAAATGAATTCAGGGCATGGGATAAATGCTACCCTAGAGACTAGAAATGAAGAAAAGGATGCATGGAACAACCTGAACAGAGTGGCAGCTACTACCATGGGCAACTTGCTGGGCCGAATGGATGCACCATTTAATCTTTATTTGCCGTCATTAATATGTTACTATGTGGATCAATTCTTCAGGGGTTCAAGCAATACATTATTTATTATTTTATTTAACTCTGCTACGCTAATCTCAGAGACTTTCATCCACGCAAGACAGAACAATACTTGCTTTCATATTTCTTAGTTGCTCCTACATTGCCAGAAACGTCTTCCTTTTCTGTGCTGTGACTTTTTTTTTTTTTTTTTTTTAGATCTGTAGCATCAAAATGTGCTTTTTTTTCCCATAGTACAGATGCCTGAACCTGGGCTTTTATCAGGATTTCCAATAGTTGAGGGCACCTCAAGATATGAATATCCTTTGGACTCTAGAACATTGTGTTGTGGGTATTATGGGAAGGCATCTGCACTTTCTCCCTCAAAGTCTTTCATAAGCTGAATTTCTAGTAGCTGTGGAAGAACTGGCCCATACGTTTCACCGTCCATTCCTTCTGGAATTTCCAAAATTCTTTAATTGAGTCTCTGACTCCTAGTATTTCCATCTTTGAAGTTCTGCAATGATTTTGGCTTTGTCCTACTAGCACTGCTACTTAGCATTTCTACAGCGCACTAGACATAAGCAATGCTATAGGGGTACCCATAATACATAGCACCTGCTCTGCAACACTTACAATCTAGTCAAGCAAGTTTTGAAATGTACACAGCAAGAGGATGAGGATTGTGGCAGAATTGGTGGCAATGGGTGATTCTTGTTGTACTTTTTGTGATTTTTAGCTCCGTTCCATAGAACTGCATCCCAGCTAGTTTTAAAAACGTCTCCTTTCCTCCCAGGCCCCAATCCATGCACAATCACACCCACCAGCAAACTGTTCCCCTATTGATATTTCAATTTCCCAAGGCAACTCCTTAAGATTTTTTTGTCTGCATGCACCCTCCGACTTAATATCATAGCGATATTAAGTCGGAGGTCCTGAAGAGTAAAAAAAAAAAAATTTGAATTTGGCCCGCGGCTGTCGGGCCAAAAACTGGACGCTCAATTTTGCCGGCATCCGGTTTCCGAGCCCTTGGCTGTCAGCGGGCTCGAGAATTGACGCCGGCAAAATTGAGTATCGGCTGTCAAACCCGCTGACAGCCGACGCTCCTGTCAAAAAGGAGGCGCTAGGGACGCGCTAGTGTCCCTAGCACCTCCTTTTACCCGGATCTACCGCTGGACCTAATTTAAATACTGAATCGCGCGCACCGGCGAGTGGCTGGTGCTGCTCTCCCGCAGACTTTACTGTATCGGCCCGAAGATGAGCAGGCTCAGACATGGTCAGGTATATAGGCAAGGCCACAGCCAGGTCTGTCTAAGGATGAATGAAGCATAGAAGTCAGGAATGTAGCGCACAAGAGGAAGAAGGAGAGGGTACAAGCAGGCAGAGAAACAGGAATAGGTGAGGATCCAGGCAGGCAGGAACAGGCTAGAGTTTAAGAAGTCAGGTCGTTCCAGCCATTCATTGTACCCGCAAGATGCCAGTGCTGCAGAGGGTTTTATATAGGGATGTGAATCGGGTGCCCCATCGTTTCTACTATTGGGTTCGTGTGGCCGCGGGAAAATCTCAGTTTCCCGCGGATCTGCATTTATTTTTTTTTTTAGTGAAAAATCGTTTTTTCGGATTAGTGTGCACTAACAAAAACCGTTCATTTTTTGTTACTTTTTCTTATTTTTGCTATTTTTGTTAGTGCGCGCTAACGGGAGTTTGCACGCGCTAAGTTCCATTAGCGCGCACTAAGCCGAAAAACGTTTTTTGACGAACATTCGGGGGAAATGCGATCGTTTCTCATTTTTCACGAATTTTTGATGAATTAAGAAATATCGTACGATATTTTAATTCGTCAGAAAAACGATTCACAGCCTTGGTTTTATATACTGCAGCCAATCAAGCTGGACTAATGAGCCAGCAGTTGCAAAGAGTCATCAGCTAAAAGGTAACTTCACCTGAAGGGTCAGAGATCTTCTTGGCCCTCTGGCTCCTTTGTGAGATTTCCTTCTGCCTGATCTGAAGGCTGCTGGTTCAAGATCAGCTAGGCAATGATAGTAGGAGAGCCTACAGATTTACTATTGGGTCTCCAGGAGCAGAAATACCTATGGAGGACATGCAAGCAGCAAGTGCAATCAAATAAGCTGTATATTTAACAAGAACCTGAAAACATGTAGGTGCTCACTGTCCCCGTCTCACCCTACTGTGTCTGTTTTCAGTTCAGAAAAGAAACCCATGCAGGTGCCATAGGGTGAAGAGGCACGGGAGTAATGGCCGACAGAGGGACTGTAAGCACGTATGCTCTTTTAGATTCCCTGTGAACCTGTTAACTGCTTTTTTGTTAGCACTATGGCTCTGCAGTGCAAATTCTATTGCTCCAGAAGACTCAGGCTTGATTCACTCCTCCCCGAAGTGTGAAAGTGAAATGAAGGACTGAGATTTGGGGAGATGAAGGATGAGGGGAGAGATGGACCATGGCTGGGGATGAGGGCTGAGACAGGACTGATGGCTGAATGGAAGTGACGAGGAAGACAGAGATGAAGGCTGCAGTAAGAAGCTGAAAGGGAGGATATGAGGACAGATGGAGACAGAGGGGGAAGTCAAAACTGGGAGACAGAGAAGGGAAGATGAAGGAAGGTGGCTAAGAAGGGGATATAAAGATAAGAGGTGAGAGATGTGGCAGGAGACAGAGGGGGATGACAGGAAATTGTCGGCTGAGTGTGCTGTGGCAGTCAAAAAAGCAAACAGAATGTTGGGAATTATTAGAAAGGGAATGGTGAATAAAACGGAAAATGTCATAATGCCTCTGTATCACTCCATGGTGAGACCGCACCTTGAGTACTGTGTTCAATTCTGGTCACCGCATCTCAAAAAAGATACAGTTGCAATGGAGAAGGTACAGAGAAGGGCAACCAAAATGACAAGGGAAATGGAACAGCTCCCCTATGAGGAAAGGCTGAAAAGGTTAGGGCTGTTCAGCTTGGAGAAGAGATGGCTGAGGGGGGAATACGATAGAAGTCTACAAATCAAGAAAGGACTTGAACAAGTTAATGTAAATCGGCTAAGGATAATAGAAGGACCAGGGGACACTCCATGAAGTTAGCAAATAGCACATTTAAAACTAATTGGAGAAAATTATTTTTTACTTAACGCACAATTAAGCTCTGGAATTTTGTGCAGGGGATGTTATTAGTGCAGTTGACTTAGAAAATAGCCATTGCTATTACTGGCATCAGTAGCATGGGATCTTGGTACGTACCAGGTACTTGTAGCCTGGATTGACCACTTTTGGAAACAGGATGCTGGGCTTGATGGACCCTTGGTTTGACAGAGTATGGCAATTTCTTATGCTCTTAAAATGAGATGAGAGCTGAGATAGGGGATGAGGGCAAGGCTAGGATTGCCAACTAGCACCATTTTTTCAGAATAGGCATGTCCAGTTCCTTGTTCTACCACTCTGCACACAAGGTCCAAACAGCTCTTCTCTTCTTAGGGAAATCAAAACTACAACCCCATGTAAGCAATGAAGTAAAACTAGATCTTGATCTCTCTGATCTGGGGGGAAAAAGATTTATTCTTTTCTTGCATTGTTATTCTGCAGAAATTTATGGTATAGTTGATGATTTGACCTTTATTGCAATTTTACACGGTTTTTGCGATGTTTGGTTTTATTGTTACTGACTGGGAGCCTCTCCTTGGAAATGTTATGGGGTGGCGGTGGTGGAAGGCAGTAAGTTTAGATAAATAAACCTCAAGGCAAAGGTAGGCAGTTGCGCTATGACAAGAGTGGTACAGAAAGAAAAAGCAGGGGGGGCTGGATGGCGGAAAAAGCACCGGGCAGGAGAAGCTCAGCCCTCCCACTTGGGTCTGGTGAAAGTGAAGGCGCAAATGCCCCCCCTACAGCTGCTGCGGCTTGAAACCGCAAGTGGACAGGGTGACTCTGCCGCTTCCCTCCGCGTTTCCTCTCACTTGCTCGTCCAGGCGGTGTGGGATAGGAAGAGTTAATCTGCGGCTGTAAGGGTGTGATGCCGGGGGGGTGGGGGGGGGGGGGGAGTGAGAGAAACCAGATCTGATCAGCCAATCGCCACCGCCCGCCATGCGGAGCACCGGGGCTTGAGTGAAAGCTCGGACGGGGAAGGAGAGCAGGGGGCTCAGTGCGCGCCAGGGAAAGAGAGAGAGAGAGAGAGATCCCATCGCCTTTATTTTCTCGCCTACTCTTCTTTACCGTATATTATTATTATTATTATTATTTTCCCCCTGAGGGAGGTGGAAGGCGAGGTAAAGCCGCCGCAGACACACGCACGCTCGCACAGCGCAGCCTGGATCCGGTGCCTGGAATGGACCCAAACAGCCCGAGGAAGATACAGTTCACCGTCCCACTGCTGGAGCCACATCTGGACCCGGAGGCGGCCGAGCAGGTAAAGCCAGAGATCCGCGCCTGCCGAAGGGAAAGAAGGGGGGGGGGGGGGGGGGAGGAATTGGATTCAAGGGCCAGCCGAGTCAGGGCTCGGGTCCCGGATCTCGCTCTCCGCACTTCACTGCTGAGTCTGCCCCGCCGAGCAGGTCTTTGTCAGCCGGCGATGAATGCCTAAAACCCGCAAAAACAAAAAAATAAAATAAAAATCGGGGCTCCTGCTGCGCGATGCACCTGTGTCCTAACCTGACCTCCCGCAAGGGGTCGGGGAGGGGCGAAGACCAGACGTAGTCTTTATTTATTTGAAAACTTGCTCTCGTTCCTTGTCGAGGAGAGAGGCGGATAAGATGCAGAAGGGAAAGGAAAAGCCATCTGCAAAGGGGAAAAGTTTGGGGGGGGGGGGGGGAGATCTGTGCCCCGCTCTCCTGCCGGCGCTCTGCACTGTCTCGCGGTCTGTAATGTGCAAGATGAGCCTTCCTAGGGCCCGGGGGGGGGGGGGGATATGTTAATTCGCAAAAGCCATTTTTAGAAAATCTGCAAAACTCGACAGCCCGAAAAAGAAACGAAATGGTTTGAAATTCGCCAGGCGGATGGAAAATATTGAGGGAGAAATTGCTCCTCAGCGACCGTGGTTTACTTGACTTCTCAGCAGGCAGTTTCTGCTCTTTTCATCTTTTGCCTCACCCATTTACGCCAAAAGGCAATTTTTGTTGACGTCTACGGATCGTTCCTTTTAACCCTGTTTAAATTGGGTTCTGCTTACTGGTTACGTTTCGGAAAACAAGATTAGAAGTTTGGGGGCAACAACATGGACTCTTGATTTGTGAAACCTGATCCTCATCAAGTCGCGGGGAGAGTGGCACTTAGGGCAGGACAGTACTGAGCGGCAGAGCCACTTTTGCTGTTGCTGGCATCTTTGGAGTTGTACTACCTGCTCATCATAGAGAAGTCAGAAGAACAAGTGCATAGATGCCAGGGGGCAAACCCAGAACTAGATCAGCTTCTCAGGGTTGGCCTGGGTGAGGTGGCAACCCTAGCGTCGGGAAAATATTTGATGACGTCTGTCAGGTCTCCCCAGACAGATTTTATTTTATTTTATTTTGAAAAAATGTTTTACCTCACATATCTGTGGTTGAAGGCAGGTACCTACAGTAATAAGCTTATAACTAAACACAAGGCTGATCTAGTTCTGCTTTTATCCCCAGTACTTGCAGTAAGATATAATTCTGACCCTGTGTCTACCTTTATTTATTTATTTGGCCTGACAGTCATCTCCTGCTCCTCTGGGCTTCCAGGTCAGTTGCCTTCAGTCTCTTTTGGGCACCATGAACCTTCATTCACAACTACCAGGGTTTGTTTGTTTTTTTATTATTAATTAATTAATTAATTTAAAATCTTTTCTATATCATCGCTAAATTATATACCATCGCAACAGTTTACATGTAGGCACATAAATTAGTGTAAGTGAGGGCGTACAGTAGTACATTCTAACAAGTGCCATTAAAGGTTGGGTTACAATATATCATTAAAGACAATCAATTGTTCAGTGAAGTAGGTCATGACCAAATGTACCAGTAAGGTTCTGTTCACGGGTAAAATTCATTTATTCATAGTGTTACAATTATGTTTATAGTGGTGTAGAGTATGTAGACCACTCTACTGTGTATTTATTTAGTCCCTCCCCCCAGTACAGCTCACACAGTCAATGTAAACAGTTAAGCCCTGCTCCTTGGCTGAAACGACTTAGCCATCCACAATCCCAAACGGGCCGATACAGTACAGTGCACTCCGGCACTGTGAACCCGCGTTTGGACGCGCGTTTTTGACTCGCTAGCTTTATCCCTTATTCAGTAAGGGGTAATAGCGAGTCAAAAATGCGGGGCCAACCCCCTGTCCCCCGAAACTAATAGCGCCCGCAACATGCAAATGCATGTTGATGGCCCTATTAGTTATTCCCATGCGATTCAGTAAATAAAATGTGCAGCCAAGCCACACATTTTACTTCCAGAAATTAGCGCCTACCCAAAGGTAGGTGCTAATTTCTGCCGGCGCCGGGGAAGTGCACAGAAAAGCAGTAAAAACTGCTTTTCTGTACACCCTCTGACTTAATATCATGGCGATATTAAGTTGGAGGTCCCAAATGTAAAAAATAATTAAAAATAAAAAAAAAATTTTTAAATCAGCCCGCGGCTTGCGGGTTGAAAACCGGACGCTCAATTTTGCCGGCGTCCAGTTTCCGAACCCATGGCTGTCAGCGGGTTTGAGAACTGACGCCGGCAAAATTGAGCATCGGCTGTCAAAACTCGCTGACAGCCGCCGCTCCTGTCAAAAAAGTGTCCCTAGCACTTCTTTTTACCGTGGGCTCTCATTTGAATACTAAATCGCGTGCACAGGAGAGTGGCCTGTGCACTCGCCCGCTCTCCCGCGACTTTTACTGTATCGGCCCGATAGTACGCCCACCTCCAGTCCCCCTCATCCTGCTATCAAGAATCAGGATCCTCCCCCCCCCCCCTCCAACTAGGGACAGGAGCAATCCCGCCCCTCTGATGCCATCATTCAAAATGATCCACAAAAAATATTAATCAGATGTATTTTTGTACATCTGGCTCAAGAATAAGGCTAATTTGCATAGGTTGGTTACCCTAAAAATGAAAGCTGTTTATGGCCCTGGAGGACTGAAGGTGAGAACGCTTGGTTTTAGAGTGGCTGGAGAAGGCTGCTTCCTCCAGAGTGGTGGCTCTCAAGCCGGTTGCCAGGACACACCCAGCCAGGCTGGGTGTGTCCCAGTCAGGCTTTCAAGGATATCCATGCTTGTCACTAGCAGTGACATCCATGCTCCTTGTCAGTAGCAGTTCCACAGCATGCTTCCTCTGCAACATCCCCAGGCCTGGCCAGCCTGGAGAGCAGAAGAGCCGACCCAGGGATCAAGCCAAGGTCCCCTGCTTAGCCAGTGGACCAGCACTCGTAAGACATATTAGCGTGCAATGAAGGTGGTTTCTGCACATATATATATATATCTCAGCATGTTCATTGTGGATATCCTGAACCCTGGACTGGTTCGAAGTACCCGAGGAGAGATGTGCAAGCTACTGCCCTACAGCATTTCTCCTGCTGCCATCATTGTGGCAGCTTTGGGGCATGCTTGGGAAAATGGTGAGAAAAGAGCTATGGGGACAGGAGGGAGTTGGTGTTGGGTTGCATAAGGGATTTTGTGCATGCAGAAACCTAGCTTGGATGAACCTCTGCTGGGCAGATTTGATGGAACATTCTAGTCTTTCCTTGCTGTCACTTGCTGCTGTGTTTATCACCACTCTTCTGTCCTTTCTTGCATCAACCACTCATGTCCACCCTACATTTTGCATGGCAACTAAGCCACCAGGTTTTACCAAGGACTCTTTTTGCAAGACTTTTAATACAGTGCATTGTGGGATTTACTGTCCCTCCATCCTCTTATTGAAACCAGCATTGGAGTTACCAGAACGCCTCAGGAGGGAGAAGTCAGAAAGTGAGGCCTGGCCTAACATCTCCCTGTAGGAAAAGAATCATTTGGTAGTTTTTATCCAATCCTCCTAACATCCCATCCCATATCCACTACATACCCTGCCCATATCCAGTAATAACCATCACCCCGCCCTCTCCTATCACTCCTCACCTCATGTCCCCTATAACCCCAGTAATAACCATCACCCTGCCCTCTCCTAACCCTCCTCACCCCATGTCCCCTACACCCCCAGTAATAACCATCACCCTGCCCTCTCCTATCCCTCCTCACCCCATGTCCCCTACACCCCCAGTAATAACCATCATCTTGCTCCCTTATATCTTACCTCAGCCTGTGTCTTCTATTCTCCCAGTAGTATCTATCAATCTACTTTTTTCTTTTATTTTCCAGCTTTTGTCAAACTCAACTACATGGGAATGCAAAGCGCATACATTAATATTGCTTTTAATTTGCAGAAACTCAAATGCATTAACTATTGGAGGGTTCTAAATCTGCAGAAACAAGCTGTGCCATCTTTATTATGAAGGCTCCTGAGAGGAAGATTTGTTCATCATTTATTGTATGGCATGGTGGGGAGGGTGGCAGCTTTTAGGTGAGGTTATATAGGAAAATGGTCCATTTGTTTTCTTTTTAATTAAACAAGACCTGTCCCTCTTAAATAAAGAGCTTTCTCATTCGTGAGCTCTGTGTCTGAACAAGAGGAGGGCTTTCAACAGGGGATCTCGGAGAGGTCTGCAATCTGGCCTGTTTTGTGGTATTTTTTTTTTTTATTATTATATGCAGTGTGTTTTAACTATTTTATGTTTTAACCTATTTTAATCTACATTAGCTCGCGTTTAACAATTATATGTTTCATTTTATGTATGTTAAATTGTAAATTGCCTAGCAGTAGGCAATTAATAAATTCTGAATAATAAAGATAAAGGTCTATTCTTGGGGATATTCACCAGATGTGTTTTTATACATATGGTCTAAGAGAAGGCTAACTGGTGTCGCATGGTGACCCTGAAAAGAAGACCTGTTTTGGCCTTTGAGGGCTGGAGTTGTCTGGTTCTAGGATGGCTGGAGAAGGCTGCTTCCTCTAGGGCAGTGCTTCTCAACCCAGTCCTTGGGACACTCCCAGCCAGTCTGGTGTTCAGCATATCCGCACCGAATATGTAGGGCTAGATTTGCATGCATTGCCTCCATTGTATGCGTATATTTACTCCCTGGGGGAATTCTGCACACAAAATTGCAAAATTCTGCATACTTTATATTGGTCAAAATAACACAATATGTATCACAGTATAAGTAATTAATTTAAAACATCATAAATCTGTTATGCAAAGATGCAGAGTTTTAAATATTTTGAGCAGAATTCCTCTAGAAGTACACTTTAAGAGTGTCCCTTCCACCCCTCCTCTCTACTTCCCTGGCTAGATCCCTTTCATTTTGCCCTCTCAGGCAATCTTTCCTGTGAGGATTGGGTTGCTGTGTGCAAACCTTTGGTTTCATTACCCTATGAACGCTACTTTCTTTGATGCAAAAAGCCGATTCATTTTATGCTCACGGCAAGCCAATTGTTAGAGGAACATTGGAGCAGCATGCACACAAACTTTCTCACTTACACATTCACTCACATACTCTTTCACATGCAAACATGCTCATTCTCACAAACACACACACACACACACACTCACTCTCATTTAGGCCCCAGTCTCTCATGTGCATGCACACTCACTCACCTCCTCTTCCACTCATAGACACTCATCTCAGTAACTGCAAACCCTTTACTGCCAAACACTTTGAAAAGTAACACAAACCCCTCGGGACTCAAACAAATCGTATTATCTATGTCATGGCAGCAATGCAAATATTATACCATGCCCTAGAACACTAATGCACCACCTACTGGGGTTAACAGAACAAAGCCCTACAGAAAACTCCATGCCAGCAGAAATACTGCACCTCCGTTACACACGCAGAACATAAATTGACCCTTACCTAAAACAGAATAAGAAACTCCAAATTAGAAACAGAAACATGCAGTCAAAAATAAAATGGAAAGGCCAAGAAACCAGACTCTGAACAGTGGAATACTGAAGAAAGAAAAAAAAATACAAATATGTAATGCATATTCCCAAAGATAAAATATGCCAACCACTAAAATTAAAAAAATATATATTTTTTTTTACCTTGGTTGTCTGATCTTATTTTTCTAATCGGTTGATCCTGATTTTTTTTCACGTTTCCTTTCTTGGTCTTTTCCCAATTCCTTTTACAGGGTCACATTTTTTTTCTTTCTCCACTTGTCTTCTTTCCTTCCTCTCTGTATCCACACCCACACACTGGCTATCACACACAAAGGCTCTCACCCTGCCACACACACTCAGGATCTCACCCAGCCACCCACTCCCACACACACATAGGCTCTCAAATCCCATCTCCAAACACACAGCCTCTCTTACACATGAACAGCCTCTCACCCATCCATCCATCCCCATACACACAGCATCTCTCATACACACACACACAGCTGCTCAACCACACATACACAGAATCTCACCTACCCAGGTAGTCATTCACACCCACCCACCCACAGGCAGTCATCTCATCCCCACACACACACAGCCTGGCTTTCACTCCCCCCCCCCCCCCCCATACACACACAAGCAGTCACCCACACACACAGGCAGTCACCATCCTACCACCCAGGCTCTCACCCAGCTACACACACACACACACACACACACACACACAGGACCAGGTCCTCATCTTCAGCTGCCAGTGGGATGGGGCCAACTGGCGGCCATCATGTCCTCCTCCTTTTTTTGGCTGCAAGTGGAATGGGGTCTGCTGGTGGCCTCTGTTTCCTCTTCCTCTTTTTTGGCCACCAGCAGAATGGGGTCCACTGGCAGCCACTGCATCCTCTCTCTTCAGCCCCCGTGGAGCCAAGTTGAAGGGTGGGCCACAGCAGGAGTCACATTTATCCAAATGTCATCTCCTGCTGCCGCGGGGGCTGATCTCGCAGTAAGAGCTGTGAGATTGGCCCCGCAGCAGCACAAGACGATGTTTGGATAAACGTGACTCCTGCTGCCTGGAAGGAGGTGTGATGCCACTGATTGGATCGGGCAGGGCTTTGGTTTATCCCTGCACAGGGTGGTAAAAGCTGTGCGCGGCCATGAAAAAGTTGTGGCCGCTTTGAGGGAACAGTGCTCTCAGGCCTAACTCCTCCACCCTCCAGTATCACTTTCCTCCCCCTCCAGGCTCAATTCATTCCTCTCTAGCTCCAACCCACTAGCTTTCCACTCCCAGAGTTTGACTTCTCTGTCATAGAGCCCTTCATACAGGCTCCCTCTATCCCACTCTCAAACACACACCCCCTCACACAGGCTCCCTCTGTCCCTCTCTCACACACACTTACCCCTTCACATTGGCTACCTCTCTCACACACAAACATGAACCCTCATTCTCTCACATATACACAATCCTTCTCTCACACACACCCTTACTCAGGCACATGGACTCAAATCTCTAACTCACATACACACTCCCTCACACAAGCTCTTTCTCTCTCACACACACTTACCCCTTCTCACACACAAACATGCACCCTCATTCTCTCACATATACACAATCCTTCTCTCACACACACCCTTACTCAGGCACATGGACTCAAATCTCTAACTCACATACACACTCCCTCACACAAGCTCTTTCTCTCTCACACACACTTACCCCTTCTCACACACAAACATGCACCCTCATTCTCTCACATATACACAATCCTTCTCTCACACACACCCTTACTCAGGCACATGGACTCAAATCTCTAACTCACATACACACTCCCTCACACAAGCTCTCTTTCTCTCTCACACACACATATATGCCCCTCCTGCACTATCATTCGGGATGGGTTCCACCTGTGGCTGTCCCGGGCCTCTCTCAACTGTGTCTTTAGTTGTGAGCGGGATGGGCTCCGCTCACGGCCCGCTGGGCCTCTCTGCTTCTCGGCTGCAAGCGTGACGGGATGGTTGCCAGGCTGCTTTCCAAATTCTGCACAGAATATGAAAATGTTGTGCAGGAGGGGAATTCTGCACAAATTCTGTGCTGTGTAGTTGCGCAGAATTGCCCTAGGAGTAATATATACTGTGATATATATTCTGAAAACCAGACTGGCAAGGTGGTCTTTGAGGACTAGTTTGAGTACCATTGCTCTTAGGCCAGACTGGGATACCGACCGGCTCCAGATCATTGGCCAGACTGAGCCAGTCCTGGTTTGTTTATTTTTGACCCAGTAGTATCTTCTTGAACCTTTTGGACTGAGATCAGTTGACAGCAAGGTTAGGATCTGGCACTTTGGGGACTTTTTTCAGCTGTTTTTATGTCCTATCCCAACCCTAAGTTAATTCATTCATTGCAGCGACAGTTCTCAGCAGGGGCATGCAAACATGGGCCTCCAGCCAGTAGGTGTCACCATTCTGCAATTACTATGATTCCTTCCGTAGCATCTCCAGGAGCGGAAGACAGGTGTCAAGATTTGAACCCAAGTCCCTGGCATAGGCAGCCACCAGGCCAGTCCTGTAGTCCTGGTTTTAACCCTCAGTTGCATCAATGGACTTGTATTTCCAATATTTCTATTAACAGCAGCGACTACAGCTTCATGGATGCAATGGACGAGGTACACAGGCAGACAAAACGTCCAAAACCAAACACAGATAACCAGAGAAAAAAATGCACAGCAAGACACATAGATAGGGCGGGCACACACGCAAAGATGTACCTGTAACATGCAGGCGCCTCCTCCTAAGGTATTCAGCATGACCTACATTCCCAGCGAGCTGCTAAATGACGTGCTGCCGTGTGGGGGGAGATCCTGAGCCCGGATCCTGCTCCCTGGGGGTGTCTGCGGAAGCAAGGTTCCCAGGCCCTGAGGGAGAAGGCATCACAGCCCTCGCGCTCCGCTCACAGCTCGCAGCCCGGCTTCTCTAGCTCCTTGCCAGATGCTGTCAGTGCAGAGGCCGGGTTAAAAGGAGAGGGAGGGAGGGCGTGCTAAAAATGGGGGAGAAAAAACCAGGAAGCTGTGAATTGAAGGTTTATAGCGCCTCATCCCCAGCAGGGTCATGTATTGATTGAGTTGGAAGCCCGCAGGAGCAAGAGGAAACTGACAGATTAAAGGCAAAAAAAAAAAAAAAAGTAAATTATGTATTTGGGACTCAGTTTTTCATAAAAGGAGAATTTCCTTCTTTTTCTGCTCTGAAACGTTTTTTTTTTCCTTCCGAGGAACTGATTACGGTAATGCTGTCCTGGTTCTAAATATAGCTCCAGTGAGAGCCTTTTTGACAGCTGGAGGGGAAGGGGGTGTGGGGAGAGGAAGTGTGTGTGTGTGTGTGTGTGTGTGTGTGGCCGGGGTAGGATAGGGAAATGGAAGTGGGTTAAAAGGAAATGTTATTCTGTGCCGTGAACACTGGCCCTGCTGCTTTCTGACCCTCGGGCACGACAGACTGCATGCAATAGCCAGCAGCGCAGGTGCGAAGGTCCTTTCACCTCTGGTACCTGGGCTTTCTTGAAAGCATTAGCTTTTGAGAATTGTTCCCTTTGCAGCTGAGCAATATTTGAGGAGAGGCAGGAGGCGGCTATTATTCTTCTGCGATTCTGTCCCACACTCCTGGAACAAAGCTTGAAAGGAATAAAAATCCAGTTACCCTGGCAATGCAGTCTCTTGGTGGCATCAGCCTTGCAGGAAACTGGATCTTTGCAGGGTGCGATACCTTTGCTTAGGCTGACACAATGTGGTCTGGAAAACTCACCTACAGCGCTGTCTTTGGATTACTGGTGTTGGCCATGGTAGGTTTGCTTCAGTAAAAGGTATCACAGCTTGCAGAACAGACATGAGGGGTCACAACGTCTGGAAGTCAGTTACATTGCAGGGATGTTTCTTACTATTTTACGCTGTGACATCACATCTTATTATAGGACTGTCTCTTAATGTCAGCTTAGAGGATATCATGGAGTTCAGCGACAGCTGGCCAGGCATGAGAGTTGTCCTAAAGTGCCTGAAATAGGCAGTAACCGGTAGAGAGAAGAGAAGGTTTTGATGTTTCCACTGTTGTAAAGTTTCGTTGAGAGAGATATTCAGAATGGGGAGTGCAGTTCTAGTCACCTTGCTGCTGGATGGACATGGGGTTCAGAGAAGAGCGACAAAGCTGATCAAGATAGAAGGACCTAAGAGAATCAAAGGGCAAAGATTACTGTTGGCCAGTTTTCTTTGAACTTTACTGCAGCGCTTTTACTGAAATAAATCCTGCCGCACATACCAGATGTGACTTCTTCACAGCTCAGTTACAACGTGATGTGATGCAGGGCTCTTGCTGGAGAACCAGGGCACGAGTTTATTAATTAATGAACACTGTTACATAATGGGGGAAGGGGTGGAAATAAAGAAGATAGGGCTCCAACAGTTAGAACATGTACCAGAGGGACTATGGCTAACGTAAGACCATGGTCCAGAGGTCCTTATTCTGGGCCTATGTAAATATCTAACCAGGCGAAAATCACTTGTACAGTCATAATCACATCAGAAGAAGGGACTTCTATGGGCTCATGATCTGGAGCATCCATGGATGGCTCTTATGTTGGACAAATAGTGTAAAATATTGAGTAACACTGGGATGATCATGTTGGGAGCTCATCTAGTGCTGATACTGCTGTCACGGCACTGTGCCTGGTGAGTCAATGTCAATTCTCCTGATTCTTAATCCTTTCCTCCAATGTCTGTATCTTGCTGGCCTATCAATATCATGCCATTTCTGGCTTCTGCCTTTTGCGCTGGGAATATTTTTCAGACTGTTTTTAGGTTGGGAAGCTTGGTCTGATTCCTCCAGTAGCAATTTGAGTTTGTACTTGATGAGAAATATGACAGTGCAGTTGGCCCTGCAGTGACAGCTGTTGGTGGGGTGACACAGCTGGAGCTAACATTTACTTTCAGGATTAGACAATATTAAAAAAAAAAAAAACCAACCCCCAACAACAATGTAGCCTACACAACTCAACCCACTGAGTCACTGATGAGTGGGGGTGTAGTGACACAGTAGTAGTTATAAAAGCCTAGGAAGGCGATGCTGTTGTCAGCGGAAGCAGATGATGTGATTAAGAGGGTGTGACCCTCAGAGCAAGGTGAATATCATTTTTTAGAGATTTAGCTCTTCGGCTTCAGCAAAGGTCATAATGTAATCATTTCCCAGTGGGAACCAGGTGGCAGGGTGTTAATACTGAACTGGTTCTCAAGCTCTGCCATAAGTCCGAAAAGGGGACTGTCCACAGCTCACAGCTGAGACCTTACACTTGATCTTTGCCAAAAAGGCTGAGAAGCAGTGCTTCCTTCTTTAGTTTTCCCAGTTAAATGTCATCTTGCAAATCACTTTGGATTCTTGCTGGCTGAGAATCTTTCACTTAGAGTTTGTGCCACAAGCCCACAGGAGAAGCAGCTCCAAGGTCTCCGCGGCTCATGTGCGTCATCATCTTTTGGATAAGTTTCATGCCCACAGTCAAATGTAGTGAGTGTCCAGGCGGTGGGGAAGAGGCTGTCAGCTGCATTTACATATGGGATAGCCAATAGAAACTTGGCAGGGGGAAAGTCGTTCCATGTTCAGTTCAAACCGTATCTGACTCTCAGGGCCGCAGAGGCGGAAGCCAGGTTGCAGTTCAGTTTCAAACTGTCCCAACCTGGTTTGTCACAACTGGAGCTGATTTTGATTTGACTTTGGATGAAATTTGTTGTCCTGCCTCGCTGAGCCTGGGTAGTGTTGGCTTTGGTTTCGATAGTCACATGCCGTGTAACTTTTTTTTTTAATATATATATAGTTACATAGGCCTTGGCTCGATGAATTTTCAGAGATGTGTGGAAAAATATTTACGCGGTAATATTTCAGGGGAAGGGGGATTTATGCAAATAAAAAATATTTGCATATTGAATTTAAAAATTGGGACCACAAGGTTGCTATGCATTTCAAAACTGTCACTTACACTGGGGTGTAAGTGACATTCCCTGGAATTGGCTGTGAAAGACATCAGTTTAGATTAGATTAGATTAGATCTCTCTCATTTAAGTGTTTTCTCCTTTTATTATCACTTTTAGGATATATAAATCTCCCCTGCCATCATCAGTGCATATCTGAGAATATATCCCCAACTGCTAATGAAAAATAGGGGGAGCCAGGTTACTAGGAAAGGAGAGAGCAGCAGTTTTGACCTTGGTCAAAATGTCTGGGCACTCAGGAAACCCAGACACGAGCACCGCCATAGGAAACACACTCCATTTCAGTCACTTTATGGGACTCAGGCCACTAATAATCCCGGTTGGGAAGTTGGCAAGGAATTTCTGGGATTTACTGACCACAGTCTGAGTGGGTTCTGTGTCAGCACAGATGGACAGACTGGGTGGACCACACAAGCTATTGCTGCCGACATATTCTGTGTTTCAGTCACTCCAGGTTTCTGCCTATTCCAGGGAAGTTGTGCTGCCACCTGATGGTGTGCTGGAGCTGTTAGTGACCAGATGTAGCCAAGACCAGTGGTGTGAGGAATGAGGGAGATTCCTCCATTACAGTGTGTGAGGTCAGTGATGAGAGGAATGAGGGAGACTCCATCGTAATATGTGAGGTCAGTGATGTGGCAACTGACGGAGACTCCATGAAAGTATCAGAGGCAGGTTAGCTCCAGGGTTCAGGACAGGAGCATCTCCCTCCAGCCAGCTGGGGACCCCAAGGGATCACAGGAACTGTAGAATTTTACTCAGGAAAACATTTGTGGGTCCAGGGTTTCAGCATAATTTTGCCATAACTAGCAGGATTGGACAGAGGACAAGCGTAGAGGATCTAGGGGTTATGGAGCACCAGAATGGCTGGGACATATGGCACAGGCATTCTGAGCAAACATGCAGAGAAGCAAGAAGGGATTTTCTGAGCAAAAGATGATGGTGGAGTTAAGAGATCTCACTCTGCACAGAAAGTCAGGCATGCATTAGCTCTTTTAAAGGAACTGCGATTCGAGCAGCACCACTGACGGTTAGCCACCACAAAGGAGGTACCTGGATTCAATAAGTGGTTTGCTAAACACAGAACCAGGCAGCTTTAAAGATGACTTAAGTGTGCGTCAGAAAGGCCACGCGACCATGTACTGCTACCAGGCACGTGCCACTGCTTGGCAAGCTATGGCAGAGTAACTCAACAACTGATGTTAATCCATCATGCTTTTTGTAAGGGCCACTGAAAATATTGACTCCCTCTGAAGACAGATATCTCTAACTCTTTTAGGGCTGACCGCAGTCTACACAATTCTAGGGCAAATACACAAATGTGGATTCCCTCTCCCCTTGGAATGTCTGCATGAATAACCAAGCTCTTAGTACAGAGTGGAACTAGCTGCGAAACCGCAGTCATCAATGCGGCGTCTGAATGCCAGCCTCAAAAGTCCACTACCATTTTGTGTGATTAGAACCTGCCTACATATGGGTGTCTAGCTACGAGCTAAACAACTCGGATAGTGAAAATAGGGATAATCGATACCCTTAACTAGATTACTTACTAGCCTTAGGGCGTTGAAATGGTGACACAAATCAGCCATCATGATGTCTGCATTAATACAGCTGGGAAACATGCCCTGCGCCTGCTGCCTGGAAGGAAAAGTGACTCATACACCACCACCTTATGGAAGCCATAGCAGTGAAAAGAGCTGATCCCATTCAGTAAATGAGTTGGTAAAGAAACCGATGGCAGCACAGAGAAGGCTGATAAGCGTGTGCAGTTGGAACAGGCTGGGCATCACAAGCACAGATACTTCCTGACCTCCATTGCTGCTCACTCCCAGTACATGAAAGTGTGGCATGAAAGTAAAATATTAGGATACACTCAAGCTTGGGAGAAGGGATAGAGCCCAGCACTAGCGAATTATTAATGACAGGGCATTATGCATCCAAACCCTTGATCCTAGTTGGTATAGCAGAGAGGGAGTGCTGGTCTCTGGGAGAGATGGACAAGGGATGGCCAAATTCACGTGACTGACAAATATCAGCTAGCACCTTATTTTGAAGAAGGGAACTGAGAGGAAAGCACTGCAAAACCTCTGAATGAGTCACCTTAAGAGCGTTTAACTGCCAGGCCTTCCAGATTCCTAATAGCAGCACTTCTTGATGGCAGATAAGTCATGAAACAATCAGGTCTTCTCTCCTGTGCAGGCAAGGATCTCATTAACAATATCTGTGACAAAAGCTTGGCATTACCGATAGAGAGGTAATTACCCCCATCCACTGTTCTGCGAATCATATGAGAAAGCAAGTATCCTAAAAAGACCAAGAGACAGGCAGCATTCTACCGGAGTGGCTCCCCTTGTAATGGGCACAACTAGCCTGATTATGAAGGATTTCCAGGCACATCTTAAGTGATAAGGAAGAGCCTTATCAGTCAATTTGAGAGAATAAGATCATTCCAACATACCCTGGCTAACAACTGAGGTCCGTTCCTACAACCAGGAGGCCCTGCACACAGAAGCACTGGCCAGCTATTTTTACCTGCCGACTCAGAACGCTGACTATCGCAATGTCAACCACTGGAATAGGACCCTGGACCTGATTCTGCTGGACGTGGTACCGGCGCTTGAGGTCTTGAAGCCACAAGATATATGACGGTGCCTTAACTACATATTTGAAGGCAGGTCACCACTAGAGGGCCCCTCCCACAAGAACTCACCCAGCAACCTGCAAGGCATCAACCATTGTAATGTGTGCGCTGCTGGGCCACAGGCCTCCAAAGCAGTAGTGCCTTTGTCCTGGTGGCAATTATTTCAGGAGTGGCAAATGCAGCATGCAAAAGATAACCTCCCACAACTGCAAACCTGCACCCAGACCGACATCTGCAAATGGCAAGCAAGCATCAACTGCCCTGCCCTTAATGGGATTTGACAAGGCCATAGTTGGTAAACCAGGCAGCCGCCCTGGGCCCAAAGCTATCCCAGTCCAGCATGAAAGCCACCCCGACTGGCCATTCAAAGGCCATGTTCACTCCTTCTGGGGGGAAGGCCAGCCACCCATGGAATTCACTCACTATGGATGCCCCTTTACCATACACCACATGGCTGCCACACACATGTGGAGGTTTCTCAACCCTATGCATTTCTCACCTCAGACCATACTGGCCCTGCACGTGATGCCTCCTATCCAGCTAGGACCCCTGCTACCACCCAGAATGGGGTGGTGGGTGCACACCCCAAATTTCACACTCTCAAGTTTGTGCGGAGCGGCGGCCATTTTGGGTGCTGGAAAATTAATCTGAAGCTGCGCCTGTTGAAAGGCCTTGTGAGCCTCTGCAATGCTTTTGATGCGGTATGTCACACCGTGGGCCTGGAACTGCAGCCCAAACGGATATGTCCACCTGTAACGAATATCACATACTCTGAGGTTGGTTGTGACTTCTCACAGTTCGTAGTGCTTTTTAAGTGTAATTGGGGAGAGATCTTGATATATGGTAAGCGCATGGTTCAACCACTTGACTTCTTTCAAATTCCATGCGATAGCATAAACCTATTTCTGAGAAAAGCTGTGAAAGCATAGAACGAGGTCACATGGTTTCTGATCCCATTGCTGTCCAAGTGCGCGATGCGCCCGCTCCAAACACACTTCTGGTGTTGGGGAATCCAAGGCTGTAGATTGCTCACCGTCCTGGGATAGTATATGAGCAAATTTGTTGAGCTGTTTGAGATGTGTCAGAAAAGTCAGGGGACTCCGGGACCCCACGGATTCTTAAGTTGTTCCTCTGTCTCCAATTTTTTGAGATCTTCCACCTTTTCATGCAGGTATTGAATTTCAGTATTAAGAGAAGACTGTTGGTTGTTCAGATGATTAAGAGTGTCCCTGTGACTATCGACCCGGATGTCGATGTCGCCTACTCTCGTTTCCAGCACCGCTAAGTCTTCTTTTAAATCTGCCATTATTTCTGTCCGATTTTGTTTTATGTCCACTCGTAATTCCATGAACCACTGCCGAATCTCGTCCCAAGTAAGCTGTTCCACAGAAGGAGGGGATTCCATAATGTGAGGCTCGCCGCGTTCCCCTTCCAGGGACACGGTCTCGCGCAAATTGAGCACCACCTGGTCCTCGCCATCTTGGCCAGGCTCCAGGGAATTTTTTCTGTAAGCGAACTGCTTTAAATCGGTGGTCTTACATTTTGTAGTCATTTTCGGTGTCTCAAATGATGAATCAGACGCCTGTGCTTATCTGCAGACCAGAATTTAGGGCAAAAGCACTATTTAGTTGGGTTTATAGGCTTGTGGAGGATGGAGCCACGCAGTTAGACGTCCTCTCCCATCGACTGCCAAACAGCGCCCCCCCAAATTGCACACTCTCAATCTCTCTCCTTTACTGGCTCCTGTATTCTCTGCGTGGTGCTGGGATGAAAGCTGGCCTGCTGCAGCACATCCCAGTAGGTGTCTTGGAACCTGACCTTCCCTGCTGCTCAGCAGCCTTAGGAAGAGATAAGGAATGCTGCTCCCTGCTCAACTAATCACACATAAGGCCTGTATTCGGGCCGCTTGAGACAAGACACAGAATCGCACTCCACAAGGAAGAGGATAGGTGTTGGTGGCGATGGCACACACACCTCCACCCTTGCTGAACCTGTTCTAGCCCTGCACTGGCAGACGGGCCATAAGCCTATCAGCAATTATGCCTCCCTCAACTCACATGCCAGAGCCAGTGATCGCACTCATCCCACCACAGTCATGGATGCCTGAAGGCCCTCAACTCTGACCACAAAGGGCCCTCTTGCTGCCACCCCACCGCAGCCACAACCTAGTGCCAGAGGAAAAACTGTAGGTGCGCCTGATGCCACCATGGGAGGATGGGAACTACGACAGCCCGCCATCCTTCTCTGCCTAAGGAAGGCACCATTTGTTTGTGGGTTTGTTTTTGTGTTTATCAGGCTGTGATAGGCAGCCCGCATCTGCAAAGCAAGAATCCAGGCTAACTGAGGCCGCCAGCAAGAAAGGGGATGGGAGCTGGAGGAAACCAGAGGCCTCAGCGAGATTAGCAGCAAGGTAGGCCACAGTAGTGGAAAGGGGAGGAGAACATAAATCTTACCAAACAAAAAATAAATGCTGAAAAGAGAGGCCTTAAGTTGAGCTCACCAGCCCTCCCACCAGCCTCCATCTCTTCCCAACCCAGTGTCACAGCACCTCCATGGTTGTGACCTCCCTCCCACACATACACTTGGGGATGGGGGGAGGGGGGAAGACTCCGTTCCTGCTGACATATTCTGTGTTTCCATCACTTCAGGTTTCTGCCTGTTCTGAGGAAGTTGTGCAGCCACTTAATATCCCAGGTCAGCGATGTGAGGAATGAGGGAGACTCCATCCCATTTCACTGTTAGACGTAGTGATGTGAGGAATGAGGGAGACTCCGTCCCATTTCACTGTTAGACGTAGTGATGTGAGGAATGAAGGAGACTCCATCTCGTTTCACTGTTAGGAGCAGTGATGTGAGGAATGAGGGAGACTCCATCCCATTTCACTGTTAGAAGCAGTGATGGGAGGAATGAGGGAGACTCCGTCCCATTTCACTGTTAGACGTAGTGATGTGAGGAATGAAGGAGACTCCATCCCATTTCACTGTTAGGAGCAGTGATGTGAGGAATGAGGGAGACTCCATCCCATTTCACTGTTAGAAGCAGTGATGTGAGGAATGAGGGAGACTCCATCCCATTTCACTGTTAGACGTAGTGATGTGAGGAATGAAGGAGACTCCATCTCGTTTCACTGTTAGGAGCAGTGATGTGAAGAATGAGGGAGACTCCATCCCATTTCACTGTTAGAAGCAGCGATGGGAGGAATGAGGGAGATTCCATCCCATTTCACTGTTAGAAGCAGTGATGGGAGGAATGAGGGAGACTCCATCCCATTTCACTGTTAGAAGCAGTGATGGGAGGAATGAGGGAGACTCCGTCCCATTTCACTGTTAGAAGCAGTGATGGGAGGAATGAGGGAGACTCCGTCCCATTTCACTGTTAGAAGCAGTGATGTGAGGAATGAGGGAGACTCCATCCCATTTCACTGTTAGAAGCAGCGATGGGAGGTATGAAGGAGACTCTATTGCAGTGTGTGACGTCAGTGATGAGTATCAGAGGCCAGCCCTGAACTAGCTGCTTTCTGATTTGACCCAACAACATTAAGAGGACAGTTGGTAGAAAAGAAAGTGGAACTTGTTGAAAATGCCGCTGTAATAGAGTAATCACCATCTCATAACACTGCAGTTCTCAGTAGGGATGTGAATCGGGTTCCCAATCATTCCCGCTTTCGGGTTCGTCTGGCTGTGGGAAAGTCTCGTTTTCCCATGGATCCCCTTTTTTTTTTTTTAGTGAAAACTCGTTTTTCGGGTTAGTGCGCGCTAACGGGAATTAGCACACACTAACAAAATAGCAAAAAGTAACAAAAAATAACAAAAATAAATGTTTTTTTGTTAGTGTGCACTAATGTGAGTTAGCGCGCACTAACCCGAAAAACGATTTTTACGAAAATTCAGGGGGAAAAGTGATCGTTTCTTTTTTTACCCGATATATTAACGAATTTAGAAATATTGTACGATATTTCAATTCGTTAGAAAAACGATTCACTAGTTCTCAGTGGAGCACATCACAAGAGGTTTTGATGCAGGTTCTAACAGTTGGTTTTGTTGAATGGGGAGAACATAAGGACCTCCATACCGGGTCAGACCCAGTACCCTGTTTCCAACAGTTGCCACTCAAAATCACAAGTTCTTGGCAAGATCCCAAACATTGATTTAATCATGCTGCTTACTCCCAGGCCTAATCAGTGGCTTTCTCCAAGTCTACCTGTTCAATAACAATTTATTAACTTTTCGTACAGGAACTCATCTAAGCATTTAAAAAAACCAAAAACGTATTTAACCAAGAAGCAGACAATACAGAAAGTAGTTAAAGCATATTAAATATGGACTCAGACCAGAAAATATACCACTCAGCAAAAACCAACAATGCAGGACAATATTCAGCAATAATTCCCCCGGCACTTAAAAATACAGAAATTGACTTTAAGCAGAAGGCCTTATATTAAAGAGATGCCCACTAGGGGCGCCAATCCTTATCATACAAGGAGAACATTTTTTAAAGAATAGTTAAAGCATTTTTACGAGAGCAGTATCTCGTAGCTGTTTGCGCCAATGTGAGTAGGGGTAATGGCTTCCACAAGGTAGTTGGGGTGAAACGGGCTGCCTGCACCATGTGGACACATTGTTTACTTTGATCTTTGTTAAGATTTAGCCCTCCAAGTTCTCCAAGGAGGCAGACGACTGCTATTAACTGGATATCTTTAGCCATAATCCTGGTGTTACGCCCATTGGTCGCAGACGACTGCGACCACTAATGCTCACCTCTTTCTTTGCTGCATTGACACCGTTGGGGAGAGTGGCGGCCTCCGCCAGCTACCGCCGACCTGCCTGGCATCCCCGGGACGGCGTGGGTGCTGCCGACCGCCATCTTGCCTTTGGGATTACTTAGGCGTGCGTGCGCGCGCATGGGCCAGTCTTAAGCACGTCATGGCAGGAACCTCGGGAGCATCCCCTCCGGATGACGTCTTCAATCCACAATACTTAAGCCGGCTGGCCCTGCCTACTGACGACTTGTTGCTGAATCCGCTTCGCTCACTACGGATCTCCTGTTCCAGTTCTTGCACATTTGGCATGAGACGCTCTGGGTACCCGCTCCTCGGGGGCCCTTCCTCATCTCTGGCTATCTGCTCCTCGGAGGGCCTTCTTGCCTTGGACTGCTGCCTATCCCTGTTCCCCGGGGCCTCTGCTGGAACATACATCACTGTGAGTACCTTGACTCTACGGACCACTACTGTACCATCTCTAGTGTGGAATCCTCTCCGGTGTACCCCGTGCGGCGGGCCAATACCATGTCATCTCTAGTGTGGAATCCTCTCTGGTATACCCTATGCTGTGGGCCACTATCGTACCATCTCTAGTTGGAAACCTCTTTGGTGTACCTCACACTGTGGACCTCTACTGTGAAACCCACACCGGTGTACCCCATGCTGCAGGCCCTACCGTACCATCTCTAAGTGAGGAACCCCTTCGATGTACCTTGCGCTGCTGGCCACTACCGAGTCATCGCTACAGTGGAACCTCATCGGTGTACCCCGCTCTGCGAACCATTGCCGGATCTCCACTACTGAGGTATCCCCTCTGGGTATACCCCACCACACTGACTCTGTGACTTTCTCCTGCACTCCCCGCTCCTTGGGCAGTGCCTTTCTCTGTCCCTCTAATAAAGACTGTATTCCACAGCTGTGTCTGACGTTGGCTGAGACCTTGCCTCCCAACGGTGAGGTTCACAGGGCTTCTCCCTGTGGGCGGTACCATCTCTCACCTTGGCCCAGGGCCCACATACCTACAAATCCTAACACCTGGAAATTTCTGCCTGCATCTCTTTCCAGAAAACTTGCATATGTATATATATATATATATATATATATATATATATCTATATCTATATATATATATATATATATATATATATACACACACACACACACAGGACCACCACATATATAAGTAGATGCCTACTTGGCCAAAATCTCACCAGCAAAGCTGTGATGAAGAAGGGGAGAATCTGATGAAATAAACAGGGTATCTATAAGCCTGATGAAGGAGTTTGTACATTAGTTGGATCCTGTGATTGCACATAGATACTTTGAAAAATCTTTTCCATATTAACTTCATATAGTCCAGTCTAACACCAGCTTCAAATCGTTATTCCACTTATCCACTAGTGGAAGTAGAGATTCCCCTACAGCCCGTACAGTCTTGTACTATATGGAGACAATTTTCCTAGTAAGGTCTTCATCCATTAAAGTTAGTTTGAAAGCTGAGGGCACTCTCCGCACCCAGCCGGATCTCTCCAACTTAAGAATCGCCTTCTTCTATTTAGTATACAGCGTGCGAGATTCAGGTCATTATATCAAAACCCCCTCACAGCCACTCTTTGCTATCTCAGAGCTGCCCCATACAGTATGTCCCTCCAATCCTGTGTGTCTGTATTAAAGGTATGAATAGAGAGGCTTGGATTATGACTGAGCAAAGGAACAGGTAACAGAACCCCCTCAGGAAGTTGCATATATTTGCAAGCTTCTCTCCAAACTTGGAGTGTGCGAGCAGTCAGAGGATGAGATCTGGTCACCTTTTTGACTATTCAGATGCTGAGAGGGAGGAAAAGCCAAGTAGCAAGGTCAAGTCCCTCCATTGCCCCACTCTCTAAAGATAGCCCTGCTAAGTCAGGATCACAACTGAGCCAGTCCCTAGTACAACTCAATCTGGCAGCCTAGCAATACCCCAAAAAGTGAGGAAAAGCCACCCCCCCTCCCCGCCTCTCTTGACTGGTACAAGTCACTAACTTAATTCTGGAGGCTGAACCCTGCCAAATAAATGTTGAATGCTGCTCTCCAGGGCCAAAAAGAAGCCTCTAGGCAGGGAGCACGGAACATATTTGCAACAAATAAATTAATCTAGGCAAGATGTTCATTTTTAATACCCCTATTCTGCACTCCCAAGAGAGCAGCAGACCATTCCATTCTTTGAGATCGCTGTGGATCCTGCCAACGACTGAAGCATAGTTTGTTTTCCATCTATCCCCCCCAATTCCAAGGAATGAAAATCTCCAGGTGTCGAAATCTGTCGGGAGCCCTTTGAAAGTGCAAAGATGGTTCTAGCAATATACCTAGTGTGACAGGAAGAGCTCAGATTTTTGATTATCTACTTTATACCTGGAGGCTCTGCCATATTCGGCAAGAACCTCGAGCAGTCGGGAACAGTGCGTTTAGAGTTGGTCAAAAATAACAAGACATCATCCGCATTAAGCGATATTTTGTGTGTCTGGCTTGCTGTATTAATTGTTCCAGTGCCTCAATAGCGAGGTCAAATAAAAGAGCAGACAGTGGGCATCCCTGCCGGGTACCCTTCAGGAGTGGATAGGTTTGCCATTAGTCAGGCTCTGGCTTCCGGATGGGCACATAGAGCCTGAACCCATGCAAAAAAATTAGGGATCAATCTTGTATTTCTCATGGATGGCAAAGAGAAATGACCAGTGCAGATGACTGAAGACCTTTTCAGCATCCGGTGCTACTGTGACCATGGACCTGTCACACTTTCTGTCCATGTCTGTAATATTAAAAACCCTATGTGTAGTAGCTGATGTCTCCTCCCTTTAACGAAACCTATCTGGTCTGGATGAATAATGTCTAACGTTATCTTTTCTAACCGCAATTGAAGCACTTTGGCAAAGATTTTAATGTCTGCATTCAACGATGAAGTAGGTCGATAAGACCCTGGATCCAGCACATCCTTGCCCTTTTTAGGAAGCAACACAATAGTGATGCCCATCACTGTGTGAGGACAGTTGGGGTGCATTTGAAGGTGTGGAAAAGTTTTATATATTAATGGGCCTATTTGCGGAAAAAATTATTTGTAAAAGTCCAGATGACATTGAGAAATAATTGCAGAATCCCGCAAAAAGAAGACAAACACTCAGGACATATGAAGCAAACCTCAAACCTGCCATATCGTAGCAATAATACTAGGTCGCAGGATTCACACAGCAACAACTCTACCTATGAAAGAGCAGCACAGCAAAGATTACACCAGGACCTACAAAAAAATACACCTCCTGTGGGGAAAGCACAATGCACAAGACGGCTGCAGAACAGCAGAAAGCATCAGCTCGCCTCAATCACACTTGCAGAACATCACCAAATACAGAATAGTTAACTACAAATTACAATTTACTAATGTTTCCTCCTCACAGCCAAACAGCCAGCCTCCAGCACCATCAATATTTTAAAATCAAAGCACAGTACAATCATTCCCTTTGAGTAATAATTCATTTTCTGTATTATATTTGATTTAGTACGCAAAGATGCAGAATTCTCCCAGGAATAGTGTAAAACTGCATCAGGCATAGGCAACATAGGCACGTGTTTTGGGCACCAATTTCTAAAGGTACCCACAAACTGGGACTCCCCCTGCTGCTGTCAGATTTCAGGGAACAAAATCTTCCATCCCTGGTTCTCCGCCTGTGGGAGCCATAATTTTAAATTTGCCCCCCCCCCCCCCCAATATTTCTTCTCACCAGGCTCAAAATCATCTCACTCTATCTTCCCCACCTCAACTTTCAGCTTACTCCCCCCATTCCCAGGCTCAACCCCTCTCTCAGCTAAATGCCCAGTTTGCCCCCTGCTCCCTCCCTCACTCCACTCAATTCCCTGTCTAGTTTCTTTCCTGTCCCATGCTCCCTCCCTCCGCTCAATGCCCTGCCCAGTTTGCTCCATGACCCCCTCCCCTAGCTTAATGCTCTGCCCAGTTTGCTCCCTGCCCCATGCCCCCCTCCCCCAGCTCAATATTCTGTTTCAGCTTACCTTTCCCAGCCCCCTCTCTTCTGCCCAAAGCAAAGCTGCTGCTGTGCTGCCACCCCCAGTCCCATGCAGACTGGCACAAGACACAGACCCTCCCTGCCAGAAAGCTTCTGCTGCTGCTCCTCCTGCCTTGTTACTGGCCGGCCTCCATGCAGGTGAGCTGTACCTCCCACCCTCCCCTGCTGGTGCATTCCCTTGCCAGTACTAACCATTGGCTGCCTGTTGTTATTGGGTCCCGTGCCTCAGTGCCATCTCTTGTTAAGCCATGCTGCAGATTCATCAGATAAGCAATATTTTTTTTAGACATTTGCTATGTTGGCACAGCACATTCCCACCCCACCCCCCCAAGGCCCTGAATCAATTTTTTTGGGCACACCACTGCCTGCACACACCATCGGCGACTGTGACTGTTTTGGCTCCCCGGTGCTCGGCTCTCCAGCAGGTCACCAGCCAGCTGATCTAGCGACGATGCCCCCCCCCCTAAGTGTACCACCCCATGCAAATGCACACCCGGCCTACAGGTTTTCTAAACTGGATTTCAGCTGGGTTTGATTTTGCTCATGACTTCTCTGATCGTGTTCAACATATCTCCTGGTAGGCTGGACTCTCCCAGAGACTCCTCGTCAGACATAGACCCCTCTGCCAATACAGATTTTTCTGAGGTCAGTCTTCTGGAGGTTCTTTTAGGTCTGACTCTTTGATCTTCCCGCATCATTGGCAACAATCCTTTTGTGGAATTTTAAGTGCAGGGAAAAAGATTCTATATCAGTAGTGTCAATAGGAGTCGGGAGCCAGCTTTTTACATAGCCACCGGCTACGCCACCATCTTAGCTCCTATCCAAACCCTTTTTAAACCGAGCTATGCTAACAACCTTTATCACATCCGCTGGCAATGAATTCCAGAGCTTAATTGTGCATTGAGTGAAAAAATATTTTCTCCAGTTTGTTTTAAATATGCTACTTAGTAATTTCAAGGCGTGTCTATTTTGTGAAAGGGTAAACAACCAATTTGCATTTACCCATTCCACTCTATTCATGATTTTATAGATATCTCCCTTCAGACGTTTCTTCTCCAAGCTGAACAGTCCTAACCTCTTTAGCCTTTCCTCATAGGGGAGCAGTTCCATCTCCTTTATCATTTTGGTTGCCCTTCTCTGTACTTTTTCTAGTTCCACTATATCTTTTTTGAAATGCAGAGATCAGAACTGTACACAATACACTAGATGCAGTCGCACCATGGAGTGATGAACACAAAGAAAAGGATCGGTAAAAAAGACTTTATTGGATCTTGCCCGACTCTGGCCGAGTTTCGCTCTTCTAGGAGCTGCCTCAGAGGCTTGTCAGCCATGTTTGTTGGCTCTTCCACAGTCACACAATTTTTTTGTCTGATTCACAAGTTATTGTGTATTGAGAATACATTCATTGCTAGGTTAAGTTGCAGGAAACACTTGTAAAACCTAGCAATAATAACATATCAGCATTGGTGTTTATTTTCGACTCCATGACACACCACAGTATGTGAAATATTTCCAGACTCCATGACACACCACAGTTTTGCTGTCGAAAATAAACACCTATGCTGATATGATATTATTGCTAAGTCCAAGAGGCCTGGGTCCCTATGGGCTCCTCCTGGGGGGACTTCGGGCTTCCAGTGGTGAAGCCTTCTTTGGAACACCTCTTCAGCGCCGCCTCCTGGCTGCGACACCCACTGTGAGCCCCCACAGCGCAACACCTGCAGTCTCAGCCGGCCCAAGGGTCCACTACCCTAACACCACCTATCTACAGTACTAGGTGGATCTAAAAGACCAAGCGATAAAGATGGTGGATCACTTGGCAACAGTGATCAGAATGTAATAAAATTTGACATAATCAATGGAGGGTGAATACTACAAAAATCTACTGCAGTAGTGTTTAACTATAAAAAGAAGGACTATAATAACATGAGGAAATTTGTTAGAAAAAAACTGAAAATTGCAATCTACAAGGTTAAAAACAGTATCCATGCAAGAAGCTTGGACACTGTTTAAAATTTCCACCCTTGAGGCACAGAAAAAATGTATTCTATGCATTAAAAAAGGTGGAAGGAAAACCAAACATGTATGTGTGAGGAGGTATGTGTGAATGTATGT
Source organism: Rhinatrema bivittatum (assembly GCF_901001135.1). NCBI lineage: Eukaryota > Metazoa > Chordata > Amphibia > Gymnophiona > Rhinatrematidae > Rhinatrema > Rhinatrema bivittatum. The sequence continues at coordinate 305,836,768 of NC_042617.1, forward strand.
GTGAGCATGAGTATGAGAAAGAGAGTGAGTGTGAGTGATGAGCTTATGTGTGAGAGAATGAACATGTGTGTATATGAGAGAGAGAGAGAGAGAGAAGAAAGTTGTGTGCCCCCAATCCTCTACCACTAATCCAGATATGGAGAGCGGGGGATTTTTTTATCCTCTGATTTTAATTATCGGGTGTTATTTGATGGTTCTGAAATATTTTATTGGTGTTTGGGAAATTAAAAAATAAATTTAAATGAGTTTTTAATTATTGGATGTTCTATTTGTCAGCAGTTTTGAAATATGTGGCCTTTTTATTAGTATGGTTTTACTATTATGATTAATATTTTATATTGTTTTTATTGTTTGTTGTTTTACAAGGAAAGGTGATGTATTGTTTTTCCATAGTCACACTGCACATAGCATTTGGCTCTTTGCTGTTTTTTTCTTCAAGTTTCTGTGTATACTATATGGTTTCTTTGTCTGTGTTTTTCATATATAGCTGAGGTGAGATATTTTGCCAGTGTGTAATTTCTGTGTAGGTTTCTATAACAGCCAAGTTTGTTCTGTTTTCCTAATAGGAGGTGCATTGGTATTTTAGGGCTTTGTGTAATATTTGCAGTGTTTCCCTTTCATGGGTAGGATTGTTAATGTTTGAGTGCTGGCTGTTAGTTCTGTTTTGGTATAAGAGTTTTATTATATTGTAACTGCAGTTCAGTTTACTCATGATTTCCTGAGGAGGAAGCCCACACACAACATGCGTTACAACAGACCTAATACCATATGGATTCCAAATGGGGTTTTTTGTTGCAGGGTTTGTGATTGGCATCACAGCAGTGTTTATAAATATAATATATATGTTGTTGTAAGTTATATTTTTTATCTCAGAAGATTGTACTTTGAATGTCCTTTTTACATGTAAAATCTATTATAAATGCATGATTTTTAATTGTGTGTGGAGAGGGCCATGATGGGGAAAGGTGCAAGGCTTTAAGATTCTTCTAGGCCACCAAATACCGTTTCAGTGGCCCTGGTGTAAAATATCTTGGGACCCAATTCAAAATCTCTGATCAGGACGTGTCTCCCACTCAGAAATGACATTGTTGGAGGAAGGAAGGGTGTAATTTATTCTCTATTCATTTTTTTTTATAGCATTTACATGTTAGCTGGATTTTGTTGGCTGATTTGAATTTTTCTGGCACATAATTAATTCCCTTGTATGTAAGACATACCCGCTAGCCCTGAGGCTTTTTATGATGCTGAAATATTTAATGGTTTCAGAATTCAAAGCATGTGCTTTTAAGGTACAGTTTGAAAGTAGATTACTATAATTTTCCATGGGGCCAGTCCACCAGATAACCAGCCCTTCACGCCAATAAACTACTTGCTCACTATTGGCACTGTGAGGAAGAGGTTTCCCATATCTGCCCACTGGAAATCTGGTCACCTTACTCTACGTTACCAAACCTATAACCACTGTTCAGACACTCAGTTATTGTTAGGGAAAAACTGAAGCTCATGAATAGGTCCATTAGAATCCATGGGAGTTTGGTCGGAAGGGTGGAGGGACAGCAAAGTAACTGTTTCCATAAAGCAGCAAAACTGGTAGCATCAGCCATGGAAACAATTATTTATTTCATCTAGAAACTTTACTTTCCTAGCATGTCCTGATGTGACATTTACCCAGTCAATACTGGGGTAATTGAAATCTCCCATTATTAGGTTGTTGCTAAGTTTCGGGCCGATACAGTACAGTGCGCGCCGGCAGAGCACCCTGTTAACCCACGATTGTACACGCGTTTTGGACGCTCTAGCTTTACCCCTTATTCAGTAAGGGCCTACCCAAAGGTAGGCGCTAATTTCTCCGGGCACCGGGAAAGTGCACAGAAAAGCAGTAAAAACGGCTTTTCTGTGCACCCTCCGACTTAATATCATAGCGATATTAAGTCGGAGGTCCCGAAAGTTAAAAAAAAGTAAAAAAAATTGAAAAAAAAAATTGAAATAGGCCCGTGGCTCACGGGTCGAAAATCGGACACTCAATTTTGCCGACGTCCGGTTTCCGAACTCGTGGCTGTCAGCAGGCTCGAGAACCGACGCCGGCAAAATTGAGCATCAGCTGTCAAACCCGCTGACAGCCGCCGCTCCTGTCCAAAAAGAGGTGCTAGGGATGCGCTAGTGTCCCTAGCGCCTCTTTTTACCGCCGGCCCTAATTAAAATAAATTTAAATACTGTATCGCGCGCACAGGAGAGTGGCCTGTGCGCACGCTGGGAGAGCGGGCGCTCACCCGCTCTCCTGTGTTTTTACTGTACCGGCCCGTTTGTTAGCTTTCATAATTTGTTAGCATTTCATTGTTTGTTCATTCTGGCCAGGTGGATGATTGTATACCCTCACTACTACACTCTTCCCCATGACACTACACTCTTCTATCCATAAAGATTTACCTGTGTATTTAATCTCCTGCAGAATCTTTATCCTACATAAGAAAATAAGACTTGCCATAGTGGTCAGACCAAGGATCCATAAAGCCCAGTATCCTGTCTCCAGCAGTGGCCAATCCAAGTCACAAGTATCTGGCAAGTACCCAAACAATAATTAAATCCCATGCTACTAAAGCCGGCAATAATCAGTGGCTTTTCCCTATAATTATAGCAGTTTATGGACTTCTCCAGGAACTTATGCAACTCTTTTTTAAACCCAACAACACTAACTGCTTTAACCACATCCTCCGGCAATGAATTCCAGAGCCTAATTGTGCATTGAGTGAAAAATAATTTTTTCTGATTTGTTTTAAATGTGCTACTAGCTAGCTTCATGAAGTTCCCCCAGTCCTTGTATTATCCGAAAAGGTTTGATTCTATGCCATCCCTAACATATAGTGCCACCGCCCCCCACCAATTTGATCCACCCTATCATTGTGATGAAATTTGGTATCGCACATTTTATGATAGCTCAAAGGATCAACAGAAAAGAAAAGAGATGTCTTAACCCTCTACTGAAATTATTTTGATTTAAGAAGGTTTAGCCAAGAGAAATGGACAGGATACAATTTGAAGACAAACACCAGGAAGGTACCTCTTGTTTAATGAGCTAGAACTGGAATCTTTGCTAAGGCAGCAGGGCCAGCAGTACATGTGATCAGAAACAAAGGCTGTCTCACTCCTGCCCGTCACACTACTATTTTTAAATCTGAACCAGTCAGCAGAAAATTTGTCCTCTGGTATCACCTTGTGCAGCAGGTTTTGCAGAGAACAAATATGAAAAGATCTTACAACTGACTATGAGCCAGCGCTGGGTTCTGACCTCCATCTCTAAATGTGTTGGGATTTGGAGTTGATGCAAGCAAGAATATAAAACATGTAATGGCAGAGGGATTTTTTTTTTAAGCTGGGAGAAGGGATTGGCCCTGCAGTTTCCTTCTTCTCCTTTTGGGCATCCAGCGGAATCCGAACTAGCCTTTTCTGGGCTACAGTGCCATGAGCTCTCATTTGGATGTAATTACTTTTCCTTATTCATAACTAATCAGGATTCCCCCCTATTTTATAACCTTCCATCTAGCTCTGTATCACAGCAACAATCTTTGGCCAAGAGCCACAGACCGCAATTCCTTCTAGAGCTCTGCACATGTGGACTTTGAGTCTGGCCTATGTGAACACTACTTCTTCGGCATCCCCAGTCAACCAAGGGAGCAGAAACCAGTCCCCAGATTCAAACTTTGCCACTGAGCCACCGGGCCACCGGGCCAGCCCAACAAGGGTAGTTTTAAATCCAGGACTAGTTCAAAGTATCCATGAGGGCTTGGACTTAGTTGGCACTGTGGGTTGTTAAGATGTGCATCAGCCTGACTCCATGTCATCAGGAGATAGTGCCCCAGTCCTAGGTTTCTAGCTCCCGTGCTACTGCTCTCAGGCTGCCTTCTCTGCTTTGAATTGTTGACAATGACATATGTTCACAGGGGAAATACATGCACATTATGGTGCTGTAGAGAAAAACGCAGTAGTAAACCCACAGCGTATCAGCAAACTAGCAGATTACAGATGCCACTTACAAAACTGAATGAGCTAAGCAAGTGCTTGCTGATATTTCAGGATATGATAGAGGCTGCAGTATTATTTTGGATCAACCAGATAAACATTATACATGGATGTTCTTGTACATGAGCTTCCAGGACAACATAGGTCCCCACCATCTAGAGCACCACAATTTTAGGGGTGGCAAAATCCTGCCAGCAAGAGGCCCAGAGAGGTGCTATACCATAGCCAGTACTGGCAAAGAAGGGTCCACTTTGCTGTAGCCACTGTTGTCTGCAGGAGGGAGCACCGTGCTGAAGTTCCTATAATAGGTAAGTAGGGGAAAGGGCATGCATGACCGAAGGTTTGCCTGGGGTGACAAATACTCTTGCACCAGCACTGAATAAGCTCTCCCTGCTCCATGGAGCATATGCTACTTTGACGTTACTCCTGGTCTCAGGAAACACACAAGTAAGAGCTGGGATTGGAACCCGGCGCTCTGCTTAAGAGTATGGAGCACAGGTTATATGGCCCCGGCTAAGTCGCTGCATGATTACCTTCATAAGGAAACTCCATGAATGCAATGGGGGGGAAAAGACCAGCACTAGCAGAGCCTATTTCCTGATCTGGGACCATCTGGTAACCATAGCTGCACTTCTCTCGTCTGCCCTGCCACAGTCCAGCAGAATTACCTGGTGACCCAGTCTTGGAGGCTGTAGGCACCTTGGGACCTGTACTAGTCCTATTTTCAAAAAGAGAGGTAGCAGAATTACACCTCTCACAGGTGCTGTAAATTCAAAAAGCAGGACTGGCCAGAGGATATCTGCAGAGAGGGGTTCGCTGCCTGGCATCTGGTTTAGTACTTAGCACACATTCAGTTTGTGCTGAAAGGAGATGTTTGTCTAATTTCCCAGCACCTCTTCTATCCTAATCATCCTCAGATGTAATAGCTGTGCTCCCTGCTGTGGATGTGACATTTACATAAATAAAAGCTGTGCAGCTGCAAAGGAGGAGCTGTTGCCTAGGCCTTGTCAGAACTGGCTTTCCCCCTGGGGAGTGAATTACTTGCCGCTGGGTAGATGAGACAGCAGAGAGGGCAGGGGCGAGAACACAGGATTCTCTGGGCTTTCTTACGCATTTTAGCTTCGCCAAGGCCCTTCTCCCTAAACACTGAGATTTAAGTAGGTTATTTTTGAGCCAGAAAAAGTAAGCATGCTTTCAAGCTCTGGGCTGAGGCAGCCTATTCCAGCTCTTTTCCGTAATGCATGTACCTATGAGCATCTCATGGGCTAGGAAGAGATACATAAGAGGGATTTAAAGTAACAACACTAACAAAATTGCTTTTTTAGGTAAGTCTTGGACGTGGCTTGCCTTTGCAAGCTATTTAAATACAGTATCGAGCGGTAGGTGAGCCGGACTGTGCGTGCGGCAAATGCGGGTGCGCCGGGCACTAACGCAGCTCTTCCTACCGCTCCTTACTGTATCGGCCCGTCAGTTTGCATAGTGACAGACTTACAAGTTGGTTATGTTAAAAGAAGGCCAGAGATCCATCCAATTCAACCTTCTTCTGACTGTCTGACACCTCTCTGTCGGGCCAATACAGTAAATTGCGCTCCGTTTGGCCGCACGTTTTCAACGCGCTATTTTTACCCTTTATACAGTAAGGGGTAAAAGCGCGTCGAAAACACACAGCCAACCGTTTCCCCCCCCCCCCCCCCCCCCCCGAAACTAATAGCGCCTGCAACATGCAAATGCATGTTGATGGGCCTATTAGTCATTCCTGCGCGATCCAGAAAGTAAAATGTGCAGCCAAGCCACACATTTTACTCTCATAAATTAACTCCTGCCAAAGGCAGGCATTAATTTCGGCCAGCACCGGGGAAGTGTACAGAAAAGTGTACACCCTCCGACTTAATATCATAGCGATATTAAGTCGGAGGCCCCAAAAATAAAAAAAATTAAAAAATTTAAAAATCTGCCCGTGGCCTGCGGGTTGGAAGATGGACGTTCAATTATGCCAGCGTCCGTTTTCCAAACCCGAGAACCGATGCCGGGAAAATTGAGTGTCGGCTGTGAAACCCGCTGACAGCTGCCACTTCTGTCAAAAAGGAGGCGCTAAGGACGCGCTAGCGGGCCCTCATTTACAAAAATTTATTTACTGGATTGCGCACCCAGGAGAGTGGCCTGGGCACGAAGTTTTCTGTATCGGCCCATGTACCTGGTAATCCAGGGGAGGCTGAAAAACACTCTGCTCCTGTAGCCAGTTGTGTGGCAGTGAAAGATAATTCCTGCCTGACCCTCAAAATATGATGATTGACTCAGAATTGCTGGATTAACGACTCACAGTCATTAAAGCAACCACCTGACAAAGGGGGATGTGTGCTCTGAAAAGCTCATATGCAGCTCCAAATTTGCATTGTTTGTTTGGTATCACAGACCTGCAAAGGATCCAGTATGCTACTAGTGGGAATGGATTTCAACCACCACCACCACCTCTAAATACTGATTCAGTGCTGTAGCATGTCACCCCCCCCCTCCCCTTCTCCTGCAAACATCCAAACTATGGTGTTAACCCCCCCAGTGATGATCCTCATAGCTCAGTAAGCATGGAGAAAGCTGAAAGGGGGCAGAACCTGTAAGCACATGCTAGTTCCTGTGCTCACTGACCTTATGAGGATCACTACTGGAGCCAAGGATTGGAGGTTGGGGGTGCCCTTCAGAGGTCCAGAGCAGGATTGTAGGGTGGCAGAAAATTTGATGCCCCCAAAATTGTAGCACCCTAGGCACAGGCCTGTGTGTAAATCCAGGCCTGGCTACTAGGATTCTCCATAATGTACTATATAGAAACTTGGGAACATGATGGCAGAAAAATGAACATAGTCTGCCCATTGACACAAACTGCTCAACTCTACAATCCCTACCTCTCCCCACTCAGAGATCTGCTCTTGTCCCATGCTTTCCTGAATTCAGACACTATCCTTGTCTCTACCATCTCCACTGGGAGGCTTTTCCATGAATCCACCACCTTTTCTGTAAATAACTATTTCCTTAGATTACTCCGGACTCCATCCCCTTTCAACCTGATCCCATGATCCTTTCTTCCAGAGCCTCCTTTCCATTGAAAGAGGCCTGCCTTCTGTGCATAGAAACCTTGGATGTCTCCTCATATCTTCCTTATCCCACCTTTCCTCTAGGGTATACAGCACTTGATTCAAAAGCCAGAAAAATATCTCTACTTGTGTTAAGCCCCTCCAAGAATGACAGATCTTTCTTGTCTTTGCTAAGTTATTTATAGCACTCAGGCCTGCTGTTTGTAAGTCAGCAAATGCAATTAACAACACTAACGGGCCGATACAGTAAAAGTCACCACTTTCCTGTGCGCGCGATTCTGTATTCAAATGAGGGCCCGCGGCAAAAAGAGGTGCTAGGACACTAGTGCGTCCCTAGCGCCTCTTTTTGGACAGGAGTGACAGCTGTCAGCGGGTTTGACAGCCGACGCTCAATTTTGCCGGTGTCGGTTCTCGAGCCCGCTGACAGCCATGGGTTCGGAAACCGGTAAAATTGAGTGTCTGGTTTTCAAGCCGCGGACCAATTTCAAATTTTTTTTTTTACTTTTTTTTAACTTTCAGGACCTCCGACTTAATATCGCCATGATAGTAAGTCGGAGGGTGCTCAGAAAAGCAGTTTTTACTGCTTTTCTGTGCACTTTCCCGATGCCCGTAGAAATTAACGCCTACCTTTGGGTAGGCGCTAATTTCTGAAAGTAAAATGTGCGGCTTGGCTGCATATTTTGCTTTCTGAATCGCGCAGGAATACCTAATAGGGCCATCAATATGCATTTGCATGTTGCAGGCGCTATTAGGTTTGGGGCGGTTGGACGCGCATTTTCGACGCGCTATTACCCCTTACTGAATAAGGGGTAAAAATAAAAAATAAAAAAATTTAAAAATCTGCCCGCGGCCTGCGGGTTGGAAGATGGATGCTCAATTATACCTGCGTCCATTTTCCGAACCCGTGGCTGTCAGCGGGTTCGAATAAGGGGTAAAGCTAGCGTGTCGAAAACGCGCGTCCAATCGCGGGTTAACAGTGCGCTTCGCTGGAGCGCCCTGTACTGTATCGGCCTGTAACACAGCTAACCAGCTCCTTCAGACTACGAAGAGTTCAAACAACCTTCTCCTTTTAACTTATAATATTTAAGTTAGAAAGAAAATCTCTCAACAATTCAATCCTTTACCTCCTAAAATTCCTCTCTATAAATTAAGCAGCAATAATAATGCAGCAAACTGAAAAGAAATGTAAGAATGATCCCTTTTTAAAAAATGTCACAGCGCTTGAATCAAAAGTCTGAAAAATACCTCTGCTTGTACTGAGCCCCTTCAAGAATGGCTGCAAAATGTCATAATTGAGCCTGAAAACCCCACAAATCCCCTGAATTAGCAACCCAGGAGATTGGGTGAGTTGAAACAGGGTTATATGATTTGTACATAGAATGAGTCCTGTAGCTGAGCCCTCTCCAACTGTGTACTGCGAGCAGCTCCCACAGGGTACAGCTGCATCCCTTTACAAATTACCTTCTCCAAACATTTGAAGAATGGGACTTGCTGAGCATATCATAGCTGTCTGATGAGAACTGGGTTTGACCCAAACAAAACACAGAGAGCCTAACTGTCAGAAGGATGAGCATGTTCTGTGCCAAGACTAAAACTCATTGGAAGATAAAACGCTGGGTAGCCAAAAGATCAAGAGATACAGATTCAGAGAGTTTGGCTGGATAAGTCAGGGCAAGATGGGGGGGGGGGGGGGGGGGAGAGAGTTGCAAGGTAGAGCAAATTTATCCTGCTACCTAACCCCTAGATTCATCAAAATGCTGTAATATCGCAGGCCTAACGCCTAAACACTCTATAACAGGGTACCATCAAGCTAGGGCGAGATAACAAATGACATCAAATCTTCACCGAGGTGCACTGTGTGGTCGTACATATCACTAAGCAAGAAAATGTGGTGCCTAAACCATCACCAATACCTTACCTCGAGCTATAGTTGGCCCTCCTATAGGCATATAAATAGGTGAATACTGTAAAGGCCTCCCCAGAGGCCTTCTCTCCCTCTCCCCCCCAGCCCATAAATGGACAAAATGCAATTAAAAAAATTTATCGTGAATTGTGTTACGGCCATTTCAGTCATATTGCACAGCTTAATGCCAGGAAAAAAGGTGTAATTATTTCTGGTGTGAAAACCCTGCGATATTGCCCCTCATTTTCATAACTCCCGCCCAAATTCCTCCCTAATCCCGTCCCAATGTGCATTCGCACAGTTGCTATTATCACATGTGTTAACGCCATAACGCATTTTGATGAATGATCCTGTTAGTTGGATAACACCAATATTCAGTATTATTTATTTTTATATTTAGCTTTTTATATTCCACTTTTCACAGCACTTCAAAGTGGATTAGAATTCAGGTAGTGTAGGTATTTCCCTATCCCCAGCGGGTTTACAATCTAAGGTCTGGATTCATCATTCTTTGCAGAATGATGAATCCTGCGAAAACGAGGGGCGGGCCTGTGAAAGCCCACAGATTTCGCACCACGGCGGTGTGCCGGCTGCCGCAACGAATAGCGCCACTGTGAAAGACATGCTATTCGTTGCACTACTGCTGACGATAATGTTAGTAACGTTATCGCCGGCAGTGAAGCCACCGCAGACTCTGCTCCCTCCCCCTAATTTGCATTATATCGCATGCGAAAAGGCCCTAACGCACGAGATAAAGCTTTAGAAAATAACCCCCTAAGTTTATACCTGAGGCAATGGAGGGTAAAGTGACTTGCCCAAGGTCACAAGGAGCGACATTGAGACTTGAACGCTGATCTCTTGGTTCCTAACCCACTGCTCTAACCACTAGTCTACTCCTCCACTCTCCATTATCTGGCTAAGGTATCTGGCTAACTTCACGACTGCCTTAGAGCAGTCCTAAAATATATTTGGTGGCATATCCGTGCTGCTAAATATCACAGCTAAGTTAGCTGGATAAATTTAGCCATATAACTTAGCAGGAATTCCTCCAAACTCTTTTTCACCAACTGCAGACAACTCTAATTAATACTTAGAAATGGTGAAGGCCCCGGTGGCCATTGACAGAATAACTCTGTCAACAGAGGCACAACTAAAAAAAGAGAGAGTGAAGTGAATAGCAAATCTCAACTAATATCTTATAAGGAGTCCAGGAAAAGCAATAACCTTAAAGAGAGTACCTGGAAGGCTATGACCACAAATGCTCATAGTTTGGGAAATAAAATCCCAGATCTGCAGGCCCTAATGGCTGAGGCAGAATTGGACATTGTTGCTATCACAGAGACATGGTTCACAGAATCTCATGATTGGGATACAACAATACCAGGCTATAACTTGTTAAGGAAGGACAGAGAGGATAGAAAAGGGGGAGGTGTGGCTCTTTATGTCAGAAACAACATCCAAGCATCTGAGCTACAAGGAAGTTGGGGTAAGGAAGAAGCTCTATGGCTCGACCTAAAAAAAGATGACGGAGCGTCCATTTATATTGGAGTGGTTTACAGGCCTCCAAACCAAAAGGAAGAGCTGGACAGAGACCTGGTTGAAGACATCCATAAGATAGGTAAGAAGGGAGAAGTGGTGATCGTGGGTGACTTTAATATGCCAGATGTAGACTGGAAAATCCCATCTGCAGAAACTAAAAATAGCAGAGCGATAGTGGATGCCATGCAAGTATCTTTGTTCAAACAAATGGTGTTGGAACCCACCAGAGAAGGAGCTATACTCGACTTAGTGCTCACTAATGCAGATAATGTCTCAGATGTCCAGGTGGGTATCCACCTCAGCAGCAGTGATCATCAAACGGTATGGTTTAATATCACTAAAAGAATAGGGAAAAGAACCACAAAGACCCGAGTTTTACAGTTCAAAAACACAGACTTTGAGGAAATGGGGAAGTACCTGGAGGAAGAACTTAAAGGATGGGAGAACGAGAGAGATGTGGATCAGCAGTGGACCAATCTAAAAGGAGCAATCGCCAAGGCAACTGCTCTATACGTTAGAAATGTAAAGAAAAGCAAAAGAAAATTGAAACCTATCTGGTTCTCAAAGGAGGTGGCGGACAAAATTAAAGCTAAAAGAACAGCATTCAAGACATATAAAAGATCCCAAAGGGAGGAACACAAAGAAGAATATTTGTATCAACTGAGGGAGACAAAGAAATTAATCAAGTTGGCAAAAAGTCAAGCGGAAGAGAGGATTGCCAAGGAGATAAAAAATGGTGACAAAACATTTTTCAGATACATCAGCGAAAAGAGAAAGATCCAAAGTGGTATAGTGAAATTGAAAGGTGGTAATGATCAATGTGTGGAGGGAGACGAAGAAATGGCAGAAATATTAAACGAATACTTCAGCTCTGTGTTCACTAAAGAAGACCCTGGAGAAGGACCATCTCTACACAACAAAAAACTGGTGGGAAGTGGAATAGATGAAAATCCTTTTACAGTAGAAAATGTGTGGGAAGAGCTAAAGAACCTGAAAGTGGACAAAGCCATGGGGCCTGATGGGATTCATCCAAGGATATTGAGGGAGCTCAGAGATGTTCTGGCGGCTCCACTGTGTGACCTGTTCAATAGATCCCTAGAAACGGGAGTGGTGCCGAGTGATTGGAGAAGAGCGGTGGTGGTCCCGCTTCACAAGAGTGGGAACAGGGAGGAGGCTGGCAACTACAGACCAGTCAGCCTCACTTCGGTGGTGGGAAAAGTAATGGAGTCACTGCTGAAAGAGAGAATAGTGAACTATCTACAGTCCGGAGAATTGATGGACCAGAGGCAACATGGATTCACCAGGGGAAGATCCTGTCAGACAAATCTGATTGACTTTTTTGACTGGGTAACCAAGGAATTGGATCGAGGAAGAGCGCTCGATATCATATAGTTGGATTTCAGCAAAGCTTTTGACACGGTTCCGCACAGGAGACTGGTAAATAAAACGAGAAGCTTGGGAGTGAGTGCCGAGGTGGTGACCTGGATTGCAAATTGGTTGACGGACAGAAGACAATGTGTGATGGTAAATGGAACCTTCTCTGAAGAGAGAGCGGTTTTAAGTGGTGTACCGCAAGGATCGGTGTTGGGACCGGTCCTGTTCAATATCTTTGTGAGCGACATTGCGGACGGGATAGAAGGCAAGGTTTGTCTTTTCGCAGATGACACTAAGATCTGCAACAGAGTGGACACGCCGGAAGGAGTGGAGAGAATGAGACGGGATCTAAGGAAACTGGAGGAGTGGTCGAAGATATGGCAGCTGAGATTCAATGCCAAGAAGTGCAAAGTCATGCATATGGGGAGTGGAAACCCGAATGAACTGTATTCGATGCGGGGGGAAAGGCTGATGTGCACGGAGCAGGAGAGGGACCTTGGGGTGATAGTGTCAAATGATATGAAGTCTGTGAAACAATGCGACAAGGCTATAGCAAAAGCCAGAAGAATGCTGGGCTGCATAGAGAGAGGAATATCGAGTAAGAAAAGGGAAGTGATTATTCCCTTGCACAGGTCCTTGGTGAGGCCTCACCTGGAGTACTGTGTTCAGTTCTGGAGACCGTATCTACAAAAAGACAAAGACAAGATGGAAGCGGTACAGAGAAGGGCGACCAGGAAGGTGGAGGATCTTCATCGGATGACGTACGAGGAGAGATTGAAGAATCTAAATATGTACAACCCTGGAGGAAAGGAGGAGCAGAGGCGATATGATACAGACTTTCAGATACTTGAAAGGTTTTAATGATCCAAAGACAACGACAAACCTTTTCCGTAGGAAAAAAATCAGCAGAACCAGGGGTCACGATTTGAAGCTCCAGGGAGGAAGATTCAGAACCAATGTTAGGAAGTATTTCTTCACGGAAAGGGTGGTGGATGCCTGGAATGCCCTTCCGGAGGATGTGGTGAAGACCAGAACTGTGAAGGACTTCAAAGGGGCGTGGGATAAACACTGTGGATCCATAAAGTCAAGAGGCCGCCAATGAAGAGTGGGTGACTCGCCAGAATGATGGCTAATGCCTGGAGACAATACCCTTATTCAATAAACGTACACATGCTTACTGTGACTCCAACATCATTCTAGCTTCAACAGCAAGAGGAAATGTGGAATAAAGGATCTGCACTCACAAAGGGGGGAGTAGCTGGCTTGTTACGGCGGTTACTACCCCAAACCAAATAAGCCTGTTACTTCAATTTCTATGCAAATACAGCATAGTTCTCTGCTTCAACGGCAGGGGAGAAGAAAAAACTGATACACACATCCAGCAGAACTCTCTGCTTCAACGGCAGGGGAGAAGAAAAAAGGGTTCGCACTCACAAAGCGGGGAGTAGCTGGCTTGTTACGGCGGTTACTACCCCAAACCAAATGTGCCTGATACTTCACTTTCGATGCATATCCAGCATGGCTCTCTGCTTCAACAGCATGGGAGAAGAATAAACTGATACTTCAAGCATATCCAGCATAGCTCCCTGCTTCAACAGCAGGGGAGAAGAAAAACAACCAATAAGGGCTGTATAACATAGTCTGGGTAAAACAAATAAGCATGGGTGTAGCTTGCTTATTGCGGCGGTTACTACCCCTACTACCCCTAACTTATCAGCTAGATATTCACTTGGATGCAGCTCCATCACTGCTTTCTACATTAATGGTGGGGGTGGAAGGGAAATAGAACCAAGAGCTAAGAGAAACAGATAAGTATGAGAGAAAAAAGTGTGTGAAGCTTGCTGGGCAGACTGGATGGGCCATTTGGTCTTCTTCTGCCATCATTTCTATGTTTCTATGTTTCTATGTTTCTAAGTGGGACCTGGGTTCCGATCTCGGGTCAGGTTTGCTTCTTGGGTTGGCCGAAGCTGGAGGTGCTGCAGAGGTGGGGCTCACAGCTCCGAGGGAGAAGGGAATCCCAGTCACAGTGCAAGTGCAACACCTAGTAGCTGAATTTAGGGCCCGTGATTGCAGGAGTCCAGATGTGGCTCTGGTGTGTGGCCCTCGGCCCAGAACTGAAATTGCTTGCGAAGACTGGGACAAAAGTGAGTTGAGAGGGAATATCAAATAGTTGCAAATGAAGATTCATTGCACCTGATCCCAGCCCTGATTCCAGTTGAGCCCTAAGCCGAGCATAGCAGGAGGAAACTGCTGGGTCTTAAAATAAAGAAATAACGGAACCCCATTAAACTAAGTTTCTTCTTATTTGCTGTTTTATCCAGACTCTTGGTTAGAGCTAGTTACTGGCCCTGGGTAGTGTTTATTTCAGGAGTGGCTAATGCCAGTCTTCGAGTGCCACAGTCAGGTCTGGTTTTCAGGATATCCACCAAGAATAATCATGAGATAGATTTGCATGCAGTGCTTCCATTGAATTCAAATCTTTTTCATGCCTATTCATTGTGGCTCTCGAGAGTTGGAGTTGGATACCTCTGGCTTATTTAATTTATTTGGAAAGCCTAATGTAGGATACCAGTAGACAAACTGCCTTCACTTCACAAGTTGCCTCTAGGTCTATGTACTCTAAGGGGATAACTTTCAAAATTGCTTCCATGCACCCATTTACATGTGTATATGGGTGCAAGCAAAGTTGCTACTGTATTTTATAACCAGCGAGGAAAGACTATAAAATACAACTATGTGTGTGTGTGTGTGTGTGTGTGTGTGTGCGCACAAATGCTAACCTATGTAAAAACTACAAGCCGTGTAAGTTCAGACTTATCCGGATAAATGCCGATTTATCTGACAAAGTAGAGGAACGTAGCCAGATAAGTCTGAAAAGAGCTACTTAGGCGGTCAAGTAGTGCTTTTCAGATTTATCCTGCTATGTAGGCCTGCTGCTACATAGCCGGATAAATCGGAATATAGCTGGATAGGTTCGCTACTTATCCAAATAAATTCAAATGTGTCTGTCTAAGCAGCAGGAAAGTAGTAGCTGAATAAGTTGGAAATTAGCCGGGTTTCTCCAGGTTGAGTTTTAAACTGGAAAAGCTACCATAGATGAAAAACACCCCACTCAATCGGTGCTTAGCATCCGGGAGAAATAATTAAATATCATCTGCAAAGAGCATAGCTTCAGCAGGTGGGTCTTTCCCCATCTTCAATATATCTTTAAGCTGCAATTCTAAATTAATTATGAGAGGTTCCAAAGTCAAAATAAACAATAACGGGGGACATAGGGCACCCCTGTCGGGTGCTTCTAGGAAGTGAAAATGGAGCTGATAAGGAATTGTTGGCTTTGATACGGGCTTCTGGATTTGAATATAAAACTTGAATAGCCTCAAATATATGACCAACAAAGCCAAAGGCACTGAGAACATCTGCCAAAAGAGTCCAGGATACCCGATCAAATGCCTTTTCAGCATCAATTAATAGAGTCCTTGTAACCACCTGGCTATTAAGTTCCAACCATGTGAGAACTCTGTGGACTTTAACATTTGGCTTCTGGCCTTGTACAAAATCTGCCTGCCTACTGGATATAAGATTTGGCAAAACGATTTTAAGTCTATTAGCTAAAAGCTTAGCATAAATTTTAAATATCTTGGTTTAATAATGATATTGTAGGGTAGGAACCCATACAATATTTTCAAAAAAGCATTTCCAAGCCTTGAATAAAACCTCCTCTCACTAGCACTAACTCGTATGCAATAATGGAATGTAAACACGAATCAACCAACCTCAAACCCTCTCTCACTAATTCCTGCTGAATATTTATCATACTATTACCATTCACAACTGTGTCATATTTATTCATTTGATTACCTATGTACCGTTTCATAGTCTTATTTTTTCACTTGCTATTCTAATGTATCAGTAGGCTGAAATGTAAATATTGTGCTGTTCAATTTCTCCCCTTCCATCCCAAGTTTATTTTCCTTGTTTTTTGTAACTTTCCCTCTCCCTTTTTCTGATTCACTGTATTTAAAGTTCAAGGTTCTTATTGAAAATATTGTTTTTTACGTTACGTTATGCTTTACACTCCTTGTTATTTGTAAACCGGGTTGATGTGATGCCTATCATGAAACTCGGTATAACAAAAACAATAAATAAATAAATAAATAAATAAATATCATTCCTACCAGGTTTGGGCAACACCACTATGTTCGCCATTTTCAAAGAGTTCGGCATCTGCGCATTAGTGATTGTAACCTCAAAAAGGCATCTAAGAGTTTCTGGTACAACTGGTTCGAGTGCCTTGTAATAATGAGCCATCAGACCATCTGGTCCTGGAAATGTAAAACTGCTAAGACCAGCAATGACCTCAGTAATTTCAGAAACATGTATAGGGTGGTTAAGTTACTTTAGTTGTTGAGGGTTAATCTTTGATAATATCGACTTCTTTAAAAAAATGCCTCCCTTTTTCATCATCATCTTTCTCCACAGTATATAGATGCTGGTAGAATTTATAAAAATGTCACAGATTTGTTCTGATGAATTCAGTCTACCAGAAGGATGTTTCAAAGTCAAAATGTGCACCGCACCCCCTGCTTTGGATCAGGTTCGCCAATAATCTACCAGTTTTATTGCCATACAGAAAAAGTTTATTTTTAAAGAAAACAGTGGCACCGTAATTCTGTAGTGTAAGTTTTCATTGAGATGCGTTTCAATATCCCAAAGTTTCTCTTCAGGTTCCCTAGATTTTCTCAAGGTTAAATCCTGCTTTGCCTCTGTTTGAGGTCTTGTTTAGATCTGTAATTTCTGAATCTAATTCTCTTTTTATTTCCTCACTAACAGAGTCATTTATCAAAACGCGATGTGGCGATAACGGCCGCATCGCGGCGGTATTATTGAAACGAGGGGAAGGGGAGGAGTGTGGGTGGGGTTATGGCCCGGCAGTGCTGCAGGCGATAATGTTTTCCACATTATTGCCAGCAGCACTGCGGGAAATACCACCTTTTTCCGTGGCACTATGCCAAAGTGTGCGGCCCAGCCGCAACCGCAGCAAGCAAAAACGCACCACCGTGATGCGGCCGGCTGCACAATTTGACCCCCCACTGTTTTTTTTTTTTTGTTTTTTTTTACCGCAGTTCATCATTCTGCTATAAATATAGCCAAAATGATGAATCTAGCTATAAGTAACTTATGATTTCACCTCTCAACACAAGCAGTTTCCCAAAATAAAACAGGATCAGACTTATGTTGTACATTAATTTCTTCAAATATTTTCCCATTTTTCCTTCAAAAACTCAGAAAACGTAATGTAAGCCATGCTGACATTTTTTCACTTTAATGACGTTTTTGATCACTTACACCAGATATTGAGCAGAAATAAATATACGTGATTAAAAGACGTATGTGTGTCACTTTGGCTGGTTTTAAAATAGCATGTATTCATGTATGCGCTATTTTATGTGCACAATCTGTACGCAACGTTTGAAAAGTCACCTGTAAGCGGGCTTCACTGGGAGGTTACGGTATCATAATTTGGTCATATAGATATAGAAATAGATCACAAGTGGAGAGGCTCTTGAGACTGACAGCATATAAGGAAGGCAAGGCCCATATAATCTGCCCATTCCTGATTCATATCTTAGGATCCTCTGTACTTATTTCAAGCTTTCTTGTATTCTGTTACTGAACATAAGATTTGCCATACTAGGTCTGACCAGGAGTCCATCAAGCCCAGTATCCTGTCTCCGACAGTGGCCAATCCAAGTCACAAGTACCTGGCAAGTACCCAAACATTAAATAAATCCTATGCTACTAATGCCGGCAACAAGCAGTGGCTAGTGCCTATTGATTAATAGCAGTTTCTGGATTTTTCCTCCAGGAACTTATTCAAACCTTTTTTAAACCCAGCTACACTAACTGCCTTAACCACATCCTCTGGCAACAAATTCCAGAGCTTTGGTCTTCACCACTTCCACTGGCAAACTGTTCTATGTTTCCACCACAAGAAGCAGTGCTAAATACTTTAAAAGATTTGGGGCTCAGGCTCAACCTAAGGCAAGTGGCCCTTTGAGGGGGGGGGGGTGGAAAGTCTCCTCGGATCAGTAGGAAGCTTGCACACTTCTACCTGTCTGGAATGAACTTATCAATCTTCTCAGTGCTCAGGCCAGTAGTGTGAGCACAAGAACGGAGAAGGCGTCTCCTGCAGCTAAACCCCAGGACCATCAGAGAATGACAATAGCTTGTTTATGGCCTAGGAATACCCTGCACTGGTCCCTTACTGGGTGTGATTACTAAATTTTAGTAGTGTACTTCTCAGTGATATTGCTTTAGTCTACTGAGCAGTGCTTTACAATTTTCAAAAG
Organism: Rhinatrema bivittatum; assembly: GCF_901001135.1. Lineage (NCBI taxonomy): Eukaryota > Metazoa > Chordata > Amphibia > Gymnophiona > Rhinatrematidae > Rhinatrema > Rhinatrema bivittatum. Next base: position 305,855,037 of record NC_042617.1, read on the forward strand.
ATTTAGTAGCCAGCAAGATTTTCTAGTTCCAGTCTAAAATAGTGTATGGAAAATATTTCATTTAAGTTGTACAGTAGACACTTGTCAGTTATTACACATAGGGCCGGATTTTAAAAGATTTACGCGTGAGAGTGCCTTATGCACGCCGGGCCTGTTTTCAAAAGGCCCGGCGACGCGCGTAAAACCCCAGGACGCGTCTAAGTCCCGGGGCTTTACTAAAGGGGGCGGGGCGTGGTCAGCGGCTCCCGGCACAGGGCTGAAGTAAGTTTTGCAATAAAAGGAAAAAAAAGAAAAAGGTAGGGGGGAAAGGACGGGGGAGGTAGGGGAAGGGAAGGGAACGTGGAGTGTGGGGAGGAGGGAACGGGGGAAGGCAGCGCGGCTCGGCTGACCCCTGATTTTATAACATGCGCGTACCTCTTAAAATCTACCCCATCGAGTTTTAAACAATTGGACAGAAAATATAATCATTTACCACTCCAACTTCCAAAAACAAAACTTTTGTTGACCAAGGACTGTTTTCCATCATAATGTTTAGCAACATTTCCTCTTCTCTGCCTTCTGAATCCTTTTTTTCCCATTTTATCTTTTCTTATGTTGCTTTTCTCCCTTCTCTCTCTCTTCCTCCCATCCCATCTCTCTTGCTAACATTTTCTCTCTCATCTCACTTTTCATTTTGCTGCTCTCCACCTCTGTCTTCCTGCGGTGCAGTTCTCCCCATCTTGTCCCATCTTTCATCTTCACCTCAATCCTTCCACCTCCTCCTTAACCTCTAGCTTCCATGGCCTTGTCTCCTGTCCCACCTCCCCCCTTCACTTTTCCTCACTGCTTGCTTTTCCTACCTATCTCTAGCTCTCAACTATATCTGATCCCTTTACCTTCTACCTCCTGCTCTCAGTGAACAGTCCTCCATCTTCCCCTTTCAGTCCCTCCCTACCGTCAACTGTATCTTTTCCCCCTTCTCAGCATCTCTTCTTAATCTCCCAGTATACCCTCCCCCAAGTCTCGCTCATCCTCCCCCCAGTGCTTTCCTCTCCCAGACCTCCCTCTTCCCCAGCCCCACACCCCTTCATGCTTCACTCATCCTCCACTTCTACTCTCCCAGCCTCAATGATTTTCCTCTAGTGCTACCCCCAACCCAGCCACACTCACCTCCCCCAGCGCTTCTCAGCCTCACTCATCCTCCCCCCCCCCCCCGAGCCCCTCTATCCTTAATAATCCTCTCTCACTGCTCTCCCTTTACTAATCTTCCTCCGGTGCTTTCCCTCCAAAGTGGGACATAGCGAGTGTGTACAGCGGAGCTGGCGAAGGAGCACGCAGGCCTGTGCTCGCTAGAGATGTGAATCGTGTCCTCGATCGTCTTAACAATCGATTTCGGCTGGGAGGGGGAGGGAATCGTATTGTTGCCGTTTGGGTGTTTAAAATATCGTGAAAATCGTTTAAAATCGTGAGCCGGCACACTAAAACCCCCTAAAACCCACCCCCGACCCTTTAAATTAAATCCCCCACCCTCCCGAACCCCCCCCCCAAATGCCTTAAATTACCTGGGGGTCCAGCGGCGGTCCAGAACGGGCTCCTGAAATTGAATTGTGTTGTCTTCAGCCGGCGCCATTTTGCAAAATGGCGGCCGCAAAATGGCGGCGGCCATAGACCAACACGATTCGACTGCAGGAGGTCGTTCTGGACCCCCGCTGGACTTTTGGCAAGTCTTGTGGGGGGCAGGAGGCCCCCCCAAGCTGGCCAAAAGTCCCTGGGGGTCCAGCGGGGGTCCGGGAGCGATCTCCTGCCGCGAATCGTTTTCCGTACGGAAAATGGCGCCGGCAGGAGATCGACTGCAGGAGGTCGTTCAGCGGGGGTTCCGGATCGCCGCTGAACGACCTCCTGCAGTCGATCTCCTGCCGGCGCCATTTTCCGTACGGAAAACGATTCGCGGCAGATCGCTCCCGGACCCCCGCTGGACCCCCAGGGACTTTTGGCCAGCTTGGGGGGGGCCTCCTGACCCCCACAAGATTTGCCAAAAGTCCAGCGGGGGTCCGGAACGACCTCCTGCAGTCGAATCGTGTTGGTCTATGGCCGCCGCCATTTTGCAAAATGGCGCCGGCTGAAGACAACACAATTCAATTGCAGGAGCCCGTTCCGGACCGCCGCTGGACCCCCAGGTAATTTAAGGCATTTGGGGGGGGTTCGGGAGGGTGGGGGATTTAATTTAAAGGGTCGGGGGTGGGTTTTAGGGGGTTTTAGTGTGCCGGTTTTCCTGCCATTGGTTTAGGGCAAGTAAGTAAGTTCCTGCCCTCCCCCTTCCCCCGATTTACGATTTTTTAACGATAAATCGGGGGAATTGGTATTGTATCATGGCCCTAACGATTTTTGACGATTTAAAATATATCGGACGATATTTTAAATCGTCAAAAAACGATTCACATCCCTAGTGCTCGCTGACCCTGCAGCATTCTGGCCATCTCCTCCTCCTCCTCCTCCACTCAGTTACAGAAGAAGAGGCGATTCCCAGGGCCTGCACCTGCCAGCCAGCTTCTGCGCTGACTGGCACATTTTTTTGCTTCAGGCAAATTACTTTTGGGAAGGCTTAAGCTCCCCAAGCCTCTTACCCGTCCTGCCTGTGATTAGAAGAGTGGGGAAAGGTTCTTGTAGACATTGCAGCCCCCTCACTCTGAGGTATAGTGACTTAATCCAATTTGGGAAAAAAACTGTTGGGGGGTGGGGAGAATAAAGGGGTATTCAAATCACTAGGGTGATTCTGAGTTTCCCCCGACCGCAGACGAGCATTCTCATGGTATTTGGGTGTAGGGTTACCATTCTGTCTCCAGTTTTTGAGGCAGGCTGTCAGACAAAACTGATCGTAGGTCACTGCTCTGAGGGCTTTTGTGGGTCCTGAACTGCTGTGGATCACAAGCCCATTTCTTTCAGACTTTACTTTTATCAAATGAAGTCACAAAATAGTACGACAGCAGAATCACTGCATAAGGAATGAAAAAAGTCAAGTAAGAGAAAAATTTGGCTATGATTAACATATATATATGTAGGGCAAATTCCCAAAGCCATTGACACTGATTACCCATTGGCTGTCTGAAATTCACCCACAATCCCCACAATACACATACATTCACAGCCACACTGAGCAGAAGCACTCCCAGGGGTGAGGTTAGGGCGGCGAATACTATAATCCACACACTTTTGCATTGTCAGCAAATTATTTCCAAGGGAATTTTCCCTAGTAGATGCAAACTTTCCCTTTGAGTACTGTTACAAAGTCCATAGGGAAAACTGCCCACGTTGTTCTCAGATTTGCTTTCTTGTTGTACCAGTTTAGCATTTGCTCTGCAAGGTGCATGCAAGATTGAGTCTGAAAGTAAACAAGCAGCCACAAGAGAGAGATCATGGGATTAGTATTTCAAACAGCCCTCGTTGATGGTCATAATGAATATAGCTCATCCTTGATTTGGTAGGACAAATATTCCATTTCTAGAATTTGCCAAGCAACCCTGGAGGCTGAATACACTGCCATCTGGAGGCCATTATTGCAGCCATTCATAGAAAATACTCCAGCCTTCTCCTGCATATCATAATCTGGATTTTCCATGAAATTGCAACCGTAACCCTCCCATTTTAAGGGGGTCACCTTCCAAGCAGTGCTGATCCCTGATCTCTCCCTTCCGTTGTAATGTTAGAAACACGGATTCTGTGATGGGGACAGATAGGGCCTTAAAAAAGCACATTCTCAAAAGACAAAAAAACAAACAAACAACAATCAGTTCACACTCCCAGAATTTTATTTCAAACAAAAAAATAAATGTACTGATCGTAAAATATACACTGGAAGTTAAACAAGACTGAAGAACGCTGGAATTCCTAAGTAATCCCACAAAGGCACTTGTCGCTTCAAACCCCAGTGCGTTTTAACAAATCTTCCTCTTATCCTCAAAGTTACTCCCAGATTATAGGCTTGACAGGGACCCCGATGGCAGGGATGGTAGTGTTAAAGTGAGCGCGTGCGTGCCCATGCACACGCACTGGAATGTTAAATCACCCGCACAAGTGCACGGGCAGTACATAAAATAACTGTAAGCAGTTTTGCAAGGAAACGTTATTCACCGGGTTTCCTTAGGACTCGGCTTTTACACATGCAAGTGAGCACATTTTAAAGCGTGTGCACGTGAAGGAAATTCCCAGTTTGACAACTTAGTCCATCAAGGTTTGCCCAGTCAGTCTCTAAGTCATGCAGACCCCTCTGGTGTTCCCCCCTCCCGGACCCCTCACCCATCCAGACTTACACCTGATAAAGATCAGAAGTAAATATGCGCAGGTAACAGCCCTGCGCTCGCTGCGTTTGCCGGATTTAAAAATCGGGATTTCTGCGCCTAAATGTTGGCCCCGCCCTGGAACACCCCTGACCCGCCCCCAAATCCACCTCCTTTTTCATACTCATAGAAACATAGAAACATAGAAATGACGGCAGAAGAAGACCAAACGGCCCATCCAGTCTGCCCAGCAAGCTTCACACACTTTTTTCTCTCATACTTATCTGTTTCTCTTAGCTCTTGGTTCTATTTCCCTTCCACCCCCACCATTAATGTAGAAAGCAGTGATGGAGCTGCATCCAAGTGAAATATCTAGCTTGATTAGTTAGGGGTAGTAGGGGTAGTAACCGCCACAATAAGCAAGCTACACCCATGCTTATTTGTTTTACTCAGACTATGTTATACAGCCCTTATTGGTTGTTTTTCTTCTCCCCTGCCGTTGAAGCAGGGAGCTATGCTGGATACGCGTGAAGTATCAGTCTTCTCCCATGCTGTTGAAGCAGAGAGCCATGCTGGATATGCATCGAAAGTGAAGTATCAGGCACATTTGGTTTGGGGTAGTAACCGCCGTAACAAGCCAGCTACTCCCCGCTTTGTGAGTGCGACCCTTTTTTCTTCTCCCCTGCCTTGAAGCAGAGAGCTCTGCTGGATGTGTGTAGTATCAGTTTTTTCTTCTCCCCTGCCGTAAAAAGGCCCCTGTACTCGCGTACAGGGGCCTTTTTACGCGAGCAACTCTTGCAAAATTCACCTCTTAACGTTTCTGCCTTCCTGAGCTGAGCCGTCAGTCAGAGCCGCAGAGAGAACATCCTTCGCCTGCTGCACGAGGGAGCTCCCAAGGGAGAGCACAGCCTTTCCCTGGCGCCCTCCAAAATGTCTGCCAGGACTCTTTTATAACATTGAGCTCTTTTACCCACCTGTTGGGAGCTGTCCTGTCACTCCTGTTTTCACTCTACCCTTAAGGATCTTTTCTTCCCAGAATGTATGGGGGAGGGAGGGGGGGAACGAAAACCTAACCCCCTCCGCCCATCCTAACAGTAACTGGGCAATCCGACCAGGGAAGAGAGTTAATTATGACTCCGACAAGCTCATTCGGTGGCCCTCTTCCTGTAAACATGAGGTCCATATTCAAAGGGTTTGGACCCAGGTAACCTTTTAGTTGCCCAGACAAAAACCTGAAATTAATAATTCTCCCTACCCCCCCCCCCCCCCCGGATACATTTTATCTGGGTACCTTACAACGCAGGTAAAATGTATCCAAGGAGGAGGAGGAAGGGAGGGGCGTTCCAGGGGTGGGGATTGAGTTTAGCAGAGTAGCGCTGTCATTGAGCACCACCCTGATAAAGTTACCGGGTAAGCCAGTCTGGTTGAAGAAACGCCGTCTCGGAGTTCTCCGGACAACGTTAAGCGAATGGTGTTCCGCAGCAGACCTACCCAGGTGAGTGCCACTGAAAGCCCCGTTCCCTACACTGCTGAACGCGGACCTCCTTGTATCAGTGGACAATCCCAACATGCATGCTGGAAGCAAGCATCCCCTTTAACAGGGATCAGCCGTTTTTGGACAAACCGTATTTAACAGGGCTGGGGTAAAACAGGATTGATATACTTTTTTTTTAAGGAGCATCTAAATGGGTCATATACCTCTGACATTTCTCCGTACTGTCCCACTGAGATTTTGTTTTATTGGTTCCCGAATTACTCTCTCACTTATGCTGAAACAAAAAACTTTACCTCACTTTGGAGATCATAAAAATGTAGCTTTGGGATTGGCACTTTTCAAAATCTCCTGTCTGAAAAATATCTGCTGTAAATTCCCCTAAGGCCTAAAGAATTACATTTTGCATGAATCCAGAAAAGGTCATAACTCTGGAAAAGTGAAGACCAAAATTGTTACGCCCATGATACAGAATTGATGATCAATTTGTGAAATAAAGGGGCTCTTCTCAATAAGATCTCCTATACCATATACCCCCGCTGGCCAATCTGGAAGGCAGCAGGATGATTGAAGTTTTGCTGCCTTCCAGCTGTGCTCAGTCTCACTCAGTAGAGAACAACCCTCTACTTCTTGATCCAGCCTTTCCTCTCCTAGCCAGCATGCAGGAAACAGGAGAGGAAGAGGTGAGCCTGGAGCAAAGAAAGGAGAAACGTGAACAGGGCAAAGAAGAGCTACTCTGCTCCTTAATCCAGCCTCTCCTCTCCTGTCATTCAAGGGCAGGAAGGGGAAGTAGTGAGCCTAGAGAGAAGAGAGGAAAGGGATATTTTGGAGAGCTAAGGAGGGATGAGGGGGGGGGGGGGATCATTGGGGATGGACTAGGGGTTGAGAAAAGATTGACCGGGGGGGGGGGGACGACATGTCTGTCTGTCAGAGAGAGGGGAAATGAAGGAAGGATGGCAGTGTGTGTGTGTGTGTGTGTGTGTGTGTGTGTGTGTGTGAGAGAGAGAGAGAAAGGGAACTGTTGCCAGGGTATGTGTGTGTAGGTGCCAGATTTGGTTTGAGGTTAGAGAGGGGGGATGCAAGGAGCAGCAGGACTAGAGTATGGTAGGGACACCTCCTTGTTCTCTCGTCCCCTCCCCCTAACAATTGCAATCTGGATCCTTCCTTTCTTGATCTTGGATTCCACGCCCCAGATCCAGAACACTCCTTTTCCTTCCTACCTCTTCCTTCTCCCCAGAACCTGGAACACCCCCCACACACACACACACACCACAACCACCAACCCTTGATCCCAGATCTTCCCTCCTTTCATCTCCTCCTACTCCCTCCTCCCCTCCCCTTCCTCAATTCCAGAACCTCCTCTCACTCCTCTTTCTTTATTCAAGATTTCTCATCCCCCCCCCCCCCCCCAATGCTCTCTCCCTCTTTAACCCCGCACTCCCAGGCCCCTCACCCACCTCCTTAACCCATTTCTGGTTCTCCTCCCTCTACCGATGGTTGAGATACTTTGTCCTCACCCATGAAAAAGAAAATAAACTATACAGACATGGGCAAGGTTGGAAAGCCACTTTACATTTGTAATGCACAACAAAAACTGGAAAGGTCTGGTAAAGGTGCTTCAGAATTTTCTAATTCCTGCTCCAGAATCTGCCCCAGAGCTGCCACAGGAGACAGCGGGGGTCATGTACCTTAGACCTTCTGCTCCTTCCGGGGTGGGTGAGGAGGGGCGCAACAGCACCAATATTACCTAGGGAAAGCAAAACCGGCAGGTAACCTATCAAACCCTCCCAGGTTAGAACCCATCTCTAAGCAATGTATAAACTTCCTCACCAGCGCGTCCCGGCCCATTACCCTGTCCTTCCTTTCTCTGTCCTCTCTCTCTGTCTCTATCATTCTGCATGGGCTCCATTTTAACACGAAGTCTTTGAACCCTAAATCGCATCGATTTAGTCTGAAATAAAAAAAATAAACCGCCTGGCCTCCCTTCCCGACTGTGCTTCATGTGCTGTTTTGTCCTAGCGAGCAGTATTCCAGACCCGGATGGACTCGCTCTCCTGACCGAACATCCGATTCTCCCTCCCAGGGCCGATACAGTAAAAGTCGCGGGAGAGCGGGCGAGCGCCCGTTCTCCCAGTGCGCGCACAGGGCACTCTCCTATGCGCATAATTTAGTATTCAAATGAGGGCCTGCCGTAAAAAGAGGTGCTAGGGACACCAGCGCGTCCCTAGCACCTTTTTTTGACAGGAGCGGCGGGTTGATTTAAAAAAAATTTTTTTATTATTTAAAATTATTTTTTACTTCTGGGTGTACAGAAAAGCAGTTTTTACTGCTTTTCTGTGTACTTCCCCGGCGCTGGCAGAAATTAGCGCCTATCTTTGGGTGGGCGCTAATTTCTGAAAGTAAAATGTGCGGCCTGGCTGCACATTTTACTTACTGAATCACGTGGGAATAACTAATGGGACCATCAATATGCATTTGCATGTTGCGGGCGCTATTAGTTTCGGGGGGGGGGGGGGGGTTGGCCACACGTTTTCGACGCGCTATTACCCCTTACTGAATAAGGGGTAAAGCTAGCTCGTCGAAAACGCACGTCCAAACATGAGATAACTGCGCTCAGCCGGAGTGCACTGTACTGTATTGGCCCGCTTTCAGCTTCCGCCCCCCATCTCTGCACCCTGATTTATGTCACCGGTGTGCACGGGTTGTACAGTGGCAGGTCCAAGACCCCCGACCCCTGAGGGGGACTCCGCCTATTGCACCTCAGGGCTAGAATCGTTCACCACTTCCTTGCCTCTCGTTCCCAGTTAGGGATCCTCCTTTTAAGTCCGGCTTTTCCCATTATACAAAATCCTTTATCAAAACAAGTTCTCCTCCTCTCCCCGGGGTATTTCTTTAATTTTTTTTAATGTATACACACTTTTCCCTGTGTCCTCTTTCTTTACGTCAAACCCCCTCCCCCCCCCCCCCCAGCATAACAGAGAAGCCACTGGACCATCTTCTCGTTATCTTCACGTAAACCATTCCGGCACCCTCTGTTCTGTCGCTCCTCTCCTTCCGCCTTGCTGCCTCCCCCCCAAACAGCCACGCAAAAGAGAACTCTGCAGTCCTGCTTTCTCGTTCAGCGTATTAGTAGCTATCCTTTCTCTGTGGTAAACACGCCAGTCATTAGAGACAATTACAATAATTATCAGGGAAACACCACAATAAGGCAGTCGGTGTGTATGGTATATTGATATTCCTGTTGTCAGTCATTACCCACCAAGCCGTAGTAACAATGCACAAAACAGATTTTATATGATCTAAAAGTAGGCATCACTGCAAAATGTACATGCCTTCCCTTCCTGATCCTTCCTCCTTTCTTCTGTTTCCCTCTCCCTCCCTCCCATTTCCTTTTCTTTCACTTTCTTTTTTTTCCCCTTCTCCCCCCTTTCTCATGGTCCTTTTTTTCCCCGTCCTCCTCCCAGGGCCGGTGCTTCCGTTAGGCAAACCGGGCGGTCGCCTAGAGCAGCAAGGTTTGGGGGGGGGGGGACAGCAAAATCCTGCCAGCAGGAGACCGGAGGGGTGCTGTGCCAGAGCTAATCCTATCAAAAAAGGGAGCCCTGTTCTGCAGCCACTGGGGGAGGGAGGTGCACGACTGAAGGTTTACCTAGGGCACCAAATACTCTTGCACTGGCCCTGCCTTCTCCCTTATTGTTTCTCCCTCTCTCCATTCCCTCACCTTATTCCTCCTTTTCTCTCTCTCCTTTTCTGTTTCACCCCCTTCACATTCTCCATTTCTAGCACTACCTAATTTTATGCACACATTGGCAGATTGTTACGGTTGCATGCTATAGTTATTCTTAGACTTTGAAACCAAGGGAATGGAAGTTTGATGCAGCTTTTTCCCCTCTTACCCTCATGAACTGACGTGCACTCCAGGTGTCAGAAATTGTGCAGGGTATTGTGTTTGTGAGAAGGGCTTGTGATCCCTATTGCTATCGCAATGACTTCAACCAAGCTAGCTTCTCCTCCATTTTAGGGATGATCAACCGGCCTGCACTTGCAGTGCTGTCCCCTTGTAACTGCCACAAAGAAGAGCCTTGCATTTCACTTTGCCTGCAAAAAAAGCACATCCAGTCCCATTAATTTCAATTAGGTTTTAGGAAGTGTCTCTGAGTCCCTTCCTGCATATGCAACCCCTTCCTGCATACCTCCTAAGAGGAGGGGGCTCACTAGATACTTGCACTCACTCCCCATTACCCCAGTGGGGTTCTCCAATGGAGGGAGGAAGAATTTTTCCTTCAAGGCCTTAGGTGTTTGACAATTCACCTTTCAGTAAAGAACAGTCACATAGTTATAATGTTCCAAAAAGATTTTTTTTTACTGTGCACCTTCTTCAACATTAATTTAACACCTGGTACATTTGTTTGGCGTGGCATCCATTATACAGTATAACAGTAGATAACGTGGGTTCTGATCATTTTCTGCACCTCTTCTGGGATCCCTTCTCTTCCCCCTAGAATTAAGGTTCCCCTAAGATGGTCTCTGCTGCGCTCTGCTTTTCTGGCTGAGCACCAGATGGGTAGCTCTCTCCTTTAGTTTAGTATCTGGTTAAGAACATAAGAGATTGTCATGCTGGGTCAGAGCAAGGGTCCATCAAGCCCAGCATCCTGTTTCCAACAGAGGCCAAACCAGGCCACAAGAACCTGGCAAGTACCCAAACACTAAGAAGATCCCATGCTATTGATGCAATTAATAATCCAACAAAAACATATAAGGGAATAATTGCTCGGTGGTAATCTTGTACGGAGGTAGTCCTGTGAGGATGACCAATTTATGGTTATCCTCTTGTATACCTCCGTCTATTATTCTTTTATTAGGTTTTATTTTACCAACACTTTCTACTTTTTGAAATTTTCAGTTTTTCTTAAAATCCCTTCTCCCCTGCTGCTTTTCCGCCCCACTGGTGTTTTGTTTTATACTTATCGGGTCGTCACCTCTACAATGTCTCATGGGCACGGAGCTGCTCGTCCGACACGGGCCATGTTTCGGCACGAAGTGCCTGCTTCAGGGACTGTGGGAGAATAAGCTGTGTCCTACTCTGGTTTCACAGCATTTGGCAAACTGTTATGCCGCTTTCCTTTGTCGTACTCGGGACATGTTGTCCCGAGTACGACAAGCATTACGGGCGTCCCGAGTACGACAAAGGAAAGCGGCATAACAGTTTGCCAAATGCTGTGAAACCAGAGTAGGACACAGCTTATTCTCCCACAGTCCCTGAAGCAGGCACTTCGTGCCGAAACATGGCCCGTGTCGGACGAGCAGCTCCGTGCCCATGAGACATTGTAGAGGTGACGACCCGATAAGTATAAAACAAAACACCAGTGGGGCGGAAAAAGCAGCAGGGGAGAAGGGATTTTAAGAAAAACTGAAAATTTCAAAAAGTAGAAAGTGTTGGTAAAATAAAACCTAATAAAAGAATAATAGACGGAGGTATACAAGAGGATAACCATAAATTGGTCATCCTCACAGGACTACCTCCGTACAAGATTACCACCGAGCAATTATTCCCTTATATGTTTTTGTTGGATTATTATTATTGAAAGGGAAAGAGGTTGGTTAGTGATTGATGCAATTAATAGCAGTGGCTATTCCCTAAGTAAACTTGATTAATAGCCGTTAATGGACTTCTCCTCCAAGAACTTATCCAAACCTTTTTTGAACCCAGCTACACTAACTGCACTAACCACATCCTCTGGCAACAAATTCTAGAGCTTTATTGTGCATTGAGTGAAAACGAATTTTCTCCAATTAGTCTTAAATGTGCTATTTGCTAACTTCATGGAATACCCCTATTCCTTCTATTATTTGAAAGTGTAAATAACCGAGTCACATCTACTCGTTGTCACCTTGGTGGTGTCCACTGGATACGTTGATACCACCTCTCCATGAACCTAACTGCCTCGATCACTGCCTGAGATCTCAGGTCAGACCTGCACATTGGCCAGGAGGTTCTCTTCTCTTGGAGACAAACTCAGCAAGGTGGAGATTTACTCCTTCAGATTTGGGGAGATTCTCTACTCCAGGTGTTATAGCAGGAGCGGACAGTTACAATGGGCTGCCAATAAACACCACCACAAGGGCAGCTTGCATGGCACCACCTGCATGAGCCTGCCTTCCTCCCTCTCCAAATTCCACTACTAACTCCCCCCCCCCCCCAAAAAAAAAAAATCTTGTCTGAAACTACTCCATAAAACACAAGTTTGAACCATTGAGGCTGCTCCTGTGGAGGAGGCCCTAGTAACATGGTTCAGCTCACTTACTCTACTCTGCCAGCTCCAATATGTCATCTGCTGGGACACAGTAAGGGTCCCCAGGTCCCTTATACATGTCCCCAAAATGTTCCTCAACACAACATTTAAGAGTTGATCACTCTGTTTCCTATTATTCGGCTCCAACTCTTCTCCCTTCTCCTACCACAATTACACAGTTACTCAGTTGTTAGACTGAACAAAGGCATAAGTTCATCATGCCCAGCCTTCTGAGTGCTTTAGCCACACATTTTGCTTTGCATACATCTCTCTGCCCCGTCGATAATTTAGCAGCTACGATCAGACTGTGCTAAGTTTCCGCTTACAATCTTCTCTGAAGGCTGGCATGCTGTCTCAGTGTCTGTGTTGTGTGCTGCCACGCGGTTTGATTTCCCCAGCAGGACTCTGCTCCTCCAGCTGGCTGGGGAGGCTGCAGGAGGGATGCCTTAGAAATGGCTGAAAGGAGACACCTAGTGGCCGGTCTTAGGGAGGGACTATTGAACGCCCTGAGGGAAGCGCGGTGGTGTGACCCCCCCTCGCCGAGCACTATCTCTGCACTGGCCAGCGTAAAAAAAGAAGGGGAAGATGTAAAAATGGGGTAAAATACCCCAGGTAGTTGCAAATGAAGGCTCATAGAGCCGTAGTTCAGTGAGGCCAACTCCAATTGGGATGGAAGGAGAAAGGAGAAAACTATCAAGCCAAAAAAACATAACACCCAAATCCTTCTCTGGAAGACATCTCAGTTAGCTCTAATAATAGAGACATCCAGTATCCTGGGTGAAGTCCCTCCTCCTATGCCCAGTCTCAAGGTCTTCATTTTCATTGCTTCATTAAACGCTAGCACTTTATGCTTGGAAAGGAATTGTTTCAGAAGACAAATACTGAAAAAAAAAAAAAAAAAGCAATTTGTAAAGGAACAGGGCAGACAAGGTTTTCAGTTTGTTCTTGCTAACAGCAGCAGATGTTGTGACATTAGAGAAAGAAGATAAATAAATCACAGTACAAAAGGCCAAGAATCGCCATGCATCAAAGCTCAAGAAACAAATAGCGGTGAAAGTGCAAACTGAGCACACGATTTGTCAGAAATAATTTTAAGGGCACGCCTAAAACAAGGAAGTCTTGTCAACTTAACACATCTTCTACTTTTTTATGCAAGGGTGACATCAAAGTGTCCCTTACCGTTGCCTTCAGTGTCTCCATGCACGCTGGTAGATGAGGTCGTAGAAAGGACCCAATGCCCCAGGGGAGGCATCCAGCTGAAGTAAAACTCATGAGCCCATTTGGTTTGAAGTTCAGACGAGTTCGGTCCCTTCTGTCCTGAGAGGGTGGCCTGAGTTCAGGCCCATAGGACCAGAGAGATTTGTCCTGGTGTCCAACAGTAGAATTCTGAGATATTCCAAGCAGGGGCGGTTCTATAATGAGGCAGGGTGAGGCGGCAGAATTTTGAGGTGGCAAAAACATGCCCCTCTCAGAACGCCGCTATGGTGTCCGCCTCACACTGCCTCAGTGGCATACCCAGGGGGGTGCAGCGCACAGCAGGAAGATTGGCAGGACTGTGGTACCTTCACGTCCCGAAGAAAAAGTCACCTCCAGATGCTCCTCCTGCCTGTGCGGCCCCGGAAGAAAAACGTTGCCAGAGCCACACAGGCAGGAAGGAGGAAGAGCATCCACCACATGCAGAAGAGGAGCTGTGTCCTGCGTTTGTGGCGCGGAGGCCGAGAAGTGCAGGCTGGTAGTAGGGCTGCCGCATATCCCACCTCGTGGCAGCCCGAGAAGAGGAGGCCCAATAGCAGGGCTGCTGCGGATCTCACTTTGCGGCGGCTCGAGAAGAAGAGGCCGATAGTAGAGCCTCTGTGGATCCCACCTCGCAGTGGCCCAAGGAGATCAGGGCCGACGTGGAGCCCATCCTGTGGCAACCCGCGAAGAGGAGACCCAGAGGTAAGAGAGAGGCAGAGGCCCTATGTGTGGGTGTATGAGAGTGAGTTGAGAAATTGAGTGACTTGAGAGCCTGTGTGGGAGTGAGAGCCTGTATGTGAGACAGCATGTGAGAGTGAGAGCCTGTGTGTGAGACAGCATGTGGGAATAAGAGAACCTCTGTGTGTGTGAGTGAGACAGCATGTGAGTGTGAGAGCCTGTGTGTGAGGCAGCATGTGAGAATAAGAGAGCCTCTGTGTGTGTGAGTGAGACAGCATGTGAGTGTGAGAGTCTGTGCATGCATGTGTGTGTGAGTGAGAGAGAGCCATAGAATATGTGTGTGTGTGAGAGAGAGAGTGAGAGAACATGAGAATGAGAGCCTGAGTGTGTGTGTGTGAGAGAGACAGCATGTGAAAAAGAGAACCTGAATGTGAGTTTGAGGGAAGAAGTAAAGAAGACAGGTGGTGAGAAAAGAAACAGAAAAAAAAAGAGACTGTAACGAAAGGGAAGGTGGGGGAAAAAAAGCCCATGACCAACCAATTAGAAAACTAAGCTCAGACAGCAAAGGTAATAAATAAATAATTATTTTTGAATTTTTAGCGACTGGCATATGTTATCTTTGGGAATGTGCAAGAGTAGCACTCTGTGCCGATCTCGCAATGTACAAGATCAGTGTAGAGGACCTGGAAGCCCCACACATTTTTAATACTGTGGGGCCTGCACAGAGGAGGCAGCAGAACAGGCTTCAGTGCCAGTAACAGTGATTGGCACCTCCCCAATAGCCACGTGGCAGCAGTGACAGCAGCAGTAGAGGAATGAGAGAGGTTCTGAGGTTGCTGGCAAAAGAGAGAGAGGGGGTCTCTGCCTTCAGTGTGTGCATGTGTATGAATGGGAGTCTGCCTGGGGGTGTGTGTGTATGTGAGAATGAATTGGTGCCTGCCTGGGGTGTGGAGGGAGCAGTGTGAGAATGAATGGGAGCCTGCCTGGGTGGGGGGGGGGGGGGGGGGAGTGAATAAATGGGTGCCTTCCTGGGGTCTGTCTGTGTGAGAATGGGTGCCTACCTGTGTATGTGTGTGTGTGTCTGTGTGTGTAAGAATGAATTGGTGCCTGCTTAGGGTCTGTGTGTGTGTGTGTGTGTGTGTGTATGAAAATGAATGTGTGCATGCCTATGGGGTGGGGGGGGGGAACAGTGTGAGAATAAATGGGAGCATGCCTGGGTGTGTGTATGTGAGGGAGCCGGTGAGAGCGTGAGCGTGTGTGTGTATGAGAGAATCTGGGTGAGTAAGAGCTTGTGTGTGGGGATTAGGGGGAGAGAGAGTGTCTTAGAGCCTGAGAGTGTGTCAGTGTCTGTGAGAGAGAGAGGTTGTGGGTGTGTATAAGTTTATGTATGTGTGTGTATGTGACAGTGTATGTGTGAGAGAGAATGGACATACGAGTAAGTATGAGAGAAAGAGAATAAAGTTTGTGCGCCCTCCCCCCTCAATCCACAACAATTTTAGCGTGACTGGATATCAAAAGATATCAGGTATGGAGAGTGGGGAATTTTTTTAAATTCTTACTAGATTCAATTGATGAATGTTATTTGATGTGTCTTATTTTGAAATATTTTATTGTTTTTTTGAGAACATTAAAAAAAAATGTTGAAGTCCTGTTCATCAGCCATTTTGAAATATTTATTCTATTCGTATAATTTTACTATTATGATTGTTATATTTCTTGATTTATTATTGTTTTATGAGGAATGATGGAATTTCTATTTTTCCATTGTTGCACTGCATACAAGTTTGGCTTCATGCAGTTTCCAGTTCCGTTTTTGTCTGCACATTTCTGTTTATATTTTCTTCTATATTTGGTGTCGATCCGTCTGTGTTCTACACTTGTGATCAAAGGGACGTGTTCTGCTGGCATGTAGTTTCTGTGTAGGGATGCAGCAGCCAGGCTTACTTTGTTTTCCTAATAGGAGGTTTATTGGTGTTTTAGAACCTGGTGTCAGATTTGTAGTGTTGTCTTTTCAAATGTAGGGTTCTTACTGCTTGAGTGCTGGCATTTAGTGCTGTTTTGGTCTGGGATGTTTATTTATTTATTTAAAATATTTCTAGACCGCTTATAGCATTGTAATAGGTTTACTATATTATCATTGTTATTCAGTTTACTCGTGGCTTTCTGAGGGCTAAGCGCACATCAAATGTATTTTACAATAGGCCTAATAACAAATGTTTTTTTTGCAGAGTTTTTTGGTTGGCACCAATGAAGTGCATGTAAAAATAATATACATGTTGCTGTGATATTTTTTACCTTGGAAGACTATGAATATCTTTTTTCATGTAAAAACTGTGCATTTATAATAACAGATTGTATCTGTGTGTGTGGTGAGGGTTAGTATGTAAAGTTCGCCTAGTGCACCTGATATCCTTGCACCGACCTGGAGAGAGTGTGCCACACACTAATCCCCCCTTCCCCCCACCCACACACACTATTCACCCATTTCCCACTTCTCCTGGGGGCAAATGCTGTGGAAATGAGGGAGGCAGGTTGTAGTGTTCCTGGGCGTGTAGCAGGGCTGCCAGCTTCCAAGAAACATCATCTGTGATGCACTGTCTGTCATTTCTTTGGGAATTCTGACCCTTCCTTTCCCCCCTTCTGCAGCATTTCCAATCACCGGAAGGGCCAGACTCCAAGGGGACGCTCTGCCCCCCCATGACCCTCTCGATGACTTGACCTGTGCATTTGCCTTTGGGACGGGTGGGTGCCATCTCACCCCTCGCCTCCAAGGGACCAGAGACGAGGTCTTAAGAAGAGGGGAGTTAGTCCCATGCTCCTCATCTGTCAGAGAAATGTATTTCTTAAGTGATTTTAGAGGAGTTGGAGGGAAGGCTGCCTTGCAGGGAGAAGTTCCCGCCGAGCTGCTGCTTTCAGGAAAGCATGGGTGTTAAGAGTTTCCAAAGTGTTGCTAGCAGGGGAAGGAGTCTGCAAGTACCACTGGGGAAGGGTCCATCAAGGGGTAAGGGCCCCTTGTGAAGAGCATCCACTGCCATGGAGTGTAGACTTACCAGTGACTGTACCTGTCATTTTCTCCTGGAGCTCAACCATTGCAAAAGGTACCCTCTGGGACTTTTTCAACTTCAAAGAATTTATTTTTGAACAGCTGACTTATGAAGTGTTTTTTTTTATTTTTAATATTATTACTGTATGATGCAAAAAAAAAACCTCTACAGGAAGCCTAAGAACTTTACCTTTTCCCCTCCTTTTGGGAAAAGAACCCAGGAGAATGGCTCAGAATGTGATCCCAGCACTCCCCAAGGCTGCCCCTGAGCCCTGTCAGCCCCCTGTCCCGCCGGCTACATTTAATTACAGAATGAAGGCTATGTTTATTCGGTGCAAGATGCCCTTACAGGTGGAATTTTTCTCAAGAGATTCATATAGACTGTCAGTGCATTCCGCTCATGCAGGTACATTTCATACAAATGACCAGTGCTGCATGAGCAAAATGTTTGTAGCAGTGCCTCCTGGCTTATGAGCAGGGATCTTCAGTCTCCATAGAGACGGAGGTTAGAGAAAGCCATTGGGTCCCCACTGGGATGGAATTGGATGGCTTTCCTGTCACAGATCATATAAGATGACTCCCTGATGACAGTGCATGGGAGCATAGAAGAGAGATCATTTGAAAGTGTGTTGGCCAATTGTGTGTTTTTACAGGATTGCTATGAGTTAATTATCAAAATCTGGGGGGAGGGGAGGGTCTGCCGCCCCCGGATCGTTTAGATACCTAGTAATGCTTCTGGTGGACAATTTGTTCAGTCACTGGCGAAAGCTGGTGATTGACCTGTTTACCTCAGAAGCACTGAGTCCTGGGAGCCAGTGCTGCTTTGTATGGCAGGTTTGCTAGAAATAGGTTTGGAAATATGTTTTTTGCAGGTTTGGTGCTATTTTCAAAGTACCTGACAGTGGAGAGTTTGTGGTGCTGTTACTGAGGTGACACCAGAGTGTGTATAACTGTATATTATGTACACTGTACTTCACCTGTGAAGGTATAATTGTGTATTTCTGCCATGGTACATATTTTATAGATCAATAAAATAAAAAGTGTAGAACATTCACAGCTGGGTGATGTATCTGAATTCCATAGTAATATAAATGAATGTATTTTGGTTTGTGAAACAATAATGTGGGGGATGGAAAAGGATCTCTTTTTCTATTTAATTTAGGATAGGGATAAGAGTACATATGTCTGTGGCCTTGAGTAAGTTCACCCTGTCCCGTCTCAGTGTGAGGACTGTGTGTTGAGGGTGCTTGCCTGGGTGGCTCATAGCTCCACCTCCTCCCACACTTACTTGCATGCTGCCACTGTGTAGGCTTCTAGTTTCTTCATTATTTATTGTGTTATATACTGTATATGTTGAATATAGGATGAGGACAATCTTTTTCACTTGGCTAATAAGTGGTTCTGGCCCTGCTAAATACTAAATCCAAGGCTGCCACAGCAGTACAAAGCTCTACTTGATGTTAGCTGCAGTTCTTGCTCCCTGCCATTAGGAGCTCATTACAAATAGCTAAATTTGCCTACCATTTACTTAAGCTTTCTGAGTCCGATACTGAAACAGTCAGATTTAACCAGCTACGTAGCAGCCACTGTATATTCAGTGACCATGTTATTAGAGCTCTGTTGATAAAGCTGGGAGTAGCAATCTGTTATTAACGGAGCTACTGGAGAAGCAATCTGTTGGGGAGTTAGCCATCAGATATGCTGGAGAGTGGGTGAATCCTTGGACCGGTGGCAGATGACCACACCCCCCGGTGGAAAATCCCGAGAGGGACCACTGGTCAGGCTCAGAGTTTGGAGACAGACACACACTAGTTCTTTTATTAAACAGAATGTTGAACCACCAGAGGTGGCAGTAGTGAGCTGGAATGCCCGGCTGGGCTGTAGTCCCTCAGGTACTGGAACAGCGATCCCTGGAAGGCTGAGCTGGTTCCAGGGAAAGCTCTGAGAGAGCAATGGTAACTCACAGATGTAGTAGGCAGCGATGACTTCCAGACAGAAGTAATACAGGAACAAGTCTGCGAAAGTGGGCCCTCGAGGAGCGAGTACCGGTTCCAGACTGTAATCTGAAAATAAAGAGAGAGCAAGGCCCCCTCTGATAAGTCCGAGGAGGCAGAGTAGCTTAGGTAGAGTAACCCGAACCCTTGATAACTCAATCTGTTAGCAAATTCTAAGACCGTATATATCCGTAGCGGATGACGTCATCTTAGGGGGACGCCCCTGAGGTTTGCGCCAATGCTAGTACTTCAGTTGGGGCCGCGCTGCGTACGCGCCCCTAGGCCTCCAGGAAACATGGTGGGTTGCAGCATCAAGCTGGTCCGGGGATGCCAGAGGACTTCAGCAGGAGGACACCGCGGCAGCCAAACTTCCCGCGGGCGAAGAGGGAGTCACCAAAGCGGTAAGGAGGGCGTCGAGAAGCGATGGACACAACAGACCACAACTTTGCCAGTTAAGGGGGTGATTTTCAAATGCTTATCGCACGCGATAGCATGCTGGGGGCGGAGTTGGGGCGGCAAGGGGAGGAGTCAGGGCAGTGAGGAGGTGGACTCGGCGGTGTCTTCGTTGGTGGCGATAAGGTAAGCAACGTTATAGTCACCAGTAGCGCACCCAATAGCACCACCTTTCATGGTCGCGCTATTGGGTGCGAAAGCTGGCAGCGAAAACACCATGGTGGTGTGAAGGCTGCCGGCTTTCACAGGCCTGCCCCTCCTTCGCCACCCCCCCCCCCCCCCCCCCCATTTTCACTGGATTCACCATTCTGCGATAGAATGGTGAATCCAGGCCTAAGTGACTTAAATGGCCAATTTCTTAGTTGGCTAACTTGGAGGCAGGCAATGGGTGTAACTGGGCACACTACATAGCCAGATAAGTTATCTGGCTAAGTAGTGATATGGAGCCTTATCTGGCTAAGTTAGACCTGCATGTTTTGTAATGATATAGGCAGATGATAAATATTATAACAATTAAATAAATAAATAATAGCCAGGTTATACTTATCTGGCTTAGTAGCCATTTATCCTGGGATATTCAGCAGCATAGCCATGCACACAACTGCTGCTGAATATCCCATCTGTTAGCTGGATAACCCTATTCAGCTATCTTAAACAGATATTTTTTTTAATATCTACCCCTCTGTGTTTTGGCCTGCTGGGAGGAGGGGGTTCGCCTCATTAAACAGGATCATTAAGGAAAAAATACACAGAGTTTGAAATTATGCTTGGAAGTGATTGGAAATAACTGGGTAGACTGCATGGGCCAGTTTGGTATTTATCTGCTATCATTTGCTGTTATTACATGCTCCCGTAGAATGACATGTCAGGATAGCACTGCTGGTCTTCCTTATACAAGGTACTAGTGGCTCCACACAGTTGTAGTCTAGCTATAAATACTACAAAGGGTAAAAATAGGACAACGTTTATGCTATGTCACATGGAAAAAAACAAAATGATAAGACTTGAATCCAAGGAAAATCAATTTAGTTTTAAGAGAGAGCTAATTACCGCTGGGGTAACCGGCTCTGGAATTACCTAGCTAGTGAGATTGGTTTAAAGCAATCATTGGATGTACTGGAGGGAAAACTAGATAACTTCATAGCTGTTAGGGGGGGTACTAAGGATACAGCGATGCAGTAGTCATTTATTAAATCTAATTCATGTGATAAAACAATGACTTAAGTAATAACTGTGGCTGTGAATAGCTGGCTCTAGTGTGTCAGTACAGATTCAGATGACTTTATTAATGTGACTATTTTACATTTGTTGCCCAAATAATGCTTATGGAAGGTAATTTTAAAAGGCTTTTTTTGTGGGTAAAGCAATGCTTTGCTCACAAAGATGTCCTTTCATAAGGACATAAGAACATGCCATACTGGGTCAGACCAAGGGTCCATCAAGCCCAGCATTCTGTTTCCAACAGTGGCCAATCCAGGCCATAAGAACCTGGCAAGTATCCAAACCCTAAGTAGATCCCATGCTACTGATGCCAGTAATGGCAGTGGCTAAGCTATTCCCTAAGTCAACTTGATTGGACTTCTCCTCCAAGAACATATCCAATCCTTTTTTAAACGCAGCTACACTAACTGCACTAACCACATCCCCTGGCAACAAATTCCAGAGCTTAATTGTGCATTGAGTGAAAAAGAACTTTCTCCGATTAGTTTTAAATATACCCCATGCTAACTTCATGGAATGCCCCCTAGTCTTTCTATTATCCGAAAGCGTAAATAACCAATTCACATCTACCTGTTCTAGACCTCTCATGATTGTAAACACCTCTATCATATCCCCCCTCAGCCGCCTCTTCTCCAAGCTGAAAAGTCCTAACCTCTTTAGTCTTTCCTCATAGGGGAGCTGTTCCATTCCCCTTATCATTTTGGTCGCCCTTCTCTGCCCAATATGTGAATAAAAGTGCATGCATAAGGCCCTGTATTTGCACACCTTTATTCACATTTGAGAAAGGCACTCCCCCAGGGATAGGGTTTTCATTTAGGCGATTCCTCACTGATTTTAAAAAGAATATTTGTAAATATTCATGGCAAACATGCCCACACCAAGTGTGAGTAGTTTTGCCGGAATAATTTTCTGTACAAGGTTTTGTCATTACCCTCACAATGATTAAAATAAAAAGGAGAAAATGACAAAATATTGATAACAATAAAATAAAATTACAAGATAGAGAAAGGACAAAGACATGGACAATTTTCTGGTTTCAGTGCTGGTCCGTATTGTCGCTGGTCAGGTGTCATTTCTGGCTTGGTGGCAGGAATCTGCATATTTTGCTGCTCTAGCTCCTGTTTCTCCCAGGATTATATAGACTTTTTCCTTCTCATTCTTTTGTGGTTGGTCTTTGATTTCCTCTGTCAGCTTTGAGAAACATCTCTCTCATTTCTTTGTATTTTGCACATCAGATGCATGTCTGTATCTATTTCTTGGTATTCTATTGCATACAGAGTCTGGCTTATTCTGGTTTCCATTTCTGTTTTTGTCTGCATATTTCTGTTTCTAATCTGTGGTCACTCAGTCTGTATTTGGTGAAGGTCTGCATGTGTGTGTGTGACTGAGGTGAGGGATTCTGCTAACAGGTGGTTTCTGTGCAGGGATTTGTAGCAGTGCAGCTTATTCTGCTTTCCTATCTGCACCTCCCGCTAGGAGGTGTATTGGGGTTCTAAGGCACATTTCAGTGTCTGCATTGCTGCTTTTTTCAAGGCCAGGTTGGAGTTGGTTGACATCTGGATGTTAGTGCTGGACTGGCACTGTGGATTTGCTACATATGTGCTGAGTGTGGTTTTTTCCCCCCAGGATTTTGTGTTGTTTCACAGAGAGCCTGGTAGTGGGAGGGAGTTTGTCTTGCTGTTGATGACACCAGAATTTGAGTATTCTTTTTTTGTATGGTTAGTCCGGGGAAGCGTCCTAATTCTGCTCTTACTGTGGCTGTCCGTGATCTGATAATACCATGATTGTCATCACTTACCAGTTTGGGATAGACTAACCACGGTGTGACGATATTGCGACTGCTAATCATGGTTAGGAATGATAATGAAATGATGTCTCCTTGTTTGGTATTACTTTGCAAGTGCTAATGATGCTACAATCATTGCCATTATAATAACAGCATTTGGTGAGACATAATGTAGGCCACCTTAGTTGACAATGGTCAGTGATAATACAGACGGAAGTCAGTGATTAACAAAAGTGCCATTGCATCATTGTGCTTCTGCATTATCACCATCATATGTGGCTATGGTTTTTGACCTTGGTTTGTTGATGTTGCTGGAGCTAGAAGGGAAGCTGGGCCTATTTCCCGGAACTCTCCTATCTAGAATTTTCCAACCAGAGTAAAAACTTCCCAACACTGCGGCCCTCTTCACCTGGTCCACCCCCTTAGCCTCATTCTTCTGAGCAAGACTTGCAATTTACCAGTCCATACACACAAGGAACTGTCATTCCCTCCCAACAAGAAACAAGGAAACACATGAGAAAAGAGGATGGAGGAGAAAGAGACAGACAACTTTAAAATAAAAGAAAGTGAAAGGAAAGATGTTTAGCCGCATTCATTGGTTCTCCTCCAGGGCCGGTGATTCCATAAGGCAAACTATGTTTGGCCCGTATGTTTGGCAAAATCCTGCCAAACATACGGGCCGATACAGAAAACTTTGCGGGAGAGCGGGCGAGCGCCCGCTCTCCTGGGCATGCAATCCAGTAAATAAATTTATGTAAACGAGGGCCCACGGTAAAAGGAGATGCTAGGGTCACTAGCGCATCCCTAGCGCCTCCTTTATGACAGAAGCGGTGGCTGTCAGCGGATTTGATAGCCGATGCTTAATTTTACCAGCGTTGGTTGTCGAGCCCGCTGACAGCCACGGGTTCGGAAAACGGACGCCGGCAAAATTGAGCGTCCGTCTTCCAACCCGCGGGTCATGGGCAGATTTTTAATTTTTTTTTTTTTTACTTTTGGGGCCTCCGACTTAATATTGCTATGATATTAAGTCGGAGGGTGTACAGAAAAGAGGTTTTTTCTCCTTTTCTGTACACTTTCCTGGTGCCGGCTGAAATTAAAATGTGCGGCTTTGCTGCACATTTTGCTTTCTGTATCGCGCGAGAATGACTAATAGGCCCATCAATATGCACTGGAGCGCACTTTACTGTATCGGCCCGATAATGTGGAAGTAGCAGAAGATAAGAATTGCTAAATAAAATGTCTAGAGGAGTGCCAATACCATCAAAGAAGGAAGTACTGTGCTGGAGTCATTGCCGCTGGTAGTTCAGTCGGGGCAGGGGTGTGCGTGTGTGAATGACCAAAGGTTCGCCTAGGGCACCAGATATGTTTGCCCCAGCCCTGTTCTTCTCTTGATGTTCGCTGTTCTCAGCATCATTTTGACACACACAATCAGGCCGATACAGTAAGTGCGCTCTGGTGGAGCGCACTGTTAGCCCGCGTTTGGCCGCGCGTTTTCGACACGCTATTTTACCCCTTTTACAGTAAGGGGTAATAGTGCATCGAAACGCGTGGCCAACCCCCCCCCCCCCCCCCCCCGAAACTAAAAGCTCCCGCAACATGCAAATACATGTAGATGGCTCTATTAGTTATTCCTGTGCGATACAGAAAGTAAAATGTGCAGCCAAGCCACGCATTTTACTTTCAGAAATTAATTCCTGTCCACAGGTAGGCATTAATTTCTGCCGGCACTGGGAAAGTGTACAGAAAAAACTGCTTTTCTGTACACCCTCTGACTTAAAATCATAGCGATATTAAGTCAGAGGCCCCAAAAATTAAAAAAAAATTTTAATTAAAAAAAAAAAAGTTAAATGTGCCCACGGCTCGCGGGTTGGAAGACAGACACTCAATTTTGCCGGCTTCTGTTTTCCGAACCCGTGGCTGTCAGCAGGGTCGAGAACCGACACTGGAAAAATTGAGCGTCGGCTGTCAAACCCACTGACAGCCACCGCTTCTGTCTTCCTTCAAGACTCCTAGGAAGGGGAAGGTTGGAGGGGGCCTGGGCGCTCGCCTTGGAGCGCCGGCTCTCCTGCGGGATTTACTGTATCGGCCCGAATGTGCAGTAGAAGGCATGCTATCTGAACATGTGTGTCTTCCTCCAAATGGCATGCCCTCTGCCTCTCTGCCCCACCTCCCTTGTAAGTAAACACTTTGTACCAGTTGCTCAATGGGACTCTTCCAGCTAGGCGTCATGAAATATTCCTGAACACGCTGCCAGGATTCATTCCTTGCATATTGGATTGAAGCCCAATGATCTTGGGACAGGATGAACTGAGCCAAAATAACCAGAGGACAGTGGGACACATGGCTTACCCTTTGAGTAAAAAGGATGGAATGGGACTTGGCCTTTTGTAACTGGATTAGGAACCCTGAGCACATTTTCTTTAGATTGTTAGCTTCCAATAGAATACTCCCTGCCGCAATAATGCAAGGTTTCAATCGCAATTAACCTACTTAAATACTTTCAGCTTTTGCCTAAGTGACTGTGACCATAGTATTTGCATCAATTAACTTTACAGTGCAAATATCCAACTTATTGCTGAAAAATCAAATTAGATAAAATGACATGTTTACAACCTATAATTTGTTTACAGACTTACTTTTCTTGTTCCAAAATAAAATACATAAAAAATTGCAGTGTGCACAGAGTTGGCACAGATCAGGTACAGAAGGGGCAGCAGCAGGGCAAGCTTCCACATACCGACTAACCCCCGTCGAAAAACAGGTACAATCCGGGCAGTAGCAATGCAAGTTTTAAGCACACACTGCCCCATCGCTGACTTAATACAGCACAGACAGCAGCAGTGCAAGCTTCCCTCACGCATACACACACACACTGCCCCACCACAGAGCATGTACAGCACAGACAGCAGCAGTGCAAGCTTCTCTCTCTCTCACACACACACACACACACACACACACACACACACACACACACACATTGCCCCACCACAGAGCAGGTACACCACAGGGAGCAGCAGTGCAAGCTTCCCTGACACACACACACTGCCCCACCACAGAACAGGTACAGCACAGTCAGTGGCAGCACAAGCTTCTCTCATACACACACACTGCCCCACCACAGAGCAGGTACAGCACAGACAGCAGCAGTGCAAGCTTCTCTCTCTCTCACACACACACACACACATACATACACACTGCCCCACCACAGAACAGGTACAGCACAGTCAGTGGCAGCACAAGCTTCTCTCATACACACACTCACACTGCCCCACCACAGAGCAGGTACAGCAGTCAGTGGCAGCACAAGCTTCTCTCATACACACACTCACACTGCCCCACCACAGAGCAGGTACAGCACAGTCAGTGGCAGCACAAGCTTCTCTCATACACACACTCACACTGCCCCACCACAGAACAGGTACAGCACAGTCAGTGGCAGCACAAGCTTCTCTCATACACACACACTGCCCCACCACAGAATAGGTACAGCACAGTCAGTGGCAGCTATGTAAGCTTTCTTCCCATATTTATTGTCACAATGCTACTACTGCATAGTCAACCTTTCCTGACTACAGCTGAATAGGTTACTGTTATTTGCAGAAGGGGGATGGAAAAAGTTAGAACAGCTGTTCATTAAATTCAGGGCAGTAATATTCAAATCTTTTGATATGGATTAAAAGATGGCTGCTCCCCCTCCCTCTCATGGTTTATGAGTAAACAGCCGGCGCACTTTCAAGCGCATAAAAAGGTGGGTGGAGTTAGGTTGCGGAGGAAGAGTCTGCACGACCACGATTGCATTCTCACTTTCTGGCAGGTACTTTACACCTGCTCACATGCAGGGGCCAAGAACGCAGGTGCAAACATGCCGTTCTGGTGAATGTCACCTGAATATTCAAACTCCATGCGGAGTCTTCTTTTTAAAATTCACCCACAGGCCCTGTGGGTGCAAAATACCAGTGAGCCCGAAGCCACCCACCGTGGGGTTTCAAAATTACCCCCTCCAACCTTCCCCTTCCTAGGAGTCTTGAAGGAAAGTCAGATTTTGTATGAATGCCTTAAAGCAGCAACTTTGTCGGTTTTGCCTCCCTAACGCTCCTTCCCTTACTGTTACTTCTGCAGATTCGAAGGCGTCGCCCAACCCCTGCCACCTTAGTGCTGAGCGGAGACCAGTCCTCGCCAGGTAAGGACCCCACATTTTCCAGTGGCTTGGGGGGGGGGGGGGGGAGGGGTCACACGCATCGCACCGGCACTGGCCAGCACAGCAGATGGGATCTCTCTGTCTGCTTTTAATCTTGTCAAAAACAGAGTCCTTAAACTAGTTTAACAAATCCAACCCGGCGCAAGAGCCACTGAATGCATTTCTGTCCCCCGAGGCACGTGATCGCCCTGCCTTGGCAATGGCTCAGAGCACGTGCAGCGTCCCACAGTGCATGGGTTTGCAGTTGCATTGCAAGGAGGCGTTCCCAAGATTGGGGGGGGGGGGGGGGGGGCGTGTTTAGATCCAGGGGAGGAAGACTGCACGTATGTCCCGGGAGTAAAAGTTCCTGTGGGAAAAACAGCTAATTCAAAGTGAAAGGATTTTCTCTGGGAAAAGCGGGACAAAATCCATGGGTAAAAATAAAAATTCTTAAAATCTTTTGTCCAAATGTACATAGTTTGAAAATTGTCCCCTATGAGGGATCTAGCCTGCTAATTCAGGCGATATCAAAATCATTCCCCGTTGAGCATTGCTATCTGATTGCACTAGCTTGCCTGCGTGTTGATGAATTTTCAAAGAGAACGGGGGAGCTTCTCATTGAAAAGACACTAACGCTTCCATATAAGAACATAAAGTGTGCCATGCTGCATAACAGCAAATGTGCTATCAAGCCCAGCATCCTCTCTCTGACGGTTGCCAGTCAGGGTTATCAGGAAGTACCCAGCGGTTCCCAAAGAGTAGATCCATTCCTTGTCGCTCTCTCCCTGAGTTTCTGTTTAAAAACTGGTTCTAGAATTTGTCTGAACTTCTTTTAAACCCCGCTATGCTAGTAGTCTTCACCACGTCCTCCAGCAGCAAATTCCATACCTTAATTGTGCCTTCAGTGAAAAAATACTTTCTATCGGGCCGATACAGAAAAACCCGCAGGAGAGCCGGCGAGCGCCCGCTCTCCCGGCGTGCGCCCAGGCTACTCTCCTGGGCGCGCGATTCAGAAAATAAAAATATGTAAATGAGGGCCTGTGGTAAAAGGAGGCACTAGGGACACTAGCGCGTCTCTAGCACCTCCTTTTTGATAGAAGCGGCGGCTGTCAGCAGGTTTGACAGCCGACGCTCAATTTTACCGGCGTCTGTTCTCGAACCCGCTGACAGCCTCTCCAAAGAATCTCTCATCTGTAAATAAAGATGGTGAGTGCTTTCTGCAATCCGGTACTGGTAGACCAGGTTGCTAGAGGCCACTGGGTTGTCACCCCTCCACAACTGCCAGATATTACGCAGACCCCATTTTTGCCAGTTGGCCATATCAGGAGAAAAGGAACAGTACGAGGGAGAAGGATTTTTAGGCAAAGGCATCACTGGAGAGCAAGCTGTCTGTGAAATCCCCACCTATTTACAGAGCCTCCTCCAAACTTGGGCCTTATGGGCAATGATGGGGCTGCTTCTAGAGATCCTCCGGGCAGCTACAGGAAGGGTGGGTATCGGCAAAAGAAACGGCAGCTCAGCTCCTTCCGTTTGTGCCCTTTACAGTTGAAACCTCCCGCTAGTTGCCTCTGGGTTGAACCACGCTTAGTGGCATACCAATTTTATTTGCTTTCATGACTGCTGCCTCACCCTGAGCTGAGGATTTGAATGTATTCTTTTCCTGGGTGGTGGTGGTGATGATTCCTAATAAAGAACCCAGCACTGTGTGTCCCTGTCTGTGTTTGGGACTCTTTTCCCCTATGCGCACCACTTTGCACTTGTCCACAGTAAATTTCATCTGGCATTTAGATGCCCAGATCCCCAGTCTTGCAAGGTTCTTCCACAGCTCATCACAATCTGTTTATGTTTTAACTACTTTGAATATTGTTGTCACCTAAAAACCTTCAAACAGGTGTTAAAAATGTGGTTGTTCAACAAAGCATACCAACTCACCCAATGAACAACACAACATCATCGCCCTGCAAGTCAACCTCATGAATAACTAAATGAAATTCATCACATCTAGGTTTTCATAAATAAGAAATGAAACAAAAAACAGAACTAAATTCTTACACATGTTATCCCCTATGCTTAATAACAGTTTGTACTTTGCATCCCTTATTTAACCCCCGCCCCCCCCCCCTTATCCCTGTAACCTTATTTTGCAAACCGTTATGATGGCGTTATTTTGACGTTTCCGAATGACGGTATATAAAACTCATTAATAAATAAAATAAATAAATAAATCTCCAGATTTGATCATTTCACTCATTGCTCCCTTTTCCGGATCATTGTTCCAATAGTTGAACAACACTGGTCCCAGTACAGATCCATGGGATACTCCAGTATTTACCTTTTTCCTACTTTTTGTTTCCAACCTACAGCAAGACATCATCATCTAATCCCATGATTTCTTAGATTCCTGAGGAGTCTCCCAAGAGGAACTTTATCAAATGCCTTCTGAAAATCCAACTATACTGTATCAGTCGGCTCACCTTTATCCACATACTTACCGTATTCACACTTTCAGAGGATTTTAATAAGTTAGTAAGGCATGCCCTCCCTTTGTTAAATTCATGCTGGCTCTTCCTCATTGAGCCAGGTTTATCCATATGACTATGATGGCCATTCATGGACCCTAGGTTAGGAACCCCTGAGGCTGAGATGAGGCTCAGGCGCAATACTAGAAAATAATTCTTCATGGAAAAGGTGATGGGTGCATGGAACAACCCTTCCCAGGTTGTGGAGGCAAAATTGTAACAGCCTGGAGTAAGCACAGAGGATCCTTAGCTGCAAGGAAGTGAAGGGAAAACTAGAGATCAACTGGGGGTCTGTGCATTTGCAAAAGAAAGCAAACTGGACCTTAAGAGACTATAGTGACGGATACCGATTCTATTTTCCCTCTGTGCTGTATCCGGGGGAGCACACACATACCTCTGGCATCCGTCAGGCTGCTGCACCCATGATGGCAATGGGCCGTCCTGCAGGGCTTTGGGATTTGTTTAGCTCTTCTTCACAGTCTAAAGCAAACCAAACAAGCAGAAGGCAGGTGTGCTTTCTCTTAGTTGGCAGCAGGACCCCTGGGTAGGCAGCCGGCAGTGGCGGGGGCTCCGCTGCAGCCTTTTCAGGCAGAAAAAAAAATGTGTCGAGATTAAAACTGGCATTTTGAAATAAAATTTGGGGTGAATTCTTTTTCTTCAGCTTCTGACTATTCTCCCTGGGGATTTTACTTTTGTCTTGGACGGAGTTCTCGTTCTCATTTCTTCTTCCTCTTCTTTGCTATTATTCTCTCACCCAGGCTTTTGTTTCTTTCTCCTTTTCGATCTCTGCTCCTTTCATCCTCCTTTTCATTCCTGACCCTCCTTCCAGCTCTCCCAGATCCCTGTTGTTCTTATTTTGCTGAGCAATTTAGAACCACAAACGCTGCAAAACTGTCCTAGATATCAAAGCAGTCACACAAAAAGTAGGCACAGTGCAAACACAGAATAAAGGGGAAAGGTTTCTACTGCATTTCAGTTGATCAGAAGATCAATGTATTAATGAAAATCTGGGGTAAAAGTGTAAGACCTCACTATCGGAGGTTACCCGGACCTCTCAGTCATTCACCCCTGGCCCGATACACGTGCCATGAATAACAAAATTCATCCAAAAAACAATGTTTTAAAGCACAGCTTTATAATTGCAAATAAAAAAAACCTATAGGCAAAAGTGTAAGATAATCACGATGACATAAGAGAACCAAGCCCCGATGTCAGCTGGCGTTTCGGAGCTCCAGCATCAGGGGGACTTATCTTAAATGTGATATCACATGGTAAGTCGCTCAAATCGGATCAATCGATCTCCATGAAGTAAAAAAAACAAAACAGGCATTTTGACACGACCATGTACAGCTTTTAAAAGCAGTCTCAACCAGGAAATGACATCATCACCCACCGGCATAACTGTCTTGAACAGAAAAACTTTGTCAGCAAAACCCATCTTGAACACAAACACCAAAGCAAACCACTCTACATTTACATATTAATGTAATATATGAAAGTTCATAAAAACATGGAGAAATCTGGGTCTGAATTCAAATCAGCCAGTGTCAACATTTGTAAGCGGTAAATCCTGCACTTTTCAACCTATAGAAGGTGGCAGGAGTAATCTGCCCTGAGCCAGTTTTGACAGAGCACATCTGAGCTTTAAAAAATTGTTTTTTGGATGAATTTTGTTTTCATAGCACGAGTGTCGGGTTGGGGGGGGGGGGGGGGGGAATGATTGAGAGGTTCGGGTAATCTCCGATAATAAGAAGGTCTTACACTTTTGCCCGACTTGCTGACACCCCAGATTTTGATTAATACATAAGAGACAGAAGTTGATCTTCTGATCGACTGAAATATGGTAGAAACCCTTTGCCTTTATTCTGTGTTTGCAATGTGCCTGCTTTTTGTGTGACTGTTCTTCTTCTGCTACCATTTGCCAAGGGGATATCAAGATGCAGCAACCTTTGTTTTGCCTTCTGACCAGCAGATGACAGTGTTTGGGAATTATATTTTTACTACTTCAGTTTAAACAGAGTGAGTAATCTTCTTCTCATAGAGGTTGGGTCGGGTGTTAAGACAGAACTGGGGTAGAACAGGAGAGTGAAAGAGAAAACGTGAAAGTGAGAGCACAGTAATGAATGTGTAAAAGACAAAAACAGAAAATGTAAAAAGCAAGATATATATATATTTATTTATTTGAAGTTTTTATATACCGACATTTGTTTAGTAACATCACATCGGTTCACAATTAAAAGTTTGAAAATGGGTATATATTTTTTTTCTTTAAATGAGTGGTTGTAGAAGAATTAGTTGTTTCTTCCTTTAGTGGAAATTAGATTTAATTCTTACTGATGGAACCATGGCATCATGAGCTTAATTAGAATTTGTTATTGGATAAAGTCAAACAACCTGTTCTAGGTGATACCCTTTTATTGGTCTAATGGTGTAATACATTTGTGACTAGCTTTCAAGAGCTATGCTTCCTTCATCATTTCAATGCAAAATGAGCTCCACATGAAACAAGGTCTGGAAGAATGTTTCTTCATAGGAGTGTCACCTTGCTGTTCTCTGATGTGCTATCATGTATCTGTAGAGGTTTATTTTTATCTTTAAATTCAGATACCTGAAGGGTTTTAATGATGAACTTCAAACCTTTTCTGTTAAAAAGGAAACTGTAGAATTAGGGGTTCATGAAATGAAACTCTGGGGGGATGACTTAGAACCAACATCAGAAAATATTTCTTCACGGAGAGGGTAGTGGATGCCTGGAATGCCCTTTTAGAAGAGGTGATGAGGACAAAAACAGTAAATTAATTCAAAAGGGCATGGGATAAACACTTTGGATCTCTAGAGCAGCGATTCTCAACCGGTGTGTCGCAATACACCAGTGTGTCTCCAAGCACCGGCAGGTGTGTCACGGATCCCGGTGTCCCACTGCCCCAGTTGTGCTTCCCCGTTCCCTGCCCCCACGTGCCAATGGCAAGCCTCCTCCATTCTTCCTGCCCCCACGCAGGCCAATCGGAAGCCTCCTCCCTTCTACCTGCCAGTGGGAGTAGGAAGAAGGAAGGAAGCTTCTGATTGGCTGGTGAGGCAGGAAGAAGGGAAATAGCATAGGCCAAGGTTTGGGAGGAGTGGCAGCGTCGAAGCGAGGCCACCACGGGAGCTCATCCCCGTGGCGGTGAAGAGGAAATCCAACCCCTGATGAAGCAAGACCGCCACGGGAGCTCATCGCCATGGCAGCAAAGAGGAAACCTGACCCCTGACGAAGCAAGGCCGCCACAGGAGCCCATCCTCGTGGCGGCAAAAAAGAAGGCCTGCTGGAGTAAAGCCATGGCGGAACTGGAGCCCATCCCTGCAGCGAAGGAAGAAGAGGTTTGGCGGTGAGGCCCCATGCATGCATGTGTGAATGGGAGCCTGGGTGTGAATGGGAGCCTGGGTGTGAATGGGTGCCTGGGTGAGGGCTGGTGTATGTGGGTGTGAATGGTTGCCTGGGTGAGTGCTGGTGTATGTGAGTGTGCTTGGGAGCCTGAGAGAGGGATGGTGTGTTGTGGGTGTGAATGGGTAAATGGGTGAGGGCTGGTGTGAATGGGTGCCTGGATGAGGGTTGGTGTGTGTGTGGGTGCCTGGGTGAATGCTGGTGTGTGTGGGTTTGAATGTGTGCCTGGGTGAGGGCTGGCGTGTGTGGGTGTGAATGGGTGCAAGAGCATTTGTGTGTGATTTTGAGCTTGTATATGAGAGAGCCTTTATTTGATTGAGGGAGAATGGTCAGGAAGATGACTGGCGTGTGCGTGAGTGACTGGTTGTTGGCCCTAAGAAGAGGAACGTGAGGACAGAGCTTCAGCAGCCGCTGTTGCTTAGGCTTTTGGCCTGCAAGAGAAAGGAGTAGGAGAATTGCTGGAGATGGTAAGTAAAGGTGTATTTTTAAGTTTATTTTTCTTGATTGACTGCCATTTTAATTATTGGGTATTATGTAATCTGTCTGTTTTGAAATATTTAATTGGTATTTGGACAATTTTTGTAAAATTCTTTCTTTATTAATCTTATTCATTACACACAAAGTAATACTTTGTAAAGAAAATTACAGAGAGTACAATTTAAGTAACTTGCTTTCAAACAATTATCCTTTTCTATCTCATGTTACAAAACACTTCTGTGCCATATTACATTACACTCTCTCCATCATAGAGGTAACCTGGAGGACAAAAATAATAGCAACCTTAGGAGGTGATCAATAAACTTTCCTATAAAAGAAACTGCTACATGAGAGCTCACCCACATTACATTCACTCATGACCCAGTAATACCCAAATTCGTAGCTGGTACTAGTACCCTAACGTCTAAGAATGCTCTCAGCTGTTCAGGGCTAAAAAACTATAGGTGTTGTTTTGTAGCCTAACCATGCATTTGCATGGGTAACACAAAAGAAAACTGGCTCCATGCAAGACAACTTCAGACTTCATATCCAAAAAAGCCTTTCGGCGTAACTGGGTAGGCCTAGCCAAATCTGGATAGACACGTACTATACCTCCCAGGAAAGGACCATTAATACTTTTGAAATAATAACGCATAACTAAACTTATGTCTTGCTCAATGGAAAAAGAAACTAGCAACGTTTGTCTTGCAGTAACTTCTATAGCTGAGTTTTCCAAATAATCAGTCAAATTGGAGATGTTTCCTTCATTGTTAGACTGTGGCAAAGTTTGCTTCTGAGATAGAAACACAATCTTCTTAGTAGCTGGAACAGTATCCTCCGGAATTTTTAGTATCTCAACTAGATATTTCTTCAAAGTAAGAATAGGCAGTTCTCCCACAACTTTGGGGAAATTAAGCAACCACAAATTCAAATGCCGCAATGAATTTTCCAAAACTTCCAGTCTCCTTACAGATGCAATATGCTCTCGAATAATTACAGCATTCATGTTTTTCAAACTTTTAACATCTTCCAATTTCTTTATAGAAGACAAATGCTCTTGTAACATTCGTTGATGGTCTTGAACGACTGTATCCAATTTTAATGACACAGTATCTAAGCGTCGAGTTTGTTCTTTAAAGATTAGGGACATACCTGCTATTAAGTCCCAAAGGGACTCCAGGGTCACAACAGCCGGTCTCATAATCTCCTGGGGCGAATGCACTGCTGTTCTACTTCCCATAGCTCCGGCACTCCCACAAGATGTCTCTGGGAGAATCGCTCCATTCCCTCCAACATTCTCCCTGGGAGCCTTCAAGCTCAGGGATGGATTAAGGGGCAGTGCCCATTCTGAAGCAGCACCATCGGCTCCTTCCGACTGAGGCCGATCACTTGAGTCTCCTCTCAGGGCCTCAGCGCCACAGGCATCGCCAGATGGAGAAGCTATCAGCTGTTGTCGAGGGTCTGGAGGGCTCAGAGATATTTCCCCAGGAGAGAACAGAGCTCCTCTCTCTATTTCTCCAGCAGGGGAAGATGCCCTCATTTCCGTTGTGGGGGTCGCAAACTCGATGATACTTCATTGATCTGCAGGGAGGATGGGTTCAGCAATGGATGGCCCGCGCCATTTTTTAAGATGACGCCGGCCGTCCATTGCTCCTACCTGTGAAAGGGGCTGGCCAAAGGCACTGATAGCCCCTGTCACATGGTAAGGGCAAAGGGCCATCGGCGCCATTTTGATTAGTGGCAGCCGACAGCCCGAGAGTGGGAGATCGCTCCTGGGACCCTCGCTGGACCACCAAGTACTTTAGAAATGTTTTTTGGGGGTAGGGAGGGTGGGGGATTCTAAATAATTTGATTTAAAGGGTCAGGGTGAGTTTGGGGGTTGTTTTTCTGTGTGCCCTTTCTTCCCGCCCCCCCCCCCCCAAAATGATAAGAAAACCACACGAAAATTTCATGGGGTACGATATTTTCATCCACCAGAAAAATGATTCACATCCCTAATTTGTAGTGTTACCTTTTCAAAGCTAGAGTTGTTACTGTTGGAGTGCATGCCATAATGTAGGTGTAACTTTGTGCGGGTTAGTTTGTGTGCATTATTGCAGATCCTGGGACAAAGTTAGGTGCTATATTTGTTTCCATTTCTCCAGGTTCGCACTGCATGCAGAGTGGCTTTTTTGGTTTTCCATTCCAGTTTCTGTCTCCATATTTATAATTTGTGGTCTTTCTGTCCTTGGTGAAGGTCGACTTTATGTGTGACAGACGTGAGGTATTTTACTAGCATGTGGGCATTTGTATCAAGCTTGTTTTTTGTGTTTTCTCAATAGGATATGCATTACTGGTAAATTACTGTCTTTTCATAAGGAAGCAGGGCCGGCGCGTCTGTTAAGCGAACTTTGGCGGTCACCTAGGGCGCTGAGCCGTAGGGGACACCGAAGAGCAGCCACGTGGTGCTGCAAGTGGAGCCTATCCCACTCGCAACAAAGAGAAATAGAGACAATATGCTTCTTAGGGCCGTGAGCAGCGATGCTCCCGGCCCTGAGAAGGACACAGTTGGTGCTGAAACAGGTAGGGGGGGCGCCACCGGGGGAGGGAGCATGACTGGGGGGGTACGACCGGGAGGGGGGGCAGTGCACGGGTCACCTAGGGCGCCCAATACCCTTGCACCGGCCCTGTAAGGAAGGCTATCGTATCTAGTAGTAAAGGGAGTTTGTTTTGCTTTTACTGAGATGTCACCAGAACCAGAATATCTTTTTTTGTATGGTGAGTTGTATGGGTAATGGCCTAGTTCTGTTCTGGCCCATTGCTGAGGGTTGAGGGAATTCCTGTGGATGCAGAGTGTATGTTTACATATAGCCCCTTGATGGTCACATGTTCAGTGTGTCACGCATATGAAAACCATCTGTCAGGTGTGTCCCGGCTGAAAAAAGGTTGAGAACCACTGCGCTAGAGAATGGAAATGAAGAAAAGGGTGCATGGCGGTAACGTCGTTACTACCCTTAATAGAAATCATGAGGTAACCTGCATGGAGCAACATTTAAAACCATAAGCAGCTTGGTGGGCAAACTGGATGGACCATTTATCTTCCCTCATTACCGTGTTGGCTCTGTGATCTTGCTTACACACACACAGAGACACTTTTTCTCTCTCTTACTCCCTTAGTATGCTCTGCCTGTTCTTTAAAACCTCCATCCAAGACTCCTTCTCAATGACTTCCAAAGGAACTAAGAAAGTCAAACAGAAAAACGTGCTACAGTTAATCTATTTTCTTCTCTGTCAAACATATACTCCTAGGCTTTTCAGGGATCAGTTTGAAGGTTATCAATAATTTGGCCAGAGAACTGATTTTCTTGGCAACTTACATACATCAATATGAACTCTTAGTAGTTAAAATTGCTGAGGTCAACCTTGCAGAATTTTGATGATGACAGAGGCAAAGACTTAAATGCAATGCAGAATTGAAATGCTGAAAATACCGGAGACAATGTCTCCACCCTCATCCTTGTATGGCAAAGAAGAGGTTTTATGTGCACTGTGATTTTTTGCTTTGCTTTAGGCCTTGTGTTTCTCCCAGAGAAAGCTTATTTCTTCTAGTTGGCCTGCAGGTTGTATGTGATCTATGTAGTTCAAACAAAGGCTTGGGATGCTAGCTTGACTCAGGAGGAGGTTTGGACAGCACAAATCTCCCAGTATCCTTGGAGAAGGTATAAGGCTTTAACATCCTGTGGTGCCTTTAGCCATAAAGTTACTACTGGTCAGAAAGCTATTGGTTAGAGAGCTATTGTTAGTACTTTGTACACTGATTCACCATTCAGACAGCTTACAGAGAGCTAGCCCAAAATTTGGTAGGATTCTCTTGTCTTTGCTGGAAGTGACAATTGGAGAGCTGTGGACTGAGACAGAAGCAGTATTTAGTCTGCAAATAGACTCAGTTAACTAGTTAATGTTATTGGGAAATCCATTTATTTTTCCTTGCAGTTTTATTTAAAATCATTCACTGTTCCAACTGTTTAATAATAAATCCTTTAGTTTATTAGCGCTGTGTTTGTTGCTGATTAGTATCCCAGGTAAATGAGACTCTGGATGTTCCTGGTGTTTTGGATATGTGATCTGTGAGTCTAGGAACTCTGAGACCCCAGAATTGTGGAGTCACTATGTCCCCAAAAAATCCTTGGTTGCAGAGTTCTTGTTCAGATGTCACTTTGTCCCCAAAAAATCCTTGTGAGCAGAGTACTTGTCCAGATGTAAGTGGAAACCCAGTTCATTGATGGGAGGTTGTCAGTGTAGGGACACATATGTAGGTGCAAGTGGGCCTGGGCAATATTTGGCAAGACCATTTGAGTGGCCACAAAGTTAACCCTGAATTGGTTTTAGCACTGAGGCAGTACGAGACAGACCTTGTTCATTTCTGGTGTTAGTGGTGAGATTATCAAGCTCAGTGTGTGGGTTGAGAGCCACTTCCCCCGAGTGGTTCAGAGTATTTTTTACTCTGTAACCTCCAAACTGAATAGGGGAAGAACACCCTGCAACACTAGCAGGGTGTTCTTCCCCTATTCAGTTTCATTGGTAGAGTTAGAAGATTAGCTGCATGCAGATGGAGTTCAACAGCATGCTGATGGCAGATGTTCACACTGGCCATTAGACTCTGGATATGCCTGTCCAAACACAGGAGTATATGGATGTTCACCTTTACCAGGAGTTTCTGGACCCATCTGATCTGTTGAGGGAGTATCAGTTCATCCTGAGTTCCACTCCTGGCGGGAGACCAGACTCCCTTTGGCACAGACCCAGGAATTTATAGGGCCTGATGCCATGCCAGCTGAAATCTGGCAAATCTACAAGCAGCTGCATAAGGAAGAGGAAGAAGAGCAACATCAAGTGTGGGAAGATTGATATTGGTAAGAAGAGAGAGAACCGATAGCAAGAGAGGGACAAGGAGTTTCAGCTACAAAAAATGAAACTCTTATCCAAGGCTCTAACCCATTTTCTGTGTAGAAGACAAAGACTTGGCTCCACAGCCCAGATAAGGTCCAACATTTTGCACAGTTTGATAATACATGAGGTGACATTAATGGGTATGTAACTGCTTTTGAGAAAATCAGTTGCTTTAAGAGAAAAACTGGAGATGTTATTTGGGTGGCAAGCTCACTAGGAGAGCACTCAAAGCATTCCAAGGACTGTTCATGGAGACAT
This sequence comes from Rhinatrema bivittatum, assembly GCF_901001135.1. Classification (NCBI taxonomy): domain Eukaryota; kingdom Metazoa; phylum Chordata; class Amphibia; order Gymnophiona; family Rhinatrematidae; genus Rhinatrema; species Rhinatrema bivittatum. Next base: position 305,893,264 of record NC_042617.1, read on the forward strand.
GCTCCCAGTTTGAGGAGGTGTGCAAGGCCTTGCTGAACTGTTATACCATTACCCCTGAGGCCTACAGAACCAAGTTCTGGAATTTGCAGAAAGGAGCAGATGATACTTACAGCGAGTTTGTGATCCAGCTAAGATCCCGGCACAACCAATGGCTTATTAGATCTGAGGTTAAAACCCTGGAGGACTTTTGAAATCTGATAATCCTGGAGCAGTTTTTACAATGTAACCTTACCAAGGGCTGGAAGAGTCCTGCTCTCTGGGGCTCAGTAAGAAATTGGAGAGCTTTGTGCATGCAGAGCTCTTGCATTATGTAAGTATCCTTCTTGCAGTAAGGAGGGTTTGGAAGGGGATTAGATAAGGTGTCATCTAATAGGATGGTGTAGATGGAGTTGGGTATTAGTAGGAGGTTCATTAGTAGGAGTTTTGAGAGGAGAGAAAGGGTGCTTTCATAGGCGCTGCAGGGAGAGATGAGAGGATAGCAAAGCTGAAGAGAGAACAGGCGTAGTGGCAGTCCAAAGCCTCCTACCCAAGAGAGAGAGAGGGGTGGTGGGGTTGACGACTCTGCTACTTAAGATCACTGAGAGCTAGCCAGAGGCAATTCAGTCCTAGAGATCAGGGATGTTTTTCTTTGCTGGGGAAGCCTAAGGTGAAGACCTTAAGAGAATTTTTCCATCTGAGGAGATGTTGCCCCGAACACCTTGGAGTTAAATACTGTCTTGTATTTTTTTTTTTTTTATTTAAGAAGATTTCTGCTGTCGCAAACTGAACTGGTTTACCTTTAACTACCTGGACTATTGCTACTTCTGCTTTGAGACTTGGAAATTCTTTGAACTTGAAAAGATCAATTATTTCCTTTTTTGGAACCAACAAATTGTGTGGACTTGGACCTTCTTTGGCAAGTCTCCCCCTTAGGCCTCCCAGTTTTCTAGTTCCCATTTGGTGATCCCTGGTGGACTTAGACTGCTCCCAAGGCTGCAGCAGTGTCACTCACCACCTCTTCAGCACCTGAAGATAACCTCCCAAGAAAAGGGAGGTTACAACAATAATGCCATCCAGAGGTGCAAGAGCATGTTCAGGATCACCAGGCCCATACTCCAGAGAAGGCAGCGGAACTGGCCGACATCTTTGTGGCTAACCATGCCTGATTGACCAGGAGAAGCCGCCCATATCCACAAAAGCAGGGATTTAATGGCAGTCAAGGCCCCAAATCCTCCAGTTTTCTTTAGAAATCTAAGGACTTTATGAACACCCTTGCTACCAGTGTGTGTGTGTACAGGATATGTCAAGGTGGATTTCCTGGGCAACCTTGCCTGCGCTGAAAAGCACTCCAGCTGCTGCAGTGGCAGCTTTCTGTCCCAGTTCCTAGAAAAAGACCTACACAGTAGCAGCAACACAAGGTGTTACTGGCTGTTCATCAAGCAAGGAGGTGCATGAGCTACTACAGCACCCCAGAAACCTTAAATCAGACCCAGGGTTTGTGGACCTGGCTCTAGTATGACCTTACTGCAACCAGAGCTGTTGCCGGAAGATCCTATGTTTTCAGGGCACACTGCAGATGTAATCTTGACCAATGGAACCCAAGAGACTACCCATTGCTCCAGTATGCATGGATTAGAGTACCAAACTTGGATAAAGAGAAGCAGGAATGATGAAGACATGCTGGTATCAATGTTGCTTGGGACAGACATGGGTCCAATGAATATTACCCTTGACAAAAGAGTTAACGTTTCTGCTATGGTAACCTGACATCAGACTCGGGCAGCCCAACAAGTAGTACCGGTGGAGATTGCCCCCTTCTGTTCCAGGTGGAACCAGCTGAGTGTGCAGCATGGTAGAAGCCTTCAGTAATTCCAGATGAACCAGTTCCTGATGTGACCAGGGCTTTGAGTAAAGGAGAGCCTGACTTGCCTGACAAATCCACTGACCAGACCAATGACCCTGGTTTGACAGAGAGCAATTAACGCCTACTTAGAAATAACAGCTAGAAGCAGTATTGCACATTTATGCTGATATATTCTCTATTAAACCAGAAACTACTCACTTTGCTATTCACAATATGATGCTGGTAATGAGAAACTTCTGAAGCAGAATGTTTATCAAATATCTGCTGAGATTGAGAAGCAAATGAGAAAGGAGATTGATGAGATGCTAGCTCTATGTATTATAAAGAAGTCTCAGAGTCCCTGAACTTCTCCAGTAGTTCTTGTTTCCAAGAAAGATAGTGCAGCCTGTGTTACGCTTGGGCTGAGTTCTGGGGTAGTGAACACCACCCAAAAGGGTGGCTCCAGGTGGAGAGAGACAGGGAGGGCTGGAAACCGTGTCTGGGTCCCGGCTGGGACAGGGCAGACAGCAAGTAGCAGTGTCTGAGTCTAGGCTGGGTCAGGGCAGGCGGCAGTAGCAGGGTCTGGGTCCAGGCTGGGTCAGGGCAGGAGGCAGAGCAAGGCAGGTCAGAAGGCCCGTAGGCCACACACACACAGAAGGCCCGTAGGCCAGACACCGTAAGCGGGGCAAGGCAGGTCAGAAGGCCCGTAGGCCACACACACACAGAAGGCCCGTAGGCCACACACACACAGAAGGCCCGTAGGCCACACACCGTAAGCGGGGCAAGGCAGGTCAGAAGGCCCGTAGGCCACACACACACAGAAGGCCCGTAGGCCACACACCGTAAGCGGGGCAGAGAGCCCGTAGGCCAAACACACACAGACAGTAGAGCAGAGGGCCCGTAGGACCGCACGCACAGTAAGCAAGGCAGGGCAGGGCAGAAGGTCCGAAGACCATACACAGCACAAGGTAGAAGGCCCGAAGGCCGCGCAAGGCAAGACAAGACAAGGTAGAAGGCCCGAAGGCCACGCAAGGCAAGGCAAGACAAGACAAGGTAGAAGGCCCGAAGGCCGCGCAAGGCAAGGCAAGACAAGACAAGGTAGAAGGCCCGAAGGCCGCGCAAGGCAAGGCAAGACAAGACAGAAGGCCCGAAGGCCGCGCAAGGCAAGGCAAGACAGAAGGCCCGAAGGCCGCGCAAGGCAAGGCAAGGCAAGACAGAAGGCCCGAAGGCCGCGCAAGGCAAGGCAAGACAGAAGGCCCGAAGGCCACGCAAGGCAAGGCAAGACAGAAGGCCCGAAGGCCACGCAAGGCAAGGCAAGGCAAGGCAAGACAGAAGGCCACGCAAGGCAAGACAAGACAAGACAGAAGGCCCGAAGGCCGCGCAAGGCAAGGCAAGGCAAGACAGAAGGCCCGAAGGCCACGCAAGGCAAGGCAAGGCAGAAGGCCCGAAGGCCACGCAAGGCAGGGCAAGGCAAGACAAGGTAGAAGGCCCGAAGGCCACACAAGGCAAGACAAGGTAGAAGGCCCGAAGGCCGCGCAAGGCAAGGCAAGGCAAGACAAGGCAGAAGGCCCGAAGGCCACGCAAGGCAAGACAAGGTAGAAGGCCCGAAGGCCGTGCAAGGCAAGGCAAGGCAAAGGACCACACGCACAGCAAGAAAGGAAGGAAGGCTAGAGCAGGGAGCCCAGGCGAGCTCGATGCCGAAGCCCCGAGGGAACTGTCAGGCAGGGTTATAAGGGAAAGCCCAGAACATAGAGAGGAGAAGGGAGATAGACTGGGCCTGTCAGGAGAGCCAGCTCTAGAGGGACCCCTGGTGGTGAGGCGGTTGCACAGCAGCCATAGCCGTAACAGTACCCCCCCCTCAAGGCCTCCCCCTCCTCCAGGGTCCCATTTTTGCAGGGGGTACTCAATAATAAAGTCAGACTCCTCTGGGGGCGATGCGGCAGGTTCAACTCCTTTCTGAGGCAGCAAGGCAGTCCATAACCCCTCCTGGGGTGATAAGGCAGACACAACCCCAACCTGGGGCAGCAAAATCGTCCATAACCCCTCCTGGGGCAAGGTGGCAGGTTCCATTCCTTCCTGAGGCAACAAAACAGTCCATAACCCCTTCTGGGGTGACAAGGGGAACACAAACCCCACCTGGGGCAGTGAAATAGTCCATAACCCCTCTTGAGACGACAGGGCAGGTGCTAACCCCTCCTGTGACGACAGCAGGGACGGTCCGGACCCTTCCAGGGTCGGCATCAGGACCGGCACAGACTCCTCCAGGGTCGGCGACCGTAGGGCCGGTATGGGCCCCTCCCGAGTCGGCAGCTGGATCGGTACAGCAGGCTCAGATGGTTGAGTAACAAAGTCTGACAGTAGGACCTGTTCGGACCCCTCCGGGGACGGCAGCAGGGCCGGTTCGAGCCCCTCTGGGAGTGGCAGCAGGGCCGGTTCGAGCCCCTCCGGGAGCGGCAGCAGGGCCGGTTCAGTAGACTCAGATGGCTGAGTCAGAAAGTCTGTCAGTAGGACCGGTTCGGACCCCTCCGGGGACGGCAGCAGGGCCGGTTCGAGCCCCTCTGGGAGTGGCAGCAGGGCCGGTTCGAGCCCCTCCGGGGGCGGCAGCAGGGCCGGTTCAGTAGACTCAGATGGCTGAGTCAGAAAGTCTGTCAGTAGGGCCGGTTCGGACCCCTCCGGGAACGACAGCAGGACCGGTTCGGACTCCTCCGAGGACGGCAGCAAGGCCGGTTCGAGCCCCTCCGGGGGCGGCAGCAGGACCGGTTCGGACCCCTCCAGGGGCAGCAGCAAAACCGGTTCGGACCCCTCCAGGGGCGGCAGCAAAACCGGTTCGGACCCCTCCAGGGGCGGCAGCAAAACCGGTTCGGCAGTGTCAGATGGCTGAGAAACACAGTCTGTCAGTAGGACCAGTTCAGACCCCTCCAGGGGCGGCAGCAAGACCGGTTCGGCAGTTTCAGACGGCTGAGAGACACAGTCTGTCAGTAGGACCGGTTCAGATCCTTCCGGGGCCAGCAGCAGGACCGGTTCGAGCCCCTCCAGGGGTGAAGCAGCGGGCTCGGACTCCACTCGAGGCGATACAACAGGTTCGGACCCCACTCGGGGTGATGAAACAGGCTTGGGCCCCTCTCGGGGTGATGAAACAGGTTCAGGCGCCTCTCGGGGTGATGAAACAGGCTCAGGCCCCTCTCGGGGTGATGAAACAGGTTTGGGCCCCTCTCGGGGTGATGAAACAGGCTTGGACCCGTCGCGGGGTGATGCCACAGACTTGGACCCCTTGCGGGGAGATGCAGCAGACTTGGATGGCAGAGCAACAAGGTTAGAACTAAGGTGCAGGGAGGACAAAGATAGTACTGCCGTGGGCTTGATACCTTGAGTCAGAAGCTCCTGCTTTTGTTTCTGGAGGAGCTGCTTAGAGAGGGCACAGGCAGTTCTAGGACGTCTAGGGAAGGTGCTCGTTAGTGTCTTAACTGCAGCTGTGGGAGGCAGAGCTCTGCTAGAGTTAATTACTTCTCTCAGCTTTCGTTTCTGAGGCTCTAGCGTGGAAGTTATAGAAGGCTTCTTAACCCGGTGAGTTCTAAGATTTTCAGAATTAATACTTGTTTCTTGGTAGCAAGTTTTTTCCAAAGTGTCCAGAGATGAAGTGCTAGAATGCTTAATCCATAAACTGTTACATGAAATACTGTTGCTAACTGAGCCAGAAGCTGAACGCCCGGTAGTAGAACTAGCTGAGCTTTTGGGAGAAACAGATGGCCCGTTAGCTTTACAGCGGGGGCAGGGTTCGCCTGGAGGCAAAAGGCACGGAAGACATGAACATTTCCACCATCCTGGCTGTGGAGTAGAACAGTTTAAACACTCTTGATAGACAGAGACATTTCTCTTATTGCAGTTACTGCACGACCAGTGTTCCTGACCAGTAAGTTGACAGGCTAGACAGTTCTGATAGCTTAGGTAATTCAAGGTCTGACAGGAATTGCAGGTATAAAACTTTGAAGGAGGCATCTTGTAATAGGGAAAAAAAAGTTGACTCACCAGATTAGCACACAGACCTATCTCTTCCCCTGGAAATTTGATGGCTTCGGCATACTGTTACGCTTGGGCTGAGTTCTGGGGTAGTGAACACCACCCAAAAGGGTGGCTCCAGGTGGAGAGAGACAGGGAGGGCTGGAAACCGTGTCTGGGTCCCGGCTGGGACAGGGCAGACAGCAAGTAGCAGTGTCTGAGTCTAGGCTGGGTCAGGGCAGGCGGCAGTAGCAGGGTCTGGGTCCAGGCTGGGTCAGGGCAGGAGGCAGAGCAAGGCAGGTCAGAAGGCCCGTAGGCCACACACACACAGAAGGCCCGTAGGCCAGACACCGTAAGCGGGGCAAGGCAGGTCAGAAGGCCCGTAGGCCACACACACACAGAAGGCCCGTAGGCCACACACCGTAAGCGGGGCAGAGAGCCCGTAGGCCAAACACACACAGACAGTAGAGCAGAGGGCCCGTAGGACCGCACGCACAGTAAGCAAGGCAGGGCAGGGCAGAAGGTCCGAAGACCATACACAGCACAAGGTAGAAGGCCCGAAGGCCGCGCAAGGCAAGACAAGACAAGGTAGAAGGCCCGAAGGCCACGCAAGGCAAGGCAAGACAAGACAAGGTAGAAGGCCCGAAGGCCGCGCAAGGCAAGGCAAGACAAGACAAGGTAGAAGGCCCGAAGGCCGCGCAAGGCAAGGCAAGACAAGACAGAAGGCCCGAAGGCCGCGCAAGGCAAGGCAAGGCAAGACAGAAGGCCCGAAGGCCGCGCAAGGCAAGGCAAGGCAAGACAGAAGGCCCGAAGGCCGCGCAAGGCAAGGCAAGGCAAGACAGAAGGCCCGAAGGCCGCGCAAGGCAAGGCAAGACAGAAGGCCCGAAGGCCACGCAAGGCAAGGCAAGACAGAAGGCCCGAAGGCCACGCAAGGCAAGGCAAGGCAAGGCAAGACAGAAGGCCACGCAAGGCAAGACAAGACAAGACAGAAGGCCCGAAGGCCGCGCAAGGCAAGGCAAGGCAAGACAGAAGGCCCGAAGGCCGCGCAAGGCAAGGCAAGGCAAGACAGAAGGCCCGAAGGCCGCGCAAGGCAAGGCAAGGCAAGACAGAAGGCCCGAAGGCCACGCAAGGCAAGGCAAGGCAGAAGGCCCGAAGGCCACGCAAGGCAGGGCAAGGCAAGACAAGGTAGAAGGCCCGAAGGCCACGCAAGGCAAGACAAGGTAGAAGGCCCGAAGGCCGCGCAAGGCAAGGCAAGGCAAGACAAGGCAGAAGGCCCGAAGGCCACGCAAGGCAAGACAAGGTAGAAGGCCCGAAGGCCGCGCAAGGCAAGGCAAAGGACCACACGCACAGCAAGCAAGGAAGGAAGGCTAGAGCTGGGAGCCCAGGCGAGCTCGATGCCGAAGCCCCGAGGGAACTGTCAGGCAGGGTTATAAGGGAAAGCCCAGAACATAGAGAGGAGAAGGGAGATAGACTGGGCCTGTCAGGAGAGCCAGCTCTAGAGGGACCCCTGGTGGTGAGGCGGTTGCACAGCAGCCATAGCCGTAACAGCCTGCTTCTGTGTAGAGCAAAGGAAACTCAATTAATGCTCTGTATCTGATGTCCCAAGTGGACAAATTGCTAGACCACTACCCTGGGGTCCAATATCTGAGCATGGATCTTAGATGTGACAGATTCCTTTACTGACTGCTGCTCGGGAGTGACCTGCATTTACTAACTCATTTGGCCTCTCTGAGTTGATTGTTAAGACTTTGGGTATGAATAACGTCCCTGGTATGTTCTAGCACCTGATAAACCAACTGCTAGATGGACTCCAGGAACATGCTAAGGCATAGCTAGATGACATGGCTGTGTACAGTCAGACATAGGATGACCATCTGACTCATTTAACTGGAGTATTAGACCGGATCCAGGAAGCAGGACTGACTATCAAACCCAACAAATGTCAGGTGAGAATGGCAGAAGTCCAGTACTTAGGACACAGAGTGGTATTACAGAAAGCTTGTGCCCCACTACAGCACAATAGCCAAATCCCTGACTAACTAAAAAGAGACGACAACAAACCATTTCCTGGCCACCAGAATGAGAAACCGCTTTCAGGCATTAAAGACTATATTGGCTATTAAAGAATACCTGGTCTTACTGTGGATCCTTAAAAAACTGCAACTATATCTGTATGGACGGGACTTCACTGGTATCACAGATCCCAATCCGTTGATCTGACTTAAAAAGACACTCAGGAGAGCATGGAAAATTACGTTGTTGGTGTTTCTCCCTACAGATGTACAACTTCACTATACAGCACCGGAAGGGCAGTGAACATGGCGATGCAGATGGACTCTCCAGGAAGGATGAGCCAGGATTGCCCTGACACTAGACTGCTGAGATGTGACCAGGAGTCAGAACAGGCCACCATCTGGAGTCTTCTTTTAAGAGGGGAGGGGTGGCGAAACAGGGGTTTTATGTACACTGTGATTGCTTATTTTGGCTTAGGCTTTGTGTTTTCCCTAAAGACAGTTTATTGCCTGTGAGCTGGCCTGCAGGTGCTGCTTGATCTTTGCACTATAGTTGAAATAGAGGTTTGGGATGCATACATATCCCTGTATCTTTGGGGACGCTGTAAGACTGTAACATCTTGTAGTGCCATTGGTTAGAAAGCTATCATTAGTACTTTGTACACTGATTGGCTGTTCAGACACAGTTCACAGAAATATAGCCCCAGAGTTGATAGGATTCTCTAGTCTTTGCTGGAAGTGGCAGTTGGAGAGCTGTGGAGTGAGACAGGGGCCTGCAAAAGGACTCAGTTAACTAATTAATGTTATTGTAAAACCTTTTCTTTTTCCTGCCTGTTGTAATGCAGCTTTATTTTAAATCATTAACATTCACTGTCTGACTTTTTAATAAATACTTTGGGGTCAATATTCAGTGCCATTTAGCCAGATAATTCACAAGTTATCTGACTAAGGGTCTCATTTACTAAGAATGTTTCCCATAGGCACAGAATGGGAGAAAAGCCTCAGTAAATCAGGCCCTAAATGTCAACTTTTCAATATTTCCCCCACTTATTCGACTAAAGTTTAGCTGGAAGACTTATCTGTCTAAAATTTAGCCAGATTGCGTAGAGGCATTCCAGGGGCATTCCTGGGCAGAGTTAAGTTAGCCGTCTGTTATCTGGCTAACTCAGAAATTCAGAGTTAGCCAGATAACTTATCCAGCTAACTCTGGTCGTGCCATAGAGTAGTCCTAAAGATAGCCAGATGAACTTATCCAGCTATCATTAAGATAGCCAGCTATATTCAATAGTGCAGCTGCACCACAAAATATTCCTTCAAAGTTAGCTACATAAGTTTATCCAATTAACTTTGTAATCAGCATTGTGTTTGTGGCTATTATCCCAGGTGAGATGCTGGGTATTCCCAGTATTTTGGATGTATGGTCTGTGAGTATTTTTCTGGAAACTTTGAGACTGCAGGGTTGTGGAGTTGTCGTATCCCCAGAAAATGCTCTGGGAGTAGCCTGTGGACAGAGTACTTGCTCAGAGGCAAGCAGAAACAGTTGGTAAATGGGAAGCTGCCAATGTAGGGCCATGGGCAGGCAAGCCTGGGTAGTGCTCACCAGGACCCTCCAAGTGGCCATGGGGCTAACCATGGGTTAAACACTTAGTGTTAGCAATGAGGCATTACGTGACTCCCTCCATGACACAGAATGCGTGGGACAAAAATTACAGAAACATAATGGAGATGCTGAGTGTGTGATAATCTGCCTCACTGCCATTTGCACCAGGCCAAGAACCAATTAACATGTTATGCGGCTTGCTGTGCCTGCTGTAGATTCCAATCAAACCACCTTTAAACTTCCATGGTAGTTTGGTGAATCAGAATGATGACTATAATCAACAATTTTTAATGCACTGTGTAACCGGCTCAAACACAGTGGTTGGTTGGGGAACAACTTCACAAAAGAAAGTCAGGCTCACTTTTATGATGTAAGTACTTTGCGGCACAATATCATTAGAAATTGGAACAAATCATAGGCTTCCAAACTTTTAAACAAGTCTACAGTAAGCCAACTAAACCAAGTATTTATCTGTTTAGGTATATTTTAAAATCTACAGAACACATGCAGAATAGCCTTGACCTTATATCAGGACTGTAATAAACATGGTGGTTCACTGGCATGACCTTACCATAGAAGGAAACCAGCTGCTCCTCATCTACAGCATTTATTATTCTCCAGGCAAGCTTTATAGCAATCAGTATTTACTTTTCCAGCAGGGTACAACATTAGCCAGCTTTTTAGCAACAGGGACCTTAACTAGCTCTTTTTGTGTTCTCTCTTCTAAGCAGTTCATAATTTGTGTCTCTTACGCTCCATTGATTACATCGTCAGACACACCCGCTGTGCTGTGGTCATTCCAAACCCACCATCTTTCCCAGAACTCTACCCCAGAGACCCTTCTGGACAAAATGTTGGCTTATTCAGTCAACATGAATTATAATTAACTTCTCCCTGGGACTATTTCTTGTGTGAATAAGGAGATGTGTGAACATTGCATGATGCCTAGTTAGTTGCTTCCTTTGGCACAGAAATGAGCACGTCACTAAACATTAGAGACAGATTTTCCCTCTAGGAAACTAGGCAAGTAATGGAATCGGCTTGAGAGTGACCACAGGGAGTAACCAATGGAAAGGCAGCTTTAAAAAGGCTTGATATCAAGAAATGTATTAAGTTAGTCCGAGGTATCACCTGGTATATATATATATTTTTTTTTGTTTGTATTTGTTAACCTCTATTTCTCTGCATTCAGAAGAAGGGTAGTTTTAATAATGCTCAGCAACTTCACAATGGGCTCTGATCTCCCTGAGAATGCAAATAAACTGGCCTTTTTCCCTATAGCAAACTTTGAGAGTGCAGACCTCTTTTTATTCTCTAAAATCTTTTGTGGACTCCTACCTGCCTCTCTTAAATTTTTTGTATGCAGTTATATGCCATAATAAAAAAATAATGATATGCATTCTCGAATCATTCATAATATTTGAAATATAAAATAATGCTTACTAATCAAAACTGAATACATCGGCCATTTAAAATCTATCCTCATGGCTGCAGGTCGGGGCCATCGGTGGCCTTCACCTTCCACTCTGGTTGCAACGGGGAAAAGGAAGCAAGTTCAAAAAGGTTCCAGGTCAGGTCAACAATGTGTGACCTGGTAGAAAATCAGTACTGCAGAGCTGCCAGGTTACCCAGTTCCAGGAGGGGAAGATTACAGGCCGGTCCTGGATTTCTGACAACCCCATCCTGATGCATTATGGGACTTGCAGCACTCCTAGACCTGGGCAGTAAGAGGAATAGGAGGTACGCCCACTTCTCTCCTACCACCTTGTTGGAATATTTAAAATGGCATCAATCAGCCTTGAGACGGCCCATAGCGACTTTAAAATGGTGTCAGTCTTAGGGCCGACTGGTACCATTTTAAAGAGACCATCAAAGGGGGCAGGAGGTGAGTGGGAATGCCTAGGACTCAGAGTGGACCCCCTACGACAGGGGTAAGAGCATAAGAAATTGCCATGCTGGGTCAGACCAAGAGCCCATCAAGCCCAGCATCTTGGGGCCGGGGTGGCTCTCAGCCCTGGTTCCATTTTCAGAGTGGCAGAGGCAGGGGCTAGGATCCTCCTGGGGGATCCCTCTGGTTTTGTTTTTAAATGTTACTTTTTGTTTCAGTAAAGGAACTGAAAGGAAATAAACATTAAACAAAGTGGTACTTGAAGAAAAATATTCTCAAAAAAAACCTAAATAAAAAATGAAACTACATTTTTGGGGCTGCACATCCTTAGTACTATGTACCTGCATATACTGCACCTGCTTTAGATTCTGTGGTCACTTTTTACTAGGGGTGTGCATTCATAGGTAAAATGCAATGAATGAGACCATTTTTATTTCATTCATGGACCCCAAAACAAATGGAGGATGTCCATGAATGAAATAAAAGTTATAGTTTTATTTGTTTATGTTTCCCATTCAACTGTATGACCGATTTAAAAGTGCTGCAGTGAGACTCTTAAGTATAGCAACCAAAAAATTCCTGATGGAGGTAATAGCCAGGACAGAGCTGAGGTACGAGAAGAGAGCAAGTAGATAGGATGGAGAACCAATCAAGGCCAAGTGGCTCTGCTCCTAGCCATACTCACCTTGGGAGTCTTGCCTCCACTCAGCTTTGCTGCCATGCCCCAGACTCTAGACATTAGGGGGTCTTGATGCCACTCTTCCTTGCTGCTGGCATCTTGCTGCCACTCTGTCTTATTGCCATACCCCCAGACTCTTTATCTTGGGGTCTTGCTGCCATCCAGTTCCCTGATGATTCACCTTGGGAATCTTGCTGCCATTCATCCTTTCTGCTATACCACTTATGCTACATTATGGGGGTCTTTTTAACGCTCAGCCTTGCAGCCACTACAGACTTTACACCTTGGGGTTCTTTCTGCCTCTCTAGCTTGCCGCCATACCCCGGATTCTATACCTAGTGGTGTTCTTGCCACTGTGGGTAGCTGCTTTGCACCTCTCATGATGCTTTGAGTCTTCATGCCACTCTTTGTTCTACATTGTCCCTCTGTAAATGCCTGGGATTTTATCAGTTTCCACTTTTGAAGCCTTTGGGTGTTCTTGACACTCTTTCTGCTGCTTTGTTCCTTTCACTTTGCTTTGGAGAATTCTTGCCACTACTAGTAACCCATGACTTTTTGACTTTCTGAGAAGTCTCTCATGAGGAACTTTGTCAAACACTTTCTGAAAATCCAGATACACTATATCAACTGGCTCACCTATATCAACATGCTTATTTACACCTTCAAAAATGTAGCAAATTGATAAGGCAAGACTTCCCTTGGCTAAATCAATGCTGGCTTTGTCCTATGACTATCGATATATTCAATAATTTTGATCTTTATGATAGTTTCTACCATTTTACCTGGCACTGATGTCAGGTTCACTGGTCTGTAGTTTCCTGAATCACCCCCTGAAACTTTTTTGTTATGAACCTGGAAGTGGACCCTTAGTCCGAGGAAGGGTAAGGGCTACTTCAGAGAGAGTGAACCCTCGAGACCCCTCTCGTCGGAAGGCGAGGCCTGCTACTGCAGAAGTTGAAGAGATGCTTCACCACTGGTAGTCCTTGGTCCCCCCAGGAGGAGCCCGTAGGGACCAGGACCACTTGGACTTAGGTGAATCACAGAGGATGGAGAGTTGGTCTGGATGCAGGCCCCCTCCTGCGGGTCGTGGTCTCCAGACCACTAGCGCCTCCAGCAGATCATGTCCATCCAGTAGTGACAGCCAAAGAGTGGTCGAAAGCAGGTCCTGTAGTCCAAGTAGGTGAAGGGTTGGAAGCCGGTCCGGAGTCAATGCCAGGAGAGAGGTCAGAAGCCGGTCCAGAATCAATGCCAGGAGAGAGGTCGTAAGCCGGTCCAGAGTCAATGCCAGGAGAGAGGTCGGAACCTGGTCCAGAGTCAATGCCACAAGAATCCAACCAAGGAGGAAGAAAGCAGAAGCGGGAGCAAACAAACAAGAACAGGCTCGGTTGGAGGAACCAAGGAACTCGGAGCTCAGAACTTGACCAACCAGGAAGCCTCAATACCAAGGCAAGGTCTGAGGAGCAGACCTTGCCTTAAATACCAAAATTACAGGAAGGAGTCCAAGGGAGGAACCACGACAACTTCCTGTCGTGGTTCTTTTAAATTTAGCCTGCAGCTGCGCGCGAGGCCCTAGTCAGCCCCAGAGGGGGGTGGAGTCAACCCTGCAGGAGAGGAGCCATGCGGCCAGATGCCGTCAGCGGCAATGGCCATGAGGGAAGCGCGGAAGAGGACTGCCCATACCCGCTGGAGCCTGGGAGACTGCCTGACCCCACAGGTAGCTTTTGCCCCGGTTGCGGTCTGCCGCGACTGGTGGCCATGACAGTCGGTCCTGACCATGGACCGCTGCGGTCGGCGACCATAACATTTTTAAAAATATTGGCATTACATTGGCAACCCTCCAATTTTCAGGTACCGTAGATGGTTCTAATGATAGTTTACAAATTACTAATAGTATGTCTACAATTTCATTTTTCAGCTCTTTCAACACTCTGGGATGTATACCATCTGGTCCAGGTGATTTGCTACTCTTTAGCTTATCAATTTGTTGTCTTATATCTTCCAGGTTCACTGAGATTTGCTTCAGCTCCTCTGAATCATCACCTTTAATATAATTTCTGGCATAAGATTCTCCCTTATATCTTCCTTGGTAAAGACTGAAGCAGAGAATTCATTTAGTTTCTCCCCTAAGTGCCCATTTTACCTCTTGATCAGCTAGTAGTCCAGCTGACTGCCTTACAGGCTTTCTGCTTTGAATGTACCTGAAAATGTTTTTATCATGAGTTTATGCTTCTATGGCAACCTTCTTTTCAAATTCTGTCTTTGCCTTTCTTATCAGTGCTATGTATATAACTTGCCAGTGCTTATGCTGCTTCCTGTTTTCTTCATTTGGATCCCTTATCCATTTTTGGAAGATATTCTTTTAACTATAATAGCCTCTCTCACCTCACCTTTTAACCATGGTGGTAATCATTTAGTTTTCCTTCCACATTTAGTAATGCATGCAATACATCTAGTCTGGGCTTCCAAGATGGTATTTTTAAACAAGGTCTATATCTGATGTAAACTCGTAACATTGGCAGCTGCTTCTTTCATTTTTTTCCTAATCATTTTTGTCAATTTATTATAGTCTCCCTTTTGAAAGTTAAATGCTATTACAATAGATTTCTTTAGTGTTCTCCCTCCAGTTATTAAGTCAAATTTGATCATGTTATGATAAACATTGCCAAGTGGCCCCAAAATACCTCTTGCAACAAATCCTGTGTTCCATTATTAAGTCAGTTTTGATCAAGTTAGGATACCATTGCCAAGTGCCCCAAAATCATTACATCTTGCATTAAATCCTGTCTTTCATTAAAGAACAGACTAAAATACTTCACGCATATCCAGCATAGCTCTCTGCTTCAACGGCAGGTGAGAAAGACTGATACTTCACTTTCAATGCATATCCAGCATAGCTCTCTGCTTCAATGGCAGGGGGAATGAAGAAAAGTGGATCTATATACAGACAACAACCAACAAGGACTGAATTACATAGTCTGGGTAAACAAATAAACATGGGTGTAGCTTGCTTATTGCGACAGTTACTACCCCTAACTAATTAAGCTTGATATTTCACTTACCGGTAGATGCAGTTCCAACACTGCTCTCTACATTAATGGCGGGGGTGGAAGGGAAATAGAACCAAATGGTTACTAAGGGCCAAGAGTAACAGATAAGTATGAGAAAAAAAAAGTGCGAAAGCTTGCTGGGCAGACTGGATGGGCCGTTTGGTCTTCTTCTGCCGTTATTTCTATGTAATAACTCCTCCCTTGTTGGTTCTTGTACCAGTTGCTCCATGAAGCAGTCATTTATTTCATTTAGGAACGTCACCTCCCTAGCATGCCCCGACGTGACGTTTATTCAGTCAGTACTGGGATAATTGAAATCACCCATTATCATTGTGTGGCTAATTTTGTTAGCTTACCTAATTTCGGTTAGTATTTCATTGTCTGTCTCTTCATTCTGGCCAGGCAAACGGTAAGACACCCCCCCCCCCCCCATGCTTTTTTATCCCCCTTTTCGCATGGGACTTCTATCCGTAAGGATTGCGCACAACGCATTTTTATTTCCTGCAATTGAGAGAGGTAATTTGCAATCTTTCTGCTCTGTCTGCTCATTACTTAACAGCACCTGGGCCACTTTGGCATTTAGCACAAATTCTGTATCGGGAAGCCCTAACTTTCCTGTTTTGTTAGTATCCTTCAGTTGTACATCATTCCAAACCCTGCGCTTCTGAGTGACTGTCAGCATTCCCCTATCATCTAGTGTAAAAGCTGCTCTATCTCCTTTTTAAAGATTAGTGCCAGCAGCCTGGTTCCACCCTAGGTAAGGAGTATGGAAAGCACCTTGAAAATCTCAGGGAGGGAGGGGGGGAGTAGAGTTGGTTTGGGGAAGAGGGGATAGGGTCATTTTTGCAGAGGATTATTTACCAGACTAACGGACATAGGCAGGTAGAGCCTGGCAAAGGGCTACATTTTTAGTAAGCTACTCAGCAGCAGCCGGCTAGACTTTTTCCTGGCCAAGAAAACTTAAGGTACCTTTCGGCCTCAATCTTGTTGGCTAGGTTGTGGCTGAAAGCTTTCCTAGTCAGTTAAAATTAGCTTTCTGTCTTCACCATTCATTTGCTCTTTGAAAACCGATGCCAGCTTTCTGTTTAAAAAAGAAATAGTTTTCCCGGCTTGTGTGCCGGGATAAACATAACCACGGTCAGGGTATTGTCACACACCATGCTCAACTATAGCTGCCAGCCACTACAGTTACAATATTATTATTCCATGATCAGCCATGTCCAGTCATGGTCACGTTAGCAGCATATCCTAGTGATTGAAGCATAGAGCTGTGGCACCTAGAGATTGACCTGTGACCTTAAGTAACCCATGCAATCTTGGTGCACTCAAATTGATTGTAAGTGCTTGTACCCATAAGATTTATCATTTTATTGTGTTGCCTGAATCATCCGGAACTCAGAAGGGAGTGTACATTCTTTGTTTCTGATCACTGATCCTTGCACACCTTGTCTTTAAGCTTTAATTAATTTCTTATATGTAAATGAGTGTTTCAGGTTAGTAGCTGCTTAAGATAGGCCACAGGTTACAAATCCTTGCTGATTTTTGCCTAATAAATATAGCATGTCCTTTTGTTCTGGGAACCTCCATGACACAGTTATAGTATGCCCCATTTTTCTTCTTCAGCAAACATGGGATGGAGCCGGGGTGATCATTGATGTAACCTTGGTATTACAAGCATGTTATTTCTAAGGTATGTGGTAAAATTAGTGATGGCAGCAGGCTGAGCTAAGGATGCTGTTGAGGGCCTGTGATGTGGGAGGAGAAAATCTGAAGTTCTGTGATCCATCTATCCAAAGCAAGTTAATAAAGAGAAGGTAACAGGGTCCTTTGCAGAGATGATTAAAAGGAGGGTGACCATATAGCTCCATGTCTAGAGGAACAAGCTGAGCCAGTCTTGGGTTTACCCCATTGCACGCAGGGATATGTTATTGTGCTTAACCTTACGAGAAAGAAATAGGACTGCATCTCCCTGCATGCAGTGGGATAAAACAGGACTGGTTCAGCTTGTCCCCCTGAACATGGAGATAAGAGAACATAAGAACCCTAATTAAAAGGCAGTTAAGTCTTTGGGGCCGCAGGAGGAGGTAGCACTCCTAAGACAGCCATGTCCAAGCCTGGTCTTCTTTGTGATGTGGCCTTACATGGCTGCCTTGCTGGATTTCATCTCTGTGCTAATCTGCATGGCGTTCTTCCGCATTCCCTCCTATACAAAGGTCCAATATTCAGGACCAGTGCAAGCATATTTGGCACCTTAGGTGAACCTTTGATCATTCACCCGCTCTCCCAATTTATCTACTGGTAGCAGTGACTCCAGTACCCTGCTCCTTTCTTTGAATATATTGGCTCTTGTACAGCACCCCTCTGGACCTCACACTACTAAGATTTTTCCACCCCCAAAATCGTGGTGCTCTAGACGACAGCCTGCTTTGCCTAATGGAAGCACTGATCCTGCTAGTCTTGCAGGGTAGCAGTCTGATAGTAAGAGCTATTTCCAACATTGCTTTGTAGCCAGACACAGACAGTAGGTAACACTGCAAGCACAGGCAAAATTGCTTACCCATAACAGGTGTTCTCTGATGCAAGCGAATGAAGTAATTGTATCAATCAGAAAAGCAAAAGGTGACAGGAAAACGGGAACTAAGCATATCTCTGTAACTTAGTAATGACAGCAGATAAAAAACAAATGGTCCATTCAGTCTGCATAGGAAGCTGCTTATGGTGTAGAAAGCATTTAACATAGAAAAGTACTAATAAACCTAATAGAAATTAGAGAGAGAGGAGGATGGGCTCTCATAACATCTGGGGTTTAAAAAAAAACAAACAAAAAACCCACAACAAACTAAAACTGAAAATTTTCCCTACTTAAGCACTTAAAATATAGGTGCCTAAAAAGAGGGTGGGACCAGGGACGGGGTCAGATTCGGGAATGAGGTTAGATTTCTTTGACACCATGGTCAAAGAAATCTAACCATGGTCCAAATTTGACGAAGTATCCCAAATTGAAGTGGAATCCATGATAAAAAATTTGAACCTCGCATAAAATTGACACTATTCCCACCATGGATATAAAAAAACTAGCTGACATAACCTCCCCTACTATAGCAAAAATAATTAACCTATCGCTTAATGAAGGCCTTATGCCAGACTCTCTTAAAGGGGTTATAATTAAACCAATACTGAAGAAAAAAAACAGCGACCCAAACATCTTGAGTAACTATAGACCTATTTCAAACCTACCCATGCTCGCTAAATTAATAGAAAAAATGATACAAAAACAACTAGCTGAACATTTAGACAACAACAGCATACTTTACCCCTCACAACACGGCTTTAGAAAACACTATAGTACTGAAACCTTATTTATCTCTCTAACAGACAATGTATTACGTGGGTTTGACAGTGGGAAACACTACATCATGATATTATTAGACCTATCAGCAGCATTCGACACAGTAAATCATAACATACTACTAAACAGGCTTGAAGAAATAGGACTTCAAAACAAAACAATTGAATGGTTCAGGTCCTACCTAGACAATAGATTCTTTCAGGTACAGATAAAAAACACCATTTCAGACAAAATCCAGCTAAAAACCGGAGTGCCCCAGGGATCAGCACTTTCGGCGACTCTATTTAACATTTACATGCTGCCCCTATGCCACCTCTTAGCCGGTCTAGGTATCATACATTACATATATGCGGACGACATCCAGCTAATTTTACCAGTAGACGAAACAATTGAAAAAACGTTGAACCTAGCAATGTTATACCTAGGCATAATTAAACAACTGCTGTGCCAAATGGAACTAGTAATTAACATTGAAAAAACAGAATTCATACACCTTGAACGAAAAACAACTGAATTAACCCAGAATCCCATCAAACTCAGAAACAATCAGATAGTGGAACTAACCGAAAAAACTTGAAACCTAGGAGTAATAATTGACAATGAAATCAACCTCAAACAACACATATCATTGAAAGTCAGAGAGGGGTACACAAAACTAATGGTCCTTAGAAGGCTAAAACCACTACTAAACCAAGTACACTTTCGAACCGTTCTCCAAGCACTTATTTTCGCTAGCACAGACTATTGTAACACACTCTTCCTTGGTTTACCACATTCAACACTAAGACCACTCCAAATCTTACAGAACTCTGCAGCCAGAATCCTAACTGGAAAAAGCAGAAGGGACCACATCACTCAAACTCTTGCCGAATTACACTGGCTGCCAATCGAACAAAGAGTACAATTTAAAACACTTTGCACAATCCACAAGTTAATTAATGAAGAAAATACTGATTGGTTAAACACTGCATTAAGACTACATGTTCCCCAAAGAAATCTCAGATCAGCAAACAAAGCCTTACTAACCATACCCTCTGTAAAGACAGCTAAACTGACACAAGTAAGGGAAAGAGCACTGTCATTAGCCGGCCCTATATTATGGAACACAATGCCACCCGAAATAAGACTAATGAGGGATCAAAAACTCTTCAAAAAAAGCTTAAAAACATGGCTTTTCAAAAAGGCCTTTCAAAGTGAGAATGGGAAATAGGTAGTACTAAGAAACAAGAAAAGGACTTATACGCACAAGCAAAAGTCACCTGAAAACATATGTGTTTTTATTTTTATTTTATCACACTTAAGTATTAAGTTAAAGAATTACAGTATACCGCATCTACGGTTAGCCCATAAAGGGAATTTTAATACACTTTACATATAGCTTATAATATTAAATCATGTATCTGAACAACTGCGGCACCCCCTGGTTAAAGTACAATCTATCTCGAATTTATTTTTGTGCCTATTTGTAAACCGTTGTGATGGTATCACTAAACAACGGTATACAAAAATGTTTAAATAAATAAAATAAATAAATAAATTTTCAGCACTAGGTGCCTAACTTAGCAAGGGTAAATTTCGGCACCTGTTTTCAGCATACTTAGGTGCCTAAGTTTTGAAAATAGAAGCCTAAATCAAGAACTCAGCTTTTTATTTTGAATTTCAGCCTCCAAATATCTAATCATTGGCTAAAGAAAAGAAAAAGAAAACAAGTAGACAGAAAAAAAAAGAATTAAAAAAAAGGGAAAAATGTATATATTGTATTGAAAAGACACACACATCAACATACAGAAGCCCAATATGGCCAAGTTTTGGCCATATTGGGCCATATTGGGACACGAAAAAACACACAAAAATAGAAAAAGAAAACATTTTCCTTGGTAGAAAAACGTTTACAGGTCCTATTGTAGTAAATTCTACACTTAGCTGATGGCTCTTTATTTCTCTCAGATTTCTTAAGAGGTCTGGCCTGCTGTCCTTAGAAGCGTCCTATAATCAGAAACAGTCACCGGGGTTGACACAGGGGAGTGCTCAAGCTGAGAAGAGACACTTCATGCAGCTGTAACAACTTCTCCACAAGGGGCAAGCAGTAAACAAGTTGATCCAAAATTTTTCCTTTACGCAATACCTTAAGAATACCAATGACATCGCATCTTAAGAACGCAACGAGAAACCCAAAAGGCGGCGAGCATAATTCACAGTAATCTATGACACCTGGCAGATAACCAGGTGTCATAGATAAAAGTAAAGCATCATTGCCGGTAAGCTTGGCATCTGAAGGAAGCAAAGAGGAGGGCCCAACAATGAAGCCATCCTGCCAGCATAGCAGCCAATCAGCAAACCCAGGAAAACAACAAAACCAATGTTTTTGCATAATGTGAAACTATCCAATTAAAGGTGGCCATAGCTATCAAATCAGCCAATAACGAACTAAGATTCTTAATGAGAGCAGATAGAAAGAAACAAACGGAAACATTTAGCCGGGGATACTGGAAAGCAAGACTGCTATATCATCCACTTGTATCCAGTTCTCACATGCACTCTAATACCGAGTCAACATTGTTATTTAAACCAAGTTGCCCCCTTGGGAAGGATATAAAAGTCAGTATTACTTTTGTAACTGCTGTTTTCTCACAGACTGTGGTCCCGCTGATTACTGTAGGGAGTGGGGACTTGGCAGTTAGGAAAGTAATATTGACTTTATGAGTGACTTCACGGTGTGCCAGTGGGCGTGCTGTAATTTGTGAGAAAAAGGATGACAGTAGGTGGAAGGTGTTTATATTTCTGTTGATCTGTTTAATATACCAGATGTAGCAAGAGCAGAGTCTGTACCTTGCAGCCACAAGAGGCAATAACAAAACAAGATTAACCTCATCTCGTCAGCGAAGAACACTGCGCATCTGAAACATTTTTTTCCTGTTGAGAATGAGAAAGAACTACATCTGTCTAAGAGGATCAAACTGCTCATCGCCACACTCTTAGTTTATGAGTGAGTGCTGAAATGATCTGCACAGTTCAAAGAAAGATTGATGATATGACTTGAAACCAATGTTATACATGTATCTGATGGCTTGTCCCTTGTGAAGGGGGCATCATAGTCAACCCAGTGCCATTTCTGATTGCAGAACTGTCTTAAGGACAGCAGGGCATATCTCACAAGAAAATCAAGAGAAATCAGGTGACTGTAACCTTTACAACAATAGTCGCTGTAACAAAAAAAAAAAAGAGTATTTTTAAAAAAGGTTTTGTTTTTCTTCTTTTGTTTTCTTGCTGTTTGCTTTTCGTATATTCTGATGCCATATTTTAACATTCTGCCTGAAACAGGCAGAGCACTTCTGAAACATGGACGTGTTGGAATTGTAAGGTTTCTGTCTATTCATGTATGTTTTGAATATGTTTATCCTTTGCCCCATTTTTTTGTTTTGGCATAAGATTAGACAATTTGGAGGTCAGTTTTCAAAGGGATCTATCCAATTAGGTAAGAACTTAGCCAACTAAATCAAAGCCTTTCAAAAGTTAATCAGTGCTGAGTGGCTAAATTTTAGTCACATAGATTAATTATCAGGCCGATTCAAAAAAAACCCGCGGGAGAGCAGGTGCTCCGTGTTGAGCGCCCGCTCTCCCGACGCGCGTCCAGGCACCTCTCCTGGGAGCGTGATTCTGTATTCAAATTAGGATCTGCGCTAATAAGGAGGCGCTAGGGACACTAGCACGACCCTAGCGCCTCCTTATTAGCGGAAGCGGCGGCTGTCAGCAGTTCTGATCACCGACGCTTAATTTTAGCGGCATCTGTTTTCGAACCCGCTGACAGCCACAGGTTCGGAAAATGGACGCCGGAAAAATTTAGCGTCCGTTTTCCAACCTGCGGGACAGCGGACAGCTTTTTTTTTTTTTTTTGGGACCTCCGACTTAATATCGCTATGATATTAAGTTGGAGGGTGTACAGAAAAGCAGTTTTTTCTGCTTTTCTGTACACTTACCTGGTGCCGTCTATGATTAACGCCTACCTTTGGGTTTGGCCGCACATTTTACTTTCAGTATCCTGGGCAACTATTAGTTTTCGCGAGTTTGGACGCACGTTTTCAAGGTGCTATTCCCCCTTACAGTATAAAGGGTAATAGACGCGCATAGAAAACGATCGGTGGGTGCACTTATCAGAGTGCACAGTTTAACTCACAGATGTGCTTGCTAAGATGGTAACTTTTAAACAGGCGCACGGGTGCACATGTACACACGATCGTCAGCCCGCACCCAGGGATGCGGCCATTTTATAACATTTGTGCATATATACGTGCGTGTTTCAAAATAGCTGACCATGTGCACATGTGCACACAATCTTAAGTGGACGTGTGTCTATGCATGCAAATGCAGCGTTGATTACGTAAGCAGAGGGATTTTAAAACACACATGCGACGACCCCATTCCCTGTTTTACCAGTTTGCCTAGGTAAGGAATAGGACTTCCAAACCCCGCCCCTAGTTCAGTAGCCTCCCTTCTCACCTGTTAGCCCTGACCCTTAAAACCCTGTCGATCAGTCTATTTGTTTTTGTTTTATAACTTGCATGTCATCCATAGCAGAAGCAAAGTTATGCGGCAGGGGACCTCTAGCACGCGCCTGTGCGTGTATTTCAGTGCAGATTGGGAACGGCTAAGCCCCGCCCCTTTTTTGGAACTTTTCATTAGTGCGCATAGGGGTAGATTTTAAAAGGCTGCGCGCGGGCGTACATGTGCGCGCGCAAGTTATAAAATCAGGGGTCGGCGCGCACGCAAGGGTGTGCACAATTGTGTATTTTGTGTGCGCCGAGCCGCGCTGCCTTCCCCCATTTCCTTCCCCCTAACCTAACCTTTCCCCCACCTAGCCCTACTCTAACCCCTCCCAAAAACTTTTATTTTACCTTTTGCGCCTGCCACGCCCCCGCCTCTTTTTGCAAACCCCGGGACTTACGTGTGCCCCGGGGCTTTACACATGCCTCTGGGCCTTTTTAAAATAGGCCCGGCGAGTATAACCTTTTTAGATTCCTGTCTTTTAACCAGTTTGTAATCCACGAAAGGACATCGCCTCCTATCCCATGACTTTTTAGTTTTCGTAGAAGCCTCTCATGAGGGACTTTGTCAAACGCCTTCTGAAAATCCAAATACACTACAAGTACCGGTTCACCTTTATCCACATGTTTATTAACCCCTTCAAAAAAATGAAGCAGATTTGTTAGGCAAGACTTCCCTTGGGTAAATCCATGTTGACTGTGTCCCATTAAACCATGTCTTTCTATATGCTCTACGATTTTGATCTTGAGAATAGTTTCCACTATTTTTCCCGGCACTGAAGTCAGGCTCACTTGCATTGGGACTTAACATTTTTTTTAGTGAATGCTTTAAGAAACTGTGTGCTGAATTTCAGCATACAATTTTTTTTTTGTATAAATGTCTTTATTGGCAGAATAGAAATATAACAGACAATCAAATATGACATTGTCAGTTTTTCACTGAATCCAATTGTACACCAATTGAAAGTCCAACATGCTATATAAAATATTCCACATGGCATTACTAGCATACAGTT
The DNA here is from genome assembly GCF_901001135.1 of Rhinatrema bivittatum. Classification (NCBI taxonomy): domain Eukaryota; kingdom Metazoa; phylum Chordata; class Amphibia; order Gymnophiona; family Rhinatrematidae; genus Rhinatrema; species Rhinatrema bivittatum. Next base: position 305,917,214 of record NC_042617.1, read on the forward strand.
TTAATGCTTCCTTTATTGCACTGGGTCCCAAATTTGGCCATCTAACTCTGAGCTTGTTAAAAGCTTCCCTAAATCAAACTAAGATTATTTTTATTTAGCTGTCATTTTTAATATTTACAGTAAATACAACACAGCTAAGTACAATTGCAAAAGATAGCTGGTTATCTTTTTTTAGCTAAGTAAAAATAGATAAGTATGTGATTCTCTCTCTCTCTAAAGGCGATCAAAACTTTGCCTCTTATCTGGTAGATTACACTAGACAAAGAAAGTATATAAGCACTGACAAGCTGGATGCAAAGCATCCATAGGCAGACCAAAATAGAATTTGAAAAGAAACTTGCCAGAGAGGCAAAAAGTAAAATTAAAATCTTTTCAAGTTACATTCACAGTAAGAAGCCTGTAAGGGATTTGTTTGGACCACTAAATATCTGAAGGGTAAAGGGGGAGCTGTGGGAAGACAAGGTCATAGCAGAAAAACTAAATGAATGCTTTGCTTTGGTCTTTACTTAGAAAGATGTTATGGAAATATGCATGCCAGTAACATTCTTTGAAGATAATTATTCTGAAGAACTGAATCAAATCACAATGTAAAAGAGCAGATTGACAAACTACACAGTAACAAATCACTGGGATCGGATGGTTTACATACTAGAATTCTGAAAGAATTAAAAAATGTAGCGTTATAATGTACTTGGATTTCAGATGGGCCTTTCACATGGTTTTGCATGGGCAAATTATAAATAAACTGAGTGCCCTTGGTATAGGCCCTGAAACGATTTGCATGCGTTAGAAATTGATTTAGAGGTAAATGGAGTAGTGGTAAATGGAGTCCACTATAAGGAGAGGGGTGTTACTAGTAGTATACAGTGTCCTATCTCCACAGATGTTTTTCTGTTTATTCACTGTTGTCCTGCTTTCACAATGTCCTGCTTCCACAACAGCTTTTCTATTTCATGCTTTTATTCTGCATAAACAGGCCGATACAGAAAGAAACGCGGGAGAGCGGGCGAGTGCCCGCTCTTCTGGCGCGTGCACAGGACAGTGTCCTGTGCGCGTGATCCAGTAAATAAAAATATGCTAATTAGGGCCCGCGGTAAAAGGAGGCGCTAGGGACACTAGCGCGTCCCTAGCGCCTCCTTTTTGACAGGAGCGGCTTACTGAATAAGGGGTATAGCTAGCACGTCAAAAACGCGTGTCCAGCCAGGGGTTAACAGTACGCTCCGCCGCAGCACACTGTACTGTATCGGCCTGAAAGTTTCTTTGTTTTCTGTTACACTGCCAAATGGTGGTCAGCCTACACATTCACAGTGTAGGCTGACCTACTATATTCAGTGCAGCTGGTTCTGAAAGGTTAACCTCCGACTTGGAAGCAGGGGTTCCTGGGTATTTTTTCTCATGTCTTCAATTTGTTGTGCCCTGTGTGATGCTGCAGCTAATCTGGCCAGCCAGCAGAACACTCCTCATTTTACCTATCTTTATTTCTGTGGCCCAGACTGCACTGGTCGCTGTTATTTCCAGTTTATGCACAGTAAGACTTTATTTGTTTTGCCTGTTAATAAAGTTTGGAGTTGAAGAAGCGGCCTCCTCTGTCTGTGAGTAAAGACCAAGTTAAGCTATCTAAGTTGCACAGAGGAAATGCCACAGGGATTGGTCCTTGGACTGATTCTTTTCAACATTTTTGTAAGCAATATAACGAAGGCCTATAGGCAACGGCATACCTAAAGTATTTGGCACCCAGGTGGATACTTCCTTTGGCACCCCCCTCCGCAAGGTTCACTTCTCTGTCCTCCCCCCAGTGATCTCCGGTACCCCTCTCCCTCACACAGGCTCCCTCCATTTGACTCTCCCTCACACATACACAACCCTTCACAGAGGATCCCTCACACACACACACACACACACACACACACACACACTCTCCCAGTCTCTTACTTACATACACACACACACACCTCTTCCTCTCTCAATCACATTGGCTCATGTGCAGTCATTCTGGTCCGCTGCTTGTGGCTATCTGGCTGCTCTCTTCACTGTCTTCCACCCAAGGCCGGTGCAAGGTTATTAGATGCCCTAGGCGAAACTTACAGCCTGCCCCCCCCCCCCCCCCTCAGTCATACCCTCGTCTCACACAATTAAGTATTATGCATTTATAATAATAGATTTTACATGAACATTTAAAGTACAGTCTTCTGAGGTAAAAATATTACTTACAACATGTATGTTATATTCACATGCAGTGTTGTAAAAACCTGTAAAAAAGTAAAAAAAGACCCTTGGAACTGGTATTGGGTTTATTGTAGTGTGTGATGGGTACGGGCTTGGTCCTCTGAAAGCCACAAGTAAATTGAATTACAATTTCAATATAGTAAATCTCCCATACCAAAACTGCAATGACTGCCAGCACTCAAACACTAGCAACCCTACTTACGAAAAGGCAACATTGCAATTATTACACCAAGCCCTAAAACATCAATACACCTACTAATTGGAAAACAGAAAAAGCCAAGCTGCTATAGATCCGACACAGGAACTACACACTAGCAGAATACGTCAGCTGAGTCACACATCAAAAAAGAAACAGACCCTCACCAAATGGAGAATAAAGTGACTAAAAGTAGTAATAAAAAACTGCAGTAAAAAACTGAATTATAAACCGCAACAAGCCAGAATATATATGCAGTGCAACATTGGAAAAACAGAAGCATTAAATTTCTCATAAACAACAAACAATAAAAACAAGAAATATAAAACATCAATAGATGTAAATCCATACTAATACAAAGAATATTGCAAAAAGCTGGCAAAAAGAATAACATTCAATAATTTAAAACTCATATAAATTTTCCAAAGACCAATAAAATATTTCAAAACAGCAGACACAAACACTACTCAATACTTAAAACATAAAAAAAGATTAAAAAAAAAAATCCCCTGCTGTCCATACCTGGGATCTTTTGATTTCCAGATGCCCTGATATTGTCTGGATTAACAGGGGAGAGGAGAGGGGCTATTGCTCACATTCTTTCTCCTCTCTCTCATACATACACACATGCTCAGTCACAGACATGTGCTCTCACGCACACACACACACTCACATAGGGGTAGATTTTTTAAAACTGCGCGATCGCATACTTTTGTTTGCGCAGCAGGCGCAAACAAAAGTACGCTGGATTTTATAAGATATGCGCGTAGCCGCGCGTATCTTCTAAAATCCTGGATCGGCGTGCACAAGGCTGCCGATTTTGGGCAGCCGGCGCGCGCCGAGCCGCACAGCCTGCCTCCGTTCCCTCTGAGGCCGCTCCGAAATCGGAGCGGCCTCGGAGGGAACTCTCTTTCGCCCTCCCCTCACCTTCCCCTCCCTTCCTCTACCTAACCCACCCCCCCAGCCCTATCTAAAACCCCCCCCCACATTTATCCATGGATTTACGCCTCCCGGAGGGAGATGTAAATCCACGCGCGCCAGCGGGCTGCTGGCGCGCCGAGACCCAACCCGGGGGCGATTCCGGAGGGTGCGGCCACGCCCCCGGAATGCCCCTGGGCCGGTGCCACGCCCCAGGCCCGCCCCCAAATGCCGGGACACGCCCCCCAAACGCGGCGTCACTCAGCGACGCCCCCGACACGCCCCTTTTCAGAAACCCCGGGACTTACGCGAGTCCCATGGTTCTGCGCGCACCGGCGGCCTATGGAAAATAGGCGCGCCGGCGCGCAAGGCCCTGCTCGTGTAAATCCCGGCGGATTTACGCGAGCAGGGCTTTTAAAATCCGCCCGATAGCTACTGACATGCTCTCAGTCACACACACAAAAATGCTGTCATAGACAGATACACACTTACACACACAGACATGCTTTATCGCATGCTCTAACACACAGACACAGACATGCTATGACACACACATGCTCTAATACACAGACTATCCCAGTCAGATACACACACACACACAGACACAAACACACTCTCTTTCACTTCCTATCCTGCTCCTCATCAGAAGTACAGCAGCAGCTTCCTTCTTTAGTGGCTGCGATAGACGGGGGACTCTTCATTTTTCTTGAGGCAGCAGGGACTGGTGCAGCTCTGCTTCTTGCCCCTACAGTGAAGAGGGGGGGCACTGGCAGCACTGTTGCTGCTCCAAGTGCACTCAAACGCCGATGCTACCTCTTCCTGCAATGCCTGGGACACACACTGATCTTCTTCTTACTTTGGGCTGCAACTGCTTAGACTTTCCCTCTTCCCGTCCCTGCGGACCCACCACTTCCTCTTCTGGGCCGCTCAGGTGGGAAAAAGAAAAGGCTATGCAGCTGTGGCCCCCAGAGCCATGCCGCTCTAGACGGCCGCCTAGTGCATCCACCGCTTATGGCCCAGCAGCCTCCCTCTTCTTCTGCCGCGAGCGGGCCACCGACCTTCCTCGATGGCACCCCCTCCTGGCTATCACCCAGGGCGGACCGTACCCCCTCTTAGTACGCCACTGCCTGTAGGAAATGGTTTATCTTTTTGTGGATGATACCAAAATCTGCAATAGGGGAGACATCCCAGAAGATGTAGAAGATATGAGGAGGTATCTAGCAAAGTTTGAGGAATGGTCAGGAATTTGATAGCTAAGATTTAATGCTAAAAAAATGCAGTCATGCATTTGGGCTGCAAAAACCCAAGTGAGCAGTATAGTATAGGTATACCTGGGAACCTTTGATTTGTGGTCACCTGAGATTGCTGTTGATTAGCAGATGGAAAAGGGGGGGGGGGAAGCAATGGAATAATATGTATCAGATTTCTCTTTTCCACTCTCCCCCCACCAGCTTTCTCTCTTCTACCCCTCAACCCCCACAGATTCTCTCTCTTGTTTCCTCCTACCACCATCATCTGTCCCCCCCTCCAGAGACAATCTCACTATAATTCCCCTTCCTCTTCCAGCACTCTCTTTGTTTCCACCTCCTATAAATTACAGCTCCATGACTTATGCATCGTCATTCTACCCTTAGCTGAGTGATTACCAAGTCCTGGAATCACAGCTACAGACCGAGTTTTGGGTGTGTTGCATCCCCTCTCCAGTTTTTCCCCACATGCTGTTTGTAATATCTGCTCCAGACTCACCCCACTTCTCCTGTTTCCTACAGGCTTACTAAGGAAGGGGAGTGAGCCTGCAGAATTCTCTGTATACAGAGAAGCTCTGAGATTTCGATGTTTCCCTTGAGACCCTGCAACTGATGCAAATTCCCTGAGTCTCAGGGTGAAATTTTCCATTGCACAAATCAAGAGTGGGATCTAGGGTTGATCATATCTGATAATCTCAAGATGGCCAAACAGGTGGATAAGACAATAGCAAAAACCAAGATGATGCTTGGGTGTATAGGGAGAAGAATGAATAGCAGAAAAGAGGAAGTGATAATGCTCTTGTATACATCCCTGGTGAGACCTCATTTGGAATACTGTGTGAAATTCTAGAGATTGCATCTTCAAAAGGATATAAACCAGATGGAGTTGATCCAGAGGGTGGCTACCAAAATGATCAGTGGTCTTCATCGTAAAGTATATGGGAACAAACATAAGATCAAACATATATTCCTTAGAGGAAAGATGGGAGATTTGATAGAGACATTTAAATACCTCCAAGATATCAATGCACAGGAGACGGGCCTCTTTTAGCAGAGAAGAGGCTCTGGAATGAGGGGGTCATGGAATGAAATGAAAGGAGTAATCGAAGGACATATTTCTTGATAGAGAAGGTGGTAGATGCATGGAACAACCTCCCAACCTCCCAGTAAGATGGTGGAGATAAGGACAATACCTGAATTCAAGAAAACATGGGACTGGCACAAGGAGTTTCTGAAGGGCTGGGAGGGATTGTGGAGGTGGGCAGACTGGATAGGCCATACCGTCTTTTTCTGTCATCATGTTTCTAGATAAAAATGAAATTGCAGATTTATTACTAGTAATCTCAAATTTCTCATTCAAATCAGCTATGGTACATGTGGATTGGAGGGTGGCCAATGTAAAACCCATTTTTAAGAAGGGCTCCAGAATACTACAGACCGTTGAGCCTGACAGTGGTGATGAGCAAAATGGTAGTAGCTGTTCTGAAGAACAAAATTACTGATCATTTGGATTTACCCAGACTAATATGGCAGAGCCAAATGGATTTCGCAAAGGGAAATATCACCTTACAAATCTATTAGATTTACCAACAAAAATGTGGATATAATGTATCTGGATTTTCATAAGGTGTCTGACGTCCCTCGTGAGAGACTCATCAGGAAATTAAAAAGTCATGGATAGTCACGGCAATATCCTGTTGTGGATTGCTAACTGGCTAAAGGATAGGAAATGGAGAGTAGGACTGAATGGTCATTTCTCTCAGTGGAGAAAGCTAAATAGTGAAGTGATGCAGGGCATCTGTTTTGGAACTATGCTTTTTAATATATTGATAAATAATCTGGAAAAGGGAGTGATGAGTGAGATGATCAAATTCACAAATGACACGAAATTATTCAAAGTTGTTAGATCACAAGATGATTGTGAGAAATTGCAAGAGGACCTTGCAAAACTGGGGGATTGGGTGTCTAAATGGCAAATGAAATTTAATGTGGACAAGTGCAAAGTGATTCATAAAGGGAAGAATAATCCAAACTATAGGTACACGATGCTGGATTCCATATTAGGCGTCACTACCCAGGAAAAAAAATCTTGGAATCATTGTGGACAATACTTTGAAATCTTTGGTCCAGTGTGTGGCAGCAGTTAAAAAAAAACAAACAGAATTTTGGGTATTATTAGGAAAGGAATGGAAAATAAAACAGATGATATCGTAATGCCTCTGTATCAATCCATGGTACTACTGCTCTTTGAGACATTTGTGCAATTTTGGTCACTGCATCTCAAAAGAGATATAACAGAACTGGAAATATAGAGAAGGAGGAACAGAAGGATAAAGAGGGTGGCAATGGAAAGGCTAAAAAGATTAGGGCTCTTCAGCCTGGACATATGACAGAGGTCTATAAAATCATGAGTGGGGTGGAATGGGTAAACACTGAACGGTTATTTACCCTTTCAGATAGCACTAGAACTAAGCTATTTGGTAGCATATTTAAAACAATTTTCTATAGCACACAATTAAATTGTGGAATTTGTTAGTATAGCCAGGGTTAAAAAAGATTTAGACATGCTCCTGGAAGAAAAGTCCATAAACCATTATTAGCCGTGGAGAAAGCTACTGCCTTGTTATGAGCAAGAGGGATTGAGTCTATGCTTTGGGATCCTGCCAACCACTTGTGACCTGGATTGGGCAGTGTTGGAGCCAGAATGCTGGGCTTGATGAACCTTTGATCTGACCCACTATGGTATTTCTTATGTTAGTCTATTCCCCATATATAGTTTCTATGGCTTTGAAGTAACTCCTTATTTATTTCTCTTCACTCAGAGATTGATGAAGACAGGATGCCTAACCCTTTACTCAAGGTAAGCCAGCTTCTCTCCAGTACACTAGAGGCCCATATTCAGCCACTTGCTGGCTAGGAAAAAGTTAGCCAGATACATTTATCAAGCTAATTTAGCCAGGATATTGAGCAGTGTGAGCACACCACTGAATATATCTGAATATCTTAAAGTTAACCGGATAAGTTCATTAGGATAACTTTAGAACTGCTTATCACCTGTCCTAAAGTTTCCCTGCTATGTTATTCGCTGAAAATCAGCGTTTATCCAGCTAACTTAGCCAGATAACTGGCTCTGCTCCCAAGGTAACTGGATAATGCATTATCCATATATCTCAGGACCACTCAGTTTGGTGGGATTTTCAAATCCCACCATTTGTCCAGCTAAGTCCTAACTTAGCCAGACAGACAGTGTTGAATTTTGGCCTCCTAATGTTTAACAGGAATGTAAGTGCTGATATTAAAATGTATCTGGAAAATGAGACCTAATGATTCTGTATTTGTGGGCTGCTCTGACTCCGAGCTCAGATTATGGATGAACAGGAAGTTCTGGGCACTGCATTGGGAGACTAGATGTTCACCCAATGCATTGCATATCCAAATGACTTAGTTAACATTTAGGTTGGGTTTGGTTTTTTTTAAGGTCTTAGATGCCCAGAAATACACTGGGCTCCACTGGGAGAGTCCATGCTGGCAGGAGTGCCACCGTGCAGTACACGTGGTCCCTGTATTGTATGTGCTGACATCACTGTTGATAGCCCTGCATTGCTTTGTTCATTACAAAATTTTCAGGGGCTGGATTTCATAAGGCTTTTTTTCCCCCATCCTGTGTTTATGGTGAAAAAAAAGCTTAGTGAATGAGGATGGGTCTTCCTTCCCATCAGACATTGTGGGCTTCTGTTTCGCCAATGAAGGGCTCACATATTCTTTTTGTTGTAATGTGAGCCACAATTAAACATAGTGACACACTATGTTGTAAGGAGACCAAAAGGTGCATCAAGTTCAGCCTTCTGACTGCCTAAGAGTTTTCTCTAAGTTTTTTGCTTTCTTTTTTACTGTTTTGCTTTGTTTGTTTTTTTTTAAATATTTTTATAGCATATTTATAGTTTTAAATTTGCTTTTATTGTATGTAATTTTTAACTAAAGGGCTGTGATTATTATTGTATTGATTTGCATTATATTTTATTGCTTGTATATTTAGTTATTTTTATGTAAACCGCATTGATGATAAAGTAAAGTAAAAGTAACTCGGGGGAGGATGAAAATCCCTCTACTTCTGAAGTGGTGAGAAAAATCATTTCCTTCCTGAAACCCAAATCTGACGATCAGCAAATTTCCCTGGGTTACTTTTACTCACCAGCTCTTTTTTCATTCCAAAACTTTCCTGGCTTTCTTTTTGAAATTATTTAATGCTATGGACATGACCGTGCTCAGTGGCAAAATGTTTCACGATTTCCCCTGTGAGCACAGAAATCCTCCGTCTGAAGGTAATGAAATCGCTCTCCCCTTAGCCACATTAGTTGCTGCTTGAGAGTTGCCAACCAGCCAGTATTTGGCCAGCCTGGCCAGCTTCCTTCCCGGGAGAAAAACTGGCCAAAATAAGTGCAGGTTTTCTGCCTGTCACCGACCAGCGGATCAGCAAGGACTCCTTTCCTCCCTCTCCCCGGTCCCAAAGACCTTTCTTTTTTTTTTGGTAATTAAAGTATTTTTATTATGTATTTCACATCAGTTAAGTTCAACTCTGTACATCAATGCTAGTAAATAAATGTTATACAATTTGACACATTACGTCATGTTGTTACAATTCAGTCTCCACCAGCTTGTAAAACTCAACCTTATAACACAAATTTCGCTAGCCAGGTACTGGCCGGATGCTACGTACATGGGTAGTATTACAACCCGATTCAATAGCTGCAATTTCTTTACCAAGCCCTCTCCCTCCCTCTCCCCTTCCCTCCTTTTGTTTCTGGGGTGTATAGGTAAGTGGTACAATCAACAAAGGCAGTAATTCTCTACAACAAGGGGTCACCGATGTGAATTATGAAACAGTGCCTTGTGAGTCCGCCTTCCACTCCTTATAGGCCTTCCAAACTTTCACAAATGTTTGGCTGGTTTTGTATTTATAGGCAGATATCTCGGCCAAAATATGGATTTTCTCAACCCTTTGGTGAACCTCCGAGGGTGCAGGTTTCTGTGATGGTTTCCACGAGCGAGGGCCTTTCATTCTTAAGGAACAGTGACCAGAAACCTAAGCCTGTGCTCCAATCCCAGGCTCCCTCCCCCTCCTGACTTCTGTACAGGAGGCCGGACCTGGGAGCAGAGCATGTGCTGGCTCAATCTCTGGCCTCTGTGCCTTAAAAAAGAGATAGCAGTGCTGCCGCCACCACCTGAATCAAACCTCAGGAGGCCCCCGATTGTTCAAATGAAATAGGGCAGGGAAGATGGGGGATTGGAGATGGGTGGTGTTGACGTCAGATGGGGTGCATGGTAGACCAGAAAGAAGGGGGCAGAATATTAATGTCAGAGGGGAGGGAGTGCAGCATGAGGCCATTATTTTTTTTGGAGGGGGACGACGACTGGATAGAGTTGGCAGCTCAATGCTCCTTGAATAAAGTGATCCCTTGTGAAGCCCTATTAAATACATTGTTGTATATTAAACATCACTCCATTTGGGCACATTTTTTGCATATGTAAGCCCTCGTGGCCCTTCTTTGCACCTTTTTCTAACATTTGAATTTCCTTTTCGAGGATGGATACTCAAAATTGAACCCCATACTCCAAAAGCCTTATGGAGGGGGTGGAATGGCCTTTGTCCCCATATATCAATCAGCACTCAGTGTTGGCTGCTTCTGCTCTCTGGTGTTGCGCACGCACTCCCACCTTGTTATTGCTCAAATACTTGGGTCTTTTTCCTGGCAAGTGTTAACAAGTACTGCCCCAAAGAATATGGTACGGTACTTGTTTATTCCGTATTTCCTGGGTTTGCCTACTTTAAATCTCATTTGCCAGTTGTTTGACCATGCACCTAGAGAATCTATATCCTTTTATAAAGTCCATGAGTTCTGATGTGCGTTTACAATATGACACAGTTGAGGAGTGAACTGCAGCAATGGCAGTGTTGCTGTTTATTCCTTCCTCTGGATAACTGATAAAAATATAAAATGACACTGGTCCCAGCATAGACCTGCCACGCATTACAATCCAGGGGTGTATGCCCCCTGCAACACCAGTCGATGGGACATAACAAATGTTATTGCCATGTCCTATTTCTTGGCATTTGAATATCAGTCTTGCATGGTCTACAGTAATGATTTTCAACTTTATTGTAGATTAAGGAAACCCCAGGAGAGAGGGGTTTCCCCCTAGCATGTCTCAGGGGAACTTAAAACCAGCTGAGAAAAAAGAAGAAACAGCTCTGTGGCTGTTTTCCTCCAGCACCGTGTGATTCTTGGGGCTCAGTGTAATAGATTTTGCATAGTTTTACCCGCAGTTTTGCACACATTTTTTGTGTGCAAACTTTACTTCCAATGCAGCAAGTCATAGCCCTAAATTCTGTCCATTTTAGAAACATACAGCTTGCAAGATGATTATTAATACGGTAGAAAGAGTGTTTGATAAAACAAGCGGACATTGAATATTAATCAATTTCTCCTCGAAAAAATCAACCAGCTTTTCACAATTCACATAACACCTAAAGTCCATTTGAGGCATAGCTGTTAAATTCCTCACAATAGTAAACAACACTAAAGGGTGATTAATAGATGCTTCCTACTCTCAGACAATAGTTCCTTTTAGCCTTTTAACAATTTATACTGTTATTCTGCATCACCACCTTATAGTGCTCCTTACTAAGATCATCTCTACTTTCCCTTCACTTTCTTTCTGCTTGCCTTAATATTTTTCTTTGTGATATCAACTCCTGAGTAGACCAGGGGGCAATTCTACCATAATCCCTTGTTAAAACTTCCCTTTGGGGAACAGGCTGGAATACCATCTATCTATCACCTTCTCAACCAAGCAACCCTCCCAGGCTTCATCAGCAGTAATAGCCAGTAACTCAGACTTAAAATCCTTCCACTTCCACATGAGATTGGATCGATTTCTTTTGTCAAGCATTTGGTTGTTGCCCATGCTGGCGAATTATCTTATAAGATATCAGATAATGATCAGACCAGATCACTTTATGTACCTTTGGATGCGTCACCGTCTTCTCCCAATCAGGGTGACATATGCCCATTCTTGTGTGTCAGCAAATCAATTAACCGTACACAATGTATCATAAACATAGCAGTTAAAAAAAAAAATCCCTAGCACGAGTAGAGGAAGCATCATCCAAGTCCAAGTTAAATCTCCCATTATAAGATGCTTTGAGAGCTGTAGACCAACTAAATAGTCAATCTGCTGTGTCATAATACCTGCTGACAGTTTAACCACATTTGAAAATAGCAGCTAATATTTTGCATGGTGGGAAAGCTGGATAAATCAGATTACTAGCAATAGTAACATGGAATAGACTTAGTGTTTGGGTACTTGCCAGGTTCTTATGGCCTGGATTGGCCACTGTTGGAGACAGGATGCTGGGCTTGATGGACCCTTGGTCTGAACCAGTTCTTATGTTCTTACATTCTCATAACTCTCATTTTGGGGGATCAGGCAGTTTTCCTCCTGCTCCTTCGTACTCTTAGTTCAGTCGGACCCAGAGCTGGGATCCGATCCCATGAGCCTTCATTTACAACTACCTGGGGATTTTATTCCCTCCTGAATTATTTTAGCTCAGTCATTGCAGTGACAGCCAGGGGGTCCATGCACCTGAACTCCTCCTGGAACCCTGCAATCGAGGGCCAGGAATCTGGCCACTAAGTGTCACCATTGCACAGTGGCTGGGACTCCCTCCCCACCAGAGGCTGTGAACCCTGCCCCTCTGCTGCATCCCCGGGCCCAGCTGACTTGGGGAGTGGAAGACCTGAACCGGGAATCGAATCCTGGTCCCGCCATGTGGTAGTGGGCAGCGCTGCTGCTGAGCTGATCCATTCTCCTTTATTTCTAACTTCCCTCTCCTGTTTTTGGCCCACCATTGCAGTGACAGTCTTTTGGCCAGAGGCCACACTCCGTTGGCTCCTTCCCTGACTCCAAAGCAGTGTGCGTCACTTTCTTCCCTGGGGCATAATCCCTCAGCCCTTGCTGGCACACGGCGAGCGGAAGCTGTGTCCAGGAGTTGAGCCCTGATCTCCTGCACAGTGCTTCCACCGAGCCATCAGGCTGGGCTTCATGCACACTTCCTTCTTCCTCCCCCCCCCCCCCCAGCAGTTTCCTGCTCCTTTGCGTTTCCAGCTTAGTCAGAACTGATATCTGTTGTCCTATGGTGATATGAGCCTTCATTCGCAGTTATGCAGGATTTCCCCCCCCCCCCCCCTATTTATAACCTCTCTGCCTAGTCCAGCCATCAAATTGGCAGTCCTTGGCCAAAGGCCATGGCTCCCTGTGCAGCCCAGGATGTGCACCCCGAACACTGCCACTACCTTTTGCCACTGGGCTACGATTGAGATGCCCTGGTCTGGGAGCTGTGAGCAGTGCCTTTGCAGCATCCTCAGCCCCAGTCGGCCTGAAGAGCAGAGGCCAGGCCTGGAAATCAAACCTGGATCTTCCACGTGGTCTTCCACATATTATTCGTTTTCCTCACCATGTTCCTACCATTGATCCTTCCTAGACTTGAAATTTATCTCAACACCTTCTAGGAGAATATGTCCCACAAGTTTTACTCTGTTCTCTCGGATCCAGACTTCTGCTTATTTTGTACATTGTTCAGATCTTTCTTGTTGTTAACTTTTCACCCTTCCTCACCCTTATACTTCTTCCTTTCTGATATTTTTGTATTGAGTTTGCTACGTCATTGAAATATGTATATAGGATCCCTGATTGTATTTAACTACAGATATTTCCAGTTCTCTGCTCCTCTGTTATTTGTACTTGTTATTTGCATTTCGAGTTCTCTGTAATCGCTCCCATGCGACAATTCAGTTTCAGTGTAAACTGGTGTGATTTGTATTTTTTTACACAAACGTCGGTATAAAAAAGTTAAAGATAAATAAATAAATGACAGTGCGGCGCACTCTCACAGAGCCAACTCCCGTGTACATTTCTTAGTGAAATCAGAATTACATGCCATAGGATAAAACGAGGACCAGTTTAGCTTCCTCCTGATGAGTTAAAGCTATTTGGAAAACCAGTAGCCCTTTTTTTCCAACCAGGACTAACGTCTTACAGCATAAGGCAGGTATCTGGGGGGGATGTTTCTCCCTTCCAGGTCATTCACCCATGTGGCGAAGTGGACTGGGATTGAGGAATTGACATAAGGTGAAAACAATCTCACACAAAAGGCAGCCGTACAGCTTCAGTGCCAGCATCCAGACTGATTTACGTGATGGAACATGTAAATCAATGCAGGTGATGGCAGGACAGTTAATAGGAGAAAGCAAATGTTGCTTACCTGATGTAACAGGTGTTCTCACAGGACAGCAGGATGTTAGTCCTCACAAATGGGTGACATCGAGGATGGAGCCCACCACGGAAAACTTCTGTCAAAGTTTAAACAGAACTTTGACTGGCCCCTACTGGGCATGCCCAGCAAGGCACTGACCCTGCAGCCAGCAGGGGTCTCCCTTCAGTCTGATTTTCAAAGCTACAGGCAGTGCCTAGAAAGTAAAAACAAAACAAACCCAACACCGCGGGGTGGCGGGCGGGTTTCGTGAGGACTAACATCCTGCTGTCCTGTGAGAACACCTGTTACATCAGGTAAGCAACATTTGCTTTCTCACAGGACAAGCAGGATGGTTGTCCTCACAAATGGGTGAGTACCGAGCTGAGGATGTCCTGACTTGCAGCAAATGCACCCAATGACGTGCAATAGGCACTACAATTGGGGTGGAATTTGGTAAAGGGCATCCGCACCCTACCGGGAAGGTGGAAGGGTGTTGGTACATCACGTTGGAAAAAGGTTACGCAAGACAGATTGGCCGAAGATGGAATCCTGTCTTCCAGCTTTGTCCAAACAATAGTGGGCTGCAAAGGTATGGAGAGAACTCCAGGTTGCAGCCCTGCAGATGTCAGGAAGCGGCACCGATCGAAGGTGTGCCACTGACGTCGCCATGGCCCTCACAGAGTGTGCTTTCACACGGTCTTGAAAGGGAATGCCAGCTTGCTGATAGCAAAAAGAAATGCAGTCCGCCAACCAGGAGGAAAGAGCCTGCTTACCCACAGGATGTCCTAACTTGTTAGGATGAAAAGAGACAAATAATTGAGTGCTCTTCCTGTGAGCAACTGTACGGTCTAGATAAAAAGCTAGAGCTCGTTTGCAGTCTAGGGTATGCAGAGTCTGTTCCCCGGAGTTGGAGTGGGGCCTGGGAAAAAAGATAGGTAGTATGATGGATTGATTAATATGAAACTCAGAAACTACCTTAGGTAAAAATTTAGGGTGAGTGCGAAGTACCGCCCGGTCCTGCAGGAGCTTAGTGTAAGGCGGATAGGTAACTAGGGCCTGCAATTCACTAACCCTGCGAGCTGAAGTGATAGCCAAAAGGAATAACACTTTCCATGTGAGATACTTTAACTCACAGAGTGCAGAGGTTCGAAAGGAGGTTTCATTAGACGACCAAGAACCAGGTTAAGGTCCCAAGATGGGGCCGGAGGACGTAAGGGTGGCTGCAGATGGAGCAAGCCTTTAAGAAAACGTGTTACTAGGGGTTGTACTGAAATAGGGACACCCTGTACACCTTTATGGAAGGCGGCTACCGCACTGACATGCATTCTGATAGAAGAGGTTTTAAGACCTGATTCAGAGAGATGCCATAAATAGTCCAAGAATTTGGAGATTGGACAGGAAAGGGGATCAAGGGACTGAGAAGTGCACCATGATGTGTACCTTTTCCATTTGTATGAGTAAGACTTTCTTGTGGAAGGCTTTCGTGAAGCTATCAGGACCCGAGAAACGGAATCTGAAAGGTTGAAAGGCTGAAGGACTAACCTTTCAACATCCATGCCGTCAGGGACAAGGCTTGGAGGTTGGGATGGAGGAGGCATCCGTCGTTTTGAGTGAGCAGCTGCGGGTCCTTTCCCAGAGGAATGTGCCTGCGGATGGAGAGATCCTGGAGTATTGGAAACCATACTTGGCGTGGCCAGTAAGGTGCTATCAGGATCATGGTTCCCCCGTCCTGGCGTAGCTTCACGAGAGTCTTTGACACAAGAGGAAGTGGAGGGAATGCATAGAGCAGACCGGTTGTCCACTTGAGGGAGAATGCATCCCTCGGCCGAGAGTGCTGGCTCCGAATGAGAGAGCAGTAATCGTCCACTTTGTGGTTCTGAGGGGACGCAAAGAGGTCTATGCGGGGAGAACCCCACTTGTGAAACAGAGAGGTCGCTACCAGAGGATCGAGTGACCACTCGTGCGGTTGGAAGACACGGCTCAGCTGGTCTGCCAATACATTGTCTACTCCCGGCAGGTAAGTGGCCCTGAGGTACATGGAGTGGGAGAGGGCTTCCGCCCAGATCTGCGCAGCTTCCTGACACAGAAGGAAGGAGCCGGTGCCTCCCTGCTTGTTTATGTACCACATGGCCACTTGGTTGTCCGTCTGGATTAAGATTATCTGATGAAAGAGATGATCTTTGAAAGTGCGGAGCGCATAGCGGATTGCTCGAAGTTCCAGGAAATTGATCTGGTGTTCGGCTTCCTCTTTGGACCATAACCCTTGGGTTTGAAAGTCGTCCACATGGGCTCCCCAACCGATGTGAGAAGCGTCGGTGGTTAGGATTACTTGCGGATCCGGTGGAAGAAAGGGTAAGCCCTGAAGGAGGTTGACCTGAGTCGTCCACCAGGTTAAGGATAGGCGCAGCGCTTGTGTGACTGTGACTATGGAGGACAGAGGCTGAAAAGCTTGAATCCATTGGTGTCGTAGAGTCCATTGTGTTACTCTCATGGCTAGTCGGGTCATGGGAGTGACTTGAACCGAGGATGCCATGTGCCCTAGGAGAATGAGGAACTGGCGAGCCGTGGCAGTGTTCTGAGACTGGAGCTGGCGAGCCAGGGACATTAGGGTGTGGACCCTCTGAAGAGGAAGGTAAGCCTTTGCCTGTAAGGTGTCCAAGTCTGCCCCAATGAAGGATAAGGTTTGAGACGGGACTAAGCAAGATTTCTCGTAATTGACGAGAAACCCTAAGGAAAGGAGTGTTTGAATTGTCAATTTTAGGGAGGATTGAGCTATCTGTTGGGTGGAGGCCCTGATTAGCCAATCGTCCAGGTATGGGTAGACGTGGACACCTTCCTTCCTGAGGAATGCTGCTACCACTACGAGACATTTGGTAAAGACTCGTGGGGCAGAAGCTAGACCGAAAGGGAGGACACGTATTGATAATGGTCGTGGCCAACTAGAAACCGCAGATATTTGCGATGGGATTGTGTGATCGCAATGTGGGTATAAGCGTCCTTGAGGTCGAGAGAGCACAGCCAATCCCCTCTTTGTAGCAGAGGGAGCAGCGCGCCTAGGGTTACCATTTTGAACTTCTCTTTTTGAAGGTATTTGTTGAGGGCTCGAAGGTCCAAAATGGGACGTAGTCCCCCCGATTTCTTTGGTATTAGGAAGTATCTGGAATAGAATCCCTTGCCTCGTTGAGAGGGAGGAACAGGTTCTATAGCATTTGATTGCAGAAGAAGGGATACTTCCTGTTGTAATTGAGCCAAATGGGTGGATAGACTCCACGCTTGAAGAGGCGGGGAGTCTGCCGGAAGAGTTACGAAGTTGAGGTGGTAACCCTGTGCGATAATTGTTAGCACCCACTGATCTGAGGTGATCTGCAACCAAGGTTGTAGAAAATGGTACAGTCGACCTCCTACAGGGATGTCCGGAAGAGGGGTTTGGCATGTGTTCCCTACAGGGGAGTCAAAGGCCAGCCGCAGGCCCAGGAGGAGGGGCTACAGTAGGCCTTTGTTTCCTAGGCTGACGCGGCTGAGGCCTAGTAGAGGATCGAGCTGGACGAGGCCTGGCCGATGGAGGGTAATAACGGCGTGGTCGAAAGAATGACTTCTTAGAGTCTTTCTTTTGCGGTTGCTTGGAGGTCAGCTCAGGTGGGACAGATGAGAGTTGTTTCAACGTCTCATGGTGGTCTTTCAACTCCGCCACAATCTGCTGAATTTGCTCTCCAAACAAATTATCGCCTAAGCAGGGTAAATCAGCAAGACGATCCTGAACCTCTGGGCGAAGGTTGGATGATTTTAACCAAGCCCAACGTCTGGCTGAGATGGCTGTGGCTGAAACTTTTGTGGAAGCATCGAATATGTCGTAGGCAGTCCTAATCTCGTGCTTCCCTGCCTCAAATCCCTTGTGAAGAAGGGCTTGAAGCTGCGGTTGGTATTGGTCTGGTAACGTGTCAGCATAGTCTTGCATCTGCTTAAGGATGGCTCTGTTGTACTGAGTCATATAAAGTTGATATGAAGCTATGCGTGAAATCAACATAGCTCCATGATAGACTTTCCGTCCAACACTATCTAGGAACTTGTTGTCCCTGGTAGGTGGGGTAGAAGAGTGTGGCTTAAGACGCTTGGCCTTCTTCTGCGCGGACTCAACCACAACAGAGCGATGATCCAGTTGAGGTTTTTGGAAACCTGGTGCTGACTGGACAAGGTAGGTGGAGTCAGCTTTTTTGTTAACTGGGGACACTGATGAAGGAGATTCCCAGTTTTTCTTGAGCAGATCCAAAAACACCTGGTGTATAGGGATGGAAGCGATGATTTTTGGAGCATCCAGAAATTGAAGGAGTTCCATCATCTGGTGTCTGTCATCAGCTTCAGATTGTAGTTGAAAAGGTACAACTTCTGACATCTCTTTCACAAAATTAATGAAAGATAGATCCTCAGGAGGAGATCTTTTTCTACTCTCTGTAGGAGATGGAGGCGAAGGCAAATCCGTGTCAGAAGATGTATCATCATCATCACCCCAGGTATCGTAGGGATCAAGTGGGGTTTGTAACCCTGATGGACCTGGCTGAGGCTCTAAAGGCATCGATGGAAACCGAGGTGGAATCGGTGCCGTAGGTGGAACCAGAAATGGCATCGATGGCTTCGGTGCTGTCGATGGAATCGGTGCCTGGCGTGGAATGGATGGAACCGAAGGATATATCGGTGGAGATATACCAGAAGGCACCGATGGAACCACCCCGGAAGGGGGAATCCGGAACGGTGTTTCTCCTGCCGATGAAAATCCAGTCGGAGACGGTGGTGTTGTCGATGGCACTGGAATCACCGATGGAAGGGCCGTCATGAGCGCCTCCATGCGGCTCAGTAGCGGTGCTAGCGCTTGTATCAACGGCTCGGTGGTCGGTTCCCTCCTCAGTGGCGAAGCCGGTGCCGGTGTCGGTGCTGGGGGGCGGCACTGGAACCGGTGCCGGAGACGGTGCCGATGGAGGTTGCAATTTCTTCATCGCTTTCTCGATGGCCTCCTGGACCAGCCGGTCCAGTTCTGCCCGGAGACCAGGGGTAACCATACCCGGCTCGACGGGAGAGGGAGGCTGAGGCAGGGCCGGAGGGACCACTGTAACCGGTGGGATCACGGCCCCCGCACCCCGGGAGGGTGAGGGTTTCCTCGATGCCTGCGAACGAGACGTGGAGGGTGTCCGGTCTGTTCGCGGCTTCTTTGTCGGTGGCTCGGCTTGAGCAGAGGTCGATGGCTGTGGATCCTCGACAGGCCGAGATTTGTGCCGTCGATAGCGGTGCTTTTCCTTCCGATCCCCTCGCCCATCCGGGGAAGGGACGGGAGTCGACGGCCGAGAAGCGATCGATGGCGGACGGTCACCGGAGGGTTGACGATGATGGTACAACTTCGACGGTGCCGGTTCCGATGACGTCGATGCTATCGATGGCGTTGGGGTGGGTGCATGGAAGAGGAGCCCCATCTTCTCCATCCTGGCTTTGCGACCCTTGGGTGTCATTAAGGCACATTTGGTGCAAGTCAGGACATCATGCTCACTACCCAAACACATCACACAAACCCTGTGGGGGTCTGTGATGGACATAGTCCGGGTACAATCCGGACAACGGCGGAACCCCGTTGCCATGGCCTGAAGCCAAAATTTAGGCTGGGGATCGGTAAGTGCCAACAGGCCTCAAGGGCCAAATTCGACGGTAGTCGATGGAAAAAGGCAAAAAACTTACCGGGTTCCGTAAGATGACTAAAAATTTGTCGAAGGGAGACCCCTGAGGGGCAAATTTTCTTAGGAAATTAACTTCCAAATTCCTGTCAGGAACGTGGTTAGAGAGCTCCTTTCACCGCGTGGCAACTGCTGCGCGGAAAAAAGAAGACTGAAGGGAGACCCCTGCTGGCTGCAGGGTCAGTGCCTTGCTGGGCATGCCCAGTAGGGGCCAGTCAAAGTTCTGTTTAAACTTTGACAGAAGTTTTCCGTGGTGGGCTCCATCCTCGATGTCACCCATTTGTGAGGACAACCATCCTGCTTGTCCTGTGAGAACAGTACTTACGGAACATTTTGTGCCTATGGTAACTAGTAAATGGAACTAATTATTCAGGGAAACGGCCTGATTGGTCTTAGGGATTCTTAGATAAGTGTACCTCAGGTGGGAAAAAAAAACTGAGTAAAGGAACACTTCCTCTCCATTTAATTAATTAATTAATTGATGTATTTAGTTATTTCATTTAAAACGTTTTATAGTCCACATCTTCCAATACTTATCCGAGAGAACAATAAAACATTCATAAAACTACAAACACAAACGTGCAATTAAAACAGCAAATATTAAAATATATAGATTTCACATTATCAACAAATAATGTTGAAACACTTGTGAACATTTCATTAAAAAAAAAAAAAAGCTGCACTTTCAATTTCTTTCTAAAAATGTTAATATCCTTCTCAATACACAGTTCCACTGGAAGAGCATTCCATAAAACCACGTGGACTGTGACTTGTATTCACGTGCAGATGCAGCAAATTCTGTTAACCAGTTTCAAATAACAGCAGCATAGTTAGCGGGTGTGGTTCCAAACTGGTCTATTTCCAAGCAGTAGATAATCTGGTTGCTTTCCACAGCAAACAATGAACTGTAGCATCTCTCAGTCTTTGTGTTGAGCAGATGAGCCTTAATATAGTAATTGGATAGAGGACTCCTTTAGTAGTTCCCTTCCTTCTATACTAGGACTTAGGAGTGTTCACTTCACATTGGGGAATTTTGAAAAAACTGGAGCATTTTACCTGAACCACCACAAGAGACAATATTAGGGGTTCTTTCAGTGACAGTAGGCCAATTCCCTTTCTCCCTGTGAGACAGTTCCCTCTTTAACCGTTGCTGGATCTCACGCTGGCCCCAGGAACTCAGAGTTTTTTCAAAAGAGCCTTGAAAAATCTCTGAGTTCCTGGGGCCATGCCATGAGAGAGTGGGGAGCAGGGATGATGCTCCTAATTGCCAGCCTGGCAATGGAAGCAAAGCAGCCCTGTGAGTCAACTGACTGGAGGTGTACTCGCCAAGAGCATTAAAAACCCAAGATGAAGAGTAAGTGAAGGGTGCTACCAGGAGGCTGGGTGGAATCACTGGAGCAGAGGGTGATAGTACATCCAGAACAGAGTCAGTGTGGTATAAGTGAAGATGGTGGGAGTCTGGTGATGCAGCTCACTGGAGAGGTCACCATGCTAGAGACTGAACTACAAGAACGGACAGAAAGCCCTGACTTGTAGCAATGTTGTATGGCAGAAGGTAAGCCAGTTTGAGTGAGTTAGTTTTGCAGTAGTGTCAATAGAACGATCCTTGCACTGCAAGATGGCGGTGGAGTATTAGCACCGTAAGTGTGGTGCTCTTACCTCAGTCTTCCTTTTCTCCCTTCTTTCAGAGAACCACTCTGACAGCAAAAACGTTTTTCAAGGGCTACGTCCTGTTGCAATTCCAATTTTTCTCTCTTTTTTCAGAAAACACTCTGGCAGCAGAACTTTTATTTCAAGGGCCATTCCCTGTTCAAACACACACCAGCAAACGTCTTCTCCTTTTTTTTTTCTCTTTAAAAAAAAGTTAAAAAAAATCCTGCTTGTCCAGCAGTGACTCACTGACTGGTCACCAGACTACGCAAGGCAGGACTAGCCCCTTTATCCACTATACCAAACCTTTCAATTTATTACTCCACCCAGGCTACAGGGTAATTCTCTTCTTTCTCTGTGCTCTGCCTGAGCCACTCTCTTTCACTCTTTTCAGTGCTCTGTGTCAAGCAAAACTGGTTCTGCACCTCACTGCTTCTCTGTGCAGGACCCACACAATACAACTTTTACTTCTTCCCAGTGCTCTGAGCCCACACTTAGCAGCACTGCTTCTGTCTGGCCTGTACCTTACTTAGGTCAAGACTCTCTTGCACAGGACTTGCCAATTCAGGAGTCGGAAATTCGCAGGACTATCCGGCAGCTGAAGCTTTTAAAGACACCAGGGCTTGATGGGCTTGGACCGGAATTTTACAAGTTGCTCAGCACAGGTAGGTCCAAGCCTTGAAAAAAATCATGATATGCTTGCTCATTGATAGGCTCAGCTGTGTACAGTGACTTATAATAGGATACAAATGCTTTAGATATCAAAGAAGTAGTGAGATTCAACGAGTTGTCCCTAAGTTGAGAAATAAGCCCTTTCGGACGGCCAACAGAATTCACCAGCTGAGCCAGCAGTTTACCAGATTTGATCCCCCATTGGTAGAGTTAATATTTAAGATAGAGAATTATCTGTTGTGCTTTTATGTCTAGTAGAGAATTCAATTCCCTGCGGGCCACCTCCAGACTCATCTTGGTATCCTTACCGAGATCCTGCATATGGGCACGGCACAACGACATGTATCTTTTTGTGAGTGCCAAAATAGCAAAGTCCCTATCTCGCCTAGAGAAAGTTTGATAGGCTAAAATATGGCCCTGCATTACAGCCTTGGCCGCACTCCAAAAAATGATACAGTCAATTTCTGGGGTCAGGTTAAAATCAACATATTCCTTCTATTTATCTTGAAGGAAAACAGCAAAGCATTTATCATTATACAAATAAGGTGGCATAGACCACCAAAACTGACCCAGAGGTGTGGGAAGCAAGTTCAGTGTAACAAGCACCAAGGCATGGTCAGAAAAAGGGATATCATGAATCTCACTGGCCACCAACTTATTAGAGTAACTCAGAGATGAGAATATAATTCAATCTAAAGTGTACATTATGAACATGAGAAAAGAAAGTATATTCCTGGTCCTGTAAGTGGAGGGTATGCCAAGCATCAATTAGTTGCAACTCATGAGACTGGAAGCCCACTCCCAGATCAGCCTGTACTTTCTTGGGAGTCTTAGATGGCTTCAATCCACCAGGGGATTATCCATCACATCCATCACATTGATAGGCTCAGCTGTACACAGCTGTACACAGCTGTACACAGCTGAGCCTATCAATGAGCCTAACAATGTATCACCGCATAGCCATCCCCGGCAGCAACCTTGGCCAAAAGGGTAGAAAAAAATCAATGGGAATAGATATCGGGGGCATAGAGATTGACAAGGATCACCTTGACTCCCTGCAACTCCCCTACCACAATAATAAAGCAGCCATTAGAATCAGAGAGACATTTTGTCATGGAGAAGCTGATCCTTTTACTGATCAAAATGGCCACCCCTCGCGGTTGAGAGATAAACGATGAGAAAAAAAAACAATGGACAACCCATTCCCTCTGCAGTTTTCAATGCTCCCCCATCATCCAAATGGGTTTCCTGAAGGAAAGCTACCAAGCACCCCATGTTTCTGCAGATCAGTTAAGAGCTTTTCCCTTTTAATTGGTGAATGCAAGCCATCTATATTAAGGGTGGAAAAATCAAGATTAGCCATGAGAGCAAAAATCAGCATATGTCCAAAGCTTTACATAAGCAGTCACGAAGGAAGGGATCCCCCAGCATAGATCCACTCCCCTCCCAGAGAAACACGAGATCGCAGCAAGCAAGTAAACATGGGGTTCAGGTGGGTCAACATTCACACAGCCCCATTCACACCCATGTACACAAATCAGCCACACACTAAACAAACCTCTCAACATGACAGGCAACCTTAACGCTCAGTCCCCCAGCCAGGAGAAGCACCCTCCCCACAAAACAGAAAAAACGGCGAAGAGGTGGATCCTTCTCTCCCCACCAATAGGAGATGCCCACTACTGACCAGGGGCTTCCGGAACCAGTGGGATTCCAGACTAAACGTCCCCAGCCCTTACCAGGCACAAAACTAAGAAAAAAGTCTCTAGAAAAATCACAGGCACCAGAGGGGACCAAGCAAAGGCGCCATATCCAGCAGCAGGCATTAAAGGGATCACAATCCAGCCTTTCCAATGCCAGAAAAAAAAATGCTGTCAGAAAAATAAAAAGAAGCAAACAAGTTCGGAGAAGTCCATGGAGAATAAGCCAACAAATAGTAAATCCAAATCAAGCAGAGCAAGGGCCTCTGTGCCAAGGAAGCACGTCAAAGGCAGCACCGCCACTCAAAAACATGAAGGAGAAAGATACAGAGCTGCGCACGTCCTCATCCCGGAAGTTGGGCAATAAACTCTTTGATTGCTTAGGCCGAAGAAAACATTTTGGTCTCACCCTGAAGAAAAACCCGCAGCCTCGCCGGGTACTGTAGAGTGAACTTGATCCCACGTTGATACAGCTGCGTGCAGTAAGGAGAAAACTCTTTGCCTGCCGCTTGCAATTTATTGGAGAAATCCGGAAAGAGTAGTAATTTAGCATCTTGATATGTGAGATTTTTCAGAGTGCGATAGGCTTGTAGAATCTTTACCTTGTCCGTGTAATGTAAACAGCGAACAATGACCTGACGGGACTGCAATTGATTTGGCCTCCCTGCACCAACCGGTGCACCCATTCAACCAGGATAGGCCTCTCAGCCATGTTGAGCTGCAATTGGTCAGGGATCCATTTTTCACAGAGCAGCACCAGATCATCCTCAGATACTGATTTGGGGACCCCCACTATCTGCAGGTTGTTCCTGCGGTTGCGCGTCTCCAGATTTTCAAGCTTATTTTCAAAGGATCTGTGTCGTTTTCCTAGCTCGAGCGCACCCAATTCCAGCACTGTCAGCCGTTCCTCATGTGCCACTAATGTGTTTTGCACCCCTGACAAGGACTCATAAGCCTCCATTTTGTCGCAGACTTCATCCACCGAGGTTTGGATGCAATACACATGATCCGCGAGAACGGTAGAGACAGCCTGAGTAAAGTCTTTTAGTACCGCCTCAGAGAGGCCTGGAGAGGGCCCCTCCAAATATGGGCCTTCTACTGCCATCTTGTTGTCGCCCCCAACAGTTTGGTCAAGGCCTGTGCGCTTTGGGCATCCAGCCATCTCCGCCAACAAGCTCAGTGCATGGGTAAGGTAGTTCAGCACTCTTCTATATCACAATATCCGACGATTGTGGAGATCAAGAAACGGATAAAATGAAGGAACCCCGCCAGTTCCTAGGGAGCGAGAGAGAGAAGCATGCGCGCAGGCAGACTGCATGGACATGCCCCCCCCCCCCCCCCTCCCTTATGACATTTCTAAACACTTTTGTCCTTGAGACGTGAATTTCTGGTTTAGAGCAGAAGTCCCACTGCTGCCAGTCTGCCACTATATGTGGCACATACCTAAGTAGTCAAGGTTTTGCTTTTATTTACAGTGGCAAAATGCTTACACATTTTATGTTCACAACTTCCAAAATAACTCAGGCCAGCTATTCTCAGGGGCTGCCTAACCCCTCTGTACTCACATAGTTTCACTTCACTTCATAAACACCACATTCAGGTCAGCCATGTTACAGGAGCTGCCTTCAGGAGCCCCAGGGGCCTGTCTAAGCCTTCTAAGGCCCTAGCTCTTTTCCTCAGCTGAGGAATCCTTCCGGGGACCATAATCCCTTGCTACACTCACCCTTAAAGTGGACCGGGCCAAATACCTGGAGCCGGTCCTTAAGGTGTTATGGGACTCAGGTACATCTTCTGTCCGCGGGGGGGGGGGGAGAATTGATTTTAAGGATCTGTATACATTGAGGGGGGTAATAAGCCATTTATGCATATGAAACCTGGCTTTATGCATGTAAGTGGATGCTCTACAATTGACCTGGGTGCATACTAGAATGTGCACAACCGAGTTTTCACACATGTTTTTGCTCCACTGAGGAGAAACATTTCTGGGGGTGGAGTTGGGGTAGAGTTCTGACTTTGTAAATTACATGTGTAACCCCCCTTTTACCAGTGGCTTCTTTCTCAGCCTCAGAGCACTTCTGGGAGCACTCACTAGGGTGGAGGAAATTACTCTTGAGGTGCATGGGTTGGGGGTAAAGTTCATCTGCAAGGCTAAACAAAAACATAGTGTCCACACCAAAGTTGGGCTCCAAAAGAAAAAGCAGTTCATCAATATAAACAGAATCTCACAGTCCACATTTCAGTACACCAGAAAAATGCAGGAAAAACAATTCAAATCTCACAAAATCAGTTTGCCCTCAATAATACTTTCCCCAAGATCAGCTCTTCTTTTCTCTAATTTTCCAGGTCCGCTGCAGTTCCAGATCCAAACACATTCTCTTCCCCAAGTTCTCCTTTCAGTTACTCACACAGCATCAGGATAGGCTCCAAGTTGTTTTCCCCAACCCTGCACTGAAGCTCCAGACAGGAGCCACCCTTCCTCTGGTCCTGCAGACCTCCAATAAGGTTCTTTTCTTTGACTGAAATCTCCAGCTTCTTCGACTCCCTTTTTCTCAAAGTCCTTGAGAGCTTGTGGAAGCACCTCAGCTACTCATCATAAGTAGCACACTGTGGATGATACTATATCTCTCTCCTCTCTTAGTCTTTCCCCTCTCCAGAACCTCCGAATCCTTGTGGAAAGCATATTTTATACTTCCCTTTAGCACATACCCCCTACTGAGCTGGACCAACTTGTCATTCAATGAAGTTACAAGGTGATACATGTAAGACAAATAGGAGAAATTATTTTTTTACCTAATGCATAATTAAACTCTGGAATTAGTTGCCGGAGGATGTGGTGAAAGATGTTAGTGTAGCTGTGTTTAGAAAAGGTTTAGACAAGTTCCTGGAAGAAAAGTCCATAAACCATTATTAAGGTGGTCTTGGGGAAATCCACTGCTTATCTCTGGGATAAGCAGCATTGAATCTATCAACCTTTTAGTATCCTGCCAGGCACTTGTGACCTAGATTGGCCACTGTTGGAAACAGGATACTGGACTTGATGGACCTTTGGTCTGATGTCACTCAAATTAATAGCTTTCATACCCCTTGTTCTCTGACTGAACTGCCTCTTCCAGAAAGCTCCACATTATAAAGAATAGAACACACTATAAAAATTAGCTTTGCTTTCCCAGTGGCCTTTCCCTGAGGGAAAAATTGTATTATTAAACATAGGACTCATTCTTTTCTATACCAGTATGCCATCTAGTGGCCAAGCAGGGGCCACACATGCATACCTTTTGAATTTCAAAAGTAAGAGCCTAAGTTACTTGGAGCAGGTGTAACTTTGTGTAAGCTAATTTGTGTGCACACTCGACAAATTGCCTGAGAATTTTCAAAGCAAACTACTGCACGCTACCACTATACAGGTTGTTATAAAATTATCCCCCTAGAGGACAATTTTCTAAGGCTTGTATACGGATAAACAAAAACCCGTTTTTTTACCTGTGTAAAATGGACTTTTGAAAATCGCTCCCACCCCCTCAGTACGGGTAAAAGAAGTCAGAGTTAGATTGAGGAAAAGTACATGCAGTGATATCCATTTTGAAGTCATCGTGCAGACCTTCCAGCACATTCTTTGCTCCTTTTGCAATGCAGGTGCAAAGCCCATGGGTACTTTAGAATGCCTGGGTGTGCATGCCAGCCCATTTTCAAAATGGAAATTTCGAGGGGAGTTTCCCTTTGAAAATGAGCTTGTACCCAACGGACCTGCACTCTGCTTGGGAACTCTTCAAAATAGCCTCCTGTAAAGCGAGAGGAATTAAAGGAAACTTATCAGCAGCACAGGCATGTCCTTCAAAGATCTCTTGCCTTCGACAGGTTTCCTTGAATAATTAATAGACCTATTTAGCTCTCATATTTCTTTATCATCTTATCAGCAGTTCTAACTTGTGTTAGGCCAAATTTATCATGAATTTTCTCTATTTCTTCATTCCTGGGAAGAGCCCTTAGCAAACCTACCTTCCTTTGTGTACCACTGACCTTTGAGCAAGGTAGGCTCATCATCCCTTCCAATTCCAGTCATTTTCATTTCATGGTAGCAGTCTGAGAAAGAGAGACATCAGGAGGCTCCAGGAAATTCTCTGCAGCGCAATGAGTTAACATCTTTGCTTCCTTAATGTTTATCTTTAGTGACCAATCTCTTGGGGATCCGCTGCTCCTTGGGTGTACTGTAGTGTCATTTTTATTTCTAGGTTCTAGCTATCTGTACTATAAGCGACCTATAATATAGGGCTCTTTGTTTGCTCCTGTTCTGATGTGTGCAATTTTAGTTAATGATTTTGCTGCTCATAAGTCATCTGATATAATTTTGTTGCATGTTAAGCTTAATTTTTGGAAATCGTACAATAAAGGAATCTGGTTTGCATTCCTACTCCTCCCGTTTCCCTCCCTCACCCAGCGGAGAAACAAACAATGGTGGAAGGAAGCGGAGGAGCAGCACACGATGGGAGGAGGGAGGACCCCCTCCCATTCACTAGTGAAATGATGTGCAGAAAGGTAGGGCACATCTGTAAATCCCCACAAAACGTTTTAGAGAACATTGCTAATTACATTTCATGCTCTGCTGGCCCCGCATCTTCCCTCCCTCTGGTGTGTTGTGATCAGATTCTCCTCACATGCACAGATCACATGCACTGGGATTTACCACTAGCATCTGTAGGCACGGGAAAAGAGAAACAGACCACTTTATTCCTATAATACTTTAAGCAAAGGTCACATAAACAAAAAAATCTTACCTGCTCCTAAGCAGGAACCAGCTGGGCTTGAGTAAAATCCACAGCAGTTTCTCTGTCTGTTCTTTTTCAGTCATCCAAGCTGGCTCTTGGTTCATCCTTCCAAGCCGGTCTCGCAGAGACCCTCTGTGTCCATATGGATCTGAGAGAGCTTAAGTTTTCTACCTGGGGAAAATTCTATGCAAACTGGACCTTCCCTCTTCTTGGACAAAAGTGGTGACCCTTCCTCTGGGACTTGGGCAAACTCCAGGCATCCTTCCTTCCCTCAGACACCCTGCTATGGGGACTTGGGCAGCGTGAATGTGCTCGCTTCCTAGTGTGTCAAAGAAGATTCTCCCTGACTTTGGCCCATTTTCTAAAAATATGAATATTACCTGAAGAAAGCAAAGAAGCTTTTTTTTTTTTTTTTTTACTCTTGAGAAAATTTGTGAGTGCAGCGACTCCAGCATAAAATCTAAAGCAAGTCTTTGCATGGCAAGGCTATTTCTGGAAGCTCCTCTTTCATGTCTGCACCCACTTTTAGAGAGCAAGCCAAGTCTTCCCCCTGGTGGTAAAGAAAGAGCATTTACTCAATACTGTTCGCCAAAAAAGAGCGTCCCATAGAGTCGCATTGCTAATTGTTGCATAATGCTATAGAGAGTATTTATCTGTGGAGGAAGGGTAATTAATTGAAAACAGCATCTTTATTAGGGATTCTTCTCTATGGGGGAGGTAGACTCCTCTGCCATGATCTTAGGCTGAAATAAGTGTTCCGCCATCGTATGGCACAAACGAAGGGCAATTATGTAAACTGGAACTAGATCATAACTGGATAGGCTGTTAGTCACATGGCTGTTGAGCCAAGGGCTACAGCACACAAAGGAAGTAGTGTGAGGGCCATGGA
The DNA here is from genome assembly GCF_901001135.1 of Rhinatrema bivittatum. Lineage (NCBI taxonomy): Eukaryota > Metazoa > Chordata > Amphibia > Gymnophiona > Rhinatrematidae > Rhinatrema > Rhinatrema bivittatum. The sequence goes on from NC_042617.1 coordinate 305,946,502, forward strand.
GGGACCCTGAGCATGGGCTGAGAAATGGTGGCATTTGCAATTGCTTTTGATTCCTTATGGTTTAACCCAGGGTTGCTGACACTTGGAGTGGAGGGGTTGCCAGGCCAACCAATCAGCCTATGTGGTGCTCAGCCTGCTCGGCACTCCGCAGGGGGGCCCGAGCGCACCAGGACTTGTATGTGAGAGGGAGCAGGGTTCCCCCGAGCTGGCCCTGCACACGGAAGGAGAAATAACTGCAAAAGTACAACAACCCTGCACTAGAGAAGAGGGGTAGGATTGGGAAAGAGGAAGTAAGAGGATGCAGAAAGGGGGAGGGGAGAGGGGAGAAGACTGAGTGATAGGAAGGGGAATATGGAAGGCAAAATGATTGAGAGAGAGTCCATTTTGTCTGTTTTTCAAGTGGGCAGATTTTAAATGTCCATACATGGCTGTCCTCTCTTCTTGTTAGTCTTCCAACTCTTTTTCCTTGGTTTTCTATGTTACCTTTCATATTTATCATTTTTCTCTGTCTCTGATATTTTTCTTTTATTTTACTTTTTTCAACATCTTTTTACCTCTGTCCTCCACTCCTCATGTCTCTTGCTTCTCATTTCCGCTTCCACTTCTATTCTTATCCATCATCTCCCAATAAATCTTTTTCTTCCCCATTTCACCCTTACTTCCAGTCACCATCTTCCTCTTTCACCCCTATTCTCTTATAACTCTCCACCCACCCTTCAGTTTCCTACTCTTGGCTCTCCCCACCCACCCGACTTCCTACTTTCTCTCAGCTTTCCCCTTCCCGGACCCCTGATCTGTCTCTCTCAGCTTCCCCTTCCCAGGAGCCATTTTGCTCCTTCTAGCAGCTTCCCATGCCTACAAGAGGGCTTTAATGTGCTTGGCCCTATGTGGCTGGAGTCAGCAGGCTGGAAATGGTATTTGGTATGGTTAACTGGCAGCAGCCCTGATGTATATCACTCTCCATCAGGCTGAGTATATTCTGTGGATGGTGCAGGGCTGAGCTCCCCTGCTTGGCTTCTCAGAATCAGGCCTTGATCCTAGATTTATTTTATTTGTTTATTTTATTTATTTATTTATTTATTTATTTAGGTGTTTTATATACCATCATTCCATGTGAGAATCACTAGATCACAGCGGTGTACAGGTTTAACACTCACAGACAAAGGATGAGTTACAAAGGCAGGCATGCATACGGGTGAACATGATTTAAGAAATATTTCAGCAGCACTGCTTTAGCATCAGATTTTGTGGTTCCCTGTGCTGTCATTAACGGCTTGGATTTCAAGAAGTTTGTTATAACTCCTCCTCTGTTTTTTGCAGTCCACCCTGGTGATGTCCCCTAGACAGAGAACGAAGGTGACCCGGATCACACCAACCATGAAAGGTAAAGAGCGACCCAGTGGAAAGGGACTTCATCTCACGTCAAACCTTTTCTGGGATTAGCATTGGATGTTGCTGTATGTGAGCTGGCAAGAGATTTATGTAATCTCAAGAGTGCACGTACGCACGTTGCCATCTCTGGACGACTCTTATGTTGGCCCAAGAAGAAGTATCACTGACTGCAAGGACCAAGCTGGTTACTAGAACTCTTCACTTCAGCTGTTTTTCCCAATATCTTAATAGTATGTTTGCAAGAAGACTTCAATCCATCCAGTCTAACCCAGTCTTGAGTTCTCCAGGTTTGGGCAAGCTTTGGTGGCAATGCAGGAGAAGGCATCCATTTAAGATACATGGGAGTAAAAGAAAAAATTCCTTCCCAGTCCTAACAATGCAGCTATCGAAGCAATGCCATACACCAGCCCTTGTCTATTAGAATCTCACTAAATCTAAAAACCCAGTGAGAATCAAAACCATGACACGATTCAAACATGCTTGGGAAAGATGCACAGTATGGTGGTAAGTAGGGATGTGTTGTCGTTTGTTTTCATTACTGCACACTAACTTTTTTAGTGCTCGTTAAATCGAATTAATATGCACTACAAAAAACTAGCATGTACTAAAATGCAATGACACAAAAGAAGATAAAACCAAAAAAATAATAAAATGTTTTGGCTGCACACCCCTATTGGTGAGGGAAGGAGATGAATGCAGGTCAAGTAGAATCTCAGTAGGTTACGGCAGACTGGAGGGGAGGCAGGGGCCAAGGAATCTTTATCTGCTAGTTACTATGGTGTATGTTACTAAACACCATTAGCCTCGAGAAACCCATCCAATGTAATTCCAAACCATGAAGTTACAGAAGCAGGTAGTATTGTGTCAGTCAGCTGCACATTCCGTAACTTAATTCCTCTTCCTTCTGACTTCCTGTATAAATCCCAGTCCCTGTAATTTACAGTACCACACAGATCAGTGAGGAGAGCCACAGCAAATGGCCTCAGGAGAAAGATTTTATCTTAGCCTGGTTTAATTCCTCTTAAACTATCTTTAATTGGATTACTGTCGCCTTACAACCTCACTGCAGCTCCTACTCTAATTCTATCAGTGTCCAGAGATTTCAGTAAACTAGGGGGAGCTGTCTAAGGGGGGAAGTCGGTACTGCAGTTTCCTAAACAGCTGCTAAGGTATAGGAAATGAGCAAGACCATTTTTTTTTTTAGTTCATCCAAGTCATTTTTTTTTAATCTCAGGAATTCTGAAGAACAGTTTTATTCATAGTGAGGTTGACATTCAAAAGGTTTGTCCAGGTAGCTTTTGGGTTATCTGGACAATCCCTGAGATTTGAATTTCCTACCCCCCTCACCAGTAACAGCTAGATAAAAAGCAGCAGAGCACGCAGCATTCTGGGGGTATGGCTAAAATGTATCCGCCTAGTCCCAGCACTAGCCAGGTAAATCTGGTCAGAAAAATCACTAACCTAATGTTACCCAGGTAGCTTTAATCGGTTTATATTCAATGGAACATTTACTCTGAATATCCAGGTGAAGTATTACTATTATTATTATTATTATTATTATTATTATTAATAATTCTAATGAATCACATCTTACATATGTATATCAATGTGATGTACATAATAAAAAACAAACATACCATACGTAAAGCTAATAGTGAATAGAACAAAGTAAAAATTCTGAATTTTAAAACTAAAATAAAATTAAAATTCAAAACCTTAAAACGAGAAAATAAAAAAAACCCAGAAAACAAACTCAAATGCAAATAATAATTATATTAATAGTAAAAAAAAACCCACCATAAATACATGTATAAAATTAAACTGAAAATACCCAAAAAGTCAGAAAAATATTAATCTTGGAAGGCCTTTGTGAAAAGAGAGGTTTTGAGGGACTTCCTAAATTTGACATAGGCTTTTTCAAGGAGTAACACCAAAGGAAAAGAATTCCAAAGACTGAGAGCCAAAGAAGAAAAACAGATTTCACAAGTATGTTCCAGTCTTATCAACTTGAACAAAGGGAGAACTCTAATAGCTCTTGTTGCGAAGAATGTACTCTGCGTGTAGGCAGGTATGGGATAAGAAGAGTGGATAAACATGACTGAGTACGCCAATGGAAAGCTTTGAACGTTAAACAGCCAACTTGAACTGAATCCTGTAAGACACTGGAATTCAATGAGAAGTGGCGTGATGCGATCTAATTTTTTCTTACCAAAAATTATTTTCGATGCTGTATTCTGTACTGTTTGAAGTCTGAGAACTTAATTGTAAGAGAGGCCATGTAGTGTAGCATTACAATAGTCTAACCTGTTGAGTATTCGAGAATAGGGGAACATCTTCAATTCTTTAATATCTAATAATGGTCTGAGTCTTCTGATGAAGCTTAGGAAAAAGTAGGAATGCTGAATTAGAGTAGAAACATATGAAGAAAAATTGAGTGAAGAATCTATTTGAACCCCTAAAGAAGTAACTGTATTCTTCAGAGGTATTTGGGTTTCAGCCATGAGATAGGAGTAGGTAAAGCCAAAGAAACACTATTTCTAGTGAACCAAATGGCCTCAGATTTTTCAGGATTAACTTAAGTTTTGAAGTCCAAAGCCAAGTAGCTATCTCAAGGAAGCAATGATTGAATTTAACAAGAGAGTCACCCTTTTTTTTAAATCAGTACTAGCAGGTTGTCAAATACAGAACTGCAGGGTCCAGTCATAACAACATAAAAACAGTCAGACCAATGATCCATCGAGCCTAGTATCCTGTCTCCAACAGTGACCAGTCTGAGTCAGTTGGAAGTATCTAGCAGATATTATTGAGATGATCACTCCCAGAAGTAGAGTGAGGTGAACCCCCAAATCCACCTAGCTAATAGTTGTTAATGAGCCTGGCCTCTAGAAACTTGTCCAAACCTTTTCCAGATACAGCCTTGGAGAATCATTGTGAGGACTCTGTATGCAGTGTTGCCTTCCTGCCAGCAGGGGCCTTCAGTGAGCCATGTAATCTGCCTCAGTCCTCCAAGCCATATTGCTTTTTTCTTTTTAGAACTTCTAAATAAATGTTTTCACTATTTATGCAATTTCAAAATACATATCTCAAAATAAACTTGAAAAAGAAATCTCAAGCTAATATAAGAAAAGCAAAACAATGACTACAATGAACAAAGAAAGTTATATATCAGCTCATAGATCAAGTCCACAAACTGAGAAGATCCCAATCCAGAAAGTGATATAATATATTCCAAAACAAATAAGGGAACATGGCAGTTAGCTCGGAGGGCTACAAAATTGAATGCTGCTCACAACGAGGGGGGGGGGGGGGGGCAAGGTCTGCGCATATAAATTTATCAGTGAGAAGAAAGGAAAGTTGGCTGGGCTCAAAAAACACATACATAATGCCATTATATTAACACAACAATTGCAAGGGAGCTTAAGAAAAAACTGTGCTCCTAATTATAGCACCCTAGGTCTCAGCAAAAGAAACAGCTTTCCATTTCCTCTGTGTTGATCTAGCAACATCAGGGTAAGCCATAATCTTACATTGCAGGAAAATGCGACCTCTGATGTCTAAAGTACTTCCTAAGAAGCCAGTCTCTGTTGGATTCTAATACCAAAGTGGACCAGTAATGTAGCAGGTCTGGCCAAAACAGAATTAGGTGACTCCATTAGAGCAGTAACATCCAAAGGGGTTATCAGATATAAGAACGAGACCCTGCGTTGTATTAGTTTTACTCTCAAGAGGCAGAAGGTAGTAAATCCGAGCAATAGGTGGTAATGCAGTCTTAGAAACTCAAGGGCTTCCATCATGTACTGTATCTTCTAAACATATCTTTAGCAGAATTTGTTGCCAGAGGATGTGGTTAGTGCAGTTAGTGTAGCTGTGTTTAAAAAAGGATTGGATAAGTTCTTGGAAGAGAAGTCCATTACCTGCTATTAATTAAGTTGACTTAGAAATTAGCCACTGCTATTACTAGCAACGGTGACATGGAATAGACTTAGTTTTTGGGTACTTGCCAGGTTCTTATGGCCTGGATTGGCCACTGTTGGAAACAGGATGCTGGGCTTGATGGACCCTTGGTCTGACCCAGTATGGCATGTTCTTATGTTCTTATAAACCATAGGAAGACATGGAAAATTTATGAAATGCAGATTCCTGTGCCTCAAAGAGTTCTCCACATTATTAGACAGAAAGATACTGCCTTTAACCAAGGTTGTGTATTATGGAGAGGGGTCCACAGGCTGGAAGATACAGAGCTGCAATATATGTCAACGCCTGTGCTGTGTATTTAATTTTTTATTTCTATTCCACCTTTTGTGACTGGACAGCAGCTTACAATAATGTTAGGAGAGCTGCCGGCAGCAGGTTACAATGGAGAACAAACTGTAGCAGTGATACAGTTAAAGACAGATTACAATAGACTTATGGTTGAATTAAGGGGGAGACAGGAAGCGTGTATAGACATTAAAGGCTGAAAATCTATGTATGTTGGTAGGGTAAATAATAATGGGAATTAATGCATGTTCTTAAGGTGTGGTATATGTGAGGACAATGGCCAAGTCTGGTTATCTGCTTGATTTGCCTAGGGAGTAGGTTTGGAGGCATAATCATACTGGCTTTAGAGCCACAGTTTCAGATGATGACAACAATGTCATGTAGTCATTATTGGCCTGCAAGGTGGAGTGAAGAGAGATTCACATATGGTGTGTGTTGCTCCACTGAAGGTCCTTGTTCTTTTTTGTTTAGTCACAAGGCCTTACGAGGAGTTGATAGGTACTGGTTTGGGTAGGGGTCCGCAGGTTGGAAGATACAGATCTGCAGTATAGAGACAGTGCCTGTGTGCTGTGTACTATGGGGAGGGGTCCGCAGGCTGGGAGATGTTGATTAGTGTTTGCCTTTCTCCTCTGCAGAGCTGCAGCTCATGGTGGAGCACCATCTGTGCAAACAGCAACAGGAAGTTGAAGGCGACGGGTGCTCTGAGTCCCAGGACAGCTCGGCAGAGATACCTAGCCCTGAGAGCTGCTGCCAGGGTCACTTGGATCCCAGCCCTGCCCCCACCAAGACAGACACGTACAGCCACTTTGCACAGGACCACGCAGAAGCAGATAACAGACTGACTGTAACAGAAAGCGGAGGGTTGGAACCTCTCAAATGTGCGTAAATAATCGCTAATGGGGGTTTTTTTTGACCTAGCAGTTTCCTCCTGTTCAATGGGTACCAACTTAGTTTAACCCAGCCATTCCAGCAATGGTCCTTGGTCAGCAGTCCGGCTGATAGGTGTCACTGTTGTGCAACAACTGGAACTCTGAATGCAGACACCAGCATCCCAGCCAGCCCAACAATCAGAAGATGTGAGCCAGGTCTTTCTGCTTGGAAGTGCTCAGCACTGCCACTTAGTCGGCCCTGTACACGCTCATGTTATCACCTGAGGAAAGATGGCATCTGCTGCCAGATTTGTAGAGAACTGGGGATTTGTGCCCCCAAGTACTGCAGAGAACGTGAATGGGGAGGGGAGATAACAGTGTCTCCTAGCACTGAAAGGGTGCAGGGATTCATGTCCTTCAGCACTGTGGCAGTAAACGAACTGTTTGCCCCTACCGTAAGATTCATATTGCGACAGCTGAGCCACTTAGAGGAGAAAGGCAAAAAAGCAGGGGAATCACAACAGGCCTCCACCTGCCATAAAGATCAGAGGGCCACACTGAAGCAAGCTCTAACAGAGGTGCAGACAGGGTTATGAGATGGTTTCAGGTCAAGGAGAACAGGTTGAGCCAGTCCTTACCCCATCAATGTGTATCCCCCTTTCCCATTCTGCCTTTTAGCAGGGGGCACATAAGATACCGTGACTTAGTCCCGACTCATTCTTACAAGTCCTTGGTATGGCTCCTCCAGGGGGATGAAGGATTATCTACAGGGCCCAAGATGTTTAGATGGTATAGAACAGTGATGGCGAACTCCAGTCCTTGAGTGCCACAAACAGGCCAGGTTTTCAGGATATCTACAATGAATACTGCATGAAATAGATTTGCATTCAATGGTGGCAGAGCACGCAAATCTTTCTCATGCATATTCATTGTAGATATCCTGAAAAATGGCCTAGTTGTGGCACTCAAGGATTGCAGTTAGTCATCCCTGGTATAGAAAAAAGGAGACATTTGATACAAGGTATTGGTGTCCCAAAATAATACATCTTTATCCACAGATATTTTTCCACAGCATTTGCTCTGAGGACAAGTGGGATGGCAGTCCTTGCATATGGGTTACATCATCTGATGGAGCCCAGCACGGAAGTTTGATGTCAAAGCTTCTAGAAGCTTGAGCATGCTTTACTGAGCATGTGCAGCCCTAGCTTCCTTCCTGCCTCCCAGGCAGGGCCCCTAAATCTCATTTTTTCCACAGAACCTGCAAGTCACTATTCTTTGATCTCTCTCACAGCTACTGCAGTGAAAGTTTCTGGAGCTGCAGAAGTTGGTTTTTATTGCAGGGCCCTATAGATTTTATTTTCTCTTTTACGTACCTTTAGATAGGTTTCGTTTTTTTCTACTTTATTACTGCCAACTGCAAGGTATGTAGGCCTAATGCTCAGCACAACCTGATCAGGTTTTTGTTATTCACTAATAAATATGTTGCCCAGCAACTTATGTGTTTTATTTTGTTCCTTAGCCTTCATGAATGTTTTTTGCCTTTGTGTATTGAAATGTGCGACCTGTAGTTTTCAGGGTCCCTGTCTAATCGGGCTAGGCCTCTAGCCTGGGGACTTGCCTGAGTTCAGTCTAGGCAGGAGCTCCATGAGATTTAATCTATCTGCTAGGTATCGATGTAGGTTTAGACAATGAAGGATTCAGAATCGATTCTCCCCCTTGGTACTAGGGGAAGGGAGCCTACTGGTACTAGATGAAGGAACATTCCCGTGGGGAGGAGAATTCATTGTCCCCATACTCTTGGGAACCACACCAGTCTCCACAGGCCCAAGATAATTATCACCTCTGCCCTCTCTTCCCTGCCAGTATGTTCTGGCAAGGCAGTTTCCTAAGGAAAAGTGGGAGAGCTCGAGCATGGGTATCTAGCACTGCTGATACTCTGATAGTGCCATTCCCCAAAGGCATTTGATGCCCATGCACATCCGAGTGCTAGGGCAATGAATGATGGGAATTGACTGAGGCTCTGTCAAGTACCATGAAGCCTAGCAGTGTGGGGAGACATCCAGCATCAATGCCATGCACTATCCAGCAGCATGCACTGCCAAGCCAGCGGCATTGAGTGGGGTGCTATCAGTACCATAGTGTCGACATCATGTGCACCAAGGGTGCAGGGTGCCTGTGAGCACCATAGGTGCTGGGCAGAATCAGGCATGGATGCAGCCATGGGAGTACAGAGAGCCATCAACTCTGGCCACTGTTGAGCACCATTGGTGCTGTGAGCGCTGTTGGCGCCAAGTGTCATTAGCACAGTGAGCACTATCAGTACCAAGCACTGTGGGTGCTGAGCACCTTTAGTGCTACTGGCACAGTGAATGCCATTGGCACCCTCCATGCTAAGCACCGGGATTATCATAAATGACATGGGCACCATCAATACCATCTGGCTGAGTGCCATGATTGTCATCAAATGCAGTTGGCGCCTCCTATGTTGTGAGGTCCCGGGCACCCTCAATTCCACACCGAGGGAATCAGTGGGGTGAAATACAGTATGGACACCAGGCACCATCAGCACCATCATAGTGCACCACTATGGGCACTGGTGGAATCAATGGTTCTCACCATGGCGAGGGAAACATGCTGCAGCATGGGTATAGATGGCAATGGCAATGATGAACCAGTATTCAGCCTGCAACATTGGGCACACCTGTGCCAGCAACTGCAAGGTCAGGCACCACCACAATGATGCAAAATGATTCAGACACCCATTAATGCTGAACCCTGCTCTGCTATTGACAATTATTGTCATATTCTGTGCGCTAATTAGTGACCAAAATCACTGGTGCACTGATATGTCTCTTGTGTGGGTCAGCCGACCTTCAGCCAAGCCCCCTAGATACATGAGTGAGTTCCTGCCTTCTCCTGGTTGGACCACCCAGTTGGGATGAGTACCAAGAGAGTAGAATTAGCAATTCGAGCCATATTTTACCTCCCCCATGAGAAGGGGAAGATTCTCTAAAGTATCCTTCCTTTGATGGCTTGTGGCCTGGATGCTTCCAGGAATTATACAATCACAAGCTGTCTGATCTCTTGCAGAGGCAATGCCTGATGATGGCACAACTTTTGGTCACACAAGCAATGCTCAATTGGTTTCACTTGTATATCTTTCATGCCATTTCAAATAGTCATATTATAAATAAGTACACCTTATTATAAATATTATATTACATATTATAAATTGTACACCTTGAATACTGTGTACAATTCTGGTCGCCGCATCTCAAAAAAGATATAATTGCGATGGAGAAAGTACAGAGAAGGGTGACCAAAATGATAAAGGCGATGAAACAGCTCCCTATGAGGAAAGACTAAAGAAGTTAGGATTGTTCAGCTTGGCGAAGAGACGGCTGAGGGGAGATATGATAGAAGTCTTTAAAATCATGAGAGGTCTAGAATGGGTAAATGTGAATTTATCTACTCTTTTGGATAAGAGAAGGACTAGGGGGAACTCCATAAAGTTAGCATGTAGCACATTTAAAACTAATCGGAGAAAGTTACTTTTCACTCAACACACAATTAAACTCTGGAATTTGTTGCCAGAGGATTTGGTTAATGCAGTTAGTGCAGCTGGGTTTAAAAAAGGTTTGGATAAGTTCTTGGAGGAGAAGCCCATTAATCAAGTTGACTTAGAAAATTGCCACTGCTATTACTAACAACAGTAGCATGGGATCTTCTTAGTGTTTGGGTACTTGCCAGGTACTTGTAGCCTGCATTGGCCACTGTTGGAAACAGGATGCTGGGCTTTCTTAGGTTCTAATATATGATTCTATCATTTGATGTGGGACCCACACTCACAGAGTTTGTATATCAATCAAACTCAAAGTTGGTCACTTTACTTTATTTTCAATCCACTTTGTTTTATTATTTTTTTATTTTGAATTTTTTGTTAAAATATATGCAAAAATCTCACGGTATGCTGACAAACTTCAATATCATGTATCATGGGATGAATGCTCAATGTAAATACACATTTCAGTTGGCAAGCATTAAATGAAAGTCCGGAGTCCCAATCCAGATCTCAATTTTCATTTGTAATAAGGAGAATTCTCCTCTCAAAACATTGAATGAAAGTCCTGAGTCCGGGACTATTGGCTATTTGAAATGGCATGAAAGATATACCAGTGAAACCAATTGAGCATTGCTTGTGTTACCACTAAAAGGTTTTCTGGAATACGCGTAGTGTACTTTGGGCGGTGTTTGTGATTGATATCGTACAACCTTTGGTCAACCCCGGGATTGGAGCAGCTCCATACAGTTCTCCAGTATGGAGCTAGGGAGCGGAAAAGGAGGGTCTGCTAGAACTTTATCATTTTTTTTTCTCCTTGCTGGTGAACTCCTTTGTGGCAGTAGTGATGTAGTGTTAGGGTCACCAGCTGCTTGCTTTAGTGCCAGGAGAGCACTGTAGCGAAGGGGAGGTCCTTCGTTCGATCTCTCCACCCATCAGCAGCAGCTTCTCACTCTCGTACAGAAGACTCAGTGAATCAGCGGTTCATGGCCCAGATCCCAATATCGCAGCGGTGTCACCTCTGGGTATAAGGGCGGGATGAGAGTTTTAGTATTCAGCAGTACTCAGGTTATCAAGAGCAGCAGTATCCCTATTTGATACTCCACCCAATTTCTCTCTGAGAAATGATTATGCAGCTTCTCGATGTCAAGTACCATGTCAAACACCTTACATCCAAAGAAAGGGAATGGATTTCGGTCACACACATGCCGCTGACCCTGAAAACTTTGAGAACTTAGTCCCATCCTGAATGTAGATGCATTAAATAAGACCTGCTAAGGGAAACCTTAGACAGCTTTCCCCTCAGCTCCTTATGTCCTTCTCAGGGAAGGGGATGCTTTTACTCTCCCTTCTCCTGCCAAAATTGCTTCTGAGTAGCTGCTTTCTACCTGAACCATCCTCAGTGTGCTGCCGGATTCAGGGAGGAAAAACTTACTTTGTTACTTCATGCAGGCGCTCAGGCCGTATATCACAAGACGAGTGATGCTGTCGCAAGATGTGCCATCTTGCAGTATTGGAAGCAGAGATCTGCTCCCAAGGGGCAGGAAAGGACTCCCACGTTAGGGGGCCGATGCAATAAGACACGCGTTGAAAACCGGCACTTATATTGCGTCTCATTTCCTAATGTGCAAGCAGTCATATCCGCTGCTGAGGAGAAGCTGCGTAAAAAACGGATGCTCTTGGGGAGAACTGTGTCCCTAGCACTCAATGAATTGGGCACCCACAGTTGCAGTGGATGCTCAGTATGGGCGTCCATTTTTATCCCACTTCTTCAGGCCGATTTTGCAGAGGTTGCTGAAGACGCCTATAGCTAAGCGTCCCTTGCTATGGGCATCTAATTTGTAAATTCAGAAGATTTATTTTTTTTTAAATCAAGCCAGTAGACATTTATTTTTTAATGATACTAAGTAGGAGGATACTCAGAGGACCGTATTTTTAAATTTCTCATGAGCCCTCGACTTTACGCCAACTCTGGGGTTGGAGTTAAATTTGCTGTGTTAAAAAGTGTGTGTTCGGCGCCCAGCGATTTTCTGCATCGGGGGATAGAAACATATAGAAACATAGAAACATAGAAATGACGGCAGAAGAAGACCAAACGGCCCATCCAGTCTGCCCAGCAAGCTACGCAGTTTATCCATTTTTATTTTTTTTTTTATCTTCCCCCCCACCTCTTTTTTTCTCCCCCTCCCCCGTCACTATTGGCTTCCAGCACCCTCCGGCCCCAATTCCCTTCCACCCCTCCACCAATGCAGAGAGCAGTGCCGTATCCGCATCCCAATGAACATCCAGTTCAATCAGGGGTAGCAACTGCCACAATAAATGGCCACACCCCTGCCCCATACTCTTACCCACCTCTGTTTTGCTTGTTTGTTTTTTGTTTTTTTGTTTTTGTTTTTTTGTTTTTTGTTTTTTTGGAGATGGCAGCCCTCCAACCTTCCGCTCCGTGAAGGTGGAACACAAACCACTGGCATCCCGCTCCGTGAATGCCTCTGTGGCTACTGCCGCTCCGTGCAGTATTTTGCTGCCTGAAGGTGGAACAACTACTTGCCACTGGCATCCCGCTCCGTGAATGCCTCTGTGGCTACTGCCGCTCCGTGCAGTGTTTTACCACCTCCTCTATATTTATGCCCACTAGACTTGATGGATCCACAGTGTTTATCCCACGCCCCTTTGAAGTCTTTCACAGTTTAGACTTCACCACTTCCTCCGGAAGGGCATTCCAGGCATCCACCACCCTTTCCGTGAAGAAATACTTCCTGACATTGGTTCTTAGTCTTCCTCCCCGGAGCCTCAGCTCGTGACCTCTGGTTCTGCTGATTTTTTTCCGTCTGAAAAGGTTTGTCGTTGTCTTTGGATCATTAAAGTTTTTCAAGTATCTGAAAGTCTGAATCATATCACCCCTGCTCCTCCTTTCCTCCAGGGTGTACATATTTAGATTCTTCAATCTCTCCTCGTACGTCATCCGATGAAGATCCTCCACCTTCTTGGTTGCCCTTCTCTGTACCGCTTCCATCTTGTCTTTGTTTCTTTGTAGATACGGTCTCCAGAACTGAACACAGTACTCCAGGTGAGGCCTCACCAAGGACCTGTACAAGGAAATAATAATAAAAAATAATAAAAATAAAAAATAATAGCCTCATCTACATGGAATTTACATGTGATGGGCGCTATTGGCTACGCATTTGTTTGGGTGTGCGTTTTGGACACACTGATCTCCTTATTACTTCGGGTACTAGTCTAGCATGTCCAAACCGCACATAACCCTGTGTGCTAGGCTGGGCGCACTTTATTGCATTGGTCCCAAGGAGAGTGCATTTCAAATAACTGCTGTGAAAAACATGAACACATTGCTTTGCATCTGTCTGCAGACAAGTCAACATCATGCTTAGGTTGTATGCTGACCTTTAAGACAGGGATGGTTCCATCTACTCTGCATGTTAATCATCTGCAGCATTCAGCCATGAGAGACACTCTGTCCTGATGGCTTATCTATTCTAAAGTTGTCTAGTACAACTTACCATAACCATGGCTGTGTGCATCCATGGCTGTGTGCATCCTTGGATGTTGCTTAGGGATTTCCACTGTCTTCCTTCAGTGGAAGACAAAGTGTTAACCTGAAGTTTTTGAGGGTTCATTTGACTGACAAAGTCTCCCTTCTCCATACAGATATTAATTCCACCTTGTGCAATAGGAAGCTGTCATACTGAAGAAAGAGGCTCTTTTTAGCAGTAGGGCTTTAAGTCCTATGCCAAATGGTGGAGGAGTCTGTCCTGCTGGTCTAGAACCCCCTGGGGTCAGGGGTGGTGTCTGGATATCCACATAGGCAAAATCCTATGGCAGAGAGGTTCCTGGACTTCCACCTCAGTATATCCTTGTCCTAGACTAGATTCTTGGATTTTATTTAACTCACTCAGCTTACATGGCCCTGTGTATACTGAGAAAAGCTAGGCAGTTAAGATCTTCATCGCTTACTATTGGTTGAGATAGATTAAATGGAAAATACCTGAGTGAACTTTCATTAAAGATTTAGTAAGGTTAAAGAATTGCCCAACATTGATCTATAGAGCTTAGGGGCTGCCTCTCTATCCTCTGCAGCCCCAGAATCTGTCTGGTAATACATCTCCTATTCCTCTGGCACCCAGAAGGGATTTCAGTAGGGAAGCCATGGTGGAGAAAGAACAGGTCTTGATGAAAGGCTATGAGGAAGAGTCCTAGAATAGTTTCCCTATTTTGCCAGAAACCTGTTTAAAATGCCTTCTGCGTTGTCACATGATGATATGATAACCGATGCAATTGAGTTTCGTTTGGATGAAATTGGTGTTTTTCTCCACCTTGTGCTATGTAGGTCCATGAAAGGATGATCTTAGTTACGCTTTATATTGGGCGCGCTTCAGTCAAAGCTCACTGCCGAGCCTTCCACTGTGTCATGGAATCCTAGCAAGGTGATCACCCAGTGGTTAGAAGCTCTTTTGAGCCTCTGCACTCGTTAGCATAATATCTGACCTGGAAGGTCAAATTTTTGTTAGTAATCACTTAGCAGGTGAGGTCTGCCAAAGACCCTGGTGCCTTTTACGCCTTCTTCAAACTTTTCTCCTAGTAAATTGTTAATATGCACATTACTAGTCACTGACTAACGTCATGTATAAGTCTATAAAGGCAAACCGTTTTTACTATTCGGATTCAAATAATCTTCATCTGGAGGGCTCTAAAGCCTCAGATGGTCTAACTCAGGTTTTCTTCTTGACCCTAAAAAACTAGTACACAGATGAGATTTCTACAATATACTCTTGCCCTAGGTTGATAGCACCTATGTAGAGAGTTCATCAAGCTAGGGCGAGAGTACATTGCACAAATCTCATCTTTGAGTACCTTTCCTCATTCCATATCACATCAAATGTTCACTGATGTGTACTGTATGTCTCACTGGGAATGTAAAACTGGTCCCAAAACCCTAGACCACCACCAAAACCCAGAGGCTCTCTCTCTACTCCACTCCACTCCACCCCACCCCCTATCCCCTGCCCAAAATGGGATTTGTAATAATATGGCAAATCCTGTTTCAGGCATATTGCTCAGCTTAACGCCAGGAAAAAGCACTGTTAAATGCCCCTCATTTTCCTAAATCCTACCCAAACTCCTTCCCTTTGACTAAATTTTAAAATTTGCATACACATCTCGTGATGCGATTAAATAATTGCATGCCCTCACGCATTTTGATGAATGTCCCCTGGTTAGATTGTGAACCCTCTGTGGACAGAGAAATTACTGCAGTAGCTGAATGTAATCTGTTTTGAAGTGCCTGAAAAAAGCAGAATATAAATAAGTAAAACAAATTCAGTGCAACCCTGTTTTGGTTCCTAACACAAAACTGACTTTTAAACTGTCTTTCCTATGGCGTCCCCTTGTGGTATAGAACCCGACTCCATTCCTTCCTAGGGCCTGTTATTGGTCAGACTGCCAAAAAAAAAAAAAAGAAAAACAGATAATGTGAGGTTAGCCTGTCACCACCCAAAACGGTAGTGACTTTGGCACTGTTTAGTTTTTCCCTTTCGGCTGAGGCAGCCTGTAGCTTGGGAGTCCCCACATATAAGGACTGCGATCCTGCTGGTTCTCGGATAAAGCAAAGTTACTTTCCTTGTAACAGTGGTTCCTCAATGGACAGCAGGATGTTGGTCCTCACGAAACTCTCCCAGCCTTCCCTTGGAGTTGGTTTCTCCACGCCATAGCTTATATGTGCTGAGGGACCCAGCCTGTGAGGCAGGAAGGAGCTGGGTCTGCACATGCTCAGTAGAGCACGCCTCAAAGCTTCTAGAAGCTTTGAAATAAAGCTCCATGCCTAGGTTCTATTGGATAATGTACACACATGTAAGGACTAACATCCTGCTATCCATCGGAGAACCACTGTTTTATCACAAAACATTTCTTACAATGTGTAAACAATTCTTTTTTTTTTTTTTTCCTTTTAGGTGAAGTGTCAGCTGGAAGGTTAAAGAGATCAGACCCGAGGGATTGTACCAGGACCTGCAGACGAGCCATATAGCATGGCGGGATTCTGCACACATGCAGAGTGCTTGACTGAGCAGGTGTCTTACAATATCATGGCAGATTTTCTCATTTATTTCTATTTTGTTAGTGTTAATGCTTCTAATCCATTGTTCTGTACAGTCCATTAGCCCCAGGCTCTCCGGGATTCCCTGGCCAGTGGGTGGGGAGGGGGTGAGAAACTCTCTCTAAGCCTTGGTGCTAGTCTCTGGCTTTCTGATGTTAAATTTGAAGAAACACGCTGGACTCTACATATAGGCTTCCAACATCTTTTACTGATGGATGGTAATTAAATTAGTCCATTTACTGAATACAAGTCCTTTTGTCAATCCATTACACAAACATAAATCTGGCAATTTGTGACTCTATAATTTTGTTCTACATGCTATTCCAAGCCAGATTTTCCTCCCAGATTTGGGATGGATAGTTGTAAAACTTTCTCCAAGACACAACTATACCAGTGAGCAAATGACCAAATTCAATTGCCAATTTACAATACCTTTGATTAGATGTCTTGGTAGTCAAGTCTCCTACTCCCCTTCTTGGTTCCTTTCAGGCTTGGTTGTACCTGTAGCGTACTCTTCCTATTCCTTTTCCTGAATATCTGGTAGATAGTTATGGAACTACACTGGTTGGGTGTCACTTTTCACTCCTCCCAGTAACTGGTTGGATACCCAGTCGTCCTTCCAAACCTCTACTGAGTAGATGAGTCTCACTGAGTGAGAAACTCGAGTAGCACCAAAAATAACTAAAAAAAAAAAAAAAAAATAGAAGGAAGGGTGGATAGTAAATTCTTTCAGTGAATCCAAAAATAAGGACAAAATCTGTACTACTCCACTAGGAAAAATGAATTGAAAACCTCTACTCTCGCACAAAACTAGACCCCTAAAAGGTAGGGCTAGAAGTGATTTTCTTTCAAAAAGGATAAAAAAATAAAGGAAGAGAAGAAAGGGGAATTAAAGAAATGCTTTCTCACCTGCCAGACCCGAACCAAAAATCCAAGCCCTCTGCCTTTTATAGAAGTAGGCAGCAACCACTACTGTTAGTTCACAGGGGGGAGCTGGAAAATAAGGGATATGCTTCCCTCTACCTATGCTGATGGAATAATCTTCTTAGTAGAGACCCAGTAGGGTTCTACAGAAAGAAGTTAGTACAGGACCTGTGAGTGGATGCCTGCTTACGGGCCCTGTGGCAGTCACACCTCTTCCACCACAACAGGCTTCCTTTTACTGAAAACACAGGCAAGGTGGGGTGGGGGCAAGGTGTCTTTTCACCATTGTTGCTGTAGGCCAGACTGAGGAGAGGTGGAGAAGGAAGGGGTACAGCACCATGTTGGATTGCTACCCGCTCCGGGCCCATACCAGCGATGGGATTGGCATACCTGGGAACTTTTGAGTTAAGTGTATCCAAGGAACTTGGGTATTTTCAAACTGGTCCTTACAGCATGGCTCAGGTCATGATTTTAGTAATGAATCAATTTTTATCACAAGTATGGCATCTACTCATGGTTTCAGACTCCTTCCTAAGAATCAGGTTAATTAGCAGTTCTCAAATTTAGTGATTTATACACTAATTCTTAATACTGTAGTTATTGTTCTCTCTTTCACTCTGTCTCTCTGTTCCATTCTGCATTTCTTCTCCCTCTTTCTATCCAGCTTTCTCTTGCTCTCTTCTTCTTTCTTCGCCCCAGGGACTGGCTACCACAAGCAGCGACTGTTTCTGTTCCAGGGCAGTAGTAGAACCATGCCACCAGAGCAGGAAGGAAGGAAGACCACACTTGTCCTGTTTTTGGAAACAGTTTTTAAGAAATTGTAATTGAGTGCCTGTGTGTAGTCCGTAACGTTTTTTTTCTTTACCGATGTCCCATATGGGAAATGGCCACGTGCAGAGCACCGGCGCGCCCTCCTTCATTGGTTTATCTCAGCGGAGAGTCAGAAGAGCACCAGCACATCTAGAGGGAGAAATACAATCCCTATGCACAAGACTTTTCGCCAGTACCATTTTGTTTTGGGAGTTTTGATACCCTTCACAATGCATTATGGTACGTCTGGTGCCGAAGTCAAATGGAAGAGGCAAGGACTACGAATACCATAATACATTTGGACACAAGTTCAAATCCAGGACTGGGCATATAAATCTTCCTATGGGAACTGGGTCTCATCGCATCTCTGGTCTCCCTGTAATTTTTCTTTTTCATTTGTTTCCCTGATGCAGAACTGCTTTAGAAATTTGCATAGTTATAGAAGACAAATAGGATCAAATGTACTCTTCACAACTTTATTAGATAAGAACGGCGGATCCAGAGTCCCTGCTGAGTGTACTGATGTAATGCAGGAATCAAAACAACCAGATTTTAATCAGCAAAAATGTCCCTATTTAACACTGACCTGCAAGCTTATTTTCAGAGTGAAACTCCCTCTGAATAAGTAAACGGTGCACACTCATCACAGGTACTTTGTACTTGCATTGAAGCAGGATATAAAGGATGCACCAGAAAGCATGCACATTCATTGGAAAGTTCAGTCATTGCATGTACTTCCCTTCCTGCACCCTAGACCTATTCTTGCTCACTTTTTTATGCAGATAGAATATATATGTTTTAACTTGTACCTGTACGTGGCAGGGGCTGGGTGGAGAGTGTGTGGAAGAAGTAGTATTTCATCTTCAGTTTTGCATTAACCTGTGTAAAAACATTTGAATCTTGTCCCCATGATGATAATTCATTTGGCTGTTAAAGACAAACCAGCATCATTTTGACTCCCTTTAAATCATTCTGGCTTTGATTTAATCCCTGCGGAGACATTGCTGTTGAAGACTTTGGTGTCCATCTTTGATTTGGGCAAATATACTTTGGGAAGGGGGGGGGTTACATTCATAATTTTGGATTTCATGAGAACATTTACTTTAAATAAAGAAAACTAAAAAAGACGTGTGGTGGTTTCTCCTATTTGTTTGTACCTGATCATGGTACAGTCCAAAGTGTCAGTATAAAGGAACTGTCCAGTAGTTCAGGTATGACTTGAGAGTTTGGTGGCCATTCACTGGATCATCTTTACACTGTCTATATCCTTTGTCTCCAATTCAAGAGGCTGTATCTCTGAAGAGATATAGATAGACTGCAGAATGGCCAGAAAAGGGCTACGAAAACAGAGCAGGGCATATGACAGATGCCTTGGGGTGGACCGTAAAGATTAAAGGGCGGATTTTCAGAAGGCCACGCGTGTAAAATCCGGCCTTTACGTGCGTAGCTGGGCCTAGCGCGCGCCGAGCCTATTTTCGTAAAGGCTGGTATGCACATAAGCACGGGCCTTCCTGAAAGGGGCAGGCCAGAGGGTGTTTTCAGGGTGGGGTGGAGCTAGAGGCGCCCTGTACAGCAGCCATTTGCCGCTGTGCCAGTGCGCGCAACTTGGGGTAGTTAGGATAGGGATAGGGGGAGGGTAGGATAGGGGAAGGGGGAAGGGAGGTTAGGGTAGGGGGGTGGGAATTTCCCTCCCACTCCACTCCTTAATTGGAGCACCAGCCAGCCAGTGCTCCTACCATGTGACAGGGGCCGGCCAATGGCACGGATACCCTGTCACATGGTAAGGGCAAAGGGCCATCGGTGCCATCTTTATGATTGGCAGCCGACGGCCCGAGAACGGGAGATCGCTCCCGGGACCACCACTAGACCACCAGGTAATTTTAAAATGTTTTGGGGGGGATCAGGAGGGTGGGAGAAGCTAAGGGGTCATCTTTAAAGGGTGGGGTGGTTTGTTTTTTTTAAATCGGGCCATCGGCGCCATTTTTGAGTGGCAGCCAAAATGGCACCGATGGCCCGAGAGCGGGAGATCGGTCCCCGTGCCCCCACTGGACCACCAGGTACTCATAAAAAGTTTTGGGGGGGGTTCGGGGGGGGGTGGGGGAAGGTAAGGGATTAGTTTTATAGGGTTGGGTTGGGTTTAGGGGTTGTTTTGGTGTGCCGGTTTTCCCGCCCTCCCCCCAAATAACTCCTGTTAGTGGACACTAATGGGAGTAACGATTTTTCACGATAAATCGTGAAAATTTCTATTGTATCGCGCACTGTTCCGATTTTTGACGATTTAAAAATATCGGACGATTTTTTTAAATTGTCAAAAAACAATTCACATCCCTACTGAGCACAGGTGAGGTTTAAAAAAAAAAAAAAGGAGAAAGTTTTACGTTAATCAGAGACAGTTAGAGAAGTTTCAGGACTTTCTCTAGTCTCCGTTCTCGATACGCGTGCCGTTTGTTCCCGCTCCCATTGGGGTTGGGAAACTGTGCAGCCTGGCGGGTTGAGCGGCCCCCGGTAGGCTAGGCCCTGCACTTAGGCTTTTTTTCTTGCATGCTGTGTGGTAGGCCCACGGCAGCCGTTTTTGCATGCTCTCTTGTGTATTCTGCTGCCCTCTATAGACCGTCAGTGTGCCTCTATAGGCCGCACACTTTGTGCATCTTCGTTTTTGGGCAAGTTCTTTACATGCACAAACTTTTTTACACACTTAACTTGGCACACAGGTTGCATGTGCACCTTGTCGCGCTTACTTTTTGGGTGCATTTCATTTTTGAGCGTGAGCTGTTCTGACACACGTTTATCGCAGCAATGGCGCCAGTAAGCAAGAAGCCTAAGCTTCTTCCTATTTGTGTTGCCTGTCATATTAGGGCTTCTCAGCCTGACTTGACTTCTTAACATGTGTCAGCGCTGCTCAGATGCACAGGGGGAGTTGTCTTCCTCAGATTTTGCTAAGCCTGGTTCTTCCCATTCTAATGATGGGATGGTCACAGACTTGACTGGGGGGACACCAGATCTTGGTTCTCACTTGACTGGCGAGGGCAGGTCTGTGGGACCAGTTCCATTTCCTCCTGGGCTTAGTCAGGACCTGGCTGCTTTTTCTTGGGTGGAATTGTTTCAAGGCTTACAAGCCTTTCCTCAGGCGCAGTCCTCCACTTCCCCCATTTCTATCCAGTCGGACCCTCAGCCGGTGGCTCCTCTCTCTTCCAGGCCTATGCTTAAGCACCGGGGCTCGCCTTGGCTCCCTGCAGGTGTTCCCAACAGGAATCCGGATGGCACTGATGAGGTTGATCCTGATTCCCTGGAAGATGGGGAGATTCCTCCAGGGCTGGAACCATTTCAAACTATGTTGCGGTTCTTTCATAGAGATGAACTGCCAGCCCTGATTTCCCAGACCTTGAAACAGCTGGGTGTTCCTAGTTCAAATGCTATGTCAGAGCCGAGGAAGAATCCCATTTTGATTTCCTTACGTATTGTTTTTTCCCAGTGATGGATGCCATCCAGGAATTGATTGATCTGGAATGGGATGCCCCAGAGGCAAATTTTAAAGGGGTTCGGACATTGGAAGGCCTATACCCTGGATCCGGCTGTGAGACAGCATTTGCATTTTCCCCAAAGTGGATGCTCTGGTATGTGCTGTGGCTAAGCGGATGACTATCCCTGAGGAGGAGGAGTGGCCTTGAAGGATGTACATGATAGAAGGATTAAAGCTATTCTTAAGCAAGCCTTTGAGGCAATGATGATGAATTTACAGATTGCCTCCTGTTGCGCCTATTAGTGCGATCTCGTCTGCTTCTCTCTCAGGAGGTTGATGAGTCTGGAGGGAATTCCAGAACGGTTATGGAGCCTGCTACTGCCTTTTTAGCAGACGCAGGCTGTGATTTGGTCTGGACCTCAGCCAGAGGAGTGGCTTTGGTGATAGCGACCAGGCGTCAACTCTGGTTGCAAAATTGGTCAGCTGACATAGCTTCCAAAGCCAGTCTTGCCAAGACACCCTTTAAAGGCTTCCTCTTATTTGGGAGCGAGTTGGAGAAACTGGCCAGTAAATGGGGAGAGTCTCTGGTGTCTCGGTTGCCAGAGGATAAGAAACTGTTACAGCGCCCCTTTGGTATGAGGGGCCATTTCCAGGGTTCCCGACGATTTCATCCCTACAGAGGGACGACCTTTCAGCAGACTCGGCCTTTTGGTAGGTCTCAGTCCTTTCATCCCCAGCTGCCCAAGAGAGGAGCAGGCTCGGGTGGTGGACCTTCCCGAGCTTCTCAATGAATGTTTTCCGATCCACCATCTGGAACAGGAAATAGGGGGATGTCTCTCTCTCTTTTATTAGAGGTGGGTCAAGATCACGTCAGACCAGTGGGTCCTGGAGGTGATACGCTAAGGGTATTGACCGGAATTTCACTGTATTCCTTGGGATGTATTCATTGTGTCCCTTTGCCACTCCCCGCAGAAATATCAGGCAGTGGAGTTCATGCTTCAAAGGCTCTTCAGACTGAGGGCTGTGATACCGGTGCCCGTGTCCCAATAAAGTATGGGGTGATATTCCATTTATTTTGTTCTGCCCAAGAAGGAGGGCATCCTTTCTTCCCATCTTGAATCTCAAGAGGGTCAACCATCACTTGAAGGTGACTCATTTTCGAATGGAAACCTTACGCTCTGTAATAATGGCGGTGCAGTCGGGGGAATTTCTGACCTCCTTGGATCTGTCAGAGGCTTACCTTCATATTCCCATCCGATTGGAACACCAACGCTTTCTATGCTTTACGGTGTTGTGGGTGCCATTATCAGTTTCAGGTGCTTCCTTTTGGTCTAGCCATTGCTCCCAGAACATTTTCCAAGATTATGGTGGTGGTAGCGGCAGCCTTGCGAAAAGAAGGAATCCTGGTGCACCTGTGTTTGGACAATTGGCTGATTCGAGCCAAGTCTCAGGAAGAGAACCGCCTGGATATACAAGATGATCTTCTTATTGCAGGAGCTCAGTTGAGTGGTGAACCTGACCAAGAGCAATCTTCAACCATCCCAGTCATTGAAGTATCTGGGGGTCCGGTTCTACATGGGACAGGACAGAGTTTTCCTACCGGAAGTTGGATCCAGAGATTGATGTCTCAAGTGCGTCAGTTGATGAACACCATACACCTGACAGTGTGGTCCTACCTACAGGTATTCAGCTTGATGACATCTACCCTGGAAGTGGTGCCGTAGACAAGGGCGCATATGCATCCTCTTCAGCGCTCTCTGCTATCTCGTTGGAACCTGCAGTTTCAGGATTATGCGATTTGGCTCCACTTGCCGATGGAAATCTGTTCCCACCTCCAGTGGTGGTTGCAGGAGGATCATCTGAGAAAGAGAGTTCTCTTGTCCTTTCCGGCCTGGTTGGTACTCATGACAGATGCGAGTCTCCATGGGTGGGGGCTCACTGTCTGGAGTTACCAGCCCAGGGGCGCTGGAATGCCAAAGAGTCCTGCTGGAACATTAATCGCCTTGAGGCCCGGGTGCTGTGGCTGGCATGCTTGCAGGTCAGCCACAGGCTGCGGAATCAAGTGGTTTGCATGATTTTGGACAACGAGAAGATGGCAGCCTATATCAGTCGCCAGTGAGGAATCAAGAGCCAGCAAGTGTCGCAGGAAATAGACCAGCTGATGGAATGGGTGGAAGGTATTCTGAAGATGATTTCGGCCTCTCATATTGCAGGAAAAGACAACATAAGAGCAGAGTTTCTCAGCAGGGAGAGTATGGACTCAGGAAAGTGGGTGTTGTCAGTGAGGCATTTCAGCTCATTGTGGATCGCTGGCGCCTTCTGTTCCTAGACCTGCTGGCGACTTCTCGAAATGCGAAGGTTCCTCGCTTCTACAGTCGCAGGAGAGATCCGTGGTTCCTGGGAATAGACACTCTCATACAGGTCTGGCTGGAAGACAGATTGCTTTATGCCTTTCCTCTGTGGCCCTTGCTGGGCAGAATAATTCGCAAGATTGAAGGCCACAGGGGGCCGGACTGGCCCAGGCATCCATGGTATGTGGATTTGCGACGACTCATGGTGGAGGCCCCCATTGTCTTCCACCACACATGGATCTGCTTCAGCAGGGACCGGTTCTTCACGAGGATCCAACTGGATTCTGTCTTATGGTTTTGGCCCTTGAGAGGGCTCACCTGTTAAATCATGGTTATTCATCTGCAGTGATTGCCATTTTACTCTGCACTTGGAAGTTCTCCACTTCCTTGGCTTATATGCAGGTTTGGAGAGTTTTAGAGGCCTGGTGTAAGGAGCGGTGTTCTTCCTCGTTCAATTAAGATCTCTCTCATTCTGGATTTTTTGCAGGATGGATTGCATAAAGGCGTGGCCCTTAATTCCTTGAAGGTGCAGGTTGCGGCTCTTGCCTATTTCAGAGGCCTGGTGAATGGTGTTTCCTTGTCATCTCATTCTGATGAAGCCCATTTTTTGAAGGGAGTGAAGCACCTTAGGCCTCCCTTGAGGTTACCAGTTCCATTGTGGAGTCTTAATTTGGTGCTGGACTTTTTGGCAGGCCCTACGTTCCAACTACTGCATAGCCTTTCCTTATGGTTAACTTTGAAGACTGTGTTCCTGTGGCTATATGTTCTGCGCATCGGATTTCTGAGCTGCAGGCCTGGTCTTGCCAGGAGCCATTCCTTTGGGTGACTCCAGGGGCATTACAGCTGCATACTGTTCCATCCTTCTTGCCCAAGATAGTCTCGGACTTTCATTTGAATCAGTCCATCTCCTTGCCATCTTTGGATAATGTCAGGGATGCAGAGGAGTTTCACCTTTTGCACTCCTTGGATGTTAAGCATCTTGTCGTGCAGTATCTGGAGGTCACTGAGTCTTTTCGAAAGACAAATCGCCTGGTTGTTCTCCATGGCAAGAGTAAGCAGGGTGCTTCAGCTTTGTGGGCTACCATAGCTTGTTGGATTAAGGAGGTGGTCATGGCCATGTATGTGGATACTGGAAAGCCGTTGCTTACTCAGATTAGGCCTCATTCCACTAGGATTCAAGCAGTGTCATGGGCAGAGGTTAGTCTGTTGTCTCTTGTCAAGATCTGCCGAGCTATGACATGGTCCTCCTTACACATTTTTTCCAGGTTTTATCGTCTGGATGGGCAGGCCCGGGAGGATGCAGCCTTTGCACATGTGGTGTTGACTGGACCACGTGCAGCCTCCCACCCTGTTGGGGAGTAGCTTTGGTCCTGAGTCCATCTGTCTACACGCTAGAAAATGGAGAAATTACTTTGCTGATAATTTCAGTTTCCTTAGTGTAGACAGATGGACTCAGCTTCCCGCCCTCGGCTGCCGCATGAGTGTGTCAATAGTCCTCCTGTGGGGCTCTGGGTCCCAAGGGATTACTGGTAAGTGTTCATCCAGTCCCTAGCTTGGGGTACCTAGAATCTTATGTGAGTTCAGTGTCTATATAGTTGGTTGAGTACAGTTCTGGTTATCTGTTTTTAATCATGTTTTTTTTGCTAATCTGTCCACAGTTACTTTTGAAGAGAATACTGGCAGGCTGGGGTCACTGCAGGAGTATATATACTGTGACATCAGCTTGCTCTGTCTCCATCTGCTGGCAGGGGAGCAAAACCCACTGGTCCTGAGTCCATCTGTCCACACTAAGGAAAATGAAATTATCAGGTAAGTAATTTCTCCATTACATATATCTTAGGGAAGAGAGGGGTGATATGATCGATACATCTAAATACTACAAAAATATAATTAATGCATATGAAGCTAATAGTTTCCAGTGAAAAGGAAATTTTTGAACAAGGAGAAAGAGTGTTGGCTAGACAAAGGTTCCCAGCCTATGTGGCGTGGGGGGGGGGGGGGGGGGGTAACACCTCTACTATTCCTGGGACAAGCAGAGAGGAGCCTTAATTATGAAGTAGTGAAGGGGAAACATATCAAACAGGGCCTAAGAAAATACTACAGCAATTGAGCAAAGTAGATAGGCCTTATGGTCTTTATCTGCTGTCATAGTCTGTTTCTTCATTGACAAAATACAGTAGATGAAGACTCACCCATGACTATACAGGCATTGCCTCTTTTTTTCTACTGGTTATGCCTCTCTCTAGGGAATCTAGAATTCCTCTGGCCATGGCCATTGTTTTGTTGCACTATTTTGCTACCTTGAGATTATCAAATATAATCCATTCCCAGATCCCTCTTACAGGCGCTCAGCTGTACCTCCCTCCTTATTTACTGATTCCTGGATTTCTTCACCTCAAGTGCACGACTACATGTTTTTGCATTAATTTCTGGCTAACACCCTTTTAACCGGTCTTAAAGGGTTTCATTTGTTTTTCCATTGAGTGTTGCTTAGAAAAACAGGAGTATGAAAAGGAGAAAAAATAAAATATATGCAGGTACTTCCAACAACTACGAGCATGGGTTGACCAACAGACTTACAGAAACCTTTTCTTTGGAATCTAGCCTATCCTGACTTGCCCACCCTCCCTACAGAAGTCAAATTTTAACTCCCTCCCGCCCCCCTCCACAAAAACAAACAAACATGAGTTTTTCAGTCTAAATAGCAGATTCACTCTTCCTCTGTCCATATTCTTTCCCACCTTATAATTCATGCTTGTTCTCGATGCGCAGTTTAGTTCCTAAATCTTTCCTATGGACATGGCTTCGTCTCCTTGCTGCACGACCTGGCAGCCTCAGAGTTCTGAAGCCTGCCCATGCCCAGCTGCTTCCCTCCCAGTTTCCTCTTACGTATGTACTTTCAACCCCCCTTTTCATAAAGGTAGACAGTGTTTTTGAAGAAAGTGTGCCCCTTCCTATTGAAGCCACCTACCAAACTTTACTACAGTCAGCACTGTGAGCAGGCTAATCGGATGGCTGTAGGTCACTGGGGACATCCTGAGATGGGATGCCTACAGCAGCTCTAGATCCTGCTTTTCTTAGGGAAAACAGAGGATACAAATCTATAGACGCAAGTGGGACAAAAGCAAGCCCGGTTTAGCCGTCTGGTGTAATCCCACACTTTTCTCCTACCTCCTGAAGTCCTTGTAGAGCACAAAGCCAGGAATGATGGGTAAACATCCATAGGCTTCAGCCGCCCTGTCAATTGGCTTAAATTTTCACAGGTTGCACGCAGGAAAATCAGCATATATGGGTGTAAAATAGCATAGACTTGTGACTGCTATTTTATAAACTTCAAAATACACATGCAAGTAAGGGTATGCGAGAAAATGTGTGATTGTAAAAGAGGGGCGGGGCCAACATTTATGTGAGTTGCAATTTTATAAGCAGTTTATGCATGTAAATTTGGCACCTTGCTTGCATATATTTGTTTACACTGGCTCAATATCTGGAGTAATCGATTGTGAATGTCTTAACAGTGAGATATTGCATGGGTGGAGGGGGGGGGGTCTTCAGGCTGAAGAGCCAGGAGGGTCTTGCTGACCTGTAGATGGACTGGGCCAGCAGGTAGACTAATTGGTAAAATTGGTAATCTCATTGCCGCATGCATGTTAGAAAATTTCCTGACTTAAGTGCATGAAAGCTGACTCATGGGGGGTACGTGCGTATAAAGTTACGCAGGCAAAATCTCCACGCATATATTTTTAGATACATGCATATACGAGTATAGCAGTTGCACACTACTTATCTGGATATTTATTTTATTTATTTTTGGTTTTTATATACCGGAAGTTCCTGTATACAATACATATGACTCCAGTTCACATTTAACAGAGATAACTATCGCCGTGGGGGCGGTTTTATGCACCTAAATCTTGAAAGTGGCACCTATCTGGATAAGTTCCAATTTATCCAGTTAAGTAGAGGCAAAGTTGCTACTTTTTCAACTAAGTCAGATAGCTGGATGTCCATAAACCACTATCCAGCTATCTGACTTAGCCAGATAAGTAGCTGCAAAATCGGAACTTATTCGGATAAGTACAATATGTGTTTGCCTGGGGTTTTTTTCTATGTGCACCCGTTGCAGGGTGCATTCGTGTGTATTTTATAACCTGGATATATCATATATGCACAGGTTATAAAATACAGGAGTAGATTTTTGCGCTTCCTCATGGGTGCGTGTGCAGCTATTTGAAAGTTATCCTTATATTGTGCATTTCTAACATGCTACAAATTGTAACTTTTTTCTCCCATCACTCCCTCTTTCTACACACCTCACTGGACTTTCTTAACATTATTGATCTAAATCTGCAATCTTTTGACATAGATAGGACATGGGATGTTACTGACATTGCAAGACCTTCTTACAGAAACTGGCCACCTGTGAGAATGGTGTATTAGTGGTGGCACCAGGCCACTTTTTGCATTGTTTCCTCTGGAAACTCCCCAGCATTGTGATAAACCAGTGTTCAGCTAAATTTTTTCTTGTATTTCAAGCATAAATCAAAGTGGGTTGATAATTTGACAGTAATCTCAACAGGACAGCTCAGAGAGAGGCTAACCTTCCACCATCTCTGCTTGGACCAGTAATGCCTTGCTGAATAGTGATATGCTTTCATTTTGTTCTAAAAATGAAACAAAAGATAAAACAAACAGAGACATTGCAGGTGTGGTTAGTCCTGGAGGCCCCCCCCCCCCACCCCCAATCACTGCCACCTTAAAAAAGAAAAAAAAAACTTCCTTGCTTGACTGGGCTTTATCTCTTCTCTCTCCCACCTAGTAAAACGCACTACAGTCAAGGAACCTCTCCATAGGGAGAAAATTGAAAAAAAATGGGAATTTCTGGCTTCTCAATGCTAGGATATTTGTAGGTTGTGATATCTTTTATTGGCTTTAACAAAACAAATTAAGATGTTATTGTATATGAGGTACTAGATTGGGACAGCTGGGCAAACTAAGTGGCCTTATCTGTGGACAGCCACCATGACTATGACCCTCAGGCTAGGCATGCCCAGTGCTGTGGAATAATTTGAGACCAAACAAATTGGGTGAATTTCAGCGTAGCTAGAGCTGGACAGATCTTCAAAGTTTCTCCAGGTTTGATGTGGGAAATGCATTACATTTTGCCCAGTGAATCTTGAGAAAATTTGATTTCTCTCTTCTGGCACTATTGCTCTCATCTGCTCCTTCTTCTCCCTCATCCCAGTCACAACATGTATTTATTTATTGTTTGTATAGATTGCTACATCAAACTGGTGCTCAGCGCGGTATACAGCATGGATCAGTATAATATAACGGTGGCAAGAAACAATACAATATTGATAAGTACATAGATCATTACAAGAATGGTAAGAATTTATGGAATAGCATAGATCAGTATGGTAAGGGGAATACAGATAATGAAGTCAAGGGATTGTGTAGGGCAGGATAGGAGAGTGGGGTACTTTTAATGCTCAGAGCAATAAGAGTGTGATGGGTATCTTGGGCAGTGTTCAATACATTTTAGGGGTGTTAAGATTAGTCCTGGGCCGGCAATCTGGTTAGTGTGAGGGTTGATCACTGAAAAATGTGGCTTATTTTGGAAAGGTGGACCTAAATAGCCCGAGCCTTGCAGTGTGTATATTTTCTCTGTTTTCTGCTGCATGGGACACTTTCCTGTGCATTTCCGTCACAGCTCCAGCTTCCTCCATGTTTCCTGTCCCCAGGTGAGAGGAGAGCAAAGGCATCAGTGCTTCAGAGAGGGGAAAGGCACCAGGCAAAGGCACAATGGTGGTGGGGAATGGTGAACTGCTTTTTCCTTAAAAGAGGTTATTAAATAAATTTGACGAATCTTGGAATTTTTCTGAAGTTCTTCCATTTGTATGAACCTCTTTTAAAGTTGGCTCCTTTCTCCCTCCAGAGGATCTTGTGGTGTTGTCGTCAATCCTGTAGCACAACTATAACCATTACTTTTAAATTCGTAAGAAGAGAAACAAAGGTTAATAAATAAAAATACAAAATGTATATAAGATGATACCTTTTTATTGGACTAACAGTTCTTTTCTAGCTTTCAAGAGCTAAATCTTGTTTCTTCAGATCAGAATTTGAATGAATAAAAGGTGACATTACTAGAAAATATAAAATATTTTAGCTGCCTTAAGAGAACCATAAAAGGCATTCCAGTGATCAGATGAAGGAGATGGTTTGATGGGTGATCAGACAGGCAATATAATTTTATGGCTCATAATGTGATAGAAACTCTAGGATATTGTTGAGTTTTTTGTAAGTTTCAAAAGTCTTGCATAAGAGAGGGAGTGCACTATCTTGGAGAAGAGCTGTCTAAAGGATGCACTAGTTTATAGACATGAGGGGGCTTTTATTTTCTTTTTTGCATCTAGTAGGGTAAACAACATCACAGAGCTACACGTGACTGTGTGACGTTGGCATTGTTTTGTGAGCTCTGCGTACATCATCAAGTAGTGCTCTAAAAACGTTAAGTAGTAGTAGTGAATTGTCACTACAGGCCACTAGAGGGAGCTCGTTACAAATGTACCAATGTTTTCACTGTTATGTCCATCTCAGGAAAAATGGAGGAAAAAAAAACCATGAGGAGTAAATATGAAGTCAAGTTTAAGAACATATGAGCATAAGTGCCATGCCAGGTCAGTCAGATCAATGATCCACTGAGCCCAGCATCCTGTCTCAGGCAGTGGCCAGTCAAGGTCACTTGGGAATACAAATTCCGTAGCTAAATTGTGCATTACATGAAAACATACTTTCTAAATTTGTTTTACATTTACCAGTTTCATGGAATGCCTCCTAGTGCTACTTGAAAAGATAAACCACCATTCCCTATTTATCTATTCCACCCCACTCAGGATTTTAGAAACCTCCAAGCTGAAGAGCCCAAACCTGTGTAGGTTTTCTTCATAAGGGCGCTGTTCCATTCCTTTCAGCATTTTTCTTGCATTTCTCTGTACCTTTTGTAGTTTTGCTAACGTCTTTGAGATGGGAGACCATAACTGCACCTAATGTTCAATAAATAAAGTGCAATTGCACCATGGATCTATACAGAGGCATTGTGCGTGACATGTGTAGGTTAATATACAGACTTGAATATTTCTAACCTTCTATTTATTTTATTGACTGTCGCCACACACTGAGCTAACTCAGATAAACACAGTGAATACTGCAAACAGAATTAGAATACTGAAGTGAAGCACTTTTTATTTTTAGAAACCTGCTTTAAAACATGCTAGGCTCAAGTCTATGATTTTACCATGACTAAATAAACTGAAGGTCAATGGCTATGGCTAGTGATGGCCTTGATTTCTGAAGACTTCAAGACTATGGCCTGGATTTATCAAAATGCGATAAGTATCGCATGTGATAGCAAAAGGGGCAAATTGCAACATCCCAGGAGAGAGAGAGAGAGAGAGACTAGCCATAATGTCCTCGCCCTAGATAGGTATTTATATCCCTATGGGAGGCCACCTAGGAACTCAAGGTGAGGTTTACATATTAGTGTAGGGATTAGGGGCCACTTTGACATTCAACGTGAGACGTACGAACAGAATAGTGGTCTCTTGTGAAGATTTCTCCACCTAGCTTGATGTTACCCAGGTAGAGAGTCCATCAAGCTAGGTGGAGAGAACATTGCCCCAAACTCATCTTTGGGTGAGTTTCCTCTCTCCGTAGGTCATCAAATCTTCACAAGAGACCACTGTTCTCTTCGTACGTCTCACGTTGAATGGCAAAGTGGCCCCTAACCCCCTACACTAATACGTAAACCTCACCTCGGGTTACTAGGTGGGCCTCCCATAGGGATACACTAAAATCGACGTTAAGTCCGTGTGATAGGACTTCGCAAACTGGTAAACCCAGCCCACTCCTGCCCCTAACTCCTCCTCTTTTTTGAATTTGCAGTGCACCATACGATATGGTGCTATAGCATGTGAAAATGCCTTAGCGCATTTTGATAAATGACCCCCTATGTCTTGGCCAACTGCTCCCAAACTCCCCATCCACTATAATGCTAAACTCCAGAACAAGCCAAGGGTTGAGGAAGCAATTCAAAGCAAGAGCCCATGTCCGTGACTGAGTGCTTTGAACAGTCACAATGAGGTCAATAATCAAAACACATTCAGCACAACTTAGCAGCGTAAGTACAGGTTATGCGGTTAAATAGCAGCTACTGAATATGTGCCTAGGTTCAGCAGCCAGCACTTAGCCGCATAAGTTGATGGCAAGTAGTAGGCGGAGTGAGTTAGCTGTATAAGTTATGTGGCTAATGATATTCAGTCTCAGCCGCATAAGTTATGTGGCTAAATTTAGTCTAAACTTAGCCAGTTTTAACTTATATGATTGTGCAGATCTGCTGAATATCGCGTCTAAGTTAGCCGCATATGTCTATCTGACTAACTTCGAAAAACAGCTAATGTCTGAATATCTACCCCAATGTGTTCAACAGTTAATAAATTTAAAAAAGTCAATCGTTCCAATGAAATTCAAAGAGATCCTTTCATTAGGAAAGCACGAGTAACTGTAATTTCGTTTACTTGAAGGCAAATTGATTTTTAGTTGATCAAAGTTACCATCATTTGTTCCACTCCCTTTTGCTTCAAACTTATTGCACTTCCAGTAACCTCCTGGGACACATTTTAGGGGCTGTGTAAATGCAGTAGTAATGGGAAAACAAAAGCCAGACTTTTTTTTGTTTGTTTCTTTTCTCTTTTTAATTTATTATTTTCTTTATACATGCGCATAGTTTGCATTCTGCATCTTTCATGTGTTTTGTCTTTTACTAAGGAGTAGGTTTTTGTGCTGCCCACCAATTTTCGGCACACAAAAAAAAAAAAAATTACTGCAATGTTAGAAAATTAATGTTTAAAGTACAAACACTACATAGAATATACAGAGTACGAATGCATCAGATGCTGGATATTTACAACAAAGTACATGAGATATTTATAGAACTAGGAGAGAACAAGAACCGTGACCATTTGCATAACACCTGTGATGCTCTGCTAGGCAAAGGTTTGAAAGGGTTAGCTTCTTACTGGTTATAGGGCTATTTTACTTTCCTACAAAATACCTCCCTATTTCAAGTCAGGTGTGTTACAGGGGAGGTCACTATTACTTCATGGAAGATGCATTCCCGGGAAACGTGACCCTTCTGCACAGTCCCCAGCTGTTTTACAGCAAATCAGCTACCAAGCTGACAAAAGGAGACGCATGTACAGCCCAAGCGTGAAGATGGAGGACTAGACAAGAGCCACATCATGGAAACCCAAGGTTCAGCTACTCGCATGACTTTTGCTTTATTGTTATTATAACGATCAACAAACGAGCTGTGGGTGAGACCTTTCTATTAGACTCACTGAATGCACCAGTAACTACTTTTTAAGAGCTGTGCTCCCTCCATCAGGCCATTGCAGTACGAGTCAGGATGGGATTGCCCAATTACACAAGTGAATTACAGGTTGCATTATAATGGCTGAGTTTGTTTTCAAAACTGTATAGAGTTGTAAAGTGAAAGGACTGGAGCCAGGGGATGTGTTTGCAGAGGGGCGAGAAAAGTGAGGGAGACCATGAATTTACAGCTGCAGGAGGGGTTAGGCCTGCAAACAGTGAAGAAAGCAGTGCCCCTATTACAATCCCTTTGTGGTGGTATCAAAGACTTTCGCCATTTTAATTTATTCATTTATTATTTTTATATACCGACATTCGATCTCAATTGAGATATCACACCGGTTTACATTCAGGTACTGTATTTCTCTAATTAAAATGTCTTCCATTCTTCGGTAGTTCTGAAAGTATCCTGGTCGTAAGGTCATTGATGAAGTAATGTGGTCTGGAAAAACGTTCCCCCACAAGTTATCACCTTTACTCTTCTTCCTGTGGTGTACTGTCCCCTGTCTGCTCTTGTCTTTACTCCCTGACCCATTTCACACACATAGCATCCCTCTTTAGAATCAAGATACCGGAAAGGGATGTCAACATTATTATTATTATTATTGCTCCCTGTTTTATGTAACTGATTTCTCTGTTCCCCCTGTTCGATGTAAACCAGCATGAGGTCTCTGACGAATGTCGGTAAAGAAAAGCCTTAAATAAATAAATAAATAAGAACATAAACCATTGAAACAAACCAAAGGGGACTTAATGGGCGGGGCAACTAACGTGCCTCTTATCAAATACGCCCCTTCTGCAGCTGTAAATTCCTCAGTTTGTCGCCCTTCTGCAAACACAACCCCCTCCGCAGCACTCCCCCTGCCGCTGCAGCCCTCCTCTCCCCCAGTCCTTTTATTTTACAGGGTTTTAGAGCTTCGGAAACAAATGCTGATGTTGTAATCCCACCTACAATCCGTGGTATATTTGGGCCAAATCATCTTCGGTTCAGTTTGCTTTGTTCATCAGGTTACTGCAAAGCACTGAAAAGCTTCTCATTAAGGTACTGAATTAGTGCCATAAAAAGGAATCATTACAACTGGTTTGTTGATACTTTTACATATGCAAGTGGACTAACACAGCAATTACACAACTTGATTTGTAGTAACAAACTTGTCTGCATAGTTTTGTTTTTTTTCCCAAGCGATTGGATGAATAGTTTAAAACATGCACATAAGGTGCTGATTTGTTAAAAAAAAAAAATCATCTCATCACTCTCCCCTGCAGAACCAAATGGGATTGCCATTGTCTGGGAGTGGGAGAAAGAGAGGATGCTGTATTCATTTGCACAGTCTCTGCATTCTAGACACTGTCTGAATCGTCTACAGACACACTCAGCCCTGTGACAGAGACCTTCCTGAAAAGTATAGTAAAGGGAAAGCTCAGCCTGCCGAGTCATTGCTGTCTTGAGCGTTTGCACAACCTAACCCACCACAAAAGGTATTCAGCATTCCTTAACTATAGTGAACATAACAAATCTGTTTGATAATGCATGGGCTGCACTGTATGTATGTGGCATGTTAAAGGAGGGAGGGCAGGACGTGTATTTGTGGCGAAGAGTGAGTCTTGGGAAGATGGGCCGGGAAGTCTAGATTAGAGTGGCGCCATTGCTAGGGCAGGCACATCTTTCCCAGGTTTATACTTTTTAAACACTCTAGTCACTGTATTATCGCTTTCTCCCATTTGGTTAGTACATCTGGCTCCATATGTTTCTGCTGACTTTGCTTTGATTGTAATGCAGGAGGTCGAACGCATCAGGGAGCGCAGCCATAAACAGACATGTTGCCTGGCTCTAAATTGATATGACCAGACGATGCCATGAACACTTAGGAAGACTGAAAAATTAGTGCATACCTAAAGGCATTATTTTTTACTGAAATGTGGGTACTCCCAAGTTATATCATTTGCCCCTCCATACTGTATATCACCCAAAGGTTACCCTGGGCACTTCCTGAGAGCATGGACTGCCTACCAAAATGGTGCAGAGTCTTTGAACACAAATCCTATGAGATGAGATTTAGGAACCTAGAGGAGCAGAATGATGGGAGATTTATGATAGAGACATTAAAATACCTCAAAGGTATAAATAATGCACAAGAAGAAAGCCTTTTGCAAAAGAAAGAACGTTCTAGAAGACCCAAGGGGGTAGACTCAAGAGTAACATAAGGAAATGTTTCTTCATGGAAAGGGAGGTGGTTGTGTGGAACAACTTTCTGGGGGGGGGGCGGTATCAGAGGGAAAAACAGTAACAGAATCCAAAACGGTTCCGAGCAAGCAGAGAGGATTTCCAGCTACGGAGATGGGGGGGGTGAAGCCTGAGATCGGGTGGGCTGTGTGCTACGCATTGGGAATGGGCAGACTAGATGGGCCTTGCTGTCCATATCGGCTGTCAAAGATCTATGTATGCTACAAATACAACTTATTAAGGAATGACAATGCCAACCAGCTAATGTTTGGTCTTATAGCAGGCAGATGAAGGCCATGCTACAGAATGGAAAACCGGCTGCTTGAATTTTATCTTTATTTTAGGTGTCATGTGGCAATCTCACCAGGCAATAACATCAAACAGAAATGAGAGCAGTGCAAAGCTAATGAGAAGGAGGAAGGCTCATAGGTCAAGTGCTGATGATTTTTTTGGCCTGCTTTACATTCCTATAGAGGGCCTGGGTTTTATTTGCTGTCTCTGAACACCTGAGGACTTTTTTTCTTTAATGGGAGTCCTCGTGCTCTTTCCCCATTGCCTGGGGAGAGAGCCTTGCGCGGTTCCCTTCCAGAGGAGCCTGGGCCAGGGGAGAGCTAGATAAATGTTTGCAGGTGAGAACTATGCCGGCTCAGTGTGCATAGAGAGACTAAGCAGCGGCAAAGAAAAACCCCTATCAAGTAGCTGCCCCGGGCGCACACACATAATCACCTACTGATGCTGGTGGTGCAGGCCCTCCCCAGGGATTCCTCCGCGTAAATCTGTCACACTGCACGGGCTGCTCCAGCCATCACCAAGTGAATTAATGCATGAGCCGGCTGCCTCGCATTCCTATCAGTTCAGCTTTTATTGCCTTGTACAGGCTCCAAGTGCCTTTTTTTTTTTCCCTTCCTAACTCTAATCCCTCAGTTTCAGAAATTAACGAGCAATCATCCTTCACAAGTGAGCAGCCCTTACTGAATCCCCCGAATGATTTAAGTGCCTGTTCGTTTCTCCGGCCTCCCCCATTCTTGCGGTGGGAGGGATAAGGGGTTAATCCAGAAAGCAGTGCTGAGTCTGACTTCCACAGGGAACCTCGTCCGGGGGGAAGCCAGGCCTCCGTGGGCTGCTCTGTGAAAAGATATTGGCAAGAGGCAGGCAAGGGGAACTGTCCTTTCCATCCGTTTCTCTGCTGCAGACAGGACTGTGCAAGCTGCTAGAGGACAGCCTGGTTTTTGTTTTTTTTTTTCAGAGGCAAAGATTCCTTTGGCTCTCGCTAGAATTACAACTGAACAAATGCATTCAAGGGAATTTATTTACTAAAGTCGCCAATTTCTGCTATGTTAAATCTCGATGTCCTGTGAAAAACAGTGCTAGTTTCTCTCAGAATGCCTTAAAAAAATACTCTGGCAAAACAATGGAAATGTAATCATTCCCCTCATATATATATATAATTAAATGTGCAGTTTGTGCCAAATACATGGATTTTCTCAATCGAGTCACGTTTATTTCCCAGACAGTCCTTCGTGATTCCTCGGTTTACCCCTTACGAAAGCACCGTCTCGCCTGCCTCCACTATCAAGCTTTCACTGGGACATATTTATCTGGATTTTACCCTAGGGTTTTCCTGTTGAAAACACCTGGATATTTTCGCCAATAACTCCGGCGCAGTTTCTGCACCAGATCAAAACTGGAGAAGAACAGCCCGGTGCATCTTTGGCACCAGGGCCGGATTTAAGTTGCCTGCACCTATAGGCAATGGAGGGGCTGTCTGCTGCCCCTCCCCCACCCCACCCCCCACTGAATCACTTCAGCTCAAATACAACTTCCCCCTCACCTCCATGTGGTGGTGACCTTGCCCGAAATTTAGCAATGGGGCCTTCTGCAGCCCTCCTGCTCTGACCAGCCTTGCTAGGCCCCCATCCCTCCTCCAGCATGGGCTTCTTACCATGGGAAACCTATGCGAGGGTGAAGGGCGCTGCGAGGCCAGGGAGCATGCGGGAGACCCCCTGCTGAATTTCCTGGCTCCGCTTGCTGTTATCGCAGGTCTGGTGCCACGGCGGCAGCAAATACTCCAGCACCTGTAAAAAACCGGGTGCCGCCGGAAGCAGTTGCTTATTGTCTAAACCTGGGCCTGTTCCTCCACTATATGTTGCTGATAGGGGGAATTTAACACACCACCAGGGTTGTGGAAGCCGCTTTTGAATGCAATAATTGCTGCCACCCATCTGGAGCAGGGCAGGAGAACAAGGTTGGATCTCCTCTCGGATGAAATTCCATTCATCCATGGCCAGTCCTGGCTGAGGAGTTGAGGTTCTGGCTGCCTGCTGAGTAGGCCCTGGAACAGCAGCAGCCAGGGCAGAGCTACCCGTGAGCGGCAGAAGGAGAATCCCACACCTGAGCTACTAAGGGAGAGGGTCCATGCCAAATCCAGCTGGATCTGCCATGAGTGTGTTTCACTACTAGAACGGAGTTAAATCATTTTTATTAAGGAAGAAAAAGCTATACAGTAGAATTTGAAATTCAGAACAATGCGGTTTTGAACTGGATGGAAGCTGGTTGAGAAACTGTGGTGGCCATGACAGGTGGCAGGGGATAGAAGGCAGGGAGCAGTACACAGAAGAGGGGCATTAATTTGCCTAACCTTACAGAAGATGCATTTTAATAAATGAGTGATTAATTGCATCTTCCATGTATGCTAACTCTTTCTGATTCTATTAGGGTTACCAATCATACTGGAATGTTTATGATTTCCATAGTGTCTGTACGTATACCAGTGCTGGCTGGTATAAAGCTCACAGCATCAGCCTATGAAAAATGCATCTACTTGAACAGACAGGGAAGAGTCCAGAGCAGACAGCCTGATCCTCTTTCAATCACACACATACCTGCCAGTCGCACTGAACGTCAGAGTAAGAATGGCCCAAAGCCTGTGCCCTACTTGCTGCTGATAATCATTGCACCGAACCCAATAAGGGGCAGATGAAAGACACTGTCTGCCCCCTATCCCCGAGCTTGGCTCGCCTCACTTTCGCTTCCCCTTTCATCTTGCTCTGCATAATGTTCAGAGATTTCTCAGTGATTAAACACATCACTACTTTTGATTGCACCAGTGGACTAGCACTCAGCTGACACCTAGTTCCCAAATAAATTACAGCACCTAAATAACTGCAGGACCCGGGGGTATTCTTGAAGTGGTGCCAAGCCTAAAATCAGCCAGATGAATTGAGACAGCCGGCACACATCACAGACTATGGCTTCTCAACCAAATATTCAGAAATATGGACTTTTTAGAAAGTCATATTAAAGTGCTACAAGGGCATGAATGTAGCAAAACACATTAGGCGTCTGTTTCTCACCTGCTGGGGTGTAACTCTCCTTGCGGTTTTTGTTTTGTTTTAAATACTATACATTTTGTAAAGTGCATGCTTTTCTATATTGCCTAAACCAGGGCTTCCCAAATCTGTCCTGGGAAACCCACAGCCGGTCGCAGTTTCAGGATATCCATGAGAAATGTGTAACCCCCCCATTGACTTTTCATCAGTACTGGCGAAGTCCCCTTTAAGTGAGGGGGGGGGGGGCAAGGTACTTATTCAATATGCACTCATGGCCAGGGCATTGCACGTGTTCAGTGCAGACAAAAACTGCAGGCCGCATGGCTTCTACTCTGAGGGGTGAGGTGGCTTCCATCTTGTTGAGACCCTGAACAGGAAGGCAGCAGATCGGAGAGCAGGAGCCAGGCAAGCTGCAGGTCTGCGGCCTAGCCGGGACCTTAGAGGGCTGCAGGACTCATGCTGTAACTGCTTTCGTCCTAGACGTAGGCAGCTAAAGTGCAGACCCAGCAGAACCTGTGGATGCTTTGACGTGGAGAGAGATTTCCCGTGGAATTAGATTTCGAGGAAACTCCAAAAGAATCATCAATAACAAATCAAGGACTTTAGAGAGAGGGAAAAAAAAGGGGTGTTTGTACACGGTTTTGTCTCTAATAATTCAAAGAGAAAAACTGTATTTTGCATACAGTGTGAAAATAATTCTGTTCTGCAAGGTCACAGTGTATGCTGCTGGTTCCAAGGGCGCAGGCAATCAATTTGTTTTGTAACAATTAAATACACCTTTCCTTACTTTGACTAAGTGTGCAGCCTTTGTTTCCTTGGTTTATCAGTGGGGAAGCTGGCGTAGCACATGGGTAGAGCCAGAAAAGTCAGACCCTGTCATAAAACCCAGGTTACATATGCATGAGATAAATCTGCATACACCCCATGAGATAAATCTGCATGCACTGGAGCGTATACGCATTCATCATGTCCATACTCATCGCAGATATCCTGAAAACCTGACAGGCCGCCAGGGCCCCAGGACAGTTTGAGAAATCCCGTCCTATACAGACGCCTCGGAGGTGCTTTAGATTGGGGGGGGGGGGGGGGGGGGGGGCAGGCTTTCAAACAGGATCTAGGGACCTGTGACTTTTCACACGGCGTCTACCGAAATTTCATGGCAATGCCCAGTAGCATACTGGAATGCTCTGGGCATCAATGGCCTTTTATATTGCAAAACTACTATAG
This sequence comes from Rhinatrema bivittatum, assembly GCF_901001135.1. Classification (NCBI taxonomy): domain Eukaryota; kingdom Metazoa; phylum Chordata; class Amphibia; order Gymnophiona; family Rhinatrematidae; genus Rhinatrema; species Rhinatrema bivittatum. The sequence continues at coordinate 305,986,445 of NC_042617.1, forward strand.
TGCTATTGTGATATGTACTGTGTCTCAACAATTTTGAAATTGTTATATTCCCTGCAGTAGGCAGTATCATGTCCTGTTTGAAGACACGCCTGCACTCTGCTGCAGCGATGATAGGCGTCCTGCGAGGGCAGTGTCATCCAGAGTTAACGCCCATCTCAAGTCATCATGATCGGGCATGGACACCTTTCCTTGTTTCCGATGATACCCAGATCTCTCTAGCCCCTGCCTTTCCCCCTGTCAGTCTCATTCCTCGATTTGGGACCATCTACTCTGCTGTCTCTTCATGGATATCCCACCACCACCACCTTAAACACAAGAGGCAAAAATCGGAGATTTTAGGTCTTGTTCCATCCTCTCTAGCTCTTCCTGCTCCTTGATTACCCCTGCAAAGCACCATCATCTCCCCTCCCCTGTATCCCAGGTCTATAATCCTGGGCATCTCATTTGACCTCTGCCCAGTATTTAATTGGATTTATTATCTGCTTTTTGGAATATGGTAACATACAAACAGCCATAGGTAAAAAGCAGCTGCGTTCAACCCCCATAGCCAGGCCTTTACCCCACAGCAGAGCTAAGATCGCCTTTGCCCCACCTCGCCACTTTTAATGCCTCCAGAATGCGGCAGGAATAATTTTCCTCTCCTTGCATCCCCTCCACCTCTGCATTAAATGAGAGAGATACAGCCGTGTGAAAAGTCCAGCGCTCTTCTGCACCTTCTTATACTCAGCCCTCACTCCTCAGGTCACTCTTATCTACCTGTTTGTTTTTTTTTTCTTTTCATGGCTCTCCTCCTTACCTCTAGAACTCACACCCACGTGCAAAGTGCCCTGACCCGCCTCTCCCATCCCCCAACACGACGTGTCTTCAGAAAGGCATGTTACTGGCCTCCATAAAACCCACCATCACTACCACTGTCCATTCCGCTTCTGCAACAACCCCCATTGTCATGTCGTTCCTGTGTCATCTTCCCACTTGTATTTTAAGCGGTGGGGCACGGACCTCCCTTATCTATATGGCTAGTGTACCCCTGTATTATCTTACCCAGGCGTGCATTGCCAGCACGCTAGAAAAAAAATGATGGTTCTGAATGCCCCAGAGGGGGTGAATAGTGGAAGCACTGTAAATGCCGGAAGACCAGCATCTGATGTTCCTGTTTGAGAGAGAGCCCTGAGGGAAAGGGTGGGGAGCATACCCAGCTTACATGCCCCCCCTCACTGGAGTAGGAGCAGTACTGGAGGTGTTAAATGTCTGAGAAAGCCGAGTGCCTTGCCAAGGAAGTGGAGAGTTGCACTCAGGCCGGGTGAGTGAGGAAGACAGCTGCTGCTGCTGCTACTACCGGTGCTCACCTTAACAGATGTGCCCCCCCTCTCTCTAGCCCTTGTGCCAGCGAGGTTCCCCAGGGCATGACACCTGTGAAGGGTGGAATGGCAGAAAGCACTGAGAAAGAAAATATTTAAGAAAAAAACAAAGGAGAGGCAAGTGTACACATAAAAAAAACCACATACAAGAGGAAATAACTGTGTGGAGCAGTGGTATACAGCGTCACTGCTGCTGGCAGTTATCCTGGCTCAGTGCTGCTGTGTTGAGTTAAAAAAAAAAAAAAAAGTCACATAAAGCCCAGGGCTTATTCCAACCTATAAAATTGGGTTCTGCTCTTCTTTCTCAAGATTCCTGAGACATCTAGATTTTACCACTCCCTTAAAAAAAAACAAAACAAAAACCCCACAAGTCTCCATTTCTCCCCTCAATTACAGAAAGCCCTAATTAACTTTCATCCCCCCCCCCCCCCCCTTGACCTAGAAAAGAAGGAACCTTTTTCTTCCAAACCCCAAACCCCTCCTCGTCCACCTCCAGTTTAGTTGGGTCACACACAGTGAAAGACGAAGCTGCTCTGCTGACCTGACAAGCAGCCTGGCTGGATCCGCTGTGATTAAAAAGAGAGGACTGAATGGTGGCAACGTTGGACCCGAACAGACAAGAAGTTTGATGAGCATGGAGGGTTGCTGAAGTCACACAGTGGGAGAAGGTGCTGCGATGCTCCCCCCCTCCCCGCCGCACCGCTGAGGACTCCTGCGGCTCTCCAGAGTCCATGGAAGTGTTGTCTTCTAAGCTCTGGTGCTTGCGGGTTCTGTTGCCGACTCTAAAACAGGGCTGTCCTTCGATGCGGATGGGGCGGGTTTCAAATGGAAATCGAAGACTTTGGACCGGACTGCATCGCTCAAGCTGCAACGGACCTGCGAGGACACAAGAAGGAGGTGGGTTAAAGCCAGAAGGCCGGCCTGAAGGGACCCGACTCGACCCGGCAGGCAGGAGATCGAGGTTCAAAGGATTCCAAGTGACTAGGACTCCAGGGCTGGAAAAGTACATCTAGGCACAGCAGCCAAATCTAGAGGCGCTGTCTCACAATGTGGCTACATTTCAGTTACCAACAGAACTGAGGCTTCAGCAAGCGATAAAGAAGTTCAGGAAGGAATTAAAAACAGGGACGTTTGGTAAGGCATACGAGAGTGACAGCAAAGAAGGAGTCTGAGTTCCACACTATTAGTATAATATGTTTGTTTTGTATTTGAGACGTTAGAAGTCATTTTAAGATTTTATAATTGTAATATTAATACTTTGAATTTCATTTTAATATTTTGTACCAATTTTATGTTTTATTCTATGTGAACCGTGGCGATGGAATTACTGTGCCACGGTATACAAAAATTGTATAAATACTTAAAATAAAATAAATATTGACAGCCACAGAAAAAAAATGGGCATTCCAGGAGGCGTGTTTGGGTTGGGGGGGGGGGGGGGGAAGGGACAATATCTGCATGTTTTCCAGCCGTGGGCAGCCTGCAGACACAGCAGCTGCAAAGAATGTGGACACTTTTTTTTTTTTTTTCCATTTATACTTGCACACCTTGTGGCTAAATTTCAAAGAAAACTGAAAAAAAAATAGCTACAAGGTTATGTGGATTCAAAAGTATCCATGCACCTAGCAGGCTTACCAAAATCTCCCCCCCCCCCCCCCCCCCTCAGATTTCTAACTTCCACAGAGATGAACCCTGGGAGATATGGATGGGAGATGTTCTTGGAGGGAGCAATGCAACTGCGCTCCTACAACGCTCTGCACACGCCTTCCTGCGGTCCTGTACGGATCTGGATTCAGTCATGGCTGTTTTACTCCACATTTCCAATGAATTCCCACTTTTTTGTTTGTTTGTTTTTTTTTTACACCTGACCAAAATCATTTTATATCATTTTAGAGTGGCACAAGCATAGCGACAACCTATGGCAAATTCCAAAATGAGCACACACTGAAAGCTTCCAGCAGAATATACTGCCTCAAGGCAGCTACCGACATCATCAACATCCTTTGCTTCTTTCTCTATAGTATATTATTTTTTTTGGGTTTTAAAAGATACATAGATGATGCAGACACAGCCAAGAAGTCTGGTCCATCCAAAATAGGAAGAAAAAGACAGAGAAAACAAAGGCAAGAGGAGATCCACCGCGAGGAGGTCATTCGGAAGGGCTGCCACATTCTGTGAACGTGGCTTACTCTCTGTTTTGCCTTTCAGCTGTGAATGCTTCTTTTCTGTAGACAGCCCACATTCTTCTGAAACGGCTGGAGACAGAGGGGGCCCACACGGAGTTTTCCCCGAAGGATGCCACTGAACATCCAGCAGCTACTAAAATATGATTACCTCATTTATTCTGTGTGACAGGACTCAAAATAAACAACCTTGGGGAGGGGCAGGGTCCCACACCAATAAAGGTTTTTAATTTTGTTTTGTATCAGCTTCCAAAACGAGATCTTTTTTCCAGGCATTTCAACCACAAATGACGGGTACCTATATTGTTACATAATCTCCAGCAATTGTTGGCAATGTATGGGAAAAATCCCATGTAGGTGTTCTTTTTTTTTTGTTTGTTTGTTTTTTTAAGATTTCGCTCCTGCCTTTTCATTGGTAGCTCAAGGCGAGTTAAATTCAGGTACTCTAGGTATTTCCCTGTCCCAGACGACTTATAATCTTAGGAGCACATATTCAGTCTCTGTCCAGATAGCAAACAAGCCGATTCAGTATGGTGCGCTCAGGCCGAGTGCACCATTAGCTCCCATTTGGACACGTGTTTTCCATGCGCTATTATTACCCCTTATACAGTAAGGGGTAATAGCGCGTGGAAAATGCGCGCCCAACCTCCCCGAAACTAATAGCGCCCTCAACATGCAAATGCATGTTGATGAGCCTATTAGTTAGTCCCGCGCGATACAGAAAGTAAAATGTGCAGCCAAGCCGCACATTTTACTCTCAGAAATTAATGCCTGCCCAAAGGCAGGAGTTAATTTCGGCCGGCACTGGGCAAGTGTACAAAAAAGCAGAAAAAAATGCTTTTCTGGACACTCTCTGACTTAATATCATAACTATATTAAGTCGGAGGCCCAAAAAATAAAAAAAAATTAAAAAATCTTAAAAAAAAAAAAAAATCTGCCCGTGGCCTGTGGGTTGGAAGACGGATGCTCAATTTTGCCGGCTGTCAGCATGTTCGACAACCGACGCCGATAAAAGTAAGCGTCGGCTGTCAAACCCACTGACAGCCGCCGCTTCTGCCAATAAGGAGGTGCTAGAGTCGCGCTAGTGTCCCTGGTGCCTCCTTTTTACCGCGGGCCCTCATTTGCATGGAGAATCTCGCACCCAGGAGAGTGGCCTGGGCGCTCGCCTCGGAGTGCCGGCTCCCCCGCGCATTTTACTGAATCAGCCCCGAAAGTTAACAGGATAAATAGCCTCGTTACTGAATATAGCCAGCTATCTTAAAATTAGCCAGATAACTATCTGGCTAATTTTAGGACACAGTTGTTTGGAATGACCAGACTCAGCCGGATAACTCTTCCACAAAAGGCCCCTAAACGATCTGGCTATATCCTGCTAAAATGTAACCAGATATGTGGCCAGTCATTCGTTTAGCTGGAATAACTAGTGAGTTACCTGGCTAAGTGCCTCTGAATGTGGTCCTCTAAGTTTCTAGCTGAGGTAACAGAAGCTGAAGTCACTTGCCCAAGGTCTCAAGAAGCAGAATGTGAACTGTGGCTTTCCCCAGTTCTCAGCCTTCTGCTCTAATCACTAAAGCTACTCCCTCCACGCAGTAATCTGGCCAGGGATAGATACAGTCTATAAAGTATTTTACGACTCTCTTCAAATGTTTTTATGCCTGTTTTGCTCTATACATTTCCAATTGTTGTTCTCTGTACTTAACACCTAATTCTTGCTCCCATTTGAGTCTGTGTGTATTTTTTGCATATGCAAATTTTTAACAAACTGTATAATTTAGAATAAAGACCTCCAGCGGAAATATATTTGGAGGTGCAAATTCGGCGAGCAGGAAGCAGGAAGCTATCCAGGTAAAGTTACTCGGATAACTTTACTCGTCCAATCGGGGGGGAACTTAGTGGGTTATGCATTCATATAGCAGGGTAAGGGCATCCGGATAACTTTAGGACTGCTCTTCGCCACTACCTGGGTAAACTAGCCCCCGCCTGGCATTCCTACAATGTATCCAGGTAAGTTTTACCAGACTAAAATCTTACCCGGATAAGTCTGAGGGGTTCAGAGTGGTGACATTTTTTTAATTTTGTGGTTTGCCTGGCTAAGTCCTGAACTGGGCAAACTTTTTCAATATAGACCTATTAATGCCCATTTCTTTCAATACCCCCCCCCCCCACGTTTTTAATTAATTTTTATTTAATTTTTTTTTTTTTTACGGTAAGAAGGAAGAGAGATTCGTCTGAGGCAATCGAAGGTTTTCACTGAACTTATCACAACTCAAAAAAAGTGCTCCCTTCTACAATCTGCCCAAATGTGTGGCACACCTCATTTTTCCCACACTTAGCAAACATATTCCCGGTGGAATCATTATACTGAATGTGCCCTTTAGTACAAATGGAATCCTAAAAGGTGAAGCCAATAGTGGAATCCCATACTTTTGGTTAAAATTCACGCCGGTCTGAGCACCATCCTTGTGCAGCAGAAATCTAGGAAGTCATGGCAGTGTTCTTAGCCCGCCCTTCCCTACCGCTGAGCTGCTCATTACCTATCCAGGTTTCAGGTCATTCAATCTCTCAGCTAATACGCTTTGTAATGGAGCACCGCACTCGGAAACCCTATGCCTTCTTCTGCTGCGTCTCTGTATAGAACAGATTTGTCAGCAGGGAGCGGCAGGAATTGTAGAGCTGAGCAGCTGTGTGGGGATGGGCAGACTAGACAGGCCGAGGGCTGTATGGTCTTTTTCTGCCGACACATTTCTATTTTTCTATACTATACTTCCAGATACACTGTAAAATAGAGATAACTTCTCAGGTACACCTCACAGAGACACGGGAAAGCGCCTGATGTACATTGGGGAACTCTCTTCCCTGCCCACGCCGTGTAATCTCTCCTTCACAAACTTTTGAGATAGCAATAAAGACTTCTATTTGAAAATGTGCTTGGACTAGCAAAATAGATTTCCCTCTGCCAATAACCCTGAAGGCTTTGCCTAAAAAACCCACCTGATTCTCCTTGACCGTTTGACTATTGTTTTGCACTATATTATTCTATGCATGTTTCTGCTTTATGCTGCCCTGAATTATGGAGTGGCGAATAATAAATCTTTTACTATGAATAGATAAGTACATTGATTTGGGCAAAGTATTCATTTTTATACTGTCTATCCTGCCAAACCAGGAGAGATTAAGAACAGACCATATAGCTATATCTCTTTTTAACATAAAGGCAGTTGCCTTCATATATCATACTTCTAAAACTAGTAATGTTTTACCTGTAAATATTTTATACATTTATTTTCCCATTTAAATAGGAAATGCTCTTAGACACATTTAAAGGTTTGTGATGTTAAGCTGATAGTAATGGCTTCTGTTTTTTTTCATAATTAACTTTAAACCCAGAAACATTAGCATAGGATTCCTCTCTTATTAAATTTGGTAAAGTAGAAATTGATCAGGGCTGAGAGGATTAGGAGGACATCATTCGCGGTAATGAAATCTTTATGATCTACTTTTCCAGCTCTAACAGTTGAAATGCGAGGACTATTTCTGAGCTTTTGCATAAAGAATTCCAGCAACAGAGCAAAAAGAAGAGGGCGGGAGCAGGCAGCCTCTCCTAGTTCCTCTCTCCAACTCAAGGAGCAAGGAATTCAGGCCTGGGTCTCCGCACATGTAATCTAGACCTGTGTCTAGTGTGGCAAAATATTAAGGGCAACAAACACTTGCCCCCCTGCCAGCTCACCAACCTTCAATTCTGCTGCTCCTTCCCCCATAGCAGGCCCAATCATGTGACCTCCCCCCCCCCTCCGATCTATATGTGATGCCCACCTCAAACTGCTCTCCAACCCTGGACCTTCAGTTCTTTTCCCTCCCAGTGAGTCAGCCAGTGGCCCCTTTGGCTCAAGGCCCCATCTCCCGCACAGAAGCCTGAAGGGGACCAAGGACACTGCCCGTGCCTGTGAACACAGGACGGTGAGCTGATTCATTCACTGGTTTTTTGGGAGGGTTTTTTTAAACACTTAGGGGTAGATTTTCAAACACGGCGCGTTCGTGTACTTTTGCTGGCGCATCAGGCGCAAGCAAAAGTACGCGGGATTTTAGTAGATACGCGCGTAGTCGCGCGTATCCGCTAAAATCCTGGATCGGTGCGCACAAGGCTATCGATTACGTATAGCCGGTGCGCGCCGAGCTGCGCAGCCTACCCCCGTTCCCTCCGAGGCCGCTCCGAAATCGGAGCGGCCTCGGAGGGAACTTTCTTTTGCCCTCCCCTCACCTTCCCCTCCCTTCCCCTACCTAACCCACCCGCCCGGCCCTGTCTAAACCCCCCCCCTTACCTTTGTCGGGGGATTTACGCCTCCCGGAGGGAGACGTAAATCCCCGCGCGCCAGCGGGCCGCTAGCGCGCCGGGACATGACCTGGGGGCGGGTCCTGAGGGCGCGGCCACGCCCCCGGACCACCCCGGGCCGTAGCCACGCCCCCGGGCCCGCCCCCGGAACGCTCCCGACACGCCCCGAAAATGCCGCGCAGTTCGGGCCCGCCCCCGACACGCCCCCGACACACCCCCCTCAGAAAACCCCGGGACTTACGCGAGTCCCGGGGCTCTGCGCGCGCCGGTAGGCCTATGTAAAATAGGCTCACCGGCGCGCAGGGCCCTGCTCGCCTAAATCCGCCCAATTTGGGTGGATTTAGGCGAGCAGGGCTCTTAAAATCCGCCCCTTTAAGAATTTCACAGCATACAACAGCAAAAATAATCCTTTACAACAGACAAAGGCAGTGCATATAATAGCAAAAGGCAGTGTTTAACATGCAGTTGGCCACGTGTTTGACAGGCGTCTGTTACCCCCTTATACTATAAGGGGTTTAGTGTGTCGAAAATGCACAGCAAAACCCAGTGGAAACTAATAACGTTCATCACATGCAAATGCATGTTGATGAGGCTATTAGTTAGTCACTTGGGATACCAAAACGACAATGTTCGGCCAATCCGCACATTTTACATTCAGAAATTAACACCTGCCCTAGCGATGTTAAGTCAGAGGAACCAAACATGTTTAAAAAAAAAAAAATATATATATATATATAGGAGAATGGACGCTCAATTTTAACAATGTCCATTTTCCTAACCGATGGCTGTCAGCAGGCTCAGAAAACAGACACTCGTAAAATTGAGCGTCGGTTTCCCGAACCCGCTGACAGAGCCAGCTCTCTTGGGCCAAGGAGTCATCCCTAACGCCTCCTTTTAGCGCGGCCCCTCATTTAAATACAGGATCGCGCGCCCAGCAGAGGTGGCTGGGCGCGCGTTGGGAGAGCGGGTGCTAAACACGGAGCGCCTGTTCTCCCGCGATCCTTACTGAATCGGCCTGTTAATGTGTAAATTGTGCTGGAAGGTGCTATATGAAAGAACCCTCATGTCTCCATGGAAATCATTCAAGCAGGAAGTCCGAAGAATCACTTCTGAGGAGCATCCGTGACGAGCATGTTTAGTCCCAGAAGACACGGATGCTTAGAATCAACTTGAAGCAAAATGTTCAAGCAGACATCAAACTAGAAGAGAGCAAACTCTGAAAAACATGTCAGTTTTCAGTTTGGAACCGTATCCATGCTAATAAACTTCATTTCATCATTATAACAGAGAAAGGCGGTATCAGCCAGGCAGGCCTAAGTGCAGTGTGTTTGGGCCTTACTACAGGTTAAAGTGTCTGCTATGTTTAATGCTAAGAACTTTCCAGCAATGGGAGGTCGAAGGAGGTGTGAGTTAGGGAGTGATGCATAGGAGGGCTCTTTCCCTACAAAGGGAAACGAGATGAAAGTGCTTTCCAGGAGGCGCTGGGAGGAACCTAATGGATTCTGCAGGCGTTTGCTGGTATGTGGTGTGGTGCTGCGCCATGCTGGCAGCCAGAAGGGAAAAGCAAGAAGCTGTGGCCTAGCCTGGAGCTCCAGTTTGGATCTGTGGAAGTTCCCGGGGAACTTCTAACCACCTGAACCAAGTGGGGAGGATTTGTCTTGGTCCAGTCGTTCCAATCTGTCACTATTTTGAGGAACTTCGAAGAGGAACTCCATGAGGTCCATGTTCAGACATAGTCCGTCTAGTAAAGTTAGCCGGATAAACTTTGGAGGTAGATTCAACAGGAAACCACACTATTGAATATGGCTGGCTATCTTAAAAGTTAGCCGGTTAACTATAGCCGCCTAACTTTAGGAAAATCTCTTTGGCCTAAACAGACTTAGCCGGCTAACTCAACTCTTCCCAGTTACACCCTCGAAGCACCCCTAACAAACAGGCTGATACAGTACAGTGTGCGATTGGACGCGCATTTTCGACGTGCTAGCTTTACCTCTTATTCAGTAAGGGGTAATAGCGCGTCCAAAATGCGCGTCCAACCCCCCAGAACCTAATAGCGCCCGCAACATGCAAATACATGTTGATGGCCCTATTAGTTATTCCCGCGCGATTCAGTAAGTAAAATGTGCAACCAAGCTGCACATTTTACTTTCAGAAATTAGCGCCTACCCAAAGGTAGGCGTTAATTTCTGCCAGCACCGGGAAAGTGCACAGAAAAGCAGTTTTTACTCCGACTTAATATCATGGCGATATTAAATTGGAGGTCCCGAAAGTTAAAAACAAGTAAAAAAAATAGAAAAAAAAAATGTGAAATAGGCCCACGGCTCGAAAACCGGACGCTCAATTTTGCCGGTGTCTGGTTTCCGAACCCGTGGCTGTCAGCGAGCTCGAGAACCGACGCCGGCAAAATTGAGCGTCGGCTGTCAAACCCACTGATAGCCGCCGCTCCTGTGAAAAAAGAGGCGCTAGGGACGCGCTAGTGTCCCTAGCGCCTCTTTTTACTGCTGGCCCTAATTTTAATAAATTAAAATACTGTATCGAGCGCACAGGGGAGTGGCCTGTGCGCACACCAGGAGAGCGGGCGCTTGCCCGCTCTCCCGCAATTTTACTGTATCGGCCCGATAGCTGGCTAAATTCTCGTCGCCTAGCTTATTAAGAGGTTAGTATTTAGCCAGATATGTCCCTAAATCTTCATTTAGCAGGCCAACGTCTGAGTTAGCCTGCTAAATGCTTTTGAATATGGACCTCTTTACCTTTTTCTCTGGGTAAACAGCAGAAAGGAAGGAAATGCAGTGTTTTCGGTGAGTAAGAAGACTTAAGCTGAATAAGAACTGTGTCTGCGTTAAGTGAATTTGAGGCTCTGAAAAGAACGAAGCTATTTCCAGTTTCTGCTTTGATTGGGGTGAATTTTTTGCAATCGTTCCTATAAATTCTGGAACCTGAACTACTTTTTGCTACGCAGTGAGCTCTCTTTCTGTTTGAAACCCTCTAAGTGGCCCTGCAGAATTATTCCTGCCCCCATTCCAGAGAACCCACTATCACATTCCATCCCGATTCAAGGTCCTTACAGAACCTGGCCTGGGTGGGGCTGTTTTAAACCGGTTCTGTTCTTATTTAGTTAATCGATATCAGAAAATTAGCATTGGCCAAAATTGTTCGGCTTGGTCTTTGATTACCTCAGGTGTGCCTTTCGTCCTTCCTTTTTAATGTCTATATGCATCCTTTATGCCTCTTGTTGCAAGATTTGGGAGTTGATTTTAAAATATATGCTGACAATATATGCTGCTTCCTATGGTTCCTCCTACTAAGTAGGAGGAACTACAAAAAAAGCAGTAATTTCTGTTTTTCTGAGCCCTTGACGCACATCAAGACTGAACGCCAACTTCGGGGCTGGCATTAATTCTTGCACGTAAAAAAGTGCGCGTCGGGCGCACTGTGATGTTTTTTTGCATCAGGGCAATAGCTAATATCCTCAATCCTCATGGTATTTATATGCGATGAGCGCTATTAGCTCTGAACGCACATTTTGGACGTGCTAATCCCCTTTTTGCATCGGCTGTTAGCCTAGCACGTCCAAAATGCACTTCCAATCACGGGTTAACCTGTCCACTAGCCTAAGTGCCTGATCTTGCATCGGCTCCCTCGTATTGGTGAGTAACCAGTGCACCCCAGGACTGGGAAGTGTGGCCCCCTTTCCTTGAGGGAGGGTTACATCTTATCTGAGGATGAAAGCCTTTAACACAATAGCACCTCCCCTTTCAATGAGGCTGAAGCAATAAGGTGTGATCAGCAGAGCGCACAGTTTGTTTGCACATTTTTTGTGTGCAAACATTGTTCTTGATGTAGCAAAGTGTCTGTGCATCTAAAGCTGTGTTCTGTTTAGCACCCTAGCATTGGAAATTGCGTGCAAATGAAGGCATTCAGCATTACCTCCCTGTGTGCAGAGAGGTGCGCTGGCTTAACTCAGGTTTTCTTAGCGCTGGAAATTTTATTCTGGTCAGAGGTTCCAGCACTAGTGTCAGTTTATGGGCAGAAGCTGAAGTTCCGTCATTGGGACCTGTAGTCAAGATTTATGTGCAGAAAACATGCTTTGTGCACGCAAATATACTTTCTGTACTGAAAGCATTTTGATGCGCATAAATCATATTTTATGTGCACAAATCACAACAAAGAGACTCCCACGAGTTAAAAATGTGCATTCAGCCTGTGCTAAGTGCACATTCTGACTTGGCTTTGTGTGCACATTTCTAGTCAGCTCATTTTTTTATTTTTTTTTAAACTCCCAGTGCATTAGCTTGCTGCATCGGGAGTTAAAAAAAAAATGTTGACTTATGTGTTAAGAAAAGGTGTGCTGAATTTCAGTTGACAGTTTTAACCCACACATAAGAACATAAGAAATTGCCATGCTGGGTCAGACCAAGGGTCCATCAAGCCCAGCATCCTGTTTCCAAACAGTGGCCAATCCAGGCCACAAGAACCTGGCAATTACCCAAACACTAAGAAGATCCCATGCTACTGATGCAATTAATAGCAGTGGCTATTCCCTAAGTAAACTTGATTAATAGCAGTTAATGGACTTCTCCAAGAACTTATCCAAACCTTTTTTGAACCCAGCTACACTATCTGCACTAACCACATCCTCTGGCAACAAATTCCAGAGCTTTATTGTGCGTTGAGTGAAAAAGAATTTTCTCCGATTAGTCTTAAATGTGCTACTTGCTAACTTCATGGAATGCCCCCTAGTCTTTCTATTAATCGAAAGTGTAAATAACCGATTCACATCTGCTCATTCAAGACCTCTCATGATCTTAAAGACCTCTATCATATCCCCCTGAGCCGTCTCTTCTCCAAGCTGAACAACCCTAACCTCTTCAGCCTTTCCTCATAGGGGAGCTGTTCAACCCTGGTTCTCGGTAATGTCAGCTCCACCAGTGCAGCACCTCCCTTATTGCTGCCCTGCACCGGCAGTGTCAGAAGGAAAGCATCATTAGCCATACAGTGCCCCCCGCCCCCGCGCCTAGAACTTCCCTGCAGTGTCATCGCCTCTCAGCAATGCAGCACCTCCTTCAGTACTGCCGCGAATGCACAGTACTGGAAGGATGGTGCCTACCCTAGTAGTGCTCTGCAGTGTCAGCTCTGGAAGGATGGCACTTCCTTCTAGCAGGTTAGCACTGTCTGCCGGTAGTGCTCTGTGGGATCAGGCCTGGACAGACAGCACAATCAGCAGCGCAATGCCTTCCCTAGCACTGCCCTGCAGCGTCATCCCCTGAAGGAACAATATTGTCTGCGGTGCAGTTTCCTCCCACAGTACTGACCTGCAATGTTAGTTTCTCTTTGATAACCCCCCCTCATTACATAAATTAAGATTTTAGACCTACCCTTTTCCTGTAGAAATCCTGCGTGCTAATCCACATTGCCATTTTCCTCTGTACTGTGTTCCTCCTCACATGGCGACAGCTCATCAATAGAAGCCTGGTTAGTGATCCCTGGGAATGGAAGAGATTTTGTGAATACGGCCTCTCTGCCTCTGCTTAGCGATGAAGAGTGGCGTGAGATGTCTTTTATGGAGGGAGCTAACACATCACTAGTAACATTATTTTGATTTTACACAGCAGGGGTCCATCCAAACAGGATCTGAACAAGTTTCATACTTTTACAAAATGTAGACACCGTCGTGTAGAAGATGGTGCAGAAACAAATTCCTAATGCCTGAATTGCATCAAAACTTCCAGAACGATGTCACGATCATGTCTATTGTCCTGTTACCGCTCAGTAATCACAGCTACAAAAGAAATACACTGATTTGCCCACAGTCAGACCAAGTCAGTGATAGAGGTGAGAGTATCTCCCTTCACAGCACAACTCCTGAGCCGGTCAATACTAGACTACATCATCTTTAGACATAGATCAATATAATTAATTAATTAACAGCTGTTTGTGATCATAACACTTTTGTCTCCTCAAGAGGGTAAAAGGATAATCTTGCAGGACATATCCCCCCCCCCCCCAATATATTGTATGGTGGTATCTTCAGACATTGCTTTTATTTCCGTTTGTTTCTGTTCCTCTGTACTTCCAGTTCAACTGGAACGAGGGCTGGGATCTGGTGCCAAGAGCCCTCCTTTGCAACTAGCCAGGGATTCCCTCGCATTTATATCCCTCCCCTTCCCCCCAGAGTATCCAGTCTGGTCAATACAGGGATGGTCCTGGATCACGGGGGCAGGGCACAAGAGCTCCTTCTGGAACCCTGCACTCATAAAGCCCTGGATCCAGCCACTAGGTGTTCGTCTTTAAACAATGACCATAAATCTCTCCCCCTCAGGGATCTCTGCAGCATCCCTAGCCCCAGCCAATCCGGGAAGCAGAAGACCTAATTCGGGGATTTTTATTGTTTTATTGGTTTTTTTTATTGTTTTTCAAAAGTGACTTAACACTCTTGTACAAGCTCGCTCAGCTAAAGAATCAAACATAGCTAAGGAATAAGAGTTATTCAATTCAATATACAAATACATCTTCCCAAAAATTCATAAACGTATTCTCCCCCTTTCACCTCGGAACAATAAAGCAAAGTTTGCTCCCCTGTAACAGGCATTCTTCGGGGACAGCAGGGGGTCAGTCTTCATAGGTAGGTGAGTGATGTCATCTGACAGATCCCTGATTGGTTTGATGATCGCAGAGCTTTCTTCATGCTTTCAGCATGTGCAGGGCATCCTGTATTATATCTATCAGTAAATAGCTTTAAAAGAGAAGCTAATTCCTAAGAGAGGTGGGTGGGTTCTGCTGTCCTTAGAGAACACCTGTTACAAGTAAGCAACTTTTGCTTTCTCCATGGGCAAGCAGGATATGTAATCCTTACATGTGGAAAATCCATAACGGTAGGTTGTCCTGAACAAAAAAGCGAAGGGGGGAGGGGAAACCAGTAATAGCGCCACTAGAGATGATATTTTTGTTGGCAACAAGTCATTTTTACAGTTTGGGGGAGGAGGCGTTTAGGGCAACTTGGAAATAATAAAAATGGGCCCTGAAGCGGATGGCATTGGATTCTAAATCTCAAAAAGACCTTTCAGGACAGACTGACCAAACCTACCGTTGCATTGGGCATCCCTTTCCAAACTGTAATGGGATGTAAATGTGTAGAGTGAACGCCATGGCACAGCCTTGGAAATTTTTTCTATGGAGGCTGATCTCAAATGGGCCACCAACACCGCCATAGCTCTAACACAGTAAGCCCCTCCAGAGTCAAGCCTACCTGGAGATAATAGAAAGAGATGCACTCTGCTAGCCAATTACATACAGCTTCATTTAGCTACGGCAATCCAAGGCTGGTCTGGGTCAAAATGCTAGGTGGACTTTTTAAGTGCTTCAATCCATTCCAGAGAGAAGACTAAGGCTCTTTTGCAATCCAAACTGTGCAAGGCTTGTTCTCCTTTGAGGACATGTGGCCTAGGGAAAAATGTCGGCAGGATGATTCACTAGTTAAAGTGAAAATCCAACACTTCTTTAGAAGGAACTTTGGATGCATGTGAAGAACCACCCTATTATGGAAAAGCTTTTTACTGGTGGATAAATCATTAGGGCCTGGAGTTCACTAATTCTGCAGGACAAATTGACTGCCACCAAAAATATTATCTTCCAGGTTAGGTACTTCAGTTCACAAGAGTCCAACGGCTCACAGGCAGTTTTCATTAGCTGAGCCAATATCATGTTGAGGTCCCAAGAAACACAAACCTGACAAGTAATGACTACAGAAATGAGTTTACCTTCTACATGGTGGTAATAAGCACCAGTTATGCTGAAGTAAATTCTAAAAGAGTTCGTCTTGAGACCAGACTCTAAGAGAGGTAGAAGGTATCCCAGTAGTTTTTGTGTGGAACAGGAGAAAGGATCTAGGGCTACTCCCTTATACCAGAAAGCAAACCTTCACCTACAGCCACATAAGAACATAAGAATATGCCATACTGGGTCAGACCAAGGGTCCATCAAGCCCAGCATCCTGTTTCCAACAGTGGCCAATCCAGGCCATAAGAACCTGGCAAGTACTCCAAAACTAAGTCTATTCCATGTTTTCCTAGAAACCAGAAGAACAGGAGACACTAAAGCAGCAGATTCAGGTAATCAAATACTACCTTCTCAACACCAGGGTTGTGAGAGTTAGGAACCTGAAATTGGGTTAGAATAATGTCCCTTGGTTCTGCAAGATAAGTGTGGGGAATTTCCCAACTGGACTGATACACCGATGGATAACTCCCAGAGTGGAATCCAAACCTGTCTCAGTCAATCGGAAGCTAAGAGAATCATAGTCCCCTGGTCTCTTCTAAGTTTTAGAAGAAGTGTTTTTGCCATTAGAGGAACTGGAAGATATGAATTCAGAAGACCCTACCCCCAATGTAGGGAGAAATTGTCTGAGGCTAGTTTATCTTTCAACCCTCTCCTTGAAAAAAAACTGAGGAACCTTCTTGTTCAGAGGAGGCAAACAGATCCACCATGGGTGCCCCCCAATCATAGAATATCTGGATTGCACCTCTGTGTCTAAAAACCACTCATGTGCTCGCAGGAATCTGCTCAGTTTGTCCGCTAGGACGTTTTCCTTGCCTGGCAGACATGTGGCTCTGAGGATCATCTCTTTCAAGATGGTCCATTTCCACATTCTTACAGCTTCTCAACACAGGTGATACAAACCCATTCCTCCCTGCTTGTTTAGGTAGAGCAGAGCTACTTGATTATCTGACTGGATTAGCATAATTTATTTTGGCCAGCTATCTCTGAAAGCCCTTAGAGATTTAGAGTTACCCTTAGCTCCAGGAAATTTATTCGGCAAAGTTTTTCTGAGAGGACTACAGGCCCTGGGTCTGAAGCCCCTCCATATGAGCTCCATATCTCAGGCTGGAAGTGTCCATGGTTAAAACAATTTGTGTAGAAGGAATATGGAAAGGTATAGCTAAATATATTTTTCAATAACTTACAAATATAGTGAAAATATGTTCATGAACTTTATTCATTTTTGAGAATTATATTGAAGGCTTCCTTTTGAAATTGATAAACATTATTCTAGAGAAATGACAACATTAATTTTTTTGCACACTAAAATTACGTTTTATTAGTTTGGATTGCACACACAAGAAAAAGAAAGAAAAAAAGAAACATATGACCAGTGATTATAAAGAACGGCAGAGTTAAATATGCAATAGATTTACAATGATGCCCAGTATGAAGGTCATTACTATTTAAATACAACTTTTGTGAATTTTGAGGTGCAATAGTTACATTTCAGTAGGTTTTGTACTGATTGACTACCACCTGACATGCAATTTCCATAGAGACTCTGTTCTTTCAGTGATATCAAAGTATTCCTTTTGACAGATATAATTGGACTAGCCACCAGAGTTCTTGAGCTGGTGAGTGATTTGGATGCTATTTCTTAGATCTTGGGTGGATTGCAGCCATTAGAGTTTTGTCTCATGTGTTGATGGCATAAGACCCGACTTCCTCAACATATCCCATGCTGATGTCTGCTGACTCTTGATGATCCTTTCTTGAGGAAGAAAGGTTTTTGCCCGAATCGTGTCTGGCAGATCTCCTATGACTTCCAATTGAGGTAATGGGATCAGATTGGATTTGGGGTAATTTATTATGAATTCTAGCACCTCCAATCCACAGACGGTCTTGTACACTGATTTTTTTGCACTTTCCTGAGAAGTGCTCTTAGCCAGCCAATCATCCAGATAGGGATGCATCCCCCAGTTTGTGAAGTTGTGCTGCTACCACCACTAGACATTTTGTCAATACTTGGGGTGCTGTTGCTAGGCCAAAGGACAGTACATGATACTGGAAGTATTGTTTTACTATTACCAATTCAATGTACCTCCTGTGACTTGGATGTATTTCAGTGAGGGTGTAAGTATCCTTTAAATGTAGGGAACACAGACATTCTCCTTTTTGAAGGAAGGGAATTAAGGTGCCCTAGGAAACCATCTTGAACTTTTTTCTAACATGGAATTTGTTCAAGGCCATTAAGTCTAGAATGGGATGGAGTCCTCCTGTTTTCCTTGGGATCAGGAAGTACTTGCAATAAAATCCCTGCTCTCTCTTCCCTGGTGGAATTGGTCAGACCTCCTTGTTTCCAAGAGGGAGAAGTGGTACATCAGTAGTAGATCCTAATGCTGAGCGGAATAGTGATATTAGGCAATTTGCTGGGATTTCCAATAGGCGAAATCCAAATCCATTTTGTACTATGTTTAAAACCTAGCTATCCAAGGTTATTCTGAGCCAATGACCTATGTAAAACCTCAGCCTTCCCCCTACAGGCATGCTTCCAGAATGGACACAGGAACTCTGGCTAAGGTTTCCCAGATCTAGTCAAAAACCCCATCCCAGGCTTTGATTGGGAAGTTGACTATAGCTTAATAGACCTCTGCTTTCTTGGATGAGAACGAGGCCCCTGTTGCTGCCAGGCGGGTGGAGGATAACATCTTTTTTAAATTTTAGATTTATAGTCTGCTTTTTGGCACTTCAAAGCAGGATTACATTCAGGTACTGTAGGTATTTCCCTAATCTAAGTCTGTACCTGAGGCAACAGAAAATAAAGTGACTTGCTCAAGGTCACAAAGAGCAGCAGTGGGATTTGAACTCTGGTTTCCCTGGTTTGTAACTCATTGCTCTAACCTCAAGGCTACTCCTCTTCTCGATGCCCCACTCAAATGCCTCTTGGTGGGTGTGGAAGTTGGGTCAGTAATGGCTGCAGAGTGACGCATCAAATGATGATCTTTAATTTAAGCCATTGCTTCATTAACCTTATCTTTAAAGAGATTCTCTCCTTATAGGGCACACCAACAAACCTGCCTTGCACATCTGTCCTCAGATCTGAAGCCCATAGCCATGAGAGTCTACGAACACGATGCCATTTGATCAATGTCAATCTGATCAAGTATTGTCTATGCTTCTTACCCTTTGTACACTAGTGACGTCAGATCATCTGACTTCTCATTAGGGAGAAGTTATAATAAATCATTTACCTTTTGCAGATTATGATGCAAATATTAGCTCATGAAGAACTGGTAGGATAATATGCATGAAGTGAGCATAGCATTCTGATAAACCATCTCCCAAGAGCATCGCGGGTGCAGGAGTCCTTCCCAAAGGCACAGAGGAATGTGTCCTGGATTTCTTGGACTTCTTGAGAGTTGATTTTACAAGATGTTTGGCTGATTGGAAGCTGTTATTTGTCAGATCCTGGAGCCTTCTAGACATGGTTGTGTGTCTTTCTATTAATAGGGGGGTATAGAAAGTGGTGTGTCCCATATTCTCATCTATACATCCTTGAGGATATGATGGATGAACATTACCATGAAATCCTTTGGGGGAAATCAAGAACTGGAGAATGTCCAACTTTATGTCCTAGGTACTTTCTTCTTCTTTAACTGAAAAGGAATATCTTCAGACATTCTCTTAATAAAGTAGGTGAAGGAATGGTCTTTTGATGGGTACTTTCTCCTTCCTTGCTGAGGAGAGACATCTGAGGAGTTACCTGTTGACTATTGCTGATTAAAGAAGTCCACGGATCCATATTTATATACCTCTGAATGCTCAGATTCCCATCTTTCAGCTCTCTTGAACTGAAAAAGTAGCCCCAGTCTGCACTTGTTTGATAGCCAAGAACCTTGAGAGGTCCTCAAATGGCTGAGGAGCTCTAGACCCTGATGCATTCTAATGTTGAGGTGAAGATTCCTCTCCCAACATACTAGGAATCAACATTGAGGAGGATTCCACAAATGTCAATATGCCTCTTGGCACTAGCTTCAATGAAATTGCTACTGGTGCTCCGAGAGTTTCTAGGTTGGTTTGGACATTTGTTTGCATCAACGTCGATACACCAATATGATACAAATGGAGACCTACTGCCTCCAGACTCTGTTTAATTCCTCCTCAAAGATTACTGATGTAAACAGCAAGAGGTGATGTCTCATCTTTCTGGGTTACCTGAGTTGTATTGGTAGCTGTGATTTTGGCTCTTGGGGGCAGGGGTGGTTCTTTAATGAGACAGGGTGAAGCAGCCGCTTCAGGTGACAAGATTTCAAGGCAGCAAAATTGCCCCCTAAAACCTTCCTGCCTCAGCCGCCTCACCCTTCATGCTGACAAACTGGTTTCTCCCTGCCAGCAAAAGAAAGGT
Organism: Rhinatrema bivittatum; assembly: GCF_901001135.1. Taxonomy (NCBI): domain Eukaryota; kingdom Metazoa; phylum Chordata; class Amphibia; order Gymnophiona; family Rhinatrematidae; genus Rhinatrema; species Rhinatrema bivittatum. The sequence continues at coordinate 306,006,479 of NC_042617.1, forward strand.
CCCGTGGCGGTGCCGGAGTTGAGTGCAGCATGGTGGAGAGAGAATGGTAAAGCGTGGTGGCTGCAGCCCAGAGTCCTGGGGATCGAGGTGGGGAGGGTGTGTGTGTGTGTGTATGAAAGGGTGGTGGGGGTGGGTGGATATGAACCCTTAAGTCCCTGGTCTCAGATGAACTAATCTAGGAAAATGAGTGATCTGTATACTTTTAACATCAGTGATGATCATGCACATTTATTCTTTGGCCCCCGTATGGACTCAATCAGGAAACTGATAATTTGTGTACAATACTGTCAAGGTTTTCCCTTCTGTCACCTTCTAGTTATATCATACATTGATTCTTTCACACTCTGGACTTACAACTCAGTAGGGATGTGATTTAAGCCCGATACTGGCCTCCGATTGGCTTTCTCCTGTCATGTGTTTGTTTTTTTTTTTTTAATTCATGTTTATCTCCTGCTTTATCCTCCTTAGTTTTGATTGATCACTCCTATAACACGATTAATTTGTCATGCTTTTAGGATATTTAGTATATGTCTAGGAGTCTTGTTCGCTTTACATGCAAGAACTCTAGAAAGCATAACCTTTTTACAGCTTGAAATGATGTGTCTTTTGGTATGCATTGTCGACCATTAAGCTCTTGTTAGCATTGTGCAGCCTTTATAGGATCTGTCACTATGCTATTTTATTACTTTCCTTTTTAAATGATTTTGTCCCTCTTGACGCAGCCTTGACAGGGCGAAACACGGCTCTGTGTCAGGGGGACCAATGACTGATGTTTTGAAACTTCGCATTAAAAATGACTGTTGATGTAGTTCACTGATGCCTATATTTTTAGATTTTGAAAGGACAACCCTTAAAATAGTTGGCAATACCCTTTGCCTCTTGGTAATTTTACAACACCAAGCATAGAAAGTCGACAAAAATGTGCATAAGTTAAACTGATTTTCAAAGCAGACTTACGAACATTAATTCGCTTTGAAAATCATCCCACAAAAATCTATCCACAAAAGTTACGCCTGCTAAAATGTCCTCACAATTTTTTTTTGTGAAAATGTATGTGCATATTTTTTAAAATTCCAAAGTATGTGCGAAGGTCTAACTCCCTACCCAGCCCCCGCCCCTGGGAATGCATCCACTCAGTCCAGTTAAAATTGCGAGGATAAGTCACATACACACTTAAATTTGCCAGCATATCAGGTAGGTGGCTTTGTAAAAGGCCATTTCTGCATGTGAAACTTTTTTACCCACAGAAGTTCCTTTATTTATTTATAGGCATTCGATAATCCGCCTATCTCTAAAGGTAGGCACAAGTCGGATTACAAAAAAACGAAGGAACATTGAGCATAGAAGAAAGCGTATACAGGTACGATATATAGAGATTTCTTACATCTTGTATCTCAGTATATTTTATGCCCCATTCTTCAGTATTTTCTAGGCCTTGTTACCCCTGTACCCCTGTACCGTTATTTATTAGTTACGCCTCATTTTGTCTTAATCCTCTTCCCCTGTGTATTTTAGTACCCTTCCTCCCGGGTTACCTTCCTCCAGCCTCCTCGTTCATATTAGTTACTCCTTTTATCCTATTTCCCCCCCATCCCCCTTGTTCTTTGGTTCCACGTTCGTTCCCTTGTTTCCCCCACCCTTGTTCTCTGTAATACATTAAGTTACCTGTAAACCGATATGATGTACCCACGAATACCGGTATAGAAAAGTTCTTAAATAAATACATAAATAAATATGGGGTAGACTGCAAGTCAGGTACATTTGGTACAAATAGTTGTCAACTTTTATTCTTTTATTTTACCTGAGAATTTCAGTGTTATAACAATCAAAATAGGAATCAAATGTCAGCAAACACTGTGAGGAAACGCCGATGAGAGACCTGATGGGAAGTCCCGCCCCCCCCCCCCCCCCCCCCCCGACATCATCAGACGCAGCACCGGTCCGTTAAACGGCGCCATGCCATCAGGCGTCCAGGCTGAGAGGGGCCACCCACCATCTAAAGGCACCCTGCAACACCTCAAGAAATGAAAATAAACGGGAATCAAATGTCAGCAAACACTGTGAGGAAACGCCAATGAGAGACCCGATGGGAAGTCATCAGACTCAGCACCGGTCCGTTAAACGGCGCCATGCCATCAGGCGTTGCGCGCCGAAGAGGTGCGTCAAAGGGGTACTCCCCTTTGTGCAACCCGCAGTGCTAGATCTAGTTAAAAATCTCTACGAACGGTCACCTCTCGCTGTTAACTATCATATGCTTGTAACCTTCACATGTTTGTAATCCATTATGATAGCTTTATTATGAAGCTTCCTTCCACCCCTCCCTTGACCCCTCCCATTATTTCATTGATTAGCAAATGTGATATTAGCTTTAATGTTTGATGCTTGTAAACCGTTGTGATGGCTTTACCGAACGACGGTATATAAAACTCAACAAATAAACAAATAAATCAATCGGTGGAAAAGTGACTTCACAGATTTTCACCTGTGTGTTATATCAAAGTAATTTTTCCACTGTTTTTTTTTTTGTTATAACCTTGAAATTCCCAGGAAAAATAAAATAAAAACTGAAAATGAAGGTCCCTAGGTATAAATGAGACATAAATATAGGTACAAGTGAAATACACTGGGTAGTAATAAAGATGCAGTTTAATAGGCAATACAAAATTCATATCTGCAGTTAAGTTAGTTATTGGAGATGTGAGGGATATTAAGAAATAGTTGGGTAGAAATGACTCAGAAGTGGGTGAATCTTAAGAGACGAGATCAGAAAAAGTTTAGGTAGGTCGGTAGTAGAGGAATAAATCTCTGCTGTGGAGTCTAGGGGAAGGCCTGACTAAACAGCCAAATGTAGACTTTTTTCCAAAATAAGAGGTAACAAGTTTCCAGGTGTGGCATTAGAGGGGCAGAGCAGCATATTAATCCAGC